>NC_137583.1:9847960-11047960 GCF_963210335.1 Falco punctatus | reverse complement strand
ATCCCTCACCCCACCCTCCCCTTCAGCAGTACTGGCCACTGCAAGCCCACCTGCCCTGGCTCTGGCACTCAAGCATGGATGGGGTGCAGGACCCATGGTCCCTTCTCGATGGCAGACCCTGGCAGCACCCAGATCCCATTGGCACCATCCCAAGCCAGATGCCCCTGGGGATCCCTGCTGCACCATCGCTTCTGCCACACACCATCCTTTCTCCCTGTGCATGGTCCCACTCATGCTGGTCCTCACTGAGGGGGTCCCAGAGGGTCCCAGACACCTCTAGTGTCCCCCAAACCAGCAGCACACCTGGGTGCTGGGCCCCTTCAGTGCCACACATGCGGGGCGGGGGCAGAAGCAGAGGGGTAGGAAGGGAGAGCCGCAACCTGAGTGCTCACGTGAATCCAGGCGCCGTGGGAAGTGGCCGCCGCAGGCTGTGGGAGAGACAGGGCTGGGGGTCAGGGGCAGTGGGGGCCAGACCCCCAGCCCCAGGGCAGTGGTGGGGGATGCTCACCACAGTGCTGGCTCATCTCCTGCCTGACGAAGGCACGGATCTCCTCCTCCTGCCACGCACACAGAGGGGCAAAGGACCGGCACCGCAATGGGGGACGGTGCAGTTAGAGAGGAGGAAAATCCCTTTTCCCAGGCCCCAGAGCCCAGAGGTGGGGGAAGTCCCTCCATCGGCAGCAGTGGGATGGATCCGGCACCCCTTCCCACCCCAGTGACCTGCTGGAAGCCCGTGCCGGCTCCCTCCTGGCTCCTTACCGTCATGCCCGGCTCCCCCTTCTCCCCATGGAGCCCCTGGGTGCCAGGACTGCCCTAGGGACAAGCAGAAGGGAGGTGGGAGGCTGGCCCCGGCTGGGGCTCACCTAGGCAGGGCCAGGCACCCGCTCACCCACCTGCTCTCCTCTCTCACCGGGGATGCCAGGCACACCACGGGCCCCTGGCACCGACTGTCCAGGGGGCCCTCTCTCTCCCTGCAAAGGACACATGCTCAGCATCTGGCTGGTGGGTCTGGAGCCTCTCTGCTCTCCCCAGTGCCATGGATGTGCTGTTTTCCCAGTCCCCACACCCTGGGGATGCCTGTGCAGGTAGGGATGGGGATAGGGATGCGGTTGGGGATGGGTCCAGCCCAGCCCCAGGACAAGCAGCGTTCCCAACCCCCCAGGCTCCCACCACCTGGACAAGGGAACACAAGGGAGGACCCCAGAGGCAGCGAGCTGACAGGGCAGGGACAGAGCTGGGACACGGCTCCTGACACCACTAACCCCTCACCCACTCTGGTGACAAGGCTCTCCCTTCCTCAACGCACCGAGGGGGACGAGCCACCCACAGCGCGGACTCACCTTCTGGCCCTGAATGCCCTCAGGACCTCGTGGGCCGACATTCCCTGGGGGCCCCGGCGGCCCAGGAGCACCATCACTACCCCGGGGACCAGGGCCACCGATAATGCCGGGGGCACCCTGCAGGAGAGCAAAGGGTGAGGCCAGGGGAGTCGGAGCCCCCAGCCCCAGAGCAGGTGCCACAGGCATCCTCTGGCCCTGCAGCTGGGCACCCCTGAAGTACCAGAACCAGTGCCTTCTTGTAAAGAGTGGGAATTTGTTGCCACTTTTAGTTTAGTGACACAATTTAGAGCAGCACCAGATGGCTCTTCTGGGACTATCAGGCTCTGATGTGCTTCTGACCAAGGATGGATCCCGGCCTGGTGCAGTGGGGTGCAATGTAGACCGTCCCTTTCCAGCCTGCTCACCCGGTCTCCTTTCTCCCCCTGGTCTCCTTTGGCTCCCTGCTGCCCGTCGAAGCCCCGGTCGCCCTGTGAAGAGGAAGGGGCAGGCAGTGGGGGACAGGCAGCATGGGGGCTGAGGTGCCAGCAGAGCTTTTCCCAGTGCCGTCCTGACATACCTTGGGTCCCATGAGCCCCTCCTTCCCAGGGATGCCCGGTGGTCCCGACAGACCCAGCTCTCCCTGGGGGACAAAGCAGATGTCTGTTAGCCACCAGCCGTGCATTCCCATCCCACACCAGTGTCAGCGTGGTGCTTACCGGCTCGCCTTTCCTCCCTAGCAGCCCTGAGCGCCCCGGGATCCCCGGCTCTCCCTACAGCAGGCAGGAGAGAGGCAGGGCGGTCAGTCCTGTGCCCCCTCAATGCTCACCCCAGAGCCGCAGGCAGAGGAGGGGACCCCATGCCCCTGCCACGGGGCTGAGGTCCAACCTCAGCCATGTCCCTGCTCCTGCTGGCTGGCAGAGGGGATCCAAAGGGCCGCAGCCTCCAGGCAGCATCCAGGCTCCTGTGGCACCCCGCGGGCACCCACTCACCTTCTCGCCCTTGTCCCCATCAAGGCCACAGGCGCCTTTCATGCCCCGATCACCCTGCAAGGATAAGGAGGGGAGTCAGAGCCACACCAAGCCAGCACAGGTCCTGGCTGGGAGAGCACCAATGGACAGAGGGGCCAACCCACCTTGGGGCCACGCATGCCCAGGGGTCCCATGTCCCCCTTCTCCCCCCGGGCTCCGGGGATCCCATCACGGCCAGGCTGGCCCTACAAGAGAGCACACAGCATGACAGGGGTCTGCTCCTGCTCCGCAGCGGGGTGGCAGCGGCACCGAGACGTGGCTCCTCACCGGCTCGCCAGGCTCTCCTGATGCTCCGACCTCTCCCTGGGGAAGGCAAAGGCATCGTTCAGGGAAGGCGAGGGGGCTGGTGCCCCCAGCACCCCCCAGCACCCCAAGCAGTTGGGGGTGCCTAGCTCCTTACTTTTTGCCCACCAGGGCCACGTGCCCCAGGAAAGCCTGTGGAGCCCTTCTCGCCTTTCTCGCCCCTCACCCCCTGCAAGCAGAAAACCAGATCAACACAGGGCAAGAGGAAGAGCTCTGGCCATGGCATGGCCACGGCATGGCCACAGCACAGCCATGGTGACCTCCGAGGCTGATTGCAGCAGTTCCTCTTGCTGGGGTGCCAAGCACCATGCCCGGGTGCCCAGAAGCACCAGCACATGGGGCACAGGGATGCCATCATGCCCTGGTCCCTCTGTCCATTGCCCTGTCAACAGCCCTCTGTAGTTCCCAACCCAGCAGCCCCCAGCCCCGCGCAAGCCCCCAAGCCCTGTACCTTCTCTCCGGGCATGCCTTGCTCCCCCTTGTCCCCCTTGTCCCCTTCTGTGCCCTTCAGGCCACGCTCTCCCTGCAAAGAGGGAAATGCAGGGAGGGGTCAGGGGACCAGGAGATGCTCAGATACACATCAGGGTGGGGAGGACAGACCTCCCTGGGGTAGGGACACAGGGGTCTGTAGGTGGCTGAAGGAGGGGGACAACATGCACTGTGAGGGAGGGTCCTTCAGCGGCAAGAAGACCTACACCCCAGCTCTTCTGGCAAGCAGAGGTGGGGGGAAGGCTGTCCTGTGCCACTCGGGCGGGAGAGGGGGTACGTGATGAAAGCTGGGAGCTTTCCCAGCACAAGGCTGGGAGCTGCCATGTACCATGGGCAGGGCGGGCAGGGCCTTGGGGAGGGGATGTACAGGAGAGTCCCTGCCCATCAGGACAAGAGAGACGATGCAGAGAAGGGCAGGAAGGATGGGGACAGCTCTTACCGGCTCCCCCTTGCTGCCTCGGGCTCCAGCGAGCCCCTCCACCACCACAGTATCGCCCTGTACACCCAAAGAAGAGAGGTGGGGGTGAGCGGGGAGGTCAGCACTACTGCGCTCTTCCTCCTGCTGCCCCCGGCCTTGGGACTCACCTTGTCTCCTTTGGGCCCTGGGGCCCCAATGTCACCCTGTGAGGAAAGAGAGATGGTGAGACGATGCAAGGATGCACGGTGGGGAGCAGGCAGCACCTCCCTGTGGACCCCAATCTCTGGGGATGCATCATTTGCTCACCCCCAGCTCACCAGCCCCTAGAGTCCCTTACCTTGTCTCCACGCTCCCCCCGGTTCCCAGGCAAGCCCTGCAGGAGAGAAGAAGGGGGGAGGGGGTCAGGGAGGGTCCTGGACAGGGGTGCAGCTGGGGAGTGGGGTATTTACCGCCGGCCCTCGATCCCCTTCTGGTCCTGGGCGCCCGTCTTCACCCTGCGAGAAGAAAGGGATGTGAGAAGGGAGTCTAGGATGGGGGCACCCCCAGCATCACCCCACCCCAGGGACAGGCACAGTTCTGGCTCGCCATCCCCTCAAGGCTGGCACCGTGGGAATTCCCATCCCTGGTGGCGGGGACATGGGGGGCTGCGGTGGGAACACAGAGGGGCCATGGCAGTACCTACCCGTGGCCCTGGGTCTCCACGCTCGCCTCTGGCTCCTGGCAGCCCGGCCCCCGGCGCACCCTGCCAGGGGGAAGACAAGAGCTCATCCTTGTCCTTGCTGCCCACTGCTCCTCCCAGCCGTGCCACGTCCCCCCCCATGCCAGGGGACACCCCACAGTCCCCACCACCTCTCTGTGTGCCTGACGCAGAGCAGGCTCCCGTGTGCCACCATCCAGAGTGGGCTCAGCATCCCCTGTGGGGTGGCTGAAGCAGGGACACCCCACGAGAGGAGCAGCCCCACACCCCTCATGCTGTAGGGCTGCCCCCTATCTTACCTTGTCACCCTTCAGGCCAGAAGCCCCTTGTATGCCCTAAAAGAAAAGATGGGGTGAGCGAGTCACAGAAGGCGACGCCAGGTGCCCTGCGAAGCATTTCTGGGGCTCCCACAGCGGCCCCCATGCCAGACCCCCCCAGCAACCCCCAGCCCCAGGGGCCAGGAGGGTGCAGGGTGAGTCCCCGTCACCCTGCCCGAGCTGGTGGGGAGCCAGGGCAGAGCCTGTACCCCTGGGGATGCTGCGGCACTGGAGCCCCCTACTTACTGCTGGCCCTGGGGGCCCCGCGGGTCCCGGTGGCCCGGGGGTGCCGTCTCTCCCGGGAAAGCCGATCAAACCCTGGGCAGGGAAACACCGGTGAGTGAGCAAGGACTGTGCCTGGGAGGCAGCGGGGTTTGCAGGGACCCCACTGACACTGCCCAAGGGTCCAGGGTCACCAGGACCACTGAGGCCAGGTGCTGGCTGTAGCTCCTACCCTTTCTCCTGGGGGACCCGGCAGGCCAGGCTGCCCATTGTCCCCTCTCAGGCCTGGCTGTCCCGGTGTCCCAGCAATGCCTGCTAAGCCTGGGGGTCCTGGTAGTCCTGGCAAACCGGTGTCACCCTGGAGCAGGGATGAAAATTATGAAAACAGCCCCTCAGGAGCGTGCCTCTCCCTCATCCAGCCAAGGCAGGGCAGCACCCCAGCATTGGGGATGTGGTGAGAGCCAGGGTGACGTGGCGACAGGGGTTACCTTCAAACCTGGAGGCCCATCCTGTCCTGGCGGCCCCTGCACACCAACACCTGGCGATCCCTGTGTGGTGGCAGAGAGCACGTGGCACATCCCCTGGCTGGTGGGCACAGCAGTGCCAGGGCACCATGCCACCAGGGGCAGCCCCCCAGGGCTGGGGAGTGTCTTTGGGGGCAGGGGACACACACCTTCTCCCCTTTGGCTCCAGAGGATCCCTTGGCTCCCTATGAAGACATGAAGCCATGAGGAAGGGCTAGGTGGTAGGTGACAAGGGTACAGGTCCCACTCCCTCGCAGCATCCACTGCCCCCAGCATCCACCCCCTGGCCCCCCATACGCCTCCTACTCACGTCTTCCCCAGGATCTCCTGGCTCCCCGAATCGTCCTGGCTCCCCCTGGCAGGGGTGAAACAAGCAAAAAGCTGGGGTATGTGATGGTGCACAGGGGCAGCAGCTGCAGCCAGTTCCCCCCCACGTTGTGGCCAGGCAGCCAGGGAGCCCAGGGACCTCATGGCACCCTCCTTGCTGCCTCCCGGGGCAGCGCTCACCTTCTCACCCTTGGGGCCCGGCAAGCCTCGGTCGCCCTTGGAGCCCTGCTTGGGGAGAGCAGCGTTAGGGGAGGGGGAGGCCACAGGGCTGGCTCGCCCCCCAGAAGGCAGGGGGTGGTGGTAGGGGGATGAGGTTAATAGAGGGGATGAGGTTAAGGGGGTAACTCACGGGTTCTCCCAGCAGCACACCCTCCAGCAGCGCCGGCTCGCCCTGCAGTGACACATGGGTGTTCAGGCAAGCCCGCAATGGGTGCCAGCACCCTGTGGACCCCTGCCCACGCCACGCAGGGGTGGGGGTCCCCCCTGCCTTGCTCCCTGACTCCTTACCTTCTCGCCTTTGGCGCCAGGAGGGCCGGCGATGGCCTGGGGCACAAAGGAGAGAGAGGGCAGGTGAGTAGGGCTGCGTGGGGATGCTCCCCCTCGTCCCAGCCCAGGAACACCCAGGGAAGCTCCCAGCTGCTGTGGAAGCAGCTCTGCACTCACCTGCCCTGGCACGCCGGCATCCCCTGGCTCTCCCTTGGGACCCACAGGGCCTGAAGGTCCCGGCACGCCCTGGCACAAGCAGCACAGCCCTCAGCCTCAGCTGCAGGCACCCCAGGCTAAGCCCCACGGGGCTCACATTGGGATGGGACGGGGTGAGCAGCAACATACCATCTTCCCAGGCATCCCTGCCTCACCATCCTTCCCTGGCACGCCATCCCTGCCCGGCACACCTGGCTTCCCGCTCTCCCCCTGAGGGCAATAAGAGTGGGGCTGGGGTACAGGGGTCCTGTAACACCCCCAGGCAACCCCAAGTGTCCACACTGATGGCAGCCAGGCAGGGGCAGGGAACAACACACTCACCACTTGTCCTGGCAGCCCAGGAACACCCGGTGGGCCCTGCAAGGGAGACAAGCAGAAATCAAGTGGCAGCCCAGGCACCAGGAATGGCCAAGGGGCAGGTTGGGGGAGAGATGTCTGCAAATACCTACCACTGGGCCCGGGGGACCAGGGGGGCCAGGCAGTCCCATGCTGCCCTGGGGACCAGGCAAGCCCTGCAATGGAAACAGTCACATTAGAGGGGATGGCATGCTGCCCTGGCACAGCCAGGACCTCGGCTGCCACCGCAGGAAGGTGCAGCGGCTGTGGGTGGGAGCTGGATGGTTTTGGGGGGGCAGACAAGTGCCGGCAGGGATGGCAGGAGTGCTCGCTCACCCGGATGCCAGAGCCAGGTTCCCCCGGATCGCCCTGTGAAGACAGTGCCTGCATCAGCCCCACCATCCCAACCCACCAGCCACCATGGTCGCAGCCACATCCCCGTGCCTGCCACGGGGCTGTTCCCCAGGGCTGGCTGGATCCATGAGGGTGGCCAGTCCAAAATGTTCCTCTGTCCAGCCCAGAATGTCTTGAAATGCCCCCGTCCCTCCAGCCCCCAAATCTGGCAAGGCCCTGCTTTCCTCTGCCCGGTCCGACATGGCGATGCCAATGCCGATGCCAATGCCATACCTTGGTCCCAGCTGGGCCCTGGCTCCCCGGTGGGCCAGTGCTTCCCTGCAGGGAACAAGGGGACATTATGTTGGAGTGGTGCTTGCTGGTGGCATAGGACAGGGAGGGGACAGTGGGGTAGCATGGTCCCAGCACTGCCACCCTACCCCTGCTCCCTGGGGACACACACCTCCCCAAGCTGATATCCCACTTGCATGGCACTCCCCTGCACGTGGCATGGGGTGGCTGCTTACCGGAGGTCCTGGGGGTCCTGGGTCTCCCTGGTTGCCCTGAAGGGAGGAAGAGATGGGGTCACTGCAGGGATGGGTTTTCCCTGGTAGGTGCATGGGGTGTCCCCTGGGAGAGGAGACCCAGACACTGCACCCATGCTGAGTGAGGACAAGCCTGGCCAGCTCCTGGCAAGATGCCTGGGGCCAAGCACCCACCCAGGCAGCAGGGTGGCCCCTACAGCTTCACCCAGCACCTGCCGTCAGGAGCCCCCAGCTGCATGCTGAGGCGGGGGGGGTACAGTGACACAGAGGGGACACAGACACCTACCGGGCGTCCCAGCACGCCGGGGAAGCCTGGCAAGCCCTGCAAAGAAATGTCAGAGCTGGCAGGTGAGTGGGAGCCCACTACCCCCAAGCAGCCCTGCCTGCCCCCCAAGGATGCTCCCCATTCCCAGCAAGCGGTACCCAGCCAGGGGGTACTTATGGTGGGGGTGAGAGGTGGGAAGCCCCCTAAAGCCCTGTGGGCCCGGCATGAGTGGGGGAAGAAGGTAAATGAGATGTGAATGTTCCCACTAGTACTGGTGGTGGCTGGTGTGGGACCACAAGACCTTCCCCCTGTCCCATCCCACATCCCCCCCACCATGTCCCCACTCACCGGCTTCCCCTCGGGGCCAGCCAGCCCTCTCTCACCCAGGAGACCCTGGAGCAAGAGATGCAGACGGGGTCAGTGCCAGGCAGGGGTCCAGGGTCAGCAAGGGGTGGGGGGACATTGCGGTACTCACCGGGGCACCATCCCTGCCCTTCTCGCCGGGCTCCCCTCGCTCGCCTCGTGGGCCACCCTCACCCTGCAGAGGGGACAGGTGCAGGGTTGTGGAACAGGCAGGGACCTTTCTGTCCCCACCCAGGGCCTGCTGACACTCAAAGAGGGGTGCCCCCAGTGGTGTCCCTGCCCAGGGCTTCACTCCATGGGGCTGCCCTGTTGGCAGCAGGAGACTTAAAACCACAGACCTTATCTCCTTTGGGTCCGCGCTCACCCTCGGCTCCTGGCTCTCCCTGTGTCACAGAGAAGACAGATGCCATCAGCCCCCGCTGCCCCTCTGGGGATGTTTGCCCCACCACAGCCCTCAGTCCCTGCCCAGCTCATCATTTGTCCCAGCCTGGTTGGCTTGGTCGCCCCATTCCCTTCTGCCTGACCACGCACCTTCGCTCCCTTGGGTCCGGTGGGGCCACGCTCACCCGGTAAACCCATCAGGCTGCCCTCCACCACGTCTGCCTGCGGGCAGGGCACTGTCAGGGCCAGCACCCAGGGGATCCCAGTAAGGTCCCCCCAGGGGCACAGCCCTCCCCAGGCCCCTGTGCCAGGGGTCTGGACGTGGCCATCCATCCCCAGAGGTGCAGGCTCGCACCCCTTGGGGATGGTCCCCAGCAGCCGCCATCACCTACCTTGGGCCCTGGGGGCCCTGGGGGGCCAGGCAAGCCTTCCCTGCCCTAGAAGGGGGAGAAAAATAGGCTGAGCATCAAACTGGGCAGAGTTATCCTGCTATGGCCAATCCTGGCCCCTATAGGGCATCCTCCTGCCCCCAGGAGAGCCCCCCATCCCCCCAGGAGGTGCACAGCATTTGGGGGACAGAGGGGACTGTGTCCCCATTCTGGCTCACCTGCTCGCCCCGGTCACCCTTTTCGCCCCGGTCGCCCTGGGAAAACAATGTGGTAGCCATCACGGGGCTGTCCCCAAGCCCCGGCACCAGGTCCCACAGCCCTTGCCCCACTCACCTTCTCTCCGGGCCGCCCGGCCTCCCCCAGCTCCCCAGCCCGGCCCGGCACCCCAGGGATGCCTGGCTTGCCAGGCTCCCCCGGCTGCCCGGGTGGCCCCTCAGGACCCCGCTCGCCCACGGCCCGGCCCGTGGGGCCCTGGGGGCCAGGGGCACCGGGGTCCCCCTTGTCACCTTTGGGTCCTCGCTCACCGGGGAAGCCTAAGGAGCCCTGCAAAACATAACACCGTGCTGCCAGAGCCAGCCATGCGCCGGGGGTCAGTCCTCCTGGAGCATCCCAGGGTTGAGCCGGCTGTATGGCCCCCCCAACCAGACTGGGTAGTGGGGCAGCATGTTGGGGCATGGCATTGAGCCTGGCTCCACTCACCTCTCGACCTGGAGGCCCCCTCTCTCCCGGCTCCCCCCGGCTGCCCTTCTGGCCCCGCAGCCGCTCCGACACCGGCAGAAATGAGTCCGAGCTCCCATCGTAGGCACCTGTGAGCTCCTTCAGGGATGAAATCTGGGAGGGAGGAAAAGTCATGGGGTCAGTGCAACCCAGATGTGGCAGCACCCCATGGCCCCAACAACTCATCCTGGGTGGTCTTCTACCACCTCCCACATCCCCCCTCCTGCTGCCACGTGGGCAGGAACAGCCCCCAGCATGACAGCCATGGACTACATACCTTGATGCCAAGTGCTTCCAGGCTACGTTCAATGTTCTGCAATAAAAAGATATTAAAAACAAAGTGAGTGTTGGCCTGTGCCCATCATAGGGGCTGTGGAGGGTCCTCCATTCCCCAGGCAGAGCTGACATCCCAGCCCAGCAGGTCGAGATGCACTCACCACTGCAGCCCCAGGGTCTCCACGTGCTCCAGGGTTGCCAGGTCGCCCCTAGGTTTGCAGAGAAAAAGGGAATGAAAAGATGTACAGAGGTGCAGTACACGAGGAGAGCAGTAGGTTTGAGAGTTAACGCTGCAGGTGCTGCCCGGGCAGGCTGTGGTTGCCACCACCCTGGGGTGCTTGCAGCTTGTCAGGCTCAGTGCTGGGTACTCACTGGCTCCCCTCGCAGTCCAGGCTCCCCCGGGTCCCCCTGAAACACAGCAAAGATGCCAAGGTGGCACAGGGTCCCCCAGACCTTTGCCTTGCAAGGAAGGCTCAGGGGCATGAGCACACCTACCTTCGGTCCAGCCACCCCGCGGAGCCCTGGCAAGCCCTGGAAGATGTAGAGGGGACACAATGGCACCCAGAACCCACGGACACAGGGCAATGCCCCAAGGGAGCTGTGGGCAGGGGTCTTGCCTGCCCCACAGCAGCCCATACTCCAGGGTCTGGTGCTGGGTGGCACTGTGGGCTCAAGGACTACATACCTGGCCTGGGGGGCCGACCTGGCCTGGGATGCCGGGGAGGCCGGGGGGGCCAAGGGGGCCTGGCAGACCTCTGTCCCCCTGCTCGCCCTTGGCGCCACTGTGGCCCTGCCGAGAAAGCAGTGTCATCCCCAGGACCTGGGTGCCCAGGTCTGTCCCAGGTGGGGGCACGTACCCAGCACCCCCATCACCACCTCCTCTGTGGGGAGGTACTCACCTCTCTGCCAGGAGGTCCTGTGTCACCTTTGTCTCCCTAACCAGGTGGGAAAAGAGTTAGAGGGATGCTGCCCCATCCGCACGCCCCAAAATAATGCTCCTGGACCCAGGCAGGGAGGAGCCACCAGGCATGTGGGGACCACGCAGAGACCACCCAGGGCTTGGCTCCTTACCTTTCTCCCATCCTCTCCCGGCATCCCGTCTTCTCCCTGGGGACACAGGCTGCCAGTCATTGTCTGGGTCAACCACCCCAGCACAGGCACCACATGGGACAGGGACTGGCACCGGGTGTACAGCTCAGAGCATGGGAGCTCCCCCTCTCGCCTTTATGTTGTACTGGGATCACTGGCCCTCAGGACCCCAGGTGAGCCCCAAAGCCAAGCCCCGCTCCCCCTACTCACGTTCTTGCCGCTGATGCCGGGTTTGCCGTCATCGCCAGGTTTGCCCTGGGAGGAAGAAGAGGCAGTGAGAGAGACCCCCAGCTCTCCCCCCGGCCCCAGCAGCCAGGGGTCCCTGGGCACCCATCATGGCCCCAGGGTGCAGGGAAGGGGGAGCTGGGCACAGGGCAAGCCCCGGTAGGCAGACCCAGCTGGGACCGACTGCAGGGGCACAGAGCAGGGTGTGTCCCCAGGGCGGCTGGTACTTACGGGGATGCCGGGTGGTCCCAGGGGACCCACGGGGCCAGGCAGTCCCTGTTCCCCACGCAGCCCAGGCAGCCCCTGCGAGGAAAAGAGACAGGAGAAGCACAGGGCAGCAGGGCACCCACCATCCCCAGCCAGCTCTGGGAGGAGGGAGCATGGCTGGAACGGTGGCACCCTGCTGGGGACAGGAGACAGTCCCACTGCGCTGCCCCAGACCAAGGAGCATGGGACAGGACATCTGTCCCTTGCAAGGGCGATGGCCCCAGCGGGAGCACAACCCAAACTCGCCCTCTCTGCAGGTACTTACGTCCCGGCCGGGGTCCCCCTGCTTCCCCGGGTCCCCCTGCAGACAAGGAGGAGGTGAGGGCAGGGACACCCCCACCTCGCCAAAGGCCCCCTACGAGCATCCCCAGCCTGGAGCAGAGAGTGTCCGGGGGGGGTGGGGGGGGTGGCTCCTCCTGTCCCATTGCCCCTCTGTCCCACAGCCCGCCACCCACAGTGCCCGGGGGCAGCCGTGCCCCCTACCCTGGACCACGCTCACCCGCAGCCCAGCAGGGCCTGGGGGTCCAAGTTTGCCTTCCAGCCCGTTGCGGCCATCCAGCCCTGGTGGGCCACGGTCCCCCTGTAAGACAGCAGGGCAGGAGGGCTGAAGCCATGGGGCAGGACAGGGGTGCCATGGGGCAGCTTCCAGCCCCCAGCCCCCTCACCTTCTCTCCTGGCAGGCCTCGGTCCCCGGGGTCACCCTGCAGGGTGGGAACAGGAGTAAGCATTGTCCGCCCCGAACGGGAGCTGAGGAGGGCACGGACCCCCCGACTCAGACCCCCGTGGGGATGGGGCACTCACCCGTGCACCGGGGGGGCCACGAGGACCCTCCACACCCTGCAAGAGAGACACACACTTAGCAGTGGGGCATGGAGGGAAAGGAGGGGATCCTGGGTGCTCACCAGGACCCCCAGCTCTCCCGCAGAACATCACCCGTCTTGCTGTCCCACTGCCTCCCGCACCGAAGCCCCAGCACTTACCCTCTCTCCAGGCAGGCCAGGGGAGCCGGCATCGCCCCGAGCACCCTTTGCACCATCCTCACCAGGGTCCCCAGGGTCCCCCTGCCAGGGAAGGGCACGGCAGTTAGAGGACACTGCCCCGCCGCCCGCGCAAACGCCTGTGCCAGAGCCCATGCTGAGCACCTCTGCTTATGCTGTGTGGTTTAAGGGCGGGATAATAGCAAAGGTCTCAAAATACAGGCGCGGGCTGAAAAATAGAGGTTGCTGGGCTCGATGCAGCTCCCGGGTGGCCAGATATTGGTTTCAGAAGAAATGCAATGAGCAGTGCTGCTGAGCCAGGAGCCAGCTGAGCCACGGCTGGGGACCATGATTCCATCCAGCACAGAGCACAGCCCATGGCCAAAGCTGCCCTGAACTTGAGCTGGCTTATAAAAGCAGAACACCTAGAGCGTGGGGTACTGCCGTGGGATCCCTGTGGGGCTGAGGAGCCATAAGCATGCTGGCTCCTTCGAGGAACTCAGCCCTACAGGGCCCTCCTGCCCTGGCCCCCTCCTCCCAGCACTGGGCAGGAGCATCAGCCTATGTTGCCCCATATCCCACATGCCTCTCAGCTGTGGTGCATCAGCTCCGCATGGCAGGGGCTGTTTTGGGCAGGGAGGGCTTGGTGCACCAGGATCCCAGTGCACAGGCAGAGCCCAGCGGGGACAGCACAGGGCACCCCACCACCAGCATTGCCGGGGACCCACTTGTTACCTTCTCACCCTTCTCCCCTACTCCACCGAGCCCCACATCAACCTGTGGGGCAGAGAGAGGTATCAGAGCACATGGGGGCAGGCACCAGCCCCTGGGCAGGGAGAGGGGTGGGGGGAGGGCTTACAGTTCGTCCTGGGGGTCCGGCAGGCCCCTGAAAGAAGGGCAAGGGAAGCAGGTTAAGGGGAGCTGGTGTGGCTCCAGGGAGGGCAGGGCTGGCTCTGGGATGGGGACCAGGCACACGGCCCTGCGTCACTCACCGGCTCCCCACGGTCACCTTTGCTCCCTGGTGCTCCAGGGCTGCCCTGCAGCAAAGAAGGATAGGGTGAGGGGAGGAGGGAATGGGGGTCCCATGGGATGGGAGGTCCTGTGGGGTGGAGGGTACCCCTGGAAAAGGGTAAAAGGGTGGGTGTGGGGCAATGAGGTGCGTGGGGTGGTGGGTGCCCACAGGGTGGTGGGCACACACAAAGCGGTACTCACATTCCTGCCTTCGGGACCTGGGTCCCCTGAGTCCCCCTTCTCCCCTGGGGGGCCGCGGTAGCCAGGGAGGCCCTGGGTGGAGGGCAGAGGAGGGCGTGCGTTAGCGGGAGCCACCTGGCAGCCACTGGGCATCTCGCCTGCCCCGGGGTGCCCGCCAGCCTCGCACTTACCCGGGGGCCCCTGTCTCCAGGTTTGCCAGGCAGACCCGCTTCACCCTGTAGGGAGAGAGGGGGTGAGCGGGGGGCAGTGGGGAGGGGGGCAGTGGTCCTGGGGGGTCCTCACTTACCGGGGTGCCTTCATCACCCTTCTCTCCACGCTCTCCCTGCAGCACAGGTCAGTGGGCACCAGCCAGGAGGAGAAAAGCACAAGTCACCAGCATCCCCCTGCTCCCCGCCATCCCCCACCTCCTCAAGGCCACGGTGCCCCACAGCCCCCTGTCCCACTGCCCCCTTGACCCACGCTACCTCCTTGCCACGCAGCCCGGTCTGCCCTGGGGCGCCCGCTCGGCCCGGCTCACCCTTCTCTCCTGGCTCCCCTGGATCGCCCTGGGCAGGGAAAAAAGGGCAATGGGTTAAGACAGCGTGGGGGGAGTGTGGGGACTGCCAAGGGGAGAAGGGGCTCAGCATGGCACCCTCCACTCCCTGGAGCAGCATCGTGGCACAGCCTGCAGGGATTGCACCCCCAGAGCCCAGTGGGTGGATGGATGGACGGACAGATGGATGGAGGGGCAATGCCTCCTGCAGCGACGTTACCTTTGGGCCGCTCCTGCCCGTGAGGCCAACGATACCCTGGTTGTTGGAGAGGGAGAGCACGTGTCACCAGGGACTGGGGTGGCCCTGTGCCCGGGGAGTGACTGGGGCCGTGAACCAGTGCCTCTGTGGGCAGAGCCCAGCCAGCCCCAGCCCCTGGGGTGCACCCAGACTCACCCGATCACCCTGCTCGCCTTTGGGGCCAGCCGGCCCTGGGATGCTCAGGCCAGGGGCACCCTAGACATGAAGGGATGCAGCTTGGAGCAACAGCGTAGGCACCGTGAGCCCAGGGTGTCTGTGCTGTGCCCCCTGTGCCCCCTGTCCCAGGCAGTACTCACACGGGCGCCTTTATCTCCTGCCTCGCCCTTCGGGCCAGGAGGTCCTTCTGGTCCTGGGAAGCCTCTGTCACCCTGGAGCAGATGAAATAGCACCGTCAGCCCCCTCAAACCACCCCCTTTCCTCCCACTACAGCTGCAGACAGCCAGGCTGAGGGACCAGCATGGGCATCCCCTCGTGTTGATGGCCAGCTGTGCAAACCCCCTCCCCAGCCCCCAGCCATGCCCAGGGAGCACCAGCACAGGGCTGGGGGGCACAGCTGGGGCAGGGTTACCTTCTCTCCTCCAACACCGGCCACACTGGGAGCCTGGGGGAGAAGCAGAGGGGACCATGCTGGGCACTGCCCACTGATCCCTGTCTCAGAGCTGGGACAGGCAGAGGGGGACCTGCCAGGCAGCATCACTTACCGGCTTGCCAGGTGGTCCTGGATCGCCCTGCAGAGAGACAGGTGTCATTGCCAGCCCTTTCCCCAACAGCCCCTTGCCACCCTGCTAGGGCCCCGCTTTGCCCTCACCTTCTCCCCCCGGGGGCCGGCTGGTCCTGGACCTCCCTGTGGCGAAAGAAGAGACCTCAGGGGGCTGGTGGTGCCTGGGGATGCGCACCCAGGGCATGGCAGCCCCCCCACTCCCAGGGTGCTGGGTCTTCATCACCACAGCTGCTACCCCAACTCACCTCTCTGCCAGATGGCCCTGGGCGCCCTGGGGCTCCTGTCTCACCCTAGAGGAGGGGAGGAAGAGGAAGGTGTCAGGGGCATCCTCCCACCCCATGGCAGGGCAGCTGCTGCAGGGCAGGACAGGCATCACCCCGGTGTGGCTGCAGCCCCCTCAGCCCACCTACCTTCTCTCCCTCGGGGCCTGGCACGCCGCGGTCCCCCTGCAGAACAAAGCAGAGGAGGGTTTCAGGGAGCCTTCCTCCCGCCACGCCACACTGCCCCCACCCCACGCACCGCCTCAGAGCCCTCCGGGCCCAGCCCCGAATCCCATCCAAGATCACTGGGGTCTGACAGCAACCCCCAGGCACAGCCAGCGCTGTAATTGTGATTAGAGACCATACCTCAGAGGCAGACTCCTTAAAAACTGAATGAAAGTAACAAGCAGTGGGTGGTAATAGAATGGAGTGTCTTCTGCATATTTACAATTGATTAGGCTTTTTTATTTGAGGGTCAGTGCAGCCTTTACCAGGGCCACAGGAACATCAGGACCCGCCGATGCTGCCAAATGGCACAGTCTCACTCCGGCACTGTCTCACCTTCTCACCCGTCTCTCCCAGCTCACCCGGCGCCCCACGGTCTCCCTGGCACAGGAGGAATATGGGGTCAGGGGCAGCAGGACCTGCAGGGAATGGCGCAGGTCCTGGCACAGAACCCGCTGAAGGCAAGGCGAGAGCACCCCTTCAGTCCCCGCACCACTCACCTTCCTGCCCTGCTCCCCTGGTGGTCCCCGAGGGCCCTGCAAAGGAAGATGGAGAAGATGTCACCTCCAGCGTGGCAGGGTCAATGCCCAGGCTGTCTGGAGCAGGAGTCCTCCAGGGTGCCGTCTGGGCTCGGCTCGCTGGTGAGGCCAGCTCTAGCCCGCCTTACCTTCTCTCGGGAAACTCACCCGGTCTCCTGGGTCCCCAGGGCGGCCAGGTGGCCCTGGGAAACCTTCTTTGCCATCACCCTAGGGATTAGGAAAGGCAACAGCCATGCCCGTGAGATGGGGATTGGCACCCCCACTGGAGAGCAGTGTGGGGTCCAAACCCCAGGACAGAGCATCTCCACCATCCTCTTACCTTCTCTCCCTTCAGGCCAGGGGACCCAGCAGGTCCCCGGGGCCCAGGGTCCCCAGGCAGGCCCTGCAAGAGAGCACAGCTTAGCCCCTGGTGATGCAGCTCAGCCCCAGGGATACATGGCTGCCATGGCCCTGCTCCCCTCTGCCATCCCTGCTGGCCTGGGGGCCCAACTCACCGGAGGGCCGGGTTCCCCTCGAGGCGCTGCCCCATCCACAAGTCCAGGGGGGCCCTGCAGAGACAGGCATCAGCTCCTGCGTGATAGCCCCAGGGAGCTCAGTCCTTCCCAGCACCCTGGAGGGGCTGCAGAGCCCTCAGGGACCTCCATCCAGGAGGGCAGAACCAGGGAAATGCAGAGCCACTCACCCTTTCTCCTCGGTCACCCTTCTCCCCCTGCAAGGGCAAAAAAAGCAAGTAAGGGCAGGTTTGGGCTCTTCCTATGCCCCCGTGAACAGGCGGGGAACATGCTGAACAGAGCCCATCATCAGTGGTATCGGGGTACATGCAAGCCACGCGTCTCTCCCCACACTGCCCAGCACCAGCTCATGCATATGTAAGTGTGCGTGGGCACAGCTGGTGGGGGCACAGCCCACGAGTGAGACCAGGAGGAGTGCACGGGGGAGCAGCTTCAGGTTGCTGGCTGTTCCTCCATCCATCTGTCCACACGTCCCCCCAGCTGTCCCCACACAGCACCTGCAGGGGATGTACCTTCACAAACTCTCCCGGAGGTCCTGGTGGCCCCATGGGTCCAAGCAGACCGGGGGGACCTGGATCACCAAAGGGCCCCTGTGGGCCAGGGCTCCCAGGGGGGCCAGGGCTGCCCTAGAGGACAGAGATGCTCTGTTAAGCTGGGGCTGCAGCACGGCCTGGCAGTGCTGGCAGAGATCCTTTGGCATCACCACCCACACACCTACCGGTGTGCCCGGCTCCCCTTTCTGGCCTGGCAGCCCCTGTGCTCCATCCACAATCACCCTGGGCTCTCCCTGCGCAAGGAGGTAGAGGAAAATCAGTGTCCCCATGTGCCCTGTTGTGTGCCCCGTGCAGGATGGGGGCCAGAGTGCCACAAGGCCAGGAGCCCATCAGGTAGATGGGGAGACTCCGAGGTCACCCAGACACCAAGGCCCAGGAGATGCCAGGGGCTGAGGTATGCCCATCAGGGTCCCCGCTGCTCCCCAGGGACCCCCACAGGGCAGCCCCACGCCCATCACCTACCGGCTCGCCTTTGTTCCCCTTCGGGCCAGAAAGCCCCATTGGCCCCCGTGCCCCCTGGGAAGGAAAGCTAAGAGTGAGGAGGGGGTGTGTACAGGGAGCAGGGCTGGGGAGGGCTGGGGCCATACTCACAGGATCCCCTCGGGGGCCAGGGATGCCCTGGGTACCCTGGAAAACAACAGCTCAGGATGTGAGTGTGTATCCCTGCCAGCCAAGGGAGTGAGGATGGGATGGGATGGGATGGGATGGGATGGGATGGGATGGGGCTCCAGCCAAAGCAGGGATTGACAGTCCCTGCCCAGTACACTTGGCCTGGGACACACACACAGGGGACAGCAGTGACCTTGCCAGCTACAGAGCCACACCGGCACAGGGAAAGGGTAGGCTCCGGGAGCAGCAAAACCAAGGAACGTCCCCACTCACCGGCTGCCCAGGTGATCCAGGGTTCCCAGGGCGGCCAGGGCTTCCCGGTGTCCCATCAGCTCCGGGGAACCCCTGCAGGAGGGAAGAGCGTCATACCAGCACCTGGTGGACCCCGGCACTGCCAGACCCCCGCAGTGCCGGTCCCAGCACTGGGAGCCCAGAACAGCCCCATGGCAGAGCCGGGTCCCAGGGTGCCTTTCCCCTGTGTGCTGAGCCGGAGTGTGAGGGAGCAGTGTGGGGATGGACCAGGGGTCTCCAAGGGGATCCCTCCTCCAGCCTGGACGAGAAGGAGAAGGGAGGGACGAGAGGCAGAGAGAGACCCTGTGGGGCCAGGTCACTATGCCTGGGGATCCTGGGGTGCCTGGGTGAGGGAGTTGGAGTTACTTACCCTGTCCCCCTTCTTGCCCGGCCGCTCGACGCTCTCTCCCGGCAGACCCTGTGGCCCCCGGGGTCCTGGAGGGCCAGGCAGCCCGTGGCGGCCCTGGAAGGACAGCAGAGAGGACAGGCGGGTGGTGGCTAAGGGATGGTCCCATCCATCCCTGTAGCAAGGGCTGGATAGGTCCCTGCACCGCACCCACCTGCCGGCAGGACAAGGGAACCCAGGGACCTTGTTGCTGCCCCCCACCAGGGAACTGCCCCCACTTCCCCCCCCATCAGGGTATTACCGGCTCGCCAGGGGGGCCTGGTGGCCCCGTGCGTCCTTGTGGTCCCTGCAGAGACAAAGTCAGCGGTGAGCATCCCCCGCAGGCTAGCATCAGCAGGGTTTGGGGAAGGCAGCCCCCACCCCGTGCCACCAGCTGGGGGGGGATGCCAAAGCACTCACTGCCTCGCCGCGATCTCCCTTCTCGCCCTGCAAGGAGACAGAGGGAAGGGGTTAGGGCTGCACCCCCATGCTCGGCTCCCTACTGCGCTGCTGCCATCAACAAGCTGGGGGGACCCTGATCTATGCTGAGCCCCTGTGCTGCAGCACGGCATGGCGCAGCACGGCACGGCATGGCGCAGCACGGCACGGCGTGGCGATGCTCACCTTGGGGCACTGCACCGCACAGGGCTTCGGCTGGGGCTCCGGCTGGCAAGACAAGAGAAGCCCATATGAACCCAGGAGCAGGAGAAGCTCCTGACCCCCATGAGGCTGCTCCCCCTCATGCCCCCTGGGGCACCCTGGCCCCTTACCCTGGTGGAGATGATGGTGCAGAGGTCGTCGGTGAGCTCTCCCTCCAGCTCTGCCAGGGCACCACCATCACTGTAGATGTAGCGCGGGTCCTCACCAGTGACCATGCGCCGGAGCTGCTCTCGGTCTGACCCCTCCAAGCCCACCGCCAGCACCCGGACTCCTGAACCAAGAGCACCCTCAGCACCCCGCAGAACTCCCTGCACACCCTGTTGGGACTCTATCCATCCTCACCACCAGCCTTGACGTCCCTGGCCGCAGCAATGGCATCGTCCCCAGAAGGGCCATCAGCCAGGACCACCAGCACCGCTGGCACACTGGACCGGCGCCCTGCACCCGGGCTCAGCAGGTAGGTCCTGGCAAAGGTGATGGCTGCCCCTAGGGAGGGAGAAGGAGGAAGAGAACAGTCAGCAGGATCCTACCGACCACTACCCTGGCTCCCAGTGCCGCACCTCACCGATGGCATTGCCGCTGGGCTCCTCGTAGCGCATGGTGCGGATCTGCTCCAGCACAGCGGGCAGGTCACTGGAGCGGTTGAGGAGCAGCCAGGGCAGGCTGCGGTAGCTGTACGTGGCCAGAGCCACCTGCAAGGGTGCAGGGGAGCAGTGGGTACCACTGCCTGCCCGCACACCCAGGCCCCCTGCCCATGCAGCAGCCCCCTACCTGGGTGCCCTCAGGGCCCAGGCGCCCCAGGGCAGACACCGTGTTGGAGAGGAGGGTGCGCACAGCATCGGCACCGGAGGAGCTGTCACGGGTGCCGTGCACCAGGAAGACAATGTCACCACGGGCATCCCTGCAAACTACAGGCAGGGAAGGGGTGAAGCTGCCACCAGAGCAGAGATAAGCCCAGTCCATCCCTGTAGTGACCCCACCATACCTGTGCGCTCGGTGACAGATGTCTCGGCGCCCGGCGCGCTCCCCAGGAGCGGGCGAAGGGTGAAGGTGTAGCGCTGGCCCAGGCGCAGCCCGGAAACCTGCTGGGAGCTGGCAGCACCAGACAGCGTCTGCCCTGTCTCCCCACCAGCTGCCACCCAGGGGACAGAGTCAGGGGGGACACCGAGACCCTGCAGGGATGCTGCCCCCTATCCCGGGGCCACCCACCCGTCGCACCTGTGGGGGGGCTCCAGGAAAGGACGTAGCCAGAGGCGCCAGGAATTGGGGTCCAGGTGAGCGTCACTGAGTCCCTCTGTACCTCTGTCACCCGCAGGTTGGTGACATGGCCCCGGGCAGCTGCCAAGGAAGAGGAAAGGGTGTCCTGGCCCCATGGGACAGCCACCACCCCCCTCCCAGCTCCCCACCCACCACCCTCCCCAACCTAAGGCTGGGGCAGCCCGGTCCCTGGATGCCCCTCTGGGCTCCAGCCCCACATCAGGGGTCCAGCGTCCCCTTAGCTCCTTACCCGTGACAGCAGTGATGGTGGCTGGCTCGCTCTCCCGGCCACTGGCCAGGCTGGTGATGCTGATGTGGTAGCGCCGGCCTGGCTCCAGCCCGCCCAGGTCGTAGGAGCTGGTGGTGGCCGGGAGCTGCTGGCTGCGCTGGGGCCCCCCTGTGCAGGGGGGGAGAGAGAGGTGAGGGGGTGTGACGCGGGGGCTGCGGGGGAGGCAGGGGTGCCAGCCGGCCACACGTACCCTCAGCCAGGCGCCAGACAAGGCGGTACCCGGCGCTGCCGGCCACTGGCACCCAGGCCAGGCGCAGGCGGTGCTCCGAGGCCTCCGTCACCTGGAAGCTGCTGACAGGGGGCAGTGGGGCTGCCTCCGCTGCGGGGCAGTGACAGGCATTAGGGACAGGGTGCCTGGTGCCACCCTGGATGCTGCCCCCCACCCCAGCACTCACGGGTGGTGACGATGATGGAGACAGGGTTTCCCTCACGGTTGCCTACGAGCGCTGTCACCTTCACAGTGTAGGAGACACCTCCCTCCAGGTCAGGGATGTCAAAAGAGCTGATGTGGCCGGGAACCCGCCGGCTGGTCTCCGAGCCCCCTGCCAATGACCGCAGTGTCAGACCCCCACCCTGCTGCCCTCGCAGCCCACCCCTGATGCTGTCCCACAGTACCGTCCCTGCGGCTCCACACCACGCGGTAGGCAGTGGCTCCTGGCACACCAACCCAGGTGACACGGGCAACATTGCTCCTGGATGCCTGCACCTCCAGTTGAGACACTGTCCCCACCTGCTCAGGTGCTGTGACACCAAGAGGACCCCTGTCACCTGGGCTCACAGCAAATGGCACCAGCCAGCACTGACAGGTGGGGGGACACCTCACCTATCCGCCCCGTGGCAGTGACAGGGTTGCCCTCACGGCCATCCACAATAGCTGTGACACCAACGGTGTAGACAATGCCAGCACGCAGCCCCTCGATGGTGAAAGTGGTGGGGTCAGCAGGGAGAAAGCGGGATTGATCCAGACCTAGGAGAAATGGCCAGGATGGGAAGGGCTCCAGCACCTCTACTGCAGCACCCCACGGTCCTCATGCTCACCGTCACTGCCTCGCCACGTCAGCAGGTAGCCGCTGGCACCTGGTAGCCCTCGCCAGGTGACCCGCAGCTGGCTGGGACCGGCCTCCATCACACGCAGCTCCGAGATGCTGCCCACAGCTGGGTATTCTGCACCACCCCACGGCACCATGGCGTCACCTTGGGGTGCCCAGGGGGGGCCCTCGGCCACCCTGGCACCTTGAGCGCTTGCAGGGGGATAGGTGGCAAATGCATGCCGGGGGAGAAAACACAGTACCGGGACTCACAGCACCAAACCCTGATGTGGACTTACTGAGGCGGACGGTGAGCGTGGCGGCGCTGCCCTCACGGCTGCCCACCAGTGCTGAGACACGCACCAGGTAGGCGATGCCCTCCTGGAGGTCACCCAGCTCCAGCCCTGTCTGGCTGCCTGGGACACGCTTTGTCCTCTCCGTGCCATCTGCCGGGAGCAGGGCAGCCACAGGACCCTCAGCGCCAGCCAGCCAGGGTCCCTTGGGTGCTGTCCCCGCCCCTGTCCACAGACTCACCCTGGCTGTTGCGCACAACCACTTTGTACTCCGTGGCACCAGGAACACCAGTCCAGCCCAGTCGCACCCACCTGCCCGACTCCTCAACCAGCCGCAGGTCCGACACGGCACCCACAGGTGCCTCCACACCTGCAAGGGGACACGGTGAGTCACAGCTGGAGCTGCACAGCCCAGACAGCACATCTCCCATCCTCACCCTCGGCAGTGACCAGAGACCAGGAGGGGCTCACAACCAAAGGGGTCCCCAGGCTGAGCAATGCCACGTGAGATGTTCCTCCATCCCAGTGGCTTGGGAGGGTGGGGGACAACCCATGGACCCACAGTAGTCACTCACCTGTCTGGAAGGTGGTGACGGGGGTGGCCACCTCACCACCATCATAGAGGGTGTAGAGGGTGATGCGGTACTCAGTGCCTGGCTGCAGCCCCGTCAGCTGGTAGGTGTTGGTGCTGCTGGGGAGGGACACCGTCCTGGGGGGCTCCAGTCCTATGGGGAGGGGAAGGTCACTGCTGGCTGCTGGCATGGGGGGTCCGCAAGGGTGACTGGGCACCCTGATCCCACCTGTGGCTCTCTTCCACTCCAGGCGGTAGCCACGGGCATCACGGGCACTGGTCCAGAGCACCTGGATGGACGTGGGGCCCAGGATGTTGGTCCGCAGTGTCTGCTCTGTGCCCACTTCTGCAAGAGGGATCCCGTGGGCCAGGCTATCCTGTGACACTCTGCCACCAGCCACCCACCATAGCATGTCCCCATCCCCCGCACATGGCAGGGTAGGGAGCATCACCATGGTGTGGGGGCACAGGGGATGGTTGCCACCCCATCCCATGGTAATGGCAGCGTAAGTAAAGCCAGAGGCAGGATGGCACCACCCGTACCCGTCACCTACCCGTCCTCTGCCGCACAGTGGCTGTGGGCCCCTCCAGCTGCCCAAAAAGTGGGGCCACCGTCACCACGTAGTCAGTGTTGGGCTGCAGCCCCCCCAGCGCGTGTGACGTCCGCCCAGAATCCAGGTCCACCCTATGCCTGTCCTGCCCTGTGAGAGCCGGCACAGCAGTCCCATGGGGGGTCCAGGCAATGGGTGCCACCACCCCCACATCTCTCCTCCCTGGTGCCACCAGAAGGGCCACAAGCTCTGGGACAGGCACCTACCTGTGAGGGTTGCCCAGGAGAGCCGGTAGCCGGTGGCACCGCCAACGGGCTGCCAGGCCAGCAGCATGCTCTGTGCCGAGATGTTGTGGACAGCCAAGTGCTGCATGCCCACCAGGCGCCCTGTGGGCAAGAGGTGCCTGTCGCATCCCCTACATGACAGCGGAGCAGGAGGCAGGAGGAAGCACCTTCACCTGCAAACCCACCTGCTCCAGGAGTAAGAAGCCCCCTTGCCCCTGCTCACGGATGCTGAACTGCACTGAAGTCACCGAGTGCAGCCCACACCCACACAGCTCCTTCAGAGCACCCCAGCTCCAGCAAACTGGAGCTCAAACACCTTCCTCTTAATGCCTTAAATACTTTCTGTGGGTTAAGGCTGCCTGGGGCAGCTGAAGGAATTGGTTTGCCAAAATTTGAGGCTTGCAAAGGTGTTGCCCTGGGGCCTCACCCCCGCTCCTGCCCAGCGATGCTTTCCACCACACTTTCCCGGTGGAAACCGCACTTTCCTCCTGAAGAGTGCAGTGCTTCAATTTATAAAAACCAAAACCCCGCATTTTTTCAGTTGACATTTTTACATCACGTGGGGAAAGCTCTGGTGGAAACATTCCCAGACGGCTGCGAAGGAGCTTGAGAGTGCACAGTACTGTGTTCCCCCTGGGACCACACAGCATCACCCTGTAGTCATGCTTGCCTGCATCCCTGTTGGGATCTTCCAGGCAGCAATGGGCCAGGCAGCCCCCTCCCCATATGGCATCGTGACTGCAGGGGCATCCCTGTGCTGGGAACCTGTCTGCATCCCTGGCTGGGCCCAGGGCAAGGCACGGTGCTTACGTGTCCGGGCAGTGAGCGTGGCGGGGACGGTGGGCTGCTGTGCATAGCGGGGTCGGAGCATTACCACATACTCAGTGTCGGGGCGCAGGTTGCTGAGCGTGGCTGACTGTGCGCTGGCTCCCAGGCTCTTCTCCTCACCTTGGGCTGCTCCTGGAGGGGAGGCGGGGGGGTGCAGGTGGGCACAGGGGCACAGCATGCACCAGGCCTGGCAGGGAAGGGGTGTCTGTGGGACGGCACCCTGCCCCAGGGATGCCAGGCCGTGCCAGGGGTGGGGAGCATGGGGAGAGGCTGGGATGTCGGCCAGGATGAGGGCACCCACCGGAGTGCCCGGGGCCAAGGAGGGGCTGCCAGGTGTGTAG
Source organism: Falco punctatus (assembly GCF_963210335.1). Classification (NCBI taxonomy): domain Eukaryota; kingdom Metazoa; phylum Chordata; class Aves; order Falconiformes; family Falconidae; genus Falco; species Falco punctatus. Next base: position 11,023,250 of record NC_137583.1, on the reverse strand, counting down.
CTCCAGCCCAGCGCATGGCTGGGACGGGGGTCTGCCGCCTGCCCCCCATGCGCAGCAATCGTGGGGGCACACATATACCCATGCTCTGAGCTCCAGGCTGGGGCACACACCAGGCCCCCAGGCATTGTGCACACCCAAGCACATGCCCCAAGCCTTGCACACCAAAGCCTCTGGGTGTAGGAACACACACGCCACCTCCACACCTCTGCACGCACGGGTGCCCCACAGCCCGTACACAAGTGCTGGCCGCTGTGGTGAAGGCAGGCATGCACCCCCTGCATCAACGCCTACGCACGCACACCCTCTGCCATGTCCTGCCCGGCCCACCGAGCTGTGTGCACTGTCCCCTCACAGGGACCGTGCCCTCACCTTGCACAGCGTAGCTGAGGCCGTAGCCCTGGGGCGGCTCAGGGCCAGGCTGCCAGGCTACACGCAGGAAGGTTGGTCCGGTCTCCACCACACGGAAATCCAGCACGGAGCCAGCACGGCTCTCTAGGGGCACACAGAGCCACGGATGAGCCCCTAGTCCCATGTGCCGCAGACCCCCGACACCTGCCCGTGTCCCTGTGGGCATGGACACTCACGGGTACGTGCTCGGCTGGATACTGACTCGCCGATGCTGTTGGCGTACTGGGCAGTGACAGTGACCAGGTACTCCGTCCCCATGCGCAGCCCCCGCAGCACAGTGCTCGTCTCCCGTGGTCCCAGTCTCACCTGGGCAGGGACTGTGTTATCCCCTCACCATCCCCAGGACACACATGGAGCCACCGGGGATCTCCGGGGACTCTGAGCAGGCAGGTGGGAGCACTCACCTCCTGCCTCTCCGCCACAACGGGCTGCCCCAGCCCCGTCAGCGGCACACGCTGAACCCGGTAGCCTGTGACGGGGCCGCTGGCTGCCGTCCAGCGGATCTGCAGCTGGTCGAGGCCCCGCTCCAGGATCTCCAGGTTGGAGGGACCAGTGTGGCTCGGCCCATCTGCAGGGGAGCGCAGGGGCCATAGTCTCCAGGGTGCATCGGGCAGTGGGGAGAGCTTGCCAGGGTGGCACAGCCACGTGCCCCGTGGGACAGGATGGCCAGGAGGGCATTTTGGGGAGGATGGGTGCTAAGGGTGCAACCAGGGTGAGCACAGCCTGGCAGCCAGCACTGCTGGCAGCTGCACCCCACAGGGAGGAGGATGGGGGCTCATACCCAGCATGCGCAGGGTCCCCCCAGCGCTTGTGCACACCCTGCGTGTCATCAGTGGCACCAGCGTCCCCAGCAGCTTGAAGTCACCGACGTAGAAGAAGAAGGCTTCAGTGGGTGTTGAGGCCACACGGATAAGCTCCTTGTGGTCGGCGTTCTTGACCCCTAGCAGGGATGGAGATGATGGGTCAGGGCAGGGACCCTGAAGCCGGCGGGAAACCCCCTTGCCTAGCTCTGAAGCCTTGCTCACCCACGGCAAAGACCTTGATGCCCTGGCTCTTCAGCTTTGCTGCTGGCCCCTCAGCATCATCCTGGGATTTGCCATCTGTGATGAGGATGCAGATCTGCGGGGCCAAGACAGAGCCATGAGACCCAGACCAGGGCCTGCGGACTCACCACATCACACTCTGGGTGCCCCTAGGGCCACTGCCCTGCATGTACCTGCGGGACCCCGGGACGGAGCTGCGAGGGGCCAAAGAAGTTGTCAGCGATGTAACGGAAGCCAGCGCCAGTCCGTGTGTTGCCACCCTTGTAGCTGAGCTGCTGGATGGCCCTCCGGACGCTTGTGCCATCGGTGTGCTGGGAGAAGGGGAACTCCACCCTGGGGGGTGTGCGGGGCTGTGTCACCTCCCAGCCCTGCTGCCCGCTGCCCTGCATGCCCTCTCCCCGGGGCTCACCGCGGCTCATCACTGTACTGCACCACGGCGAAGCGCACCGCCTTCTCACCCACCACCTGCACGAAGGGCCCCACCAGGTCGTCCATGAAGGTGCGGATGGCGCGGAAGTTGTTCCTGCCGATGCTGGATGAGCCGTCCACCAGGAAGGCGATGTCGGCCTCCAGCACATCCTCGCACACTGCTGCGGGGCAGCGATGGTGCTCAGGGCACAGACTGGCTCCATGGCACAGTGGTGCTTGGGCCCTCTCACCCCACCCATCGTGTACACCCAGTGCTCAGCACCCACCTTGGCTCCTCTTCTGCGCCATGGCGGCCGGGGGGGCCAGGAGCACAGGGAGCATGGCGAGGAGCAGGAGCCAGCCACTCATCGTGGGAGCCTGTGGGAGGGGATGCTACCACTGCAGCCTCACACCTCTGAGGGCAGCGGTGGCAGAGTGGCTGGGCCCAGGATGTCCCAGCACCGTGCCGTGCCGGGACACCTGGCAGCCTCGGGAGGGCACGGTGCCAGCACTGCCCTGGGCACCGCTGCCGGCACCCCACGGCGCAGGGAAGAGTCCTCACTTTGAGCCGGGGCGGAGAGCAGCAGGGCTGTGCCCCGCCACGCTGCCACATGTCCCCCACTCCGGAGGAGCAGCCGGCAGCACCGAGTGCCCTACCCAGCGGGCCAGGTCTGCTGGCTCACCAAAAAGTGACGGGTGGGCAGCGGCTGGCCAGCGTCCGGCCAGGTGGGAGCGGTGCCGGCAGCTGCCCCGTGGCAGGGCATGGGCTGGCGGTGGCACAGGGTACAGGAGGACGGTCGCGTGCGTGCCCCATGCCGGCCGGTGCCTGGCCCCGCTCCAGCCCTCCCGCTCAGCCTGGCCAGGCCTGGCCCGCGGCCCCGCTTGCTGCCTGACGCCCGGGGGAGCCGTGCCCAGGCCAGGGGAGGCTGCCAGCCCCGGCTGCAGGGTGTGCGCGGGCTCTGCCTCCACAAGCCCTTGGCGCGGCCTGCCCGCCCGCCCGCCCCACGCCTCGGCACCGGCAGCAGCCCACCCTGCCCGCTCCTGCCCACTGCTGCCCCAGCCTGCAGGGGCTCCCCACCACCCCGGGATGGGTGGCCAAAGCGGGGTGCTCCAGGGGAACCAGGGTGGGTGAGCCCTGCCCGTGAGCCCTCACGCCCCGCCGCTGCCCACGCACACGCCCGCGGGGTCACCCAGCCTGACACCACGGTGATGGCCGCGCTGGGTCTCAGCCCAGCCCGGCTGCACGCAGGAGGTGCGAGCCCCCACGGCCGCCCCGGCGCGGGAGGGCGGGTGAGCGCCCACGGGTGCCCGTGCGGGGGGCTCGGTCCTGCTCCGCAGCGGCCCCCGCCCGCAGCCGGCCCCCCGCGACCGCCCGCACTCACCCGGGAACCCCGCGGGGCCGCGCCGTGCCGGGCCGTGCCGCCCCGCTCCGTGCCGCTCCGCTCCGTGCCGAGCCGTGCCGGGCCGTGCCGTGCCGAGCCGGGCGCAGGCGGTGCCGGCGCGGAGCGGCCCCCGGTGCTCCCGCCCCTTTATTGAGGGCGGCCCGGAGCGCGGTGCCGGGGGGGGAGCGGGAGCACCGCGGCCCCCGCCCAGCCCGGCCCCCCAGAAAGGGCTTTTCCCACCCGCTCCCCGGGGATGGGGGGAAAGTGGCTTTTCGGGCTGTTCCCCCCCAGAGCACCAGCCCTGGCTCCCCCGCAGGCTGCACCCTGGGCAGGGGCCGGAGGGCACCGAGGTGGGGATGGAGCAGGGGGGGGTTGGACCCCCGGGCAGGGTTTCTGCTGGGCTTGCCCAGTGTGACCTCGGTGTGGGGCTGAGTGGGCACCGGCGAGGCTCAAGGCGGTTTTCCCTCCAGCATCTCCATCCTTCACATCCCAGGAACGTGGCAAGTGGCTCTTAGACCTGCCAGCCAGGAGCCGGCCACACACCTCCATCCATCTGGAGGGGATGCGTCCCCAGGGACCTCAGGGCACTGCCTGGCCCTGGACAGAGCTGGACAGAGGTGCCACGGGGACCCAAGCCCCTGGTCCCCTCCGGTTACAGCCTGGCTCTGAGCACCAGCCCTAGGAAGGACGGTGGCGGTGGCGAAGGGCTGCTCCCCATGCCAGCGCAGCTCCCACGAGGCTGCAGGATGGCTGAGCCTTGCCCAGGACCTTTCCTGCACCCACAGCTTACGGTACCCATCACGTGGGACCCCAGCACCCATAGCTCAAGTACAGGGATTGCCCTGGCACCAACTGTGGGGCATCCTCCTGCCCTGCTCCAGACACCGTCCCCCAGCAGCCACCAGAACAGACTAGTGGCTGAAAACCTACCCCGGGGCTAGAGCAACGCGCTGGAAAGCCACTGGTGGTGTGATTGCGGTTGGTGGGAGGAGGCGAACAAGAGAGGATACCCAGCAAGGTGGGCAGGGACCCTGTGCTGCCTGGCCTCATTCCCTGCCTGACCAGTGACTGGCAGGACTGTCCCCTGGGGCTTCTCCTCAGCCTAGGGTACAGACCCTCAAGGTGCCCTTGACCCCCAGGGCACACCGTGGGACCACGTGGCTCCTTGGGTCACATCACACTGCACCCCATCCTCCCCGCTGGTGCCTGTGCTCACCTGGGTCTGACCCAAGCTCATGGCCCCAGCATGTGCCCCATGCCACCTCCCCTCTGTCCCCTTGGTGACGCCGCATCACCCTGTCCCCAGCACCCCACATACCTGTGCCCTCCTGGCTGCCAGCCCAGGGTCTCCCCTCTGGCTCCTGGCAGGGCAGCAGGCAAGTCTGGGGGCATCTTCCTGCGGGCAGCAAGGGGAGCAACCCTGGGGGTCCCTGGGGCCCAGGGCCACCTCACAGCTGGGGGCCCGGGCCAGGGCCACCTGCCACTGAGCAAAGATGCTCCAGGGCCGGCTGCAGGCAACTTTCCCAGGCACACACTGTTCCCAAGCAGGGGAGGAGCGGCGATGCCCCCGCTCTTCTTAAAGGCGCAGCAAGCAGTGCATCCCCTCCTCTTCGTTAGCCTTCCTCTCGTTAGGCCCCAGCCCCGGCCCCCAAACCTGGCCGGCCGGCTCCAAAGTTCACCGTGGCCACGGGTTTCCCCCTGCCAGCCCCAGCTCTGTGGGTCCAGCTGTGGGTCCAGCATCCCCAGGTCAGGACTGTCCCCAAACCCTCCTCCCGCCAGAGCTCGCTTAATGAAGGCAGGGCCGCCTGTCCCAATTAGACAAGGGGCTTCGTTAAACAGGGAGCGGAGGGGCCTGCCAAGGGCTCTGTGGCTGGCCCCGGGCCCGGAGCTGGTGCAGCAGCCCCACGGCGCGGTGCCGGCAGCAGGGCACGGGCAGCCAGGGGTCACCCCTGCTAACAGGGGCAGCGCTGGGGTGAGCATCCCCAGCGGGCACCGCAGGCAGAGGCACCGGGGCAGTGATGCTCCGCAGCCATGCTGGGGGCTCTGCCTGCCACCTCGGCCCCCACGAACACGGCAGGCACCAAGTGGGGTGGTCCCCAAACCCTGCTCCCCCGCAGGCAGCCCAGGAGCATCTTGGCGGTCTTGTCAGCAGCATCCCCCTTGTGTTGGCACTGGAGGGGGGCATGCGGGGGTGCTGGGTCCCCAGAATGAGAACGCCTCCCCCTCCATGGTGTTTCCCAACTCCCCGCCACATACCAGGGCCAGGGAAGGAATCTGTGGAGGGAGAACACCAGGTGCGAGTGACTCACGCAGCTGCCCTGCGCCGCCGCTGCACGCCAGTCTCTCTGGGAACATCCCAAAAAGCTGTCAGCCTTTTCCCAAGCCTGGCGGGCTAGCAGCCAGACCACCAGTCCTTATTCCCACAGCCTAGGCTTGGGGTTCCCTATCTTCTGGTTGGCTTTGCCCCAAAGCGCATTGATTCCTCTCCACTGATGCTGATCAAGCTTTCAGGGCTGACCCTAACCCCAGCCCCTCACCCCTGCCTGCCCTATGCATGCCACCCTGGTCCCCAAATGCCACTTGCCAGCTGGCCACACATCCCCTGCGGCACAGCCTCTGCTGCCTCATAGGTGTCAGATCATGGAAGCCCCAAAACATCTCCCCAGGTCCCACCAGCCCTGGTCCCTGCAGGGTGCTTCCCTGAGCTGCAGGCATGGGGGGAGCACCAGCTCCAAGCCCCATAGGTGGTCATGCCACCCCCAGGGATGGGAGCCCCCCGGTTTGACAGCAGGCATGCAGGAAGCACCAGGGCTGAGCCTCTCCCTGCCCTGTCCTTGCCAGGCAGGCGGACTCACCGCTGCCTTAGTGGGAAACGAGGAAAATCTGTTTTCTTCAGCCCCAGGTAAGGTTTCACCTCTGTGTCGGGTGGCAAAAAGGATGAGTCACATGGCACGGCGAGGCAAATGCTGGGTTGCAGAGCCAGCTGCAGCTGCAGTGCCATGGGTCCCACGCCCCATCCTCTACCCACCCTCTCCAGATCCTGCAGCCGCTGCCTTCGGCAATGATCTGGCATGGGCTGGAATTCAGCACAACCTTTACAGAATTTTAGTTTCCCGACCCTGCAGCGGTCCAGCAGCGCTCCCCACTCCAGCATGGCATGGGCATCCCCAGCTGGCAGGGATGCATGGGGCAGCTCTGGGGCTGCTGGAAGGGAGCTGCCCACTCTTCTGATCCTCTTAAATTTGGGGGCTTAGAGGTAGAGGGGAGCAGGGTGGGGCTGGTGCCGAGGCAGGCAAGGGGAGGAGGAGCTGGCCAGAGCTGGAGGGGGAACCTCGTCTGCCGCAGGGGCCAGTTGGGACACGCTCCAGGAATGTCTCCCAGCACCAGCCACCACCAGCTCCCTGCCGTGGCGCCCAGTCGCCTGCCCCCAGCATCCCGGGGAAGGAGCCCAAAGACACCCGCTGCCACCACCAGCCAACTCGGGGAGAGTGCCAGAGGACCAGCATTGGACTCACAGGGATATGATCACGCTGGGCTCCCCATCAAGCCCAGGGGCCACAAAATAGGCCAGGACAAGTAACTGGTCACCCCTTATCTCCTGATGACCTCGCCCGAGGGGTCCAGGGAGGGAGACACCTGTGCCAGCCCTCCAGGCTTCACAAGTGGAACAGACAGCAGACCCCCAGTTCCCCTGTGCTGCAGGGGTCGCCTTGCAGAACCCCCCATCCTGCTGCTGCCCAAAGCCATATCCCTGCAGTAAAGGAAGCAAAGTATCACATCAGTGGGAAGCTATGACCAGCGAGCTTCCCCCTCTGCCCAGCAACTCTGGGGATGCTCCCAGCTGTAGGGACCATGGTGGGTGTAGGGGCAGCAGCAGGGAGGGTCTGGTGGGTGAAAGATTGTGGACGTAAGTGGTCCCACTGCAGCTAGACTTGGAGTTGGGCTGGGCCCACTGTGCCCCCACACCAGGGTTCCCTGTGGGGCAGGCGTGTGCCTTGGCTCTCCCCACAGATGCTGTGGAGGGATGGGAAGATTTTCCTGTCCATAAACTATTGTGTCTGGAGGCTGCTGCTGGCGTGGCCACACACCAGATTCTCACGAAGATGCACTGGACTGTGGCCAAGCTCCACTGTCCATGCAAACAGAGATCAGGGCAGGAATGGTGACACCACAGAGATGTGATCCCTTCTTTGGCCGAGTCAGGCAGGAGAAGGCAGCCCGGGTCAGCCTGGCTGCAGAGGCCAGGCTGGCCCTCAGGGACAGTGAGGGAGGGGAAAGCCAGGCATCATGAGGGTTCTGCCAAGGGCCAGCAGTGCTTTGCAGCAGCATGGGGCCAGTGTCCCTGAAAGGGAGGGTGGTGGTGAGGACGATGGCAACAAAATGAGGAGCCAGTAGCACAGCATGGGGTTCAAGAGTGCCTAGTTAACAAGCTAGCTTCATCAGCTGTATCCTGCCCCTGGGCTTTGGGTGATGCTGGGGATGCTCAGAGAGGCTGCACAGGGGCTGGGGCTGGATGTCAGGACCTAGAGGGAGGCAAGGGGAAGCAGGGTGCTGGCAGGGGCTGAAGTGCCCCTCGGAGGTGATGTGCCACATGCTACATGTGACCATCCATGCAGCCTGGCTCATCTCACAGGCATCTAGCTTCTCAACTGATAGAGGCATGAGCTGCTCCCCTTCACTACTGGCCCCATAGTCCCCATCCATAGTAGGGACCAAGCTCTGCAAAATAAGTCTGGCTTGCCGCCGAGGATGGGGATGCAGGAGATTGTGGAAATGCAGGGACTGGGTGCAGCAAAGCTCACTCAGCACCTCCACATGGGGCCAGTGCTGCTTTTCCCTGTGCTGACAGCCCAGTGGGGTGCACATGCCTTAGAGATGCCCCAGCCAGCTCAGCACATGCTGCTAAGGAAGAGAAACAACTCCTGCCTCTTTGCAGGGGCAGACGAATTGCCTGCCCTGGGGGCACCGTGGATTAAGGCGCTCCCAGCCCAGCCCTGGCTTCGGGACATGCAGGCAGCGGCAGGCAGCGCCTGGGGTGCTGAAAGGGGGACCCAGGGATGCATCGCGGTGCGAGAACAGGGGCTGGCAGAGCAGAGGGAGCAGTTTCCCTTCAGATGCCTGCAGGAAGAAGATGAAGGAGAGCCGAGGGAGAGCTGCCAGCCTGCGGCACGCGCGCTCAGGGCATGTGCGGGCTGGGTGCTGGTGTGCAGAGCATGACCCAACATGCGTGTGCTGAGCCAGCCCGTGCCCGCCCGCGCCAGGCGCCTGCACCCACCGGTGCTGCCCAGCCTACCTGCCCAGCTGCGGGTGGCCCTGGGGACCAGCACTGTCAGCAGCCCAGCGCCTTGGGCCAGGCAGTGGGATGCAGAGGTGAAAGGTGGCATTCCAGCAGCCGTCCCCTGGGAGAGTGGTTCGGGGCAAGGCCAGGTCACTGGTGCTTCCCCGCAGCGCTAGGGAAGGCGAGATCATTGTCTTACCTGCAAACACCGAGGTGCTGTGTCTGGCTGCCTCAAGCCCTCACCAGCATCCCTCCAGGAAGGTGGGCGTGCAGATGGGGCAGCTCAGCCCCCACTGGGTGCTGGGGGGGCCATCACCGAGGCGGGGGCTACTCCTGGCTTCGCATGGTGCCTGCCACTCTGCACCAAACCTGGCTCTCAAGAGCAGCGCAGGAGGGGCACCACGGCTTCAGGGGACTGGAGGGGCACGCAGGAGCCCAGCACTGCTCCTGGAGACCTCACAGGAATAGTCACCAGCACCGTGGGCAGGATGATACCAGCACTCTCTGCTTCAAATCAGACTGGCCCAGGGAGCAGCTGAGCAGGGGGGCTGCAGGAGCCCAGGACACAGAGCTAGGGCAAATGCCAGCAGCACAGAGGCCCTTGCCACATGTGGGAGAAAGCTGCCCACCAGCTCCCAAACCCCACAGCACTTCCACACCCCATCGGAGGGGGCTGAGCACCATCCCTCCTCCCCCAGAGCTGGGGGAAGCAGGTGTGGGGGGAAATGGGCAAGACACCACCACCTCCCCCATGCACAGGAGCTGCTCTGCTGCCCAGTGCCGAGCTTTTCCCCCTCCCAGGGCTGGGAAACAGGAGCTGCCCAGCTCCCAGCATGGCACCCAGTGTCAGGAGACCAGCTGCATGCTAACCCAGCCATGGGAGTCACCATAGACCCTGGAGACCCATGGGAGGAGACCCTGCAGGAGCAGGCAGCAGTGTGGCAGGGGGTGTCAGCAGGAGCAGCGCGGTGGCAGGGGCACGCAGCAACCACTCGCCAGGCAGGGAGGAGGAACGGCAGGCAGGCAGCACGCAGGCCTGTGAAGCTGGAGCCATTCCTGGGATGCTGCCAGCTGTGCTGCAAGAAGCTGCTCCTCGTGGGGGGTTCACAAGCTTGATGGGGCCACAAGTATTTGTTCCTCCAACGGCAACAGCAGATGCCTCCCCGCTGCAGTGGCTGAGGGTAGATGTATTCCCAGGGGAGGAGCGCTGCCAAGAGGAATAGCTCCGAGTCTGAAGAACCAGCCCTTGAGAGCCCCAATCCCAGCCTTGAAGGGTGGGAGCAAGGACGCGCTGGGCCACTGTCCTGGGACCCTACCGCTGCACTGGAGCTTGCTGTGGACTGTCATCGCCTTCCCAAGAAATGGAAATAACACGTCACTAACAGCTTGCGCACAAGCCCTTGTGCTGCTGAGCCGCAGGCAGAGGCACAGCCAGCCTTGGCAGAGCAGCCCACCAGCCTCTGCTCACAAGTGACTGAGGGACCTGCTCGGGAGCCGCGCAAGAGGAAGGTTACTCACCTCAGGTCTCCAAATACAGCTCTCCCACAGTCCCTGTGGCAGGGAAAGGCTGTCCCTTGCCCATTCCCCTGTCAGCCGACCCTGCTCTCACTTCCCCACTTTGACATGTGGGACATGGCTCCGGCAGCTGGGAGGACAAGGTGGTTGCTTAATGCTTCCTCTCCACCTCTATTCAAGTGTTTCACAATCTGCGCCAACACCCCCTAAAAACTACCTGCGGCTCCATAAAAATTTCTGGCAGGGCTCACAAAAGAGCCCCCGTCCCACACTTCATGGGGCTCGGCCGCTCCTTGCGCAAGGGGCGCCCGACGGAGCCATGGGGAGCATCGCCTGCAGCGGGAGGGCTGGTGGGAGATGTGCGGGGCGGCACTGCAGCCCAGCAGGCAGCTGCTGGCACATGCTCTGCCGGGGGGGACGACGGCGCGGCACAGCTCACACCAAGGTGTGGCAGGGGGCCCTGCCTGGGACAGGCAGGGGTACACACTGCTGGGGAGCGGGGGGTCACCCTGCAGCCCCCGGAGAAGGGACTGTTGCAAGTCACGGGTGCTGGTAAAGGCACGTGGATGGCACAAGGTCCTTTACCGGCAGGATGCCATCGTACCAGAGGCACACCAGCGAACACCACTGGATCCCCAGCAGCTGCAGGATGCTGCCCTGAATGTTTTACACAGCAGCTGTGGTCCACAGGAAGCATAATAAGGGTTTGGTCATCAGTTTGCTGGGGTGGCAAGGAAGCCCCAGGGCAGGGGCAGCACCCAGGGGCCCAAGGCTGCAGGAGGGGCTGAGAGCACCCCTACCTGTGGGGCAGCAGCCAGGGTGCAGGGGGGACCATACTCTGGAGGGATTTGTGCAGTTCGCGAGACCGGACTTGTCCTCACGGCTCTCCCCCACGAGGCTGTGCCATTGCTCCTTCAGCTCTTTGGCTGGGTGCCCAACTCCAGAAGAAAAGAATAAAAAGGATGAAGCACCCGCCCTGCCCCGTTGGGTGAATCGCTGTCTGTCACCATGGGAACTCCTCCCTCCCCACACCCCCCCGGGATGACTTCATATCTCCATCCAGCAGGAGGGCTTCGTCACCAGGATGGCACGGGGCAGACGGACACGTACAACTCACGCAAGGACCCGTGCGGCTGCAGCGGTGCAGATGGGGCAGGATACTGCAGAGCTCCGGGGGGAAGAATGAGCAGCCCAGGTGAGGGTCCCGCAGAGGATGGGGGTACAGCCTGCACCCAGACAGCACATCCCCAGAGGAACAACCAGGAACAACTCGGGGCTCTCAGAGCTCCCACTCCTTGCGGAAAACGTCTCCAGCACCTCTGCACCGCTCCTTGTCACCATCGAGGAGGGAGGAGTGCAGGATGCTGCTTCTGGCCCCGTTACCTTTGTAAATCACCAGTCTGGGACCATGAGGACCTCAGCCCTTTCCATCCTCCTCAGTAAACTCGAGGCAAGGTCACCTGTGAGTCACCGCTGTGCATGCAAGGCAGGAACAGGAGATACTTGCATTCCCATGTCATAGGGGTTCCTGCCAAGTGCTGCACATCTGGAACAGCTGTAAACAAAGCAGGGGAAGCCAGAGAGCCACAGAAAAGAGCAGCTGGGGGCAGCGGGGACCTCCAGCTTCGCAGCAGCAGGGTGAGGGGGGAAGGGGTGGAAACGCAGAATTGCCATGTGGAGCCCAGATGCCCGGGGCTCAAGCACGCTCACCCACTGCCTCTTCCTGGAAGCCCCTTGGCACACCAGGATATCTTCTGTGCCAGGTGAGCCAGGGCAGGAACTTGCCATGGACACACTGCCTGCTGCTGGGCTCTGCCTGCTGCTCCGGTTCCTTGAGCTGCTGCTCACCAAGCCTCCTGCAAGAGGTCCCAGCCCCACTCACCATGTCCGTGGGCAATTATCACTTCACAGATGCCTACCTGGTAATCACACCCTCCAGGTTTCATCGGTAGCACTAAGCCTGTTTTGCAATTGCTGTGAGCACTGCTCAAGAGTGATGCAGTCTGAACGGAGAGGTCGTGGGTTTGGCATGTATACGTCTGTACAACACTAAACTGTACCCTGAGAAACGCGGAATAGTTTTCTGAAGCTGAAATACATCAACTGCTAAATCTTGAAGAAACACAACTTTAATTTCCTAGATTAAACATTCAAACAAGGAAGGAAAAAATACCCCCCTGAAGTAAGCTCACTCTTCCCTAAATATAACAAATAAAAGATAAACAGCATGTTCCCTCTATAGCACTATCCAAGAGCCTACTCTGAATAAAAAATACATGCAAAGTAGAAAATAGAGCACATTACTGGGGCTGTTTCACAAAACGCTTTGCACATCTGAGTTGCCGTGGGCTGATGGCAGTGCACGCAGAGCAACTTTATTGTGTCTCTTGCACCAAGTGTCAGCACCCACACACGCAGCGGGGCAACACAGCACCCAGAAAAGCCACATCACACTGTAGGCTCTTGGCAAAACTAGGAAGAGCACTCAGATATACAGGCTCCCGTTTCAATATCTTCATTACGTAATTAGCCTCGCTCAAAACAGGTCACGTGGCATTTGATCCAGCTTGCTTTGCTGTCCTCGTGCTGTCTGTGCTATGCAGTTGTCACACCGAGCAGGAGCAGCATCTCCAGAGCATCTGGCAGGTGGTCCAGCACAAGTACTACTCCGATTGACATCTCTTTGAACCAAAAAAACCCCAAATCCCTCCTTCTCTCACAGACTGGAGCTGGGACCTGCCCAGGCTGCCACCCCAGCAGTCTAGTGCTGTGCCAGCAGCTCCATTTCCCATTCCTGGGTAGATAAGGAACCCTGGCAGATCCTCCTCCAGGCACCACACTTCTAGTTGCTTTTCTGGGCACCCCCAGCAATGGGCAGCAAAGCCAAACCTCTGCCTGGCAGCCCCACTAAAAATCTCAGAGCCCTGAGGAAGGAAAATATACAAGGGAAAAGAGCTGGAAAGAAGAAACTTGCGTGGAAAAGTGAGAACCACTGATACTCTCTGGATGGTGTGTTGGGTAAAGCAGCTTTTAATGAGGGTTTTCAGGGCTCAGCCTCAGCCCCTTCCAGACACGCCACTGAAACAAGAGCTGAGACAAAGACAAGTCCTGCCACCACGGCCTGCTCAGCCTCGCGTCTCATAGCGGCCCAGGATGGCTGTAGCTGGCAGTCAGGCCTGGATGGGCCCTTTGTCTGTTGCTTTTCCATGCAATGAATACACTAAAGCTTTAGATGAGCTGTTTCCTTTTCCAAATAGGAAAGCGGAATTCTAGATATGTGTCTGTTCCCCTCTCCCAGTGCACAAAGTCCCTGCAGTGCACAGAAGGGCAAGGTGAAATCCAGGAAGCCCGGGCAGGGCAAGCCTGCGAGTCTGCCAAGCATCGGGTACCACCCTCACCCCAGCAATCCTGCAACCCTGCTGGGTGACCTGCATCCCAGGGAGAACTCAGCCCTCCTCCGAGCCAACCACACCATAGGGGGGGCTGGCCAGGGGAGAAGATCCCCGGTCACAGCCATTCCGATGCCCTGGTCAATCCCTGCACCCAGTGGTCCAAGCAGTGCGAGTGCACAAGACATCAGCAGCGCTGCACTTCTGCCGTCTTCTAAACTCTGCTCACCTATTGCTCCCACTGCCATTTTTCACCAGCCCTGGCAGGACAGCGGGTAGAGAAGCAGGCCCGGAGGGCTGCAGGCTCTCCTCCCAAAAGCTCTCTGGCACCAAAGAGTGGCACAGCTCCAAGCCTCATTTCTGTGAAAGCCTCTCTGCAGCTCCCTGCTGCCCTGAGGACAGGCTTGGCTCAGCACCTATGATTACTATCAACTGTACTTTCCAGGGCGGGTAATTAGTTCAGGTGAGGCAACCACTGACAATTGGCTGCTGTGGCCCCTCTCTTGGCAGGCACCCGAATCCCAAACAAGCAGCTCACATATCAAAGGGGCTGCCTGCTCCACAAGCAGATCCACCCTGTACATCTGCCCCAGCCTCACAGCCCCATGCTGGGGGTACCAACAGCTTTTCCCACTAGAGACCAGGGAAACCTGTTGCACTCAGCACAGGTAGAGAGCAAGCGCTCCCCGTTTTCACTGCTAGATTTTATGTACCCAGAATAGCTCTGTATGGTGGAAGAAAAAAAAAAATAAAATCACTGAAGCGCTGTGCAGGTGGCATTGCAGAGCCTTGCATAGGGTGCACACAACTATGCACAGTATCTTCTTTTCCAAATCCTCTTCTCTTCCAGCCAAGAGACAGAGTGCCAAGGTGTCAGGGAGGGAAAGCAACTGCCTAGAGGTACGTGGAGGGTGCGAGCTTCAAAGAGGGAACCTTGAAGACAGCACCGTGCAGAAGGGGAGAGAGCAAAGGCCAATTCATACACCAAACTAAATTTATCAGCACAGTCTAATGGGATCCCAAGTAACCTTCCAAGTGAAGTAGCAAAATAAAACACTTAAGCCATTGAAAACCAGACTGGTCAAAGAGCATCACTGAACAATCCTGCATTGTCCAGGGAGCCAGGAAACAGATTTATTAGGTCACTCAGGCCATCTCCAGTTTCAGCGAAATTGCCCTGTTCTAGGGATGGTTCCAATTCCCTCCTCTGGCACTGCCACTGTCCTTCACTGGGCAGCGGAAACCGCAGGAAGGGGAGGGGAGAGGTTCAGCGAAAGATCTCACTTTTTCAAGGTCTGGGAAAAGCACTGAGGTAGGACACTTCCATCAAGCCAGACATTTCCTAGTTTGGATTCCCTTGGACTGAGGCTTCTCCAGGGGAGGAACAGAAACACACCTTTACAGCTCAAAAAGCAAGAGACCTGCCAACGAGATTAGAGCTTCAGTTTTCCAGCACCAAGGGATTCAGCTGCCAAATGCTTGACGACTCTGCACCAGTTCCAGGCTATGCGTCCCAAGCCCCTCGCTAAGGCTCCGTGTACGGGTCTTTGCCAAGCAATTACACTCTTGACTCCTGAATGGGTTTCCACTCCCCACTTTTAGATCCCCAGCCTGGCTGCTTCTTGTTTACCAAGGAAAAATGGTATTGTAAACTTCTCATTCCTTAGAGCTGGTGAGAAGCCCCTGGTTTTGGAAGCACTGGTCTGGCACAGCACCCAAACACGACAGGTAGTACAAGGCAGAGTGCCACGGGAACTGCAGCCAGAAGACGCCAACACCTTGGGCACAGCTCAGCCCCAAATCCTAGTTGCTAGCAGGCACCCAGCAGCACTCTGCATCCAATGCCACTCACCAAGGCACAGTTCCTAGGCCAGATATTCAGATTTCCTTCTGGATAAAAGCATCTACAAAACACCTTCTAAAGCTGCATAAGCCAGCCAACCTTGCAGAGCTGCAGCCTTTTGGTCAGGAGGAGGGAACCTCGCTGAAGTGCTGGGAGCATGCTGCTCCACACAGCCAAGCTGCTGCTTTTGCAGCGAAACAGAGCAGTTTGGAAAGCAGCAGTTGCAGAGTGGCTTGAATCAGTTCCTAGTACAAAGAGCACAGGATGGCCTGAGGAATTACTCAAGGAAAACAATCATTCCCAAGCAGAAACCTCCAAAGAAAACTTGCAGGAAATGCTAAAGCAAGGATGTACATGTCCCTTTCCTTGTACTTCTCACCAACTGCAAAACACCCCGGAAGCTCACCCTGGGGGGTGGGGGGGGCCGAATATATAGCAATGGAAGACAAAAGATGATTACAGTCTGATTGCAGTCAGAAAACCAAGACAGAATCATTTGCTGGGTTCCACAAGGCTTGAGGCGTAAGTGAGCTTGTTTAGTTTTTCAGCCCTCAGCGCACTTGTAACGAGCCAGAGCTTGTGCCGATGGTTAAACCCAAATTGCATCAAGAACATTTAACAGTTTCAAACTTGCCTAGTATATGCAATGAGTTCAGACACACTGACTCTCTCATCAAGAATCCAGATTCAGCATAAATGATTTAGTACACTGGATTAGTCTCAAGTGTAATGACTAACTCCTAGAAACTTTTACACTATTTTTAAATCCCACTTGTCAGGGCAGCACCTGGAAATTAAATGAGAATCCCAGGGAGATTATCCCAAAGACAAAAATTAAACAGAAGTACCTTCCAGCTTCCAAGAGTAGCTGTGACAGGCTAGTGCCACCTGGTGGGAAGCTTTTCTCCATCCCCTTTGCTCGGTTTCATCCTTTCTGCTCCACGTTTGTTTCCCGGAGGCAAGACAAGGGAGCAACAACGAGATTAACACCAGAAAAAGCAGAAAGGGCTGGGTAGCTCTTTCAGCTATTCAGACCTAGAGGTTTTTCCAGATACAGGCCAGGGCACCCTATACTTCAGTCAGCAGCTTCTCAGTTACTGCATAGCTGAGAATGACTGGACAGACAGAGGCTCATCTGCAGAAGGAACACGTACACCAACACCAACACACTCCACAACAATCTCTGCTCGTTATTGGGCTGGTTTACAGGTAACCGGGAAGCTTAAGATGAGAGGTAACATATCCCCATATAGGCTCTGGAAGATGTTTGTCTAGCTACAGCTGCAGCTCCTCACAGCATCCCAACTCTGCTGGAGACAACCGCCTCAATTTTACCGGGGCAGCATCAGGCAAGGCCAGACTGATCACCTTCACCAGCTTCAGGAGGTGGTGGGAACTCAACCAACCAGTTTTGTCTGTAACTGATCAGGGAGAGTGGGGTTGCACAAACTGCCCCTACTGCAGAGGCGGCCACTCCAGCAAGAGGGTCACAGCCAGCCAGGCCAGAAACACTACCACCACACCCCAGGGACAGGGAGAGGACCAACTTTCCATAGATACATTTTGATCTCCTCGACAAACAGGAGAGCACACAGAGCTCCCCTCAGATGAGGGCCCTCTGTTCTTAGGTCTGCACAAACAGCAGTGCTACAGCCCGAGTTTCACCACGCTGCTGCGTGCATGGAAGGGCACAGTGGAAACAGCTAGACTCCCCTGGCAGCCTTGCCCCAGTGGAAAGACTTTCTTCAACCGGCCTAAAGACAAGAACTCTGAACTAGGACACTTCCAGCTCCGGACAGAGGCGTGGGGCTGCGGACAAGACACAGACAAGATTCTAGCATAAGCCTGACGAGTCCAATATCTCACCAATTTGGCAAGACTGGTAATGTCTACATGCATGAGCCAGCAATACACAGTCAACTCCCAGCAGAACCAACTCCATACAGGGTGTATTTATTTTTTATACATTTAACACCGAGAAGACAGCCATTTTGATGGGACTCATCTTGTCCCTGGTGCATGAGACATGTAGAGCCAGAGGGAACCTGTCACAGTCCCCAACTTCACTATTTCCAACCTGCAGGGACACGTCCTAGAAACGGATCCAGTACATGGCACTGCGGATACGGTTGTAATCCAAGAGCTGTTCAATAGGACCTGAACGAACAGAAACAGAGTTAGTCACTGGAGACATAGTTCAAATCCCTATGCAGTTTCCCATGGTCTTAAAGCAGACAGTGGCAGAGCAGACAGCTCACAATCCAGAGCAGCTACGCACAAAACCAGGCAACTACACCTCAAACCTGCATCAGGAAAACCAGCAGATACCATCTCTTGACAAAGAAACCGTTACTTATTTCATCAGAGCAAGCTGTTTTCTCGCACTGCTCCACAATGCTCAGTACAGCTCTACATAATGACATGAAAGACGGGGAGCCACCAAGCCACGGAAATTTTGGCTAGTTCATTCCAACTTCCTGTTCAAAAACTGTCTCCTTTTTCTAAGCTGCTCCACTTTGAAGGCCAGAGGAAACAGCTGCATGGAGGAGGGGAATCCACAACACACAGGAAGGAGGCAGCAGAGCAGAGCTGAGCTGCTCAGGCAGGTTTTCTGAAAGGAATTTGTCCTTGGTCAGACAGACATGCCAGAGCAGCACAGGAGAATCAGGTCCCTTCACTTCCCTTACATAAACCACCATGACCCCAGGGTAAGGACACCTGGCAGACGCCACTGGGCCTGCACCCAGCTATGGGACTCCCAATCTTAGTCAGGGCTCTACAGCAAGTAGACAGGCGGGGAGGACAGCCAGTAGCTCACTGCCACTGCGCCTCCGTCACCTGCAGGCTTGATCTCTTGGCAAATGTGCCTTGGCACATCTAATGTGCAAAGGTAGGAGGATACCAGCAAAGAACCAGAGCAGTTGGGAGGCCACAACAGACACACGAAACACAGCTCACTTCCACTCAGCTCTTGACCCTTTTTCTGGTTTTTGAGCTACTGTGCACTAATTGCCACACACTACTTACCAACTGCTGCAATTGCTGGGCATTTGTCATAAATGTATTTACTGCAGATCTCTCTCACCATTCTTGCGTCAACGGCCTAATAAATATCAAACAAGCAATTAATGACCCCTCTAGCAGACCTGCATTAATCGATGTTGGAAGTTACTGTTGCCATTACATATCAAGATCACTAAGAAGATACTGTCAGACCCTTGGGGGCCATCTGGACCCACTGTCCAGCTCTTGTCTGAGAGGATGTCTAATGTTCTACAGTGCATTCTTCTGAGGGTACAGAAGGTACGACAGTCCAAAGTCAGAAGCCTTCCAAGTGATATAGCAGCTGCAGAATTACAGAGACTAGATGCTGGCCACCTCTAGGGCAACTGTTATAGGAATTTCAAGTTGTGCTGCTTAACACAGGCACATGCCCTGTTTCTGGGATGGACTAAATCCAGCCACAGGGACACGGGATACACTGACTGAGCCTATGCCAGAGATTCTGACATATTTATGTCAGCACCAGTGAGCTAACCACCTGGACTCCAGACAGCTTGACAAAGAGATAAGTAAGCCTCATGTTACTGCAGTAAACTAAGGCCAGAAGATGCTGACACCAGCCATGCAAGTGCTCCAACCAAAAGAGATACTTACAGCAATCCTGGCATCCCACTCCTCCAGAGGGATACGGCGTCCGTAGTTTAAGAGATGGCTTCCAATATTCTCACATACCGGTGTAGTACCTAGACATTGAAGATATCACATGGTCAGCATAACAAAAAGCCTTCCAGAACTGCATAGTCCGACCATCAGTCGGAGCAGACAGAAGAAACTCTAGCCATTAAACCAGCTTCTTAATGAAGTACCAGTCGTATTTACCACTCTAAGCAGCTCCAGCAGAAGTTAAGCATACAAAGATTGCTTCACTGGTCTCCAAAGTGTTATAAACAAGACAGACCAGTTTGAGGGTCTCAGTTCTTTCACCAGGCAGCACGTTATTCACACTGAGTAACAGAATGACTAGAAGTTTACAGAGTCAGAGCTAGCTTGGAGCACAGCAGGCTGGGGTCAGCTGCTTTCACAACATGGCAGGAGGAACGCCGAGTGGGAGAAAAAGTATTACCCAGTGCCTGTCAGCAGTACCGTAGAGTCCAGCAGAGCCCCTGCTCCCCAGGAAAGACATAAGCAGTAACCCTCAGAAAGCTGCAGAGTGGTCAATCCATAAACAAGAACATACCATCCAGTTGAGCCACCATGGCATTTCGGAGATAGTTCTTGGCTCTCTTCACCTCTGACTCTGTCGTACTAGTGCACAGACGCATCCTGGAGAGGAGAGGGAAAGTCTACTAAAGCTCTTAAAGATGTTTGTCTGCTCAGACAGAAAGCAAATTCCTCCCTTTCCCAAGCCTCTGCAGAAATAGCTATTATCAACATCAATTGTCTTGCAGGCTTGAGATTCATTCTTGATCGCTGCAGAGCGGCTAAGAACTGGGAAGCACTGAACAGCAGGAGTCAAGAGCTCAAGCCTACAGGCAGGGAATATCAGCCAGCAGGTTACATGCTGAGTTACACTCATAAAGGTCTAAGCAGCCCTGGTGCCAGCTCTAGCTTGCCCATCAGGCACAGCAGTAAGCAGTCTGCAGTACGCTATCACAAGAGAAGGAAGGCATGTCAGCTATTCCCACACACGGCAAGCTGCTATGGAAACTGATGCTGAAAGAACAAGACAGTTCCACAGAGTCTGTTTGGACTCCAGCTGCTAAATCCCTTCCTCCCCTGCCAACTGCAACGTCTCTGGGGCAAGGGCTAACTCCATCTGCTCCATACGCAGCACGGCTCAGCTCAGTCTCAGATGTAGCCTTGAACCATTCCATGGGATATACATGTACACAATAGGACAGACAGACAGAAGGCCCCCCAACGCTGGTGTGACTCCAGCAGCGGGGCATTTATCAGCTGCAACGCAGCACTCAAAGGCAGGAACTCTGCCTGCTTTGCTCAAGCTTAACAAGACAATTGAGATCTGTCCCTTGGGAAAGCCTTGTCTCTAAGGCATGATCTCACTTGTATACAAAAAACCCAAAGCCTAATTGCTAATACTTGGAAGCATGAATGAAAGACCTGAAGAGCCCTAAGGTAATAAAATAGCTCCTCAAAAGCCACATCCTAAGACATTTACAGAAACCACTTACAGGATCACTTCAGCAGAATGCAAGTTACCAAGAAGTTCATAAAGAGACACAACTCTCTGAAGACCTAATACGCTCCCCCACGCCAGCTCAGTCTCCCACAAGAGGGTCAGATCTTAAACAGGAACTTTTGCCAAAGTTGTACTTACCACTCCCCCTGAGCACAATATAGCATATCATCTATGGACAGAGGATCGGAAACAAAATGGAAACCGAAGAGGCCAGTATCAGAGTAAGAGGTGTTGAACGTCTGGAAACTGTGGCAGAGATTATGCTCCACAGCAAGCGTGGCCAGCCTGCTGGACTGATTCTGTAAATAAGGAGATACCCTCAGCCATTTCAGTCTTACAGCTTCCTCAGAGCTCAAATTCTTTCCAACTGAGCTGTTTTCACAAAGACCACAGACAAGACAGAGTGGAACACTTTGGTGAAGGAGAGCTTAATTTAGACCCTTCATGTGGTCAACAGATGAGATTCACTGGTGGAAAAGCCACAGACAATGGCTTAAGAGTCCATACAGCAGAACCATTTCCTTTCCCAGCCGCAGACGAGGAGCTGGTAAGCATACCACCAGAGTGGGAGAAAATGGGAAGCGCGAGGTCTACCAGTAGCAGGGGTTAGCACAGTTATGCAGGCCAGACAGATTCCAGACGAGAATGGATGCAATACTGGGGGTTTAACAAGTTCTACTTGTTTTGCAGTTGTAAGGCAAGCTTGTATGAGGGGACTATAGACTACTCTTGGCCTGCTTCCCTCACCACCACCCCTAAACGGTTAGTTTGTCAAGGCAGGAATAAGCTGCTGAGAATTCATCAGCTAAACCTCTTCCAAACTTAGGCAGAGAAGGTTCAGTTCATGTGCCAGCATCACCTCTCAAGAATTGTCCTGGATTAGCCTTGATTACACTTCTACCCTACTTTCCAGGCTCCTAACCGCTTCACAGTTGGAAGCTAACCACAGCAGCATCCCATGAAGTACATTCATCTAGGGTCCCCACAATACTTCATACTAAAAGGCTCCAGGCTCTCCCTGGCACACTCACAAGTCTCTTACCTTACCACCTCCAAAAGTGCGGTCATAGCGTCCAATGATAGCATTAGCCACATTGAGGACAACGTTGTCTGGATCAGCCCATCCTGGCCCCTCCACAGCGAGAGCAATATGGGCAACAGGCAGAGCATCATCTCTGGCACGGATCTAAAAAATCATCCAGGAGTGGGGGAGAACAGCATGAGCACTGTAGCTTTGTCTGCAGCCTGCTGCAATGCCAGGCTGACAGACTGGGGGACTTGATATTACCCCAGTGAAATGAAACAGTCTCAGGCACTATTGAGCACAAACCAGCTGCTCCGACATGAGTTTTCCAGCAAATGACATAAGCAACAGCCCCACATTCTTAACAGATTTGGGTCCTATCTAAAACCCAACACACTGTGGCAATAAACCCCAAGAACAGAACATGGGGACACTACCAAGATGTTGCATCACCAGCTTCTCTGAGATGCACAAACAGATTTTTCCTCCCAGAAGCAGCTGTAACTGGTCTCACATTCATTCAACAGTTTGGCAACAGCTACTTGTTTTATTCAGAACCAAAACAACTTTACCTCACTCCCTGTGAAGCGACAGCGTGGGAGGACAGGCACAGCATCCTCTTTGTATGTAAAAGATACTCCACTGAAGTGTTGCCTAGCTACATCTACCAGCTCTTTGTGGGAAATACCTGGCAATGGGAGAGCGAGAAACATATTTACGGTCTTAAACAGTTTAATTTAACAAAATAATCTGATTTCACATTAAAGATGTATGACAGGGGTTTGATCACCAGCATGAAAACACGCAGGCTTCCCAGAACCACAAGGGTCTAGAACTTACCTCCAGCAGCTGCCAAGACCATACGAGGTGCCTTGAAGTGAATATCAATATATGAAGCTAAATCTGCTCGAGTCAGATGCCTAGGAAGAACACAGACACCCAGTATACCAGCATCTCTGAACTGCAATGATGACAGGCTTAGGAGAAGCAAGTTCACAGTGCAGAGACAGCAGTGATATTGTTCATTCTCTTAGTTGTGGGGTAATACTTTTTAGAATCAAGACCGCACTGTCAGTGTTTTCCCTGTGCTCTAATTCCAGAGTACGGAGAAT
Organism: Falco punctatus; assembly: GCF_963210335.1. Taxonomy (NCBI): domain Eukaryota; kingdom Metazoa; phylum Chordata; class Aves; order Falconiformes; family Falconidae; genus Falco; species Falco punctatus. The sequence continues at coordinate 11,000,645 of NC_137583.1, read as the reverse complement.
GGAAACCAGTGCCAAGACTGACAGTTAAGGGTAGGCTTCAATAAAGACTAGAGGGTATTCACCCTGGGCACTGAGCCACAAGCATCCTAACAGGTGCATATGCTCCAGGTCGCTGCTTTAATGAGCACCTCTAGCTCTTAATTTCTCTAATGGAGTCAAACTGACAAGTATGGGAGAGGGTTCAACCTGACCCCACCAACCTCACAATTTGTGTGAGGGGGATTCTAAAGAATGCGTGCAGCATTACACTTTCACCGGCACCAACAGGGAAAACAGTTAAGACACAACAAGAAGCCCACGGGCACAGATCACCTCTTTGTACAGACTGGTTTCCTTGTGCAGTTGCCACTACTGAGCAGCAGCGGTCGTGCACCCCAAGGACTGAACCCACGGACCGTGTACCACATCCAGCCTGTTGCTCACTTAATGTTCTCTGTGGTCCCCTCGACAGTGCGGGCCAGTGCAGTCCCCTGGAAAGCAGTGGCATGAAGGTAATCAAAGGTAACATCCGTCAAGTTGCTGTCGATTTCTTTCAACTCCTGAAGGATGACACCACGCTCCTTCTCAATCTGAGACTCCTCCAGCGCACAGTTCTGCACAATGTCAGCCAGAAGCTCCACAACTGCAACACATTTCCTATGTTAGCAATCCTCCTGCCTGACTGAGAAGAGATGCACAGACAGCAGGGGCACCACAAGAGGAATGAGCAACAAACCACGCTGGGGAGTGCAAGCAACATGATACAGATGAGTATTACACATTCCCACAGCATCAAGGAGGGACAAACAACATTTTAGCATAAAGTCTCCGAGTCAGCTTGCCAAGCATCACTGCCAGTGGAAAACAGGCAACAGCTGCAGAAGGTGAAGCACAACAGAAGCAGGGTACTGTTGCAGAAACATGCTGAACCCTTACAGAGAGCTTGCAACATCTACAGTGTATCCCACATCTACAGCAAGGCCCATAGCTCTGACTCAAATCACCACCCCTGGACAAAACCGACCCAAACAGGTATCTGCACATGGTAGCACAGAGCACCAGCAACACCTCCATAAGCTGCACTGAGGACTCCTGACATAGTAGTTGCCACTGATTCCAATTTCTCAGCTCCACAAAATAACCACAGACCACTGAACCCCCCCCCTCTCCATTCTGGCAACATAGTGCAGCCTGATATAACAAGAACTTTGCAAAACTGGTTTTAGAATAGATGAACTTGCAGCCTCCAATCACCATGTCATGGCAGTGCTCTCTTCAACTACCATCTAGAACCTCCAATTTACTGCTCAGTTACAACTTAATTCCCTGGTCTGCCATTAGAAAGGATGCTGGTGGGAAACACAAGCACATGTGCTCGCGTAACCTCCAAATCACACTTTGCTCACTGGCCATCCTACCTTTGGGCATGTCCTTGGACAAGGCTTTTATGTAATAGGCAGTCTGCTCACGCGAGGTGTACCCATTCAGGTGAGCACCCATACTCTCCACCTCCTTCTCAAAGGCAGCGCCAGGACGCTTTTTTGTGCCCTAAAAGAAAACAGATAAACACAATTATGAAACCAACAGATTACTGTTTCAGGCAGAACTAAAGCAAGGAAATGAACAATAAAGACCTAAACCAATAAAACCTGTCACATGATTTATAAAAGCCAAGCGCAAGTGCAGAAAGCAAGAGACTTAAAACTTGGCAGCTAAAGGATGGCTGAAGTGTATTTTGAAAGACCAATAAAAATCCAGCAGGGAAGACCTACACCAAGAAACAACAGTGGCTGAAGATCACATCTGTGGAAAGAAACCAAGAACAAGTCTAAACCAAAAAATAAGCAGGTTTCTAGCTACCCAAGCAGCAATATTCAGAAGAAGCAGAATAGAAGCAGCAAACTACTTCTAATATAGAGCTCATCCCTCAAGGAGCAAGTCAGATGCTGCAGTTGCCTATGGTGGCACAGCTAGACTTGAGTCAGCAAGTCCCAGGCTTAGATGCCTTCTGCCCTAGGGCTGTTCAGCAGACACATTATTAGAAAAGAGCTGTAGCCTCTAAACTTTGCTGGTTCACTAAGAAAATCGAATTAAAATAAATAGCTACAGGAAATGCTGCTTTAAGTTCTGCCTACTAACTTGAAAAAACACGCTTCACAACATATTCCTGTATGTGCTCTACACAGTCACTGGGATAGTCAGTGATTGGAATCACAGAGTCAGAGACTGATTCTGACTTGTTACTTACAGCTTTTTTTCCTTTAAGAGGGTAAATATCAACTAATAAATAAAAGCTACCTTAATTCACGCATGCTTGCAAGTTGCTGCATATTCAAACAAAGAGCACCTTATAGGCTAGCTATCTTTTGAAGTTTATTTTTATACTATGTGCAAAGCCTCTAGGACTCAGATGACCTGATTTACACTCTCTTTTAACAGCTACAGCCTCTGAAATGAGAGGGCAAAATGTAAGTGGAATATTTAGAACAGCTCTCCACACAGTCCTGTGCCAGACCTAGCATATCTCCTTACCTTAAAGGCCAGATGTTCCAGGAAGTAACCAGCTCCATTGTTCTTCTCACTTTCATAGCGGCTCCCCACCCTGATCCACACACCTACCTAACGGCAAATGCACCAAGTACACATATTAGAAAAAGAAAAAAACCCAAACAACCCAAGCCTTACGCCACAAATACAACAGAAGGGACAAGAAGTCTGCTTCACAGATGTTGCACTAGTAACACTAAAATAAGAACAAGCACCAGCAACTACTTTCCATACACATTTTGTTTGGCTTTTTACCTAGCAGTTTTGCAAAACCCTTTTGGTTTGCCAAAGGGCAAACCCCTTTGCTTTGCCAGAGATATAACTACTACTGGTCACTTACTGCTTACACAAAACCTTTAAGTCTGCGAAAATTTGTAAAGTGTGAAAGCTTAAATACAGACTTAATACAAAGTCAGGCTCGGCCTTCTACTGCTACATTGATCCCACCAGTTAACAACAAGCAGTGGTAGGGTCTCTGTTAAAAGCTTTGGTTCAAATAAAGGTTTGTCACTTTTGGAAGACCAGGCAAGGCCGACTGTTTCAAGTAATCCCTCAACTCATCTTAAACCTACCGTACATGTTGGCTGATTGGACTCCTCTGAAGCCACACGGAGCCCATTGTCTAGAGTGGTGACTTGGGTCTCGGGGATGTTTTGGAGTGTCTGGGCATAAGTGGCAGCACCTCGTTTCCTTGTCAAAGTCAATAAGGGTGCCTAAAAAAAATAAAGGTTATCACCACCACTAACCAGCAACTCCGCAGCGCAGGGCAGACCTCCAGAACGCAGACTGCCAGGCTGGCACACAGCTGACCAAAGCCAGGCCAGACAAACTCTTTCACGTTCATAGCGGGGAGTTCCTGCTACACACCGCTGGTCAGCCGACGGGCTGGAAACCCTCCGCAGCCAGAGGTTTGCAACGGGTCGAAAACCGCAGAGACGAGTCCCACGAACCGCGCACCGGGGCGGAGGAGAGGGGCAGCCAGCAGCCCCCGCAAGCCCCGCGACGGGCGAGGGCCGCCGCCGCCGTCCGGAGCCGGGGGGTTTCCATGGCGACCGCCGCCCGCCCCGCATCGGCCGCCGCGTCCCCATGACCTTCCGGGCCGGCCAGGTCCGGCAGCCCCACAGCGCCGCGGGGCCTCCCGTTGCCCCTGCCGGCCTCCCCCCAGCCCACCCCGCCGCCTCCCCCGCCGCCGGCCGCGGTGACTCACTGAGGGGCGAGGGCCCCACAGCAGGGCCCGCCCGGCCGCGCACCCCGCCCGACACACAGAGGAAGCCGCCATCTTGTCCCTGCAGCCGCCGACAGAGCGGGCCGCAGCGCGCCTGCGCGGACGGGCGGCGCGATAGACGGGGAGGCGCGTGTGCAGGGGCCGAGCGGCTGATACGCAAGCGCCGAGGGAGGGCGGGGCGCCGAGGGAGGGCGGGGCGCGGCGCATGCGCCCTCTCGGGCGACGGCGCCCCCTGGTGGCGGGAGGGCGCGGGCGCGGCTGGGGCTGCGGGGCTTCCCAGGGGATGAGGGTCCCCAGGGGATGGGGGTCCCCAGTGGCGCGTGCTCACCCGTACCCTTCCCCCAGCCGCGTCCCGGCGGGCCCGGAGCGGATCGAAGGGAAAGGTGGCAGAAAAGCGGCAGAGGGTCCACAGGGAGGGCCAGGCCTGGGCGTGGGCCTGCCCGAGGAGTGCCCACCAGTGCCAGGGTGGCAGCCAGGTGGCCCTGCCTGAAGTCGCCTTTATTGAGGAAACTCCATTAAAACAAAGCCTGAGAAATGCTACACCGTTTAATCCGTGATGCCAGCTCACTGCTGGGAGCAGACCCCCCTTGGCCTGGTGTGGGGCTCCCTCTGCCACCCCCCAAAGCAGGCCCGAGCAGGGGCACGAGGCACCCTGGTGGGACAGCTGTTGGGACAGCTGGTGGGACAGCTGTTGGGACAGCTGGTGGGACAGCTGGTGGGACAGCCGGAGCAGCTCTGTCGCGGGGGAGCTCACAGCCAGGGCAGGGCCCCAGCTCTCACAGTCCGGAGGTGCTGGTGGGGTTACAAGGCCTCCAGGCCTTGGGGTGGCTGAGTTGGTGCCAAAGCAAAGCCCTCCTTGCCCGCCCAGCTCCTCAGGGAGACATCTTCCTCTTGCAGGGCTACATTCTGGTGCTGAGGTCCACCTAAGGGGGACAGAAGAGGAGTTGTCTTGGCTGCGCCTCCCTCCATCACAGCGATGGGGACGGAGAGGCTGGGTGCTTACCGAGGCCCTGCGCTGCTCCCTGCTGATGTGGACCACGGCATCATGCACCGAGGGGAAGAAGCAGTGCTTCGTGATGGCTGAGCTGAAGAAGTTGCCCCGCTCCAGCTGGTCAAGGACGGGCACTGTGTGGAGGGAGAAATATTCGAAGCTATAGCACCTGGCTATACTTCCACCTGAAGCAGCCTCCCTCCCCCTGCACTGTGGGGAACACCGGGGCCATCACCAGGGATCCAGCTGCCTTGCCAGAGGCTGTGGGGCTCAGACTGGGTCCGTGGGACACCCTGCAGCACCTGTCCCCTGGGAAAACCCCGGGGATATGGACACCATGGAGGGAGCCCCAGGCCAGCAGCTGTGTTCCGAAGCGGCGGGTATGCTTGTATGCTTGGCAGGGTCTGGCGGCTCAGCAGAGCCTCCTCACCCGGGCAGCCGGCAACAAAGACGTCCACTTCTATCTCATGGAAATCCCTGAAGATCTGCAAATGGCAGAAAACGTTTCACCTGGGAAGAGGGACGGGCAGCAGCCATCGGGCCACCCTGGTGATGCCCTCAGCAAAGCTGCAGGCCCACCTGCACCCCCAGCCCCTTACATTCTTCAGGATCTTGATAGAGACAGTGTCCACAAAGCTGACGGGGCTGAAGTCCAAGATGATGGCGTGCAAGCCAGGCTGGGGCAGCCCCAGGGTACGCAGGGTGGGCTTGGGGGGTGTGCTACCCTCTGCCCCACTCAGCTCGATCACTGCTATGTCCGGACCATTGTGCCCATCCTCTGTGTCCTAGGGGAGGGAATGAGACCCAGCCTCACTGCACGGGGGCTGGCAGCACGCCTGGCTGGGCAGTGTCTGCCTCTGGGCTTGCCTTGCCCTATAGTGCAGTGGGGCTGGGTGAGGCTCTTTGGCCATGTTAGAGCACGGGCAGCGGGTGGCCGTAGGGGTGGGTGCCTCACTTGCACCTCCACTCACTGTTGGGCTCTTTCTGGATGTTTAGACCCACCCCTCTTCCCAGTGACCCTCTCCAGAGCCAGGCTCGTTAGCTGGCACCAGGTCAGCCTTTGCTCTTGCTCTTAATTCTGATTAACTCACCAAATGGCTAATGACTTACTGGCTCCATGACCTAATCATTAACAGCCTTTCCCTGCCAACCTTGGGTGTGACGCCGTGGCCCAGCTCTGCCCTAGGGCCCCTTCGCACTCAGCGGCCCCAGACTGAAGCGGGAGCCCCACAGGCCACCGAGCCAGTTGAATGCATGGGCAGAAGGGCCAGGGCCAGGCAGGGAGGTGGTGCAGGGTGGCACCGGAGGGGTCCCGGTGGCAGGGAAGCACCTTTTTCCACTTTGCCTTCTCCTTCTCTGCTTTCTTCTGCTGTTTCTTCAGCTTCTTGAGGGCCTTCTTCTTCTTCTCAATCAGGCGGTCCACGTTGATGCCACTCTGCAAAACAATGCATCCCTGTGTCCTCAGGCACCCCATCGCCACCCTGGGGAGCACTCGGGGGCTGGAGGCTCTCCTACCTTCTTCTTCAGGGCCTCAGCATACAGCTCCACGTTGGCAAAATAGAGGGTGGAGGAGGAACGGAAAATCTTCACACCGGAGACCTCCTGTGCCTGGGGGCAGATGGGGAGGGTGCTACCCCGGGGATGGAGTCTCCTGCTCCCCCTCCCTCCCTCCCCCAAAATACCCCTGGCTCCTTTCCCCAGCCAACAGCCCCTGGGGGTGCTTTGAACTGCCTCCCCCCTGCAGGCAGCTCAGCTCCCCTCCCGCCCCCGGCGCTGTTACCGTCTGATATTCAGCCACGTCCCTGTAGACATCAGTATCGGCGATGCGCCCCAGGATGGAGTAGTGGGGGCTGTGGGGAGCACAGCAAGAGGGTGAGGTCACCACAGGCTTCCCCAGCCCTCAGGATGCTGCCCCAGCCCCAGGGTACTCACAGCTGGGTGCGGAAGATGACAGTGAGCAGCCCAAAACCCACTGAGGCCGCCAAGCCAATGTCCAAGTTCAGTATGAGGGTGGCCACGAATGTCACAATCCAGACCACCTGAAGCGGGGACACGGTCAGTTGTGGCACGGCCTCCCCGCCAGCACCTGCAAGCCTCAGGGAGGGTGGAGAAACTCTCTCCAGGGACAAGAGTAAATCCCTGGGGCTGGTCAGCACCTTACCAGGTCCACCCGGTTGGACTTCCAGAGCATGCAGAGGTCATTGAACTGCTTGAACATGCCTTTGAGGTTGATGATGATGATAGCAGACAAGATAGCCTAGGAGAGAAGACCCTGCAGCTATGAGGATACTGAGGGCAGGTCTGGGGGCAGCTCTTGCCTGTTCCCCTGCCACACCACCTTGCCATGGGATTGGCACAGGGTGGGACGTGGCATGGAGGCTGTGGAATCAGGTGTACCTTGGGCAGGTCCCGGAAGAGCTCTCCAACCTTCAGGATGGTCACCAGGATGACCAGCGATGCGATGACACCAGCTACCTGCAGAGAAGGAAAACGGGAGGCGAGGGGTGAGTCCACCACCACTCGCTGTGCTTCTTGCCCCCACAGAGGGAGGCAGTGCTGCCCAGACCCACCTGGCTATTGCCCCCTGTGCTCTCCTGTACCAGGCTCCGTGACATGGAGCAGCTGATGGCAAAACACTGGAAGAAGCCACCTAGGAAGTTGCAGAGGCCCAGCGCAATCAGCTCCTGCAGGGACAGAGCAGTGGTGAGGGAGCATCATGCCTTCCCCTGGCTGCAAGTACAAGCTTGGTTTTCACCCAGGGAAAGGGCCCTGCGTGTTGGAGCATCACCTGGTTGCTGTCCACTTTGTAGCCGTGCTTCAGGGCAAAGATCTTGCCCAGGGAGATGCAGATGGCATAGCCCACCACAGCAATGGCGAAGGCATTGCCCACCACCTGCCCAAAGTAGCTGACGTTAGGGGCCACAGGTGGCTTCAACCTACAGCCAAAACAGGGAAATGGGGCTGAAACAGGGGGTCCCGTGGGCGGCACGGTGCCCCGGCACAGCCACCCTCACTGCCTGGCCCTGCTCACCCGCTGGGAATGTTGCCCACCACAGAGATGCCAAACTTGGCATTCAGGTTGACGCCGTAGGAGATGCCAGTGGAGATGATGATCTGAGGGAGGATGGCTGGAGTGAGGCAGGGCCTTCCTGCACAGGGACCATAGTGGAGGAAGAGGAGGAAGGAACTCGTGCCCTAGAAATGCACTCGCCAAGGCACCCCATCCCACTCCTCCCCACCCTGGAGGGGACAGGGCCACCCATGGCTTCATCCCCACAGGGAGCTAAAGCAGCTCTGGGTACCGTGATAAGCTCGATGGGGATGGGCATGGGCAGCTTGGAAGCCAGCTTGTGGTTGAGCTCTTTCACAATGAAGATGGCCACCATGGCAATGATGGCTGTCACCAGGGTGCCCACGTTGGTCTCTGGCAGCTTCTGGCAGATCTCGATGAAGGTCTAGAGGACACAGAAGGAGGGAACTGGCTCAGGAAAGCAGATGCCTCCACAGTAGTTTTTTTGGAGCCTCTGTGTGCTCCACAGATGAGCACCTAGGAGGTCCCAGTCAGCAGTGAGCTCCCGCTCACCATGAACATTGAGAGCGGCCCTGAGTGCTCCCCGACAGAGACCCCGAAGACATTCTTGAGCTGGGAGATGAGGACATGCACAGAGGCAGCAGTGGTGTAGCCGCGCACCAGTGGGTCTGAGAGGTAGGTCACCACGAATCCAAACTGCAGGAGGCCCAGGGCCACCTGGGAAGAGAGGCGGCAAAAGTGACCCACCGCTTGCAGCCCTGGTGCATCACAGCCTCCCATTCCCTGCCAGTCTAGGCTGGAGCCCCCTTACCTGGAAGATGCCTGTCAGGACAGTGATGGTGGCCACCAGCTCCACCCTGGCAGCATCCCGCTGTGCCTCATTGACTGTCATGTTGCTGCCATTGACAGATTCCAGGAATTTCTCGCTGGGCAGCAGAGAGTCTGTCAAGCTCCCGATCATGACGGAGATGACAGCGAAGGGACCTGGGGACAGGCAGGGTTGGGCAGGGAGCCCAAGGTCAGCACCAGCACCTCTCTGAGGTCTACAGGCATCTGTTCCCTTGGACCAGGCTCAAAGTGCACCCACTGTGCTTTGGCCAACCAGCTTCTTGGTGGTGCAAAGTAAAGGCAAGAAAGGTCCCCCCCAACCTCTGATGTGGCTCACTCCCCTCATCCTCACTCCCTCCCCACCATCCCTGTGGGAGCACGTGGTCCCTCAGCTCACCCACAGAGTTGTGCCTGGACGTCCCGAAGAAGAAGTAGAGGAAGACGGGGTAAAAGGAGGAATAGAGACCAGTGACGGGTGGCAGCCCGGCCAGCAGCGCGTAGGCAAGCCCTGGACATAATGGAACGGGGAGACACATCACAGATGGCCGAGGCCTGGCCCCGCACCTGCAGGGAGCCCCCAGCAGCCTGGGCATGGCATCACTCACCCTGGGGCAGGTGCATGATGCCCACACTGAACCCCGAGGCAATGTCACCCAGGAGCCAGTCCTTGAATGGGTAGCGGGGCAGCCAGTGCAGGAAGGGCAGGAAGCGAAAGAGCAGGGACTTGGCAGTGGAGGCTGAACATCTGGTGGGGAAGGAGCAAGAGCCAGGGCTGAGCACAAGCTCAGGGGCTTGGGGACATCACTGAGGGCGGATGGGGCCCCATGGGAAGCAATGGATCCCATGGGACTCCCAGCTCCATCCACTGGAGCCAGGTGTCCCTCCAGACAGAAGGACAAAGTGGGGACACAGGAATTTGGGCATGGGGGAACCAACCCCCAGGTCTGCGCTGTGTCTGCCACAGGGACTAGGACAGCCAGCGCCATGCTGTCCGTGGCGGTGGGGCTGGGGTGCACAGTGCCTGGCAGGGTCCAGGCACATCCCTCCCAGCCAGCATGCTCCTACCTGGTCTTGTGGAGACAGCCACGCAATGAGGGCTCAGTGGGAGGTTTCCGCTGCACCACCTCCTCCAGGTCGGCCTCGCTCAGCACCTTGCAGGGCGCCCGGTGGCTCAGCGTCATTTCCCCCTCCATGGCCGCCTGGCCCTCCTGCGTGCCAGCCCACTGCGGGGAGACAAGAGCTCAGCCATGTCCCTACAGCCAGGAGCACCTGGCATCCTACCCACCCTGCAGCCCCTCATGCGGCCACGCTGGTCCCACGGAGCCATCCCATCCTAGCCAGGCACGCAGGACTGGCCCCGAGGCCGGGGCTGAGCTGAGTTTTGGCAGTCCTGGTGCAGCGGCAGCAGCTCGCAACAGAGAGCAGCAGGCAGAGGGTGCGTGGGCAGAGAGGGAACCAAGGCCTCAGCGACCAGTGCTGCCCGCTCCTGCCCCACACCAGCTCTGCCAACCGCCCTTCTCCTCCACGTACCACAGCGCAGCCGGGGCAGTGGGCCAGCAAAGCCACACCGCGAACCTGTCCACAGACTTTGTCCCTTTACACATGAAGGGAGAAGGAATGTCAACCCCCGGTCACTGGCTCGCTATCTCTCTGCCAGCGCCCTCCCCAGCCACGCTGAGCCCATGTGTGCGGAGGAGTGGGGCTGGGCTGGGGTCTCTCCCTTCATGGGGCTGAGGTGGTGGGCCCGAGGTATCTCCGTATGGATGCACAGCCTGGCCTTGCTAAGGGCTCCAGCTGAGAGTGCTACCATCCTACCAGGCTCGCCCAGCCGGTAGCCCTGGCTGGTCCTGAGATGCTCACCCACTTGCACCCGGACGGACCCGCGAACCACGTGTGGGGTGCCAGGGCTGTGCCAGCCCAAGTCCCTGTGTTGCCCCCAGCCCTCCTACCTGCTGTGCCCAGGCCGGTCAGGTGTCGCCAGCCAGGTGCACTCTCTGCTCCTTCCTAAGTTTTAATACCAGTCCGTGATCTTTGAGACGCTGCTCCCTGCCTCCTGCCCTGCTGAGGAACTGCACGCTTCCCAGCCCCACTGCTGCACAGCACCTGCCGTGTTCCCCCAGTGCCCTGTTGTGCTGGGATCCCCAGCTGTGGTGGGCCCAGGGCCGTCACCACTGTCCCCACTCTCAGCTCCTGGCCCACAGCCCCATAAGGGATGCTGCTGTGCTTCAGCACCCGTCGGGTGCAAGTCAGGGGTCTTCTGGCTGCTGGGCACATCTTGGTGCCAAGTCCCTGCCAACAGCTACCAGGCACTCACCTCCCCAGGGCACTGCTCAGGGTCCCACCATCACCATCATGTGCCCCCGGGGTTCCCATGGGCATCCCCTCCCCACCGCATGTCCTGGAGCAGGAGCTGTGTCCGGGGCAAGCAAGGAGAGTTACCCGCAGCCTCCAGCTGTGGCGTCTGGGGTATTTTCCACAGGCTCTGGTCCCTGCTTACCTGCTGGAAATGGGGGTGCTAAGCCCTGTGGATCGCCTCGCTCTCCCGCAGCATGCACAGACCCAGCCGTTATCTTGTTCCAAAGGTCCCCACCAGGCACCAGAGTCCTGCTGAACCCAGCACACCTTCCTGCACTCCACCACGACCTGGTACTGCCATTGGTTTTGGAGCATTTCTGAGTCATGCTTGGCCCAGGCCCATGGGGATACGGTAACGGAAATCCAGGCACCTGTGGGCTGGGCTGACTGGTGCCAGGGTGGTGCGGGGTGAAGCCAGGGGGCAGAGCAGGGCAGGAGCCAGGGAGTCCTGGGTGCCCTGGGTGGTGGGATGGGGCTGACGAGTAGCATGAGTCGTGACACCTGGGACCGCACTCTCTAGGGTCAGAGTGACTTGTTCCCATCCCGGCTGGCTGGGTTGGGAACAAACCACGGCCACCCTGGCTCTCCACGTGGTTGGCATGACACAGGTCTGGCAGCAGCCACAGGCAGGCTCATCACCTGCTCCCCTCAGCTTCTCCCACATCCTCGGCTCCCCCGCTGTCCCACCCCCAGGCCCATCAGTCCCACCTTGGCTGAGTAGCGGCACATCGATGCCAGCAGCAGCTGTTGCCTCCCCGCTGTTTATCTGCTCGCCTGGCACAGAAGCCGAGGCCATCACAGGGCTCCTGCTCAGAAGCAGCTGATAGCGCTGGGTGCCATTTACTACCTCCTTACCGCTGCTACCTGTCCCCACCCTGTGCCGCTGCCTCCTGTGCCCCAGCCTCCAGCCCCAACCTGCGCCCTGGGCCAGCCACTCTGCCTGTGGCTCCCCCTCGGCCCCCACGCCCCCCCCCCCAGCTCTCCCTGGCCCCTCACCCCCAGGCCAGCCTCGGGTGGGCTGCAGGATGGGACCACAGCTCCCAGTGCCAGTGCAACTCCACGGGGGCTGCTGTGAGCCCGGCCCCCCGAGCTCAGGGGCTGCCCTGGGCTGGGTCAGGCTCAGGCCAGCGATAAGGACGGAGCCCATGAGGGACTGAGGGATGATGATTGATGGCAACCCTTGCTCAGGGCGCCGCGGATCAATACTGCCCTTTGCTCACCTGCTCTTTCCTCTCCAGGAGCAAGGGAGGGAGGGATGGAGGGCACCAGGATCACAGTTGGCGTCTCCTCCTCACACTTCCCTCTCCTTGCCCACAGCCCAGATCATCCCGGCTGAGGTCACGCTGCCTTCGGACAGTGGATTTTCCCCCCTTGGTGGTACCCAGGTTGCTGGCTGCCGCCAGGCATGGGCCCCATGGCTAACCACAGCCACTGCAGCACCGCAGACCTGCCAGCCAAGGCTGGGGCCACTGGACCCCACCACAGCTGACTCCACCCCTGGGTGAACCAGCCTGGACACAGCCAAGTCCAAGCAACTGGCAGCACCTGAAGTCCCTGTCACCTGGTCACCTCACCTCAGGCCACAGAGACCCCCCCTTCAGCCCAGGAGGTGGCTGCGAGCTCCTGCCCAAGCCCCCTCCCAACATCACCTTGAGGCCAGGTGCTGCACCCACAGCCACGGACCCCGAGCGCAGGGAGAGACAGCAGAGAGGCCACCACCATTTTATAGACTTTTTATTTCCAAATCTGGCGCTTCCATGATACACTTTTACACAGCCAGGGGCGGGGAGAGGGGGGGCGGGGCACAGGCATCTCCCTGCTCCCTGCCCACAGAATCTGAAGATGGAGAAAGGAAAAAAAGAAAGCCACCAAACCCCCCAAAGAAACAAACCCAAACCCAAGGAGGATGCTCCCAGAGCCCAGGCCACAGCACTACAATCAGGGACCAAGCCGCAGACTGACTCCCGCTTCCTGACCGGCCCAGCTCTGCGGGGACAGCCGCCAGCTCTGCTGCTCTCTTCTTTTTGGCACTTGTCACTTGCTCTCCCTTTGGCACCAGCACAAAGAGCCCCTGTGCCCAAACTGGCAGAAATATGGGCCCTACAGCACGGCGGGGACAGGAGCCCAGGACTCTGGGACTGGCGCTGCACAGCGGGAGAGAAACATGTAAACGAGCTTGTTCCCGAAGGCGAAGATGGGCAACACAGAGGGGCCCAGCCGTTCCTGGCGTGGGGGGCCGGCAGGCTTTCCCTCCACACGCCAGTCCCCAGTGGCATGTAAACATGTCAGCAGTCCCTTCCCTCCCCATCCCTGGGAGAAGGGCGGCAGCAAGCCTGCCTCATCAGGGCTGTGCTGGGGGCAGGCAGCCCCCACCAGGCCCACGGCACCCCCCACCACCCAGCCCTTCTGTTCCCTCCACGCTCTCCCCGCTGACTCGAGGATGTAGGCGAGAGGTCCCAGAGGACAGCAGCGTTAAGTCCCCTCCTGTAAACACATCCAGTAAGATGCTACGGCAGTGTGGCAGTAAGGCAGTAAGGAGCATGCTGTCACGCAGCCCCAAGAGCACCACGGGGGCAGCTGAGCAGAGGCACCACGCTCAGCAGGTGAAAGGGCACGTGCTGGCCCCCTGAGCCAGCTCCCCTGGCCCAAGGCTGGGGCAGGCACAGAGGAGTGTCGCCTCGTGGCGGGGCCAGTAAAAAGCCCGGGACCAGGCTCCCCGTCAAGCAGAGAAACCACCAGGCTGGCCTGAATTTTCAGAGAGGGCAAAGTGCTGTTTATCTCCGTCTCCCAAAATCCAGGCCACTCTGAGCTGGGGTCTTCTGCCAGCCAGAGAACACAGGGACATGTGTGTATGTACACAGAGCCCACAGGGAACCAGCTAGATACAATTGTTGTAGGCAATGCTGGGCCCCAAGACTGGAGCCACATCATGTTCAGACAGATGCTAACCCTTCGCAGGGCTAGCATCAGCTCTGGGAACAACCAAGCCTGCTGCTGAGCACAGCTAGGGTCGTCTAGCTCCTTGTCTGGACCCACAAACCAACAGAGGTTTGCTCTATAACATGCAGGTTAAAGAGCAAAACATATAGTGGGTAAAAACACAGTGTTCATTTGCTGAGCGGAGGAAACGAGCGCTTATAGGAGCGGGACCATCCTGGTACAGGATAAGGTTGAACAGCAAAGCTTGTTTCCCCCCCAGTGGGGGTCCCTAGCACTGAACTTGCTGCCCCACCTTCTTGTGCTCTCGCTGGCACGCAGCCCTGGCTCACGGGTGGTGGGCAGCCCCAAGGGGGGTCCCATGGGAAGGCAGAGGGAGGGCCTGGCTGCAGGGCCAGCATGGCTGCAGGGGGCTGAGGGATGCCAGGCAGGAGGATGGTGCTGACACGTGTGTGGAGCTACATGGTGGGAGGGCGAGGGGCAGCGGGGCCAGCTGCCCTGCAATGGAATGGGACAAAGCAGTGCTGGCGAAGCCGTAAGAGCTGCCTGGCACTGTCTCTCCGGTCCACTAGGATCACAGTCCCTGGTACCCCCAGGGAAGCTGGCAAAGGGCTGTTGGTGAAACAAATGCTCCAGGTCCTGGGAACAGACCATCCGTAAAAATAACCATAGAAATTTCTCTTCTCTCTGATTACAAAGATACAAAAAGGTAGAAAACCCTCCCCTGCCCCCATATCCTGGGCTCTGTTTCCATCCCCCTGCCCCTGCTCACCTTCCGCGCACACACACACGCACACCCTGCAGACAAACAGCTCGCAGAGGAAGAGCTCGGCCCCAGGGGGTTGGAGATGCCACCCTCGCCCAAGCAGGCTCCTGCCTTACCTGTCACACCAGGCAGGCAATGATGAGGAGCACGGTGGCAGCTGGTGGGTGATGCAGACTGCCGGCCCCTCAGCCCAGAGGGCAGGGGAAGGCAGGGTTGGTTTTGGGCCTCTGACCACCATCAGTTCTGGCCCCTGCCCCCTGGGGACACCAAACCTCAGCTGGCAGCACCTGGCTAGGCGAAGGGCCCTGCTTCTTCTGTCTCTCTTGTGGACAGCTTCAGCCCCTCAGGAATGGCCCTCGTTTCTTGTTATTCTTCTCGGAGGAAAGAAAAACAGTGTTAAGTCATAGCATCTCCCCTGGGCTCCAGCTGCCTCCCCCAGCTATGCCAGAAACCCACTCCTGGATCAGGGCAGGAACAACTGTCTCCAAGTCCCTGATGTCAGGGAAGAGGAAAGGAGGGATGAGATGGGAGCAGTACTAGCAGGGAGCAGAGCCGGAAGGGAAAAAGTGACACACTGAGACAGGGACTGGGGGAAGAAATGTGGCTGAAGCAGGCAAGGCTCCTGTAGCACTTGGACCCCATCCTCCTTTCCAGCCAGCCTGGCCATCACACACATCTGCTCTTTGGGACTTACAGCTGGCACTGAGCAAGGGGACCAGCCATGAGGCCAGCTTGGCTGCACAGAGCATCTTCCCTGAGCTCCCACAGGCCACAAGTGAGGACCACCACTTCTGGCAGAGCAGGCAGACCCAGGTACACTGATGTTTCTCCTTGCACTGCACTGCACGCACCAAGAACTGTTGCATCTGAGGGTTCTCCCTGCCCAGTGACTATTCAGAACCAGGAAACACCTGCCACTCACTCCAGGGGCTCATCCTTACACAGCCCTCTCCTCCCAAACTCCCTTTGGGAAGCCAGGCAGGTGAACAGTGCACAAGCCCAGCTGAACAAGGCCTGGCTGAGGAAGGGACACACTTACTCCGAGTCTGGCGACAGCTCCGAAATGCTGTGGGAGGTGGCAGAGCGAGGTGTCGAGGGGCACATTGCAGAGGGCGTTGAGGTCTGCACGGCAGAGGGGGTGGCAGTGGTCTGGGGGCCTGAAGGCGTGCTAGAAGATTGCACCGAGGACAGGACAGAGGAGTTAAAAGAAGCAAGGATGGAAGAAAGGATATCTAACTGTTCAGTAGAAGGATGTCGGCTGGGAATGGCCTCCAGGTTCTCTCTAGAAGGCTGTCTCCTCGACAGCGGCTCTAGGCTTTCCCTAGACAGCTGCCTCCTAGAGAGACTCCCCAGGTTGTCCTGTGAGGGATGCCTGCTAGGCACTGTGTCCAGAGGCTCTCTGGAATTAGATCTTCTGGACAGAAAGTCCAGCTGCTCCCTTGAAGTTTGTCTAGCTGATGCTAGCTGGTCCCTTGAAGGCTGTCTTCTAGAAAGCAAATCCAGTTGTTCTCGAGAAGTATCTCGACTTGGCAATGTGTCTATTCGGTCTCTGGACACTTGCCTACTTGGCAATGTGTTTAGCCACTCTCTAGAGACCTCTCTCACTGGCCCACAGTCTAGCTGCTCTCTTGACCCAAATCTGCAGGGTAAAGTGTCAAGGTGGTCTCTGGAGCCCTGCCTCCGGGGCAGTGTGTTCCCATGATCTCTCTGACGGGGCCTAGCAGCGAGTAGATCCAAGTTTTCCCTAGACCCATGTCTGCTTGGAATACTTTCCAGGTGTTCAGTAGACCCATGCCTGCTGGGAATAGTGCCCAGCTCCTCCCTGGACCCATGTCGGCTGGGCACAGCTTCCAAGCACTCTCCTGAGTTGTGTCTGCTCAGCTGCTCCCGGGACATCTGTCTCCTCATCAGCATGTCAAGCTGCTCCCGTGACGAGTACCGGCTGGCTGGCTGTGACAGACTGCCTGCCCCAGAGTAGATCCTGCCGTAGGAGGCAGCAGGGACAGCCCTGTGACCCAGCGTGGAGGTCTTGTACCACGTCAGCTCATTGGTCATCCTGCCAACGGACGGCAGGCCTTGGAGAGTTGGAGGGTACTGGAGGCGGTTCTTCAAAATCCCTGCATTGGACAGAAAGAGAAGTCAAATCTTCGCATAACAGTGAAAAAAGCATGAAAGCCAGGGGAGATAAGCCATACCTCCCCAAGGACACAAGATGGATCTGATGCTGAGCCTTCACAGCCATGTCAGCCTAAGACAGGCAAGGCCACCCTTGCCTGCTTGCTCCAGCCCATTACCTTTTCTTTGCCGTTGTGTCTGGGTGAGGGAGTTCTCATCTCCGCTGGTCAAGGCCAGGTCTGGCTGATTGTTGTTGGCTGCATCCTTGTTGATGTCAAAGCCCAGCTTCCGCTCAGAGCCCCACTTCTGCAGGGAGCAGGGGTGAACCTCGCACTCGCCCAGAGCTGGCCAGTATGACATGAGGTCATTGCCATCCACATCTGGCGAAGGACATGGCAAAACAGGCCCCAGGGAAGAGGGAGAGAGTGTTTGTGTGAGCAGCAATCGAAGCCATCACAAGACACAGCCTGACCCCCAGGGACTTGAGCTCACCCCTTCCCCTGCCAGAGCCCCTGGGACTTGCCTTTGGGAGTGGTGTTGGCAGGGTTAGTGAGGAGGCGCTCGCTGTGCGCTGCCCGCTTGAACTGGCGCTGGAAGCGGCACCGCAGGCGTACGTTCTCCTCACTCTCCGAGGATGGGATGGAGAGGCTGCGCTCCTCATCCAGAGACAGGTCACTGTCCGAGTCCGAGTCCTGGTCTGTAGGGACACGTGTGTTGGGGAGACATTTGGAATGAAGGTAGGAGAGGCTCCCGGTGGCAGGGCCAGGAAGGTAGAACCACCTCAGGAATGACCACCCTCATGAGGACAAGTCTGCCTTACCCCACACTGCTCTTCCCTTGGCAGCAGCTTGTACCTGCTCCCTTGGCCCTATCACCAGTGCCCGTGAGAGGAGCCTGGCTCTGTCAAGCTGCACCTCCCCATAAGGGAAGTTGCAAATAGCCGTAAGAACCCCTTTGCCTCCTCTTCCTCCAGGCTGAGCAAACCCACCTCCCTCAGCCTCTGCTCACCTGTCCCACAGCCCAGCCCCAGCCACGAGGGTGGCCCCTACCAGTCTCACTCCAGCAAGTCAAATGTCTGTGCTGTACTGGGGAGCCCAGTGTCCCCAGGGACCCTGTGACAGCCTGTGGCCCCTCTCTTGCTTCCTCGTCCATTTCTAGCTCCTTTGCCATCTGTCCAGGAGGGGGCTGTGCTAAGTGACACAGTTGCTGCCTCTCCCTCCTATCTGCAGCATGTTTGAAATCCACAGCTGAACAGGGGGTGGGGGACATAACCATACAGCCAGAACCTGCACTAGGAAGAATTTCCTTAAGCAAGGAGTTAATTCAGGATGCACGCGGTTAGCCCCAAGCCCAGGCACAGGGCCAAGCCTTACCTCCCCCAGCATCGCGGTGGAACATGGCCACATCAATGTCCGTGGGGCCAGCGTGAGCCAGCAGGCTGTGATCTAGGGCCGAGCCCTGACGTGCTGTCACGTTGTCTCTGAAAGACAGGAGGACCCGAACGGTCACAGCAGCAGGAGCCCCCAGCTCTGCCCAGCACTGCTGGCACCCCGGAGCCCCGCGCAGGTCCCTACCGGAGGTAAGCCCGCTGGCTGGAGTGGGTGCGGGCAGAGCGCACGCTGCTCACTGATGAGATGGTGGAGGCCCCCAGGGTGATGCGGATGAGCCCGCTCTCCTCAAACAGCGCTGTGTTGTTGTAGGCATTGGGGCCCTGGTGAGGCAGACAGAGAGAAGGCATGTGCCCTGTTAAGGAGGTGCTGCAGCAGCCCGAGGGATGCCCTTCCCACGCACACCTGCCATCCCCCCGGGGAAGTGAGAATGCGGCCATCGGCTCCAGTCCCAGGCAGGCAGCCTGTCCCCAGACGCCTGGCTGCTCCTGCCCTCACCCACCTGTGTGCTCCTTGTGGCCTCCTCGCTCTGGCCCTTCTTGCTGAGACAGGCCAGCTTCCAAGCCTCCTGCACCTCCTCATTCAGCACGCAGAACAGGACCAGCACAGCCAGGCCCTGTGAGGAGACACATCATGAGAGACAGACCCTGGTTGCCAGCCGACCCGCTCACCCACAGCACCAGTGCTGGGACAGTCCCTGGCTCCTCCAGAGCCCAGCGCGTCTGCCCCGATGGCCACCAGGACTGCGATGCACTAAAGAGCCCCCCAACACCGATCAGTGCTAACCCTCACGGTGGGCACAGGTGAGGGAGAAAAGGGTGGGGTGTCCTCCTGGCTGGCGGCGGCCAAGGAATGGCTAGCAGGGTCCCCTGCAGCAACACCGGCCACAGTGGTGGCAGGAGGTCTGTGGGGTGCTGCCATGGGTCATATTTGGGGTGTCCAACACCTCTGTTGTAGGCTACTCTCTTGCTCTGCCCTCTGAGAGCGTGGAGGCAGTCCCCTTCCCTCTAAAGATGGTCCTTGCTGCCCCTTGGATGTCACCTCTGAACCAAGTGCCTTGCAGCCACCTCCTGCTCCACGCTATTGCTCATCACAGGCACAGCAGCGAGGACTGGAAGGAGTCACCTGCTGCCACAGTGGTGACAGCAGAAGGGACAGGGAGCCCAGCAGGATGCTGGGGGCTCAGTGCAAGGCACCCACTCTTCACAGATGCTGTGGGGACCACAGGGATGCTCTCCTGGGCTGACCTGTGCCCTCCCCTGGCAGAGGCCGGGCAGTTACCTGGAGGCTGCAGAGGACAGTGTAGAGGTAGTGGAAAGCCAGGACACTGTTGTTGACAGCCAAGAGGCCAAACAGCCAGGTAGTGCTAATAACTAGAAGCAGAACAAAGGAGCTCCGTAACGTCATGCTGGAGGGAGAGAGAGAGAGACAGACAGACAGGCACACACCGAGAGGTTAGTGCGTATTGTTAATCTACAGTCTAGTGCTCACAGACAGAGATGCAGAGGGGAAAGCGTGCTCCTGCCCAGCCCTCCCTACTCAGCCCAGCACTGCAGGCATGTCTCTGCACAGTGGTTCAGCTCCCCACAACTCCCGGGCCTTCCCTTCTGGATCACACACGGCAAAACACAGGGGCCCAAACAACACAGGTCATTTGGAGCCACCGAGCAGAGCCAAGCTCCAGGGCTGGCCCAGGAGGGAGCGGGGAAAGCTCTCAGGAGCGTATACAAGAGGAAGAAGCAGATGCTGAGAGCTGACAAGGGCTGAGTGTTGAATCCAAGCAGACACAAGGGGTGGCTGTGAGGGCAGGTGGTGAAGGGGGACAGGCTGGTGGGACGGTGTGGAGCTAGGGATGTAGGAACAAGAGGGAAGGACAAAGTTTAGGAAGGATTAATGTGGCTGGCAGTTTATGGGAGAGGAGAGTGGCTGCAAGGCTAATACTGATGCACAGAGGAGCACTCTGCAATGGTGGAAGAGGGAGGATGGTCACTGAAAATGCTAAAACCCATGAGCCACAGAAGCTCTGCTGGGAGTTTGGCCACTAATACTCACAGAACCGATTTCTTCTTAGTCTCCTTTTGGCCTGGGGAACAGGACATCTTGGCCACAAGCAGGAACATGACCCCATTCATCTGAAAGCGTTGGCACGTATTAGAAGCTGTGCCAAGGGCCAACTCTGACCTGACATCCCCAGGGCAGAGCGTGGGCAGACTCCAGGTCTGCCAGGCCCATGCGAGTGTCCCCTCCTTTCCCCTTCATGCCCGAGCTGTGGCCTCCCCCAGGGTTGGCAGGAGCAACGAGGGACAAAGAGAGGGTCTCTAACTGAGGAAAGAAAGTACAGAGAACGGGGCAGGCAGTGGGCAGCCGAGGAAGGGGCGAGTGCCCATGGTGTGAAGGGAGGCAGGAGAGGGCTCTGGGTGAAACAGGACAGGGTTTTACCACAATGACGACAGTAATGGGGCCTGCAAAGCTCCAGACCAGCTTATCATGAATGGAAATCCAGCAGAAGTCAGGGTTCCCATAGCCCTCAGGATCCAGGCCAACGGCCAGACCTGCAGGAGGAGGCAAGAGGTCAGGTCCAGACCCAGCAGCCTTGGACTCGTCCAAGCCATGTCGATCCCATTCCAGCACTGAAGGCCACGGAAGGACTCTCTCCCTGCTCCTTGCTCTGTGCACAGGTCTCCCCACCACAGGGGAAAGGGCCAGGACCGTGAGCCACAGCATCAGGGCCTTTATTTCCTCTTCTCCAGGCGTCCCTGGAACAGCCCAACCCAGCAGGCATTCACTGCCAGCATCAGGTCACCCAAGCATGCAAGTCTGGGAAATCAGGAGACCTTAACCACAAGCCCTGGGAGTGCAGCAGCCCCGTGCCCATCAAACAAGCCACGGGGAGATGGGCTGAGGAATTACTTTTTCCCAGAAGGCAAGATGACAGCCCTTGGTATGTGGTCCCCAGCTGACCACCACAGTACTGCCTGCTGCCAGCACTGCTGGCCGTGGCAAGTCCACCCTCAGCTCTCCCCATCGGGTAAGTGAGCCGGGCAACACCAGGGGACCAGGAGGCTGCTGAGAAGCAGTGCTTTGGGCATGGCTGCAGGACAAGCAGCTCTTACCGGTGATGATGGCAGGCACTCCCCAGCCAATGGCATAGTAGAAACGCATGGCCCCAAAGTTAATATTGCGGGCTTCAGTCTGCATGCGGTAGATGTGAAGGCCCTGGACGAAGAGCCAGGCGAAGGTGGAGAGGAAGAAGCAGTGGAGGAGGATGGCAATCACAGTGCAAAGAAACTGGGGAGACAAAAGCCACTCCGAGATGGTCCCACTGCGCCAAGGCTAACTGCATCACCCACACCTCACCCCCGCCCCTGTTCAAGCCCTGTTCAAGCCCACAGACCTGGTTCTCAGTGCGGTTAATGCCCAGGAGAAAAAGCAGCTCAGAGAAGAAGAGGGTGACTGATATGTTGGAGTGGATGCCACGTGTGTTGGATTTGAGGCCTTTGAGGCAGGTCAGGAAGGAGAAGGTCAGCAGCAGAGCCACCAAGGAGAGAGACACCAAGGAATAAGTGACAATTGCCAAGGTCTCCAGGTCACCTTCCAGTTGCTGCAGCAGCAGAGAACCAAAGGCAAATGGCGATGTTAGGGGGAGACACGAAGCTTGCTGAGCTCTCAAACTCTGCTTGTGTCCCACAGGTGATTTTCTGCCTGTGCTTGTTTATTCTGGCACCCAGCGGCTAACAGCCCCCACCACCTCCCACAGCCCTGCAGACCGAGATTACCTCTCGGTGCGAGCTGTCCATCAGAACTCCAAAGGTGCCAAACTGGGAGCACTGGCAGTGGACGTGTGTGGTGTTTCGGTACACGAGCTCACAGTCCCTGGCTGTCCAGAAGCCGGAGGGGTTGGTCCTGCAGCCACCAAAAAGTAGAGTGCACTTAGGAGAGAAGACGGATGAATGTGGTGTGTGGGGAAGGAGCTGCAGAGAAGAGGGGTGATGGCCAAGGCTTCTACCAGCCGATACAACTGCACTCCTACAGCTGAAGTACTGGAGCAAGAGCCCTGCAGGGACCCTGCTGTACCCTCCCAGCAGGAACGGACCTCCTGGGAGAAGGGGGAAACCCCCATGTCCCAGTGCTGCCCAGGTACACAGCCTGTCATAGCCAGGGAAACTCGGGGAACAAGAGGGTGCCTGGGAAAAGCAGCCCAAAGAGAGCAGCCCAGCTGTGCTTGACTCACGGGTTGGAGTGGTTCCACTGGACGCAGAGAGGTTTGCTCCTGTTGGCAGTCTCCAGCAGGTGAAATTCCAACACGAGGGGGGTGTCCAGGGGCCCCCGCAGGAAGGTGTGATTGCTGAACACAGACACACTCACGATGGGGGAGTTCATCACGGGGTTCTTGGGGAGCCTGCAAGGAGCAATGGAGCTCTACTGTCACCATGCCTGGCAGCTGCAGCCCCCTGGGACCTTCCCAAATGCCCTGCACTGATGTCTCAGAAGAAATATTTCTGCCCAGCCCACATCAAGGGGTCAGGAAACTGGGGCAGAGCAACGACAAGGTGGGGAACAGGCAGAGCAATGCAGGATCGTCTGGGTGGGAACCAAACTGAAGCCACTGCAGACAGACTCAGCAACTGCTGGAGGGAGCAGAGCCGAGTCCAGCCAGCCTCTGTCTACTGGTGCTTGTGGAGGGCAAAGGGGTGGGGGATGTACCTGACACTGCGTCGATCCACCTGGTAGCGTGCAGGCAGCAGGCCCCCCAGGGTGCGGTACATGATGAGGATGATCACACTGAGAGCGGGCTCAGGCTCTGGCAGCGCCTGCCTCGGGGAGGAGTTCTCCACAGTGTAGTTTCCTTCACCGCCAGCCAGTGTGGGCACTGCCGTGGGAGCAGCTAAGGCATACAAGGGGGTGGTGAGAACACACACATGCTCCCTGAAGGCAACTTGTGATGTGGAAGTGAGAAGCTCTGAGCTCTTCGGGGTGACTGGCGGACCTCTGACAGAGCCAGGCCTCAGCAGGGGCATATGCAGACTAGATGACCTTTAAAGGTCCCTTCCAACCCAAACCATTCTGCGATTCTACATATTTCCTGCCAGCCATGCCCACTCACAGTGTTCCTTGAGCGATGCCCACATGCTTACCTTCAGCTTTCGGGGGGCTCAGCACTGACAGCGGCAGCACAACGTGGGTGTGGGGGTCCCAGGCGGGCTGGCCACGGAAGAGGCTGCTGTGGTAGCGAGGGTAGCGCCGGCGGATGTGGGAGTGATTCTCCATGCGATCGATGCTCAGCACTGCAGAGGAGCAAGGGAGTGAAAGTCAGCTCTAGGGCGGCCACCTGGAGAGCAACCATGCTCCAGGGCACCCCAGGTTTGAAGTCACTGGCAAAGAGCCCATATGAGCCACAGGCTGGGTGGTGGGTATGTCCCGTGTTTGGGCATGATGTGCTCCTTCCCAGCCCAGATCCTTGCTCTGCCACAGGACAGACTACTTCTGCCACTGAGGCCAGCAGTTTTTTCACTAGAGACTGAGAGGTAACTGGGAGCAGGCACCATACTCCTGGCTCTGCTGACTCTTGATGGCGTGTCAGCTGCTCCAGTGCTTCTCACAAACACCTCCCCATGTCTGAGGGAGCCACCAAGGATGTTATCAGCACCCTCGCTGAGGTGAAGTGAGATGAGGAGAAGGGGACAGGGTGAGGTGGAGGAATGGCTCGGCACCACCCCAGCCAGGACCCACCACCAGCCAGCTCCTACTCACTGATGTTGGGGGTGACGACGCCAACAGGGTTGAGGTAGGTGAGTTTCATGTTGCTGGCCAGTGTGCCAGAGTAGTCCCTCAGCTGCTCCATGAGGCTGGCACTGCCGTGCTCACTGTGTGGCAGCATGGCCCAGTGCTCCCGGTTCTCAGGTGCCAGCACAGAGCTGCCTGCACGCAGGAGGTTCTGCATGGGAGAGACATGGGGACAGGGGTGAGGAAGCACTGCCTTTGGCCCTTGTCCCGACCACCCGAGGCTGGAGCAGTGTGCTCTCTGCCCAGCTTGCTGCATAAGGGCTTGGGGAAGAGCAGTACTTTCTGCTACAACAGGCCCCCAACCACAATGCTCATCAACCGGTGTCCTACAGAGGCATCTTCCCTGCACCCCCACCACGAGGGATTTGCAGGCAGCAGTAAGACCTCCCTTTGCCTTCCCAGCCTGAACAAACCCAGCTCTCTGCCTCTCGTCATCCACTCTGTGCCCCAGCTGCAGCCACGCAGGTGACCTCCACGGGTCTCGCTCCTGTGGGCCAATGTCTGTGTGGCACTGGGGAGCCCAATGCCCCTGATGTGGTCTCACAACATCCTCGATCCCCTCAGAGACCCAGGCTCAGGGTGGCTGATAAAGGAGCAGCATCAGAAGCCACCCTGATCTGGGGGAAGGACTCACCTCATTAAAGTGAGCATCCTGTGTGGCTGTCAGGCCAAAGCCATGCTGCCGGCTCTCAAAGGCCATGAGGCGGGATAGCAGGCGGAAAGTGATGTGCACATCATTGCCAAAGTAGTGGTCCATGTGGTCTGTCACAGCCCGGAGCCGGTGGGCCAGCTTCTTTGCTTCAATTGTGTTAAGCTCAGTCTCGTTCCTCTCCAAGCCCTCCAGCTGCCAGTGGGGAGAAAGGAGGGGATTAAACAATTAAGCAGGTACCTCACTGGGAAACTCGGATGCTGCAGGCCCTGCTAGACCCAGAGATTATTTTTGAAACCATGGCGCATGCCACGGACATTCACACTGGAATAGGGAGCATCTCTGGCAGCCAGCCAGCCTCCAGCAACACACCAGGGCTTGCACTGGCCCAGCCAAGCCAGTGCCATACATGACAGAGGCCAAGGAGATGAAAGGGCAGGGCAAGCACCTAGTGATACTTTGCTGGAAACATTCCTGGCTTCAGTTACAACTCAGCCTAGGTGAGATGGAAGTGTTCAATAAACTTGCCTGGATATTTCAAAGGGATTTGTCACTGCCAAAGTCTGGGGGGCTACAGATGGCCCGTGCAGCAGACATCCCGCCAGCTTCAAACCGTCCAGCCCTGCTCAGGGTTATTTGTTTTCCTCTCAAACACTGGGGCAGGACACAGGTCATTTCTGATGGGGAACTTTCATTATTTTCACATTAGATGAAGCCAAGTGAACTTCAGCTCCGATCAGTGCTCCCACAGGATGGGTTTGGGGGCAGGAGATGAGAAATGTGCTGAGCACCGTGGCAAGGCCCTCTCCTACTCTAGGTGCCCATGGAGAGCTCAGCTCTTTGAAACCTGTTTGTGAGCCCTTGTTCATATGGCTCCTGCTCTGTCAAGGCTGCAGAGCTGAGAGAGGATTACCAGCACGGAGAGCTCCTTGAAGGCGGGTGAAGTGCAGTTGAAGAGATCTGGCTCCAGCCAGCCCTTCTCCTCATCACAGTGTCTGATGGCTGCACCTAAAACCAGAAGGAAGGGGATGTCTGAAATTCAGCACAGGATACATGGCTCCCTGCTGCACCCCTCCTCAGCAGGGACCCTCTGCACCAGCTAATCCCAAAGAGCAGCACCAGCAAGTGACAGGGAAGGCCTGTAACACCCCAGGACCATCCTCCTGCTTTGCACCAGTGCAGCCCATTCCACCCTTGGTCCGTGTCATGTCAGCAAGCTGCTGCCACCCCACCGCCCTCCAGGAGCTGGGTTCCTATGTGTGCTTCTGGGCTGCATCACACCAGGTGCCATCACACAGAATTGCAAAGAGGAATAAGTGACTTGGCAGGGATTGGGCTGGAGAAGCCCCTGGTTCCTGATGGAGACGTGGCCGTGCCCTCAGGGCTCATCTGACCCCAGACTACTGAAGCCCATGTAGCTCTAGGCATCCCCTGGCTGACAGCCTGCAATGCCTGCTGAGGTCCTGTCTCTCTCTACAGGGCAAAGTCACCACAGGACAACACAGCTGCTGTGGGGCTGGCAAACCTGCTGCAAGAGATGAGCCCCTGCAGGTCCAGGGGGATGGAGGACTCTCCATCCAGCAGCGTGGGTTCAGTACCCAGCGCAAGACCCCAGTCCCTGGCTGGGGCCCAAGCAGTACTGCACAGCAACGGGAGTACCAGCAATGAATGGGATCATTCTGGAACTGCCACCAAAAGTGCTGCCAAAGCCAACATGGACAGCAGCATCCTGGGCTGGGAGTGTCACCGTGCACACTCTGAGCTAGAGGAACCCACCCATCCCCAGTGTACCTGGCAGGACTGTGGACCAGGCCCTCCTGGGGGCAGCACCAGGGCACAGCCCACCCAGGTGCCCATGGCTGGGAGAGGGCAGCAGCATGGCCGGGGCAGGGAGAGGGAGCCTGGAGCAGAGTCCAGTCGCTGCTCAGAAAAGCCCCAGTGACTAGAATGCCCCCTCCCACCATGTCCAGCTCCTACCTGTCCTCCCCAACCACCTTTCCCCCAGCTGCAGAGGCACAGGGACCAGTGCCATTGCAGCTGGGAGCAGGGAGAACAAAGACACCTCCACACTGCTGACCTCCCCCTGGCAGAGAACAGAGATCAGCTCAACTGCAGATCTGTGCAGGATCCGGTGCCTGGGTCCCTCTGCCTCCTCCTACCAGCCGGGCAGATGGACCAGGACCTTGTGCTGCGCGTGCCATCATTACCTACCCCCATCCTACTGCCCCCGGCTCAAACAACTGCCCCCTTCCCCCACCCGACAGCCATTCCTCCATGGCTTCACTGGCATCGCTTATCACCAGGTCCTTCCCCTTCCAGCCCAAGCAAGCAGGGACCCATCCAGGAGAGCCAGCATCCATCTCAGCCAGGCAGCAGAGCACAGACCTGCCCGGAGCCAACACTGCAGGCTCAGGACTGCGGGTGGCAGGGGCTGCATGCAGCTGCAGCCACGTTTGCACCGGTTTGTGTGCTGGGAGCAGGGAAGAGCGTGTAGGAGTGCTGAGGCCAGGCAAAGCATTGGGAAGACACTCGGCAGCTCCAGAAGCAGTGGGAAAAGCGCAGGGGTGTGCAGGGTGCCAGGCAGGGAGCAGGGAGGGAAAGCCATGTGGTGCGGCCCTTATAGCACAGGGAGAAGGAGATGGGAACAACCTTACCTGCACCCCTCAAGCCTGAGCACGGAGGGCGAGAGAACCGGGGAGAGAAGCGACAACAGTTAGGAGCAGAACCTGCCTCCTCCTGGGGCGAACGGCTGGAGAAGGACAGGGTTTGTATTGTCCCCTGGGGCTTGTGTAGCCCTACAGTCCCAGACACCCTGCTCATGCCTTTGCTGTCACCAAGGACAGCCTCCTCCAGCTCAGGACATTGTCTCCTACCCAACACTCACCTAATGGCACACTGTGCCCCGCTCCCCTCGCAGCACACACTGAGGACAGGGCCAGTGGAGCCACAGCAAGGTGCTGTGGGTGCTGAGCTGCCAGGCCAGGCCTGACCCCAGCCTCAAGCCCACTGAAACCAAAAAGCAGCGGGGAGAAGGTGGGGACCAAGGCTGAGGGAACAGCACAGCCCTGGGGCTGGGTGATGGGCCCGGACCGCTCAGCCTGTTCCCAGCCCCACGGCCAGACCCCTCTGCTCTCCCCCAGGCTGTGGCATTTTCTCCAACTTCCTTCTCCCAGCCCTCAAGCCCAACTAAACGGGACTGCGACAGCACAAGAACAGAGTGATACTGTTGGGGCTGCTACAGCCCCCGCAGGACAGCCAGGCTGTCCCCTCCCCATCGCATCCCCCACTCACCCAAGGAGCCTTTGGGACACAGCACCGCAGCTGAGAAGCCAAACTTGGTCTGGGGCCACCACACGCCCGCCTTCAGGCTTTTGGGACAGCCGTCATAGAGCACTGTAGAGACACACGCCCCAGGGGACTGGTCACAGGAGGAGGCCACTGATGCCAAGCCCCAGGCACCAGCCCCCCACCGTGCTCACACTCACCCTCGCAGCCACTGGGCGTCACCTCAGCAAAGGGGCTGTCACAGCTGTTGCACTGGCGCCCGATGACCCCAGGCCGGCAGTGGCACCGGCCAGTCTCCTTGTCACAGGAGCGTGAGGTGGAGCCCACCGGGTAGCAGTCACAAGGCAGGCAGGCGTCGCTGCCTTCGGGGCGGTAGTGGAAGTCCTGGGGGGAGACAGGGACAGCCATCAGACAGGACAGCAGCCAAGGCTGGTGCCTGGGGAACCGCTGGAGCCAGGGAAGAGAAAGGCCAGGCTCCTGATTTTCAAGCACCCCCATTGCCCCCATTCTCACTGTGCTGGGGCAGGAGGGCTGCACAGAAGAGCTGAGCAGGGATCCAGCCCAGAAACGGGCACACAAAGCAGGGCCCAGGCAGCTGCCAGGTCTTTGCAGGAGACGAGGAACAGCATCAAGGACAGGCAGAGCTCCAGGCAAGCCACGGACCGTGTCCCCATGGGCACAGCTGCCCCTCACCTTGCAGTGGCACTGCCCGTTGGTCTTATTGCAGTCGGGGTCGAAGCCCTTGTTCACATCACAGTTACAGGGCCCGCAGGTGGGGTTCCCCCACCAGCCCTTCGGACACTGCTGGTCCATCCTAGGGAGAGAAATACCTCTGCTGTTACAACCACCAAAGTCCCTGAGCCTTCTCCTCCCGCCAGCCCAAAAGCTCAGCTGCTCCAAGGAGCTAGGTGGCACTGAGAAGTCCCTGGTCACATAGTCAGGATGTGAGGGTAGCACAGAGCCAGGCATGGGGCCATGGCCCTGCATCTCACCTGTGCTCACAGTACTGCCCGAAAAAGTTCCCTCCACACTCGCACACGTAGCCCAGGGGTGAGCCTGGCTTGCGGCGACACGCTGACTTGTTCTTGCAGGGGTTGAGGTGACACACATCCACGCAGTCCCCTCCATAGTACCCTGAGGTGTGGACAGAAAGCACAGTGTAAACCAAGCACGTTCCCCCCGAGAGGTGCCAGAGCACCATGGACTGGATTTAGAGGGCTCAGGAGGGATTCTGCCCTCCAGAAAAATTAATGACAGTGTATAACAGGGATGCGACTTGCCCAAGGGATAGACAGGAAAGCAGTCGCAGGCCAGGAAGGAGCCATAGGGGGAAAAGGAGACAGACATGGAAAAAGAAGGTGTGGCAGAGTGCCACAGGACCCACCTGGCTGGCAGACACAGGAGTAGCTCTGCCACTCGTCTTTGCAGACGCTGTTGGCTGGGCAGGGGCTGGAGTCGCAGGGACTTGGCACGCTGCAGCCAGCCTCCACCCGCAGGGCATGGCTGGGCTTGGGCAGCACAGTCCCAGTGACGCTGTCACCCAGTCGCACACCCTGCAATGCAGGCGACAAATTCAGAGCGAAGCTAGGACAGACGTGCGAGGCTCCAGTCCTGCCCTCCCACAGCCCCCCCGGGGCAGCCGACCCCCATCACCCCTGCTGCATTGATTTACAGCTGCCCCACAGCACCTCAGAGCCTTGAGTGCTCAGGGCGCGAGTGTCATCAGCAGCTGCCAGGCCTGTGTTTCCACCCCTCCATGTAACAGACGTGCTGGAAGGGGACGGTTCAGAGCAATGGACTCACCTGTATGCAGCCCCTCAGCCCATTCTGCACTTCGCCAGAGCCCAGGACTCCCCCCACATGCAGGTGTTTCACCTTCAGGCCATGCAGTTCGTTTCCAACAACCACCGTATCCTGTAGAAGGAAACAGAGTAACACGGGGCAACTGGCATCAGCTCTGCTCCAACTCTCTCTGAGGGTGCAGAGGCCCAGCCTGGCCGGTGTATGCCAAGCATTCCCCATAGCTCCTGTCCTGATGCCAGGGTCTCCAGCAGCACCTACCTGGTAGAGCCCAAAGTCCAGGGTGAGGGTGATGACATAGCGTGAGTCTCGCCCGCTGCGGACATCCCGCAGCTCCAGCTGGAGGTCATGCCATCTCCCATCACTGAGCCGCAGCTGGTCCAAGAGGAGGCTGGTGCTGCGCCCGGACCCCCTGCTCACCATGAAGGAGAGCAGGCCCCCAGCCAGCTGCAGAGAGGGAGCCAGCAATGGCAGCAGTGAGCAAAGACCTCGCCAATCCCACCTGCCTCCAGCCTACCCTCCCGCTAAACATCTCTCCCTGCAACCAGCCTCTGCTGGAGCTCGAGTCAAAATGGAGGGCAGGGTCCTCCTGCTCTCCTGGGGCAGACAGCAGCAGAGGCTGGGGACATGGTGCTGTGGCCCTACCTGGCAAAGCAGGGTGGTGTACTGGCCAGCATGGGCTTGCAGAAGTACCCCGTCAGGCTGGCGTGTCCGAAAGGCTAGCCCCAGGTACCACGGCACCGAGATCTTCACATCTGTCTTGAAGTCCCAGGTCAGGACACTGTTGCCCTGGAAATAGTGGGCATGGTGCATGGCTGGAAAGGAAAGTGGAGGTGAGGAGAAGGGACGGGCACTACACAAGGAGCATGAGATGCAGGGACAACAGAGCTGCTCCATCTCACATGGACCTCCCCTACTCTGTTTCCACAGCAACCCCAGCACAGCCTTGCACATACCCACCCTGCCCATGCCCAGCAGCACCCGCTCACTCACGATGGCGGCAGTCTTTGCCCCCGAAGCCAACAGGACAGAGGCAGGAGTAGGTCCCCCAGCTGACAGAGCAAGTGCCACCGTTCTTGCAGGGGCTGGAGTCGCAGAACGTGTGCTTGGCATGGCAGCCTGCAGGCATCAAAGTCACCCACATCAGCCTCGACCTCCTCACCACCTCCCTGCAGCCCACACAGAGAGGCACCACTGCCCACCAGCCCTTCCCCTGGCTGCCAGAGGGGCAATCCCAGCCATTCAGCCTCTCCGCACAGGCCCTGCGTGCTCAGGGATGAGGGTCAAGGCTGTCGCTGCTCCTTATGCCAGAAGAAAGACACTGCAGAGCTGGACCGACCACCTAGCATCTCCCAGACAAGGCCAGCTCTGCAGGCTCTGCACTTGGGATCAGGGGACATTTCCAGAACATTAGCTGGGGACCGGCTCATTTAGGGGGATCTGGAGGCCCCATTCTCCGATGGGAAGCTGCTCAGCTCCAGCTGTGCTGCCATGACGCTGTTACAGCCCAGCAGTGCTGACGGGTGAGCAGGAGAGGCGATTCCCAGGGCAGGGGCTGGCAGGAGCAAAGGCACTGGTCCACTGGTACCTGCAGCAGTTCCATTGTTGGCGATGTAGGAGGCCAGGTCAATGCGTTTGCTGTCAATGTAGAGGTCTCTCATGCATCCCACAAAATCCCGGTGAGTGACAGGGAAGTTTTCCGGCAGGTTGGGGACCCCTCCAAGGAGCAAGGGACCTGTGAGGTCCAGGGACCTACAAGGACAGAAGCCCAGTGCTTTAAGAACCACAGCGACCTCAGACTGGTCAGCTGGCTCCTCAGATCAAGAGGCTGGGAAGCAGACATCCTCAGGGACAGGCACACACAGCCAAGGTCCCAGATGTGAAGGGCTGACTCCACAGGACACCCAAGCGCCCTGCTCCTCTCCGCACTGCAGCAGAGCCCAGCACTCCCTGAGGAACTCACTTCTTCGAGCTGGTCTGCACACCCTCTGCAGCACAGGAGTAGTTCCCGATCTCACTGCCAAACTGCAGGGCCACTGAGGCGTCACATTCGTCCACTGTCAAGATGGCCACCTTGTCCTTGGAGGGGCCCTGCACCACCCCTAGGGTGTTGACCTTGGGCTGAAACCAAACACAGGGCATTAGCAGCACACAGGCTCCCAGACTCAGGCACCCAAGGGCCCACATGGCAGCAGGGAAAGGGCCTGAGTGTGGCCCAGGCACTGCTGCGCTGCTGGAGGTGTGAGCCAAGCAGGAGGGACGTCTCTGGCTGAGCCCAGCAAGCAGCGCCAGGGACAGGCATGGGCACGAACACTGCACGGAGCGCATTCCTGCAGCCTCCAAGTGTGGTCCTGAGGGTCAGTCTTCCCCTGCACCTGGCTGTCTGCTCCACTGCACCCATCCCCAAGGGCTGAACACCACCTCTACCTTCTCTCCACAGCCTCCCCCATGGGGCAAAGCCAGAAAACAGGACAGCCGGAGCCACTCGTTGATGCCTCAGAGGGAGAGACACCCATGCGTGTAGGGGACAGCTGGGACACACGTACCTTGTTGTAGTAGTGGAGCTGCAGCGTGTGCCACTGCCCATCACTCACACCCCCCGGCAGGTAGGGGCTCACCACCGTGCTGGACTCCCCTGCAGGGACAGGGATGACGGCACGCTGAGGAAAGCCGGGCAGCCCTTGGATGCGCCCACCTCTCCTGCAGGCACCAAGCCCACTGCGCTGCCGACGGCCTCGCGCAGGGTTGGAGAAGGGCTTCAGGGAGACAAGCTCAGCAAACCAGCCTCTGCCTGCTGTGGTTTGCAGCAGGACAGGGGGAATCACAGCCCTGGGGCTACAGCCAGCACCCCAGGATGGCTCCTCTGTCTAGGCTGACTACCAGGGTGCCCTGGCACCATGGCATCTCGCCCCTTGCCAGCTGCTCACTGCTGGACCTTGCTCTGAGGAGACCAGTGCAACTAGAGCAGTAGCAGGATGGCCATCAGGCACCGTGTGCAGGGGAGGGGGGAGGAGCTGCTCCTGACACCCCTCGGGGCAGACAGGATGGGCACAGCAACAGCACAAGGCAGCAGGGATGAGACCAACAGGACAGCAAACACCCTCCAGGGAGGGTCCTCCTCTCCAGACTGGTT
Source organism: Falco punctatus (assembly GCF_963210335.1). Taxonomy (NCBI): domain Eukaryota; kingdom Metazoa; phylum Chordata; class Aves; order Falconiformes; family Falconidae; genus Falco; species Falco punctatus. The sequence goes on along the minus strand of NC_137583.1, from coordinate 10,967,832 downwards.
CATAGCAAGGCAGGAGGTGAAGCTCACAGCTCGTAACAGGGCAGAACAGCAGCAGAGGCCCCATAAGGGTTTATCCTGGATTGTACTCACAGCCCCGCTGCTGCACTTGCACTCCTTAAGCCTAGGGAGGGTACTGAGACACACACCCACCCCCTCTGCCATGCACTGACACTCACCAGCACCTCTCCCAACCCTGTCTCCCTACATACAGGCTCCATCCAGGCAGCAACCCACTCTCTCCACTCAGCACAGGTCTTCTCACAGCTTCCCACAAATCCCACGACAGGCAAGGCCGAGCCTACCTGTGGAGTATTTCAGCTGGACCTGCCCCTGGATGATCTCCACCGCCAGGAAGTCGTGCCTCTCATTCAGGCGCCCGTTGTAGAGCAGGAGGCCGCTGGGCTCCACGGTGCTGAACCTGGGGCAAGGGAGGAAGCAGGAGGGCAGGGCGTGCGCAAGGAGCATGCAGAGATCCTCGCTCTCCTGTGGCATGGCACCAGTGTCCCAGCACTGGGACAGGGTGAGACCCAGGCCTGGCCCTGGGTGCAAGCCCAGCTGGGAAGGGGCTGGGAGCTTGATCCAGGGGATGCTTTGGGAGCATGGGGGCCTGGCATGGAGGCAGAGAGTTGGCAGCCAGGAAGGGCAGAGGTACTGAAGGAAGGGATGAGGTGATGCCAGGGGACACATGCCAGTGCAAATTCAGAGCCCTTTGGCTAAAGGCAACAGGGCAGCCTCACGGCGAGGCAAAGCCAGTAACACAGGGGTCTGGAGAGCATCAGCAAGACCCTGGGCAGGCCCAGGGTGCACAAGAGCCACCAGAGCAGGGCCAGGTGAACCGGTGGGTGCTGACGTCCAGCAGAGGAATGAGAGCACTCACGAGAGGGCAAGGGTGAGGTGGAAGCGCTGGCGCAGGCCCCGGAACATGACGAAGGATCGTGGTGGGAAGGAGCGTGTGGACACCTCGCAGAAGGGCATCTCGAAGCCGCCTGCCGGGCACTGGCAGTGGAAGCCCCCATCGGCACTGTTGGTGCAGGTGCCGCCATTGCGGCACACGCCGGGTACGCAGCGCCCTGAGCGGCTGTCCACTTCACAGTTCTCGCCTAAGGGGGAGTAAGACGAGAGGCTTGGGACAGAACCCAGCTGGGGAGCACACACACAGCAGCCACCCATCCACCCCTTGCCCTGGGAGTGCAAGCATCTGCCCAGGTTTGGGGCAGGGTAGCCAAGGGGCAGGAGTCTGGGACAGCTGGGGGCCAGCAAAGGATGTGACAACCCAGGCGTCACCCAGGGGTTCCCCACGGTAGCCAGCAAGCTAGCTACCACTGCCAGCCCTGCAGCACAAGCCACTGGCAGGATGGGATGCCAGCTCCATCTGAAGGGGCAAATTTTGACCCAGGGTGGCATGGGAATAAGACAGGAGGGGACTGATCACAGCTGGCCTGCACAGTTCTAAGGACGGAGAGCCAGGGAAGTCGTAGCGATGCTGAGAGTGTCTCCTCAGAGTGCCTCCTTAGGTGCTGCCACCGCACAGACCTGGGACAGGCGTTGCAGTCCTGCCTCTGGGGTATGGGGACTGCCCAACGCCACTGAGCTCCCCTGCCAATAGCTACGAAACACTCACCCACAGGACAAGGAACCTCCTAACCCTGCATGCAGGCTCTGATGTAGGAGCAAAAGCCAAGTGGAAACCAGTCAGATGAGGGACACCAAATACACTTGCACCTTGCTGGCATCAATAACAGGGATGCCCCAAGCCAGCTCAGCAGTGCGGGGCAGGGGGTCTGGCCAGCCCCTTTTCCCATGCTGTCCCTGCAGCATGCAGGGAACTGCTCAGCTGCAGCCCTAGGTCCTGGGCCCTACTCCCATTATTTGCTCCATGGCATGCAAGGATGAGGAGACAGCATGAAGTGACAGGGAAACGAGCTCATTAACCCTTCTGCTAATGGCTGTTCACGCTTCAAATGCTGGGGGTTAATTACCAGTGACTCTGCTTATCTCACCAGGAGCCACCGACAGGAGAGCTGCTCCCAGGCAGCCATCTGCTGCTGTGCTCCCTCCCGGCAGCGAGGGCAAGGCAGTGCCTCCTGCACCAGTAACCACAGGCCACCTTCCCTCACCCCCAGGTTGCCAGTGGCCGGTCACTGTCTCCACAGCCCGTTAGGGACTTGTGGCAATGAGACACTGGCTGGCCCAGGGATTCCCCCCATAGCCAGAACCAGATCTGCCTGGATTGGGTCCTGCCCGGTGGCGCAGCTAGGCCCAGCCTCCCCTTCTGTTTTTGGGCAGGCAGCAGCTCACCCACTGCACATGGGGCTAGCATGGGCCCTGCATCTCCGCAGACCAGCTGAAGACTGGCACAGGCTGAAACCAGCACCTCCGACAGCCCCAGAGCCCACCCACCCCACTGGCATGGGGCTTTCTGTGCCCCAGCCTGGTACAGTCCAGCTTGGCCTCCTGCTCTGTGAAAAAGGCTAGGAGGTGGTGGCCAGGGTGCCCAGGAGCCCTCTGTGCCATCTCCCTACAAGACAGATTTCTATGGCAACCTCAGCCCTGCACATCCAGCACCATGGAAACACAGGGAGTCAGGAGCAGAGCTGGACCTCTGTGGGCAAAGAGGGGCTCTGACACCCACCACCCTGCTGGGAAGAGCACCCCGCCATGGTGACAGCAATACCAAGGGACCTGCTCACCCACCTTCCCACAGCCCCCTGCCCCAGGCACTCACCACTGAAGTGCTGGCGGCAAACACACGTGTATCCCCCCTCCTTGCGGGTGCAGATCCCACCGTTCAGGCAGGGGTTGGAGTAGCAGAGGTTGATCTCTGTTTCACAGTAGTCCCCAGTGAAGCCCTGTGGGCAGCGGCATCGCAGGCCGGTGATGGGGTGGATGGGCCGAAAGAGGGTGGAGGGGGAGGCAATGAAGGGGGCTGAGCTGTCGAACTTGAGGACGGAGATGCACTTCATGTAGTTCTGGCAGGGCTCCCGCAGGCAGACGTTGTCATCGAAGGGCAGCACCTCCAGCATGGAGGCGCGCGTCAGCGCCATGCGCTTCATGTACAGCTGCTCCTGCAGCTCCTCCGAGCTGAAGTAGCGCCCACCTCGCGGCGCCAGGGCCGAGAAGCTGACGTTGAGCACTGTGCCACCCACATCTGTGTCATTCTGGATGTTGAAGATGAAGATATCCTCCTTGGGCGTTGCGAGCACGGTGGCCACCCCTTCCAGGAAGGTGGCCAGCAGCGGGGAGAGGAAGCGCTCCTGCCACATGTTCTCCAGCCGCACCGTGATGCTGTTGGCCAACATGTCCTCCGTGATGATGAGCACCCGCAGGACACACTGGGCTGTCACGCTGTGGATCCCATCTGTGGGAAGGAACGGGGACATGCTGCAGGTCTTTGCCTGATGCTTGCAGGGTCTCCTCCCTCCCACCCCTGGGCAGAGCCTTGCACCCCACTGCCGTCCCCAAAAGGCCTGAGTCCTTGGAGCCGCAGCCCCAGGGGCTAGCAGGGTGCCACCCGGGCTTGCGGGGGAGCGGTTGGTGTGGCTGCATCTTATCCCTCCCACCAGGCTCTCCCCTGAGCTAACTCCCAGGTTTCCTCCCTGTATGGGATCTCAGCAGCAAACTGAGCTCTCAGGAACAAAGATGCTTGTGAGAATCAGGCAGAAGGAAGTCCCAGCAGGAGGCTGGGCAAACACAGGAGCCGATGCCAGGGCCTGGGGTGTTTTGCTCCCCCACTGTGCTCTGTCTGCCTCCCCCACGCTGCCTTTCCCTGCATTCTCCTCCTGCCATTTCCTTCCTCTCTCCTCCAGGGTCTTCAAGGCTTTTGTGCCAGTCTCCCTCCTTCCCCCCTTCTTACCATCTGCTCCACATCTCTTCCTCCCTTGGCCCATCTCTGGTTTGTTTAATTCTCTTTAATCTTTATTTTCCTTGGAAACAAACTCCCTCCCCTTGGGATCCCACACCACGCGAGCAAACTCCCGAGTGTGAACACAGGACCACGGCACACACTCAAGAGCGTGCCCGCCTGCTCTCTCCCAGGACCTTGGCCGTCAGCAGCATCTCACCCCCACGTCAGGCACACTCGCAGGCCAGCAGCTCAGGCCGCAGGGGTGCAGGCGGCACAGCACCAGCCCGGACAGGCAATGGCACAGCTCCCAGCGCAGCACCCACCCCAGCAGCTATGCAGTTTGGGGACCCCTGCCTCGCCCCACCTACCCAGCTCCCAGAAACCCGTTGGATCCCGCTTTGCAGCAGGTCATACCCTGCTGCAAATTAGGAAATACTGGCCAAGCTGGGAGCAGGACAGACAGACAGATGTGACCATATTCCTAATTCCTCCAGGAAACCCTGCTACAAGCACAGGCACGCAGCACCCCTCTCTGCAAGACAGAGACTATAATTATCCCAGCTGGGGACCTACCAGGCAGCAAGCCCCACACCTGGCTCAGATAAAACTCCCACCAGTCCCTTCCACAGCACGATTGTTCCCAGCCCATTCCCCATCCTTGCCACTTGACACTGCCCAAATGCTAACTGCCTGGCTCTTTGCTGGGGCTTTTGCTCTTCCCCCTCTCTGCCCAAGCAGAAGTTTGGGCAGTGGTTTTATTTTTCAGTCATTAACTCTCCTTTCCATGTGACTCCAGTCAGTGGCTTTGCCAGGAGTTATCCCACAAAGCAGCCTGCCAATGTCCCCCTCACTCAGGCCACCCCAGGCACCTTTGCTAGCGGCCTTGGCTGTGGCACCCAACAGGGAGAAGCCCACCTACTACTTCATCTGTCTATCACCTGCTGCTCCCATCTCCCACCCCACATTCCCCTGACACCCCCAAAGCCCCATGTTTCCTTGGAAACCTGGCTCTCCACCATCACGTCAAGACAACATTTACATCAGCACATCTCAATGGTGACTCCCAGGACTATCCCTGGGTACTGAGTTTTGCTGTAACATCCCCTACACGTGACCAACAAGTGGCAAACGCAAGCCACCCCCTTCCCCTGGGGACTTTGGGTTCAGCTGCCTGCGCATCTCTGCAGGCAAGGTCCCCGGAACGACGGGCAAGGAGTTTTCCAGGACACTTCTCTTTCCCTGTCTGCCATGCTGACCTTGGCAGGTAAATCAGCTCCGCGGAGACAGCCTCGTGCATCCCCTCCTGTGCCCTGTCTCAGGTTCAACACTCTGGGCCCTAATTTAAACACTGACATGGGAGACGGGCTTGTGAAAAGGTAGGCAAGGAGGGTGGATCTCACTTCAGGGGAAGAGCAACTAAAGCAAAGATGCCCCTAATGCCGTCGAGAACAGCCCCTCCTCTCCCTCAGCCCAGCCCTCAGCTGTTCCCCAGCACATGCTGGCACGGGCAAACCTGGCACCCAGGGCTGGGCTGCTCATGCCCTGCCCCTTCACCTCGCGGCCAGAGAGCTGAAGGACGAGCCCTCAGCAGCTCTGGGCTGCTGGGTCCTCAGCAGCTCCCAGGGAGCAGCCATGTGGGTTATAACGAAGCACACCGGCGTGACCACGCTGTCAGAAGGGCCCTGCACCAAAGGTGCGATGGTCGGGTGTAGCACGCAGTGGCCCTGGAGGAACCACAGTGCATTACTGGTGTGTACACAGGAGAGCTGCTCATCTACGCATAGACTGTCATCTCTGCCCCTCTCTCAACCTGGGTATGACACCACCCTGTGCTGTTCAGAGCAGGGAGGGGACCCACAATCTCCAAGGTGATACTGTCCTCGGTGGTGTAAAGGCACAGCACAGCCCTGTGCTGCCACAGCTCCCCTGACCGCCCTTCCAAGCCAGACGTAACTGCGTGGCACACTGCCCGCACGCAGATGTAACCTGGGCAGCTGCTAAAATGAGAGCTGCTACCAGGATGCACAGGACAGGCTAATGGACCAGACCATGCCCACCAGGAAGCCCTGGCCAGCCCATGCCGAGGCCACATGTGAAACAAGCCTGGGAGGCTCAGCCAGACCCTGCTCAGCAGTGACCCAGTGCAAGGTAGCACAAGGGGCAGCAGGCTTCCCGGCACCTGGAAATACATATAGGCACTTTGTGTATATATCACCGTATTGATAAACATTCTTTGGAACCACTCTTGACAGTTCCTCAGTGAGGACCAGGGGTGCAAATGCCAGCTCCCCCCACTCCCTGCCCATGCCCCAGCACAAGCCTCGTGCAGAGCTGCCTTTACCGTTCCTCTCTTCCCATGGCTGCTGCGCTCAAAGCCTTTTGATTTCCCTCAGCCCCGTTTGAAGTTTGCAGTGCACAAGGATTTAAAGATTGAAATGCCTCCCTTTTTCCCTCCTCTCTCTCTCTCATACTCTTCAGAAGGTGAAAGCTTCCCGGCGACCCTGCAAATTCCTGTGCAAGCACCAGCCTGCATGCTGGGCTGGTGCTCTGGAGATAAGGCTCCCACTGGGCTGGGGGAGCAGCGGTGCCAGTACAGTCACCCAGGAGCTAATCTCCTGGAGGAAGGGGGGGCTGCTTCTCTCTGAAATCAAAGTGCTTCTGCCCCACATGGAAGCAAGGTGAAAAATCACCCCTCTGTGTGACACCCTAACAGCTCTGACATGGAGAACAGCACAAGCAACGGTTTCCAAACGGCTCCATGAAGCACCTGGCCGGACGTGCCAGGGGATGTAGGCCTGCCTGGGCTCAGTGCAAGGCACTGGCATCGTCACCTGCATCCTCCGAGGCACCTTGTCTCTGCAAGAGGCTCATGGGCTGCCAAGATCACCCAGCCTGGGGAGGCAGGAGCAAGGGGAAAGCTACAAGACTGGCTCAGCCGCACTTGGCATAAGACGCTCCCCAAGCCACCAGCAGCCTGGCATCCCTCTCTGACAGACCACCCGGTAGAGCAGCACCCCAGGACGCCACCAGTTTGACAGTAGCTCGCTTCTCAGTGGGAAGCTGTGCCATGTCCCCACTCCCTCTCCTCTCCCTTTGCCCCCCTCTCTGCAGTTTGCCTCTCTGGCCAAGGCAAGCACGAGCTTGCTTCAAGCCCAGCTGCATCCCACTCTCCTCCCTCCGCCTCATGATTCACCCAGAAGCAGCCACAGGGCCCAGGGGACAGCTCTTGCTCTCCCCGAGGGCTGCTCAGTGCCCAGCAATAGGCAGGTGGACATCTGCCTGATTTATGGCTGTTATTAGGCCTTGGCTGATGTGATGTCGAGTCCTGGGGCAGGCCAGAGGCCAGCAACGCCTCCCAGGAGCAAGGAGGCTGCAGTCAGGGAAGAAGGTGGGCTGCAGGGTGCCCAACACCTTTGGTGTTGCCCAGCTCACCGCAGGAAAGCCCAAGTGCCCTTTTCCCAGTTCCCAGCAGCAACCGGGAGCCAGCCCCGGCCCCCCAGCACTCCTCAGTAAGCTCCCTCATAATTTGCTGTCCCACCTCAGCATCACACCCAGGGCTGCCTCCCCCTTGGCTCCATGCAAGGGGAAGCAGATGGTTAAGAGAATGACCTGCTGCAAATGGAAGCGGGGGAGGAAGCTACCAAAAGAAAGCCCAAAGCTGGCTGGAGGCACTGACCCCCCTGGGAGGCATTTTAATCACGACTGCTCAGCCTTTCTGATTAAATCCTGTGGCTGGAGCGCTGGTGCCTGGTGAATATTCATGCAGCAGAACAGGAGCCCTGAAAACATGCCTACAGGGAAAGGAGCAGGGAGACGGATGTGAGGGGCTCTTACCCCTGTGCTGGGCAGCACCAGGTCATCATGTTTGCACTTCCAAGACCGACAATTACCAGCTTCAAAAGCAGCAAAGCTACAGAAAGAGCAGCTCCGGTCAGAGAGCAGGATGGGCAGCAGACTCCTCCCAGGGAGCTGCACTGTCAGCCTGGGAACCGAGCTCCAGACCCACACTGGAAACCTCTTGGGGGAAGCAGGGCTGCCAACCGCTGCCCAATGGTCTCCTGAGTCTGCCAGGGTGAGAGCCCATCTCTCCTGTCCTCCTGTGCTGCCAGAGGTTCTCTGGATCCCCAGGCAGCACCCCAGCCCACAATGCAGCACGAGGCATGGGCTCCAACCAACACTCCCACCCTAAGAGCCCTGGCATCATTAGCAGAGGTTCCCTTTCCCCTACAGCAAGCATTCTGGCCTTCTGCATGCCAAGGAGCTCCAGGGATTGGGAAGAAAGCAGCTCAAACTGCCTCCCTGACCCAGAAGGGGATACACCTCTGACCCTCACTTGGGGGGACCAAGAACTCAGAAACAGGATCCAATGCATCACCACCTGTCCTCTTCTGAGCAGCAGAGCCAGTGTCCAAGAGAGCAAAAGCCACCACTCTGACTGCAACACACTGGGCGGCCACCCCAGAGATGGCCAGGGTGCTCAGGGGGCAGACAAGGGTAAGTTTCACATTTGCAGCTGAGCAGCAGTAAAACACCTCCAGACAGAAAAGTCAGGAAAGGAGACAGGTATAGGTAAGGTGAACATTCCTCACCGCTTCTGAAGGGCTTTGGCAGACCTCTCAAGATTTTCATGATTCTCGACAGGTTAAGGAGATCTCCGAAGTAAACCAGACACCACTTACCCAGCAGAAAGTATGAATGTCACTCTCCCGGTAGCTCTAAAGACGGGAACTAAAATAAAATAACCAAGAATACTCTAAAACCATTCCCTAACGAGGAACTGAACTCCTTAAGCCTCCCACCTTAACTCTGTGGTCAGCACCTCTAGCTGTGATGGACCTAATAGGGGAGAAAGCTCCTGAGAGTGGGCTCCTCAAAAGAGGAGACGCATGCAAGCTGTGAAAGGCCAGCCCTTGGACACTTGCCCAGCTTGAAAAAGATGGCTCTGATGCGTTCAGACGTGGGAGTCAGGACAAATGTGCTCCAGGGGCGTTCTTCCCTGCCAGGCTGGGATTTTTGGTGAGGTATCTTGGACAAATGGGTCTCCTCACCAAGGCAAGCTCCTGGGCTACAGGCTGAGGAGCTGTGTACAAAGCTCGAGGGGAACAGAGGCAACACAGCAGCCACAGCTAAGCACGGCTGAGCCTCCACCCTTGCCACCCGCCCAGCAGCCTGGCCCAGTGAAACCAGTCTGGAATGGTATAAAGTCAACACGACATCAGTCTCCTACGATGTCCCGGCTTCACATTGCGCTGCTGGCCACGAACATAGCCCCACCACCCCACTGTCACCCTCAGCAGCCACAAGCAGTTTTTAGCAGCCATCTGCGAGGAGCTGGGGTCAGTTTTGAGGCTGTGAGTCCCCATCAAAGGCACTGGCTTGTGGTGGCCCAGTCTTCCCTGCCTCCTACAAAGCAGTAAGCTGAGAACACACACAGCTCACAGGCGGGCGGAAGGGCCCCCTGCCCCGTGTTTTAGGGGAATCCAGCCTCCCTCAAAGGGACCATAAAGCTCACAGGCAGGCAGGGAAGCTGTTCCCTCCTCAGATGCTGACCCTCAGGGCACCCACCTAGGTGCTATTGTTGCCTTCCTGCAGGAGGAAGGTGCTCCAGCACGGTGCTGTGCGCGGGCAAACAATGCAGCCAGGTCTGAATGTCCTGGCCGCCAGCTCTGCAAACCCACCCGCACACCCTCCCCCTGCACACAGCAACAGCACGGGGCCAACACAGATGCCAGCTGGGCAGGGGACTTCAAACAATAAAGACAGAAAAACCAAACCAGACCTCCACAGCCAATATCAAAGATAACAAAAGGCCCATTTTCCAGTGTCTTGCTTCCCTCCCCAGTACGGCTCTTCCCCTTCCATCTTCTCCCCTCCTTCATGAGCACACCTCTCCCAGTCTCCCTTCCCGCTGGAAGATGACGACACTCTAATTGCAAGGGCCCCCTGGCCGCGAGGCTGAGGCAGCTTGACGCAGGACTTCAGGATGTGATTGTCTCCTGCCTTTGTGCAGGGTTAAGTGTGCGAGGAGGCAGGGCTTGCATAAACACACTCGGGTAGAAGCTGGAAAGGTCAAAACCACCCCCCATCTCCAGCAACGGGCATGTGTGTGCCTGCACCCACGCTCAGCCAGCCCTGCGGTTACAATTAAGCCCCAAAGAGCCCCAACGCACCGATGGGCTGGTGCTGGCCATTCAGGACCGCCTTGAACAGGTCTCCTCTTAAAGCCCTCGCTCCACCTTTTGAAAGAAATCTTCCCCTCGCTGAATAAGCTGGATAGAGAGAGGTAGAAAGGGAGGGCAGCTGGCAGTCGAGGGTCAGGGGAGCATCACAATTTAACGTACGGCTCCCCAGGCACTCTTGGTAATTCGGCGCTTGGCCCCTCCAAAGAGGGCTCTTGCCCGCCCTCCCCCAGAGCCGCTCCTCAGTTCAGCGATGGTTGGATGCCTCCATTTCAGATCATGCATCCGCGAGCAAAGAAAGGCTGATGGTGAAGGCAAAGCTCAGGCAGTGGGGAGCTCCAGGTCCAAACCCCGCCTGCTCACAGACAAGCCCCTAGGTCCCTCTTTGCCCTGCCCTCAGCTGAGCCGGAGGGGGCCCCAACGCTCCCCAGAGCCACCCTTGGCAGCTACCACTAGCATCTGCATTTGGATACAAACAACGTGAGAGTTTCAAGCACAGCGCTCTGAGGTTTGTCACAGCTGTGCCCTGCAACACTAAGGTGGCTGCAGAAAGGTGATATCAGGTTTTAGAAGCCACACCACAAAGCGCAGGTGTTGGTTGATGCCACAGCCAGAATCCGGACTGAACTGTTTGCTACCAGCAGACAGGTATTCATTTTTAAGAGGGCTCCCTCCACATCGAGCTCAATCCCTCCCTCTCGAGCAGAGACAGGGAAGCACTTGGTCCCAGAAGAGAGAAGAGCCACCCGGGCTTGGGAGCAAAGCAGCGTGCCAGCCCCTGGGCTAGCAGCTTGGCCATCCCAGGAACCAGCTGCTTGCCTAGCCAGAACCCTACAGCGCACATCACAGCCTCGCTGGTGACAGCACCTCCAAAGGTGTCTCACTAGCAGCCACCCTCACAGCTGAGTAACGATGCTTTGTTCTTGCATACCACCTCTAGCCTCGGTCCCCTTACAGAGCCCCCTTACAGAGCGCTTCCCTGCAGCATGCCCTCCACTGCCACCCTTCCCAGTCCCTCCAGCATCATTCCCCGATTTGGAAGGGACTCCCAATCCAAATCTTGCTGCCAGTCCACAACCTGCACTCCCCTGATGCAGAATGGGCTCCCTGAGGGGGACCACGCAGAGCCCTCCATATAGGTGCTGCGCTAAAGGTTTAATGATTTGATGATTTTCACACCCTACCTGTCACAGTCACCAGCATCGAAGCCACGAGCGGACGGTTGTTGTCCAGCTTACGGCTCAGCCTTAGCTCCCCGCTCGATTGATTTACAATCAACAAGTGCAGTTCATTTCCCCGCTCGAAGGTGTAGAAGAGGCGGTCGGATACATCTGGGTCATAAGCTGGGACCTTCCCTATGACCCCTGAGGGGAAGGTGTTGGACTTATTGGACACATAGTTGTTGAACAGGATCTGAAAGTTCTTGAGAACAGGGCTGTTGTCATTCTGGTCAATGAGTTTGATGTGGACCGTGGCTCTGCTGACCAGAGGGGCAGAAGTAGCCTGCACTACAATCACGTACTCAGATTTTGTCTCATAATCCAGGTCTATCAAGGCTGTGAGCTCCCCAGAAAAGATGTCCATCTGGAATATCTCAGGGATGTTGCCTTCCACAATTTGATACATGATCTGGGCATTGGGTCCCTCATCCGGGTCAACAGCTGTGATCTGGGCCACAACAGAGCCTACAATGCTGTTCTCCTTTACCAATACCTCAAACTCTTCAGCGGGAAAGACAGGGGCGTTGTCGTTCACATCCTGAATGGTAACCTGGATATGGACAGGAGTTCGCTGAGGAGGGATGCCCCTGTCCACAGCGTACGCAGTCAACTCATAGATGGGAACATTCTCACGGTCCAGCCTGCGGACAGTGCGAATGATCCCCGAGGTGGGCTCTATGGTGAAGTCTCCATCCCCATCCTCCCCGTTCTGGAAGGTGTACTGCACTCGCCCGTTGGTGTGGGCATCCCTGTCAGTGGCAGAGATCTGGAGCACGCTGGTGAAGGGTGGTGCGTCCTCAGAGATCATGCCCTGGTAATGAGGGCTGACAAACTGGGGGGCATTGTCATTAACGTCATTCACCATGATTTCAACATAGGTAGTGTCCGCTTTCTGGGGGATCCCGTTGTCCTTGGCAGTAATAGCCAACGTGTACGTGACCTGGTCCTCATAGTCCAGTTCTGCCTGGAGAGTGATGGCCCCGGAGTCTGGATCGATGCGAAACTGAGGGACATTGTCTTCTAGGTAGTATGTGATGCGGGCGTTTTCTCCCACATCATCATCTGTGGCGCTGATCACCACCACAGTGCTACCCACGGGCCGGTCCTCGTTAATACTCACAGAGTAGTGGGCACTCTGGAACACGGGCCGGTGCGTGTTGGCATCGGTGATGTTGATGTGAACATGGCAGTTGTCACGCAGAGTGCGATCGGAGGCTGTCACGGTCAGCACATAGCGCCTCTCCTGCTTGTAGTCCAGTGGCAGAGACAGAGTGATGAGCCCCATCCCACCTTGCGTGCTGATGGAGAAGCGGTTCCGTGTGTTGCCTCCCGTGATCTGGTAGGTGATGGCACTGTTCACATCCCGGTCAATTGCCGTGACGCTGAGGACACTGGTCCCCACAGCTGCATCTTCGTTCAGGCGGATGAAGTACTCCTTCTGAGTGAACTCGGGGCGGTTGTCGTTGACATCCATGACAGTAATGGTGACGCTGGCAGAGGCGGATAAAGACGGAGAGCCGTGGTCCCGAGCCTCTACACCAAAAAAATAGTGCTCGACTGACTCTCGGTCCAAGGGCCCGCTGACCGTGATCCACCCCGTGGCACTGTTCACCACAAAAGGCGTGTCAGCCGAGACCCCTGTCAGTTTGTACTCCAGGCGTGAATTCTCGCCGTAGTCTGCGTCCACGGCCTGGATGTGGATGACGGAGTGGCCAAGGGGAGCGTTCTCCAGGACAGAGATTTGGAAAGGGGTGCTGACAAAAATGGGGGCATGGTCATTGATGTCCACCACCTGGATGCTGGCCATGCCAGTGTTGTTAGAGAGGGGAGGGCGCCCCGCGTCCTGAGCCCGGATCCTCAGGGCGTACTCCCGCTCCACCTCAAAATCCAGTGGGGCTACCACCTGTATCTCCCCGGTGACGCTGTCGATGGAGAACTGGCCCCGGCTGTTCCCGCTGATGATGTTGTAGTGGACCAGAGCATTGTTGTCCTTGTCCAGGTCAGTGGCGGTGACGCGCAGGATCTCGGTATGTGGCCGTATGTCTTCCCTCACCTGGACGATGTAGCGCTTCTCACTGAACTGAGGGGTGTTGTCGTTCTCGTCAAGGACCGTGATGTAGACCTTGACCGTGGCGGAGCGGGGCCCCGGCTCCCTCCCCTGATCATTGGCCTCCACCACCAAGGAGTACCGCTCCATCTTCTCCCTGTCCACCGGCCCGCTGGTGGTGATGAGGCCGGAGCGAGGGTCGATCTCGAAGACGGCGTGGGCGGCCCGCTCATTGACGAAGCGGTAGCGGATGTTGGCGTTGGGCGGGGAGTCGACGTCGGTGGCCCGCAGCTGCAGGATGGGGTACCCCTCCTCCACGTTCTCCCGGATGGTCTCCCGGTACTCGCCCTGCTCGAAGACGGGGTCGTGGTCGTTGCGGTCGGCCACGGCGATGGCCACCATAGTGGTGGCGGAGAGCCGGGGTGCCCCGTGGTCGGCGGCCGTCACGCGGAAGTAGTGCAGCTCCATGCTCTCGCGGTCCAGGGCCTGCGTGGTGGTGATGAGCCCGGCCCGCGGGTCGATGCTGAAAAGCTCCCGCGAGCGGCTGTTCATCAGGGCGTCCATGGAGTACACCAGCCGCCCCGCCTCGCCCCCGTCGGGGTCCTGGGCCGCCACCGCCACCACCGCCGTCCCCGCCGGCTGGTTCTCCGCCACCTCCGCCTGGTAGTTGTACTGGGGGAACAGCGGGTGGCGGTTGGGGGCTGCGCGCCGCCCCCGCCGCCCCGGGGACGGGGACGGGGACGGGAAGGGCGGCGGGCGCGGCGGGGCGGCGCGGGGCGGGCAGCGCGACGGGGAGCGGCGGCGCGGCGCGGCGGGCAGCCCCGGGGGCACCGGCGCCGCCCAGCACGGCGCGGCGGCGGGGCAGCCTCCGCGGGCCGGCGGCCCCCAGCCCGGCGGCGGCGGCGCGGCGGCGCCCAGCCCGGGGGGGAACAAAGGGAGCAGCAGCAGCAGCGGCGGCAGCAGCAGCGGAGGCGGCCCCCGGTGGTGGCGGTGGCGGCGGCGGCAGCGGCTCGGGGCGGCCGCCGGCTCCTCCGCCGCCATGGTGCCTCGGCGGCCGCCGCCCGGCCCGGGCGCACGGCGGCTGGGCTCGGCGCCGCCCCCGCCAAGCGGCGGCGATGGCCGCCCCCCGCGCCGCGCCGCTGCTGCTGCCGCTGCTGCCGGGGGTGGCGGCGGCGGCTCCTCCCGCAGCCCCAACATGGCTCCCGCCGCCCCGCCCCGCCCCGCCCCGCCCCCGCACTCGCCCCCGCCTGCCCCGCCGCCGCCATCTTGAGAGAGGGCGGGCGGCCGCCGGCAGCGCCGTACAGCGGCACCGCCGGCTCCCCGCGGCCACCCGGCGGGCCCCGTGCGCGGCCCCGGTGAGAGGAGTGACGGGCGCCCTGCGAGGGACGCGTCGGTCCCCGTGTGAGGGGCGCCGTGCCAGGCCCCCGTGAGGATACATCCCCTGCGGCGAGGAGCGCGCTCCCTGTGTGAGGGACGGTCCGCTTGTGTGAGCCTGCCGGTCCCCGTGCAAGGGACCAGTCGCCTCCTGCGAGGGATGTGCTGGTCCCCGCATGAGGGACACATCCCCGCATGTGAACGCGCCAGTCCCCGTGCAAGGGACGTGCCAGTCCCTGTGGAAGTGCAGTGCTGGTCCCCGCGCAAGGCATGCGTGCCCTTGTGTGAACACGCCAGTCCCTGCGCGAAGGACGTGCCAGTCCCCGTGTGAGGGACGTGTCCCCTGGTGCCAGCCCTGCCAGGCACTGTGTGGGGCTGCTGCCACCATGCACGGCACCCCTGCCCCACGGTGCGGTGCACCCACCCTCCAGCGAGACCCGCCGGCCACCGTGCAGGGCACGCTGCCCCCACGGGAGTCACAGGCACCGCCGAGCAGGGCCACCAGCCCCCAGAGCGGGGCGGTGAGCGAGCTGCCTGCCGGCACAGCCCACCCTCGGCGGGCTCCCAGCCGCCCACCCATGGCCACCCTTCCAGGCAGAGCCCTGTGGTGCCAGATCCAGTGACGGCTGCCGGTGGTACGGCCCGGCCTCCTCTTGTCCTGGCACGCCGTGGCGCAGGCCGGTGCTTGGCCACCGGGATGCGATTGAGGGGCTGTGTCCCAGCCAGCCCCTAGTCCTGCCTAGCACCTCAGGGACACCTGCCCGCGCCTCAGGCAGGGCGTCTCGGAGCCTCCCAGCCAAAAGCAGAGCTTGTCAGGCAGCGGTGCTGGGGTGGGGCCCGTGGGCGTCAGCTCTCAGCCCACACCTCTGCTTACGCCCACCATCACCGCTGCTGTGGTGCTGCCTGTGCAGCAAGCAGCAAGCACGGCCCTTGTGCCACTGCTAGCACCGCCACGGCCGGGCTGCTTCCACAAGGTGCTGAGAAGAGACGGCAGGGTCAGCCCCCCCTTGTATTGCACGTCGTTCAGCAATAAACGCCATTTGCCATCCACCACATTGGTGTCTGTGAGCTGATGGACCACGCGGCCAGGGGTCGGCCGCCGTGCCGTTCCTGAACCAGGTCACCGCGTGCCTGTAAAAGGCCTGGCAGGAGGCACTGCTGATGCTTGGGAGCCCCAATGGCTCCCGTTACACCCCTAACACCTGCCCATGCCCACATGCAAGCGGCACCAAGTTTGTCACCTTCAGGGATGGCTTTGTTACCGCCTGTGTGAGAAAGGGCTTCCCCTCACCCCACACCGCGGGGCAGTGCTCTCCCAGGCGGTGCTCAGGCAGTGGTGTCACGGTCCCTGCCGCCTGGCTCTGCCACCTCCAGGCACCCAAGCATGTGGCAGGGATTTAGGTGGCCAGCTCCTATGCCCCGGTGCAGACTCGGCCACCCCCACCCACCAGGCGAGGCATCAACACTGGGGAGAAAGATGCATGTTTTTTCTGCCAACATCCATGAAAATAAACTTGTTTTTCCAAGGAAAAATCAGTTTGGGGCCCTTGGATCAGACTGGTTCATTAGTGCATCCGCCTTGCAACTTAGCTATTGGTTTGATCTCAATCAACCAGTATCGCAGCCTAATACACTGACGCTTGTAATAGGCTTAGGAATAATAGGGGTTTACATCCTCATTAGTGTTCAGTGCGCCACGGCGGGGGAAACATCCTTGGCCACGTCCTGTTGAAGATGAAGGAAGCCTGAAGCATTGTGGCTGGGGGGCATGCTAGGGAAGAAAGTTGTGTTGGGGAGAAAAATAGAGTGAATTTGGGAGATGGGGGGAATTTAGGACGGGGTAGTGAAGAGCGAGGAGTATGCAGGACACACGGTGCTTCCATGCACATCCTAGCTCCAAGGGGGCTGCAAGAGCCCCCCATGCCACTGTGCTGGACAGGCTGCAGTTCCGGGTGGGCAGGCTGGGGAGCAGAGGGACCCCCATACTACCAACAGCTCAGTGAGGCTGGGCACCTTGTGCAGTCTCTACCCAAAAGACACAAGAGCTAACAGTGGGATGGATTCACACTGGAGATGGGGTTCCTCTGCTCGCTCAGCCCTCGCTCCCAGCACTGCGGGAGCCATGCACACTTGCCGATGCTCCTGGGGAGCCAAACACACTCCCACCCTGCGGGAACCTGATAAGACTGTGCAAGGCCCTGCAGTCCCTTGGCAGAAATTTGAGTGGCTGATTTGGAGCTGCACACTGCTTTGGACAGCACAAGTCACATGCACAGCAAGGAGAAGGTCACAGGAGATGTGTTGACCCCTGGGCACAGCAGGTCTGGGGACCTTGAGGGGGTCCAGCTGCCACTGCCCTCTGCACCAGATGCAGATGGGTCCACGTGCTGCTGCCACAGTGCTGAACCCTAATGTCACCAGCACTCTGCCTCCGCCTGGTGCCCTGTGTTCCTGTATTCCCCCACCAACCATGGCCACCACCAGGTCTCACCCAGCTTCGGTTCCGCAAATGTGACAGATGGTCCCCCATCAATTATCGTTAGTGTAAATGAGGGGGTGGGAAGAGTGCCCGCTGCCCGCTGATTTGGGGTTTGACTGCAAGCAGGCTCCCACTCCCTGGGCGGAAACTAAGAGAACACAAAGTGGGGTCTGCAACATGTCCAGCAGGTCCCCAAACCACCTTGCACCATCCTTACAGCTGGTGGCTCTCTCTGTGGGGCTGGTGCGTCCCTTCCACCACCATCTCCCATGCCAAGGCCTGGTTGCCACCCAGGCAGCGGCAGGGTGGCCAGAGCAGGCAGGGCTTGTCCTTGCCCCAGTGCCTGCACTCAGCAATGTTTGAGGACCACCACGGGAACTACCAAGCAAGCCCTAAAGCCGTGGCTAGCACGGCTCAGCATGTGTGGCGCTCAGTCCTGGTGGCGCTTACACAGTGCTGAGGCCTGACACCTGGCGGGTGTGGATTTCTAAGCCTCTGGAGAAGCTGGCGTGTTAATTTATAAACTCTGTAGGATTCCTGAACATTGGTAATCTGCTACAATTAACTCCTCAGCCACCACAAAATGCCTCCAGCTTGGCTGGTCCAGCACCAGCACTGACAGGGCTGTGGCAGTGCCAGTCGTGCACACGTGGTGCCCCAGGGGGATTTATGTTCTGCCCCTCCAGGCCCCCCCGCGCCCACCTGAGCCCCCCCCCCCCCCGGCTGCCATTAGGTTAATGCCGGAGAAGCCCCGGCCCCATGCACGGCTCATCCGAGAAACCTCAGCTAATAAAGGGCAGCGCAGCACCCGTGTGTCACAGGAGCTTTGCAAGAGCCTCCGCCGCCGGCTGGATCATACATCACACCTCCTCAAACTGGGGATTTGCCATCAAGAAACCCAATCAGGAGAGAGGCAATACTTTTAAAAAATTATGAAGGCTTTCAACTTTATTTGTTCTAATTACCCAGCTGACAGCTCAGGGGAGGAGGAAAAAATCATCAGGGTATTACTGCCACAAAATAATTGTAATTGAATCATTCCAGACAATAAAGCAGAGGCACAGGTCAGAGGCAGCACATCATTCCCTTGTGCCAGCCCCGCAATACCCCTCACTGCTGCACCACAATGAAAACACACCAACACAAGGAGATAGTGCTCTAATAGCGGCCTATTACAGCTAATGGAAACGTGTTATCTGCGCCTGTCACCCGTGCATGGAGCAGGAACTGCTGAGCGGGCTCAGGGATAAGGAGTTCACATGCTGCGGTTTGATTCCCTGCAATGTGTGAAGGCCTTTCCCAGGCAGCGGGACGCCCCCCCAGCAGGCTGCCCCCCCACTCTTCCAGCCCTGGCTGCGGGGATGGCATGGTGGTGGTGCAAAGGGGCTCATGCTTAGCTCGCAGCTGGGACCCGAGGCGAGCAAGCCCCAGGGACGGCAGCAGCTCAGGGGTGCTGAAGGGAGCAGCCAGCTCTGCCTGTTAGCCCAGCCAGGGCTCTGCCAGCCCCCCGCGGCAGGCAGGGCGCTGTCACAGGCAGCTTTGCCCAGGGTGTGCTTCTGGCCAGCAGAGCCACAGGCCCTGCCTGCTTCTGGTCTTCTGCTAGGCTCTGGGCTTGCCCCAGCCTGACCCAGCAAAGCCTGGGCTGTGTCACTGAGGGCAAGTGGCACAGCAACATCCCACCACTGCAGCAGGGCACAAGCTGACAGCCAGCCCAGGCAGGACCTAGAAGCAAGCTGAGGTTAGCTCAGGGGGACATGCAACCATATGCTGCACAGAGCAATGGGGCACAGGGGAGCCAGCTCGGGGTGGGCACCCATAAGTGCTGGCAGCCCTCACGTATCACAATTCCGCCCTAGGTGTGCAGCTTGACACACTGCAAGGCCACAAGCCCAGGCACCTGGGAGACACTGGCCAAAGAGGCAGGAGCTGGAACACAGCCCTGGCCCCATTGCTGCAGGCAGCTGTGCTTGAGGCAGCCCCCATGTCTGGGGTGGGGGGCACAGCCTGCACCTGGCATTTACACCCCTCCTCTTGGCCGGGTCTGCAGCCCCCTGCCCAGCTGGCTCCCCCAGCACGCAGCCAGGAGCAGAGACCAGCTTCCCTGCTTTATCAAGCGCCTGCTGCCCTCCCCCCACGCACGCACACACACACACACACACACCGCCATCCAAGGCACCCTCCAAAGCACCACCATGCAGGGCCGAGGTTTGGGAACAGATATCCACAGCCAGAGCGCGATTCATTAGCACTCGATACAGACCATTACACCCTTGCTGTACGGGCTTGCTGCCTCGCAGCTCTGCCGGGAGCCAGCTGAGGCTGTGTGCGCTTTGTGGGAAGCAAACTGCCGGAGTCCAAGCTCTGCCAAACCCCCAATCTGGGGCAGCGATGCTGGGCAGGCCTGCGGGAGCGATGGCTGTGACCCTAGTAGCAAGGGCTGCTGCCCTCCAACATTCCTTGTTGCCAGCAACATGGTAGGAAAACACAATGTGAGCAGCTGGGTGTGGGAAAACTACTGCGTTACTGCTGTTTATCAGCACCCACTGCTTTGCCTTAGCAGGCAGCAGGCACCTGAGCTGCCCCAACTGTTTTGGTCCGTCCCCCCCGCAACAAGACAGGGCAGGCAGGACTACACTCACAGAAGTCCAGTTTAAGACATTTTTATTCCTCTGCATGTTACACTTAGTGTTTAAGAAAATACAGGATCCCTTTTGACATTCATACATTTTTACAGGGGAAAAATAGGTTTCTCTGCGAGGGTGGTTATTAACCCCCTCCATTCCTGAGCATCACTGCCCAGTGCCCAGAGTCCAGGCCTGCTTGTGTCATTGCCTCAAGGTAAAAAAAAAACAACAAAAACAACACAACAAAAAACCAACAAAAACCTCAAATACAGTGCTCAGTATTTCCAGTTCCACTTTCCAATAGCTCCTACACCAGATATTGCAAAGGAAGAGCTGGGGACAGGGAGTGACCAGACTGCGCACACAAATATCTAAGAGACCCATGTTAGCATGTGTGACTACCTGTAAGAGGAAAACAGGTTAATCCCGTTTGCTAGAAACCTAGAGGAAATATAAATAAGGGTTCCCCACACTCGTGCAGAGTCACGAACAGCTACTGGACACCAGGCTCACGCTACCTCCAACTGCTGCCACATGGAGAGGGAGGGCAGCGAGGCAGAGCTACTACGAAGCTCAAGGCAAGAAATCCACACGCTTCACGAACGGAGAGCGCCTGCCCACGTGCAGCCCCTCTGCTCGGGGCCCAGGGGCAACGCTGCGAGAGGTGGCAAACAGCAGCTTTCACTTGGCAGGACACGGACACATCTTTGCATCACGGTCCAGGCCAAAGGCTTCCTAAGGGCAAACGTCACCCACACGGTCATTACTTGTAGGCTGCCACAGTGTGCAAGAAATTCAGATTTAAACGTCACTATAGAAAGCAGGTTGAAAAAAGCAGCTGCTGGGGTAAGACCTCTATGACCCTAGGTGGGTTGCTACCCGGAGGCAAAGCTGAGGGCCAGGAGGGAGTGAAAGGCTCACTAGACAAGGCATTAGACAGCAAGCGAGCTACCTCCCCTTGGCAGGGCTGCAGCACATTGGCACTAGCAGCAGAAAACAAAACAGATGTTACAAAAGCTTCTTCCAAGCACCAGCAGACTCCACTTGGTCACTGCAGGGAGAGAGATGCACATGGAAAAGAAGTGATATTCTAAGGCAAAGGCCTTTCTCTTCGGGACCTCAGGACACCAGCGCAGCTAAACACCTCGCCCCCCACCGCTAAGTCCCTCGCAAGCTCTCTGCCCTCCCCGCTAACACCAGCTGCCTAAATGCCTCCTGCCCGAGTCTTGCAGGCAAGCCGCATGCCAGCAACCCACCCTGCTCCAGCCTCCCCTGAGCACCAGGCTCTGGGGGCACCCCATGCCCTTTCTGCCACTGATGCTTCTACAGGGCTGGTGAACGCTGTCCCAACCTTAGGCCTCGCACGGAGGGGTATAAGGTATGAGCTGTACTGGAAGGGAATGGGGAGGAAGTGTCAACAAGAGAAGTCGTTGATCCAAGTGGTTCAAACTCCAGTCCAAGCCGAGGTGCGGTTAGCTGGTACCAGGAGAGATTTCTGGGAACTCCTTATAAATCTCCAAGATGATCAGTTTGTCCATCTGGCACTGCTGGCCCTCCTCTTCCTCCCCCAGGATGCGCTGCAAGATGCCCTGCAGGTCAGAGAGGCGGTGCTGGTGCTGCAGATAGGGCGTGGAACGGATGATGGCATGCATCAGAGACAGATACTCCATCCTCAGCTGCCGTGTGGGAGGGGAGACAAAACACAGAGCACAATGAAAGATTTAAAGTGAGATAAACAAGCATGGCCAGCCTCCATTACAGCATGAGCACAGGAACAGCTGCCGCTGCACCACCAGCCAAGAAAGTGACTCCAGAGGCACCTGCTTTTCCTTTAAGGCTCATTAATAGCTATGGAAAACTCTGCTTTTCCCGACAGTAACTCAGTGCTGCTCTTCACCCGCTCTCAAACATGTGCACATCCTCTGCCTCTTGCAATATCAAAACAGAGATATCCCTCTTACTTCTACTACTCAGAAGGTCCCTGTTCCCAAAGGTCCCTGAACAGAAGGGTGCAGACCACCAGAAGCCTGGCAGATCTTTCTTAAAACATGCCTTTCTACTGCTGTGTGCTGAGCAGGATAAACCTCCCCTTCCTCCTCGGCCCCCAAGGTTGATTTGAACACCCAGAAATGTCATGCCCACACCAGGACTCCACTCTTGCCTGCACTAGCAAGTGCCCCACAGAGGGCCAGGAGAAACACCATTGCTTTGGGACTGTGCTCCCTTCCCTAATTCCTAAGGGTCACTGCGAGCACCTTGTCTCCTGGGGAGAGATCAGCAATCTGCCGCACCAGGATGTCTATCAGGACCATCATGTCCGTGTGGTAGAAGATGCTGGCTGTATCCTTGCTGGCAAAGATGTCCTGCAGAAACTTCAGCACTGAGTGTGGTGGCTGTGGCTGATGCTTGAAGATACAAACTGGATCATCTGGGGGAGGCAGAGACATCATGCTAAGCCACATGCTCCCGGTTGCCCCCTCCTCCATCTCCAGTGCATACCCCTTCATTAGACCCTGCAGGCTTCAGAGAGGAGGCTGTCCCTGCCCTTGGCCTGCCGTTCCCTGCCTGTGGCTACCTTTTGTGCTGGCAGACCTTGGTGCCTTGCACAAAGCTGTGTAATCAGGATGGCAGCTCTGCAGGGTACCAAGCTGAGACCAAACTCATTAGCATTAGCATTAATCATTGTTTATGTTTCACCTACCATCCCAGGTGAGAGCTCATTAGCACACTGCTTCTCAGTGTCTCCCCTTTTTGCTCAACAGCTACCACTCATTTTCTCTCCGGTTTATTAAGTCTGGTCCAATGACCCCTCTGAAAAGCCCATCAGAGCCAGTACCAGAAATGAGCTTTCACCACAGAGACCAAGCTAGTATATCCCAGAGTCACCACATCCTGCTCTCTTGAAAACCACATCCCTGCAGACCCCAAGAAGGGCTCTGGGACACTGTAGCCCCCGCAGTTGTCAGGAAGGCGGGCAAAAGAGAAGCATCTTCATTAGATTGCAGCCCCCCTCTCTCTTCCCCCGGCCCCTCACAGTAAGGTGATCCCTGCAGGGAATCTTGCAGGGAAAGGGCGAAACAAAGGCTTTGGGAGGAGGCCAGACAGAAGAGCACTGAGATGCTGGCTGCCCTCAAGCTGATACTGTGTGGAGACAGTGATTTGCAACCCCAAAGAGAACTAAAGCCAGAGTAAGATGTGCTGCGAGCATCACAGGATGAGTTATTTACCAGCAAATCAGCAAAATGAATCTCAGACAGCAAAGTCCCTGTGCTCCAGAAGGTATTAAAGAGCACAATAGTGGCATGCAGCACAGGCAGAGATACCTGGCACCGCTCTTCCTGCGGAGATCTCCAGCTTTCTAGCAATCTGCTTTGCAAAAGCTCTACATGTACAGTGGATTTCACTCTACGCCTGGAGCAGCCACAAAGCTAACCCTCTGCCGGCAATTCTGAAATGGGAAGTGCCACTCTAAGCAGCATTTTGTAAGGCAAGACCTCCCCCTGCATCTGTCCCCTAGGGCAGATGATTGCCAGCACGGGCTGAGGGTTGTGCCAGCACTGATGGAGTCCTGTCTGTCCAAGGACAGAAGTGGCCCAGGACCAGCTTGCCTCCCAGGCAAGAGCTTGCCTATGCTGCAGCCAGCCACGCTACAAGACAGGGCTGATCTGACCCAGAGGTACATGGAAACAGCAGGCCAGATGCCTCTCCTCTCTCCCTAGATGCCATCAGCATCACTTTATTCTTTGTGCAGTGCCATCCTCAGCAGTGCAGCCTGTCACCCTCACAAACTCACCAGGAAGCAGCACGTCCTGCCTGAGCAGGCAGCTCCTCAGCTACCTGCATCCCCAACACACCTGGCCCCTTAACAAGCGCTGGGCTCGTCCCTCAGTCCCCGTGAGCTGCACCCACTGCCAGGCACGCAACGGTGCCGCAGCCACTCACCTCCCCTGTTCAGCAGCAGCAGCAGCTTCTCTGTGAAAGTCTTGACATTCGAGTGCTTGCTTATTGTAGTCATGATCACACTGTGTTCTGGAACTAAGGAAGAAACCCGTTCAGCACATCCACATCCCTTTGTTTCCTGAAGGCCACAGTTAATAAAAAATAGTGGAGGACTTCTCTTTTGCATCAGTGCTCTGGGGAGCTTGGTGAAACCGCAGTCTGCCAGGGCTACAAAAAGTTTCAGCCCCACAAAGCAGGTGGGCAGAGAGAGGAAAGGTGAAAATCGGGGAACACCACAGGAAACCCTTGGGACTTTGTGCTTTCTGTGTGCATCCGATTCACACGTGGGCTCCAGTCCCGCCAGCCAAATACCGTGAAATACCTTGCAAAGGCTACCTGTTGTCAAACATTACCTCTGCTCACAACCCGCTGAAGCCAAGGGCTCCACTCCCTGCTATCTTCTTACTTCGTATCAACAGTGCCCTGCTGGAATTTATTGCCTTGCAAGCTCTCATAAGAAGGGATGACCAGGTCCCAGGAGTATGCCAGAGGGGAAGGGTTGTTCTTTCCAGCACTCTGCACTGGGCTGTGCAAGGGGCTGAAGACTTTTTCCAGGAAACGTCTGCTAGCTTGCTTTGGGGGTGATTTGTTGTAACTAAAGCATGTTCACCCTAGCAGATCTTATGCATAAGTGTGAGTGCGCACACTCAGAAGCATCCAAACAGCACGGTGTGGCTATTTCTGTGGCACAGGGTTGGCAATCCTAAAACACTGCACAGGCTGCAGAGTGTTTTAGGGTCCTCTACATTGAAGGGCATCAATATAACATGTTTTGAGGAGGTTTTGAACTAATTTGCACCATTGAACTGTATGATAGATGAATCTTGCAGACAGAGGAATAAAAAAAATCCAATCCACTAATAAACAACCCGAACATCATTTAACATGTTCTTAGCATCAAAGAACAAGTCACTGCTCTCAGCTACACCCCAGGTGGGCAATAATCCCCCAGAAACACGCTGCCTGTCATGCATTATTGCCTAATTACTGCAGCCAGAAAGTATATAGGTAAGTGTGAGAAGGGGTAATGAATGAAAGCAGCAGAGATACACTTAATCAGTCTCTGTGCAATCAACTTTTACATGAAATTAGAAACTTTCACATAAATTTTAATGAAGCACAACTCAAAATAACAAGTAAATCAGTGGACACGACGTCCTTGCTGCCTTATACTCCCCTCTCTCCATGAAGCCAAGGATAAAGCCATGAAGCAGAACATGGGAAAGTAATTGGAGCAACAGGAGATTTTGAGGTAAGGAGTGGCCTCTCTTAGCAGGACCTGGAACTACTCTCCAGTCTTCCAACAACAGGCTTCAAAACTTGCAGGCAGTGAGAGGGCAAATGCCCTTCTCTAGGGACCGGATGCGTTGTCTGTTCTCATGGACATCAGCAGGGGAGGCAGAACAGAGAAGGGCCATCAGGAGAGAGCACAGCTCAGGCTGAGACTGAGGAGCCTGGCCCCGACACACAGGCATTGAACGAGCTTCAAGAGTTGCAGACAGGTAAGCAGAGGATTTGTCAAGACCTACAGAAGGCAAAGGGCTTTCTTTCTGAACTGGTACCAAGAAACACCCACTGAAGCGTTTTCTCTCCCAAATCAGCTGTGCCTATGACTTAACACCACTCACATTCTGCCAGTGCAGCCCAGCAACTGCTTTGATCCGGGCAATGTGGAAGCACAGAGAGAAATCTGCTGGGCTTCACAGAGCTGTTGTGCCCCAGAGGGTCAGTTGGTTGGACATGGGCTCTCAGACCATTTTTTCCTCTAAGGTTTTGTACAATATTTAAGCACAGTGTATTGCCAGAGGCTAGGGAGCTGGAGAGGTTATCGTAGCACCATGAAGACCCCGCAACCCTCCCTCTCTATTCTTCACACCCTCATGCCAGACCACTGAAATCCTGCCAAGGCAGAGCAGCACCAAACCAACCTGGAATGTGGAGATTGAAGGCCAGAAGGACATTGACAAATAAGTCAGGCAGCTGGTCGGTGGTGTCCGAGGGCAGCCCGTCCTCAATCACATCCAGCAGGAACTGCACAAACTGAGAGTTGAGATGTTCTGCACAAGGAGAAAGAGGGGCATTTACAGCACAGTGAAAATAAACCAGGCAACAAGGGACCACGCAAGCCACTTCTCCATGCTTTTGTGCTTAAAAAGCATTGGTGGAGTGCCAGTGTCAGCCTCCAGGGAATTAACTACCCTGCAAGTGAACTAGAGAGATCACTGAAGTGTCTTTGTGCAAGAGAGAAGTGGCTCAGAGAACATTCACAGTGCAGGGAACTCTGAAATTTGGTCCCCCACTAGCAATTTTTTGGAATAAATAAAACACCAAATCCTACTCTAGCTGTTGTTGCAGCATCACTGCTGCCACAGAAGGCTTCAGGTAGGAAAAGGTTTGTATTCTTGACCACTAGTTTAATCCACCTATTTAAAAAAGAGTAATCATCCAGATCATTAGCAATAACCCATTTTTCAATGCAGCTATTAGGAAAGCTCAGGAACTCATGCAAGTAAGTCTACCTGCAGGAAATAATTGCCACAGTTACACGAGGAGAGATAAAGAAGGAGGTGTGGAGGCTCATTCCACAGTCTGTACTGCACCAGCTTAAATCTTGTATGCGTTTACTGGGGTGTTAAAGTGATGCTTCTGAAAAGAAGCTTATAAAAGTCTACTGCATTGCTAGGAAAACCGGGCCCAGAGTTTCCCCACTATGGGAAACACAAGATGGCCTGGGGAAGAAGCAGGCAGGCAGGGCTTTCTGGTTGAAGGCTGGAATGAGAGGACAGAGGAGAAAACAGATCTGGCACAATGTTTGTACTACTTTATTGACTGCAATACCCTTAATCACCTTCACTTTCCCCAGTAACTTGAAATACACTGGGCTGCACAGTCCTGTTAGAAGGGAGACCAGACAGAGTCCACGTTACGCAGCTGGCGGTTTAGTGGGTGCCTGCGGAGCGATCTGCGCTCTCAGCCTTGTCAACAGACACAGTGTCTCTGAGGCAGGCAAGAGGCACACACTCTCACACTGGGCACAGGTATAACAAAATGCCACTTAGTCACAGTGGCAGGCAAATCCACGTCTTCTGCAACATGGCATCCGTCTTGCTGGGCTTTCCGCTAGTTGTCCTCACCTTGGCCACCAGGAAAGGTACCTTCCCTGCATCTGCCAGCACGCCCCAGATGTCCCACCATCAGCTTTGCTGTCCTACCAAGCCATAAGCATAAGCTGCTCTTACCATAGTGATGATATGGCAGGGGCTCCCCCATGGAGAACATCATTGCCAACACCAGTGCAGAGTAGCACATCTTCTGATGATCTGCAAGATAAAGGTTCTGCCATTAGTTCTTCTGAGGATGTGAGACACTGTTCCCCAGCTGCAGCTGGGAAGTCACACATTTAATACAGACATTTAACACTGATTAGACTGCTCCTCATTCCTGTATTTACTGAGCTATAAAAGCATTTTTCCCCCTGTTTAAGCACACCACACGCCTTCTGTGCCATGCGTTTCCAAAGCAATTTAAAAATAATCACAACAAGAATTCACGATTTTTTCCCCCCTCCACTTAAGAGGATCTGAGCAAACTTGATCTGAATAATTAAAAAACTCCCCTGCACAGTCCCAGGACACATCCCATAGTTATGTAATTACTGAACCCAGAAAAAGCATCCATCTGGCCACCTTGAAACACTGCCTGTTCCAACCAACACCACCCCCGGACAGCCACACTGCTTGTTACCATCTCTGCACTGCTCTACTTTCACTACCTCAGCTCTGCCTGGAGGTATAAAAGGTCTCTGGGGAGACCAGATCACTGCTCATGACTCGGGCTGTGCATCTGCCCACCTCCCAGGCCACATGTGTCTCCAGCATTAATATGTCCCCCAGCCTGCTAGTCCAACACAATTTTCACTGGCAGCAGCTATACGTGAACGCTCCACAGAACCACAGCCGGTGCCTCTCCTGAATTTTAATTAATGGATACACCTCAACAGATATTTGCAAAGAAAAAAAAAAAAGTCATGGAATAGGATCTGTGCCATCATCAAATGAGCCTCCATCCACTTCAGCAAGCCTGAAGATGATAGGAAAAGGAGTATTATTTTTATCAAGTAGGTTACCACACATACTGGTTAAATAAAGTTCAGCTACATCTGCCAGGAAAAGCCTAGGGTTGCTTGCTACAAGAAAACTGAGTGTGTATTTATTAAAAAACTGACCCAAATCACTTTTCACTAGAGGAGAAAAGAGTCCCTTCAATGTACGATGCTTCTCCCAACAGTACTGCTTCCCTGCATGATTTGTGCTGGTTCCAGCACCCCCTCCAAACCCCTCAAGACATTTCACTTCTCTATGCACAAACTAATCCATCTCTAAGCACCTGCACCCCGCAGTTTGGTTTTCACTGCACAGGTTGATGCCTTCGCCGTCAATGCATACTCCTGGACTTGGCCAAAAGACTCGCAACACTTGGCAGCTCTCAGATTTACTGTTCGCATGGGTAATCGTTCCAGCCTTGCATCCCTGGAAAGTCAGCTCTGTGAGAAAAGCCTCTATAAACAAATAACGCACAGACTTTGTCGGAGCTCCACAAGATGCCTGAGTTTTCAAATAGCAAATACTATTTTGTAAAAACAGATCATCTGGGGCTTAACCAGAGATACTACAGCATTAACAAGATGAAGAGTTTGTAGGAGAGCACTCTAGACCACGTGACAGCAAAGGAAAGCTGGAAACTGCTGTTTACTCCTGGTAAAGAGAGGGAGGATGCTCAATGACTTCTGTATGAGTTCTATTTAAGAAGCTCTCAGCTATAAGGTGTCAGTGATGACAAAGCTCACTGTAGCAGAAAGAACCTGACAAACGGTTCACCTCACAATTCCTTCATTCTTTCCTCCATGGCTTCAGGAGTTGGGTATCAGAGGCAGGTTACTGCAGTAGGTAGGGACCTGCTGTTCCCATGTTCCTAGTAAGACTTTCAGGGAAAAAAACTCTCTCTCATCACATTAGGAGCAATGAAACAATGATCTGAGAAGCCAGTGATAAACATGTGGTTGTAGCAAATATGGAGGAAGAGATTAATTACAGATGGGAAGGGGGAGGGTAGTTTTACATGTCCTTGGCCCATCTGCCATGAGCTAATGTCCATTCATCTCAGCTGACAGCAGACTCCACTGGTATGTGACAAATCATATTTGCCTAAGGATGTCAAATCAAAGGATGCTGAAACCAGTCAGAAAGGTGAACTTGGGGCAAATCCACATCAACCTGGTGCACTCGCTCAGCACAGACTCGAGAAGTTTTTGGAGTGTCCCAGCTGCAGCAAGAGTCATCCAAGACTCTTCCATGCTGAAGAACAGAGTAACTGCCAGTCAAAGCGCAGCTTTATTTTTTTTCTTCCAGAGCAGCACCAGTGGCTTCAAGAAAGTAAACAGCATTACAATACATAGTAACAGCAACTCTCCTGAAGCAGAGGGACTCTGCCAACAACAGACTGATTAAGCATCACTCAAGAGGCCGTGAAGGGCAGGAGAGATGTGCCCGTTTGCTCACCAGCCTGCATTTCTGAAGCCAGCTGAGGTACTAGTAAGAAAGCTGCTATGATGCTTGAAAGATGTTTCTCAGAGGCCTTCAAAGACCTTCCTTCCAACCTCTAAACACAGCAGTGCAAAATCCAGGCGCTGAGAGCAGACACAACCGTCTAAAACTTATGTGAAAGGAGCCTGACAGCTCACTTGCATGTACACCGAGCTGCAACAGGGGAGAAAGTCCCCATTACAAACGGCATTATCCCTGTCTTTTCTTTGGAATTGTTCTGGCTAATTCTATCTTGCTGCGGCTTATTATAAGCTTTTCTAACACTGATAGATGTACAGGCCAGGCGCAGCAGAGGGAAGGGGCTGTCCAGAAGCAGTAAGACCCAAGCATCTGGCAGAAGAACTGGCCAGCAGCCAACACACTTGTATCAGCCCCAGGGTAAAGTGCCTTCTCATCAAAGGCACCCAGCATCCAAACACAGAGCTGCTGCCTCGGCTGTAACGAGCCAGGAGGGATCCCACGGTGCTGCTGCAGCCAGTTCAATGCTCCCCAGTTGCTTATTGTTGGCATCGATTGCTCTGGTCCCTGCCATCCGCAGAAGGGATTAGCTATTCCACAGCATGTCACGGATCAGCTGCTATTCCCCAGTTTTTAGTACCAAAATAAGCTCAAGTCATCCCAGGATTCAAGGTCATGTTTTCATACAAGGTACCGCTTGCCATTTGCTGGCAGGACATGGAGCAGTAAGCACCAGAATGGCAGGAGGGAACTACTAATGCCCTAAAACACCTGTGAGGGACGGACACATTTGGGTCAAGGATGGTTACTTCTCTGCAGCCCTGCTGTGAAGGCTAAGAGGACTGGATGCCACCCAGATGACATCTGCGCAAGTGCCTGCCATAAGCTTAGCACAAGCAAGGCAGCACAGGATCAGGAGACCGATTTGGGAGGCTCCTGTAACCAAAAGCAGCCTGTTAGCAAAGTAAGAGCAGTTACCACCCTTCAACTGTACTGCCTACGTATTACAGCACGGAGGAGAAAAAAACCCTCACCTTGAGATGAAGCTAGGGAAAGAAGAGATGCTGCAGAGCTTCAGCTTGGCAGTTCAGAGGACAGAGCAGAGCCACTTTGCACTCTGTGGTGGATTGACCTTGGCTGGACACCAGGTACCTGCCAAGCCTCTTTGTCACTCCGTTCCTCAGCAGGATGAGAGGGAGAAAATAAGATGCGGAAAAAAACCCTCATGGGTCAAGATAGAGGCAGCTTAATAAAGCAAAAGCAAAGGTTCAGTGCAGAAGCAAAGGAACACAAAAGATGTTACTTCCCGTCAGCAGGCAGTGGCCGGCCACTTCCCAGGAGGCAGAAGACAAACATAAATAACAAATGCCTCCCCCTTCCTCTTAGCTTTATTGCTGAGCAGATGTCATATGGTATGGAATATCCCTTCGGTCAGTTTGGGTCAGCTGTGCTGGCTCTGTCCTCTCCCAAGATCTTGCCCACCTCCAGCCTCCTGGTGAGGGAGGAATGTTGGAGAGACAGCCCTGACGCTGTGTGAGCACTGCTCAGCAGCAGCCCAAACACCGGTGTGTTATCAACACCTTTCTAGCTACCAACACAAAGCACAGTACTATGAAGGCTGCTATGGGGAAGATTAATACCATCTCAACCAGACCCAATACACACCCACTTCCACTGCAGGGCTTTTTAGGTCCCCAAAGCAGAGCTAACACTTGCTGGGAGCCAGGTCTGCTTCAACCAGAAGTCCTATGTGCAGATCAGCAAAGGTGTGCAGAAGTCACCTGGGTCAGAGCTTGATGCTCCATCGTATCAAGAGGCTGGGTTAGCCGTGCTGTCTGGGATGATGCAGCTCCTGGCAAAACTCTCTGGAGAGCAACGCTGCAACCAGGCAAGGAGTAAAAAGGGCGACCAGTCCATCCTGCCTGCACAAAAGCAGCTCGGGGAACAGAGCAGGAGACTGAAGCCTGTTTGGGCATGGTGCAGAAGACACTCACTTGGAAACAATCTTTATGAATTGGTGATGGATGCATGATAAAGTCAGGTTTTGGCAGCACAAAATCAGGAATAACGTTGCCACGGAAATAAAGTCGTAGTCCCACAACCAACTATTATTTACTTCTTGGGCAGTAGAACCTCAGCCTAGAAAAGCAGCTCCTCATGCATAACCAGATAAACCACCACTAGCATGGCAAGTTCACTGCACAGCGTCGATAAGCTGCAGTGGCATATTGAGAAAGTGTAGCCAGCACAGGAGCAATGACCTCAGCCCCGCACCACACCACCAGTGCTTTGCCCTGCCCTGAGATGAAGCACTATTTTTCAGGCACTCCCCACCCTTGAAATGCCCACGCTTCAAAGCATCCAAACAAAGACACGTGCAAAGCTTTCTGCAACCGGCTTGATTTTCACCTCTCATACCCCTTTTCAGACATCAGATTAGCCCCGTTAGTCCTGTCCACCACACAGTGCTGGCAGTGTCTGTGGTGGGATTCTGGGGACGGTGGCATCTATTATGCATGTCTAAGGTAGTCATCTTGGACATTTACTTGGCTCACATGAAATGGATGTGACTGTCCCTGTTCTGCGTGGACTTGCCAATCCTCACACAGTCTCATCCCCGAATTCTACTTCTCCACAGCTCCATGATGCCCACAGCAAACCAACAGGCTACAGACTGCAGTCAGGGCAGCACAGCTCCAGACACTGAGGCTCTTCTGATTTGATCTGTGGTCACTCAACAGCTACATTAGGTGTGCATCATGATTACCACAAAACAATGGATTTACAACATCCCTTCAAGGGAAAAAGTAGTACCAGCACTGGTGGCCTACAGGCTGACTTCAAAATGGGGAGCAAAGCTGTGACCGCCCAGGGCCAGGCATACGTGGGGAGCTGGAAGGTAACGTCAGGGGAGTATTACTACATGCTCATCTTGTTCTCAGGCTCTTCCTCAGCATCTGCTCCTGGCTGCTGGGAAATAAAGGACTCTGGGCTAATCAGGAACTCTGAGGGAGCAAGATCAGCAAAATCTGACCATACCACCACCAGGCTTTTGAGCGTGTCTAGCTCAGAGGGCAAGAACGATGTTCCTGTTAGTAGCAGGGACAGGTCATCCCAACAAAGGGAGTAGGAGCATGAAGTAGAAGGAACATGAGGGCAAAACCTAGGGATGGAAAGCAAAGAGGTGGGGAAAGCAGGGCTGTGGCACTATCCTGCAGAGGACCAGGACCACAGCTCTGTTAACAGTACTACCATCTCCCTTGGCACAGTGGTGGAGAGAAGGTCCTTTCCTTTAACTGGCACACATCTCATTCACCAGCAAGAAATTCTGCAAAGATCTGATGAAGAGTGCTGAGAAAAACTGCCTATAAGAAACTGCAGAGATCTTCCTTGAGATCTGCAAGTGTCTCTTGTCAGCATCACGAAACAAAACCGGAGCAACTTTAAGACACCTACAAAAAGTGATGCAGATCATTAACGGCATGTTCAAGAGCTAGAGGGCCTTGCACTATTGGACTGAAACATCCCCTCCTGTGCATTCTCCACTTACAGCTGTAATAACCTGAACAACTTTTAAAAAAAAGACACCATTCTCTCCAGAGCACTGGGCACCCAGAGCAGTCAGGCAGAGGGGGGCCACCAGTGCTGCTGTAAATCATTTAATAGAAAGACACTTTCCTGGGGACCTGGGTACAGCAGCTCTAGCTCACCTTGTGTGTGAGTCTGCATGTCCCGGGCCAGCTCCATTGGCAGCACAGAGTTTACAAGTGTTGAGATGACTGCAGCATCCAAGTTGCACATGGCTCCAAAGCACTTCAACAGCAGCAGCCGTAATGGCACCCTGTGTTCCTGCAAAAACAATTTATTAGACGAAACGATGTCCCAGATGAGAGCTCACTCTAAGGCAGAGACATATAACTGGCTAGAAATTCCCACTGTTGGGAAGCCACAGACCCTTTCAGGGTGACAGTGAACCCAGAAGCTCTACTGGATTTTAACAGCAGCATGGGAGTCATTTTACAGTAACATTCACAACTGAGCTAGATACAGATCGTTGGCACGTGTGGTCAGAGAGCATGCAACAGCCAGAGCTCAGATCTGAAATGTCCCACTACATCCAATAAATATGACACAAATCAGCAACAGATAACCAGACCCCAGCAAACGGATTTAATTTGTTGAGTAGCCAGGATTCTCTGGGCACACTGAGGTTTCACGAATGCTGCTCTGAAGGAGGTTTCTGGACAACACAATATTTGCAAACCCTCTTCAGCATGTGATGGTTAGTGAACAGGATGGGAGCAGCTCCTCCACTGTGAGGCTGACAGGCTTGTGCTGGGAACAGAGGACATAACCAGAAAGTTCTGGGACGTGCAGGGATTCCAGCAAAGATGACACTCAACCTGCAGCTCCCACGCAGGAGTTCTGGTGCTGGGGTAACCCTCATG
This sequence comes from Falco punctatus, assembly GCF_963210335.1. Taxonomy (NCBI): domain Eukaryota; kingdom Metazoa; phylum Chordata; class Aves; order Falconiformes; family Falconidae; genus Falco; species Falco punctatus. The sequence goes on along the minus strand of NC_137583.1, from coordinate 10,934,057 downwards.
CTCCAGCCTCAGCCAGCAACTCCAGGCTTCAGAGAACAGAAGCGAGCCAGGCCCTGGCACAGGGCACAACAGCAGCCAGGACAGGAGGCAATTTCTCTCAATCTTGTCAGGCTTCCTTGAGATCCTGGTCAGAGGAGAGCAGGCAGTGAAAGCCAGCAGGCTCCACTGTGCCCTGCCTGCCTTCCCACTGCTCTCAGATATGCTACAGCCTCCTGATGCTGAGCTCTGGGTTCAGACACAGAAGTGCCAGATGAAAGCTAAGTGCCACAAGACTTGATGTGCTGTAGCTGGGGACTTGGGGACAAGACGGGGACAAGTTTCCAACCCTCCCGAGTCCTACAACAGCACGTTCCAAGGAGAGGGGCAAAGCAACACCACACAGGCGTTGAAGGCAAAACTTTCATTTCTTCCTCTGAATACTGATTTCTGTCCTCACTCCCAAGGCTTCTACTCGCAACCTGCTTTCCTAAGCAAAGCTATTTACTGATGCACAGGAGTGCATCAATTAAAAGAGGAGCAGTCACAGCCTGTCAGCTTTCCCAAGGCATCCTCAGAAACCCTTCCTCTAGATACTAGCAATGTCGGTTCTGTCCCTCAATTGAGCTAATAAAAGCAGCGAGCTTTACCCTTCACAGTGCCGGCTACTGCTTCCAGGTCTATAGCATCCTCTGCTCTTCTGTACAACCTGCATGCATAGCATTGACATTAGCCAGCACACAGAAGGGATGGGCTGGAACTCCACCTCGTCCACACAACTGCCCTATCCAGGGGGAACATCTTACATACACTCATCAGATCCACCTGCTCTTTTGCATTTTCAGGGAAATCTCAAAGAGATATTTGATGTGTTCTGCCACCTTACCATCTGATAATATGCCACAAGGGACAGGACGGATTCAAACTCATTCTTCTTGCACATTTTCTTGCAAACTTCTGGGTCTGCATCTGTCTGGAAGCAGGAATGAACAGGTCAGCCCAGTGGCACATCAAAGCAGCAAGGTGCATGCTGCAGGGACCTCAAGGGAGGCCAGCTGCTTTCAGATCTCAGTAGTCCCAGCCCAACCATCTCACAAAAACTCAAAGCAAAGCATCAAGACAGCTCAAGAACCACCACCCTGCAGATTCTGCATCAAAGTGAATTCCTGAGAAACGTCTCTGCCATACAGCTGAAATCCAAAAAACCCATGACCCGAGCAGCACCCTGATGAGCACATCACTCAGTTACACAGGGCAGCTCCAGTACCATTCCCATCCTGAGAATATCGTACATCTCCTCCTGCCTCTAAATTATGAGGAAACAGTTGCACAAAATCACCCTCTGCCTTGCCCTGCAGGTCCACAGCGAGGCGGCACAGGCTGTATGTTGAGTAAAAAAGACACTGGCATTTATTACGCAAAAAAAACCCCTGTTCTGCTTATGTCAGAACCTCAGAGGAATACAAGATAGGTGGCAGAGCAAACCCCACAATGGCACCCGTAACAGGCCATGTCACTGCAGTGAGTGGCAGCTCCCGTATCATCCCGTATCAAGATGGGCTTGTTCATGGCAGCAACAGCACCGGGACAGTATTGCCCACTGCTGCCCACTGTGGGGACGCACCTCTCCCGTACGCACAGATGTGGTGAGATACTTTATACTTTCTCACAAAAATAGCTTTAAAGCTCACCTTCAAGGCAATGAAAGAATTTTCTTTGCATTTAATGGACCTCACCCCGCAGGATGTTTTAAACAGAAGATATTTTACATAGCCCTAGGAGTGCAACAAGCCTCACAGTGGGACATTGGGGTGTTTTTGAGGTGAGGGTTTATATTCTCCTGTGATAGGTAAATACCGTGGCTGCCATGAAGAACAGCTCTATAATGATCTTCAGAACAGCTTTGTAAGGTAGAGTGGAAAGCAGCTCAAGAGCACTGCAGACCCCACACAGGAGGGCACAGCTTCATATCAACAGTGCAGATGCGATGGCAACACAGGGACGAAGGAGGTCAGAAAAAAACCAAACTTCACCAGGGCTGTCTGCTCTGCCTGAAAAGAGAAATTGACTCACCAGGATGCGAAGCAGCTCCTCCAGGTAGCAGCAGATGACATTCTCATCCTCGTAGAGTGCCCAGCTGCGCTGCTGAGCATCGTCCTTGTGCCTGGCCAGATCTGCGAAGATCACCTCCAGCCGCTGCTCATCGTGGCAGATCTGTCCTGAGGGCAGCCCCGCACTCAGATTCTGCACGATAGCAAAACCACTGGTTAGTGGGGCCCTGACAGCTAGCTGTTGTCTGGGTGCCTGTTTCCTCTAATCTTTGTCTAAGGACTGGCAGTTGACCCCATTCAGTCAAGAGCTGCCAGCAAAAAAACAGCAGGTTTCAGACATGTGTTATTTCAGCTTTCATACTTCTGGGGCCTCTACCCACCTCCTTTCCTTACACAGCTAATGTAGTGAGTGAATCAAGATAGATGCCAGAACCAGTACATGGTCAGAACATCTTTAAATCCAAGATGCCACAATTCTGCTGGAGCATTAACTGTCTTCCGAGGATGTTAAAGAACCCAAGAAACCTCAACTCAAAGCAAGCTACACCCTGTTTTCTTATTGCATTTAGTAACCTAAGGCTGATCCAGGAAAGCCAATGTTCCCAAAGCCACGGGAATTTGTACCCGAGTCCCTCCTAGATCACATAATTGTAACCTCTTAGCACACGTACGCATTACAACTTCCCCACTTCTCTTCGCAGCGAACCACAGGGTGTCTGCAGAACACCACCGGCTGCCTGCCTGCCCTGGGGAGGGTTAATGCTGCAGTAAGGGGATTACTTCCTATAAGTATTATTTCCTATAAATAACTACTTATTTTTTCCTATATATTCCTATATTTCCTGCTCATTTCCTATAAGAGAGGAATTTAAGGCAAGAAGCCAACTCAGATGACCAGAGACCTCTGCACGTTTTGTAACGCTTACACGGAAAACCCAAGCTGGCCAGAGTACTACGCTCAGTGCCAGCTAAACCCTCGCTCCCCCTTCCCAGGGGGCAGCCAAAACCCGCCACATCTTTCACAAAAGCAGCACAGCACATGTCAAGAGCAGGGGGCAACCCAGCCCCACTGAACCAGAACCGTTTATTATCCTTGCACAAAACAAATAAAACACTGGTTTCCTTCTAAGGTGCAGGCATCAGGCAGGTGCCCAGAAGCCCTTCAGGGGACATGCCATAGACTGAAAATCATCCTGAGAATGGGGAAAGCCAAACCAGGGTGACACGGGCCAGCATTGCTGCCAGGCGGCAGATGAGCACAGCTCCAGGCTCACCCCAATAAAACAGATGTGTCCCGGACACCAAACCAACCCGCTGCACAACTGCCTGAAGGAGAAGTTCCCCTCACTGCCCCCTCCCTCCAGCCTGAAAGAGACACATCTTCCCGTAATCCTTGACTCAAGGATTGACCAAGCGCTTGCACAGTACCCAAAGTGCCAACTGCTCAATACTAGGTCTGCCATCTTCTGCAGCAAGGGTGGGAGCCAGTTCATCTTGGGCTGCTTTGGTTCTGCTTTCTTCCAAACAACGGAGCTCAACCACCGTTCACAGCAGCTCTGCAGCTTGTAGCTACGACGCAGGCTAACTCAGCAGATCTTACTGCATGTCCTCCTTTCTCGGATTGCTGGCAGCTGCACCCCCACCACTTCTACCTCACACATAACCCTTGCCATGAAGGCTTCAGTCTTCAGTTGTTTTTCCTACAATGTTCCTCTCCTTCGAGAAAGAGGGAGGAGTAGGCAGGCAGCAGTTACCCTGCCCCAACAGCTGCCGTGGTCTGTGATTTACGATAAGCCTCTAGGACCTAAGGATATCATATGAACTACCTGGTTTCCTGAAAGCAGGGCAAGAAGGAGGGACCAGCACGTGGAACTGGGCTGATTACAGGTGATGAGCCCAGGCACCATTAAGAGAGGTAAGGACTAATCTGCAGAAGAGCTTAAATGATATACACAGGGGTTTGGCAGCAGCAACAACAAGCAGCAGGAGATCAGCGAAGTGGAAGAGAACCCAGCTGAGAAATTCAAACAGGAAAACCCCACTCACTGAGACCAAACCCTTTACAATTTTTGGATGAAGCTGTCTTGCAGCATGAAGTGACAAGTCACGATCGTTCAGTGTGAAAAGGCCTTTACTGCTACCAGCCGGGACACCCTGCTACTGCACGGTGTCTTCTCCTGGAAACCTAGAGAAGGCTTAGTCCTGTCTTGGTACAGCCCCTTCCAACAGACTGGCTATGAGGCCGGGGGCAGAAAGACTTTAAGCAGGCTTTACACCACAACTAGAGCAGAAGGGTTTTTTGTACGGAGACACGAGCCCATGTTTTGCGTCAGTGGCCACACACGTGGTCACAGACCCACACCACAGGCATGCAAGACTGCCAAGCGCGGCAGCCACCCCCTTCCTGGGCACCTTCCACCCTCCAGCCCCTTCTGGAAAAAACACTCCAGCTTTAACAGCAACGTCTCGCCTGCTTTATTAGAGACAGAACTGTTAGCAATTTGTTTTGGGGTATTTGGGGTGTGAACTAATTACAACCCCAATTCAGCACTTCAACTATATAATCAAAATTATTCTTCTCACTGCTCATCACATACTTTTTGTCAGGCAGGTAACGAAGGAAGCAGTGTGCTGGTTTAGCACAAGCCTCTGTACACTCTCAATATTTTGGGAAGCTGTGGACGGCCTAGCAGAAAACCAGGTAGCCAGCCGTGAGAGAGGCTGGCAGCTTTCAGGAGCCGAGCAAAATGCAAGAGAATCTCCCACTGCATGGCGATTACAGAGGCAAATATGTTAGTTAAGAGACTCACCCGGTCTTGCCATTTCTTCCTCTCTTTAAGAGGACCTACAATATTGCAACATCACCCGGCTGTCCTCCTGCACCCCAGCTGCTTGGGAGAGGGTTCTCCATTCATGTACACTACTCACATCCTCCTCGCCGGAGCACGGCAGAGCTGGTCTGGCCTCAGTCCACTGCTGGGATGTCTTTTTGGATGAGCATTTTAATGAGTACTCGTTTTAATGATCACTCTATTCAGCTTCTTATCACTAATCTGCTTCCTCTAATCCTTCATCTGCAGCCCTTACAACCCCACCAAGCACCAAGCTCCTAATGGACTCGGATGAGATCAATCCATCAACAAGCCCTTCAATCCGACCAGTGTAACTGCACCACACACCATCTCAGTGCACTCTCAGCACTGTTCTCAGCCCTCCCACCACCAGGGTCAGGTCTCTGCTTACTAAAACGTCTTGGCAGCTACTACAACGGGCAGCCTCAAACCTTGAACTGACGACTTAGCAACAATTCTACACAGAATCCCCTGAGATCATGGAATCGTTTGGTATAACGAATAAAAAGTCAGTGATTTGTACCATTTGTACGATTGTGTGTATATATATATACACACATAATTTATATACATATATAAATTTTATAGATAGAGAGAGCATAATTTGTACCATTAAAATATGCTAGTGATGCTGTGACAGTACAGCCACCCCACAACTACACGTAACTGCCCTTCCAGCTGTTCGAGCCGGTCTTCTGCACCAGGTGAATAACCTCATCTGGAACCGGGCCCCTACGTGTCAGCAGAGCTGCATCTTCTGTGCGGGACCTTGAGGAAGAACACACGCTACACCACCACACCTACACCTGAGCACTGCGCAAGCCCACCCAGGCTCCCCTTCTGAAAGCAGTATCCCTCAGGAGAGGTGTGATGAGGTACTAACAAGATGGGACAGGACTTTCTGCTGTGTCTCCATACAGTACCGGGCATTTTTTAAAGTCCCGCAGATGTCCTAGATGACAGGCACCGTATCAGTTACAACTAGATCCATACCTGTCCCTGCACCAGCACCAGAATTTCTTCCCATCTTTTTCAGGCTGGTCTGCAGCAATGGGCATGAATCCGAGGTTTTCAAATCCCCTCTGCAGAAACCTGGCACTAAATGACTGCTGTGAAATTAAGCTTATTGTATGCCAAGAACAGGTATTAAAGATAAAAATAGTATTCAAATCTTGTCCAAGGTCCAAATAACAGAAAACAACTTCACGTGCAAGTCAGAGCCAGAATATTTGCTTGAAACAGCTACATTTTTTTGCTGAATGTAGAGCGTACATTGACACGGTATTGTTATTGAAGTAGGAAGCAATTAACCATTGGGTTATGGCCACAAACTGAGCCTTGATGATTGCTTATAGGACCCTCTATTCAGTGCAGACAGTTAACAGATTATAATTTGATCTAAAATTTGAATGCCATTAGTTTTCCATATTCAAATGCCTCTGAACAGTTCATTATAATCTTGCCATTAGCAATGGAACTCCAATCTTAGATGTTTGTATGAAGTGTACTCCTCAGGGTTGTATTTAGCAAGTGGGAGCTGAAATTTATTATCCCTCCAACTTAAGCAGAGGGCTGCCCAGATGCACTTTGCTATTTCAATGACTGCTGCAAAAAACATCATTTCATTTCCCTCCTTGCACGTCCGCAGCAGAGGAAGCAGGCATACATGATCTTTTTGGCATAAGGTTTACTTAGAACAAGCTCAAGATAACGCTTTTCCTCCAGTGGCTGAAAAAATAATCTTCTGTGGTCTTTTAAAAACAATAACAAAACAGGGCTGAGGCATATCTTACAGAATAGAGGTTTGCATCTATGGAAAACTAGTTTTCATCACTTTGATTAAAGACCAGGCCAGGCGTAAGGAAGTTTTGGGTGCTCCACCACCAAGAGACACAAGAATCTGTGCAGATTTACAGTAGGCATAGGCATGCTGAATCTACACAGATGACATGCAGCACCATAGAAGAAAATCTTATGCAATGTATTATTTTATAAAAGGCTTCTACACAGAAGCACTTATTGCGGAAGTTCCAGTTTCCTGAGCTTCTATTTGCCATGTTCATAACAAAACACCTCTTTAAAAAGTCACTATTCATTTCTTTCTCTGACTTTATGCTGCCACAATGACTCTCTGAGCTTTCACAATCAGCGGTCAACAACTCATACCAGAGCTTTCCCAGTGTGCCTCAAGTCCTGCTGCACCCATTCCCACCGCTGCTTCGTCACCCGCACTGTCCCGGAGACCTGGAAGGTTGTCATCTCCCACCTGATGCGCTCATGCACTACAATGCGCTGCCGTCCATCCCACCTCCCTCTCCCCAAACCACAGTCTTATCCGAGACACCCACCCCTTTGCCGCAGTCCACCAGTGCTTTCCAGCACCAAGGGCCCTCTCAGCTGGTTTCCCCTCTCACCCCCAGCTCCAAATTCAAGGTTATGTTGTACATCAGCAGTTCATTTGGGGAATAAACTCACCTGCTTCCCACATCCCTGCTTCCAGTACTCTGACTCTGGTTCAAACCCCTGGTTCCCTTGGTGAGATATCTACCCCCACCTTGCACCTCTCCCCTTTCCTTTACAATCTCACTGCACTTCCCACACCAAATGTTAGGAGCGCTCACTGAGCTTGGAACACCTCCTGCCCAAGGCTAGGAGGTGGTCTGCAGCAGCCCCCCTGGCCCAGCACCACATTACCTTACTCTCCACCACGGAGATGAGAATCTGCTCCATGATGCTGCTGGTTGCCGGGACGGAGGTCTGAATATGGCCGATGACCACACCGATGGCCACGCGGGACAGCTCGTAGCTGAGGTGGGTGTTCCTGCGCACCAGCTCGATCAGTTCGGCACCTATCGTCTTGGGCACAGATGCCACCAGAGCACTGGCTTCTGGTGGCACTGGCTCCACGGCGGCCACCTTCTTATCCTCCAGGCAGAGGGAGTTGAAGGCATCCAGACTTGTAGTGGGGGCTGGGGCACCTTTCTTCACCTGAGAAGTCTTCTCACCATCCACAGTGTGGGACCTCTGGGTCCCCCCCTCAGCTGGTGGTGCCGGGGCAGCTCTCTTGGTCTGGGGCGATTTGCTGGCCCCATCCTTGGGGGAAGTCCCGTAGCGGGAGTGGCCCACAGAGCCGGCATCCAAATTGCGCGTTATCGTGGTGTGGACGCTCCGGCTTGGGACAGGGGGTGGGGTGTTGGCAGGACTGGAGGTGGCCGTCGGGAGAGTGGTCTTTGATGCAGAACCAGCAGTGTACAAGGTATCCAGGGATGTCGTGCTTATAGAGGAGGCACTAGAAGCTGACCCAGGGATAATTTCAACAGCATCTGAAAGGGAACAATTAAAAATGCCTTAGCAACAGCATCAAAGGAAAAAAGAACAAACAAATTGCTACAGCGCAGTCCATTAAAAGGCTCATTGTGCATGCGACCAGAGCAGTTTAACTCCTCTTCCTGCCTGGCTTATCTCAAAGCAAAATTGTACCAGTTCTCTCTGGAGCGTTCCCGCACAATCACCTCTTTAGAAAGGGAAAAACTACTCTATTGAGATGAATACCCTTCAAAGGGCTTAGTGTTTTATGCAGGGGAAGGGAGGGAGAGAGGGACAGGACTAAGGGACAGAAAAGTCTTCTCCCCCTGGCTTAGCAAGGCCCTTTTTCTGCGTTCAGAATCTAAGCCCTCACTTTTGGATGACGGTGCCCGAGAACTGCAAGACACCGAAGGCTTCGCACACCAGCCTGCACCGCCTCCTTGCACGCACCTCACCGACCGCACACCACGGTTAGCATCGACAGTGAAGGAAACATTTGGCTGACAACACCTCTAGTCGCTTCCTTTCAGCACTCTCTACCATTTGATCACGAGCCCTGCAGCCCTGCTAGCATCCACCACTTTCACAAGCCTCCACGATATCTGCTCTACTGTATTTCTCCTCCCCCGCCCCCTCTAGTTTTGACTAGCTCTAGCAGTGGTAGCTGTCCCACCTTCCAAGGAAAAAAATCCACTACAAGCAAAGAGATGTCAAGATTTCTCTTTCCTTTAACCTGGCCTAAAATAGAGTTTTGGGAAACCTTAACCAGTAGTTTCTAGGGGGCAGCTACATACCCGAGTTCTTTCCCAACTATGAAAACATTTACTTGGGCAAACACTGGGTTACCTTCATTAGAGCTTCACGAGAGCAGCTGATGTCAGCGCTGGAAGAGAAGGCGCACACCCCACGGGGACCCCAGCTCTCAGGAAATGCCCTTTCACCCACGCCGAAGGAAAGACCAGTGGGACAGACACATATATCACCTTTACTGCACCTCTGCAGGCAACTCCAACCCTTCCTGCCCTGTTGGTCCTGGGAGCCCTCCACTACTCCATCCACCACTCCACCCCAAGGCTGAGCTAGTACTAGTTTCCTTCCCACAGGGGTTCAGCATCCCTCTTTTTTCCTCCTCCTCCTCCTCCTCCTCACAGAGGAGCATTCATGAATCATAGCTCCCACCATGCTTCATTAAATCAAGATAATGAGTCGAAGGAAACTAACCTTTGCAAACTCCCATTACCACACTGAAAAATGGCTCAGTACCATTAAACACCATTAAGCCAGCCAGCCCCAGGTTCCAATTAACTACCTGCAAGTCAACAGCTCTGCCCTGCTCCTCACAAGGGGATGTGAGCAGGCTGGAGATGGGCTGCGTGTCACTAATGGTATGGCCATCACAACACAGGAGAACACTTGGGCAAGCTAACAGCAACTCAGCAGGATGAGCCCTGCCTCTGCCAGCCCAACCGCACTGGAGATGGAGAAGCTCCTGCCCCAGCCCCATGGTCCTGCTTTGAAGTGCTCCTGACCACCTGCTGCCCTGCCTGTGGGCAGCACTTGGGCAGCTGCGCCCCTGGTATTATTACTGCTCCTTACAGGCACCCGCCAGTGGTCTGAAGGAAATCCCGTCTGAGCACTGCACAATTCTTTCTAGTGCCTGACAGACTGGGAGCCAAAAGCAAGACTTGAGCCTGTCCTAAAAGTGCTACCAGTGAGCTCCCCGTGATCAACTACCACATTCTGCGCTGCTGGGCAGGCTCTCTCTGCCTTGCTGGGAGATGGCCGTGGTGTCTGCGGGAGAAAAACACCCACAAGGATCTTAAAATCACTGCAGCTGTGCACCGGCCAGACTACCCACGCAGGCAGGCAGGGAGTTTGCTCCTCAGAGAGCACCACGTTTCCCAAAGCCACCAGCACCCGAGGACTGGGAGGATGCTGTACCTGGCACCCATCCACAGGTGCCAGGCTGCCCAGACTCCCAGATCAGAGAGGGCTTGAAGGAGTACTGGCCACCAGCTCATGACCATTAGCATTAAAACCTATACTAATTTAGGATTTATGTTTTTTTTATGTGTGTGTGTATATATATATATATATATAGAAAAGACATAAAACCTACAGGAATGTAGAATATATATATATTTATAAGGCTATAAAACCCATAGGAATTTAGGATATATAAGGATGATCTTCTAAGCACAAAGCACGAGCATCCGGAAACCATGACTGTTACATCGCCCAGTGTCTGTTTCGTGCCCGAGATCTGGAAAGCGGTTTGTCCTTACTTTTAACAGGAGCAGCAATCTGTGCGTTCTTGCGTTTCTCTGGAGGTGGGGGGGTGATAGGAGCAGCACGCTGGGGCTGTGGTGGGATCTATAAGGAAAGATTTCAGAGCAATCAAAGGAGGTTGACAATGAAGACATTCTCCGTTATGAAACCTTCTTTCTTGCGTGCGTGTGTAAATTTGTCCTTACATCTCTTTCATCATTCAGGGAAGTTTTCTCAGGAGGACAGATATTAATAGGCAGCTTCCTAGAAGAACAAAGCAGGACTCAAGCCGGCTTCATCCCCTCCCCATGACAGGCAAAGCAGCCCTTGTTTAATTGCTGTCTTCAGCAGCACACAGCACACACGTCGTGTAGACCTGTCAAGCATTTACTCCTCCTTTATTCCAAATGCAATCCCACACACTCGCTGTGTCTCCACATTACTCTCAACAGCTCCACAGAGGCTGCAAACAGGGTGTGTATTTAGACACTCTTCTGGAGAGATCCATTACATCAGCTACAAATACCCTTGCAGAACGACAAAGCCAAGGACTGGAGACAAGTAAATGCCTTTTCCATGCTTTCAGAGCTATTTCTGCTCATGCAGGGAGAAAACAGGGCTAGACCCTCTGTGCAATCCTACGCTACCTATAGCAAGACCCACTGGGAAAAGCTTTTGCCAGGGAGTTGCATTAACTCTCTGCCTCTGGGGTCTCCTGTAATTCTCCTCTGCTACGAATGCTGAGCCAGCAGCGTACGAGCCCCAGATCCAGATTCCTACACTCATCTTTTCCTGCCATATCCGAACACTATGACCGCTGACATAGCTTTCACCCAGAATCACTCCGGTGAGGTGTAACCTCAGGGTTCACCCCCGATCAGTAGGACACCGCTGAACGCAGCAGCCAGGCTAGGTGGGAGCACATTGCATCAGTACTCTGATCCTCACATCCCAGCGGCTCAGGGCCAGGAGACTCGATTTGTGGTCCCTTAGGAATTCTGCGATTCAGAGCCTGCTGCCTGAAGCATGACTGTTTTTATGGGATATTACAATCGCTGCCTGCAGCAAAACCCCAAAGGGCTGCATTGAAAGGGAAAGGAGGCGATGGCCTGAATGTCCCAGGTAGCCCAGGCTAAAGCCAGCTGAAATATACAGTGACATTTAGGCCATCACACAGTGACAATTTTCCATGTTTGTTCAGCACAGGAAAAGAAGTTTTTCTGTGACCTGCCAGTGCTGAACAGCCCTATAACATCACACAGGACACACAGCACTGCCAGTCCCTGCAGCAAAAAAATGAGACAGGCCCCTGAAAGGTCTCTATCTTAAATAGTTTGGAACAAGGAGAATGGATCCAGGAAGGGCAGAAGCCTCCTTTGAAATGGGAGCAAAGATATTCCTGTAAACAAGACACACTTTCAGGGACCACCTCAAATGTTAATGTTAATATGGGGCTCACAGCCCATGTCTGGACCCTACCAGACAAGTGAAGACAGCAGTTTGCACGGCTTACAAACGCTTTTAGAAAGGGATCTCTCGGTCCCTTTCTCCCACCCAACACCTAATACATCCATCCTTTTACTGTGCCGTTTTGACATAAAGAAGAAACTGCGCAAGTCGCTTCTTTACAAGTGCCTTCAGCTGGTGGACTAGTCCGAGATACTGCTGCAGACACCCAGTCTGAGCTCTTCTGCCCTTGTCAATCCATCCCACATTGTTCTCTGGTTAAAAAGCTATATGATACTTCCATACAGCTTCAAAAATGATCCATGTTGGTCCAAAAAGAGACTGCACAGCTGAGAGGCCAAGCAGATCAGGAGGGGTCTCAGCATTGCATGGTTGGAAGGCTGGTCCCAAATTCGGAAAGCTCAGCTGTGCTAAAAGCAGAGCCCTCCCTGCAAAGCGAGGGAGCTAACAGCACGAGTCGGGGCCGCTTGGCACGGCATGGCCACGATTCCCGAAGCAGTGGGATTTAGCAGACAGGCAGGCTCAGAGCTTAGAGCTGACACATGACATTATTTGGAGATATAGCTAGGGCTGGGTCATTCCAGAGTATTTCCATGGCTTCATTAGCCCTTCCAAATTTACCATGCAAGTTTAACACAGCTATTACAGACTAGTGCTTAAATTAATAGATGTACAGCTAATGTTAGCTCAGAGCCCTGCCAGCCTCATTTAGATGGCCACGCGCAACAGTCCAAGAGCTGTGATGAGAACGTGAGGCATCACATGAATTTCCCTGTGCTGATGCGTGCCCAAGCTGTGAGCCTCTGGCATGGTCAGGAGTTGCGAGAGGTAATCAATGGACAACTTTTGCCTCTGCCCCACACCTCAGCTGCTGCGTGGGGCCAAGAGAAGGATGTACAACACCAAAACCCTCCAAGAGAAAGGAAGGAAAGGGGAGAAAACATCCTCTGTCCAGCTGCCATGGGGAAGGTGACCATGGAGGACTCCCTGCAGCTCGGATCCCTCCTGGACAGAGGGGAGAAGAGGTGGGATCTTACCAAGGGTCCAGAGAGAAGCACCTGGACATGTGTTAAAAGCCTCCCTTTCTCCAGGCCTCTACAAGAGGGCTGTGAACTGCCTCAGATCGATGGATTTTACACACGTGCTTCCTTTCCTTTTGCATTCTGTAGGGACTGCTAGCAGAGGCTGTGCTGCCTGTGAGCTGACTCAATCACAGCACTCCATCCCCTTCCCAGCTGGCCAGGCAGAGAGCACCACCGCTCCTTCAACTCCTGGGAATAACGCTATTATAGTAGGAACTTTTAAACAAAAAAAAAACCAAAAAACCAAGACGAAAAAAATAAACCAACAATCCCCCACCCACCACCTCCTCTAGGCAAACTGTGCCAAGCCAGACACACTGGTCTGAAGCAAAGGGTTCTGAAGATGAGCATCACAAACCCACTGAGCATGCACAAAAGCAGCAGACTGACTAAAACATGCTGAGAGCCCAACCTCCTCCTCGGGCAAGCTGGCATGTAACTGCTCCAGCTTCCCACCTTGTGCTAAGAATGGAGGAGCTGAGGAGAGGCTCAGCGCAGGTGTCATCACCAAGAACTCCAGCCAGTTCAGCCCTGCGAGCAAAGCCACCAACAGGAAATTTGCACCTCAAATTTTGCTTAAGTTTCCAGATGCAAACAAGAACACACCCAAAAATCCCAAGCAGTGAAAAGCACATCCCAAGACCTCTGCTTCTCTGGAGTTAGTGAGAAAGTTAGGATTTCAGCAAGCCTCCTCTTAGGCAGCTGCACAACCAGTGGAAGAAAGCAATGCTGCTTCCTCCGTTTCGTACTTTCAAAGCACACAGGAAATCCCCCAACTGAGCTGTTAAAATCTCAAGGAGCCCTTTCAGCACAGGGCTAGGCTGGAAGCCCTTCGACTGCATCCTCAATGCCACCCAGACAGAAACAGTTCTTTGTCAGCCAAGGAATCTGTCTTGCTCCTTTTTGGAAAGAGACCAAACCACAGACCAGATAGACAGGGAACTGGCACGCAGAATGGGCTGTAAGGTGCTCCATTTGCCTAGCCCATAATGCACAGGCTTGAGAATGGAGCTGATTTGGCTGCCCAGAAAATGAATACCAAGGAGAAAAATGGGGTTTGAAGGAATTGCTGTGTTCTGCATGAGGCAGAGCTACCTTTCATCTCTCAGACTCGCAGTTCTTCAAGTGTAAAACAAGCCTCATCTGCTAGGCATGACAGTGTATCAGTACCTTATAAACACTGCCTGCCTCCGGACACTTATCCCAGACAGATGAAGAAAAACTACAGTGCACATGTTCATCTGTAGGAGGAAAAAAAAAATCTCCACGCTCAGCCTTGCACGGTGCCTTTAGCCCCAACATCCAGCTATACCTACACAGTGTAATCAGACACATCATCCATCCCCAACAACTGCTGCATCCACCCTGAGCTACTTCTTGGAAGTCTCTCTGGCACCACACAGTAACCTTGGAACTGTGCCACCAAGATAAAAAAAAAACAAAAAACCAACAACTCTGCTTTAAATCATATTTCCTGCAATTTACCTTTAATTCATCATGACAAGCAACATTCAGACAAAGCAGGACCTTTGGATGTTATAGGCAGCCACAGCAGATAAAATTCTTAAGGACCAAAGACCTGGTTGTGCAGATGTAACAAAGCAGTGCTGAGCACTCAGAAGTTCTGCTGCTCGCGTCAAAACTGCTTTTCCCAGTATTCCCTGGGGAACTCGCAACTCTTCTAGAAAGTTGTCAAGAGATAGTCACACAACATACGAGTGGATCTCGCACGTCACCATAAAACCATGGACCCTCAAGGATCCCAAAAAGCATCACAAGTGTAAATGGAAGGACTGTTCCAGACTTCTTACACAGAGAAGAGACAGCATCAATTTACACTGCAGTGATCCCAGGTAAGCAGCACAAACGTTTGATTTGTGACTTCAGCTGCAAAGGCATTTTATTGAACAGGAGGAACCTAGAAAGTGTCGAGCCACTGTTACCTGATAAAGACCTTCATCCTCATCCTCAAACTCAGTGTTCGGAAGACTGTGGTGTCGCTCGTACCCTGTCCGGCACACCCCGTTGGGCTGCCGTGCCACATCCAGATGGTGATCGCTGGAGGACTGTGTCATAACCATCCCCTGCGGGGTGGGAGAGTGACCTTTGCGTGAGACCGTCTCCTTCCGGTGATGGATCAGTTTTCTGAAAGAGAATGACATCAGAAACAGCAGAGCTAAATAAAGGAAGGGAGCAACCATGCTGCAACTTTTTTTTTTTTTAATACCGTATTTTTTAATGATTTATTGCATTTGGGCTATATATACACCAGAACGCGTTACATTATTCTGAATGTTTCATTAACTCCAACTCCATGTTTCATTAACAACTAAGGAAGCACTTCTGGGGGAGGAAGGAAGAGGCTCCGTAAGAGTCCATGATTTATTCATCAGTTCGCTGGAGAAAAATGCCTCTTCCTCGGGGAAGAGTCACATATTGCATCGCAAGCTTCAGAAATTGCCTGCACTTTAGAATCGCTGTTCAACTGAGATTAAACCAGCGTGCTTCAGTGCAGCACGAGGTGTCAGAGAAAAACAAAAATTTCTCCTCGCAAGCAATTATTTGAGAACATATTAAGGACCCTGTGCCACATGCCAACCACCTCTACAATTCCTGGCTGGTAGAGAGGATAAAATGCATCTGGAAGGGGTTTGATTTCTCATCCAAGCCTACAATGCAGCTGGGAGTCTTCTCTTCTTTACACACACAGGGATAGAGGGGCAAGACCAAAGCGCTGCTTTGCTGGACGCGGTTGACAGGAGCAGCTCTGGCTACCGGCTCGAATGCTGGGAAGCCCCCTTGGTGCATCAGCACTTTGCGCGCAGGGACTCAAATCAACGATGTCTAACTTGACCCCCAAGAACAGAAAAGATGTAAGCATCACACAATGACCACCCTCCATCCACCAGCTCTCCCAGACATCTGTTGTACTTACTGGAGGACATCTCTCTGCTCCAGGTTGTACTTGCCCCCATTCTTCATGGCCGCGTTGTGCACAGCCTCGATGGCACGGTCAATGGACTGGAGAACCACATCTTGCTCCAGCACCTTAGAAACACAACATCCCACATGATATTGCACCACTCCAGCTGAGGTTCTTTTGCACCAGAGCTTATGGCAGGAGAGACCACAATGTGGGAAACCCCCAGAGCAGGCACCGCACACGCCAAATGGCCAACAAACAGCTCCCAGAGCCAGAACCCCATCTCAGCAACATCTCACTTTTCCCTCCTTCCTCCAGGGAAAACATATTTGAAGTCATGCTTCACACTGAGTCTGGCCATTCAAGGTTTACGGGTGGAGAAGAAAGTCCCTGTTACAAGCACTGAAGTCCAACAATCCCTACAGGAAGACCAGGGACAGAGCTTCAGGGCCATGCAGCAGCCTTGACTATTCAGCCTGCTGCACGCAGTTTTTGAGACCCCACTGCAAAGCCCAACTTACCCCAAACTCAACCGTTTCTCCTCTTGCTGCCCTGCTATGGAGCAAATACATAGCTGTGAATGTTACAGAGTCGAAATCTGGTGTCCTTCAGAGTCCACTGGCTCTGGGTTTGCATTTTTGCTCGCTTTTTTCTTGCTGGTTCTTATACTGATTTTGCAACTTGAATTGCCTTTTCCAAATCTCCACCCAAACTGTCATAGCAACATTTATTACTCCTGCCAGCCAGTTTAGCACTCGTTACTGCAGCTGAAATAAACACCAGCCTTGAAACAAGAAATACCAAAAGATGTCATTGCCTGGGCTTACGCAAGAGGCTGGGAGAGCTGTAGTGAAGGGGCACGGGAAGGTAAAGCAGGTTGCCACGCTTCAGGACATCCCCAGTGATGAAGGACATCCTTCAGAAGAAAATACCTTTACAGGACTAAGGTTGAAGGCAAAGGACACGCTACTGAGCCTTCCCCTGGATCCAGCAGAGCCCCGTTAAGCCTCCCACAAGCTGCTGCTGGCGCCTGCACCATCCACCGGGTACCACCACGGGCAGCCTCAGCCCACGCACGCAGGGGAGTGCTTGGCCCCCAGCACTCATTTGCAGCTGTTTGAACACTAAAACCCCCTTCATCTTCACTTGCTTTGCACCCCCCTTCCCTGCATCAGAGCAACCATTTATGCAGCCAAGAAGCGGCTGGAATCTCATCAAGGATGCACCTTAATTGGCCTTAGGGGGCTGCAGAGCAGAAGGCGGCAAGCCCTCCCCACCGGGGCTGAAAGTGCCTGCCTCCATAGCACTGGCATGCAGTTTTCTGATAACATGCTATGTATTATTTATATCCTGATTAATTACTAAACCAAATGTGAATTAACAGCTACCACAGACTGTGGGGAAAAAAAAACACCTGCAAACAAGGTGGGGATGAGAGGCCCCCTCTGCAATACCACTCGCCTTAAAAAATTTAGGAGGGTGGTTTTTTGTTGGTTTGTTTTCTCAAGAAAGAGAGAGAGGGAAGAAAGCAAGCGGGGAAAACTTTAACAATAAAACCAGCTACGTGAAAATACATCTACCAGATTTGTTAAAGTATCAGATCAAAGACAAATGTTGTGACGGAGGGAAGACACAGTCACTCAATATGAGTGATCAGCAGACTTCATTTATTGTACCTTACAGTCACCTTTTACGCCTTGTTATAATTAGCTCATACATATTACAAAAGTTAAGCTCATTATTGGTTAGCTGCCTAAATACCAAGCCCGCCCCTAGTTTCTCTTCTGTAGTTATCTGTTCCCACCTGCAACATTCTTTTCCCACCACGATCTTCCTGTTACTGTGTAACAAGAACAGCCAAGGATAGTATATTTTTGCTTTACTTCAGGTAAGCTGAGAGCGATGTGCATTTTTGTCCAGCCAGCTGGACTATGTCTATGTGAACTTTTTCAGCTAGCCAGTTATCCACAGACAAAACCAACACTCAGAACCCAACTTTGGGATGAAGCCTCCAAGCAGCCCCATATGGCCTAGGGAGCCTTTCACCACCTCTAACTACAGATCTAAGTAAGGAAACGGAGCAAAGAGCATTGGAATATATTTAAAGGAGCATTGGAAGGCAAGGCAAGTTATTTCAGAGAACGCATCTCATTTTCTGAGAAGATAAAATTATGGCAAGCTGCATGCTTTCTCTGGGAAAGAGGAACAGTGCAGAAGCCTCCAGCATTGCTGCTCCCAAGGGAATGCCAGCGCTGCTCCAAGTGCCAGAGACCTCTGCCCTCTGCACAGCCCACCCACCTTGTGCCGCTCCTACCCCAAAATTCAACACCGCTCCTGCTACATCCTCCAAACACTGGCACGCTCCCTGGTCCCCTGCTTGCAGTCCCTCTAGATTCACCACCATCCCCTTCCAAACTGTTCCCTCCACCAGACGTGCCCCTCGGCGCTGCCTTCCCTCACCCTCCCCAGCCCACCAGGCTTTCACCCACACGACCTTCAACCCTTTCTCAGCCCCATCTCCCCAGGGAAGTTCGCAGTACAGAGCACTGAATCCACTGCACGGCTCAACATCTCTGCCCGCTTCCAGAGGGCACATCGACATCATCCACAGCCCACAGGAATCCACAAGCTGGAGCTGCTGCTCACTGTGTGATGCCGTTTGTTATGGAGAGGGCGCTTTTTTCTGATAAAACACAGCATTTTCACAGTAATGCAGGGGTGCTGTGACAGCCAGCTTTTAGCTGCTGTGCTCCTTCCTTTGTTTCCGCTCCCCAACCCTCTATTAACAGGGCCCTGTCAAAAGGACTGGAATAAAAAAGCAGCATTAACTTGCCACTTGCACTTTATGACATGGTTGATGGTGCTCATAAATCATCTCCGTCTCCCTTGCTCAGCCGAGCTGGGCAGGGGGCAGGGTCTTCAGCACTGGGGCCACTTCATGTTCAGGGTTTGTAGGACACCCAGCACTGGGTATCCCCTGCGCTACAGTTATAAACGTAAAAAGTAGAAATCAGTATCCTGGATAAATCATGTGATTAGAAGCAATCCACATGCTCCTTGGGTTAACCAAAATGGCATTGTTTTGTTTGAAAAGGACGGACAAAAAGGCATGCTGCAGTTAAAAGGAGCATGGGCGGCAAGGGGGCAAAAGTCAGGTTTGCCAGGGTCTCACCTACAATCTCCTCTGCTCTGGGACTCAAGGGATTACCTGCTCACAGCAATTCAGGATAACACACATGTCTTGCCATTCTCCCCGTTCAGTTTAGGAAGACTAGTCACTCCGCAGCACTGGCAGGGGAATCCTCCCTGCATCCAGCACCCGCTCCCGAGGATGCTCGCAGCCGGGATGCAGGCAGGCAGAGGTCCTGGGCAGCAGGGCCAGGCCGCGCATGCCCACACCTGCTCACACGCTCGTGGGCAATCCTGGCCATGCACGGCTCTAAAGCCTGCAAAAGAGAGCGGTCACAAACCAGCAGCAAGGTAAGGGAGCAGAGCCTTTGTGCTCAGGCAGCCGAGATCGGCGCTCAGCAGCCTGCTCTCGCCCCCGCAGGGCCCTGCACTGGGATCCTGCCTCTTCCCACGCTCCAGGATACAGAGATGAAACCCTGCTCATGGCAGGCTAAGCTAAGGCTCACATGGAAGCAGGGGAGCGCATGAAAAGGGCACTGCTGTACAGAGTGCTGTCAGAGGAGGCGTACAGAGTAAAGCCCTGGAATTCAGCTGGATTTACTGAAGCTGTGCTGGTAACCGCATGGGTGGGGGCTGGCAGAGCCCTGAGCAACCACTGCAGCACGCTGGCTGTTAGCTATACCCTTCACCAGTTAGCAGCTCATCAGCGGCACAGCCATGCCAGCATCTCCCAAAAGGCGGAGAAGGCAGTAGGGATGACGGTGGTGGAAGGTACCGGCCGTGCGTTCCCACCCTTACGGGGTGAGCACAGGGGTCTCCGCGGTCGGTGTGGGGTGGCACAGCCAGCAGGCTGTGGACAAGAGGCATTGACAAGACGCCACCCTCTGCCTAATGTACTGTGAAAAGAGAGGGGTATTTTGGTGAGGTATTGATCCATATTCACGTAGCATCTCACCCCAGAAAGGAGTGGCTGCCACCCCCTCTATCAGATATTTCTGGTTTAATCACATAAAACGCTGCAGCGGAGAAATGCTGCGCTCCATCAGCAGCCTGTCACGATCAGCCTGGCTGCACCAAGAGGCAGGGGAAGAGTGGAGCAGTGACCCTTGACAATCGCGGGCTAGGCTGGCCGGCAGGGCACCAGGGGCACCATCAGCACCCTGCAGGTGAGCTGCCCTGCAGAGACAAGTTACAGCTCAATTAGAGCCAGGAATATCAGGCAGGAAACAGATTTTTTTCCTTTATAGCCCAGTGCAGGAGGATCACAGAAGCATCAATAAACCATTACTTCCTCTCTCCTTTCTAATAACGTGAGCAAACAAAGGGTTTCCCCAGAGCCTGCTGCCAATTTCCTCCTGCCCCCATCCGCAGGAGGGGGCTCCCGCCCTGTTTAGGACAAAGCCAGACCCCTGCGCTGTCCTGGGGTGCTCTCCATGTCCCCCTGGCCCCCAAGACAGGCAGGGAAAGATGCCTTTCCCAGGGCCAAAGTCAGGCTTTTACGAAGCATCCTTCCAGGATGTCCCATGGGTACCTAAGCATGGCCAACATGGGGCACAGCCGCACAGGCAGGAATGCATTCACCCCCACAGCTCACGCTGCTCTCATCCTCACTGCCCCAAGAGCCGTCTCCCCAGAGCACACATGCACAGGACGAGCTGCACACCTCTGCTTCCCCGTGTATGGGCTGAGGAGAGACCCCAGTGTTTCACAAAACATCGGTGTCCTCGCCGTGCGGGCAGCACGAGCTCCTCGCCCGCCCTCCTGGGGGTATCGAAACTGATGCCCCCCTCCCTCTTAGTTTTGAGTCCTTCCCCACGTACCACCGGTGTTGTTCAAACGCACTCACACAGAAGAACTTGCTCAACAGTCTAGAATAATCATAGCTTTCAGAAAAGCATTTTCTACACAAACAGGCTGACAGCTGCATCAGCACAGACAGGCTGAGCCACTCTGCGTGTGTGAGACTCCCACATTTATGAAAGTGGCCCATTAATGTATGGCAGGCTTTTCTTTGCCTCTGCAGGGGGCTGATCCAAGAAAACATGGCATTTCTTTCCTCCTGCCTCCCCAGTTTTTGGTGATCAAAGGCACTTGCTCTTCTGCGTGTGCAGGGACCAGTGCCCTCGTTCCCGCAGCTGCTTTTGCAGCCATAGGGGTGCCCAGGGGGCTGCTGATTTTCACCCTCATGGCATTGCTCCAGATCTCGCAACACGACAACAAAAGACAGACAAAGTTTTGTCTCCAGTGACAGTTCAGTTTTCACGCAGCTGCACTGACATGGACCACGGCTGAAATTAGGATATTTATCCCACTGGCATACACAGGCACAGGCTGGTTCTTTGTTACTCAAATCGGAGACGAACGCCACCTCCTAGGTCACATGCCGTTCGTCCCCAGTCACCACCAGACTGTCTGCACGCTGTATTCCTTCCAGATTTAAATTATCATGGCAGCAATTTACAAAAATCAACCAGCCTTTGTCCATGGCGGAGTAATGTACCAGATAAGAGTTCCCCCTTCTGAACCACAGCTCAGACACACAGGCTGAGTTTTTGGTTTTGCGTTGTTGTGGGAAATTCAGCTCCTTTCTCTTCCCCTTTTTGCAGTCTCCATCAGAAATGTTTAGTCCCTAGGCTGTTGGCTAAGAGATATGCATTAACTTGTTCTTGTCAGCATGAAGATACTGTGCCTTGCATCACTTAAAAATGCATGATAAAACCGCAAGTGAAACAATAGGCTACTGTCCTGGTTACTGGCAAATAAGATGAGGAAAAAGCTCCAAACAAACCTGCAGCATCTCCGACTCGCTAGCGAGCGAACAAAGACATGGCTGAGCTCTTCTGACAAAGAGGCAGCCCCGAAACAGATCTGGAATTCCTGCTGATATGCTATAGTGAGTTTCTAACAGATTGGTGTTTTTCCACTGTGCGCCGACAGCAGCCGCTTGAGCGGACAGCCTGCACGAATGAGAAATGAAGAGAAAGGATAATCGGGGAAAGGGCTTAAGTTGTGCAAATCATGCTAAAGCAAAACCCAGAGCTGCTGGCAAAAGAGAGGCAAAACTAGGGACGGTGCAGGCATGAGTGGCATCTGGAATAAACAAAACCCTGAAGGCAGCAGAGGGATGCACAGCAACCAAATTTCAATCAACTTCTCTCCCAGGAGCAGGTGGCTTCAGGGTCAGAGAGAAGCGGGCAGAGACACGCTGAGGAACAACAAAATACACGCAACCCACCACTGCACACTTGTACTTTGAGGTGGAACTGCTTCACCCTGGGTCTCTCCAGCCATGCTCAGACCCTATTTACTGGCCACTATGATCGGAATCAGCCACCAAGTCCTTCCCTTTGTAATTCTGCATCCTCCAGTAACCAGAACACGTCTTCTAAGCCAAAACACTCTACGAGGACAAAAGCAGAGACAGAAGTTTTTAAAATAAAGCAGTCAACACATATTCACATATCTTACCATCCTCTGCTGCCTTAATTCTTACAGCTCTCAGTGCTTCAGGGCACTCCCCTGACTCAGCCTGTCCCAGGTGGACAGCCACCAGACGACAGAGCTGCCCCTCTCTTTAGGGTTACCTGTTTAGCATCCTTTTGGCACACAACTGTCAAGCCAAGTCATTATCAGACATGATCCAACACTGCATCTGTGCAGGGAAAACTTGTGTTTCTATTTATATATTTGTATATATAAATTACACACACACATATATATAGAGCTACCATCTACACCAAAAAAGAAAACTGCAGAGAGCTGCTACTTCGATGAAAGCTCAGGATTATGAACCAGGATATATCAAGATGGAAGGAAAGACACTGCAGCGAAGTGTTAGCAGTTGTTCTAAGACTTATGACATATTAGCATCAAAACTTGTAAAAAAAGCCCAACAGAAGGGGCCGTGCCAGTCTTTGCACAGTCTTCAGTCTGGTAGCCCAAAAAAACTGCTGCAGATGCCCTTCACTCACTGAGATTCAGTACAGCTCCCAGGTCACTTGCATGCAATTAGCACAAGGGCATAAGAAAGCCCCTATATTAGAGTGTGATCAAAAAGTGCAACTAGTTTCTAACCTCCCAAAGTGCTGGGCAGACTACAAGGTGCTAGTCTCAGCCCATCTTTGTTTTCATTGAATTGGCAAAAAACATGGATGTGGGCTGCAGACCCAGCTGCAGAAATGCTCTTTGCTGTTGATCAGGTTTGCCACACGTTGCCAGGACGAGGGGCAAGGACAGAGCCCAGAGGAAGAAACAAACCTGGGAAACTCTTCTGGCATTCAAGAGGAAGGTTCAGTTTTCCCCCCAAACCTATTTCCATAGCAGAGACTGTAGCAAAATGCTGGAAAGGTGATAGTCATACAAGAGGCAGGACCAAGCAATTCAAATTTCTGCCACGTTCAAGAGAATTCTCTCCCTTCTCATTCACCTCCATCCTGGAGTACATTTCCAGCACGTGAGGATCAGTTAAGTCAAGTCACCAGGGGTCAAGCAGGAAAAACTACAAGTTGGCAATTCAACTGATGCACAGACAGATGCAAGAGAAGTGCACGTGTGCGCTAACTGGAAGGGATTTTCCTCCTGCATGCCACAGACTGGCACTGATTTAACAGCATGCAGTTGCATGTTTGAGAGAGAGGTAATAACTTGTGATTCATCTTGCAAGGGAATTTATGGTTTAGTAGCTTTTCTTCCAAAATCCTCCCTCTCCCGTGACCAACCTTCTGGCAAGGGACAGAAGGCGGCAAAACTGCAGCTGTGATGCTCTTTGGACATAATTACCGTGTTGTCCAAACCCAAAACGATGGAGAAATTATAAAGTGTCTCTTTCTGACTTAACAGGAAAGGGGAGACTGGAAAAAAAGACTGACCTGTCGCCTCAGCCCCAGGGAACACGGGACAGCAGACCTGGCAGGGGGGACAGGCACACAACCCAGGAACGCCAGCCGGGCGTGGAGGAGAAGGGGCAAGGAAGGTGGACAGGTCACCAGCCAAGGCAGAGCAGATTCTGTGGGCTTGGGCATGAGCAATTTGAGAACAAGTGTCACTCTCTGGTACCTGCCGTACGAATAGCCACATGTACTTTACTAAGCCATTAATGAGGGAAAACAGCTTCCATCCTCACGAGGCAAACACAGGCAAGTCATCAGCTAGTTTTATTCCTGGACAGATGTAAATTGCACAGAATTGTAAACCAGCCACAAATCCCCAGGCTCTTTTTAGCAGCACTGGGATCAGAGCTGCCAGGCCCGGTGCAGCTAGTGCTCCTTTCCACAAAGCTGTCACTGCGACAATGAAAACCTGCCTGGCATCACCATGAGCAAAGAGGCCTTGGAAAGTTCTCCCCAAACAAAGATGATTCCAGTTAGAAGGATCAAAGGCAGCTTGCTTGCTGCAGGACCAGTTAACAGCCCGGCGAAAAAATTTTCCTGTGCCCTGGACCCCGCGTACAGAGAGAACGCTGCCCCTTCTGCCGTAAAGGGATGCAACTCCCCCTGCAAACCCCAAAATAAAAAGAAAGCCAGCAGGGCTGGACCAGAAACCGCATTAACTCGTACAGAAAACCCAGCCCTTTCCTCTGTAATGAGCGTTCCTCCTCAAGTTACTTGTGCCTCCTACCTGAAATGCAGCCTATCACAGTGATGCGATCAGATCATATCTGCGGTCTACTCCAAAATAAAGTGACCCCCAAACCATCATATGGTAAAACCTTGAGTACTTGTTACCAGGAGTAGAATTGCTTCAAGTAACTCCACATTCCCACAGAGCAAAACTCACTCCAAGGTGGAGGGATCACTTACAAACAGTCCTTTTACCATCATCCCTTCACACAACTCCCAGGCACATCAGGTAGACCAAGATCCTTGAGGACTTCTGCTAACGGTGTTTCAGGCCAGGGACCCAAGAGACCAAGCACACTTACGAAGTTTCTTCAAAGTAGGTGCCCAAAAAACACACCTCATTTCTATACGATGTTCCCATCATATGGATCTCACCAGCAATTTCTCTTGTGTCCACAGCCCCTGCTTTGCTACAGGCACAAGGATTTGAAATACCAGTACCAGGAAACCCCAGGATACCCAACCACTTCCCCAACGCCTTCAGGCTGTACAGACCAGCTCCCAACAGTGTAGAGGAGCTGCCTTGTGCTGGGCAAGTACTTCCCAACGTGGGAATCCCAAACAAGTCTCCCACCTAAGAAGAACGGCATGTCCAGTCCCAGCAGCCTCCTTCCAGCTGCCAGCAGCCTTCATGACCTTAACCTAGGTACAAAATATTCGTTAAGGGATTTAAACAAGAACTACGACAGCCAGGCTCCTGGTGAAAGACAACCCTCAAACGCTCATTTGCTTTCAGGTGGGCTGTCGTAAAGCTAAGGCAAGAAGGAACACCTCCTTGTGAAAGAACACAGGCTTTGCCCTTGCTCCCCTACCATGGATTTTAGTAGCTATATGTTGTGACACGTTCAGAGTAGTGCTATCAATGCGACTCATGCTTTTGGCTTAGTAGTATACACAAAAATTACATGAAGTTAGGTGTGCCAGCTAATTATTGCAAAGCCATTTAACTACTGTTGAGAATGCAGGTGCAGGGCAGCAAGGCAGGAGGCATCAGAGGGGCTGAAATACTCCATGCAGGCTGTGCTGTCAAGAGGTAGATCGTGCTAATTGCCCATAGACAAAATATCCAAGTATGCCAATGTGCTTGTTAGCTGAGAGCTGCTCCCGCAAGCACATTTATTCCTGGTAAAGTGGATTTTTCTGCTGAAGCAATCAGCACCCAGCCACTCACCAAATCCAGGGAGTCAATGCAACCAAGCGTTATCGGGACAACAGTAAAGCTAATGTTAACTTATGCCCAAAAATAAAGATACCATTGAGATCCACAGCAGTGCCTTACAACTACAACTGTTACGCATGTGATCACAGAGCACAAGCCAAAAAAAAAAAAAAACCACCCCAGAAAACTGAATTAAAGACCCTGCAGCCTCCCAAGTTGCTTTTTGACTGGCAAACAGCAGGAGCGGACAACACACAATTTTTCTGTACTACAAAACTTAGACAGACTGACAGTTTCCATTGACCTACAAAAGTACCTTGAGAATTGCCAGTTTAGCTGTGTTTGTCAGAGGAATGAGGCTAACTGGCTGTTGTCTCCAGATTTAGTTCAAGAACAAATTCTGGGGTTTGTTTAGCGGGCTTTTTTTACCTTAAGAAAAGATTAAAGGGTTCAAGTGGATTTGCTGACATTTCACCTATAAGGAAGAGGTGAGTCATGGAAGAAAAGCAATCCATTAGTGTCCCGCACTATCTGCGGGGAAGAAATAGCCTACTGCTCTAGCTGCAAGTTATAATCCCATCTCTCTCTGCAGCTTAGAGTGGCAGAGAGCCTCCAGAAAACACAAAGAAACGGGAACAGGAGGGGAATGTCCTCTTCGGACGTTGTGCTACAGGCAGCAGAACAGCCATAATCCTGTTTTCCTCATCCCTGAGGCAGTAAATCAGAAAAGCTGCATTTGTTGAAGTGTTCACTTCTCACACGCAAAACTTGTGCCCAGCTCACGTGCGTTATTACAGTACCGATTTCTTGCACCCACCTCTCCACGTGCCACATTCACCTGTGCCAGCACCCACCTTGCTCAACAGCATCAGTGGGAGCGAACTGGTCCACTTCAGGAAAACTTCCCAGCCCACCTCCAGTGGGACAAATCCCACGGGAACGGAGATGGACCTGACTCAGCTCACCTCCACGTGACCCAGCTGGTGGTCCCTCCACGGAGGAGGTCTGTAGCAGGACCCATCCAGTGCACAAGGCCACCATGGGGTGGAAGCTGCCCGACAGTAAGGGGCTACACTAACCCTTGAGCTGTGTGGTTAGCACAGCCCACGTGTGCCATCTCTCCCTGTCCCGCTCCCACATTCATTTCCCTCCCCAGACTCTTCCAGGTCGATGCTGACCACCCTTCACTGCTCATAACTCTCCGCAGCCCAACTATGAGAGGTTTGGGTGGTCACAGAATCACAGAACGGTCGGGGTTGGAAGCGACCGCTGGAGCTGATCTAGTCCAGCCCCCTGCCAGAGCAGGTTCGCCCAGAGCAGGCTGCTCAGGGTCACAGCCTGGCAGGATTTGAATGTCTCGGAGAAGGAGACCCCGCAGCCTCCCTGGGCAGCCTGTGCCGGTGCTCGGTCACCCTCGGAGTGAAGAAGTTCTTCCTCGTGTCAGATGGAACTGCCTGTGTCTCAGCTTGTGCCCGCTGCCCCTTGCCCTGTCGCTGGGCACCCCTGAAAGGATCCCGGCCCCGTCCTCCTGACACTCGCCCTTGAGGCACTTGGAGGCACCGGTGAGATCCCCCCCAGCCTTCTCTCCTCCAGGCTGAACAGCCCCAGCCCTCTCAGCCTTTCCTCACAAGGGAGATGCTCCATGGCCTCCATAGCCCTCCTCATCATCTCCATAGCCTCCGCTGGCCCCTCTCCAGTAGCTCCCCATCTCTCCTGAACTGGGGAGCCCAGCACTGGGCACAGCACTCCAAACACAGCCTCACCAGGGCAGAGCAGAGGGGGACAATAACCCCCCTCGACCTGCCGGCCGTGCTCCTCCCAATGCACCCCAGGGTCCCACTGGCCTTCTTGCCCCCAAGGCCACGCTGCTGGCCCATGGGCGACCTGCTGCCCACCAGAGCTCCCAGGTCCTTCTCTGCAGAGCTGCCCCCCAGCAAGTCAGCCCCAGCCCGTGCTGCTCCTCCTACATGGTCCTCCACATCTGAAGAGTCACATGAGACCAAACATTGCCAACAGCAGTTTTGCTGGGAGAACTTTTTTGCCCAGCCATTTATAGTATACTAATAGTGTTTAAAAGCTTTTAAAGTCACCACAGCTCGACATCATTTTGAGACCTTAAGCTTGTGCATGACAGCTCAATAATACAGCCAGGTCACATCTGTTCATGTGTCTCAGATCCAGCCCATATCACTGGACAATGCTTTTAAGGGAGCCCGAGACCACAGACAAGATGATGCTTCCCAAAACCAGATGCTGGAAGAGTTTCTTTCCATCCCTGATGCAAAGAATTCTAGTGTACAGGCCCTTGGTAATAACTGCACTATTATTTCAATGCTGCTGCTATGTCTTCTCATCAAGCTAAAGACAGACACATGAAATCAAAACAGACACATGAAATTCAAAAAACAAATTAAAGGGGGTGCATTTTTCAGTTGAAGTCAATAAAGGTGATTCTGGGGCAGACAAAATCTTCATTACTTAGAACCCAGCACTTCAGGGGACATTGCTTTTTTGATGTCAAATGGAAAAATTCTTCAGCTACAAACACTTTGATTCGGCCAGGCTCAAATCCCTAAGCAGGTAATGAATTTTTATGATCACTATTTTTGAGGTACTGGGTTTTCACACAATTATTCTTTTTACATGCTTAAAAACATGGGCTGCCCTGATACTTTAGCTTCTCCCCAAATATTCACCAGGGACAGCCAAGCCCAGACACAGAGGGAAAGGGACCGTGGACCTGCCTTCTGCCATGTCAGTTGGGATCAATTATGACCTGGGCACAGCACATTCGATATTCAAACCATGGTACCCCCTCCATCCACCTGCAAACATATATCCTTTCCTCAGGCAAAGAGGGCAAAAGGGTATCTTCAAGCAGCCTGAAAATCACAGAATTCACCCAGTTTACACAAAAAGGAATTGTCACCACATCAGACTGAGAGGCCACGGAAGATTGCGTTTGTCTGCTTGGTGGGGAGCTTCAACTTGATCTCATTAGGCAGCCATCTGGTTTTACAGGAGCTTTCACATTCCCTGTACAGCCGTCACAGCACACTGCACTGAACTCGACCGACGGAAAGCCCTCCACCCTGACAACGTGCCCATCACCATTTCCACCTTCCACATGCGAGGGGTGAAAGTCGCCTGTGTGGTCCATCAAGGCTTTCTTCCCACCTCCAGAGAAGGAGGATGCAACTCAGAGGCTGAGCTCAGCCTCCCAGCCAGCGAGCTTGAGGGCAGTGGAGCTGGAGCAGGAACAGTGGGAGATGACACCCCAACATAGCAGTTGTGGAGGTACCACCCCTGGCACAAACCTCATGGACAAGGCATTCAAGACCTTTTCATCAAGGCATCATCCCAGCTTCTAGGCGATACCCTCCTCCTTGTGGGCGAGGGTCTATTTTTGCAGCTATTGCCTCATCTTCTCTGTTATCCCTTTGTTTTTATTCAATATAATAGCAGGTTTGGAGCTGGGGCCTGCCCTCGGGTTTCCATACTACAAGGCACTGCCTCCACTTGTACCAGAAAAAAATCCAAGAAATAATAGCTATTAATTAGAAGAGATCTAATCTGAATTTGGAGCCAGTGATTTAGCAAGGAATGACCCACAGCCTGGAATTATCTACCATGCTTAGTATGACAGCTTGATTATTTTTTTTTTTTTTAAATTAAATCTCTTGAGCAGCTGAACAAACTAAAATATCAGCCTACGGTGGCATTTCCAGATCACAGGCACAAAAATCAACATCTCACAGCCCGCTTTCACGCACACCACCCCAGCCAGCGCAGGGAAGAGGGACCAAGCAGTGTAGATGGGACCCCATCAGCGTGACAGCACAGACACCCATCCAAAAGCACATCTCGCTAGCACAAAAGGCAGTCCAAGTCAGAGGAACGGGCTCACCACACTCGCAGCTGGGTGACACCATCCCTTTAGCTGTACCAGATGGACAGGAGGGAGGACACGGACTCCACAACTCAGTGATCAGGAAGTACGCAGCTTCCAGGGAGGAAGGAAGTGACAACTACTGCTTCTTAACAACTTCAACAGGCAAACAGATAACCAGGAAAAACAAACCCATGAACTTCCCACCCCATTCCGAAAAGCCCACGCTGCCAAAATTTTACTTCCCCTTCTCGCTTAAGCTTTATGCTAAAACGGGACAAGTATTAATGCTTTGTTCCCTTGCAAGGCAAGCAAACGGCTCTGCCTTGCAGGGTGTGAACACAGAAGGGCTAAAACGAAGGTAACCCTCCTCTCCGGCTGCAGGGTGGTGGGTCTTGACTTTGGGACAAAACTATCTCCCTGTTAGCATCAGCGGAGCTTTGACAAGAAGAAGGCTCGGCATCCCCGTGGCAAGAAAGCAATGCAGGGTGAAGGGGAGCAGACAGAAACAGACGCAGTCATGAATAGTGTCCTCTGTTCCACTTTTCACATGAAAGCTTCAAAATCCTTTTTTTAAAAAAATCAAATATTTTGCCACACGATAAAAATCAAGACAAATTAGGCTTGACAAGCCCCTCGTGTAAAGGTCAAAAGTTTACTCATGAGCCACTGGCTGGGGAAGCAAAGTGATGCTCCTCCAGAAGCAGGACCGGGTCACACCACAATTCCTGCTGCAACTCAAGACCAAAGGCAGTGAGGGCGGTCAGGGTCCACAGAAAGAATTCCCAGTAGAACTCAACAGACTCATTTTTCAAACGAGAATTTTTCCTCTAAATACAACAAGCATGCTGCAGCTCCAGATGCCAACTCACAGGAAAACCACAACCCGGGGTCCTCCAATAGTGCCACCATCCATTTCTACCTGCCTCAGCACAGGAACCAAACTGCTTCCTGCAGCCCATTAGCAGAAGCACTCAGGAACAGCCCCAGCATCGAGCTCAATCATTTTTCCTGGGTCTCGTGACACAGCTTTGTCATCTCCACTCGCGAGACAGGCCCTGGAAACAGGATCTCCTTCCCCATCAGAAGTCAGCACCCACTAGCACAGCGGTCTGCACGCAGCACCTCAGCAAAGGTGGCACCAGCCAGGCTGGGTGGCAGCATGTCACCAGCCCAGCGGGACCAGCACTTCTCCCCAGTGGCACCGCAGCAGCCCCCACCACGTTTGCTATCACCAAACACTGTCCGGCACAGGCAGCCCTACCCCGTCCTCGGCACGGCACCGGGTGCGCGCCGTGAGAAAGGGATCAGGTGTGGGAAAAAAGAGCAGGTCTGCAAGAGCCTGTGAACTGGGGCTGATCTCCTGGTCCAACAGCAAATGCTCCCAGCCCTCGCAAGGCCACATACAAATGCACCTCTTTAGTGAAAGAAATTGAGCCAACCGTTACTGCCGTGGCCGAGAAGAAAGCCTTGATTTCAGGTTTTCTCTCTGGAAGAAATGCAATGCACATGCATTTTCATGTAAAAATCTCTGCGCACAGAGCTCTGTTAGAACCTGTGGCTTGTAAAATTTTGCTTATAGCATTGGCTACGTAGGATGTCGGTATCTGTGAAGTCTAATTTTCTTGCAGACTATCTAATGCTACAGTTGCACGCTAAGGCTGCTTGCACTTCCCTCCTTACAAACCCATTCTGGAATTCATTCTTTTTCCAGTGCCCAGACTGACAGCTCATATGCTGAACACATACCCTGCCTGGGAACGACAAAGTTTAAATCGTTCATGAGGGAGTGAGGCTTGGATGCTCTTAAAAATTCTGTTTGTTTATGTATAGCTCAGATGTACATAAGTAAGGGAAGAAAAAGAGGAGGCTGCTTCTGTTCCAGAACCGGAGCTCTCCTAATGACTTCAACAGACGGGTTCAGCTGTTTTCCATGTTTCAGCCACTGACAGATGTAAATACCAGGTTTACACCATGGGGTTTGACCTTCCCCACAGGCATTAATATGCCCCAGATCTCGCAAAGGATCTTCTTAGGTCAGCCAGTGACCATGATATAGTTGCTTGGTTTTTTCAAAAAGGCTTTTGTCAAAACCAGGATATAGGTGGGTGTTGGTTTTTTTTTTTCAAAAACACTTTTGTCAAAGCCTTCCCTAGTGTAGAGGAGGTTACCCTTCTCTTGCACAGAGGAGGACTCTTCACATTATTTTCCCACCACTAGTAACACCGGCACATTTTTCTCCAGGGACAAGCAACACAAATTCCTCCCTGCTCTTCAGTGTCTTGCTCCCTCTGTACTTCACACAGAGCAACAATCACCAAAAAAAGAAATAAAAAAAAATAATAATTAACTTCCATGAACTTTCTGGTTTACTGGTTTCAATACAAGCCTCTCCTCTGTTTGTTTGGGGTTGTTTATTTTTTTTCCTACTAAGAGCTCACCTGATGGGATGCTGGAAATCCTGGAAGGAACCACGAGAGTGGGATCATGAGCAGAGGTGCGCAAGCACAGAGATGTTCAAACACATCTGCCGACCCCCTTCAGCTCCGACAGTGCAGCAGAGGCTGAGCTGTTGATGCCCTCCCTGCTCAAGGCGAGGACAGCACAAGACTGATCTCCTGAGGATGGGAATGCAGTGATGGCTGAAGCTGGGACACCTTCCAGCAGACCTGTTGTGTTGCACATCCACCAGCTTGACTTGATTAGCACCGTTATTTTAGAGATACACACCGATGCTGCGGGGCAGCCATCAACACTTACTTTCCCGTGGGCCAACTGGTGTTTATAAGCTTAAGTTCTCATCAATTAAATTTCACCATTAATGAGAAATTCTGCTGAGCCACAACCCCCTGTGGGGCCTCTTACCTGTATCCTCACTTATGGGCAGGGGAACAAGGTCTAGCAAAGAAAGCCAGTTACATGAAGTCCCATAGCGAGCTGGTGGCAGATTTGAACAGAATCCAGATGCCCATATGTTAATCACAGAAGCATCTTGCTCAATAAATACACAATGCAGTTATTACTTTTAGCCTTTTTCCTGCAAATGGGGCAAGAGGAAGGGTGTCTGTCTGCATTTGCTGTCCTCCAGCATCAGCACCTCGCCAGTCTTTTTGAACAGATGCTTCTAGTTCAAAACTGGCAGTTCTTCCCTTTGCAATGAGAAGTTGATCACCTTCCAGATGTAAACCAGGGAAGGAAGTCTAGCCATCTTCTCCTGGTGGAAAGCATTCAAAAAACATACAGCAGGCAGCCCCAAAAAAGTCACAAATTTGATCAGTAAAATTGCAAGATTAAAAAACAGCAGGTAATTGTGCAATACAGCAAAATGCTCACGGCAAGGCCAGCACTAGAAAGCAGGGCTGCAAATGACTTGGCAGACACTACAACCCCACAGAGAAGCTGGAAACCAGACTGTGTCTATCAGCCCCGGGCAAGTGCCTCTCCAAAGTCCTAGAAGAAAATGGCACATTTCTTCTTTCCAGTCTGGCCCCTCACCTTGCTCTTTCTCCAAGGCAGAGCCACAGACACATCGCTCAAAAGCGGACATGGGCTCTCAAGACGTCTCTCTACTGCTTGCTCACTTTTGACCAAGACAGCCTTCACGTTGTTCAACCCTGAAACAGGCTTAACGCTTCCAGCCCAAAGCAAACCCACCAGGACCATCCACATGTCCACCGGTGTCACTCCAGCCATGCTCAGCCATTAGGCGGCTGCAGGAGCAATAAGCCCAGGCTGCCAATATTGCCCATACATGGACATCCAGATCACAAAGGCAAATTTTATGTGATATCAAAAAGCCTAATTATTTTTAATCAGAGTAGAAGTGAGAAGAACATTTCTTCACAGCCAAGCAAAAATAGAGGCTAAAGATTGTTAGCGTATTTCTACTTTAATCATTCTGATCTGTGAAAGACTGCAGAACTTCTGGCTAAAATTTCAAGTCTTCAGCTACAGTAATTAGAAATGGTTATAATTCCCCTGACTGTGTAATTTAGTCTCAACAATAAAACTTCACCTCAAAGCATTAGCAGCTCTGACATGATAGCATCTCTGTTACTGCAACAGCCCAGAGAAAAATGCTTCATTCTTTCATTTTCTTGCATGTGTTGAGAAATGCAGCCTCAGCTGCAAAGCACTACCAGCTGTTTATTCTCCAAAATAAAACTTAATTTTTAGCCTAACCACTTATTCAGGATCTGTTGCAAGTATTGCAATTAAGCTCTGATGCCCACTGAAAGCTCCGTCAAATCTGCAGGAGATGGTCTGTACAACAGCCTGCACAATACCACCTTCTGCTCAGGAGCAACAGGAGGAACTCTGCCAGGGTCAGGAGCACCCTGCTTAAAGCTGGATTTTATGTAGATGGAGGGAGAAACTTACAGCAAAGCACAATTGCCAAAGCTCAGTTTCCAGTGACTGGAGATTTGCTATCAGAACACCCGATCACTTGACTGACACCATGCAACCGATTTTGTGCTCCACATCATCATCGTCATCTCCACACTAGCATGAAAGGTCTGACAGTACCTGAGCTACCACAGGTCGCTGCTTGCCCAGTGGTCCCACACTGGCAGCAGCCTCAGCACAGGCTGCTCCATCACAGAAATAACGCATTTGCTATCCTGGCAGAAAAGCAGCCAGGTTAGAAACAAAGAGTTTTCCAGCAAGCCGGTGAACTGAACGAATTGAGAGCAGGGACGACAAGAGCAGCGGTGGCACAGGGAAAGGCTGGACCAGGCTCCAGGAACGGTGCAAGCTGCCAGACCTGTGCTTTGAGCCCTGGTCTGCATGGACAGGCAGCTCCTGCGCTACCTTGCTTGCACCAAGCACTTCCAATCCTGAGCCCGTGTCAATGCTACAGCACAAAGGGGTTTCCTGCAAACACAGAGCACTCAAATTCCACTCCTTCGGAAAACTCTCATTGCAGCTTGGGAGGTGAAACACCGTTTCTGCGCCTGCCTGGCCAGGATTACCTGTACTCTGCACTTGGTGATGCTGCAGGAGAATTTTAAGTTGTTGCTAGGCTGCACAAAGCAGTCCCTGAGTTTTATCGCATGCCTGCTTATTCTTGTAGAAAAAACCACAGCAAACAGCAATCCAAGGCATCCTTAAAATGCTTGTTACACTCTCACCTGGGTCCGTTTTCTCACCAGACGGTGCAAAGCTTCCCAGCCATCAGC
The DNA here is from genome assembly GCF_963210335.1 of Falco punctatus. Taxonomy (NCBI): domain Eukaryota; kingdom Metazoa; phylum Chordata; class Aves; order Falconiformes; family Falconidae; genus Falco; species Falco punctatus. Next base: position 10,899,157 of record NC_137583.1, on the reverse strand, counting down.
ACACACATCTTCCCACACAGACAGCCCCCTTCCTGCTCCTCCAGAGGTACAAGGTGAAAGTCTGACCTACCAAAGGCCTCAGCAGAGCAGAGAACCCAAACCCATGTTGCAAACATTTTTTTTCAGTTATTTCAAATACATTTCAAGTCATTTTGTAAAAGGCTATTAATAGTAATTTCAAAGCTAAATCCTAACAGCTTAATACAGCTGAGCAGCTGATTTGCAGCAGCCAGCATGCAAAACCATTCCCACTTCACCAGGAAACATCTCCCTGCAACTTAGCACATATTTTCACACCCCTACCAATACAGCATTTTATGGCTGCCATTCCCCTCCTCGGCATGTAATATTAACAATTCCATCGATGGGGAATACAGCCTGGGTCAGCGCAAACAAGAAACAAGGCAAGACCAGTCAAGCAGACTGCTGCTCCCTTACACGGGTCCCAAAGCCAGAAGCAAACCACCACCTCAGCCCCTGCCCCGCTCCCTGAACCACTGGGACCAGAGCAGATAAGCTTTTCTGGCAGGCCAAGCATCACCTGTAGTTTGGCATCTTCCAGGATAGTCACTTGCTTCGTGCTCCTTGTGGTGCCGCAGCACAGCCCCAAACCTTCACCCAAAGGTGGAATCACTCCAGACACAATTACAAAATTACATGTCCCATCCTAATGACAGCAACGTACAGGCTATCTCACCCAGAGGAAGGACCCGTATTATTTGTTGGACTCAGCGTTTGTCCCTTCCTGACACCGAGTGAACCTCCTGCTCCTAAGGCAGCTTTCTGAATTCAATCTTTCACAGCTCCACACAGAGCTTTGAAAGGCCTGCCTTCCGTGACCGGCTGGCTCCAGAGGACACCCTTAGCTCCAATTTAACCTTCACATATTTCTGCCACTCATACATCGCTTAAGCATCAGCACGCAGCCGGAGACAAAAGACCAACCTCATGCTGACGGGCACCTTTCCATTCAATCAGAAGCCACGGAGCTCATGCCGACAGCTTCGCTGCGCTGCAGCACTATTTGCCTTACATTAGATATTAGCGTTTGCCTCTTGCTCTGTCAATAGCTGGAGGCAGTTATCCCACACGCCGTGCTGTTACCGGCCGGTGCAGTGCTGGGTACATGTTCTCACTTGTCTCAGCAGCAGCACCTGCCAGCCCCCAAGTTCGTTACGGCTCTGCTTGCTACCACCATGCCTACCGGCACTGCCACCCGAGACCTCCACCGCAGGTGTGCCAAGCCAGGGTTCCAGCGTGTGCGAGGCCGGTGTTTCAGCGAGCAGGTCACGGCCTGCGGCGCACGAGCTGCCCCCGTTCAGCAGCACGCAGCCCCATCCTTCCTTGTCGCCGCTGCATGGCTTCAGCATCTATCCCCAGAATGGCACTTGACTTGAAACCACTCTTAATAACCCACAACAGAACTCAAAGGGAACTACAGAGGAGCAAAATCGGCTTAAGTTAGGTGTTTCTAATTGACCCAAATTAACTTCACATCAGCTTCACGTTCCGGTGCCCTGGCTTGGCCCTAACTTGTTTCTTAGAGGCATTATGTGTTTGTGTGGTTGGTCCCCCTCCGTGCCCCCGCAAACTAACCCTCTTTTAGTAGCAACATTGAGCCACAAGGATTTCAGTACAAAATTCTGCCACATCTGCAATAAAAAGCCATCACCCAAGAATAAGCTTTAAATAATAAATGGGAATTATTTCTTCCTCTAGAAAAGCCAAGGCATGAATTTTCCATATCTATGAAAGCTGAGCAAAAAACCTGAAAATCAAGAGGAGCTCAGAATAAAGCTGAAGCTCCTAATAGCGGATGGCAGTAGCAACAGCAGTCCGAGCCTCTCCTGTGAGCATCCTCTCAGAGTGCTGCTGCAAGCGGCTTTTGGGAGATTTGCTGCTGTTGGCTGCGACTGTTGTGCAGCCTATTGCTCACCTGGAACCTGACTGCACTGCTAACAAAGCCCAAGGCTTACTTTTACAATGGTGACTCCTGTTGGCCACTCTCTCTCCGTGCTAAGCACGCTAACACTAATCATTAGCTGTGGTTTCCCTCTGTTGTGATTGGGGCAGCATTAATTGCCTCCCAAACTGCCATCACTAATTAGTCTCGGTGTCCTTATTAAACCAAAACTGGGTGACACATTGTTTGCACTCATCCTGGACATTCAGCAAACGGTCTTAAACAAGCTTTCAGTGAGCAGATGCCTCCTCCCTTGAATAAAGGCAGGTTTTGACTTCAGATCAGCTCTTTGGAGCTGGCAGGACGCAACAGTAGAAAGTCAGGCACAGACACAGCATTACCACAACCGCAGAGCAGCAAATTAGATCCTGCTGCCTCATGCATCATTAGGCAAGTACAGGTGCCGGAAATCTAATGGCCAAAAAAAGATGAGCGGATGCAGGGAAGGCTCTTCTGTTTCCTGTGAAGAGGTCTAGGGGCATTTAGGAAAGTTACAGCTGAACTAGAGGAGAGGGCTCACAAAGTCACCAGCGATGCTGCTTTAATATTAGTGCCTTACTAACAGACTGTCAAAAGTCAGCCTGGCAGGCTGCAGCAAAAGATAACCGGAGGAATGCATGTAAAGTCAGTGAAGAAATGCTTTTCCTGTAAGGTCTCAAAACTGGTACAAGCAAGCAAGGTGGAGGGATGCAGGAAGGCTGCTCTGTCTCCCAGCAGCCTGGGAGAAGGCTCCCGCACCCACAGCAGCGGGAAGACGTCACGCCACACAAGCAAATGAAGCAGGGGACTGCAGAGAGGAGCCCCATGAGCAGCAGCCTGGAGCGACGCCACCGTGGCATTTTAAAATCTAGACATTTAATAAGGTCTTTGGTCTGCAACTAAACAGCGCCTGTAAACAGCTTAAGGGCTTAGCGATGCACAAGATGTCCCCTCCCGCCAGGCCATCCTGGTGGCAGGAGAGCCCCAGCCCAGCGGGCAGGCTGGCTCAGAGTCCAGCAGCTGGCAGAGCCACCGGCACGCAGGCGCTGCCCAGGCGATGCCAGGCGCACGGAGCCGCACGCACCCGCGCTCCCTTACCGGCCGTTACTGCTCAGCCGGGGTTCGGCGGCACGGGAAGGAGCACCGGCAGCACGCTGGGATAACGGGGTTCAGCACCATCTCCAGCCAGAGTCCAAAAGGGCCGTTTGTAACACTCACCGCGTTTGCACACACTTACACACCCACTGATGCAAAGAGTCCTCAGGATGCTGTTCCCACGGCTACCCCAAGGCCCGAATGGATATAAGACCCCCACGAATTAGCCATATATGAAAGGCCTGCTTTAATTTCAGAAGCCGCACTGTCCCTCAGAAGCCCCCACTGAGCAGCCCCCTGCACTGCACAAGGCAGGAGCAGCCCCTCTCCCCCGAGCTCATGGCCGGACCCCCCCCCGCCCCCCGTTAGGTGGGGGCCAGCCCCAGAATTGCTTCCTGGCACCACCTGGTCTCAGGCTCTCTGTCGCTACCCGTGTTGGCTGTAACTGCTGCCACCGCAGCGGCTGTGCCCGGGCCGGTACAGGCGTGCCGGCGGTATCACGGTGTGCGGGGGGGACGGTCACCCCCTCGGTCCTGGGGTGCCAGGCGAACGGAAACCCCCGCGGCCAGCGGGAGATGGCTACAGCACCTACGGGCACCAGCCGGGGCTGCTGGCGGGGAGACTCCGGGGTCACCGGCAGTCGCGCAGGCTCCCGGGGGGAGGGTCCCCCTCATCACGCCCCCCAGAGCAGCACCGGGGGTGGTCTGACTGCCCAGCCCCGGCGGGCCCCCAGCCCCCGCGGACCCCCAGCCCCGGCGGCGCACCCGGCGGCCGGCACAGCCGCCCCTCGCCAGCCCGCTCGGTGCGGGCCCCGCAGCCCGGCCCGGCCCGGCCCACCTGCAGCCGCTGGAGGTAGGAGGCCGGCGCGTAGCCCGTCTCGCCGGAGCCGGCGCGGGTGACCAGCCACCAGTGCTGGTTGCTGCGCTCCAGCAGCAGGAAGGTCTCGCCGGCGGCGAAGGGCAGAGAGTTGGGCTCGGCCGAGCGGAAACTGTACAGGGCCCGGTACATGGCGGCGGCACCGGCACCTCCGACCGCCGCGGCCCGGCACGGCCCGGCACAGCCCCAGCCCCGCCCCCGCCGGGACCCCGCCCCGGGACGTCGTCGCCGCCGCGCCGCGCCCCTCCGCCCCCTACCGCCCCCTGGCGGAGCGGCGGCGCCGCTCCCGTCGCCTCCGCCGTCCCGGCAGCCCGGCCGCGCCCCGCCGCGCCCCGCCCCCCGCCGCCTCCCGGGAGCGCGCGAGCCGCGCGGCAGGGGGCACCAGCGGCCCGCGGAGCGTCGCCGGGACGGCCGCGGCGGGGTCACGCGGGGGGCCGGGGCGGCCCGGGGCCGGGCAGACTGCGGGGAGGGACCCCCGGGGACAGATCCCCAGGACGGGCCCGCGGGGACAGACCGCCGGCAGGGTGCGTTCAGCGCCGCCGCCTCCCCAGCGCCCGCCTGTCCGTGTCCCGCCGTTCCTCCCCATCACGGCCTCGCCCGGCTCCCTGCCGGCTCCCGGGGGTCAGCGCTCCCGCCCCCTGCCCGCCGCGCCCCCCGGCGCTGGCCCACCCGGCCGCCGCGCTCGGGCCGAACAGCGGTGCCCCCCGCCCCCAAGCTGTCCCAGCCCGGCCGGGTGCCCCGGGGCAGCCCCCGCCCCTGCGCGTCCCGTATGTCACCAGCCAGCGCCGTTACGTCCCCAAAGCCCCTGTGTGCCAGCGGCCCCTCCGTGCCAGGCTCCGCTCCCGGCACACGGTGAGCTTCGCAGCGGGCAAGGGGGGGGCAGCCGGGGAGCAGCACTGCGGGGGGCAAACCTCTCGCTTGTGGGGTTATCGCTCGGTATTACCGGGATCCCATGGGGCTGCGTTCTCCCCCCCGCCTGCCCACGGCATCGCAGCCTGCCCCGGCTTCGGCTGCAACATCTGCCCGGCCTCAGGGTCTGCTTGCAGCCCTACCCCTGCCCAGGTGAGCCCCGCTCCCCGGCGCCAGCCCAGCTCCTCTCTGTGCCGGGATAACGGCCCTTTATGCCACGGAGCGCTCAGCACCGGCGGTGCCAGCAGGCAGAGGCAGCGGTGGGGATGCAGGCACCTACCTCCCACACAACGGTGGTGGCACCCTGGCCTGTCCCTCTGCCTGGCACAGCGCGCTGGCTCTGCCACTTGGCGACCGAGAAGGGGCCCGGATTTCCTCTGCAAGGGCTCCTGCAAACCCCCCTGCACCCACGTATGATGCACCAGGGGCAAAGAGTCTCCAAGGGTGCTGGGAGCCCAGGACAGACTCCTGCTGCTGAGGAATCAGGTCCAAACTGCAAGTGCTGGGTGCTTTATCGTGGACAGGGAGGGGCAAGGAGCAAGGATCCCGCTGCGTCATTTGTGGGTGACTTTTAAAGCTGAACTGGAGACCTCAGATAATAATGTTTGCATCCGTTGCCTTCAGAGCCGTGGGGACCAGGACCACCGTAAGCGCTTGAGGGGCTCGGCACACGCATGGCAGCCTCTGCCGAAGCGCCGGCAGCCCCCCCACGCACCCGCTTTCCTCCGGGGCCGCAGAGGGGAAGCATTGCACAACAGCACTCATATGATTGAAACACAAACTTGCCAGCTCCACGTAGACTTATATAATTCTGCACTGCCTGCTTGTCAACATGTTGCAAAACAGCAGCGGGATCAATCGTTCTACTTTTAGGTATACAAATACTATTGTACTCCCGCCAGCCCTATCTGGGCAAAAAGTCATATGGGGTAGGGGTTGCTGTGGGGACCCTGTGCCCGTGGCTCCAGGAACAACACCGTCAGCATGTCCTGCAGGGACTGGGGGGTGTCCGTGAGCGGGATGGGGAGGCACTGGGATGTCTCTTGGCTATGCCCTAATTTCCCAATGTCCTTGGCAGCCCTTCTTCCTGGAAAACCTCATTAAAAGGCTGTAGATGGAACCCCCCCCCAACAGGATGCGTCGAGACACCCCCCCTGCCAGCAACAATCCTGCCACCGTGCTGAGTGGAGTGGGACCACCTGGGGAGGGGACAGTGCCCAGCCCGTTACAGGCAGGAGGGGCCCAGTCTCACTCCTGCTACCTCACGGCACAACTGGCAGGGTGGGAGCAGCCCCAGCCCCTCCGCAGTGCCACGTGCCCTCACCTGCTCCAGGGACACTGCCAGCAGCTCCTGCAGCTCTGCTGGAAGCTGGTCCGGCCACCTCCTCTTGGGAAGGATGTTTGCAGGTGGGAGAGCTCCAAGGCTGCTGTGGACCAGAGGCACCGCTGCAGCAGAGCAGGAGGGCGAGCTGCATGAGGCATGGGGCTGTGCTCTGCCTGCTCGCCCACGGCCAGGCCAGCCCAGACCCCAGTGCATGTGGCAGCCGGGCACTGCGCAGGACTGGGTGGCTGCGCCACGGCGGCTGGCACTCAGGACACGTGCACATCCCTGCTCCCCAGCGAGACGTGGAGCTGGGCTCGCACACGGGAGGCAGGGACAGGTTTGGGCAGCTCTGTGCCCCATGCCACGTACACAGCCCTGAGCAAGCCGGAGTGGCTGGCGGTGGGGAGCGCAGCCCCACGTCCAGCCTGCACAGTGCATGTACCAGCACTGCTTGCAGGAGACCTCACCCCTCAGCTACATCTGGTCCCTTACGGGAGAAGCCCCAGAACCAGCGCTGATGCCAGCCACAGAAGGAGGCAGCTCTGCCAGGCAGGAGCCAGGGACACGGTGCTCCGTGCCGAGCCCAAAAACACCAGCCAAGAGCTGCTCTGCCGGCTGAGTCCAACGCACAGAAGAGCTGAAGGTGTTGGGGTGTTGGGTGGCTCTGGGACCCGCTCTGCTCCACCTGCCCACCAGGCTGAGGTGTCCACAGGACTCCTGGCACAACCCGTCCTGCACGAAGCCAGCAGCAGGGCTGGCAGGGGCCCAGGCCCCTCCTGCGGCTGGGAGGAAGGAGCAGCCAGCTCCTGCCAACAGCTGAGCTTCCTGGAAATGAAGAAGACAGAAGGTCGGGAGAGTTGAGGGATGGTGGTGGGGGGACTGGGGGAACGCTGTGGGAAAGGACTGAGGTGCTGGAAGTTGCAAGGCAAAGAGCACATAGCCCAGCCTGCCCCGCAGCTCTGCTTCGGGAAAACAAGCTCTTTGGCTCTGCACAAGCAGCACCATGTTCTTTGTTAAGCTCTCTGCTCACATCCTGACCCGATGAGCCCCTTGCCGCGCAGCACACTCTGCCTGCTGGCATGGCCCCTTCCCAGCTCTCCCCCCGGGGCAGCTCTGCAGGCTGCAGTGCCAGGGGAATACTGCTTTTCCTGCCACCAGCTCAGCAGCCAGGCACCTTGCCCCACCTTGCCTGTAGTATAAACCTGGGGGGTGCAGACAGAAGGCATCAGCATGGTGAGAGAAGAGAGGGGGACACCTGGGCTAAGGTGCTTGGTAGTGGGAGCACAGGGTGCATGGCAGTGTGGCACCACACCTCGGGCTCCCTGCACCATCCTTCCCATCGCAGGGCCTGCCAGGGTGGAGACGCACTTTCGGGTTTACATCCCTAACCAAGCCAATGCCACGTTGTCCAACATCACCCTTCTTGTTTCCTTTCCCCGTTGCACACATGTTGGCCGGGGAAGAGCTACAAAGCGAGGGATTGCCTGGGGTGCAGTGGCAGATACTGGCCCTGTGGGCTAGAGGAGCTCCCCTGCTTCTGTCTCAAGGAGAGATTGAAAAGATACTGTAGGGCCAGCACAGCCTGTCACAGCTTGACTGGTGGGGACATTGGTATGGTGCAAGAAAGAAAGAAAGAGGACAAAGCCTGTGGCCTCATCTGGAGCTGGCAGCCTGGCAAGGTGGATGCCAGCCCGAATCGCATGAGGCTGCCTACCAGCATCACCCTCTGCTGCCCACAGGGCTGGGGGACAGGGACCGTGTCCCTGCTTGCACCCCTTGCCTGAGGGGGAGCCCTGGGCAGGTGGGTGGGTGCCCTGGCAGGCAGGTGAGGGGTGCTAGGATGGGGATCCCCACTAGAGGAGTGGGGTGCTATGGCATGGCATGGACTGGCTCCGAGCACCCCACTGGGGTTTGCTCTGCCCGTGCTGAGTCACAGGCTGCAAGCGAAGGCCAGGCAAGAGGCAGCTGCAGGAGCCCCTCAGCCAACCCTCATTTCCATACAATTCAGGGAAGGTGGCTTTGCCCTGGCAGCTCCCAGCCAGGGACACGAGCCATTCCTGGTCCCCTCTGCCCTGGGTGGCTCCAGGCTGGGCACCACTGCAGCTGCTCAAGTGGCAGCCTGGGACCCTCGGTGCCCTGCACCAAGAATGCAGGACAGACAGACACCCACCCCCAGTTCTGCCATGGCATCACCATAGCAATAACTTAAAACCCATTTTATTACTGTCCAGTTACACAAACTTGACCTCAGCATCGCTAGAAACGGTGCAGGCACAGCTGCTGAGCCACACACAGCACCCGCTGTCTCTGGGGCAGTGGGCACCATAGAGGCGCGGGGGCACAGAGTCCCTCCACCCCTGTGCACCGGGAGCCACCATGTCCCCAGCAAGGCTTGGGGCAGTGGAACATGGCCTGTGCCTTGCTGGGGCCCAAGCACTTCACAGCCCTGGGGCCATGGGGTGAGCGTGCTGCTCTCCCTTGGGCGTGAGTCACAGCAACATATGGCCGCTGCCCTGTGGGGATGCTGCTGCCCGACCACAAGGAAATATTTTGCTCTTGTTCCATAAAAGCCATTTGTGTGTCCCTCCCTGCTGGCAGGGACCCGGCTCGGGGGAAGAAGTCCAGCAGCTACTCAAGAGGCAGCAGCAGATGACAAGGACAGTGCAGGAATGAAGGTGTCCTCTTTGGGGGTGCATGGGCTGTCCCTTGCCTCTTCTTGCTTCTGCCCTGCCCAGCCCTATGCTTAGGAGACCACCTACTGAAATGCCCTGGCAGGTCCACGGACCTTGCTCAGCCCCCCGTCCCTGTCCCCAGTGCCTCACCATCAAAGCGGAGCTCAATTCACTGGCGCAGCCGGCACCAGCCACAGGAATGTGTTTCATCTCTGGCCAGCTGACCCATGGCGATTCCCCACACCCACCCCAGTTTTGGGCTAGAAGTGGCCTGTTTACATCAGGAGAGCTCCCCGCGAGCCCAAGGGCACAGCATCACGCAGGGGAGGCGGTGGGGAAGCAGGGATGTGGGTACCTGGGGGGGGCAGGGCCCAGCCAGGCTGGACCAGGTGCTGCCACTCACCAGCCCCAGTGAAGCCCCCGACACGGGGCCAGGGCCAGCGCGTTGCAGCCGCCCGGGCGCTGGCCTCGCTGGGCCCGGCTGGCAGGAAAAGGTGGGTCCCCTCCGAGCATCAGGAAACAGCCAGGGAGGAGACCAGACACAGGGGAGCCGCGAGGAACAGGGACGTGCGCTCAGCATCATCCTCCACCCAGCACAGGCTGCGGCAACCGCAGAGTGGGGTGTCCGGGCCAGGGCGTGGGGTGCCCCAGCTCCCCGTCCTCCCGCCCGCAGGGCTGCCCCACGGAGGTGCCTCTGCCGGGGCTCAGCGCTCCCTGGGACAGAGTGGGGAGCCAGCCCCTGCCCCCTCCCAGCGTCGCTGCGGGCACCACCAGCGCCAGCGGGGAGCTTGCTGCCCAGCAGGCCCAGAGCTGCGGGGAGCAGCGCTCAGAGCACACGCAGTGAGGGCAGGATTTGTCCCCGGAGGGGAAAGCGCTTTCTGCAGAGGCAGAAGCACCAACTTCCCATGGCACACGCACCCCAGAGCCTGCTGGAGGTTCTCTCTCACAGCAACGCAGACACCGGCTGCTTCATCACCCTCCGCTGCCAGCCCTGGCCCGGACGGGACATCCCCAGAGCTGCCGCTCCAAGGTCAGCCTGGTGCCGCCTGGAGGAAAAGCAGGAACGGAAAAGCCTTCCAGCCTCTTTCCCAGCCTGGCTGCTGCTCCCCCGTTACTCCTTCACCATGCCCTGCCGGGCAGGCAGCCCCTGGGCACCCGCACGTGCCCTCCCCAGACCCGTAACCTGCTCGTCCCACTCCTGTCCCCGAGCAGCCCAGGCGCAGGGGTGACGGGCGGGCGGCAGGGCTGCGGGCAGGCGGGGGCCGCAGGAGCTCCGCTCCCACTCCAGTGTCCCAGCCCGGCAGTTACGCAACCGCCTTTCCACAAACACAAGGAATTGCTCCGAGGGATTTGTGCAGCACAGCATGGAAGGAAAACAAACCTGCTCTTGAACTTTGCAAGATGTCATTCAAGAGAGACTGGCTGCCTGGGTCGCCCCCTCTTTAACCCTTGAGGACACAGTCTGGACCAGGACGCCCGTGATTTAGAGCAAAGTGCAGGTGAGGGGGATTTTTCCTCCTGACAGTTCGCTCTTTCATCTTTTAAAGCAACCAATAATAGTAATTTAAAAAAAAAAAAAAGTCATCTCTGCCCCCACTCCCCGCCTCGCACTGCTGCAGGCCCGGGAAGCTCCCAGCCCCCTCGCTGCCTTGCGGCGCTGGCACGGTCTCCACTAATCCTCAGACAATATTGGCAAAAGGATTTGAGCAGCGCCGGCCAAGGCCCGCAAGGGACAGGGGACAGGTTTGTCCCTTACCTTCCTACAGCAACACCCGTTCCACCTGGGGTTTCATCATTATATGTGCCCCCCGGTGCTCCGGGTCTGGCTGCTGACACCGTACTGGTCTGAGCCCAGGTCCCAAGCCCACCCTGCTGGCAGCGGGTGTGAGAGGGCAGCTCCCTGCCCGTACCCAGGGCCCTGCCCGCAGGCAGCAACACAAAGAGGGCTTGTTCTGGAGGCAGCTTGCATCAGAGCAAATGCGATTGTTCTCATCGGATTTTATGAATTCCCTCCAGAGTTCCTACGTAACACAAGTACATTAGAGGACTTTATCCCTGCTAATTTCAGACTACAAAGTCAAATCGTACATCAGATGAATCTGCACAGGCAGGCTTACTCATACGCAGCACCAGCAAGAGGAGGATCATCATTAGCTCTTTTGCAGAGGTCATCGCATCCCAAGCAGAACAGTTGCAGCCCTGACCCCGACATCAACCTGTGCCAGCCACTCTGACTCACACCTACAGCACATCTTGGGGACAGCAGGCAGGAAGCATTGCTGATCACTGCCCAAAGCATTTTGCAATAGAAAGTACCAAGAATTAACAGCCCCGTCCTCCCTCCCCAAAGATTTTTTACAGCCAATGCCAGGAGCAGCTCAGGGGGCCCTTGTCAGCTGCACCCAGCACTGGCAACTCCTGAAGGAGCAAAAAATGGTAAGTTAAGGATCAACAAACCTACCTCACAGGGAAATCCTCCATGTGCAGGCATAAAATAGTGAGCTGACTGTAAGATTTAAAAATAATAATTATAACCTGTGTTCATACTGACATCAGTTTGTGCCTGAACACTATGGAACAAACAAAAAACAAGCAACCACAAACTAATGTAAGAGCAAAGGTAAAAAAACTCTTGACAAAGTACAAAAGAGCACAGGACAGCCATCAGAGAGACTTTGATCAGGAAAACTTGATAGCAACGGCTGGGGAGTATGAATCTAAAGCTGCAGGGCTACAGCCAGTTAAGAGGGTGACCTTCCACCAGCAGATCCACAGCTTTCCTGTCACATCCCACCTCTCCTCAGCACGCCTACGAGCAGCCAAAGCATTGGCCAGCAAGATGCTGTTGCCATCACCTGCCGCCTCAGGCTCTTCACTTCTACACACACCAACTGCTTTACCCTGGGCAACTCTAACAGGCAACAACAGCCCCACATGCAGCGCTTCCATACCCATTTTCCTTTGCAGTATCCCAGGGATTTACAAGCTTCACAAGGGGAGAAGTCATTTGTCTAAAAATGGGTCTGTCAGCTGTCCTCTCACTTTCCCTGACCCTCCCAGACTATTTGTCCCAAGTAAGATTTTTAAGCAGCTTAGGATACCTGTCAGGCTCTGTAGCTCTCCCCTAGCTGCTGCCATTGCAGCTAATCCTGCAGTTCTACATGTATTTTGGCGCAGCTTAGATTAAAAAACATCAATAGCTCTCTAGAAAGGGGTCACACAGCATGAGATCTAGTTTACAAGATCCCAAACCAGGAAATAGGTTGTTGGAGATTTTAGCAGACAACTTCTCACGTATCATTCTGGCCAGCAGGGACCTCCTGGGGGTCTCCCATCCAACCTTCCACCGTCTGGTCCCTCTGAGCCATCATTTCCCCCTATCTAGGCAGGCCCTGTTGTCGCTCCTCAAAGGTTAGCTGCTCCAGCCCCCACCAGTTTGGTGGCTCTCTGTTGGACTTGTTCATTGGTCTTGACAGGAGGCTCAGAACAGAAGTGCTATTCCACACATGGTCTCACAAGGCAAGTAAGCATTGCCGTCACACCCTGCCTTCACGTTACACCACCAGAAAGATCTGAGCTTCATCTCTTCCTCAGTCACCAGCAACAACAGAAGCATCACTTACAACGAACAAAAAGAATTTTATTGGAACGTATACACACAGGGATAACAGAGGTATCTGAGTAATCAAATATGGAATGTTTAAGAAAGTTAAAATAAATAAGGATACCAAGTTTTGCCAGTGCTAGGTCCAGCACCAATATAAGTAAATGCCCTCTGAACAAGTCTGACTCTGGCAGGACCATCCCTGCAGAGCCTGTAAAGATTCCTACCACCAGAAAGTGGCCAATAATTTTGGAATACAAAGAGTCACAATAGTGCTTTCTACTGATGTGCATTCAACACTGTTTATTCGCTACTTTCGTCTCTTATTTCTTTAATAATATCTATTAAATTCTGAAGTCCAAAAACATAACCCGTATCTTGGCCCTCATGCACCACACTATCTTCTCCATAGTATTTGCAGGTTGTATGGGCAAAGTCTATCATACGGACATCAACAGTACTAGCAGTTGGTTTGTAGGCATATGCTCCTGCTGACTCATCTGAAGACTCCTCTGAAAGGTCCTCTAAGTCCTCTGGGTCTGAGTCGACAGCAACCTCCTGCCTTTCCTTTCCATCATAAATTATCAGCAAGGAGCTCGAATAGAAGCGGTAAGACTCCTGTTTCTCTAGGACAGCCTTGAGTTCAGTCAGTTTTTTAATGACAGATTCAAAGAGTTCCCTGCGCAGGTATTTGCCGTTATGAAAGAACTGGTAAAGTGCTTCTTTAAATCCTTGGACTGAGAGTTTTCTTCCGTGGTATTTGTTCATGAACATTAGCTGGCCAGTGCCTGCCTGGTAGACCTGCATATACAAACACAACACAAGAGAAAAGAAATAGTTACAATTGCTGGTAATACTGACTCAAAGCCAGGGAAAGAGGGAAGACATGCTCCAGAACACTTTTACAAGATGACATACCACATAAAATTGCTCTTGCACAGTTACAGAAACTGCTTACAGCAGATTCAGCAGTGCCTGTGAAACTCGAGGCACGGAGGAAATGGAAAATTCCTTCAGTATAGACTTGAGCTTTTCCACCAGGGATGTAAGAATGAGGAGATTAACTGAGATTAGGAAAGCTGTGGCCAAGATCTCCCAAAGTCAAGCTACAACTTGTACCACTGCCACTCATTCAAGCTCACTACCCGCCTCTGCTCACAGACGTACCAGCTGATTCCCAGAACCCCAAACTAAGAGACTGCAAACACTCCTATATAAAACTAAGGTGTGCCCTATAATCCTCTGTATTTAAAGTCAGAGGTGCTCCTGCAGGAAGATTCCTTCCTACAGGAGAGCAGTCTGTACAACACATGGCTCAATAATACCTAAACATCTGGGTCAAGTAAGGATTGCAGTTGCCTCCAAAGTTCCTCTTGTTTTCCAGCACAGATCTATACTGGAAGGCAAACAAGGAGCAGGCCCCGCTCAAATCCCAGCACGCTGTGGTTAGAAATGCAGCCTCTACACTTCCCTTTCTGCCTTGTGCTTTTCCCCAAAGTTAAACAGTGAACTGAACACCAAATGTGCCAACAGTCATGCTGTGGAACAAGTCCTAGCAAACACTGCTGGCATTCCTGGAATCTACTGGTTGGGAGGAGAGAGGCTTCGGAAAAATCCTCAAATACAAACAAGTTGTTTCCCATTTGTCCCTCTAGGAATACAGAAGCAAGTAAACAAAAAACTGAGGTGAAAGTCCACAGAACTCTACCTCCTTATTTGGCCATGAGACTTACCACATTTATCAAGCCACTTCTCATCTGCACTTTGCAACAAGTCTACTTAAAGCGGTCAAAGATCTGTGGGGCTTTTCAAAGTCTACAAGACAGAAGATTACTTAACATTCTGCCAAATTTCCACATGCTTTATTCAAAATGCATGTACTGGCAGACCCTCCTTTCAGCAGTTTCCTACGCTATCTTGAAACATTAATTGAATCAGTGATTTACTACACAGCTTTGAATTGCTGCTACTGTGCAGGAGACTTTTTATACTCAGAGAATGCACTCACTAATGCGGAACGCGTGCTGCAGACTGCTCTTGCACATGCTGCCACCTTCAACTAGTAAGTGACACTGGAAGGCCTCATTCCCTCACTGAAGGAAAAGTGCAGCAACTCAAGGATAGCGACACATGGGACAACTACGTAAGCCAAAAACCCCACTAACAAAAATGGATGCGAGTCTGTTGCCCTACACATCATCAGTTTTCTTCTCACCTGCATGCCACAAACTCGTACTCCAATAACAGCTGATGTACTCTGCTGACACTTGCGAATCTGATTAGCCTTCTTCTCTTCTGATGCATCATCTCCATGCTGTCGGGTTCCCATCTTAAGGTCCAACACACAGGGTACTTCATATCGAGATGTTAGGTTTTCCAGCAAAATGAATTCTGATTAGTTAAGGAACAATCCACACTATACGGACCACAGGTTTTAAAGCCCTTATCACAGATTTTACAGTGCCACAGTCTTAACTTTACACACACCCCAAACATGCCCAGTGCATAGTAGCCTAGCCTATCATAAAATAGTTACATAAGCTTGGCATAAAGCAGAGGGGATATCCAGCTCCACTTTCACTGGTCTCTAAAAACAGGTGAATTTCCACATTGAACAAAAAAAAAAAGTAACCAGGGTCATACAGAAATATAATCTGGCAGCTGACTTAGAATTATGAAGTACTTCCTGTCTAGCAAGACATTTTTTGTGGAAAAATAAGATTCTGTGTGCTTCGGTTAGCATTCACACACACCCCCCCCCCCCCCCCCAAAAAAAAAACCCACAAAAAACCCCCACAAGTCAGGCATTGTCACAGCACCCTCTGAAACACAGAAATTAAAAAGCACTTCAGAATACAGCACATCTGTAGTAATGCTGCTCCAGAGAGATCACTCTTCTACTTTGGTAATTTAATCATCATCT
This sequence comes from Falco punctatus, assembly GCF_963210335.1. NCBI lineage: Eukaryota > Metazoa > Chordata > Aves > Falconiformes > Falconidae > Falco > Falco punctatus. Next base: position 10,883,812 of record NC_137583.1, on the reverse strand, counting down.
ACAGTGAAACAGTGATGATACTAGCCACGAAATGCTTTCTATCATTTGGAACAGTTTATTAGTCAGAGATGTTCTGGTAATGCATTCACTGAAAGCCCTCAGACAAGAGGAATTTGTTTACCTAAGTACACAGGTATTCATATTTTTGCAGGATGTGTCAGTTGCATCCAACCCTGCACACAGCACTATTTTTTTTTTCCACAAAACACACAGATTGGAGATGTTTGCCTGTGGTTCCACAGCACAAAATCAGTGTGCTTCAGCATTCATGGATTCAGTCACTATTTTTGGTTTCTCATGTTCCAATCCTACATGACAGTTTATTCAGCTTTTATCAAAAAGGCTTATTAAAAGGAGACTACTAGAAGCAGACAACTCCAAGCACTGGAGTATCTCCTATATTTAAGAAGTTCCTGAAAAGGGAAAGATGACCCTAGTTTTTAAAAACACCAATACCAAAACAGTAACAGAAAGTGACAGAACTCTTCTCCTTTGAAAGCTTTCATTAGTAAGCTGTTTTCGTAGAAGAACCCAACCAGTATGTTGTAAAACCCATCTACTAACTAATCTACAGTTAGTATAATAGATTATCTGAATTTCCTAGTAGCCAATAAAGCTACTTTATTACATGCTGTAAAAGCCTGTGTTCTGGAAAGTTCTGTCAATCCCTTCAAAGTAACCAAATAATTCATGGCTTCAGAGAGTCCCTCCGGACTGCAGTTAAGCCTGCTCTGTACTTTATTTGGCATGTCGAAGAAATAAAAAAAGCAGAGCCCTACTCATTCCATTGTTATGAGGTATTTTCAGGAAAGGATACTATATTGATTCCGGTGTTTTGCGTTTTCCTTCATCCGCTGTAACTGCTGCTGGTGACATTTCATGCTCCAAGGATTATGGTGTTTAAACTGTGAACTGACATTTCCTTTTTTCTCTACAGTGTAATACAAGACTTCAGATTTCTTCAGCCACTCAAATTCTTCCTCCAATTTGTGACTAGAAAACAGAATGAAGCAGCAAATGAGAGGACAAGTAGAAAAATAAGCACTTTAAAGGGGTTGTCAGTGGATTTAACTTTACAAACTATGTTGCTTGCCTTCATTAACAGCTAGCACGAGCTTTATTCTGCTCTGTGCAAGAAGACAAGCTGCCCATCAGTAGTATTTCAACCTCTATAAAGCTACTTGTATATTAATATAAATTAGCATATAGCCAAACGTTACAAAACATGTAGTAATTCTACTTCCATACTCCTGACCTTCAATGGATGTAACGCAAGGAGCAGCAATATGCTATAAGATTTATCCTTTGCTAAGGTCACCACTTTTAGCACAATACACCATGGCTCACAGTTTACAGTGGCCACAATTAACATTTCACCTCGTTCATTTGTGTGTCACTAACAGGGATAAAGCAAGATTCCTACAAGAAGTGTGCCATGTGTAGTAACACTGAAATTTCTGTGTGGGGTTTGTTGTTTGTGGTTTTGTTTGTTTGTTCTTTACAACTATTGTGCTTTTGCAGATGAGTTTTGGTTTGGTTTTTTTGTGAATTTGGGGTTGGTGGTCTTTGGTTTTTTTTTTGTTCTGGCATTTGTTTTCGTTCGGTTTTCCCTGGAAGCTTCAAAAATAACATTGAGGAAACCTTTTTCAATTGACCGGTGACAGGGGGAAGAAGAAAAGACTCAACACACTACTGGGCTGAGGACATACTAGTTTCACTACTGAACCTAACTGCACTGAAGAGGTCAGGAAAACCAAAAAGAACAAGCAAAGCAAAGAAAGTTCTGGAGAATTCTCTGGAATTCTAGAGACCAGATGCTCATCTGACAGCAAAAAAATTTACGCTTCAACACTCTGCATCCCAGTTCCCCCCATCAAACTTACCTTTTCATTTTTTCCTCTTTCCTATGCTGTCGGACCCATTCCTTAGATATCTTCTCATTTTCTAACAACATTGTCTTTTTGTTAGTCCATCGCAACAGCTTACTTTTGGGTTCACAGTCAGAATTATCTAAGTTTTCTAAGTTATCATGGTCCCCATTTAATGGATATGCTATTAGACACAAGTTTCCATCTTCATCCTCTTCAAAGCTCACTGACACCACACCTGAAGAGAGAAAGGACACAGACAGCTTTGAATTGCTGAAGTGACAAGGAAGCCTTTTAGAATGCATGATTTTACACTAAAAATATAGCAACTTTTGGGTTTTTTTCTCTTACCCCGGTCCTTAGTTTCTATCTTGCCACAGGACAAACCTCATCTGCCAACCTAACAAATATCAAAAGACCTAGACAAAAGTGACACCTCACAAAAGACAATTTATCATATTGACAAAACAGTGATACAAAAGGTTCTTTTCTCTCTCTGATGCAGTCAAGAATCAAATAATAACAGGACACAATTTCAATCAATAAAAGTTTTTATTAAAACACCTGACTGGTCTGACCCTAAATGAGATTTAGAACATTTGTTAACATCTTGCTGTGAGAAGTGACCTGCACGACCCCCCCCCCCCCCATCAAAAGCTTTCAGTTTTGCATGACAGCAAAGCAAAAAGCACTTATCCAAACAAGATTTGGTTAATAGATTCCCAGGGGAAAGGAAAGATTTGCAAGTAGAGCAAAACAACAAACAAGACATCACATTACAATAGAAACTAGTCCAAAAGCTTCCACTTAGAATCACTATGTTTAATTACACATTTTCTTCTCATTTTTGGAATATATTTTATTGATACTGGGTATGCAGAAATCTTGTAAAATAAGTAACAAAAATGCAATACAAAACAAATTTTTGGTACAGAAACATGGTGAAACTTGAAAGCATTGTTTTTTTCTCAACCTCCCCTCAAGAGTCTCTAGAGTACTGCATTGCATTTTAAGAGCCTTAGTGGAACACTGACAGATGCAGATGCACTCAGTGCTACATTACCAAGTTTCAGTGGTTAATGAAGAAGCCACAATTTCTGAATTGTTTTTAATTTTATTCTTCAGTTCTCTCTCTATTTTCAAATCAATCAGTCTGCACAGTTCTTGCAGCTCATCGCTAGCTAGGGGAGAGGTCTCGGCACTTCTGAGCAGGGCAGGCGGCTCTGAGACCTACAGTAGGCTGGGGCAAGGAGCACAGCTCTGACAGTCCTGCTGCCACAAAGGAAAGGACAACAGGAAAAAAGGGGGGAATTGGCTAGCAAATGGCCTTTGGCTTTATCCTGGAAAAAAAATAAAATCACAGAGATGGACCAAATGAGGCCCATTACCCCTAAATCCCTCCCCACGCTCCCCAAAATGCCATACACACTAGTACAATTCTTCTATTACATTTGGAGAAGTGTCATTCAAAGATCACATTTTCTTTCAGTCCAACAGAACTTGTAGTCTGATGCATCAAAAAGTCTCTGTAAGCGTGCAGGGTGTATTAACTTTGAAACATCTCCTCTGAAGTCTTCTGCCAGTTTCACAAACAGTATGCAAAACTTGATCACCCTTACGGTTGTTAAAATAAATGTGCTTTAAAAAGCAACTCCATTTTAAAAAGTGCTTCAGACATTATCTATTAATCACCAGGCAGCAGTTGACGGAATAGCAAAGAGAATGAAAAGTGTTTCTGTTAACTAGCACAATTCTTAGGAGAACTGGAATTTCCACTCCTACATAACATCTGACTCAGCCTCATCACGGCTACTTGATCCTTGCCTACCTAAATGCCATGAATTTTCATTTCCTTAATGGCAGAAACAACACTGCAAATATTCCACAAGACACCTTACTGACATGTATTTATTGCAATCATGATGAGAGTCAGAGGAGAAATCCAAAACCAAGAGACCACAGCTAAGCTTACACAAAACACTGTCAACCAATCTTACAAAATCCCTGTAAACAAACATGAAACAAGTGGCAAAAAAAAATAATCAGAAATCCACACAAAAAGCAGCAGAGAATCACTGAAAACATTCACAAGCTGTTAGCTACTTACCTGTGCCTAAGGGAGATATATGGGCTATCACCAGCAGAGCTGCTCTACTCTAATGCTGTTAGTCAGCCCAAACACCAACTTGGCAAGCATTTCCACCCTGCATCTCCACAGCCTGCCTCAGACAACATCAAAATACATGAAAAGAAAACCCTAAAATCTCTTCCACACAGAAGAGATTTCAGAGATAACAGAGAGCACAGCACGCTTGTATTTACAGAAAGCCCAACCCCATCCCAAGGTTTGATAACTTACCCTCATATTGCGGAGTGAATTTACGCATTTCTGTTGGGAGAGTCTCATAGAACTGGTGTTCCCTCTGAATAAGGGGTTTACAGATGGTCTTGTCATTAAACCGGAGGACACAGGAGTGTCCTCCAACCTGGTGGACAAAAGGCTCGAGCAGAACTCCCTTGGAATAGTGCTCCACTTCCATAGCTCCAAATGCTGGGCTCATCCTTGTAGCACATTAGACAGAAGAAGGCGACAGTAGTGAAGGCAGTTCAGAGCCAGAAGCCTCCGAGACTTGAAGGTTTATTCCGGTTCACAAGTCTGTTAAGACAAGCACAAGAGAGCGCCGGTCCGTCAGTCCCCCGCACGCTGAGGCCAGGTAAGCAAGGCCGAGCGCCGCCACGGAGCGGAGCGGAGCTGCGCGTGCCGCTCGCTCGACGGAGGCGGCCGACTGCGGGCCGGCGCGAGGCGCAGCCAGGCAGGCACGCCGCGGGCACGCCCCTCAGCGCGCGCAGCCAATGGGAGCCTCCGCGGGGCGGGGCGGACAGCCCCACGGCGCCCTCGCCCGGGTCGCGCATGCGCACCGACGGCACCCGTCAGCGGGCGAGAGGCGGGTAAAACTCCCGGCCCTCTTTGTTGTTGCCGTTTTAATAAAAAAAAAATATTGATGTGAAGTCCCGGCGAGCCCTACTTCAAGTTACGCCTAAAGCCTTCCAGCGTCCGTTCAGAGCCAGACGCATCACCGCTCCCAACGACACACACACACCCCCCACCCGCCACCAAACGTTAGCAGCGAACACCCCAGGCCAGCCCGAAATTTGTAATTAAACCCAAATTTACGATTCCTCCCTTCCAGACAGTGACAGCAATCACAGATACCTGCCGAGGTCCAGCCCGGACATATATTTCACAATATGTCAGATATTTAAGATATTACACAGATGCTAACTTTTCAGCTAAAAACCATAATGCTAATAAGCAATTTTCCAATGACTTATTTTTACGTAAACGCAGCGGATGGCAGGGTGTTGTGCCACCTGCACCCCAAGAAGCTGCCAACCCTGCCCATGACCGCACACTGCTCCGTTCTGCCAGCCCCCAGCTTCACGCAACTTGCACTTCAATATGCAATTAAAGGAGCAAAACTAAAAACCAAAACATGACTGTCCTGGTATCTACCTTCCAGTATTTTTTTTAAGTAGAGTTGCTCTAATTTTAGACTTGAGCTTTAATGATTAACTTTTTGCAGCTAAGAACAGCCTCTTATTTTGTGTGAAGATCATTACACGAACAATAATGCATTTAATTCAAAGAGACTACAAAGTGTTCTAGGTCACAGGTCTATTTTTATTTGTCCTCCTTAGATATTTAGCAGCTTTACATTAACTTGAAAAGCAGAGACCTGCAGGCTTAAAGCAGTGTCACCAACAGAACTACAGACGCCTACAGCATGCCCTGTACATAAGGGCATTAATTAAATTAAACTAAACTGCTTAAAGAAACAACAGATCAATCAACTGAAACCCAGCTCCTGGAATGTTTACCTGCACCTAAGGGTAACAAACAGGTCAATAGAGTTTTGCTCACTACACAGCAGTTAGCTCCCCCCCACTTCTTTCAAAAGCCTTATTTGACAGACTTTTAAAAAAAAGTTTTAACATTTTTCTTTTAAAAAATGTTATTATTTAATCCAGAAAACAAAACTCAGGCCACCTCTGCAAGAGTATGCAAAATTTAATCTTTTACCAGAAACAATACTCTGGCACTCTACACTTTAAGATTAGAGCAAAACCGGTAAGCTTTCCATCTCTATTTGTACTGCTGTTGATTTCCTAGTGGTTTGGGGTTTTTTTTCCATAATGCAGCTACTGCATCCCCAGAGAAGTTCCTCACCTACCTCAACATCAGCAATTTGACAACTTAGAGACATACAGGTAAAATCCTCTCAGTCTCACACCGGACACGAGCCACTTCCAAAAAGCTATCTAACTACATCCAAGCTGAGCAACACCGCGGTGCCCAGACAGTGTGGAAAGCCGCGTACCCCGGTATGACCTCCAGCACCAGGCAGCCCGACCCACCCCGGCAGCTGTCGCCGTCAGATGGCACTGTTAGTGCCTCAGAGTCACGGACCTGCCCGATGGCTCCCCGCAGCACCGCTCACTGCAGGCAGGGCCACGCTGCTCCTCACGTAAGACTCGACTGCAAGTTGACTTACCAGCAGATGTGTAACATACTTCAAGCTTTCACCAAACCCACACTCAGCAAGCCACATTAGGTCCCGAGTAAGCGCTGACTGAGAGTTACTTCCATTTTCTATTAGAGAAATTTTAAGCCTCAGTCTGTGTTTGTCTAATGCACCAGTAATTTTACAAGCCTCAAGAGTTTTCATCAGGACCTCCTAGAGCCAACAATGCCTCCAGTCTGTTGGAATTTCCCAGGAAAAGCCAGAAGAGTGCTGGTTTTCACTGGGCTGCACAGTTAGACATGTACATGATCTTGCGGTGACAGAGCTTTCTTTACCTTGGCACAGCCACTTTTAACAGTGTCACAGTACATCAGCGTTACAAAAGCCACTCTTTCTAAGCCGGCACTGCCATTCGGTGGCAACCTTCCTAATTACCCCGACGTAGAGACACTGATGGGCAGCTGCAGAGATTCAAACTGAGAAAGTACCCCACAACATCCCTTAACCTCAAACACCTAGTTAGTCCTAGTTCTACGGCATCAGAGTTGCATCAGGAGTTAAGTCTTGCAGATGTTTATGCTATAGAAATCACTCTCCAGCAAAAAGCACCTCCAACACAAATAACGCACACCTTGTTTACCCAGCACATCTTCAGGGAGCTCATTAGCACCAGCTCAACTTGTTTACTTTCATATATATGCCCAAGTGGTCTGGACAAAACTTGCACATGGCACACCACATTCATTCTGCAACGAATTGCCAAGCACAGAATTGGACAGGACTACTCATGCTACTTCACTGTTTCCTGAAAAAGTAACATCTGGCAGCACATCACACAGTGTAACTTCCCATTCGAGGGACAAAGCAGCAAGGTTTTTTTATAGCATATCAGTTATGAAATATTTAGGCAGGGCTGGTTTGGTTGTTGGGTTGGGTTGTTGGTTGGTTTTTTTTTGTTTGTGCATTTTGGATTTCACCCCCCCCCCAAGGATATGTTAAAATTATCTATACATAGTCAAACACCGTGTACCAGGTCTGCATGAGCACAAGGTAAATGTGAATCTACCAGAGACAAAGATGTAAACTCACACAAGTAAAGATGAGTTTACTGTGCCTGTATTAGTAAGCTCTCCTTCTGTTTTTATCTTCCAAAACACAGTGCAACTCCCATATATTGTTTCCACTACAAGACGTTTGCAGTATGTGCCCCTGCTGAATAAAAATTGTACTAATAGAGCTATGCAGTATAAACCTATATGCAAGGACTACTGAACAGTGTCAGCAATGAGTTCCTTGCTATAAAGACTTTAACCAAGCTCCTTAATTGCACAAAGCGATTTACTGACTTCTTATAAGCCTGTAACGCATGTATGATTTGAACAGAGCAATAGTGCTCAAAGCGGCAGCAGCAAGCCCGCACAATCTTGTCCATATTTTAGATTTTATGAATCCAGAGGTTTTAGTGTGCTCTTTGAACAACTAATATATTTTAACCTTTCAAGATAAGAAGCATTGCTTACCTCAAATTCAGTTTGTTTTCATCCAAAATTGTTTTCATTCATTTGCAAAAAAACTTCGAGTAAGATCTTTAGGTTTTTTTCCTGCTGCATGCTCTAACACTACCACTACAAATAATCAGAATTTGTTTGTCATTTTGGCTCTACTTCATATAGGGAATCTTGTCAATCAGATTAACAACAGAACCTGCAGAACAATTGCAATGCCAATCAGAAATACTTACAAATGAAGCAGTGCAAAGCATCTTACTTCCATAAACAACCTCACAAACATGTTAAATTGATTGCACTTCCTTCAAAATAAAAACTTTGAGCGAAGACCAACAGCTTCAAGTGACAACAATGTTGACCAGCAAAAGCACAATATAGTTCTTCACTGCCTTTCCTCTGATTCCACACTCTGTTTTCAATGCTCTTTGGGCAAGAAAGAGCACAAAACAGCTGGTTTTAGGCAATTTTCCCAGATACCAAATGCAGGCTCAGCGTAGTACCCTGCCCTTTTCCTTCTATGTGCTTTTAAGCGCCTTTGGCTAAGATCTTTTGTTCAAAGGACACATAAGCCAAAAAAAGCAGATGTACTATTCCTTCACGTGTCAAGCATTTAAGAGAAATCTGACATAACTTGAAGGAAGCAAATAAAAACTTGCCTAGACACAATAACAATAGCTTGAGCAATGTCATTGCAGTAAGCAGCAAAGGATGTTTAAAACCCAAATATCGAAAACAGAAGACATATACACATCTTATTCTCAATCATCTGTGACAATGACCACTGAAAGAATACGGCAATGAACTCATGTTTTCAGGCTTTGAATATTAATCTCAGTTGACAGCATTCTTTGGAAGGTATTTCATGTCATTACAGATACTCGACTTAGTCCCGTACATAACTGCACTAACAAACACATCCTCTGGAAAGCACAGCTCTCAATTATGCAGCAGTTCCTTCCTTCATAACAATCTCAAAAATAACACCTCTTCCCAAAACTTTGTAATAGCAGAGTTGCCCTCCTAAGCAGTCTGTTAAAACCTGGTTTCTCTCAAGTGCCAACTTTTTACTTCGGGTGATATCTGCAGATCCAAATAGCTGTAAGTCAGCTTTACAGTGACAGAAATAGCAAGGCAGCAAAGCTTTCTGCCTGTCCTTTTCTCAGTTCACTGGGTAACACAAAGAAGGAAGCTGACCGGGTAGCTACCTTCAGAGCAGAGCTGCTGTAGGACGCTGTAACCCCACTGAACCAGACAAAACTAAGCTTCTTCCCAAGGTTCCAAGGAAACAGAAATGGCACAGCCAGCAAACAAGCAAAAAAAAAAAAATACAGGTGTTATTAGTGACCCATTAGAGAAGCCAAAGAGAAAGCTGCTTCAACTCAAAGAATACTCAGGAAGAAATGAGTACCAGCTGAGAAAGGACATGGGAAAATGCAACTATCATGTGGAAAGTGTACAGTAGGTTTGTGTGCACCCATTGTTTCGTGCACAAAACCAAAAAGCTACGTACCTACCTCAGGTCTGAGTTGGTAAGCCCTTACAATGCTCAAAGAGAAAGGCCCCTCACAACTAAAGCAGAAGAAACACACTTTAAGAACCTACAATACACTTAGCAAACAGGAATAGTTACAGGAATTTTACAAGTCCTTATGCCACCAAACTACATATTCCAAGTATTCTGCTTGTTTACAAATAGCAAGGTACATTCCTTGAATCAAAGAACACAAGATACAAACACCAGAGTATTAAAAACCTTAGATATGTTAAACATGCTCAGACTCAAAGTTCTTGCACAACTTGTGATTCATTTTGATGAAAACCAATACCATTCCTCTACACATAACACTATTTTATTAGCAAATTTGCCTAGTCTAACACTGGTAAGAAAGTGCTTCTAACATTCCCTTTAGTTGTACTTGGCCCAGGAATTGAAGTTACTCTGTCTGATGTGTTCTGCTCCAGATTAGAATGGAGATACTCAAATCCTCTAGCATTCAGTCAGCTGCCTTAAAATGTAATTTTATATTTCTGATTCTGTTTTAAAGATTAACTGCATGTACATTAGGGAGCAAACCCTCTATAATACATGTTTTCATTCTTAATGGAAAAAAAGACCTCTGCATTCATCAGAAATGTTAATAAATTCCTAGCTGTCAAGATTTACTGTACCTCTAAATACAAAGCAAGTCCCACACCAGGATGGCTTTTGAAGCCTTTTGTATCTTCAATAGTAACAATATAACCAAGTTTAAGCAATAAAAGCTACAACTTTGAACTTTTATCCCATTAGGGTTGAAATGCAGAGCCTGCATAATGATGTGCTCATATGAATCCTATGGTTTTGGGAAAAGCCTTAATAACAGCCTTAACTATTCTGCATGATTACAGGAAGCAAATACTTATTCTGGTACTTAGTTTTAAATAAAAAGTTTATCTTCAATACAAGCATGCATCGACATTGTCAATTCTCAGATTTATTTTTTTTTGTTCTAAAAAACCAGAACACTGTCCCCTAAACAGCAAGCAATGCAAATTTAATACAGCAGACTTAATATCCTTCAACTTCACGGGGGAAGAGGAGCAGTGCCACAGTAACAAGTGTGTACATGGGGTGGAAGACATGACAGGTGAACATGTTGCTTTTTAGCTGGCATTTTCTGTTTTCTCTAAATGCAAGAAGAAAACATGACACAAGGCAGCAACATGCTGTAGGTCTTTGCAACATTTGCTAACATATTTGGCTACTGTCTGGAAACACCCAGACCTCTAAGATACTTCAGAAAACCACTCCATTGCGCTTACTTTAAAGGACTAGAGTGAGGGGAAAAAAACCCCTCCTTCTTCATTAAGTAGAACTTTAAACCCAAGTGGCTGTGATAGCAAAAAAAAGATGCTGAGCTGTAAATTTCTATGCAAGTAAGGTTACTTAAGCTCTTCTGCAGCAAGTCAATCAATGTAACAATCATCAAGTTATCTCCACATGACTTAGTGCTCAAAGATGAGTAAGCAAGAGGTTTTGTAAAAATACTCAGCAGGAACACTTGCAAATCCAAGAGTAAAATACAACTCCTCCACACCTACATACTGAGACTACATATGTATTCCATTTCCAAGCAGAAATACTTTTGCTATAGCCCTCACTGATAAATCATGAGGGCTATGGGAGTCAGGCACTATAGTGATGAGTCTATCGTAACCACCTACAGATACAAAAAGCCAAAAAAAAGAGAAAATTCTGCTGCTTCTTCAACATAGGGTGCTTGGACTAGACCAGTAAAAGAAACCACCTTTTTGTTAGACTCACTGATATAATCTAATTTTTTTTCTTTTTTTTTTTTTTTAATCTGTCCATATTAAATAGCTGGTAACTGCAGCACCACATTGCTGTAGTTTGGAAAAATAAAGGAACTCCTCCAGATAAAAGGAAAAAAAAATCCTTTAGTTAATCACACAAAAAGGGCTGAATCTAGGAACCCAGAATTATACATGAACTCATATATAAACTTTCTACAAGCTATGTTTGCAAAACCCTTTGGAATCATGACAGAGCTAACTGGATAGCAGTCTTGGCCCATCAAGGTAGAAAGCTAATCATATACTTAACATTAGGCCACAAACAAAAGATTCCCACCAAAAAAGAATGGATGCTTAATTATTGGGTGGAAAGTATCTATTCATTAGTTCAATATATTAAAGCAGCATCCCTTTCCCTCCTCCATACAAATTAGAGGTACTCCCTGTATCAAGTTATATACATTTTTCCTGCTGTATTACTGGAAGAACTTAACAATAAAATTGAGTAACAACCACTGGCATTAGATCTCAAGAAAATTCTATGCGCTATGTCAGAGCTCACCTATCACTGGCACATGACAAGCCAAACAGCTAAAATAGTATTTAGTTTTAAAAAAACATGTTCCAACATCTTTGTAAATGTTTTAAGTTTAACCTACCTTCAAGAAACACTAAATAATTTTAAAATCTCTAGGCAGTTTAAAACTGCAGAAAAACATCCTGAAATGGCTTAGGTTCTTCTGAGGACCTCATGCCAGTTATGTCACACCTAAAGGTACTAATCCTCTAGATCTTTTTTCCCCCCTCCACTGAAAGAAGTGTGAGGACAGTCCAACACTGGCTGTAACAGTAAAGTGTTACTCCCAAGTGCTGCATTCAAGATCCTGTTCTGCTATGAACTTCTGAAGGGGGTAAAGCCAGCACCCTTAAGAGTTTGTTGGGTTTTTTTTATAGTCAGAGAATTCTGACTATAGTATAGAAATGAAAAATGATGCATTGCAATGTTGAAAAATTTATACAAAGACACACTCTTTCAGCACAAAACATTTTTCTAAACTAGCAACATATTTATGCTGTCTCCTTTTATTCTCTGAACATGGAGTTCTAGTTTTGCTTTCCTCTAAATATAACCCAAACACAGCAGTAGTCACTATGAGAAATGAACACTGCCACACAGGTTAAGACATGTATTTACACCTGTAAATTTAACACCACAGCTGCAGAGCCACCTCCTGCAGCAAATACCAAAAAGGCTTTTGAATACAACCTTAACAAATGAAACTAAGAATTACAGAACATTAAGCATAACATATTAAGGCAGCAAACAAAAAAAATTCTGAAGTTGCATAATGTTCTATTATTGTTCTTCATGCACTATCATCATTCCCATTTTCCTTCAACCAGCTCTGTATTACTAGGAGAAAACTAGCTCCTCAATCCTTCTGTCTGGGAAAGCAAGACAAGTACCCAAGGCAGTCTCAAAGCTTCTAGCTCTTGGTTAAGAGAAGTATACACAGCAGCCCCTCAGCTGCAATTTCTTAAACCTCAGTACAACTAACATTTCAAGATCCCCAAGAGCAACAGCTTTCAGCTTTCCCCACACCGTTTGTAATCTGTAATCTTAACCACATACACCAAGCTCTGGAGAAATGCCGGAGTGTTATCTCTCAAGTAAAGCTATTTTATCTCCCCAGAACAAAAAGCTAAGTTACAGGTTACTAAGCACGTTCATCCAGAAAAAGAGTATGCAATTCTGACCCATGCAGTTTTTTCAGGGATTGTGTAATTTAAGAACTAGCCTCTTTTCCAAGTAAAAATGCCATGGAAACTAAGAAACCTGAACCACCAAAACTAAGCTACTTAAAACTACCTATTTAAAAACTGATCCATCTTAAAACAGTATTCTGGCACCAGCAGCTAAAACCACCAGTTGCTATAAAAAGACAATACTGCCCTTTGTCATGGAGAAACCAAAATAGCATTCAGCCTTTAATCTTCTGAAAATATGACAGCAAGAGCTACATTGTGCTGATTACACACATGGAAGTGTTATTCAAGATACGAAAAACTCCAGAAATTCCAGCATTAAGATTAAAGTAAGTCCAAGGCTATGCCTTTCTCCTTACTATGAATTTAGCAGTCTGGGAACTGTATTTCTAACACTCAATAAAAGAATATTGTGTCTTTGTGACCGGCCCTTTGAGTTGTGACCAATTTACCACATCTGAGAAGTTGCTCAAGAGGACCACTGTCCAGTCCTGCTCAAAGATCCCATTCACTTAACTATTCAAAGATTTTTCTCTGTACTCCCTTCAGAAATCCTGATCCCTAATACTTTTTAAACCCAAGTACTAGCAGCTCACAGGACATAACTGTCAAATTTAAGATAAGATGCCCAAATCCTACAAACCAGTCCAACTCCTTGAGCAAAAATTTCCAGAAAGCACAAAGCAAGCATCATTTATAAATAAACTATTACAGGAAGAATGGTGGCCAGAATACAATTATGCTTCATGCATCCCATTTATGTGTATATTCGTCTTTAACATCAACATACTTCAAATGAAAAAGTTTATCTTTTTTTGCAGAAAAAGGTCAAAAAGTACCTCAGGAGGCAGACAGACTTGAAACGCCCACACACATTTTTAACAGTAATTCTTCAAGTGTATGTTCCAAGACACCACACTTCTGAAATTATGAAGGATGGAGTTTTTGCTCCAGAACAGCTCAGGTTGGTGAAATACATTTAACATTATCTTTTTATATTGTATTGATGTTTCAAAACATTTCAAACTACTGAAAATGCATCTCAAATCTGATAACACAACCCAGACGTGCACCTTAAACATCATTTCAAGCAGTTTCTCCCTAGTAAAAGGGACAAGGACACCTGCATGGTACTTCAAAAATGCTTTTTTAAAAAAAATAATTTATGTATTACATGTTTCATTGATCTCATAGTACACCATCTGAGCCAATTACAGGCTCACTGTAATAATCACTGTCAAAGAATTAATACATTTTAATCTCACACAGTTTACATATTCAAACAGCAGTGCAAAACCACCTGAAAAAAAAACTTACCAATTTCAGTAACCTATAAAGGAAGCTTTTGCAAGAGCTTGGCTGTATTGGTCTCATTCCCCCCACAAGCTGAAATACATTTAATGATGCAAAAGAGCTAGCCAGTTTTATTAGCCCAGGTAATGTGACACAACTATAGCAAGTCTTATTCCCTTAAAATACATCTGTTGCTTTACAGGCAATTTTTATGGCAGTCAGTGACCATTTAGCACAAGCAAGTGTGGTTTGCACAACTGTTTTCAACGAGAAGCCATCACTAACCAAAAAGGGAAGGCTCAGACGGGATGACTGCCAGAAACCTATTTTCCTCTTAAAAAACCCTGCAATATAGCATCACCATCCGCACTGTGCTCATGTTCCAATTACGTATTTCTAAAAAAGCCAGCATACTGTCAGGAAAAAAAAATAAATTCAAAAAGTCAAGCTTATGAAAGACCATTTTATTTTTTGGAAGTGAACTACTGATGTTAAATCATTATTTGCACTTTAGAAGAAATCACCATTCAGCATTTACGTTTAAATACATGAAAGGTTTTGTTTCAACAGAACTGTATCAGTCCTCTCACTATACAACTCACTGCACTTCCATCAGCACTTACTTCACTTAACCCTCATCCTTGAGGGACTACTTATTTCCATGAATTCTGAAGTGATTCTCCAAAACATTTTGTTCTCTCCCCATCTAGAAGTATACCCTTAACTTTAATACTCAGATGTCTCTTCAGAAAATTGACTGCTTCTATTAAGTCAGATCCAAATTTTTTCCTAAATTAGCTGGAACAGATTCCCAGTTACAATGCTAGCTGTGTCAGTATGAACACCTCCACCCATCAATTTAACCTCACAATCCCAGTTAAACTGAATCAACCATTTGAAAGAGCTAACACCTCAGAGACATCAAGATAATGTCTATCATGTCAGCAGTTTCATTTCTCAACTTTGTAACAAGGAACTACACTAATCTAATTGATGTCACCATGAAAAAAAAAAAAATCAATTGCCATGACATTGCCCCCATATATCTAAAACACAAGGCAGATAAATTACTGTTCTTCTGGAAAAAGATATGAAAAAGGAAAAGAGCAAATGTTAAAAGAAAGAGGTCATCTTCAATAAGCATGAAATCAGGCAGCACCCACAATTCCTGATAAGGTTTAAGGCACTGTAGAGAATTTCTGCATCACAGCACTGCATAGCTATTTGAGTATGCTCAAAGCCCTCTGCTCCAAGAAAATAAAATCGATGTTTTTGCTGTGCTCACTCTAGTGCAGATACTGACATAAACCCCCCAAAACCCTTGCTGCTTCTAAGTCTGATTTTCTGAGGAAAAATAGCTACAAATAATTGTACCTTCTGCCCTTGATCTTCTCCATTATAAATCTCAACAACCTGAGGCATACGTAACCATTTCAGCAAGCCATCCAAATTTATTTTTTTCCCCCCAGATTCCTTCCAACTTTTCAGATGTCAACACAGCAGGCTAAAAAACAGGGACCAAGATAAGCAGTACAGTTGAAAGGCTACTGCATGAATTCAGTACTTTCCTGCTCTGTTTCAGCTATTAACTGGCTGATGAGCACATACACAGCTCCAAACCAGCCACCACCTGTGGGGTCTCTTGCCCAACCAGTCGTCACAGCACATGCACAGGGTCTGTCTTCATAAAGGAAGACTCTCAGTACTCAACACCATTTTACAAGCAAGCCTTTCTTTTTACAGTAAAATAATGCAAAACTGGGCACTAACCAGCCATCTCCAATAGACAATCCTCCATATGCACCAGCAATCCAGACACTGGGTCGTCAAAGACTGCAGGTTAAATATCTGATAACCAGAGAGCGAAGAGAGTACTTTCTGTACCTATTACAAAGGTTATTCTTTGTAATTACCTTATTCTAACACAGCCCATCTTTCTGCAACACCATCAGGACTTGAAAGACTTAGTGCTACACAAGTCAAGTAGTTGCAAAAGATTTCAGTGACAATTTCAAGCTCCTAAACACTCAGTTAAACACAACCAATGTTAGACCTTCATTTGACCAAGCAATTTTGCTTCCATTATGTCTTCCAGTATTTCAGACTCTGCAGGAGGAGAAATTTCTAGCTACTTACAGCATGTTACTGTGTCGTACAGCTTTGTAAAAAGGGGGGGTGGGTGGGGAAGAAAGAATTATTTTGAAAGAAAATAGTTACTTTGAAAGGCCCAAAATAACATTCTAATAAGGTATTTCTGACAAAAGCTATAGAAATGCACAACTGCAGTTATACCTCAAAACTCTAAAATGGAGCCTCTTAATACTTCAAAGCTATTCCTGTATTGTTTCAAAGATACAATAACCTTGGGCAAGACAGAAAGCCAGATAAAAGAATTAGCAAGAGGAAAAATCCTCTCCCCGCAATGGAAAATTTTCATCTCTTCAAGCAAGGCACGGAGATGCTGAGCCGGACCTGCGTTGCCTGGAGACCAACCGCAGCTTCTTGCCAACAGGGACGAGCTAAGCATCAGCAAATTCAACAACTGATAAGTGGATGAACTGAATAAGAGGCAGTAAGGTTTTTCCACACGCCATCGTAAAAACCTGACAGCTTTCAGATAATGGTTCTAGCCCAAGCTCACGAGATACACAAGAATTGTTTTGAATGTACAATGTCAGCCTAATAAAACTTCAAACTCCACTGTACTGTGCACTTACCTCCACACTTCTGGATAAATCTAGACCAGTAGAATGCATTCAAGTCAATTTTTTTAGTCACAACTCAATTCTGCCCTTTCAATCTTTTGATACAGGATCTGAACTTTTGGAATACATTCCTACCCATTAAACAAGTTCTGTGTTTAAGCATTAGTGCAGAAATATTAAGGAAACCAATGAAATGTATCAAAAAGGAAGAGGCTACACCTTGGCTTAGCATTAAAAACCACATTAAACAATGCTTCACTTCAAAACCCCTGCCCCTAGCCTTCCCCACCCAAAGCACAGCTCCCTGGGGGCAGGACAGCATCAAAAGCATTACCAAGGAGATACTTGTTTTGCCTATTCTGGATCTGGAACTGCTCCTGACCTTGGGCAGGCACTGACTTGGGCTGCAGGAGCAGCACTCCTGACCACCTAGAGAAAACACTTCAGCTGTCTCCCAATTTCCAAACACCATCAGATAAGAATTGTTGAAAGTAACCGACATTTAATACCAGTTACTCCAGAATTTCCCTAGACTTTATCTAACCCAATTCACTGAAAGTATTCAGACAGTAAAGAATTACAGACTTTTAAGAGTGACTTCTATTTAATTTATCTCTTTAGATACAATATCCTTGTGGAATTTATGTCCCTAGTGAGGTATGTCTTCCACCATCAACCTGACAGCATAAGCTTCTCTGCCTCCACCTATTCCTAAACCAAAAGGGCAGACATGTCCTTAGCACCACAGCCAACAGATAAGACACTCCTAGTGCCTCAAGATTCACATCCTTCTACTCTTCAAAAGGAAAAACATCCTTGAAATACCCTCTGACACTCTCCAGCTGATCAGAGAACAACTAAAGCATGACCATACCAGTGACCTGGCCAGAAGCCCACCCACTGACAGGCAGCAAAGAGTTTCTTTAACATCTTTTCTCATCCTATTTTTTCAAAATGACATGCCTGACAAATCTGAATCTTTCCCCACCAGTTGCTTGCAAGGAAGAAATTTTGAGGGCACAAGGCCCAGCATTCATATGACTGACCACTATCCAGTTTTACAGCTCCTTCCCAAGTTACCATACGATTATGATGGTTCTGTTCTGATCTACCTTTCCTCAAAAAGAAGCAGCAACACGAAGCTTACATTACTTGTTATGACCAAAATACCACAGACAAGATAAGAGATTATTATTTCAGAAAGGTGTCAACAGAAAAGGTAGGAAAACAACTTTTAAATTAAATCAATTAATATAAATTTTGGAAGCTACCTGGTCAAGTTTAAGGTCTGAAATGTCTACAAACTAGTATATATGAATGGCTACAATCCTTCCCTGAAATCCTTCCCATGATCCTTAACCAGGAGACACTTCTGAGCACTTAATATTACTATTTTTGAAGAATTTTTCCTGAATTCTGGCAGTTAAATCATTGGATTCTTCCCCATTCAGTAATATACTTTAACCAAGAAAAAATTATAATAACAAGCTGAAAGATTCTAAATAGGCCAAATGTAAACAAATTAATCAGTCCATTTTAAAAATACACATTTGTGTGTGTAGGCACATATATATAGAAACCCAGTTTCCATTCCTTAATGTTATCGTAAGTCCTGAAAATATGCAAATTAATTTCAATTTAAGAACAATTTCACATTTTACAAGTAGCTTTTCTTATATAAGCAAAGTTATGAACAAACATGCAAATTCTTGGATGCTTAAGAGCCAAAATAACCCTGACCTAGAGCATCAATACTGTTATGGTCTTACTTCAGCCTTCTGTTGAGTAACAACCAATAACACACTGACTGAAAAGTTAAAAACAAGCTTACGTTAGCTTTAACGCTCCAGAAGTAAATATTAAAGCAAGATTCCAATGTAACAATATTTGACACAGAACTGCCCCCTTAGATGTGCATGAGTCTAAAAAAAAAAAATCACATGGGCACTGGATGCATTTCTGGAATACCTGAGTATATGCGACACTGTGTCAAAAAATTAGAAAGACAGGCTAGAAGTAGAGGGTAATTAAATTCCAGCATACACTAGGAAAGATACTGGTGTTAAACACACATACCTTTCACGGCAGAATTAAGGCCAAGGACATATCAGGATGTAACTACCAACAGGCTGTTATTCTATCAACAACAATAATATTTATTTTCTTAAGCTGAATGCCGACTTCCAAACTCTGAACCGTGTTTTTAAGAGCCTAAGGGCCCCAAGCCACATTATGTATTACAAACCTGTGATGCTCAAACCAGCTCATAACAAGACAGTACCCACTATTTCCGTTTTACACATAAAAAAAGGGGTATTCGTGAGCAGCGCGTCCAATTATGCAACGCATCCCGAAGCACCCTTTTTTGATTTTGTAATATTACCGAGTGTAGGAAACGCTCGTCCAACCTGCGGCACATGCCTCACCCAGGCAAAACGGAAAACCGACGTCCTATGATTCAGGCAGATGAGAACTGCTGAGTAACAGCAAGGGGCGACAACCAGCGCCGGGGTCACCCACCCACGTAAGACCGCACAACCGCGGCCCCCCCGCTACCGACAGCCCCCCGCCCGGCAGCCCCCACCGCCGCCCCGCAGGGGGGGCGAGGCGGGGCAAGAAGCCGGTACGGTGTGTGAGCGGGGAAGCTCCGTGAGCGCTCTGCCCGTCCTCTCCATCCCACCCTCTCCATCTCCATCCCGGACCGAACGCGCATTCCCGGGGGCGATGCTAGGCCAGAACCCTGCTCCCTCTCCCCCGGGGAGGAAACCAGGGCAGTGCTCCCCCACTTCCCGGGCAACGTCCCTCCCCCTGCCGCCGCCACCCGCCCGCGGCTGCCGCCGAGCATCCCTAGCGGGAAGCCGGGCAGCCGCCTCCCCCCCCACATCCCTCAGGCCAGGCACCGGCCTCCCACGACGGGCGGGGCTGGGGCCTGCAGAGGCAGGGCTCCGCCGCACCTTACACGCCAGCGGCAGCCCCCGGCCACCTCCTCAGAGGCAGCTGCCGCGGGGGAGAGGAGGACCAGCGGCAGGCTCGCCGAGCGCCCGCAGCGCCGAGGGGGCGGGCCGGCCGGCCCAGGAGAGCGGCGGAACGCGCCCGTTACCTGGTGTCAGGCCGGCAGCGGCTTCGCCTCTTTTGTTCCTCAGACGTCAAAATGGCGGCACGGCGCGTGGCCGGCCCTCCCCCACCCCACGGGCCCCGCCCTCCCGCCCGCCTCCCTATTGGCTCGGGCCGCACAGCCGCGTGCTGATTGGGCGGTCGCCAGCGCCGCTGTTGCTAGGGGAGCCGCAGCGGGCGCGGGGCAGGGGTGCGGGCTGCGCGCGGCCCCTCAGGGCCTACGCGGCGTCGCTTCGCAGCCCGGCCGGTCTGTGCCCCTTCCGCGGCAGCAGCGGGCTGGCCTGCTCCATCGGGCCCGGGCCTGGGCCAGCAGCCCCTCCGTGGCTCCCAGCTGCTGCTCGGGTCCTGCCTCGGTTTTGCGAGACAAACACAGGGCATTACCCTGCCCTGCGCTTGGTGCCGGCCCTGTGGGCATGGGCACGCTGCCATTCCTCTCCCTGTGCCCTGGCAATCTTTGGGGTCACCCCGGGACCCGCAGCAGCCCTAGGTTGGGGTCTCATCAGTTTGTCTCAGGGCCTGCTTGGGTTTTTTATCTGCGTTCGTGTGTGAGATGTACAGTTAAGTTTGGCTGTGGCCGCTGCCTGCCGGGGCGCCCCAGCCACTCGCCCCCTGAGGAGGCCGAGGAAGAGTGTCTTGTCGAGTCCTTGGTGCAGCGGCGGCCCACAGGGCCATATGCCTGAGCTCACCCCTTAGTTCTGAGTTTCTATTTCTATGCCACCAAAAACCTCATTCAGGCATACACAGCTGAAAGTCCCAGAGGCTCCCCCTACTCAGCTTTACCTTGAATGACTTCTCAAAGCTTGTGCTCTGATGTTTCCAATGCTATCACAGTTGTCAGGATTTGCGTGCAAGCCCGTGAATGTGCCTGTAACAACAGAGCCACCATCATTGTAAGGAAAAAACTGAATAATGAGATTATTGCAGTTTAAATTACTAAGCAACAGTCTCTCTGACAATGAACTTAGTAACGCTCCGCCATCTATTTAATCACGCTAATGAGACAGAACAACTCCACTTAGATACAAATTACTCTGCATTTCATTTAAAATAAAGGTCAAAGAGCTAAAAGCCACACAAGCCACCACAATTCTGCTGTACAACACACCCAGCAAAAGGCATCCTTTGTTTGCAGAAGGGACCCAGCCTTTCTGGCCTTGGGCTGCCAAGGCAGGGCTGTGCACACAGAGCATCTCACTCAAACCTCCTGCCTCTGCCCCCCAGCTGCCTGCCCCTGCACGGGCCCAGGGCTGCTCTGGTTCGGTACCAGGCTCCTTGGTTTGGAGAGGTGAGCATTGGTTCACTAAAGAGATTCAGACGGTGAGAGATCTGTGATTTCTCCTTGTTCTAAAAGTACAAGCATGCATACAGACTCGTGTAAGAAACAATTATACCCTTTGGTTCTCACTGCTTAAAATATGCCTCTCTTGTCCATCCAGCGGATGGTTGAAGCCAAGGAGGACTGCTTGTTGAGAGTCTCCTCATTTGTCTGACTGGCGCCATCATGATTGTCTTAATTTCAAAATCTTTTTTTGTATGTGTCTCTCACCATTTAAAACTGGTGACTTCCCTTGGATATTTAAGGATTTTGTTTTAAATCCATGCCTCTTTGGGCTGAAGCTTGTTGTGAGAGAGCAGGTCTGTAATTTACTCAAGAAACTGGCAGTTAAGGTTGGAGATTATTGACACATACTGCTAGTTTTGATCTTTGTTTGCAAGCCCGGAGCTGGTCCAGGTCTCACGTCTGGTTTATGTTCCCCAGCCACAGGGAGAGGGGAGGGTTGGTGCCACCCCACAGGACCTCTCCGCAGTGGGTGGCTGCAGGATCCCTCCAGAGGTTGGGAATATTCCCACATGCTCATGGCAGCATTAGATTTCCTCAAACCTTGCTCCTCACTGCACTTCTTTCCGTTCCTCTTAATTAGTGTGGGAGTAATTCCAGGCTATGTGAGGCACTCAGCCATCTCCTACCTCACCTGTGATCAGCTTCCCCGATACAGTTCATGCCCATAATAAGACGTCAACATTGAGCTCAGCTTGGCAAGCCTTTCATTCCTCCGCTGCCCTTGCCCACACACGTTTTATGGTCACTTCCTAAACTTCCAGACCCCCATCCCATCGGCTCTAGGATGAACAGCTAGCCACGCTCCCAGACTCACAAGCAAGGCTGATCCTTTGGCTGCCTGGCACTCCAGCTGGCCCTGCACCACTTCTTGAGAACATTTCACCCTGAACAATGACGTGAGGCTGTTGAATATAAGATGCTTAGCTGTGGGAGTCACTGCAATAGCAACGCTCCTCAAACCTCCTCCTCCTTGCCAAGACAAAGGAGATGAAGCATTTAAGCCACTGAGGATCTGCTCATGCAGACAGTTAGAAAGATGCCTATTTCTCCCACTGCCAAAATCATTCACAAAATAAATAAGCAAAAAACATTCCGCTTCCACAGACACCTTCCTTTCCCTTGTGTGCACATATATATACACATACACATATATTTTTAAACGTCTGGTGAAAAGTGCCAGACTGACAGTTTAAAGAAACAAGCACTTCCCGTTATTTACAGAACTGGTACAATATAGGAAGTAGCAGAGCAAACTTCTCCCTCTTGGTCTGTGTCAAATCCACAGTCCAGAGGAAACACCCTTGAGCATAAACTTCACGCATACTCATTTCTTTGTCTCCCCTGCTAGGGATCCAGGAATTGTTCCTTTTACAGGGAGCAGAGGACTGTTACGATGTTCCCTAGTTCAATATTATTCTTGTCATGATGAGCGTTGCAAAATTTCATTTATATGAAAACCTAGACCCTGAATCAAAAAATTCAACCCCCCCAAAGTTCAGCCGCTTCTCACCAAATCAGCCCAGTTCCAAACCAATACAGTTTTCTAACTGCATAGTCCTCACCCACAATCTTAATCCCATGGTCTGTCTGCGTGGTGTGGTCCATGCCATTTTTACCATGCCTGCGGTAGTCCAAATTAATGCACATGGTTCTAGTTATTATTTACTTGCAAAACATTTCATCAGATGATGTGTCTGATTCAGTACTCAAAAAGCCAGGCCACTAAAGGACAGCACTTAATTTAATGAAGTAGCAGGAAAATGTCATGCTTTAAAGATGTCTTGCACGGAAATAGATTCCATGCTCTATCCTCAGTCCTTCTCAAGGTCAAAAATAATAATTATGAGAACAGAGCTGGAAGAAGAAGGGTAACGATGGGCTGTTTTTGCGTGGGTCAGCAGCAAAGCCAGCTGCAAGCCCCAGCAGTTCAGCCGCCCGCTGGGCAAGACTGTCCCTTGCCAGGCACTTTCTATTACTCCTGAGCAATTACAAATTGATGGATGAGTCACAGAAGGAAAACACAACCGGACTTTGTTTACTGGGATGGAAGCTCGGCTCTGGGATTTCTCAAGAGCTGCAGAGATGGAGAGGTGGCAGCTGCTGCTCAACGAGCCTGGACATGAGGGATTGCAGTTGAAGGATCTGTGCTTTCCTGCAAAAGGCTGTGGTTAATCAAAAGGTTTTTCTCCACCCCATGTTCCTTTTAACTGATCTGACCAGACCCAGGAACCACAAGCAAAACCATCGGTAACTTATGGTTTAAGGTTTAATTTGTTGGCTATGCTTCAGGCAAGTGGGGAGCACACACGATCCACAGTGCACTGAAATTGGGGACGGTGGCAGTGCCCAGCCAGGTAGGCTGCTTACCTTCCAGGAGAGGCCTGAATGCCACGGCCCAGCCTGCCTGGGCTTGTTGGGTTTCTGCAGAAGCCCTGGACTGGCTGCATGTGCCCAGTGTCCTGCTGCAGCCTGCTCCACTGCCCAGAGAAGATGCAGGAGAGCAATCAGAAAAGAAGGCAGCAACGAAGAGCCTCCTCTGAGCCACTGACACATGCAAACCACTCGCTGGCCCACCCTGGGGAGACCTTCAGCCTCTTCAGAGAGTAAGGACTCTTGCCAGACCCACTCCTGGGGGTCCTAGATGAGCCCCCCACAGCCCCAGAAAGCCGGCCTTGCCCTCTCAGCCATCCTGAGCCCTGGAGACGGTGTCCATGGGCTGCTAATGGAGATTCAGTTTGGGCTCCCGATAACAAAACTGCAGTTACTGCTGTGTCCCCTCTCTCCCCTCCCTTCATCAGTCCTGTCTGCTGAGGCTGTAGCTCTCCAGCAGGACTCTCTCTTACCTAGTGAACTGCTGCCATGGCAGAATTTATGTGTTATTGTAGGATAAAACAATCACTTGCCAAAAAACACACCAGAAGAACAATACATAGATAGCAAGTGCCCAAAGGTTAGGAGAGGCCAGAGGGTTTTTTCCATACAATCTTTTCTAGGTTTTCCTGCGGGGCAAGGCAGAGCCTTTAAATGCACAGGCAGGTCCTCACCTTCCAGTGCATGCTGATACCACTGGTGGTCTGCAGACGTGGCAGCTCCTGCACGGTGGCATCACCTACACATATTCTTCCAGCTCTTCTGGGAGAGTGCATTGGGAATCTGTCGGGCTGGTGGGGTGTGTGTTTGGGGCAGCTCGGAGCCCTGCTGCGGGCTCTCTAGCCAGAATGGAAACCCAGATCCACAGGTTTGGGTCAGCTCCTCGCTCCTGCCTTCCCTGTCAGTGCTGCTGTGCTCCGTGGGCGACCATCTCAGCCGCAGCTGAAGCCGGAAAGAGCCGGCAGTTTCGGTTTGCTCTTGTGCTTGTAGGCTGCGGCAGCTCCATCCGCCAGTGCCTGCCCTCCTGCAGCTTCACCATCTGAATCTCCTTTTTCTGAGCCTCCCTTAGGCGCTCTCCTCGGTGAATAAATCCCCCAGCTCCTTTCCCCATAACCCAGGGCTGGGCAGCAGCACAAGGGCCTGGAATAATTAGCTCTGTGTTATTATTTGTGGAATAATTGGAATAATTATGTTTATCATGGTGGTGCTTAGGGCCAGACTCCTGTGTCTGGGATTGTGCTTTCTGCTCCAGGCTTTGCCCAGAGACCCCGGGTCTTTGTTAGCACACCCAGACCTTGCCACAAAGCAGCTGGTGTGCTTGCCCTGAGGCACTGCTCTCTGCCCTCTACACAGTCACAGTTTCATGGCTTCACCTTCAGCAAAACAGTCCCAACTCCCCAGCGTGCAAAAAGGAGCACGACTCAGAGCTGAAACTCCTTCAGGGAACATTTTGGGAACTTCCCAAGCAGGGTGATACTGGGGTTTGGCTGGTGTCCTGCGGTCGCACACCCTGCCACACCTACTCGCCTGGCACCGCTGAAATGTCACCGGTACTGCTCGGTGCAGTGCAGTCGTGCAGACTATTTAGGGCAGGGAAAAGCCAGTTCAGATATAAATATCTATCGGAATAAGTCATCTTGTACTTCAGCTGCCTTAAACCTGCCACCCCCAGCCTTCAATTTCCATTTTCCGCCTTGCACAGCCTGGTTTTGCCCAGAGATACACCACAAGTCCTACTCCCGCTGCGTGTCTGTGGGATCAGGGCGAGTCGCAGCAGACCCTTTAGGAGGTGCCTGCAGGCAGGAGAGGGTCAGAAACTTTCGCTTGGCAGCTGCAGGCATCTGTCATTGAGTCCTCCTGGGTGAAGAACCGGTAACAGAAAACGTCTCATCCCCATTCAACAAATTTAATGCTTGCAAGATTTTGCACCCGTAAGCCGAACGAGAGAAATAAATGCCGGCAAAAATAGCGATTGGGAGGGGACTGTCTGTATTTCACACATCACAGGGCGCCTCTTGTGCAGGAAGGAAAGGGCTTGTGATGCCTCACTCACCGCCATCCACCTCGCTGCGGATGGGTCTATGATACCTACTTCCTTGCAGAAATCAAACGTGGCTCCAGCTTGTGATAGCCTGGACTCATCGGTGGTTCCATTCCCTGCCCACCAAGCCTGCAGCAACTGAATAGCCGCAGGCTCATGCTGCAGATGTTCCAGCACTAACCACCCTCTGGTCTGTCCCTGGATGCAGCTACCTGTTGCTCTCTCATCTTACCTCCTGTGGAGAAGATTGGATGGGCTTTTCCTCCTCTTCCTTCTGCTTGCCTGCTCCTCTTGTTAGCTTTCCCCTTAGAAGCCACCTACCAGTCTGCCCCTTACTCCAGCCCTCAGGGAGGAGGTGATGCTCTGGAAGTCAGACCGTAACCCTTATATATGTTTTGTCTTTGCAGGTAAGCCTTTTCATCCCACCTTGAAGGGAAAAACTCTAGCAGGTTTTCCTAAACAAGGAGGTCCAGCTCATCTCAGAATAAATCCTCTTTATTCATGGAAGAGGAAAATCCTTTCCTTTGGTGGTGTAGTCCCCACTGAGGAGCTGATGGTGCTCGTGGCTGTGGTGCTGCAGGGCAGGCCAGGAGCAGCTGTGAGCTCCAGGGCTATGAGCCCTCTCAAAGCCACGGTCATGCAGGGAAGCTCAGCCTTGTGTGATGGGCACCACAGAGAAATGGGCTCAGCTACTGCAAATTTCATAGTTATTTCATGCAGGACTTCCTAAGTAAATTGCTCCACTCAAGAGCAGACCTGTCTTCTGCCAAAAAATGTCTTAACGTCCATGTCTGTGGCTGGGACCTGCACCCTTCTGCCCTTTGCTGCAGGATCTCCATCCTGCCCACCACCTGGCTATAGTTTTCCCCACCAACTCTCCATGGCTAAGGATGCAAACCAGAAGACCCACACAAGAGTCAGGAAGGATGGGGATGAGCAATGCTCTCTCCCAGCTGAGATGAACATGCTCCATCAGGTCTCCAGGGCCCAGGGAGCTGGCAGCAGCAAGCAGTCCTGGCCCATCACCCCTGGAGCATTG
This sequence comes from Falco punctatus, assembly GCF_963210335.1. Classification (NCBI taxonomy): domain Eukaryota; kingdom Metazoa; phylum Chordata; class Aves; order Falconiformes; family Falconidae; genus Falco; species Falco punctatus. The sequence goes on along the minus strand of NC_137583.1, from coordinate 10,856,948 downwards.
GTACTCCAGGCAATGCTAAGACGATGGACTGAATCAGCATCAATTGGGAATGTCATTTCTTGTGAATTCAGCCTTCCCATCTATCCTTTCCCTGCAGTTTCTGCTTCAGGGACTCTTCCTTGGGCTATTTTTAGCGCCGGGTTACATCATTGCCAGCTTCTGCTGCTTTGAAACAGGCACCGGCTGCGAACATCCAGGCACCAGCAACCTCAAGCCACAGGGCTGTAAGGATGGGAACTTTATCACTCACTCAGCAGACAACCAGGCTGCACTTGTGAGCTGCCGGATGGAGCCTGGTGTGGGAGAGCAAACAAGCAGCATCTCAATCATGCTGGTGCCCGACAGGGAAGAGGAGCACCCTGCCATGAGTGCCCCTGCTTCCCCCGGGACTGGGGGATGCTTTCCGGCAGCACTGCCATTGCCTGGCTGTGCAATACCAAGCAAGTTAATTAATCCTCTGTGCTTCTCCTCTTTCCAAAGAGAGAGTTTGTGCTGACCTACTTCTTTACACAGAAATTTGCCAAGGGCCTTAATGTCCATGACAAGCAAGTGGCACCGAAAGCAGAAATTATGCTGGCTGTTCCAAGTATCCAGACCACTGCAGAACCAAAACACAGCAAGCAAAAGCAGAACATAATGGCTGGAGCAAGTAACAGAGAGATCTGCTCCTGCAGGGAGGTCACGATTTCCAGTCTGGCAACTGGCTCTTGCTCTTGGGCAAGAGCAACTCGCATGCTGACCAGCCACGTGGAAAGGTGGCTCAGGCCATGAGATGGCACGAGCAGCGACGTGGCAAAGAGGAAGATTCACCTTGCACCTCTTTGCAAATCGGGCACAGGGGTCCCAACAGCCCCTGGGTAGAGAGATGTGGCCAGCTAGCCCAGGGCAAGCAATGCAGCCCTGGGAGCAGCAAGGAGGGGCAGGGGATCTCCTCGGAGAGCCCTTGGCATGCCTGCAAGACTGCAAAAGCTTTACGTGCATCCCCAGGCACACTGACACTGCATACCAGCACCTCTGGGACCCTACAATGGCTGTCTGAACCAAGGCAAGTTTTAAAATCTCTCCTCCCCACCTCTCTGTGTCTGAGCCTCCCTGGTAGCCAGAGCTATGGAAACCTGTGCAGGAGCCATTAGCAGAAATGAGAAAACAGGGGGATCCAAGCTGTCCGAGTACCCTTCCCCAGCAGCATCCTAGTCCCCACAGCCACCATCTGCCCCGCCCCCCCCCCTGCATCCCAGCTGGCCAAAATTCCTCTCTCAGAAGACTCTCTCCAGAACAAGGGCTGGAGCTCTTAAGGAGGAAATTCTGAGTTAAATTCCTTCCTCCCGAATCATTTGTAGAAGGGAACAGCGTGTGCTCCCAGCACAGAGATGACGTATTGCTGGCCTCCTGCTGCTCCTCAGCTGCCTGTCACAGCAGGGCCAAGGCTCTCCCAGTGAGGCAGCAGGAGGGTTCGGATCGGAGGAGGACTGGAGGGCATACTCATGATGCCTCTGCCTGGGGAAGGGCTGGCAGGGGGTCCATTGCCAGCCGTACAGAGTGAATGCCTCACCAGAAAAAGCCCTGGGAAGAGGATGCAGAAGATCACCAAACTGCAAAGATCCCCTCCATCTCTGAGGAGAAACGGAGTAACAGAGTTATGCTGCAGATTATACATGAGCCCAGCATAAAGCAGTTATCAGTGAGGGCTCAGTAATCAAACCCAGGATTAAATAGGACCAAAGCCTCATTTGGTGCAAATGGCCACAGCTGTGTGGAGGTAATGAGCCCCGTACTAATTCATCCTCGATTCCTCAGCAGGAATAATGAAACAGTTAAAGCAGCCCTAAAGCAACAAGGAAGGTATTCGTTTTGTATTTGCATTGAGCTGCTTAAAAACGTAAACACGGTGGTGTAAGGCCAGGCCTGCCAGCAGCTGTCACTGACCTCAAAATCAAAGATGTTGTGGGCTGACCCAAAGTAGGGCAGGCTTGCAAGCAGAGTGAGCACAGCAGCTATGCTAGAGATGGGAGGAAAATGAGCTGTGCCTCATGGTTTTTAACATGCTTTAAGCAGCAAAGGCTGCTGCCCCCCTTCCTAGGCCAAATCTGTCAGCGGGGGTCTCAGAGCTGGTATACTTATCTGAAAAATTATTCCTCTCTCTCCTCTCAGAGATAAGGCAAACACTGCCCTGATCTGGGCAATCTGTGTAGGGATTATTAAATCAAACTGTATCTGGGCCAAGGTTAATGAAAGAGCTTGAAAAATCCTCCTGGCCGCAGCGTTTTAGTTCCCTCATCACAAGCAACTGGGCACCGTGCCGGCGGGGAGGTGCGAGGCCAGCAGCCTACACGTGTGCCATGAGCCACAGGGAGCCGAGCAGGGCTCACACTGGGTTTCCTTCCCCCTCAAAAATGACAAGAGGCTGGTTTCGTGCTTGCTGGTGGAGCACCTCTGCTGGCAGCTGGCAGGGATTATTGTCATCTGTTACCACTGTCACCCCGCAGGGACCCTCTTTGTGCTGTTCCCTTCGGAGCAGCTCCAGCCCTGCTTGTCCCATCGGAGGCTTTTGGGGCAGAGCTCGTTCCACCCTGCTGCAGCCGGTGCCACACGGGAGAGCCACAGCCGATGGGCATCCCAGGCAGAGCTGGACTGCACCCGTGTGATGTGCGGGTACCCATCTGGGAGAGTTTTCCTCACGTGCCTGCAGAGTCCTAAATCTGGCATCTCTACTTGGCCAGCTTCAGGGTGTCCTCACTGTTGCAGGCTGTCCCAGGGAAGATGGAAAACATGCTCAGGCTCTTTCTCCCCTTTATTTTAGGTGAACACGGAAGTTCTTCAAAGTATGGGTTTGTGGTTCTTTCATTTTCCTGCCTTTCTTATCACTGAGGGCTTTGGAAATGGAGAACTGGGGGCATCACAGCATGAGCTCACACGTCCCTGCCCTGAAGGGCTCCTTATTGCTGGAGAGAGCAGTTTCCAGCATCTCAGCCCTATGTTAAAACCGTTGAGTCTCTGGCCATAAATGCAAAGAAAAACTGGAAACCACGGCACAGCAGTAATCAGGGCAATAAGGTTTTCCACTTCCACGAGCTTGAGGCTGCCCAGATTGTGCTGCCTAAATCTGCTGGGAAACCCAGCCTCTCTGGTCCCAGCTGCTTCCCCAGGGCTCTCACCAGGGTTCTTCCCTTCCAGTGCCAGCTCCTTAATAAATACTGGTTGTTCCTGTCACATTTCCCTCATGCTGGCTGGTGACGCCAACCCTGCTGGCAGGTGATCAATTCCCTATTCACCGAGTCACACAAATTCATTCCAAATCACCCCAGACCCATGCAGACAGGCTCCTCAAAGTGTCAGAGGGGGCTCAGGGCAGAGCAGCAGCAGTGGCCCATAGTCTGGAGATGCAGCTCCATGCAAGAGACTTGGCACCAGCAATGGCTCCTCATCCTGCACGGCAGGGTCAGGAAGAACCGCTGCAAACGGGGAAAGCAGAGCCTATGCCCCATCTTTTGTCTCTTCAACATCTACCCTTCAATAAGGCACAATTATCTGTTTACTTAAGAGCAAGAGTAATTAACCACCCAAATAGTGACTGAGGAATGTGAGAGTCACAATGGTCCCTATTATGGAGCAGATCCACTAAGTGGAAATCATTGTTTTTCCTGGCCTTAAAAACCTGGCAGTGCACCCCAGCACCTTCACCCCTTGTGGACTGGCACTGAAAACATGCAGGGAACTGGTATCCTTCAAGGGCAGTGCTGGGAAGCAAGGGCAGCTGGGTCCATGCTCTCTGTGGCAGGACCAGAGCAGGGCAAAGCCGCTAGCTTGCAAACGTTTCTGTGCAACATAGGGATCTGTGCACAAGGCTTCCTGGCTGGGAAGATCACACGCTAATTTGAATGCTGTAAATATTTGACTTTCATTTGCAATTTTACCTCTGCCTTGAGCTGAGAGTAATTTCCAAGTAAATAGCTGACTTCACTGGGCCTCAGGGGATGGGAGCTGCACCACAAGCCCCCAAACCTCAAAATCTGCAGAAACCGCTACCCCAGCGAACACCCCTGGCACCACGGGGCTGGCGGTCAGGGTCAGCTCAATCCTTGCTGGGATTTTCAATGTCCATAACTTTCCAGGGGTGGATTTTGATGAAGGAGGGGGATGCTGAAGGTCCTCATCAGCCCTGCTGACTCTGACTGCTACCCCAGCAGGGCTGCAGGCTCTGCTGGCACCATCTTGCAGCCATGCTGGACATCCCACTCCCCATCTTGCAGCCATGCTGGGGATATTTGTGTCACTGGGCCACACTTGTGGGACGCCAGTTGCATCATTGAGCTGCATTTCCACAGGGACCCATTTGGCGGATGCGGCAGCCACCTGTGTTTACCCGCTCCCATCTTGCGCTGGCACACACATGATTACAGCTTTCGGTTTCAGCCTCCATCTATTTATACCAAACACTTCTGAGTGATGTGCCACTGCCTCCCAGGGGTGTTGCCATGCTGGACCAGCCTGCCCAGCACCTCCTTGTCAGAAATGGCTGCATAGTGACTCAATCACAGCCTGAGAGCCACCTATGCAGGGAGCAAAGCTCCTATGCGGTCTCCCTGCCATCCCTGGCACACTTAGGGGGTTGTGAAGCCGCGCCCAGGAAATATATTGGATCCTGCTGAGATGCAACAAAAGCGCAGGATGCCAAGTGGCTGCATTGTCCCTATCCCCAGGGAGGGGGACCTGCCACGCTGTCCAGGCACTCACAGCTACTGCAGAACAAGGTCACAGCCTAGGCAGTTGTGCTCCATAGCCCCAGGACAGCAGAAGCTGGTCAGCAGGGCCCTGGCACATGACAGTGGGATTTTGGGGTCAGCACTTGGAGGACAGAAGAGATGCAGATGAGCAGAAAGGGATGCTGTGATGAGATTCAGTCAGAGGCACCCACAGAGCTATTGCTATCAAAAATAAAAGAAGGGGGTAGACCCAGATAAGCCCACCCACCCATTCCCATTGCTACAGCCATAATGATGAGGCGCTATGCATCCCTGCCAGGAGGCTATCTGCTCACGTCATGCCTGGGCAAGAAATGGTAATAGCTGGGCACATAATCAGGAGCAAACTATTTATAACCCCATGCAATATGCTACATCTGAGAGAAGATGAAGGGGAAGAAGATGAGTCAACAGGGTAAACAGGGTTGAACTTTCCCACTAGCGGGGCAGCTGGTTCACGTAAAGAGAGACGTTACTGGGAAAGCTCTGCCCAGCAGCAGCACTTCCAGTGGATAAAGGCTGACAGACACATCCCACCCAGGACATGTCCAGCTCCCACAGAGGCAGCCCACGGTGCACCCCTGGGGAGAGAGGCTGGGGCTGGCAGCCAGGCAGGGGCTGGGCAGACACAGCTACTGGGTTGTGGCCCTTTAGCGTTATCCTGCTCATCAGCTCCAGGCTTTCTCTTTCCCGGCGGTGGGGAGAGGCTGGAGGCTTCAGCACTCCCTTGCTGGCAGTGCCCCAGCTGCTTTGTGCGCTCCGTGCCATTAGCTATGGTCTCGTGGGGATTCTCTGTGTCCCCACCCAGCCAACAAGGGCTCACACCAGCAGAGGGGACATGTCTGCCCCAAACGCAGCATAACCAAGTTTAGCTCCAGAGAAAAGAAACCCAGAACTCAGACTGTGAAGCAGCCCATATGCTCCAGTGCGGGGAGCGTTAGCCATTGGTGAGGGTCCCCACGGTCACAGCCCAGGGACTACCAGGTTCCCTCCCAGCTCGGCCAGCCGGCAGCCCAAGCCCAGCCCAGCAGCTCCTGCAGCCAGTGGCTCACGCTGGGCTATTTTTAGCCTCCTTGTTCAGCCTTTCATTTTAAAGCCACCCACAGGAGACATTTCCATTTTATCATGGAAACAACCCTGCTGAAAAAATAAATTATAAGGACATCAAAGTGCTAAAATAAAGGGGGAAAAGAAAGGTCTTCTTACACCAGGGAGCAGGGAGAGCGGAGGAGTGGCTCTGCTTCCTCCCAGCGGGTCGGATGCAAAGCGACCTCCTAAAGCTCTTTCAGAACAAAATAACAATGCAGCAAACGAGAAAAGCAAATTACAGTGAGAGGGGAGAGCTGCAACAGCGATTGGACCCACTGACAGCAATGCAGCGAGCCCTCATGGGGCAGCTGGCTCTCCTCCATCCATGCTGGGGTGGGCCTTCCCCAACCACCTATGCCAGGATTTCATGGGGTTGCATCCCAAAGAAAGTCTGGCTGCGTGTCACCCCCACTCCAGGTATGGGCTCCAGGTCCCCAACACCTAATGAGGCTGCGGGACTCCTCCCAGGGTCCTCAGATCCCCCTAACCCCAGCCCTTGGCTCCCTGCACCTTTCCAGGTTATGAGGAAGCTGCTCTTGTTAATCTGATCCACCCCAATACCTTTGCTAGCCCATGGCATTGAGAGAACAATGTTTCTTGGCTGTAAAAATAGCCATGGGCGTGCTGGGACCAGGGATGGGCTGCAGCCAGCACTGCCATCCCACTGCTGTGCCAGTCGGCAGCACGTGCTCCCTCCCTCCCCTGGCAAAACTGGGAACACCTCGAGCATGGGGTGATGCCAAGGTCACCCCAGCCTCTGTGCAGTCCCTCATACCTTGAGCCAGCATGCTGGGGGATATCCTGGAGACCCTCCGCTCCTTCCCCATCCCTGAGACCCCAAGGAGAAGCTCCTGCAACACAGACACACCAAGGCACACCCGTGCCAAGCGCCAGCGCATGCCCATGCCAAGCGCAGGCAGGCAGCAGAGATGCCATTGCTGCCCTCGCAACGGCTGCAGGGAGCACAGCTTTTAAACGAGGGCAGGCAGGGCAGGGGACAAGCCAAGACCCTGACCTGCGTTTGACACCACAGCAAGTGAAACCCAAACCTTGGCCAACAGTGTCTATTACCTAATTAATAGATTATAGTATGCCTGAGGAAACGAACCTTTCCCAGCCCAATGGCAAGGTCTTTTGCAGGGGAGATGTCATGGTTTTGACTGGGATAGAGTTAATTTTCTTCCTACTAGCTAGTACAGTGCTGCATTTTTTTAATTTAGCATGAGAATAATGTTGATAACACACTGATGTTTTAGTTGTTGCTAAGTAGTGCTTACTCTAAGTCAAGGACTTTTCAGTTACTCATGCACTGCCAACAGGGAGGTGCACAAGAAGCTGGGAGGGAGTGTAACCAGGACAGCTGACCTGAACTAGCTGCGATATTCCATACCATAGAACATTGTGTTCAGTATATAAACTGGGGGGAGCTGGCCAGGGGCCACCAGTCGCTGCCTGGGGACTGGCTGTGTCAGTGGGTGGTGAGCAATTGTGTTGCGTATTGCTTGTTTTCTTGAGTTTTATTTCCCTCTCTCTTTTTGTTATCCCCTTTTTCATTACAATTATTATGATATTTTACTATACTTCAATTATTAAACTGTTCTTATCTCAACTCACAGGTTTTACCTTTTCCCAGTTCGCCTCCCCATCACACCAGGGCCAGGGGCAATGAGCAAGCAGCTGCGTGGTACTTCGTTGCTGGCTGGGGTTAAACCATGACTGGGGAGGAGGCAACTGCCCATGCCCCCAGCTAGCATTCACTTGAGCATGCAGCCCAGCTGGGCAGGAGCAAGTTCTGGATTCGACTGTGCCAGTTGCAGCAGTTCAAAGACTTCAGCCCTCTGCAGAAACCGTATGGGGAGAAGTCCAGGGGAGAGCAGGGCACAGGGCAGCCCTTCTCCCCTCCCTGGGCTCCCGCAGCAGCCACCGCTGCCCTCATAGCACCCGGGGTGCAGTGGGGTGGACAGGCAAAATTGGCTGTCATCTGCAGTGTGCTGGGATGAAGCCACAGAGAGGTCCCCCCCCAGGCTGGTGATGCACAGAGCAAAACCCAAAGCCTCTTCCCTCTGGCCAGGCACACTCACACCTCCTCCTGCCATGGGCTCCCGAGTGCTGGGAGCTGAGCAGGCTGCAGGGAACGTTTAATCGTGGTTTGCAAGGCGTCCCCCTGGGCTGATGCTACAGGAAGCAGCTGTGTCCCACATGGGGGATGACCTTGATGGATGCGCCATCACCTCCCCACTGTGCAGCTCAGTGGGGATCGGGCTGCACACACTTCCCCTGGGGAATGACTGGAGCCAAACAGTGATTTTCCAGGAAAAATCCCTGCACCAATGCTGCCCCTCCACAGCCATCTGACAGCTTCCCTAAGAGACTCATCTGCCCCAAGGTCCTGTGTCCCAGGCAGCCAGGCAGGGCTGAGCCACACCATCGCAGCAGCAGCTCTGGGTTACACTGGCTCCCACTCCAGTGGCAGCCCTAGAGCATCCCTTGGGATGCATCACCATTCCTCAGGCCTGCTGGGCAGCCCTGGTCCTGGGTGCACCCCCTTGCCCCACACCAGGGTGTTTCCTCTTGGGGTCTGTAGGAGCCGTCGTTGCCTCCGTCGCTGCCATCGGCTGTTTTCCAGCCATGGAGCCGTGTCAGCCGGTACAATTCCAGGCATAGCCAGCTGCTGTAGCTGCCCTGGACAAAAGCTGCCAGTGTGTGCTTCCCGTGATGCCCACAGCTTTTCTATCCCCCAGCCAGGGGGCCATACTGTCCCCCTCTCTGCTAGGTGACACTGGCATGTGACAAGGCTTGCCAAGGGTGTGCCTGGGACAAGCAGCCACACTGCTCAGGCCGCCTGGCACAGAGAGGGGCTGTGACACCATCTAGTCCCCCCCCCACATCCCAGGGGCTCCTGGGAGCTGTGCACTCAGCAGGGCTTATGCACTGCAAAACTGCTCCCTATGGCCAAGAACCCGGCATGGCTGTGTGCCACTGTGGGTCCCTCCTGCTTGCCAGCAGCCTGCCATGCAGGGCAGGTGGAGCAGGCAAGTCCCCATGCAAGGTCCTGTGTCACTGCCACAGGAGGGGTTGGGATTTAGTGTTGGTGATTTACATAGAGCTTGTCAGTGGAATGGGTCTGGGGACAGTCCCAGTGACGTCAGGTGGGGAAGGCGCCCCACAGGTAAACATTGCCAGTGTTGCCAACCCAGGGCCAGTTACTGGCCAAAGGCAAATGGGGACATGAGAACAATCTGAGGGAGTGCCCCGCCGTGGCAGGGAGCTGCTCTCAGGGCTGGGACCCAGCCGGGGGTCAGCACTGAACTGCTGATGGGGTCCCCTGAGGTGGCTGCTGCCTCGTCTGCTCAGCCCCACTGCTGGCAGGGCAGGGAGGCATGGGCAGCTAGCGCTTGTTGCAGGGAAGAGCCCTGCCTGGAGGCCAGAGCAGCATTTTGTGAGCTCAGCACCGCCCTGGACACCTCCCCAACTCAGCAGCCCCCTCTGCCATGTCGCCCCACCATCTCCTACCCCCTCCCTGGTACCTACCTCCAGCTGCAGCATTTTCCTGGTTCAGTTATGCCACCACCCAGCTTTCAAAAGGCTCTCCAAGAGCACAGCCAGCAACCTCCTCTGTTGTTGTTTTTTTTAAAAGTGTTGACAATTTACCTGGATGGGAAAGGAATGCTGAATTACCCTGGCTCCCTCCTTCCCTCCATCAGGGCTGGCACCCCACAGCTCCCCACTCCTGTTAGCAATTAACTGGACTTGGTGGAAGGTCTCTCCTCAGCCTAATTTTCCAATTAAAGAAATACCCTCAGGGGGAAAAACCCACATGTCATATCATTAATGATGACATCAGCCTACATTCACCCCAGGTGAGAAAGTTGGGATGGCACGGGCAGCTGCTGGAGCAGCATGTGCAGTTTAACCTTCCGAAATGCCTTGGTCCATGGTGAGATGGGCAAGGCCATGCTGCAGCTTGGCCAGCACACCTGCACAGCTCTCCTGGAGCCCTCCCCTTCTGGATCACACCAAAGAGAAATTGCCTTTGGTTTTGTCTCCTTGCACTAAACACATTTGCTATCTGGTTATTTCAAGAAGCTGGCACGGACGGATGCACACGGGCTTTCTTTGGAGTACCAACCTGTGCCAGCCGCCCTGGGAGCCAGCCAGCCCTGTCATTACCAGATGTGCATATTTTGGGGGTGTGGGTGGCTTTGTTTGCTTCGGATTTTGCACATGCGCTTGTTTTCCTTGGTATTAGCTCCTGCAGCTCCAGCTGGGCACTTAGCCAGGAGCACAGCTCAGCCAGCTACCCCTGCAGTTCTGACCTCCCCGGCACTGTATTCCCCTTTGCTCCAGTTTCAGATAATTTCAGGCTTTGCTGGCTATAAATACTGACAAGCAATTAATCCCTTTCTGTAAGATAGGACTTTCCCCCCTCCGAAGAGAGCAGGTGGGGAGGTGAAGCCAAATCACATCAAGTTACAAAACCTGGAGTGGGTGAGGTGGCAATAACGTGGCCACCGAGGCAGCACGTTTCTGCTTGAAAGCCCAAGGCTGAAGTTCAACCCTTGCTGGGGTCACACAACCTCTGCAGCTCCAAACCCTTCCACCAGCTGAACCCCTATCCTTGCACAGCCAAGGCTCAGCTCCACCATTAATTTAGAAAACTTAAGAGGAAAACAATTTCTAGTGCTACTGACATGGGGTTTCTGTGGCCCCCAGCGCTTGGTAACCCAGTGCCCCACCATTGCAAGTTACTTAGTCCTGCTGACAGCTAGCACGGCTGTCGTGGACGATGCCCATTTATTTGCCAGGAGGGTGCAGAGGAGAGGCCAGGTGCTGTTATTATGTGCCTGACCCTATGGGCAATTTTTTAATTGCTTTTGGCCACAGGAACACTGCAGTGGGGCTGGCACTGAGCAAGGCTGAGCCCAGTGCTGTCCCTAACGGAGGATGTTCCTGCAGCTGCATGGGAGCAGCCCCAGCAAACACGCTGCCTGGTCCCCCACCCCCATGCTGCCCCAGCAGATATGAGGGGGTTCCATCCCTTCCAACACACTGCGGAGAACTTCCTGCAATGTTTTGCAGCACTGGGGAGCCCCTCAGCTCCTGGTGGGGTTGGCACTCGGCGTGTTTCCCAGGTCCCCCCGTGGAGTGTATGGAAACCCGCTGGAACAGATTGTCTTTGCAGCCTGGGACAGCCCGTGCTGTTCCCATAGCAGGTACAAATGTCACACACATGCACCCACTCCTCCCTGCTACCCAAACAAACACACGGCTGCACTCACAAAAGCAGCTGGGTTTCTTATCTGGCTCCCTACAGTCACACCTCGGCACACAGCAGGTGCTAGCGGCGGGGAGGCCTTTCCATGGTGATGCTCAGCATCCATCGGAGGTGGCGATTCCTGCCACCTGGCCCAGCAGCATGGGGAGCTGGAGCCACCTCTGCTGCAGCTCAGCCGCCTGCTCTGCATCACACAGCAGCTTTTCCCAGCTTAGGGCTTCCCCCGGGGTGCCCGGGGCACACGGAGGAGCTGCAGCAGAGACACAGTCGAAGGGATGTCCTGCAGCATCAGCAGCTGGACCCCTCCCCACAGCACGCCTGCTGCCAGGCCAGGCATGCCACCACCCCGCACCCTCCCTCAGCCTTTGCAAGGGGATCCCCAGGGCACACCAGCCCAGGGCACTGCTGCCAAGGGCAGTGACACATTTCCAGTGCCAGCATCCACGCCGGGGACACCAACAACCATTTAGGGTCTCATGAGAGACGGGCTGATAGGAGATGACACTCCACCTCCCGCTAGCCTGGCCATGTACATTAGCTCCTGGGGTTTGTTGTGTATCATGCTATGGCCCCTTTGGGTCCCCAACCTCAGTCCCAAGCGGAGTGGGCAGACATATGCGCACACACACATATATATAAACCCCTCATATGCCAACACAAGGGCACCTCACCCATGCAAGCACCCCAACCCACCCCAACCTGCCCTGCCCACCCAGGGACGCAGACTGGCCTTGGCTGCTGGCTCAGCACAGGGTGACATTACCGCCCGATGCTGGAGCACAGCGGGTGCACCTCCCTCCTGCCGCCCCGGGCTTCACCCCAGCTTCCCTGCCCTTCCCCAGCTCCTCCAGCTCAAGCTGACCGGCGTCCAGAGCTCTATTTTAGCACGAGGGACTGGTTGTTTCCCTGTCAGAGGTTCATGTTTTTATTTAACTCCCTTTCAGCTTCCCAAATTAGCACGGACAGGCTCTTGCTCTGTTTGCCTTGGAAGAAGATGTGTTGCCACAAATTATTTTTAATTCAAGTAAACAAAGTCTCTACCTCTCTTTCCCCCCACCACTCCTCTTTGATGTTGGTGACTAATTTCAGTGCTAGCAGAAGCAAGTGCAAGGGTGCTGGCCAGGGCCCAGCACAAGGCACCGGGGATGCCGTGGGGTCCCTGACCTGCCACTGCTGCAAAACCAGCGCAGCCCCAGCCCTGCTGCAATGGGCAGCTCGTGCCCCCCAGCCCCAGAGCAGTCCCAATCTGGGGGGTCACCCCAATAGCAGCACCTAGAGCACTGGTTTCCAAACCTGCTAGCAGGTGGCACAGCGGCTGGTGTGGTGCCAGGCTGCCCTGTCCCTCCTGCCCTGCTGCCGCATGTGCCTGCTGATGCCAGGACAGGGGCCAGGCTCTCCACTGGCACGCTGCTGATCTCTGCATCATTTTCCCCACCCAGCATGCCACTGCCGGGGTTTCCCAGTTCAGAGCAGCTGGGGAGAGCCACAGATGGGTGTGGATGCAGCTGCTGCCGGGCATCCTCCAGCCAGGCCAGAGGAAACCATGCTTTGGGACCGGTGTGAAATGCGCCGGCTTGACATTGCTGGCTGGTGATGAGAATGAGGATGGGTGGCCATGCTGCAAGGGCACAGCAGCCCATTCCCAGCATGTACACACAGTTGCAAAAGCAGGAATTTGTCCCAGTTTGGCTGTTCCCAGTGGCTGATCCAAGGGATTAACTGGTGCAGTAATTCCTCCTTAACCTGCAGGGAGCAGCTTGGCTTCCCATTCCCACTTCCCAGCTGGTTGCTCACCCCCCTCACTGACCCACCGGGTCCCACCCTGCTCCCCTCAGAGGAACAATTTCTGTCGCTGCCTCTGTCCCAAAGCTTCCTCTGTGTTTGCAGCCAGGAGGGCACTCCTCCCTGGGGGGCTGGGGCAGGGGAGCAGCCAAACCTGGGGTGCAGGTATTAAATCAGGGGGTGCCTGCAGCCTGCCCTTGGCCATCGTGGGGCACCACAGGGGCTACGGCAAGCCCTGGGTGGCAGGGCAAGGCATACCAGCGTGGGGTGAAGCCATGGGCAGGGTGGGACCGGGCACAACCCCCACAGCAGCCCCTCGGGCAGGGTCCTGCAGCTGTAATGGTGCCGGGAGATTGTCAGGTAACGTCAGCGAGGGCGCATGGGGTGGTGTTTACTCAGCGCTCAACCCAGACTATTTCTGGGACTTGTTTTGCAAGGGGACAGAATATCCTCGCCCACCAGCATGCAGATACCTTGGGGGCACAGCCCTCCCCAGCGCAGGTGCCTCCGCCCCACAGCAGGGGCAAAGCAGTGACCTTGACTTTGCAGCTTGGTGCAGAGACCCCCCTGTAGCAGGGCCAGCCCCCAAAAGTGACCTCACTGAGTCCCCATCCCCTGCAACCCGTCCTCGCAGCCTCCAGGGACAGCCCTTCTCCCAACATCGATCCACCTAGACACACAGATGGCTATTTATAGCTGGGGCTGTTGTTGATTTGGATCAAGTGGAAGATAACAAGGTATATTTTTAGATTTATCTCTCAGCCTGTGAAGGGAAGTAGGGTTTGCTGGCTCAACAGGCTCTGCCCAACCTGTCGAGGCACTGGGATGAGTGATTCCTGTGGCAGGGATGGAGGAGCAACGTACCTCATGCACTGAGAGTCCAGAGGATGCAGTGGGACAAACCTTGACACACGGGTCCCCATCATGCCACCCTGCCTGCTGGCAGGTCCTGCCACCTTCATCGGGGGAGCTGCAGCACAGGTAGCCCATGGCTCCAGACTCACAAGTCTCAAAAGCACTGGAGCCCATCCTGGCTGTGCTCCCTGAGCTCCTCTGTCCCCCCCCCGCAGGGCAGGCAGACAGACCCTCTCCCCTCCAGCATGGTCATGCCCTCACTGTGCATCCTTCTGCAGGAGGGAGGTTTCAAACCAAGAGCTCCAGCTTGGCGACATCCGACTGCCAAAACAGTTGCTTTAATTATAAAGTCCCAAGCACTCGTGTTTGCTGTACCAAGCGGTGCCTAAAAATATCAAAATCACTAACTCACCCCGTAATGAGACATTTAGCAGAGGAAGCCACCACAGAAACCAAACCAGCAGCTCTGGGAGGCTTCTCCCATCAGGAAAGCTCCTGGAGCCACCATGCACTCCTCCAAAATGCTCCAATGAAACCAGGGCTTTGGAGGGAGAGGAGACAGCTTCCTCACCGCTGCATTTCCCCTTCATTTCAGCTCCCTGCATGAACCCCAGGGGCTCAGGGTCCTGGTGGGATGGGGTCCAGGAGAGGTGGGAGGATACCCCAGGTCAAGCCAGGTGTGCCTGGACTCATCCCACAAGGTCCCAGCACCTGTAGTACCATAATGTCTTATATTTTCTTTTAGATTTCATATTGCCTATCTGATTTTGCACAGATGATGGTGTGACTGGGTTTGGCCACATCTAAAATGATTTTAGCAACAGCCGCCTCGGGCAGATGACTTGTCCTGTATACTGCCAGCCCCGCAGCTGAGACAGGGTAATGCAGCAAGCAGTTGCAAATAAAGGTTCAAAAAGGCAATTTCTGGGCAATTTTATCACCAAGCAGTGCCAGTCGGCCCAGGCTATGACAGCTGGAATTCTTCGTGAGTGCTCAGACAGGTTTTAGTGGCCAAAATTTGTCCGTGCTGAAGACAGTGCTGGCAGGGTTGCAGTGGGGCAGGCTCCAGGGCCAGCCCGATACCTTGGGGCAGATTCCTGAAGGACATGGGGATCGTTAGGAATGGGAGGTGGTACAGCGCCTGGAAATGGGGAACGGGCTCCCACTGGCAACAAAGCAGGGGGAATCACTCCAGCTGTGGTAATGGTCCCAGGAGACTGGCCCCCAGTGACTAAATCCAAGACAAACAGCTCCCAGTTTCCCCAAAGGAGCTAGAGAACCTCATTGCTCCTGGTACCTGAGAGGGGAACAGGGAGGCCCTGCTCCCACCAAGATTCGTTCTTCCAGGCATTAGGGGCTGGGATGCCAGCCATGACCCCGGCACAGGGAGAGGTGCAAGTGTGATGGGAGCGAGCTTTGGCCATGACCACACTGCAAAGGAGCACTGGTGTCACATCCCACCCCTGCTGTCTGGGACATGAGAGCACATCCCGGGAGGGATCCTGGTTGTGGTTCAGCTTTTGATTTACAGCAGCTCTTATCAAGAAAGCTTTCTGTGCCCTTTAAAACGGGGGAAAAGCAGCTGGGACTGTACAAAGGTTTCTGCCACTTTTCCAGTCCCTCCCAGCACTGCCGGCAAGAGGCTGGTGCTACCCAATGCCACCCGTATCCTCATGCTCATCGCCCTAAGGGCTTGTCCTCCCCAGGGTGGGGTGATGCTCCCATGTCAGGGGTTGGCTGATGCCACTGCGGTGGCTTTTCCCCCTTTCTCAGGTATCCCTCAGTTTCTTGTAACAACATGAACCACTCCAGCTGAACCTACTGACTGGCACAGCCAGCGTGACCCACGACCCGACCCTGATGCTGACAACATAGAGTTTTAAATACACGATCCTGCCTGTGCAGCTCCAAGCCGGCAGGAGGGTGCTGCCTGGGCACGCCACCTGCCAGCCCTCGGTGGCCTTCTGTACGCCAGCCACCCTCAGCCAGCAGGGCAAGATGCTGGCCTCCCTCCTCCTGTGCCTGGCACAGGGTTGCTCCCAGGAAAGCTGGAGCTGACCCTGAGCTACTCTTTTGGCAGCTGCCTCGCTTGCTCAATTAAAGGCAAACCCACCGAGAGCAGCGTGCCAAGGCTGCAGTGAACAAGTGTTTGGTTTCCAGCGTGCCCAGTGTGAGGGCACAGTCACCTAGCTCTGGGGGTCGCAGCGATGAGCTAAAATAACAGCCTGAAAAAACAGAGGGAATTTTTGCAGGCGGCAGCTCCTTGCCTCATCTGACCCACTGCTCCTACCTCAGCCCTGGATGCCTCTCATGAGCTGACTGCCTCTTGCTGTTGGACCACTGGCGTGGCAGGGGGGCTGGAGGGAGTGGGGGGAGAGCACTCCTTCCCTGCACCCCACCCCCCCCCCCGCAAAAGTGAGAGGCTGAGGGGAGCACCTGCCCCATCCCGCAGCCCCCACTGCCAGCCATGCACAGGCTGCTCTCACCAGCTGGTATTTATGCCACCAGCTCTCAGTGCCCAGCACATGGAGATGGGGAGGGGGCTGCCCTGCAGCCCACTGCCGATAGAGCACCCCAGTCCGGGGATGGCACACGTGCCAATGGCATCATGAGAAGCAGTGCTTCATCCTGCAAGGGCCAGGATTCCAGTGGGCACCAGCCTCCCACCAGTAGCCACTCCAGGGTTTGTTTTTTCTAGATGCTGCCCATGCCCTGACACCACCTGAACCACGGACAACGTGTGTCAGCCAAATCCCTCATGCTCTGGACCCTGCCCTGTTTTTTGCAACTTTTACTTGCCTTTGCCCCCCACGCATCATGGACCAAGAAGCCCGATGCCCAGGGCAGCCAGCTCTCCTGCCCCCACACATGCCTGGGCACAGGCTGCCCACAGCCCGGCCACCCCGCACCCCCATGCCTGCTCCAGGAACCACAGCAGAAACACAGCAAGGTCAGGGGTATGCACAGCCAAAACACCTGAAATCAAGTAAACATGGGTCCTGCTAGAGATGCTGGTTAGAGCACACAGCTCTGCGCCTTCCTCCGGGACCCAGCTGTACTCCAGGATCAACCAGGAGAGGACCAAGCTGGAACTCAGGACCAGGGAAGTGGCAAAGTGGCAGGTTTTGGAGGAGAGGGGAGCTCACATCTCAGCCCTGCCCAGAAAGGCACCTGAAGCCCCATGGGCTGAGCTCAGCCGGGGCCCTGCACACAAGTGGGGTGAGCTCAGCCATCCCTTACCCCCAGCACAGGGGCTGGGTGGGTGTGTTGGTGCCCGAAGCCCAGGACCCCACTGCGTGGGCAGGGGATGGATGAGTGGGCTTGTACCCTGGGCTGAACTATTACATAAGTGTAGGGACATGTGCAGGCTGCTGGGCAGAACCGTAAATAATGTTTGTGCCAGAACCCCAGCTCCAGAGCCAGCGGCACTGGGTAGCTGCGCTCAGAGGAATCCGGGGCTGGGCAGGTGAGGGCTCTGTGGTGGGCACAGGGAACCCCCAGCTCAGGCCACAGCACTTCAGGGAAGACTAGGCAAGGTTTGTGCCCTCTGTCAGCCTGTGCTATTTAAATCCCTCGCTTGTGAAAGCAAGAGCCGAAACAAGCAAATAAACATGATCTGGAAACACAAAAGCCCTGACAAATCTCCCAAAAATTCTTTACGTGGGCTGCACGGCAGTTGCTCAACAGGAAGAGGCTGTTGATCCCGTTTGCTCCACGCCTGCGCCACACGAGCCTCCACCCAGAGCCGCCTGCTCCGGCCTCAAAGGCAGCTAGACCCAGAGGCAGGCAGTGAGACAGGTAACGTTCCCAGGTACCTGCTGTCAGGTGCGTTTCCCACCAACCGAATCCAGGTCAGTAGCTCTGAAGCACAGCAGGGAAATTCGCAGGAGCCCTCCTGGCCACGGCACTCTGGTTGCATGAATGGGAAATGCTGGGAGGGGAATGTGTGCTGAAGAGAGATGCGGAGAGGGCAGGAGGATGCTGCATGGGCTCTCCTGGCTGCGTTGGGATGGGAGGCCTGACATCGCATCTTCAGGAGTACCAGGGGTTTGATCCTGGATCTGTTACCCCCATCTCCCCCAGCCCACCCCCTGGGAATGGGGTGCGTGCCACTGACACCACTCCTGGCAGTGGTGCTCTGGCCCAGCACCCCCTGATTTTCTCCTTTTGCAGCCTTCACATCATCCCCTCTGAGCCAGAGCTCAGAAACAGCCTTCATGAGCTGGTGACAGTGTCCCCAGGAGCACAGAGGGGTTTGCTTGCAGGCCAAATCAAGGCTCTTGCAAAACAAGTTAATGATTTAACTACTTTCAGGGGTGACTTGCCCTTAAACTTCAAAGTCTGGACATCTTATAGGAGAGAATTTGACCCTGAGAGCCCCCAGCTCCGCACGCGAGACAGGAATGCTGGGCTTTGCCCCTGGATGGGTGACACTTGGGTTAGGAATGTATGGAGCGCACAGCTCCCACGGAGAAAGTGGCCAGACCCTGCCTGGGCATCAGCTCAAAGCAATAAGCAGGACCCCAGTGGGGTGCTGTGCTAGGTGCAGGTTGTGGGGGGCGGCAGGGACAGCATCAGGGCTCCCCTCCGCATCCCGCAGGGTGCAGCAGCACCTCCCCATGCTGGTCACTTGCTGCCACCTGGTGCCACCTTGCCACAAGTGCTGGGGACCTGGGGTGTTGACGGTGCGGATGTCATGGCCGTCGACACCCACGGCCCCAGACAACCCCACTTGTCCTCCAAAGGACAACCTTCCCCTAGTTGTCCAAACAGGCCAGTAACCTCTCTGCCTACGGGGTCAAAGCCAGGACTCCAAATATTTCCCAACCTCCCGGACACCGCAGAGGGTTATTTCCCCTAAAGCAGGTCGCTGTTCCAGGCACTGGATATGGAGTCACCCCTATGGTGTCCCAGAACAACTTGGGAATGGGGACACCAAGCACCTAGAAACCAGCAGGATGGTAGGTAACAAGAATTATTTACATTATTCCAAATCGATTTTCTTTTTCAATAGGGTGACAGGCCCCCAAGGCAGAGAGAGAGCAGTAGTGACTGTATTTCTTTTAGCAGGGTTTTTGTCAAGCAAGACTGTGTCATTCCCACTGGAAAAATAAGGGATCTCGAGATTAACTCAACTGTAAGTTGAGCAAAATTATTATCACTTGTTACTGGTGGTTCCCTGTGGAAGTAGGAGACATGCTGTTTTCCACAGTGCCATCCACCAGTAGCTCACTAATTGAGCTGGAGGACAGGGTGCTTAATGAATACACAGCTGAGACCATCCCAAGGAGGTGCACTGGAGAGCTGGGGTAAGGTACAGATCACCTTGGCAAACAGACAAAAAAAGCCGGGGGGCAGGGGGAGCTGGGGAGAAAGGAAGGTGTAATTCTTGGAAGGCCAGTGCTAGATTCTGAATAATCAGCACGCAAAGGCAGGCTGGAGAGCAAGATTGCAGGAAAGGGTGACTCACAGGCTGAGCAACGTCATTCGGGGTGGGCCAGGGGAGCTGTTGTTATTGTTACTACTTATTTATTTTAAAACCAAGCTGATGGGGATGTTTGCTCTGAACACACTTGTGAAACAAGACACCCGGTGTTTGGAGCCAGCAAAGCCCGAGCCCAGAGTCTGTGCCCAGCTGCCTGCATTACCCCTCCAGGTACAGGAGGAGCAGCTGGCAGAGCCTGCAGGGTTTTATTCTGGGCACAGCAAGTCTGTGAACACGTAATAGGGTGATGTAGGGACCTATGAACACGCTCCCAGCATCTGATAGGGATAGCAGAAGTAATAAGCTTACATTTCAGCAGAGCTTCAGGCTACTCCTTAGGACACCCTGCGAGCCCAGAGCTCCTGGGGACTGTGGTGGGATGTCCAAAGGCCAGTGGGGTCATTTGGGACTGATGCAGGAGTTGATCTAGGGATGGCTTGGATGACATCTCAAGGTTTCTCCTAGCCCTGCGTTACTACTATCCCATAAAATGGCTGTGAAGCAGCACAGGCTGCTCCTTCAGGGCACAGGCAGACTCCAACCTGGTGCCTGAGCTCCCCTGGGCTTCCCCAACACTTGGATGGCAAAGGTAAACCTGCGTGAAGCCTCCCCTGCAGCTGAGTTTGCCTGTGCCTTGGAAGGACTTTGAGTTACCCACCCAAGGAGTATGGGTCACCTGCACGGAGGTGGTTCAGAGCTCGGGCCAAGGGAATGCCCTGCAAACCTGGGGGGAAGCACAAATCCCCGTGCTGTTACCAGAAACCTGCCAGCTCACCCAATGCTCCTGCCCCACTTTTCCCAGAACACAAGAAAACAAATAAAATCAATAGAGCAGCACACCAGGGCTGTGCGTGGGTCCTGCTCTCCAGAGCGAAACAGAAAAACTTTTCTGGGAAAGAGTGGGAGTCAGAAAGCGGTGTGATGCCAGCCAAGCAGCAGCCAAAGCCCTGGCCAGAGCCCCCTGCTCACAGCTATTTGCTGGGCATTTTAAACGAAAGGATAATTTAGAAAATAAGGCAGTGACCCTGCTGAGATGGCTGAAGACGAAGCTTTTCTGTAAGGAAGGAAAATGAAGGCTCGCTGCGTGTGCAGAGCTGCGGGCAGGCAGCAGGCAGCGGGCAGGTGGGCAGGCAGGGGGCCGGCAGGCAGGGGGCCGGCAGGCAGGGGGCAGGCAGGCGGGCGGGCAGGCAGGCAGGGGGCAGGCAGGCAGCGGGCAGGCAGGCAGCGGGCAGGCAGGCAGCAGGCAGGCAGGCAGCAGGCAGGCAGTGGGCAGGCAGGCAGGCAGGGGGCAGGCAGGCAGGCAGGGGGCAGGCAGGCAGGCAGGGGGCAGGCAGGCAGCAGGCAGGCAGGGGGCAGGCAGGCAGGCAGCGGGCAGGCAAGGGGGCAGGCAGGCAGGCAGGCAGCAGGCAGGCAGCAGGCAGGCAGGCAGCAGGCAGGCAGGCAGGCAAGGGGGCAGGCAGGCAGGCAAGGGGGCAGGCAGGCAGGCAGACAGCAGGCAGGCAGGCAGAGTTGTCGGGCAGGGAACGGCAGCGAGAAGCCACCCAGTACTAGTGGCCCAGCAAGTGTTCAAGGAATAATCCCAAACTGCCCCCAAGAGGCTGGTGTAGGGAAAAGGGTCTCCCGGAAGGAAAACTAACCACCACCCCCCCCTCAGCCCCCCCCCAATCCTATATGGTTTCCTTGCTTTCACCATAAGTCTCGGCTGGAGGGTGCAGGCGGGGAGTCCTTGCCACATCACGGGGCAGCCACAGGTGTCACGGGGAACGTGACCCCTCTGCTGTGTCCTGGTGTGCAGGGGTACGGGTGGGGGGCTGCAGTGCCCCCTCCCACAGTGGGTGAGAGAGCTGTGCCCCAAGCACTCCCATCCCGGCTTCCGTGGAACCGAGACGATTGAGAAACACATCGAGTCAGGGGAAGGTTCAGGCAGGCGATGGGCTCCCGGGGTGGGGGACACCCACGGCAGCACCCAAACCGAGGTGCCAGACACCACGAGCCTTGCAACCCTGGGTTATTCCCATAATTACGAGGAAAGGCACACAAACACCAGGCGATGAACCAAACGGGAAATCCTCCCTCCCGCCATGCCAGGGGGCTCAGGCAACGTGCAGGTTCCCAGTGCCCAGGCTTGCCACGACTGGGATCCAGTGGTTCCCCTGTGGTTCCCCCAGCTCTGCCCACAGGACACCCAACCCCACCGGGAGGAGCAGGAGTTTCTGCCCCTTCCCAACCCCCCCCACAGCCAGGAACACAGCCTTACCTGGGGGGTGGCCGGGGCTCGCTGGGGGCCAGGGAGGCAGCAGCTGAGAAGAGGAGTGGAGCCCTTGCAGGGCACGGGGCTTTCCGGCTCCCAGCAGGAAATGAGAGTTAGTGGGAACAGCGACCAGTGTTACCAGGTGTGCTTCCAGGTGTGTTTCCAGGAGCAGGCAGCTTCCCACCCTGCCTTTTGGCAGTGCTGGGTGTGCTACAGGGCCAGCCTGGGCACGGGCGCTGCGGGAACCAGCAAGCGGCAGCTGCCCTTGACTGTGCATGGAGCGAGTGGCACCCAGATCCCCCCTCCCCAATAGACCTGGGGATTTTTATTACTGAACCCTGAGAAGCTGCATGGTGTGATGCAGGTGCCCTGAGCTGCCCCAGCCCCTGCCTGCAGGTGAGGGGGCCCCCCATGCCCCCCCACTGCAGTAATGGATAGGTCTCCCGCAGCCACTGTCACCCTGACCCATGCATCACTGTTGCAGCAGGTGGGGTGCCATGGCAGGGGGATGATGTGCCAAGTGGGTGCTCCCCAGCCCGCCCGCCCTGCAGCTCCTCTGTTAAACAAAGAAGCCAGGCCTCAACAGTCTCCTGGGGAATGGAGAAATGCAAATACTATTGCCTGGATATTGATGTAACATTATTCCTGGCACAGTGTATGAATTCAGTAGGACTTGTAATTACAGATGAAATTGGTATTTAACACCCTTTCAGGAGTCTTAAGAGAAATCTTGGCACTTAAAACCCAGCTCCCCTGCCCCTTGAGGTTTTATTTTGCTTCTTGAGTGTTTAGGGCAAACTCCTCTTAATAAAAAGAAAAAAGCAAAATTCATATTGTCTTTGAAGAGATGAGACTCAAGCCTTCCTGTCTTCACCACCTCTCTTGACATCAAATATTCCTTGGAGCAAAACCTGCATCTCCCAGAAATGTAGTGAGGAAAGAAGCAGAGCATGTCCCCTGCGTCATGCATCATCCCACACCACAGCCCTCTTCTTCCTCAAAGGAAAGAATAATCATTGCACAGTGGACTCCTTAAATCACTAGATTTTAATAGCCATATAAATCCTTTGCATACAGCACTCTATGGCACATGAGAAATCATATAGATACCCAAAAACTTTTTCTGGCTTTTACCACATAAAACTATCAGCATTTTTTTTTTTTTTTAATCAACTCCTGTAGTAGAAACAATAACCAAGCAATTAACAGCAAATTTCTACTTTTCTAAAAGAACAGTTTCATCTCTTAAAAAGAGCAGAGAAGCTGTCAGGGAGTTTCGGATATACAGACAGATCAGGGTACCTCAGAAAGACGGCGAGAAGACGGCTGTCAGCACCGCAAGCGTGCGTACCCAGCCTGCGGGGGGGCTCTACCAGCACCCAGTGTCTACCCACGAGAAGGGCTGGGGGTGACCAAGCGGTGACAGCCTGCTTCTTTGCCTTGGAGAGCACCACGCACTGCCTTGCCCTCCAGCAGCCATCAGTCCTGCCTGAGCCCAGGACCAGCCCCCTGCCCCTTGGGACACATGGCGAGGGACAGCAAGTGGGGAGGTGCAGGATCCGTCCCCGTACATCACCTTGCAGGCTGCAAAGCACAGCTTGTCTGCATTGTCCGTTTCTATCTATAATTTCACTTGGTCAGGAGTTATAATCATCGAGAGGACGCACAGGCACACCGTACCTTTCCATGCCACCGCTCAGCACCTCACAGGCGAGCTGATCCCACCTCGCCGCCCAGCGAGCCTCGGATCCTGCATTCCCTGTGCTGCTCACATACACAGCCCACTCCCGCCCCTCACGCCTGGTTTCGGTGATGTTGGCATTCGCAGAATTCATGGAATTCATTAAGAAAATCATTATTTACATCAATGTGTTCAGCAGCGCAATGTGATAGACGAGCTGAGACAGGAGTTTGCCCGTTTGCTGACTCGCACCCTGCCCACGGGCTTTATTGCTGACTCGGGCTCGGGGGACCGAATCACCCTGGGAGGTTTCCATCCCTCTGGTTCACACAACGGCGTCGAAACTGCTGTCTGCGCCCCAAGTTTTCACTCACTATGTTCACCCTCAGGGAGAACCATCCCCTGGGCAAGGCGGGCTGCACAGACGCCGTACCCGGGGCACTGTTAAGGCATTACATATACACAGGAGTTGTTCGGGGATTTAAAAAAAACCCACTCAAAGTGTAAACATTTTTGTACATACAGTCATTGGACTTCCACACACGAAGTTTTCTCTTGTTTTCTGCATAAATCACGAGTTAAGGAGCTACACAAAGAGCACTCGAGCAGACGCCTGGAGCACTGGGGTTCTCTTACAGCACGGCAGCATGCAACGCGACGGACTCTAAGTAGTAGAAATATTGTAAGTCTCAGTCCAGGACGCTTCCGCCTTTCTACACTTCTTAAATAGTTTAGGTAAATGTCATTAACAACTATGTGCTGGTAACTCTGGTAAGATGGGCAGCTGCGTAAGGAGCTTCAGTACATGGCAAGGTTAGCGCTTGGTGATTTCAGCTTGTTTCTACTTTATCTCTAGGTAGAAAAGGGAGAGATTCTGCTTCCGTTCCTGTATCTATGGAGGTTGCTCAATGACCCCTAGGTCGCTGTGCTGGCGGTACTACAGGTTTAGGTATTCAGTGATTCTGCCTTCCTCAGGGACTTTGGCACATTCACCCCGCTTCATACAAGATCCCTGAGAACTTATCAAAGCTGCAGTACTTTACAATTTAAAAGACCCGTCATGGCCTCTTGGCTCCCCACCATGCTCACGCCTGCTTCTTGTTGTTTTCCATGCTGTGCAGCAGCGCTAGGAACTCCAGGATGAGGTTGGCTGTCTTGCGGGGCCGCTCCACCACCACTGAGTGCCCGCAGTTCTCCAGGATGTACACATGGCAGTCTGGGATGGCGTTCGCTAAAACACTGGCACCAGAAACATCCAGGACCTGGATGGCCGGGGAAAAAAATCAGTCACTCCCACAGGCAGAGCTAGGTTTTGCTGGACACTGCAGAAACCCTGTTGGAGCTGCCTTTGCAAACCCAAGCAAGACGCTGAACAGGGATGCGGACATGGTCCCTGTGACATCAGCCCCGTCCCATGGTACACGTGCCTGGGGACATGGCAGTGAGGCTGCCCAGTGCCAGTCTCAGCATGTGGCAGGGAACTCTCTTGGATGCTTTCTGGCCGCCAGCTCAGTGCAACGGGGTCATTGCCAGCAAACACTTGCACCTTTGCCTTTACAGAGCCCTTTGCATGCCTGCAGCTTGCCTCCTTCCCCCTCCCACTCCTCCCACTGTAACGGGCTCTGCGAAGCCCCATGCCTTTGCCTCGCTGCCTGCCCATGAATGACAGACACATCTCTCCCCAGGTGCCAGGACAATTCTTTTTGCAGGCAATTTATAACTCTTCCCAGCCCACACCTGCTGTGGCGCTGGCACCTGCCCCCTCGCCTTCCCCAGCCCTGGCTCTGCCCGCTCCTCCCTCCGGCCCCCTCCGGCCCCACGCTGGCTGTCAGCTTTCTGCCCATCACCCTGCCGAGCCCCTGTGTCCAAACGCACCAGGGATGGCGACACACGTGTGCCAGCTCCCCGCAGAGCAGCACACAGCTCAGCAGCACAGCCCACGCCATGCCCCCATGGATGGACACAGGCAGAGATGGAGACATGGTCCCCTGCCAGAGGTGGAGGGGGCTGCGTACCTGGTCTTGCTTTCCCCAGATGACCTGCGTTGGTGCTTTGATCTTGCTCATGTTCTCATGGAGAGAGTGCCTGGACTTTTCATCCACGATTTCTAAAAACACTGGTGGGGGCAAGAGGAGAGTCAGTTCTACAAGGGAGATGCTTTGCCTTCCCTTCTCGCAGGGGTCCTGCAGCCCAGCCCTACCAGTGTCCCCTCGCTAGGAAACCCAAGCAGGGGTGATGGGCAGAGCCCCAACGGGCTGTCCATGCACTGCCACCAAGCCCTGCTGTGAGAAGACCCTCCTCCAAGCCCATCTCCTTGTAAGTATTAGTACTAATTAACCCAGCTGGGAGGGTGAGGGTGAAGCAGCACGCCATTGCCCATGGGGGTGTAAGTGCATTGCTACCAGCAACCGAGGCGCATCCCCAAATCTGTTAATGACATTGCCCCCTCCCACCCTCAGCAAAGCAGCTGGGGGGTGCTGGGGCCAGCTGGCATGCAGGGGACATGGGGGCTGGGGACAGCCCATCCCCACAGCCCAGAGGTCTGGCTGGAAAGCCTGGTGAGAGGGGCTGCCGCTGCACACTTACGTTTCCGATAAAAATCATTGTGTGGGATGCGAACATCGACGAGGCCCTGAAGGATCTGCAGGGAGAGCAGAGGAGAGCTGCTGGGGGGGGGACCTGTACCCTGCATGGGGCTGAGCACACAAGAGACCGTGCCCCGCCACCCCTGCCCTGCACAACTCAGCACAGCTTCTTCCCAAGCACATCTGCCTGTCAAAACTGTGCTTAAGTAAGGTGTATTTCAGCAACAAGTATTTTTGTCTTTTATGATGCAAACCCGAATTTCTCCCCCAGGCCAGCTATCATAGTCAGCAGGCCCCCTCAGCCATGACTGTGCTTTTCTTCCTTCTTTTATTCTTTTGCCAGAAAACAAAAAAGGTCTTGGCATTACCTTACATTTTCTTCTTACTCTCCAATCTATTCATCCCAGACTTCCTAAGGAAAACCAGCTTAATGGTCAGCCCCTTGCCAAGTTCCTCTTGCCTGACAATGAGTGATTAACATTTCCATGGCTTTTGCTTAAAAAGCAGCAAACAATCTCCCTCCAGGCCAGACAACAGCCGCCTTAGTTATTTAACGCTTCCTGCCAGCCATACTTACTAAAAACCCCTTCGACATCCCAGCGTGCTGCCAAAGACCTCACTGGAGGAGGAATTTCAGCAGATGCTGCCAGAGAGAGCTGGGAAAAGTGGGTTTGAAGGGAAAGTGCTGGAAAGGTGCTGGGAGGGGGGCAGCGGGGGGCCGCCTGGGTGACAGTGGGGACGGCAGCGCTGGCTGCACGCCTGGCACCGCCTTGGCTGCCGTCACACAGGCTTGAGGAGAAGCAAACCCACTGCCCACTCTGAGCCCCCTTCCCCGGCCCCGCAGCCAGCCCTGGCTCCTCACCTGCTGTGGCACCTTGAAGCGAACGTAGGAGCAAAGCTTCAGCATATCCGCCATCTCCTCAGGCGTCGAGGGAATTAAAGGGATCCTGTCGATGCACTCGGACTCTTGCAGCTCCCGGAGCTGCTTAATGAACTTGCTGTCAGTGGTACTTGGCAGGCCTGGGTCAAACAAGAAGGGTCAAACAACCTAAACCCTAGATGAGACCCCCAATAGCCCCAGTGATGGAGTATCGCTGTACCAACCTCCCTCAACTCTGTCTCTGCCCTCCTGCCTGCTTACTCATTAAAAAACAAAAAGGGAGGTGGCAGGGAGGGAGGGGGGGAAAAAATCTGTACCTACAGCAACCTTAATATGCACCCAGGGACCCCTCGGCCTCCCTCCTGCTCCAGGGCTGACAGCACTGAGCCCCTGGCATAACGTGAGGTGTATTCCCCGTAGACATGCACCAACGCTTTGGCAAAAACCCTAGCACTTATTTTTATGCAGCCAGCGGATGCAAATATTACTGCCTGTGCCTCGCCTGCCACAGCACAGGGTGGGACAGAACATTCCAGGAGCCCCATGTGCATGCACGGTGGCGGGGAAGATCCCCCGGCACCTTACCCCCAAACCCCTCTGCAGCCCCCACAGAGGGTCCACATCAGAAACACCCGGAGTCAGCCAGCAGCTCCCCCAGGGAGCAGCGGGCACCTTGCCGCCCACCGAGCCCATAGCCGGGTAACCTTCGCTTTGCTTCATCACTTATTTGTTGTCTGGGAGGCGCCTCCCTTGCCTGGGAGCGGGGAGGAGCTGCTCTAACCACCGGGATGCGGCAAAGCCCTTCCCGGAGGAGAAGCCCCCGCCGAACCACCCACGCCTCCTGCAGCTGCTCACGGCCCCGCTCCCCTGAGCCCCCCGGCCAAGGGGGTGGACGGGTGCTGCAGGGGCAGAGGGACACCCTGCTGACCTGCACCCAGCCCCTAAGCCCTCATCCCACTCAGAGCACCCAAACCTGGGCGGACAGAGCCCTCCCAGCTCCCGAAGCCCCAGCCCTCCGTCACAGCGGGGCTCTCAAGGGGCCAGACTAGGCAGACTTTTCCCATTGCTGCCTGGTTCCTCCCCCCTAGCCAAGAGGCTGCAGACGTGCCATGTAAAATGCCTGCTTTCGGAAGGGAAAAGGCATTTTTGGCCAGAGCGGGATTTGTCCCATTTGGCCTAGTCCCAGCTGTAACCAAGGCACCGTGGGCAAACTCTGAAGCCCTGGAGAAAAGCAGTCAGGACAAGGCTGTGATTTCCTCCCGTGCCCTGCCAGAGACTTTCAGACTGTAAATACAAGCTATTTCAAAATGCTTTGCACTAAACCCCTGTTTTGCCTCCAGCACCACTCTGGGCTTTTGCACGGGCTCCTGCTTGCCCTCTCCCCGTCTCGCCTCCCCTGCGTTGCTCACCGGCAGGACAGATGAGGGTCAGGCTGCAAATGTCTTCTGGGTACTGAGCGGCGTAGACGCCGGCAACGTTTCCTCCCATGGAAGTGCCAACCAGATGAAAGGGCCTTCTGTTCAGCTTGATGCACTCCACGAACTGGCAGGGGAGCAGAAGGAGCATTGTTAGGGGAGAGGAAGCAACGGCATGGGGTCATGAGAGAGATTCAGCCCAAAAGCTTGAGGTTGGTGGTTCTGACTGCCTGGGAAGGGAGGGAGCAGGGCTGCATGAGGCAGGGCTCACCAGGCTGAGCATCCCTCATGTCCCCATGTCCCTCATGCCCCTGCATCCCTCTGCAGAGGCGATGCGATGCTGGAACTTTACCTGGTGTATTCTCTTAGCTTGCCCGCTAATGGAGTAATCGTCCAAGGCCGAGCGGGTCGTGCCCTCGTGCCCGGGCATGTCAACGCACACCAAGTGCAGGTTCTTTGGCAGGAACTGCAGAAACAAACCAGAGGCGGTTACGACGCAGGGGAACTGCTGTGAAGCCCATGGATGGAAACTGGTGACCACAGGTGGGAGCAGGGGACACACTCTCAGCAGCCCCTGGTTACTCGTGCACCAGAATAAGTCAGCTCATGTACCAAGGATGACATGATGAGAAACCGTGGCCAAGATGGGCTTCCCATGGAGGAGGCAGGTACGTACTGCTCTTCCCCTGCAGCTCTGCATGTCATAGGAATGAAACGGATCCAACAAGCAATGAGCACAGAGCTAAGGAGGGTGTTTTTAGCATGTTACAGCCATCATCACATCCAATACATGCAACCGTTGGGTGCTCACACCACCCCTAAGCCCAGGACCATCAACCATTGCTAAGCAGCAACATGATAGAAATGGAGTCCCACCTTGACTATGGACAGCCACATGTCTTTGTGGGCTGAGAACCCATGTAACATCAGGATGGATGGTCGGTATCCAGGTCTCCCTCTACAGGAATAACAAAACTGATAGTCATCGTAGTTTGCATATCTAACCTGCATGCCCAAAGCTCGGCGCCAGTACCTGGAAACAAGGAGAAAACACTAGTGAGTGAGGCAAGACCAGGGGCAAGTGGCAATATAAGCCAAGTGATAAGCCCAAACTCAGCCACCGATTTGCTGCTTTGCTAAGGCCAGTTAGGTTGGGCTCACACTGGTGCTGTCATAGGATTAACTGGGACTCATTCTGAGCACCTGGTCCCTGGATTACATGCGATCCCCTACAGGTGTAGTACTGGTGGCTGGCTATCCATGGCTTCGCTGTAGATGGTGGAGACACTCTGTTCGTTAAAAACTTCAAAGAAGATCCTAAATAACAAATTTGGCAATGGAAATGGGCCAAAATAACAATCATAAAACTGAAAATGCCCAAAGGTTGGTATGAGGAAAGAGAGTCAAGAGAGGTAGCACATGTGGCCAGGCAGTGTGCAGGATGGGCAGGCAAAGGGAGGCACTCGTTCCAGGTGGGTCATGGGTTTATTTGGGCACAGTCCTGCATCAATGGGAGAACATCACCCCACAGACAAGCAAGTCAGATCCCAGCCAAAACAACCATGTAACCCAGGAGCACCACAACACCCAGCTCCCATATACCAACTGGACAACTTTTAAAAATGTATTTATACACATGCAAAGGACCAGAGGTGACCATCCTTACACCAGGTCAAACACCCCAGAAGATACCAGGCTAACCCCAGGGAAACCTGGATTGTTCCTCTGAAAGCAGAAGCAGACAGCTCCTGCCAGTGCATGCTTGCAGCCTGATCAAAGAGGATGCAGTGAAACTGCTGGCCAGAAGGGACCTGGACAGAGATTATCGGTGACACTTTGGACACATGATGTGTACGTGCAGTCCAAGACAAAGGAGCAGGCTCGCTTTCTCTGCATTTCCCCTGTGCCGAGATGTAACCCTTGTCAGCACAGCTACCGGGCTACTCCTGATGGCCAAGAAACCAGCAAATACTTTTATATGCAATATCAGAATTTATTTGAGATGTAAGAGCAAGGTCACCAATACTTCTGGGCTGTCCTAGCTCTCTGCCCACTCAAAGCTTATGCATAGTGCAATCCTCTTTAACATAATCCCTTTTTAGAGGGAGTTAGTGGGACTTAAGCAGCATCTCGGCTCTGTGCTGGTCCTACAAGGAGAGGCGAATTTCTCCCTGAATAAGTGTCTTAAGAGTCCTTGCCTCAAAGGCACCGGTGTAAACTACCAATGGGCAAGATGATAACATTTTTAGCAACTGATCCTAATGGATCAATTCAGCAGAAGGCAAAATAATCTGTGCAAAGCTGAACTGATCCCTCGCAAGGTGTTAACACGCTTAGTGGCAGTGGCTAAACTGATTAACCCTTGGTGGCAGAGCAGGCAGACTCTGGGGTCAGGGTCAGCAGGGCAGCCCTGGACATCACATCTGGCAGGGAGGCACAGCAGGGGCAGGGGCGGGAGTGAGGCCATTGGTGACAGTGGCCTGGGGTGACTGTTGGCCGTGCCAGCTGAGAACACGCAAACTGGCAGTGAGGAGGAGGAGAAAGGGGGCAGCAAGTGGTGGGAAAAGGGTGTCCCCCCCGGCATCTCCTGGGAGAGGTGCCACAAAGCTGGAGCTGCACCGGGCTGAAGGGGGTGGGCAGCATGACATGCTGCCTGCCACCTCTCCTGCCTCTGCCGATGGGGAAACACAACGATTTTGCCCCCCAAAAAGCCAATTCAGAAAGAAGCAAATAGAAAAGGAAGAGTAAAGGGCAAACCCACTCTTCTCGCTCGCTGTCCTTAAGAGGTGCCCATGAAATGCAGAGCGCTGCAGTTACTCCTGCAAGATGCCAATGCTGCCAGAAACTCCGGGAGAGATGGGGGCACCTCCCCTCCAAAAGAAAACAGCCCCGCTGATCTCTGCTTACACGATCCCTCCCTCAACCAAACACAGACCGACAGTGCATTTTCACTCAGTCCCTAATTTGCAGCCCTGAAGGACAAGGCAGCAGGGTCTTCTCCAACACCCCCTCAACCTGGCTCTGCCAGGCTCCTGGCACCAGCCCCTTGTGCCTGCCATCCCTGCTCGTGGCTCTCCGATGGCTTCACCCTGGCCACACTCCTTCTGCTCTGGTGTGGCAGCATTTCTCAGGTGATCCTCCTCTGAACCTGAGCCCATCGGGGTCCTCCCTAGCTTCTACTGGCTGCTCATAAGTCTGAAGGAAAAAAAAAACCAATCCTTGGACTAACAAACCTGGTACCATCTGGTCCTGCCCCAGGCAGCAGCCTGGATGTCCCCGGAGCAGGAGGCTGTCACACCGCTTGCTCCCTTGCGCAGAGTGACGTTTTGTCTCACAGCTCCCCACGCAAGAGGAAGAAATTCTCCCCAGTCTGGTCACTGGGGTTTTCATCCCATCTGCCCACGCCTCTCAGCCCACAGATGCTGTGATTAAAAGGTTGTTAATAAATGTGCCGTTAGAAACAGGCTTCATCACGCTGCTGTGTCTGAGTGCTGGGGTGGGCTAACGTCCTCCTCTCACAGGAGGTCACTTTGATTTGGAAACACCCCATGAGCAAAACTGCAGGAGCCACCATCTGCCAGCAGCATGTGAGGGCAGCCTGCTGCTGCTGCCTGCTGCTGCCTGCTGCTGCCTGCGCGGGGCAGTCAGCGCTGCCCTGGCTTCCAAAGGGAGCATTATTCCAGCTTTCCACCGCAACAAACCTGGACAGGTAAGATGCCAGTGTGCTTATCATTGATTTCCAGGGACAGAGGAGGACTGAAGGATGCCTGCCTCCTGGTATTGGAGAGGGTAAGGTGCAAGAGGGTAAAGGAAAAGCATCATTCCATCTTCTCTGATGCTCCAGCTCAGAAGAGAGGGAAAGAATGAGAAAAGTCTCATCCATAACTACTAGTGAGAGAAAAGTCCCTGCCTGCCGGGCAGGCTGTTAACCAGGAGGGAGCATGTGAGCCTGGGGAGTCGCAGCAGAGCTGAGGATGCTCACCCCTACAGCGCACTGATGAGGTGGGAGGTCACTGGCCTGCTGGGTTTGCCAGGCTGGGGGACAGGGAGCAATGGCCATGCTTTTCCCAGCCGCAGTCCTGTGCTTGGGGGAAGCAACCCAGAAAGGTTCAGAGACATGCCGCGAGCTGGCACCACAGCGGCAGCCTGGCCAGGAGTCCCTTGGTACAGCCCACCCAAGCCCCCCGGGAGCCTGCGCCCACGGCCACCCCAGGATGGTGGGATGCCAGCAGCCCAGCTGAGGCTGCCCCAACAGACATAAGCCTCAGCAGCAAAAATGCAGTAAGAAAATGCCATTTTCTTCTCCCAGACATGCTTAAAGCTACACACAGCTGGCATGCCCCCAGAAAACCCCCTCCTCACCTGCTCCTATTGCCGTCACGGGCGGAAACATCCACCTCCATCCATGCCACCTTGCTGCCCACGGGCTCTTTCCACCGAGACCCGTGTGCCTGCACGTGTGTGTGGATCTGCTTGTGAACAGCTGTAATTCCGCCCCCATGCTAAAATGAGAGCAGCTGGGCTAATGAACTCACCAGTAGTAGATGCGGATAAGTGCTGAGGGCCAGAGGAGGAATGAGGCCACAAAGGCCAGGATGGGGATGGCCAGGGTGCCACCGGCGATGACAAACATGTTCAGCACATCCAGGTCCATGCTGCTTTCCAGCGCCTGGCCTCACCTGCCTGCATGAGCAGAGATGATGATAAGTCAATGTTAAATGAGATCTCTGCTACCAGAAGGAGAGGAAAGAGGCTCTGAGAGAGGCAAAGGATATCACTCAGAGCACAGAAGTGTCTTTTTCAGTTTTAAAACTTGATTATTTCTTCTGGCTCCTTAATGGATCTAATTATCGCTATGTTATCCTCCCAGGAGAGCACATCTCAAACAGGCAATGAGCCTCACAACAGGCATGGACCACGTCTGGCGTGACAGGGCATGGTATGGCCTTCGAGCACTTTGCAAACACAGGAAGCGCAGCCCCCTGCCCCAATGGGTGCAGGCAGCCCTTCCCCCCTGATGGGCACAGGCAGCCCTTCCCCCCGGTGGGTGCAGGCAGGGCTGGCTTAACGAAGGCTCCACGTTGCTTTTCGGAAGCAGGTGTCCAGCTCCGGCTCCCCTCCCCCTGCCCAATCCCAAATCCCCAGCACACAACCACTGACCTAGAATTGATGGCTCAAGCCCAGCTCTCATTACCACTCCACACAGGCACCAACTAATCAGGGGAGCAGAGCCTATTAATGGGCTCGGAAACTGAAGGAAACAACCTGGCAGGGCACTCTTTGGCAACCAGCCCTTATCTGAGACAAATTCATCCCTTCATCACAGCACTCGCTGCTGATCACAGGTCCCTATCCCGACTCCCAGGTATCCTTTGGACAAACCTCAAGGGTGGCGGGCATAGGACACAGGGTGCAACGGTGAGCTCTCACGCAACGCTGTGCTTGTCCCTGAACTCGCCCCACCACAGGCAGCTGGGATATATTCTTCTCATTAAGAGATTAAACCCTGCCGCACACACATCTCCTCTAATTCCCCCTCGTCCTTTCCTCGGCACTAGCTCTTTTGTCACACATTTACAAAACGAAACATCCTCAATGCCTGCCCCCCCCACCAGCCATCCCCCCCTGTCACCACCTCCACATTTCTCCGTGCCTGGCTGGTCAGATTTATTTCTGCTTCCTGCAAGACCCACGGCGGTATGCGGTACGTTGTATGTTATGCTATGAAGCAGGAACACAATCGCCACGGTCACATCCTCTCCCCCTCCGACACCGTCACACTGGATCACATCAAATGCCCACATTACACATGACCAAGAAAAACAGTTCACAGAACCTCTGAAGCAACGACCACATTTACCCTCTTCCCCCAGGGAAGACAAACATAACTGAAATCTGAGGAATACTGTAAATATTTCCACCAGGAACCTCCTTAACAAAGCTAAACCTCACTTCCTCCTTCAAGCCTCAACAACACGCCATTATTCGTTTAATTAACATTTTGTAGGAAGATCTTTGATCTCTGCACAGCTTGTTCATAGATAAACACTTCGTGCAACAGACAAACCTTGTACATGACAGCAGGGCTGCATGGGAGCCCACCTGAGAGCATCTGCTGCCTTTTGCTATGTCACTAAAACAGGGAAGAAATTAAGCAGGGAAAATTGCCGTCATTCCCAGTGGCGACCCGTAACAAAGGAAGATCGCAGCTAGGGAAAAGCGTGGGGTGGCGGGAGCCCCTGTGCTCCCCGGCACAAGGTCATGGTCACCGCCTCCGCCGCCTCCACAGCTCTTGGAAAGCAAAACAAGGAGAAAGCCTTTAAAAGCCCAGCTTACTTTGCAGAGATCCCCTCCTCCTCTCGGCACAGGTTCCGCTCGCTGTGAGTAGTGGCAGTGTCTGAAAACACTGTCAGAAGAGGAAAAAAAAAAACGGTTAAAATCACACTCCTGCTTTTTCTTCCCCTTTCAGGCTTGGTAGCCTGGCAAGATCGCGAGCTTCGAGTATTTAAGCCACCAGCTTCCCTTCAAGATGCCTCATCTTCACCTTCTGACCAACCTTTCCCCTGTTTATGTAAATACGGTCTTTTGTACGATAAAGCCAAACGAGGGCACTTGTTCCAAGCAGGAGCAAAGTGCAGGCTGCCATCAGAGACGAAGCGAAAGCCGGCGTGGCGCGGCGGGGAGAGCCACTGCCAGCAGCCCCCGCCGCGGCAGGGCTGCATGGCACCCAGCAAAATGGGGCTCACGGTTGCGCTTCAGGTGATTACAGCTATTAGAACAAAGCCAGCTAAGCTGCTTCCCATCCCTTTCCTCTTCGTCTTAAACGTATTTTTCCAAGGGCTGTCAGTCCTCCCCCCCAGCCCTCCCTATGCGAGTCAGGCTGAAGCGTAGCGCAGCCGCAGGAAATTACTGGAGAGGCAGGAAAACACTGGGCTGAGCTCGCCGGCAGCTTTTGGCCGTGGAAATTCAGGCTGGAGGCTCAGCGGGAGCACCAGAGCACAGCGGATGCGCTTGGAGCCAGAAAATCTCTGAGCTATCCCCACTGCCACGGCTGTGGGGCCGGGGGCACCCTGGGGGCTCCTGTCCCCATTGTGCCACAGCCTTTCAGCAAGGCCATGGCAGCCACCGCTCACCACGTGAGCCCCGGCGCCCAATGCCGGCCACACGCACCCGCCAGCCCCGCTCGGGGCCCCCGTCATCGATGGGTGCTGGGGGGGAACGCTCGGGGAGCCCCCTGGAGCAGCCAAGCCCCCCTCTGCGTGGGCAGAGCATCGCCACAGATTTCCATGGCTACCTCTGGTGGAGGCAGCGGGAAGGAAAACGCTGGCAGGCCCAGCTCTGCGGCTGGGGGCAGCCTCCATCACCCCAGTCTGCAGCACCCCCAGCCCCATAAAGCCACCTCTGCACCCAGCAGTGCTGCGGGGACACTGGCTTCCCAAAGCCATACGGGAGCACCTGTGGTGCCACCACCCTGCAACGGTGCTTTGCCCAGGGGATGATCACCCTCGCTGCTGCACCAGTACCAGGGACTGGAGCGAGCAGCACTGCCCCAGGCCCTGGCACAGTCCTTGCGACCAGCAAGAGAGACATCATGGCCTTAGAAATAAAAGTGAGCCTGCTGGTAACAGCTGTAAGTCTTCAGATCACAGCTCATCCATCACTTTGAGATGCCCTGTGACCAAAAGTCACAGCAAATGGCCCCAGGCATGCTACTGCTTCTTGGAAGGCTCTCCAAGTACCTCATAAATTAACTTGAAAACATCAATTAGTCTGATAAATGCCGTGTGATCACGCAGTGATAAAGCCAAGCGTGCTGTGCACACCACTGGGCACAGGATGCCAAACCAGAAGTACCGGTTCCCACGCTGGCAGCCCAGTCGCAGGCACTAGCCACCGCGGCCCCTGAGTCCCACCTGGGAGGACCCCCCAAACAAGCCACCCCAGGAAACGAGATGGACCCAGGACAGCTGCTAAGGGGAGGCTCCATGTCTCCTGCTTCCTGCCCTGCGCCAAATTCAAGCAGGGGGCTCATCACGTGCAAACAGAGGGGCTGAGAGGCCGGAGGGGGCTGCTGCAGAGGACAGCAAGTTGATGACAGTTCCCAGGGCCACTGGCCAAAGGAACAACAAATGACTGTGAGCAAGGTTTGAACCCACATCGGGTTTTTTTCCCTTTCAAGCTCAGTGGGTAACATCGGAGAGGCTGGAAAAGACCCAACAGTGCAACTCAAGTGTAACATAGGTGTTTTTCCAGGCCCCACATAAGATGCAGCGGCAGCAGCACACCTCAGTGTGTGGGATAAAAACCCTGCGTTTAGCTCTAAAAGAAAAAAAAAAAAAAAAAAAGAATCTCACAAATGTGAAAGCGGTTCAGCTTGTTACCCAGGGAGACAGGAGACTCTTCACCAGGACCAGCATCTCCCGCAGAGCCAGCCTCTCTGATGGGGTGAGAGCTGGTGGGGGATGCTGGGGGGCATGCTGGGCTGCAGCACAAAAGCCTTCACAAGGTGGAAGGTCTTAACTGGGAAGGGGAGAGCGGCAGCTAATGCGCTGGGCAGCCCCGTGCAAGGCCAGGGAGGGTTTCCACAGTGCAGGAATTGCACGGCTGTGCCCACTGACCAGAGATGATGAAATTCAAGCACAGAGGTTCAAGCGGGCTGTGCTCAGTGGGTCTGGGATGCAACACCAGGGCTACTGCCCTGCGCTCAGTGTTGCACTCAGCGCTCCCTGTGCCCAGACCAGCCCATGCCTGGCCAACAACAGATTTAAAAATTCCAAGTAGCTGAAAGCTAAGCAGCACATTTAGGCATACTTTTTTTTTTTTTTTTTAAAGCTGAAGAGGAAGAAACATCAACCAATTTTAAGATCCCACTGCAGAAACAGGGGGCTTTGACATGCCTCAGTAGCTGAGATGAGGCCCCCAAAAACCCTGACTCACACCACTAACCATGTAAGACAAAACCCCCAAAACATGCAAGTGAGCCATTTCCCTTGGAAACCGCCTCCCCCTTGGCATCCTCAGCAGCCAGAAAAAAATAATATTAACCATAAACAACAACATTCCTCCGTGGTATAATTTGCAGTGCGATCTTCCAGATGCCAATCACAGTGACATTATAATTTAAGATCTATTCATATTTGAAAGATCTCTGTCAATTAGCCAGCCAGCTCTCAATCTTAATCCAGCCTCTGAGGGCTGAGAGTAGGAAACATGCCCTTTCACCTTCATTTATTTATAGATGGCAGAAATGAGATCA
The DNA here is from genome assembly GCF_963210335.1 of Falco punctatus. Lineage (NCBI taxonomy): Eukaryota > Metazoa > Chordata > Aves > Falconiformes > Falconidae > Falco > Falco punctatus. The sequence continues at coordinate 10,819,652 of NC_137583.1, read as the reverse complement.
TTATTTCTGCAGTGCTGTTTTGCACAACGTGCATCTCTGACCCTGTGTCTGTGCCACACAGCTCTTAAACGTGAGCCGGAGAGTCTGGGCTGGCCCCCATCCCCGCTGCTGCACCCTGGGCTGGGAACAGGCAGGGATGAGCCGTTAGCGTCACTGCCAGCCAGCCTGGGGACAAGGTGGCTGAAAAGCACGACTGGAGCAGTCTGTGCTTCCAGCCAGCTGCTGGTTTAAAAATTTGTAACGTGCTTGTCCTCCTTCCGGACCTGTCACCATCCCCATCCTGCCGCACACGCACGCAGCGGAGGATGCACGGCCCATCTGATGTCACGAGTGCGCCCGGACTCAGCCCTCTCCTGGGGGTGTGTGTGTGTGTGTGGGAAAGAGTTGGGGAGGGATGGGGCAGGGGTACCGGGGGGCCACCTCCAGGTTCCCCCTTCCAGCACACAGCCCCCCCCGCCAAGGCGTCATCCTCCAGGAAAATGCCTGCATCCTTCAAACAGCAGCAGCGAGATGCAGCGCTGCTCTCCTGCCCTTCATGCCCCGTTTTCTGATTGTGGTTCGGGGGCGGAATTTTAAGGCGAATTAATTCAATATTTTAAATAGATATCTTTTAAATTATTTCTTGCATTTTGGCTTTGCTGCTGATTTCCTCCCCACCCCCAGCCATGCCAGGGTTGGGACCGGAGGGGTCCGGGGGGAGGGGTGGGGTGCCCGGATGCCCCCGCGTCCGGGCCCCTCCCACCCCGCGGACCCCTCCGGTCCCGGTATTGCTACCGTCAGCCCCGCATCCCGCCCCCCCGCCTCTCACCGTGCCGATCCGAGCCGTGCCGGGCCGCAATGGCAGCGCTGAGCGGCGAAACGCGGCGGCTCCGTTGCGCCCTCCCCCCGCGCCGGTGCGGCTCCGCGGGGGCGCAGCGGAGCGCGGCGGCGAGGCGGGGATGCGGCGCGGCTGTGCGCGGCGCGGTGCGGGGCGGGGGGGAGCCTAGGGGGGATGCAACCGGGTTGAAAGGGAGGTGCAACAGGAGTGGGGGGTACAACGGGGTGTAAGGGGGGTGAAAGGGGTGTAAGGGGGTACAACGGGGCTACAACGGGACTTCAGTGGAGGTGCAAGGGTGGATGCAATAGGGCTGAAGTGGGGGTGCAAGGGGGGATGTGATGCAGCTTCTGTGGGGGTAGAAGGGGGGCGGCAATGGGGGGCTGCTGTGGGGCTGCAACGGGACATGTGATGGGACTTCAGTGGAGGTGCAAAGGGGGATGCAATAGGGTTGTAGCAGGGTGCAAGGGGGAGGGTGTAACAAGGGTGCAAGGGGGGGACGTTATGGGGCTTCCATGGGTTGCAAGGTGGACACGGTGCCACTGCAGTGGGGCTGTGCAAGGGGGTACAACAGGGGTGCAAGGGGGGGGTGCAACAGGAGGGTGGTGGGAGGTGCAAAGAGGCCATGAGGGGGATACAATAGGTTGCAGAGGGGATGCAAGGAGACTGCAATGGGGATAGAACAGGGATAAAACAGGGGTGCAAGTGGTCTGCAATGGGATGCAAAGGGAGTGTGAAGGGGATATAACTGGGTGGGAAGGGGCTGCAATGGGGCTGCAACACGAGTACAGGGGGGATACAGCAGGGGTACAAGAGGAATAGGGACAGTAAGTCAGGGATAGGGTAGGAATGCTGCAATGAGGCTACAAAATCACTCCAGCCAGGGGTGCAAGAGGCAATGTGATGTGGCTGTAACACAGCAGTTCAAGAGGCAGTGCATCAGTGAGTGCAAGGGAGGACGTGAGAGGGGTGCAAGGGGGTGCAGTGGGCAACGAAATGTAGCTGCAGCAGGGATACAACAGGGATGTAAGGGGACATTCAAAGGAGACGCAGCAGGGGTACAAGGAGGATGCAATGAGGCTAGAGAAGTTGTAGAATGGATTGCCATGGGGATGCAACAGGGATAAAAAAGGGAAAGTGATATGGCTGCAGCAAGATTACAACAAGGAGATACAAGGGTAGTTACAACAGAGGTGTAAAGGCGATGCAATACAACTGCCACAGAGATACAAAGGGGAATGCAGTGCTGCACTCTGCACAGACAGCATACAGCCCCCTCGCACAAGGCCTGGGACCAGGCTTGACGGTGGGGGACGTCTGACCATTTCCCAGGTCCTGGGATGGGGCTGTGGTCAGGGGGCACAGAGCTCTGCCCCATTTCCCATGGCAAGAGCACAAAGGTTGAAATCAGAGCATCCCACTGTTACTTTTACACCTGAAATAGGATTTTTAAGCCTGCCATTTAAGTTACAAGCTTGTTACCTGCCCTCTCTTCCCAAGAGATGACGCTGGTCTCAAAAGCTGCATTTCAACCTGCATTTAAGATCTGCTCTGATTTTTCTTAAAACTGCTACCCAAATCCTTTTGCTATAAGCAAATTTACTTTCATTCCCCCCGAGTCACATATCAGGTTGGTATACACCTTTAAGATACATCCCCAAAATACAAGAAAACTTAAATAAATTGGAAACGAGATCAGCTCCTGAGTAAATGCAACCAAATTGGGTCAAATGCTTACTGCATCTGCACTTTGATAGAGGATGTCCCTTTGGTCTCGTAGGCTGGGGGAGCGGAGCGAAGGAGGTGTAAAGGGCTTTCCAGGTCAGAGTTTACTATAACAACCAAAAGCTTTTGATAACATGAGCTGTCAGAGAGATCTATAACCAAAATCGAGGTTTTTAGGTGGCCCAGTGAAGGCGAGGCACAGCTTCATGCAGCTTTTGTTGGGTTTTGTTTGAAGAGCTTTCCCAGTCACACTAGGCTAAGCAAAGATGAGCTTCCAATAAGGTGACCTAAGCAGACACGGGAGGTATTTCACAAGCCTTTAAACGTTGTTTGCAGTCGTATTTGTTTGTTCAACTTTCTTGTGCATCACCCCAGGATCCCACGGGACATGTGCAGGGCAGCGCTGACTCACGCCAGGGATGGATTACCCACCATGTGGTTATTCCAGGCCACCTGCTGGGAATGCCCCTGGAAATAGTCATTGCAAATGATGGCTCTTAAAATAGAGAAGCTGAAGCAGAGACCTGTGGCGGTTTTATGTCGAAACATGCCATGAGCTAACCGGGGAACGAACTCTCGCAATCTCAGCATGCAGCCACAGGGAATTGTCATTGACTCCTTTGTGTCGATGGGGAAAGGAGGGATCTTCAGGGCTGTCCTGAGCCAGCCACTGCCAAGATGAGGCCACGGCTTCAAGAGGCCACAGCCCCCACGAGGCAGTCGGCAGCACCGTGATGACTTTGCTGGGCAGGGGCCAAGGCTGTTTCTCCATCCCAGCACACTGCAGAAGACCTCAGGCTCTCCAGGTGGCATGGGGGGCCACGGGGGAGCACAGGGCATGGCTGAGAGCAGATGAGCACTTCAGGAAAGCCCCAGCAGCTCCCTGGGCACCTCCCTGAGGACGCTGCAAAGCCATTTTTGGGGTGGCTGCAGCATGGCAAGCTCAAATTAAAGGCCAGTGCCTGCACTGACCTGCCCCGTGTGTTTTGTTTCTCCTCTCAGCCCACAGACACAAGTCATCACACAGCTGTGGCAGCTGACAAGGGCCGAGTCACCCCCCCAAGGCTGCCAGTGTTTTGGAGCCCAATGCCAGCTATCCTGGTCCTCAGACAAAAATTCCTCATTCCTAATGCCAGTGTCAGGAGCTGGGCTTCCCACTGGCACATCAGCACAGCTTTGATGCTGTGAGCAGGGCGGTGGGTGACTTCTGTATGATCCAGTTAGAAAAAAAATGTGTTTCTAAATTCAGCGTAGCCACAGGAATTAAACCAAACAAAAAAAAACCCAAAACCAAGAACGAGAAAATAGCTGTCCTGTGTCCCCAGAAATGAGGCAGCGAGACTTTCACCTAAACCGTCTTCTTTTCCATAGGAAGACGGAAGCTTTGGTTGGATTCAGGCCAAGGTTGCTGTGGAGAACTGAAGCTTCTATCTCACCGAGCTGAGGGGCAGGGTTGCTCCACCAGATGAGAAGCTTCCATGTTATTTTCCACTGCTGGGCGATGAAGCCCCAGGGAACACGGCGGGATCGTTTGCAACCACAACAAGTGGCGGCATGCCACTTTGGTGAGGTGAATCAGCTTCCCAGGTGACTCATTCCTTCCATTTCCACTTGCGGTGTTGGCCCTGCGACACAACACCCCCAGCAGTCCCCAGTGGGCACGGGAGGGCACCGGGCAAGTGGGTGCCCCCTGAACCTGGCATGTCCCCACAGCCCACCCATGGGACCTGCTGCTGAGGAACGGCTCACCATGCCCCGGGCAGAGGGCAACTTTAATGACATACACCTGCCAAAACCAGCCCCCCAGGGCAGGGATAGGATCTCAGCTCGCCCCAGCTTGCAGACAGCAGCTCCCAGTGAGCACAGGGGTAAATAACTTCTCCAGCATCACTCTGGGCAGCTGCCCCAACACACTGCAGCAGCTTCCTTGCACAGCCTGGGACAAACACAGGAACGAACTCTCCTAACTTTTACAATGTTATAAAGCAAAACCTGTTAAGAGCTTTAAATAATACTTTCTTTAATCAAAGTTAATGCGTATATTACACACATTTTAATTACATCTTTAACTGCTAACAATAAGGTGTACTCAGCTTCACAAAACCCTCCTTATTTGGTGGCTGCGGTATCGGTACGGAGGGGTAACGTCAAAGCTTTGCCTTGTCATCATGCATCAAGCCTGTATTTCAGATTACTGTGTGCTCTCCTACATCTCGGGTAAGTGGCCTTGCTCGAGAAACCTAAACCATGAGGTGTTTTCCCTTGAGCTGCTTTAGCAGGCAGGCATTCATACTTCAAACAGCAACTTGAACAATACCGACATACTCAGCTGAAAAGGAAAACCCTACCGGAGTCCTGTACCAGCAAAGGAGTTATGCCCCAACAGCGATTTATTAAGTAGAACACTTATATTTTCCAGAATGAGAAATAAAAATTAAGTATCAAAGACGACCCTACTGATTCAAAACATACCATGTATCTTGCAAACCACATATTTTTACCCTCAGTCATACTGAATTTCCAGAAGGTCACGCCGGGATGCTTATTGCCGTTAAACTGACACTGCAGCCACTTCCCAAATGACCATACTGGGTCTGCAGCCCAACCGGGAACTTCACCAACACAAAATGGTCCGAGTGCTTTGCTACTTATTAACCTGAAATTCCAGGAGACTGTGATAAAATACTCTGTCCCATGGTCGTGATAAGGTCACCAAGAGTCCAAGGGTCGTTTCATTTGCTCAAAGGAATCTACTTTTCTGGTGACGTTGGTGACTTCGGGGCTGGCCCTTCCTGCTCTCCCACAGACCTCCCCTCACTGCGGCAGATGTTGACAGAGCTGAAGTTTGGGTGAAAATGATAAAAATTAAGAGACAATCAACACCTTAAAACCTGGCACATGGGGAGGGGAGCATGTGGGCCCCTTGCCTGAAATACAGGTGCGGCGGCATCTGGAGAACACCAGCCTGGAGGTGCCAGTTCCCTCACATGCCACCACTACCCTCTGCCCACGCTGCCAGTGCTTCCCCGAGCCACACACTCCCTTTTGGGGGGGACAGGCTTATGGGGGTGCTGAACGGGGCAGCAGGGACACCCTGATGGGCTGGGGCTTGGGCAGGCTGGGCCAGCCTCGGTGCCCTTTGCAGGAGGTGTCCAGCAGTGCTGGTGTCCCCAGTGGTGCCAAACCTCCCACCAGCACACAGACACCACGCTTTACCCACAGGAGAAATAAAGCTTCAGCGTAGTTTTCAGGCACCCTAGGGTGACCTTGTGGCCCACAGGTGCTTCCCCCACGGAGCAGCCCGTGAGTCACACTGCTCCTCAAGCCCAGAATAGGCTTCCTCTGCCAGGGCAGGAGGGGATGTGGGCTTGCCCGCGGTGTCTCCCTCCGGGCCTCCCAGAAAGACACAGGAAACTTCAGAGATCCTCTCAGTCTATCTCTGCCAGCAAAAACAAAGCTGTGGGTGCCCTGCGAGGCAGCCAGAGCTGCGGCCGAAAGGAAGCGGCTGCGCCTGAGGGTTGAGGAGGAACTCCCACATTGCTGCTGAACCCTTGCACCTCTGCTGCCCCACGGAGACTCCACATAGGCATATGATATACAAACACATCCCACCCCATCCATCCCCCAACACCTTACTGGGAGCAGAAGGAAGACAGAGGGCTGAAGCACTGCTTCGGAGACAGCAGCCACAGCCCCCATGTGCTCAGCATGGGGTGTCAGTGATGCTCGGCTAAAGGATGCTCAGGAGCAGCAGGCAGGGCCTGGGCAACACCTACCTAGTGCTTTAAGTTCTTGCCCAGGCTGGCTTTGGCCAGCAGCTCCATCAACTGCCTCTCCTCCCCTGGGAGCGGGGACCAGCTGATGAGGGGCTTAAATTAGGGAATGTCTTGCAGGTGCTGCTCAGCTGGATGTGATGTCCCTCACCCAGCATCATTCAGAGTAGGGGCAAAACCCCAACCCAGGTTGGTTTCACCAGCAGCTTCACCCCTCTTGTGCAAGACCAGGACAGCCCTGAACTGGTAGGGTTCACAAGCCCGCATCGAGTGGGTGTTATGGCCTGATAAGGAGCAAAGAGTACATGCACAGAAAGTGCAGTAAACAGAGAGATAAAGCAGCGCAGAAAAGAGTGTGAGCTCTCCGTGTGTCCCCCACGGGTCACCTCGCTGCTGCCCGTCCCTGCAGAGGGTGGCTCTGCCTGTCCTGCTGATAACGCCTGGAGTGAAGGGCAAGGGGGAGGCTGATAAACAAGCAGCCCTGGGGACAAACACGGCATCAACGAAGTGCGGTTCAGGGTTAAATCCCTCAGAGGCACCACAACAAACATTTGCTTTCTGACGCCAGTGTAGCCAAAGCGACCCTGGTTTTAGAGGGAGATCCCAGTTTTGATGATTCTGACCCTGAGGCTGCAGCCGCCATTGCAAGCCCTTGGCTCACACTGTGCTTTTAGCAAGGTCGGATGAGAGATTTACAACCCCCTGAGCCATTGCTTTCCCTGCCTTTCTATTAGTTCCCTGCAGACCCTACCCTGCCTGAGGCTGGCTCATTAGAGACCCAGCAGGCAGAAAGCCAGCACCCTACAACCCCTCTTATTTCGGAGAGTGGCACCAGGCTCCCCAAGCAGCCGTGTTCATTAGCAAGCAGCAGGGCAGCACGCCCCTTGCTAGCAGCAGCTGCTCCAAATCCCAGTCGAGCCAAAACGGAGCTGTGGTGCCCATAGCCACACTCCCAGCACCCACCCCGGAGAGCTGCGGCTGCCTCCCCAGCAAGCCCTGAATCTCACTGCTTCCAGCTGTGCCACATTTTTGGGAGTCCCCCCCCATGCGCTGCATTTTGTGCCAGCTCCACCTGAGCCTGTTTAACTGATTTAGACAGTGTCAGGAGTCACGCACTGGTGCTTCTGGATCTAGACCTGCACGGGCAGCTGTGCAGGCAGGGCAGCAGGGTGCAAGCAGGCTGCATGGCCATTTTCAGGAAAAGGAGGGAGGATGTGAAAGCACCCTGTAAGCACAGGGAAAAAAAAATCAAAGGCCATTATAGATGCCATTTAGCCTGACTTCTTGTTATACATCCCATCGTTGTATCTGATTGGGGGCCGACAAACACGTGTCTGGCATGCGGTGGAGGAGTAAGGGAGGGCAGGGGGATGGTTTCCCTGCAAAAGCTGCTCAGTACGACCAAGCCATCCCAGCTACAGCATCCTCACTCGAGTGGCACCTTGGCCAAACTTGTGTGTCCCCTTCTACCACACAGCACGAGCCAGACCCACGTGCACACATCTTGGGTCACCAGCCTAAGACTGCTACACTGGGGACACTTGGCCAGGCGCCTGGGGGGCAGTGCCTGGGGGCATCGTGTACCTTCTCACAGCTGCACTGCAGCGGCTGAGCCAGCAGCCTCCCCCTTAGCAGTGGGCAAACAAATGTGGCTGTCCCACAGCAGAGCACATCCCACAGTCCCACACAGCTCTGGGCAGAGGGAGAAGTGGGTAAAAGTGCACAGCCTGGGGCAACAGACAGTTCATTGCTTTCTTATGACGTGACTTTCCAACCACCACGAAAGCAGAACAAAACATGGACATGGTCAAAACCTCCATGTCCAGGGTGTCCCACCACCATCAGCTTCCACTGGGGCTTCTGGTGTTCACCTCCTCCAGACCCCCTCCTCTCCCCACTGCTGCTTCCCAGACCCTTTTGCCATCTATCCATCCACCTCCTGGTCTTGACCTCTAGTCTGGGGTGGCCCAGGGAGCCTGGTCCTGCCCCAGCACTGCCTGGGGTGGTCCCGGCCGGTACCCAGGCATAGCAGGCATCCCACAGTAGGTGCCTCCCTGTGGGGAGGGATGCTGGGGTCTGGCAGAGCAGTAGCGGTTGCTCCTCCAGGGTGGGGAGGTTGGCTCGGAAGAACCGGTTTTCCCCCAAGGCAGAAGTTCAAAGTCTCCATGTTGCTTTGAGCTGGGAGATGGAAGCGAGGGGAAGGAGGAAATGGCAATTCCTGTTCATGTTCGTGATCAACACAGCTGACTGCTCAGTTTGACCTCCCAACTACCACAAACACACACACACATATATATTTATAGGCACACTCACAGCAACTCATTTTGTCCAAGTCCCTGAAGATGTTGCTCTTCATCTTGCTTTTGCTCTGCAATTTCAGCCCATCTCTGAGCCTAAAAATCTGCTCCTTCAATGTGAGGTCTCTTGGAGAAACTAAAATAGCCAGACCTGAAGTCGTCGATGCCGTGGTAAAGGTATGTTCATTTGCCTGGATGGGACAGACATTGAGCTTTCCAAAGATTTCTTAGTTGCATAATGTTGCACTTTTTTACCTTTTTGTAGTTGAATTTCAAGTAAAAGCAACGAATGAATAATTAAATAATGTTATACTCTTACAGTAAAAATCAGCCTGTGGTTAAGTAGGATGTTTGCTGTTATTTTAGCTTGCATGGGAATACAACAGAAACAACATTTGCTGTTTCTTTTGGAAATGGAGTTAGGAAAGGAGGAAAACCTCTGTGCACAGTAAAAATAGTTTTCATTTTGAATCCACAGAGCTTTATTTTGTGATACATTATTTACCTTGTTTATGTGCTAATTATTCTGAAATATTCTTGTATAATTAAACATATTCTCAGGACAGCAGAAAGTATCATATTAGAGTGTGTACAAAATTGAAAAGCCTGGCTGCTGATTTATTAAAACAAGCCCTCACCATCAGGCTTCCTCTGCAGCAGCTGAAGATAACTCAGCTTTTTAAAAGAACCATGTTTTGGATTTGTAGCTTTTGTAAGTGCTCTCCAAGATGCCACAGTAACAGAGGACACGGTGCTGGGTGTTAGCAGGGTGGCTGTGCGTGCCGAAGGGCAGCAGTGAGGAATGCCACCATTTAGTTGGGTTTTAATCCTTTCACTGCAAACTGCTGGAGAAGAGGGGTTTGCTTGGGGTTTGCGTTTCTAGACTGTTCTTCCTGTACTGTCAGCGCCGTGGGCAATATATTAATTTCTACAAGTTTCAGGGGGGAAAAAGGGGCTTTTCCCCCATGAGTATCACCCATAACATTTGAAGAGCAGTAAAACTGGGGGAAGAAGGAAGCCCCTGAGCACGCCAGGGTGTGGAGTGAGCCGGGCTTGCCTGTGGGGAATCCCAGCGCCGGCAGTGGGAGCTGAGCGAGGCTGGGGCAGCCCTCCCCCCATCCGGGCACCCTGCAGCCCCTTCCAGTGCTGCAGCCCACAAGTGCCGGGACCCTGTTTTCAGACCAGGGGTTGCTTTGTGCTCTACAGGCTATTTCAGAGGGGTCTGCAACAGATGACTGGGACGGGCAAACGCTGACAGCACGGGCGGCTTTCAGAAGGCATAGCATAGCCGCAGGGCCCTAGGGGTGCGTGCACCAGAAAAAGGATGAAAACCATTGCAGCTGGTTGATGATAGACCCTAATGGCTCCCCTCAGTGCCCCCAAAACCTCCTGCCACATCCATCTGGGCGCTGAGTGAATTGGGATGCTTGTGTGCAGCACCGGTCCAAAGCAGAGAAGAAAACCCATGTGGCAAGGGCAAGGAGGAGCAAGAAGCATGACCGAGTGGGTAGGGGGGCACAGGGCAGCACCGGCAGTGCTCTCTTTCTGCTGCCCCTTTCTCTCCAGACTTCCTCCTCAGCATCAAGCCCCGGAGTTTTTCAACAAACTCGAAACTGCTCTGCCTCCGAGTTCCCTCTCCCAGCTCCCGCGAGGGGGTGAGACCGCTTTGAAAGCAGAAGGGTTTTGCTCCGCTGCCCACGCCCACCCCAGCTCCAGGGCAGACACTGCTTCTTCCATAAAGGACTTCTCACGCACCAGTTACCACTTCTTTCTAACCTCTTTCTAACCCTCCAAAACCCACCAGCATGCAAACTTGCTTCTGCTTCTTCCCCTTGCAGATCATTTCTCGCTGTGACATCATGCTGCTGATGGAAATAAAGGAGAACAAGAACCGGATTTGTCCTTTCCTGGTGGAGAAGCTCACCAGGTAAGGTGGCCATGGGCAAGTAAGCAAATATTGGGAAAGATGCTTGGCAAGAGCCCTACTCTGCTCAGCGCTGCCTTCTGGGGCGAAAGCTCAGGGTCTGGGCTCCGTCCCAGCCATGGAGGCAGGACCCCAGGACCCCAGGCTCTGGCAGCCTCACTGAAGGCCAGGAGCAAAGCCAGCTCCAGACCACTGTAGGACATGTATTTTTCAATCAAAATAACCAGGTTAGATTCAATTCATTAAAGATTAACTCTTGAAGGAAAACAGAAGGGAGGGACGGGCCCTTGCCTGGCTAGCGGCTGGGCAGCCGCCTTTCTGCAGGGTTGGGGGCTGCTTGGGATTGGGGGCTGCCTGTCTGGAGTGACGGTCCGGAGGGAAAAGCAGAGTACACCCAGCTGAAGGAGGGACAGAGGCTGCAATGAGTAGGGAAGGGGTATTGTCCCTACTACCTGCTGCTGAGGTCAGGCAGGCAACATCCCCTGCGCTTGGGCACAGGCAAAATTATCTGCTCCTCAGCCCCTTGTGAATGCAGAAACAAAGGCAGCAGCACCGCTTTCCTTCCAGTCAGCTGAGGGGGCCGAAGGAGGACTACAGCTGTGTGGTCAGCGAGAGGCTGGGAAGGAAGAGCTACAAGGAGCAGTACGCCTTCATCTACAGGTCAGCGAGCTCCCCTGGCCACCAAGCCAGCCCCTCACCTGCCCTCCCGGCTGGCAGCCTTGTAGAGCCGCGGTGGTGGCTTTGCTCCGAGGGAGCTGGAGAGGTGCAGGCTGCATGGGTGGGATGGGCTGTGCCTGGGTGTGGGGATCATCCCAGGTGCAGCCACCAGCATGGCTGTGTCTGTCCCAGACTAAGGCCTGGGGGCTGGACCAGAGCATGGAGTCAGTGTTAGACATGTCCCAGCGAGCTGCGAGCGTGCCATCCCCTACCCTGTTTATCCTGCTGCAGGCAGCATCTGGTATCAGTGAAACAAACCTACCAGTACCCCGACACCCAGCCCGGGGATGAGGATGCCTTCTCCAGAGAGCCCTTCACCATCTGGTTCCAGTCTCCAAAAACCGGTGAGATGTTTCAGAAACAAATCACTCGCCCATCGACGAATCTCATGCAGCAACAAAAGCACCAGCTGGACCCGAGCGCGTGGTGGGGGCAGGCGAAAGGGGCCGCATCTTGCCCCCCCCCTCCCCCCCCTCCCCCCCCCCGCATTTCCCTACAAGAGCAGCATTCAGCCCTTGGGGCTGCTGCCTCTGGCATCGCCCACAGCTCAGCACACGCCGCAGCCCCTGGAAAGCTGCTGCCGTGGGCAGTGGTGTGGCAGATGTGCTCTGTGCTGCTGGCGTGGCCATGGGAGCAGCGATTGCCGTGGGTTTTTCCATATTGGAGCGGGGTTTGCCTGGTCCTGGCGCAGCACCTTGTCGCATCGCAGCATAACTGTGGCTGGGCAGCTGGTGGGGGGCACGGTGCGATTACCCAGCAATTGCCTCTGATCCACAGCCAGGGCAGAGGCTGCTGCTTCTTCAGAGAAACCTTCTTGCTTCCAAGTTGGTCTCTTGTTTCTTTGTGATTCATTGTGTGCGTAACCATTACATTTTTTTCCTGTTCTTTTGCCATGTTTTTAAGCTGTCAAAGAGTTTGCTATAATCCCTCTGCACACCACACCGGAGACAGCAGTACGGGAGATTGATGAGCTCTATGATGTGTATTTAGATGTAAAACAGCGCTGGAAAACTGAGGTTAGTTGCCACATCTGTGTTACTAACAGCGGCTTTGGTACTGAGTCATCTGGCACACTATTCTCTATTCCAGCCTGATAACCTTAAAACCATTAATAAACCCCAGATTTTGAGTACTTCTTTGATGCGTTTTCACCAAGTTCTCCACATTTTAATCAGTAAACTTTGCGTAAAATCAGTAAACCAGCATGCCTTGGTGGTGCACCCAGCAGAAAGGAGAAGCCCCACTGCACCCAATGAGCGCTTGCTATTTGAGCTGTAATGGCTATCGGGAGCATCCTTTGACCCTAAACATCCTTGCCAGTCTTCTTTTGAAGAGCTGTCCTCATTACTACTTTTGAAAACCCCTCTGCCTTCCAGAACTTCATCTTCATGGGGGACTTTAACGCTGGATGCAGCTATGTTCCCCAAAAACAGTGGAAGAACATCCGGCTGAGGACTTACCCTGAATTCATCTGGCTAATTGGTGACAAAAATGACACAACGGTGAAGAGGAGCACAAGCTGCTCATATGACAGGTAAAGGTTTCACTGTCAAAGCATTCTCTGTTTACCACTCTCAGAGAAAAAAAAGTATATCGAAAGGTGTCAGTGACTGTCAGATAAAGCAAATGTGCATGAGGCCTTCAAAGATAAAACAGTGTCCAGGGGGAAATGAGATCTGAATACTTCTAGTCAGGAGCACACAGCACTTTGCAGGCTGGTTGGCAAGCAGTTTTGCAGAAAGGGCAAAATTTCATGCAAGAACCAGCTGTTGCTGTGGCTTAGGTGAAGATAAATGCCGGGCAGTTATGCAGCGCTTCTCATCCACAGGGAGCCCTGCAGACACCCTGGCAGAAGGTGCTGCTGCACCTCCCTGCTGGCTTTGTGCCATGGTTTTGGCTCTTGCATTTGTAATTTGGATTGACAAATGCAAAGTCTGGTTCTGCTCAGGAGGTGGGACGCCTTGCCTTCCTCTGGGCACATGGCAAGTCGTGCTGCTACGTGCAGCTCCCTCAGCAGGGACAAATACATCAGCCTGTTAGAGCCCAGAGTAAGTCAAGACTTAAATGTCTTGCAGAACGAGCTTCTGGATCAAAGCAGGACTTCACTGAGACTCCAGTCACTGGCTTCCTATGATTTTTGTATCCAAAGTACAGCTTTGAACTTTGCAGCACTGTTGGGGTGGGTTTAGATAGAAGTAATTTGGCCAATGCATGCAAGATATTTAGATGCCTCACTGCCAAGGAAAGCAATCAGCCAGACTCAGCAGGAGGCAGGTGCTGACATCTCTGAGTGGGCAGCCCGCGGGTAAGGATAAACCATGTGCAGCTGTGACTCCATCAAGGCCACCTCCCTGGTCACTGGCTCTGTGCGGCTTGGCTGCTGCTGGCTGTGCACATCATAACAGCACCCCCATTCCTTGCTCCTTGCAGGATCGTGGTCAGCGGGCAGAAGCTCATCCATGCCATCATGCCACACTCTGTCAGTGTCTTCGATTTCCAGAAGAACTTTCAGATGACTGAGGAGCAGGTAGGCACAGCGCCGCCTCTGCAGCAGAGGGGCAAGAGCTAACACAGGGCCTCAAAGCCAATGCTATCCAGGCAGTTTTGAACACAGTCTTGGCCATAAAACCATTGCAGCCTCCCAAAGTGATGCAATGCTAGCATTGCACCTCCCCGCATCCACCACTGCACATCCACTTCCCCACCATCCCAATGAGACCCCCTGGGGCAGGGTTTGGCAAGAGCGTGGTGGCCAGCTCCCAACCCCTCTCCTTGTCTTGTAGACACTGGGGGTGAGCGACCACTTCCCAGTAGAATTTGAGTTAAAAACAAAAGGTGGCTTCTTCAACTGGCTGAAATCAAAGTTCTCGAAGAGGAGGAGACCAAGAAAGAGCCGCCACTCAAGCTCATGAGCATGCTGAGTCCTCTCAAGTGGTGTGGAAATACACAGATGCCAGCAGATCCTGTAGAAGACTAATGTAGATATACTTAACAGCAAGTGCAATATTTAGTGGAAAAAACCCAAATATTTTGTTAAAGTTCAAATATTTTGGGTGAGAAGGCAAATTAAACCTTCAGGTTATTTTCCTCACAGTATGCAAAAATAAATCAGTTAGAAGCAGCATACTATACTTACTGTATTGACAAATAAAAGGAGCTACTGCAAGGGTAAAAAACTTCCGTGTGCTTCATCTCTAACACCTGAAGGGCAGGGACCTCCATGCGTTCTCGTTCACGGGGGCTCTGCAGCTCTGCCAGGGCAGGATTAAAACAACCTTTCTGCATCGTGTGCATGTGTGTGTGTGTGTGTGTGTATGCTTCAGAGCTGCAACCAGAGGTCTGTGCCTGGTGATTTGCAATTGTAAAATGTTGTTAACTTAGATTACTTGCTCCGCATGGGTTTGAAACTGCTCATAGCACCGGGGGCTTGGGGCAAGGCAGGAAGAAAAGGCAGAGGGACAGGCAGTGAGAGCCCCTTTTCTGCACTAACCCAGTCAGGAGCAGGAGGAAGAGAGCGCTGGTGGTTCTCACTCCTGCCTGCCTGCCAGCTGCCATCACCTTGCCTGCAAAGCTCAGGTGAGAAGTCCTGCAGATCCCAGGTGACAGCACTGCCAACAGAGAAGGTCATAAAACTTACATTAAAATATGATTTCAGCATCCTGACACAGAAGCGAGCTGCATTTCCCCCCACCCCAAAACCTCGATGACCCCCAAAGTTCTCTGATGAACCAGACTTTAATGATGATTATTTAACACAGTGGTGCAGGGATCTGCTCTCTCAGCTCAGCCCACAGGCTGTATTTGAGTGCAGACCAAACCTTGTCACACAGATGGCATCTGAAAAGTGGGAATGATCCAACTGTCAGCAGAGGCAAATGTTCACCTCCCTTCATCAACAGCCCCTGGTTTGTCTGCTGGTGGGGCAGGGAGGGAGGGCTAGCAAGGGAGACAGGCTCTTAGGGGAGGCAGACAGTTCGGCTTTTGTGAAACTCACTGTCCAGGGAGAAAGAATTTGAGGAAAGAAACTAAATTGAGAGTAGGTTATCCCAGGGGTGTGTGTGCAGGGCAGACAACAAATCCTCCAACTTTCAGTAGCAATTAATCTTGAAACGATACAGCATTTCATAAGCTCCCTCGGATATACTCCAGTCAAGGCAAAAGGAAAGAGACTGATTTAGAACAAATATTTACATTAGGATTTTTATAGAAATGTCAATGTCTGGCTGACAGCAGCAATGGTTCATGTAAAGGCTGGAATCAATCTAAGTCTGTGGCTTTGCATCTTAGTCCTACGTAAGTCCCTACTCTTTCTTGGCTTTCAGAAAGAAGCAGGGCGCAAAGGAATAAATCACACTCCAGGAAAGCAATAATGGATATATTCAACCAAGAAAAACACTTAATTACGGCCAGGTTTTACTGAAAATCTTTGTCCTTATTTGCAACATCAAATAGAATCAATCCCTTACCCAGCATTTGAAGATAAGAGGTGTGGCTGGAGAGCAGCTGCTGCTGTGCTGCAGCCTCAGGATTCGGTCTGGAGAGGCTGGCTTGGCCTGGCGTGGAGCGAATTCTCTTCAGAGCAGCTGGTATGGGGCTCTGCTTTGGGTTTGTGCTGAAAACAGCCTTGATAACACAGGGATGTTTCTGTTATTGCTGAGCAGCTTGCACAGAGCCAAGGGCTTCTCTGCTCCTCACCCCACCCCACAGCGAGGGGGCTGGGGGGCACAAGGAGTTGGGGAGGGGGGGGGACGACACAGGCAGGACAGCTGACCCCCACTGACCAAAGGGATATCCCATACCATATGGCAGCACGCTCAGCTTATAGACCTGGGGGAAGGAGGAGGAAGGTGGACACATTTGGAGTTAGGACGTTTGTTTTCCTGAATAACCGTTACCCACCATGAAGCCCTGCTTTCCGCCCTGCTTTCCCGGGGACGGCTGAACACCTGCCTGCCATGGGAATGGGTGCATCAATTCCTTGGCCTGCTTCGCTTGCGTGTCTGGCTTTTGTTCTACTTATTAAACTGTCTTTACCTCAACCCATGAGTTTTCCCACTTTTACTCTGCTGATTATCCCCCCATCCCACCAGGGGGGAGTGGGTGAGCATGGGGCTTAGTTGCCAACTGGGATTAAACCACAACATGATCCTGTTACAGAAAGGCTAAAGGTTTGACTGGCAGAGACATCTTAATGCAAAATGATGCCCTTCTGTGAAGAGCTGGGATGCACTTTTGTGGGGCTGAAGGCACACAGAGGGCATCTACACATGGTTCACAACATCTGATAGGGGCTGGGCAGTGTCCAAAGCTTGTACAGTCAGCACAGTCAGTCTCTATAGATATTCCTGTCTCTATTCCATATATTCATTAGACAATACTACAATTACATCCTAAAATGTTTAACAGTTCATGTCATCTCTAGATTTTTCTCACATGGGGTATCATTACCTCGCTGTCCCAACTGCAAAGGTGGTTTTAAGTTGTTGCAGCCTGCAGGAGCCTTGATGTATTCTGCAGCCAGAAAAAAAAGTTTCTCTTTTGATGAATGAGGCTTCTTGAGCTTTATTTATGATCAAACAGAAGTTTTATGCTGGGAATCTGCAATAGCCTGGAAAGACTGTCTCATGCAAGCCAGGTCTCAGATCATGGCTGGGAGAGAAACAAAGCAGCTCTTCAGAAGCTGAAAACTCCATTTCCTCCACAGCAGCCTTGGGTAGGAGAGGACACAGAGCAGATAGGGTTCAGCTGAACAAACAGTGCTAAGGCCCCCACTCCCTCCGGTCTGGGTCCTTGGGAAGCCCTTCTCCAATGCATGATGCTGGAGGCATCTTTATGTCCCGCAGACCCTAGGTCTCCACCGTCCCACAGAGACCCCCTCCCCAGCCCCACAGGAGGTGCCTGCTGCCCTGCACAGAGGTACAGCCAGGACTGCCCCTCGCCCTGTGGAAACCCATGTGAGTATGGGTTTTACTGCCCTTGGAGAGTGAGTCCCTTGGCAGGGAAGTGCCCTTGGCAGGACAGGGCTGTGTGTGCCTCCTTTTGTCTCCTTTTAGGTACTGGCAGCAACAGAGGACACAGTAGAGCTGGTACAAAACCCCACAGGGACCCATCTGGCTTGTGTGTTTGGGGTCTCTGTATTCTCAAACACAGACCGATGGAGCATGCACTGTGATTGAATATGCAGCATTAGAGGAACATTAAAAAAATTATATTTAAAACATTATCAAACATGCTGGGACATACTATTTAACAAACTGCACAGAAGGACAGGGGTCAGATGGACCAGGCTCTGTCCCCTCTCTGGATCATGCAAGCGTCCCCAGCTCTTAAGCCCTTCGGCACGGCAGCATCTGTACACAGCACAGCCTTGCTGATTTGGGTTTACATTGATGCTTGCTTCATGTTGCTGAAAGTTCAGCTGTGTACAGACACACACAGACACGTGCAGTTCAAGCCTGAACACCCTCTGCAGCTCCTGCTGCTTCCTCGGCAGGTGGGCAACGGGCAAACAGGGACGGGTGCCAAGGCCACCGCCGGTGGGGTTGGGGCTGGGACCCGCGGGCATCCTGTGCCTGGCTACACCGGTGTGTCAGCCACGGACAGATGTGTCTGCGACGGACAGATGTGTCAGCCACGGAGAGGCTGCGTTGCCCGGTGGCACAGCAGGGCTGGCAGCACCGACAGCAATCGCAAAGGCAGCAGAATCGAAGCACCAGCCGCTGCGGGACTACCGGGGTCGGCTGCCCCGGGGCCGGCGGGGCGGCGGGAGCAGCTCGGTGCCCCGGGCTGCCCTTGGATGCCCACTGATAAGCACCCGCGGCGGAGGAGCGGCGGGGGCTCCCTGGGGGAGGGTCGCACGGCGCCCACGGGGACCCTGCTCCCACTCCGCTATCGCACAGCGCTCAGGCTCCCTGGCGGGGCCGCTCTCCGCCGAGCAAGCCGGGCCGGTGCAGCGTGGAAGGCGAAGACAGCACTCGCCTTTATCCTAGGTGTGTTCGAAAGGAAAACGACCGGGAAAGGCAGCGCCCCCCCGCCCCGCTCCCCCGGGGCCCCGCAGCCCACCGCCCGGGCAGGGGCCCGCGCCCCCTGCGGGAGCCTTCGGCGGGGCGAGCGCGCCCCCTGGCGGCAGCGAAGGGGCGGGCGGCAGCGCCGAGTGGCGATCCCGGGCGGCGGGGGGGGGGGGCGGGCAGCGGGCCGGCCCGCAGAGCCCCCCGCCGGGAGCCGGCCCGCCGCTGCCCCCACCCAAGCGCCCCTGGCCTCACTGCGTCCGTACATGAGTTTTGCAGCAAAAAGGCAGCACCGGTTTGGGCCCCGGCGCCGGCTGGCTCCTTGCCCACCGTTATCCCACCGGGAAACCATCGCAGGGCCCGGGGCACACCCACGCAGGAGACCCCTCGGTGTCCCCTCGCCACAGCTGCACCAAGAGCATCGGGGCGGCTGGCTGAGCCCCGCAGCGACCCCAGCCCCCCGGGATGCCTTCCCATGCCCCACTTCTGCTCGGGGGCGGGGGTCGTACCTGGTCCGGGGGCGGTGTGAGTGACCCCCCCACCCCGCCGTGCCCGCCTGCGGCACGTGCTGCCGACCCCCTTCTCCGGTGCTGGGGGATGCTGCCATTTGCACGGGGGCTCCTGCAGCCCCCGGCCCACCAGGTTTAGCCCCTTCCCCTCCGCCACCCCAAGGATGGGGCGACCGAAGCTCTGTCACCTGCTATAAAGCCCCGAACGCCCTTTCTGTGCAGGCTGGGTTTCCAGGCGGCGCGAGAAACAAGGTTAAATAGTGCATGTGACACTTTAAATACAGCACCTCAGCTGTCGGGGTTTGCGGAGTATTTTCAGTTAGTCGGGAGACAGATTTATAGGAATTAATTTCCATATTGGCAAAGGAACCAGAACGCTTCCCTGAAAAGCTCCGCAAATGCCGGCGTTTGAGCCATGACCGCTTTCTGTGCCTCCCAGCCGGGAGGAGGGCCTGACCCCAGCCATCTTCAGGGAAGCCAGATGCAAAATCCTATCCTCAAAAAAAAAAAAAAAAAAAAAGAAAACCCCCAGCAGGACATCACTGTCAGAAAGAAATACCCTCCCAGCACGGCCAGCTCTTCCATGGGGCTCAAAGGAGGCACAGGCTTCCAGCTAAGCACAGATACAAATATTTGCAGTACAAAGGTCCTGCAGAAAAGCAGTTCATCACAGGGAAGAGCTGCCAAACATACCACTGAGTCCTGCTAAATTGTATTACGCCTATATTAATTTTTTTTAACATCGCATATATTAGCCTTTCATTCATGTTATATAAAGAACGTGCTTTAAATCCCAGTCAAATTAATAGAGACATGAGCTATAAATCCAGCCTGATTTTAGTGACAATGGCTTTTTTAAGCATGCAATGTAAATTCACAACTATGAAAATTAACTCTGAAAGTCTGAGAAATTCTGAAAAGCCCATTTAAAAGCATTTTCCCAGGAGGCGCTGGGGAAACAGCCCCACACAAGAGGGAGAGCTGGCAGCGGGGCTGTTTTGATAATCTGCGAGAGGGACCTGCTGAATATTAATGAATTACTGCAGGCTGTGGTGGAAAAAAATTGATGTAGCCCATCCTGCTGCTTCCTCTCCAGCTCAGATGGAGGCATGAGGATGTGGCACCTTGTGATGGGATGGGAATATCTCTGAGTTCCTGTAACATAGGGAAAAATTCTTTTTTAAAATAAACATTTGCTTACAGGAGTTGGGGAGTTTGCTATTGGAAGGTGTGGGGACCAGGCGGGTTTGCTCCTGGCCCACAGCAATACGGTGGGGCTGGGCACCATCCTACACCACCACTGCTGGCGGCAACACTTCAGACACTCCTTTCTGCTACTTTGGATGTGGATAGAGGATGTATAAAATAAGAAAAACAACCAGGAAAAATAACAATAAAAATAAAATCCTCCCAGCCAGCTGGCACAGAGCAGAGAGTAAACAACTGGCGATGCTGACGGCAGCTTTGCAAGACCCCATTCCCTGCGCACCCAGAGCTGCCCCTCACCTGGCAGAGGCCAAACTGGGCAACCAGTTTCATTTGGCCCATGGGAGAGAGTAGCGCAGGCAGCTGTCGTAACAACAAATGCTTTGGAAAGAGTCTTTCCTCAAACAAAAAACACTGTCTAAAAAAGCATTGTGCCATTCCTTGAATTAAGAGTTTTGTGTAACTCCATCCCAGTTTCTGTCAAGTGATGTCTGCTTATATGTAACCACTTTGGACAGGCTTTTAAATGTGACTAATACGTAGTTTGCTTCCTTTTTTTAAGTAACAAAGGTGCATTGTCTGTACTGCAAGTATATTTCTATGTGGGGTAAAAATAAATTGAAAATAAAATCAAGTCAGTTTAAAACAAATACATTTAGAAGTTAAAACTGAGTAGAGAAAAAAGCAGGTTCTGCATTGGAAACTTCACAACTTTGCTTTCCACAGACAATTAGAGGGAAAACTAATTACAGGGTTTGCATAATCTGACCAAAACCAGAGCCCTGCTAAGTGACACCCCCACCGCCTGCATTGCTAGTACACCCGCTCAGTGCTGTTTGGTGGGTAACGGGAGATCCACTTTGGACGCACATGCACAAAGTGCTTTGTGCAGTCCCAGGCCTGGCATGGACTAGAGACTTACTGCCGAGTAACATCACTAGGAAAATTAAGCATACTGGATTATATTTTATATATGTATTTAAAATAATTAAAGGATTAATTTGAAATAATTTAAAGATTTCATAATTTCAATTATTCAAATCATTTTAAGATATATTTTTAAATTTATTGAAGATCATCACTTATACTGATACTGGAAAGGGTGAAGAGGTACTGCCAGCCCCGCTCTGCCTGCGCACCCTGTGGTCAGCCCTGCCCAGCACCAAATGCCCGAGCTGCCCCACGTTCACCAGCACACCCCAGCACGCCCATCATGGGGGCACGATCTAGCCCGTTAATAAAGGCACTTGGTGCTACACCCCAGGCAGCACCACACCAGGTTTATCATCGTGCACAAAGGACAATATAGCAGGTGACAAATGGCAGGAGAACTATTTTACTGGCACGCAGATGCTGAAGATGACCGGCTCT
Organism: Falco punctatus; assembly: GCF_963210335.1. Classification (NCBI taxonomy): domain Eukaryota; kingdom Metazoa; phylum Chordata; class Aves; order Falconiformes; family Falconidae; genus Falco; species Falco punctatus. Next base: position 10,798,309 of record NC_137583.1, on the reverse strand, counting down.
TGGTGGGCCCCAGATAGATCACCTTCCCCCTCGCCCAAGGCAAGCAGCTGAGCAGAAACAGCACCTTATGCTTTTTGCAAGGAGCTCCACTCCTTGTGGCTGAAGCTACTTTGAAAAGCAAATCCCCATGCTGCCAGGGTGGTGCTGGGCCAAATGACAGAGCTGGCAGTCCGAAGGGCGTGCTGCAGCCTGGGGCCAGCCAGCAGCTGGAAGTCCCCATGGCCTGGGATGATGCACAGCCAGGCACTGGAGCCCTGCAGAAGGACGCCCACGGCAAACCAGGACCTTTACGACTGTCAGAGAGCACCTGACAGAGTGCTGTCACGAGCTGCCTCCCCCAGCTAACACGAGACCTCTCGCATCTTTTCTATCAGGCACAATAAAACAAAAGACGTTTGTTCACATTTGTGAGTGGTGCAGAAAGCAAGAGCCGTGCTGGCAGCAGGTTTAAGGACACCACGTGTGTGTTGTGGAGGGGCCACCAACCACCTCACCTGCCCCCAGGAGCAGCCTCCAAGGTGCTGAGAAGCAGTGGGTGCTCTCCTGATTGCATTTCTGTAACGGGGCAGCACAAAAAAAAGTATTCTGTTTTGAGTGATGCTCAAGTATACATGATCTTTGCCACATGGCCTCCAGTAACGGCCATCAGAAACAGATGGAGGCAAGGCCAGGGGTAGGGGCCAAGGTCTGAAGAGGGAACCCCAACAGCTCCCCAAACCAAAGGAGAAGGCCAGTGGGCAGCAAACACAGGTGAGACCCCAGGGTATGGCAGGAACAAGCACAGCACAGGGACAAGAACTGCTACAGGACAGGCCGAGTGTGCAGGTTGTAAGGAGCACCAGCTCCACGTCATCTCCAAAAGACCCCTTCTCCTCACCCATCCAGACTAACAAATGCTTCAGGCATCAAAAACCATCAATACCAGACAGGGGGATGGGATGCTCTGGAGAGTTACTGTTCTTAGGCAACTGGTGTGCTGCAGGGACTTACCTTCCACCAGCCACCAAAACATCCAGCAAACCTCCTGGAAATGCAGTGGGTGCCAGCAGGCTTTCCTATGTGGTGGTGCCCTGGCTTATGGGCTGCCTGGGTCACTGGCCACCAGCAGGCAAGTAGCTCCAGCTGGCTACTGAGGGCACTGCCAGATCCAGCCGAGTGCTCACAGGACACTTTGGGCCAGCAGAGGAGGGATGGACGAGTTCCCAGCGGGACTCACAGGTACCATGTGGCCAAATCCTACTGCAAACCACCGCCAAGGAGAGAGATTATAAAAAAAGGACTTAAGTTCAACCAAAGCAGCAGAAAAAAACCACTTCCACAGCTAAAGGCAAACCAAATATGCCAGTCCTCTGTAAATAATGAAGAAAGTGCATCTCATACCATTCCAAGTCTACCTGGGAAGAGGCCCTGGGACACCAGTAACCCGGTACACTGACACCCCAGCCCCACAGCTGCCTGCTACGGTGGGCACTGCAAACTGAAACCTTCATCAAGGTGCCAAAGAACAAAAGCAGAGCACAGTACCCACCAAAGCACTGCTCTGTCACCAAGACTAAGTCAGTCCTCAACTGCCAGAGCTGGTGGAGTTGGCTGAATGTTGCTACCAAAGACAACCTACACAGCATCTTCTCACGCCCACCACCACCACCAGGTGCTCGCTGTCCTTAGCAAGTCAGTTTTTGTGGCCACCCCACCGCTGTCAGTGTCCAGGCAAGGCAAGACTGCTTGCTTGAAGCAGAGCTTAGCTTTTGCTGGAGGTAACCTCAGGCAAGGTAACAATCAGGGTCCATCAGCCTCACAGACAGCTCCCATTAATCTCAGCTAATGTTATTAGACCAAGACGCCAAGTGGTAACAGGCAAGAGACGGCCAGACAAAGCAGGGAGCTGGCAAACAAGGGTTACGCAGGCTCAAGGCTCTCCAGGTTTATTCAACCCCAGCTGTATCCAGGGTTATTTTTTTTTTTGTTTTGTTTAAAAACATTAAATAGGAGGTTCAGGCTGACGTAGCACAAAGCTAATGAAACACAGCTAACTATAAAAAGGAAATAATCTGATAAACCTGGGGCAGGAAAGTTCTTGGCAGCCACTGCGCCTCAGGTTTCAGCAGGGCTTCCAGCCTGTTTGGGAAAACATCTGCTGGTTTCCATGGCCGTGCACGGGAGCCGGCCGGTCCCAGGTGCAGCACCATGCCGGGAACCACCTTCTGCAAACAAGCCCAGCGAGGCCGGAGGGGGCCACAGGCAGCACCCCAGGATCAGACCTAGAACCTGCCGGCACCGCGCCCTGTGCCGGTGTCGTGCCCCATTCATGCTCTGCCCACCGCCGCCCCATGCGTTCATGCCATGGCTTAAACTTTTGCTAGACATTTTGGTTTAGGTTAAAAAAAAAAAGTTTTAGAAGAAAAAAAATAATGTCAGTGAAGTTATGCTGAAGTTTTTTGTGGCTACCTACATGGCTCGTGGGCCAGGGGTTGTTCAGTCTGCCTGCAGCTGCCGCACGCTGCGGCTTTAGTTTGAATTTTACTGACTATATATGAAAGGAATCCAATGTTGTTTTTAACATGCACATTTTTAATGAAGCAAACATTTCTATTTAATAAGTTATAAGATACAATTTTACAATCCTGCATTTTATTCCAGTTTATTTTGTTTTTACTTCCTAGTTTACAATGTAGTGAGCATTTCACATTAAGGCACAATAAAAAGCACAGTAAAAAAACCCCAACCTTCCTTTATTTCCCCAATGACTGTGCTGGAGAGTAGTGCATCCACACGGAACTACAGAACCGTAAGTGTGAACTTCTCTCTAGGGACAGACAGTGACATTTCAACAAATCCTACCTTCTCCTAATTGCAGAGTTAAAGCTCATTTGGAGAGTTTACTAAAGCCCCAGCAGCTGACAGCAATTCAGATACACACTTGGGAAGGAGCACAGAGTAATCCAGGACAAACAGACAAGTAATAATGGAAGATTTCACTCCCTGTCCTTCAGCAGGAATGCCTTTTGCAGCGTGAAGCGGATTTCAGGAGAGATGAGCATGCCTCAGGCATGTCCTTGGACCGAGATACAATAAAACCACTCACACCAAAACCAGGTTTGTTGATCGGCATTGCTGTTATTGGTAAATTTGCACACCCGCCCTCCCTCCCACCCCCATACTCAACTACAGATGTGGGGTCCCATCCCCAGGTTGGCTTCTTTGCACCATCTTAGCTACTCGCCTGGCCACAGCCTCCAGGTAAACTGCCGATCATCTCCCCAATACACTGCTGCGGTCTGACCTGCATCAATTTTGGGTCACGCAGGCGAGAGCTACACCTGCCTTGGCAACTTTAGGGGCTTTATTTAACCCAGCCAAACTGGGGGTTGTTCTTAAAATGAATAAAAAGGGTGTGGGGAGTTACCTGTACAGTGACAGAAATCTCACCAGAATTCCAAAGCTAATTAAAAACCGCATTGCTAGCCCTGTGGCCAAAAAGCTACCTATCTAGATTTACAAAGCATTAACATCGAAAGGCTGAAAGCTTCCAGAAATTCATTTTCAGTCTGCTTTTGGCTTGCTATAAAAGATAAACTTTTCCTAAACGTAAACCATTAGCAAAGCATTTTCAGAGACATTTTAAATTTGAGTGGTAAAGCCACCTTTAGTAGCTTTTTATAATGTTAAGCGTTAAAATTGATCAAGTATACAAAGGCACCTATTATAGTACCAGTTTTACCTCATTTCTTTACAGAAAAGAATTTGAACTGGGGACAGCCGAAGTCATATTCCATAACTAAACCGTAAAGTCTCCAGTCAAATAAAATCAGTAGTTAAGATACCCAATTACAAAGACAAATTCCAGTTCTCAATTAACATCTAAAGCCTTTAACATCCACAAGGGAAATTAGTGTCTATTTATCCACATGATTCTCCAAATGTTAACAGTGACCTGGACAGTACTGCAAAGGTACAATTTGAGGAGGACATTAAATAGATTGACATTAGGTTGGTAAGTAGGATAGAAGTGAAATGCTTGTAAAAAATAGTTACAGAGTTTACTTCTGACTGTACTGAAATGTGAGCCGTGTGTATCTAGATACTGCATTTTGCAACAAGACTGCACCTGGTATAACTCTACATCTGAACTGCAGACACAAAGGTTGACTCTGACGCTCAGCGAGTTTAAGGAACGGTGACATGGAAGGGACTGCCAGGGATGTGCTCGTCACCCCATTTCACCGCCAGAATATAGTCACCCCTTTCCTTGACGACATACGTTACGTTGTACTGGTGGCTCCCCAGATGTTTGATGGATACCTCTTCGCAGGGTATTGTAGGTCCGTGGACGCCAACTAACAACATATTTGAACCTACAGCAAAATAAGAGACTGTTAGCGCTCCTCAACTTAAATAAACAGGCATAGTTGGACCATAATATATTGGCTCCGTAACACATGGATTCTGTTATTTTAATTCACATAGTCGTAGTCTGAGGTATGGCCAAGTTAATTTGGTATAAGAAGGAATTTTATTTTAAAAAGCCTTCAGCCTCATAGAGGCAAGGGTTTATCTGCATTTTGCAAAGACCCTGCAGGCTACCACTATCTAACTAGAGCACAGGAGACATTAACACTGCCCATGAAGGTGAGCAGGCACTGCCTCTCCAGTACTTCGTTAGAAGTTAATAGCAGAGACCAGTGAACACAGCTGGCCTGTAATCCACCCACCGCAAAGCTTCCAGGTGATGACGATCAGCACCCAAGGCTTACGGGAACACCTTGCATGGCACACTGCAATGCACCACGAGGGTTGCTTGAATTCAGCAGCCTGTTTGTTCTCACGCCATAACCCTGGGGTTTCTTTCAGGTGCACCCGGCCCAGATAAAGCCATTCGGAGAGGAAACAGCATCTTTACCACCTCTGCATTAGGACTGAGTTGGTGAGCACTGTGTGGCATTCAGAGTTTTTCTTTAGAACCGGATCACCACCTCAAGCTCCGAGTTTTAACTTTACAAGCTGGTTTAGGGCAAAAAATGTCCAGTTAAACCACCCTGACATCCCGCTGGTTCCTGTACCCATACCTGCTTTGCTGCAGTCCACAGAGAAGGAGCTTTTCTGACCCACAAAAGCCTTTGAAAGTCCTGCTCCACGGGAAACCACCTTGCTAGCATCCGAGGTGGATTTGGGAATGGCACTATAACAAGTTTCAGTCGATGACCTTGTCACCGACTCTACCAGGATGGAAGAAGTTTCGTTGGCACTGCTTGGGCTAACCAGTCGCTGTCCTGGAAACAGAAAAGATTTCTGACATTCAGGTTCACCCCATCCGAAAGGCATTTACAAGGAGGTTTCAAAACCCTCCTAATGACTAGCATGCATTCTGCATCCAAAATGCATTTTCGGAGAGGAGCAATTTCCTACTTGGGTTTTTAAACTGACATCTTCCAGCAATGCTGGCAACAATCCCATCCCAGAGCCCTCGAGTGGTTAAAGGACCACAGGAACTTCAGGATTCATTAAAGCAAAGCTGGCCACTTAAGAAGAGTTAATTGTGCTCCAATCACCAAATGCTAAAAATGACTTGAGTTGGCAGAAAAGCAGGTGCAATTTTGCAATAACCCATTTTGAAAGCAGAGCATGTCCCAGCCTGGGGGAGCGCAGTCCCTGCCATCCACTCCCAAGAACATTACCACACCACGGGCACCAGGAGAGGGTTCACTAGCTCAGGGGCAGCAGTAGAAATGAATTCCAGTCTGTGTTTAAACACAGCACTGAAGAGAGAAAGAGCTTCCTAAACCAGCCTTACTCGCATCATCTAAAAGCCTCCCAGACATTACTGACCTTTGGTTACGTGATACCTGCACCAAAATGAGACCAAGAGGGACAACACTTATGCTAAAGGTTTCAGGCTTGGGGGTGGGTGGGAATGGGTAAATAAGCCACATTTCCCTACTCCCAGTGCAAAACCCTAGGGCTAGCTCAGGACTTAATATTCTCCCTTGAAGCTGTTTTACAACCCTCCACTGAGTCAAGCTGGCAAGCTCCGTGACTGATGCTCCTGTAGCCTCTCCTGAGATCCCTCATCTAGGCAGGCTTTGGGGAGAAATGTTTCACTTCTCACGTTTCTGGGCATCTAAACCTGAATGCCACACTACTATCCTGGAGGAACATATTTGCTGAATGATACAAACTACTTCAGGCACACAGTAAATACTGGTTAGCTTTTTACCTGTAACCTTTGCCTTGAAGGGGCTGCCCACTATGTGGTTAGGTCCACCAAATTTAACTCCAATTAAATAGCTTCCTGGAGCCATGGGTGTGTACATGACTTTGTAACCTTCTGGAGCTTCCTGGCAGTCCATTTTCACCTTTGACGGCCCTTCAATTGTAACAGAGAGGGCACCTGGACCAGCCTTGGTCGTGTTAATGAAAAACTCCGACTGCAGTCCTAGAAAGATTTAGCACAGTAAGACACACTCTTCCTCGCACCCGATGTTACACAGGCAGCCTCAGTTATTAACGAGGAACAGCTAATTTGGTGCAAGACAAGGCTGCGGGCAGGGAGGAACAGCACAGCCCCCACCAGCACCCTTGCAAGGGCTAGGGCTTGCCCCGAGCCGGGGCTCTGCACCCCCGGCAGCCTCCCCACTGGCACCTTGGCTCCCTCCTCTGCTTGTGTTACATGACAGTGTGGCAGAAGAGGCCATGAGAGCCCTTCAGGACCAAAATGGAAGTAGTTTGGCATCAAAAGACTGGCTTAGAGAGAGAGCTCTTAGAACACGAGCCTTTCTGCTGGGTGCCAGAGCCCGCGCCAGCACAGCCAGCTCCTGCCCCGCTGGGCTCGGGAAGGCTCCGAGCCGTCCCACCCTGGACCCTCAATGAGCAGCGAAGAGCCCACAACAAAGCAAGAGACAGGGGCAGGAGATCTCCTGAAGGAGACGGGTGTTTGAACTGCTCAGCCAGAGCACTCCAAGCAGTTTGTGGAAACAAAAGATTGTTCAATTACAGCATCTGGTTAACGCAGCTGAATTACTGCTGCCAATACTAAGCCAAAGACACAACGGCAGCAACACAAGAAAAAATTAAGCAAGGCTTTCAGCCCCTAAATAATTTACTGTCAACCACTGGCTTCAAATATTTATGATCTTTGGGCTGTTTTATCAGACACTGCTGAGGAGGAATAAAGTGCTTTGAGCTCAATCAAAACCAGGATGGTTATGGGCAAGTTTACGATAGCTGTGACTGAAGCACGCAAGCGTGGTGATAAACTAGGGAGAGGTTTCTAGCTTCTCCACACAAGAGGCTGTTGCAATGCTGGAAGAACCCGGCTCCCACAAGGATTATACCATCTTCCAATGCCTTAGCCGTAAATCTTACTGGCACTGCCTGCCTGGGAAGTAAGGCAGTCAGCTTACAACACGCACTGCTCAACCAGAGGAAAATTAATTTCCAAAGGCAGCAAGCTTCACAGCTCCTCACTGGAGACTTCTTGCTCCGAAGTCCCTGCTTTTTCCCTGTGCCCCAAATAAAGGCTTGCATTGTTGGAGGCTGCAGACGCACAGCCCTCCTGGGGGCACGTTTCAGGTGCTCAGCCACCAGCTATTGAAACCTTCACAGTAGATCATTGTTTGAAACGCTGCTCGGCGCTCCCAGGGCACTGGGCTTTTGGCAGCGGCCAGGATCCAACAAGGCGGCACAGAGTAACTTTGCTGAAGTTAAACAGTCTATTTAGATTAAAAACAACCCCAAGCACATTCATAGATGGAGAAAAATTCCCCTGTCCCTGATGTATCAGTGGCTAGTATTAATGAGTGCTTTTGTTTCCACCTATTAAAACTGCATAGGCTACAGTATCTTTATTTTACATAGTATACCCACTTGTTTCCAAAACCAACTGCTTGGTTTCTCCAGCACAGCAGAAGCTTTGACTGAATAAATGCAGCGTATTTTTTTTTTTCAGGGAGACTGAAGGTATGAAATGGAATCCATAATAGACAGCAGTAGATAGGGTAAGAAAAACTAGCTATCACCTTGCACACCAAAAGGGAAAAAAAAATAAATCACTTTTACTCTGCTTATTCACCTGTGTGTAGGGCCCAAGGAAGCACACAATTAAATAAATGGAAGTGCATATCCCAGAATGTTTTCATACTTTCTTACTAAGGCTATAAATCATATAAATGAAAAAAAACCACCCCTAAACCCTATGTTCTTGAGTTGTGAACTATCAGATGGGGCAGCCACAGCAGATAACTAAAGTGTCAGATTTCCAAGAAGAGTCAGTTCACACACTGCCTCTGAAGCACATATAGCACACTACAATTTGCCGTACTCCCTAGTTTATACATCACGTTACATGAAACTCGCAATTTCTTAGAGGTGCAAGCATTGGAGAAAAGGTAACTGGGTACACTCTGGTACCCGTTTAAGTAACAGGGGTATACAAGTTAAACAAGACTCCTTCAACCAGACAGCCAGCTCAACATCTGCACTCACAAAAAGCCTCTGCCCGGCATTTGCACTGACATTGAGTTCATGTGCAGAAGGGAGCCAGAACATCCCCGGAGCTCCGAGGGACCACCAGTGTGGAGCTAATCTAACTGGCAAGTCGTAGCCCAGCCACTAACCACCTCAAGTGAACTCGTGCCACAGTTGCTGCTTTATAGGTTTTAAATTCGTCAAAGCTCGGAATAGCCTGCAGACTTGCTAATCGATGATCGTTCAGACTTGAGGAGCATGCGAGAAAGCAAAATTAGCCTGTGCCTGGGGTCAGCAGAGAGTATGGGTTAGTTCAGCTGCCTTAGCAGGCAAAGTCACATAAACATATGCCTAGGAACAGCTCCTGCCTCTCTCAAAGCCAAAGCGCAAACAGGTCTGTATCGGAGCTGGAAAAGAAGGGTTACCCGTGGTACCGCTCTCCAGGCCGGACCCATACGCCGTGACGAGCGCGGGGTTGCCCGCCTGCCCGGGCTCACCCACGCGCACTTTGAAGGGGCTGCCCACCACGTGGTTTCCGTTGAACTTCACGTCAATCGAGTGGATGCCGTTTTCATGGGGGATGAACCGAACGGCATACTTATCTGCAAGAGAGAAGTGGCTTTTCTGACATATCAGAGATAACAAATAAACCAGCATTTAAACCCAGCACAGGGCCAGTTAGCGACCCAAGCAAAGCTTCTGTAACGCTTTGATGTGTTTTGGTCCCAGCTTAGGTAAACTCAGCTACACTAAGCTCATATGTAAGTAGGAAAATGCTGCATTTATCACAGGAGGTGTCACAGGTTGCATTTGCACCTTGTCTACTAGGACCTGATCTCAGCTGTCCTGTAGCCTGCAGGGTGAGTTTTAGGGTACGTGCCTCACACGTGCACTCAGCATGACAGCTTCATCACAGCCCAGCCTGCCAGCGGTCCAGGGAGCGGTGCGAAGAAGGAACGCAGCTGGGAAGAGCAAGCCAGATCTCACCGGCAGGCTGAGCATGCTGCTCTGACACCACAGACACTGCGCCTTTAATAAAGTCATTTAGCAATCTGCTGATATTTAACATTTTTGATCGTGTGTTAACCCACAGGAGGGACTGATCTTCCCTAGCCAGACAGCTGCTGTCTGTCCATAGTACAGACCGTAACTCATTCAGACTTCAAGTGAAAAAGAAAAGCTCATTGCTGAAACAGGTGTTGAGCTTTCTGTAGTGTTTGCTTATATTCAGCTTCCTTGACATTTTGTATGAAGGAGTGAGTGCAAGGTAAAAATGAACTATTAGTCGAAGATGGTAGCATAGCTTTGAAAAATAAACTTCTTCCCTGGCTAAATTCAACAACCACATCATATTTTATTTATGACTAATATCACTGGACCTTCACTGACAAGCCAAGACTTAAATATCTGTATCTCACACAAGTCAGGGCTCTGTCACTCCATGAGCTATCTAGGAAAAACACGGACACAACCCTGACCCAACAACTCCCTGACACCAAGAAGTCTTCTCCAAGCAAGGTGCACGCTCCTTGGGCATGCTGCTCGCCAGCCAAAGGGATTAACCTCCCTCACCATGGGGCAGCAAGCACGTTTTGGAGGTCACCCGGTTCGTTTTGACCAATGTAAAGCCGTGCTCACCTGGCTCCAGCTCAGACACATGGCACTCTTCTACAGCTCCGGAGGGGCTGTGGACTTTAGCATCGATCTTGCCCTTTGCCCCGTTCAGCCTTATAGCAAAGGATGCCGGCTGATTAACTTTTAATCCAGACTCCTGAGAATGCAACAGTCAGATTAGCAAATGTAAACTTCTTGTTTCAGACAGCGCGAGATTTGTGGCAGGGAAATACCCACTTCAGCACAATTACTGAATTTTTTTTTTTTTCAGATTTCAACAAAAGGCGTAAAGTTGTGACTTGCATTAACTCCCCGGTCAGAAGCTCTCTCCCACTTAGGAGGTGGCTGATTTAGGACTCACACATGCTGACTAGGCTGGTTTTTCCCATGGTAACAGACCGTTTTTGGAAGCCAGACGACTGACAAATCAGGCAGAGGCAGGTTTACAAGACTAGTCATCCGTTATCACCAAGGTCAGCCCCCAGTACTCAGGCACTTGATTTAAAGGATGTTTAAGCTATAGCTCCATTTTCAGCCCCTTCATTCATTCCAGATTCATTCAGGGGAAAAGCCTCTGATAATCCAGTTGTCTGAAAGAGTAATATGCATGTTTATATTTGCCACAAGAGGCTGCATTTAGAACGCCACCACAAGACTTCTTAACATGAGAAAGCAATTTAAAACACGAAACCAGATGTTGCCGCGCTGTCAGGCCATCGGTGGAAGGTGAGGCAGCGGCATCCGTGCCGCAACGGGTCTCAACCAGAGCAGCCCATGCAGCTATCTGGCAGTAATATTTTATGCTTAACATACTTTACCTGATGATTATTTTTTTTTTTTTTTTTAAATAAATCCTGAAGAGGGAAATAAATGCAACTGAGTAGAACTGAGGTACAACGTATAAAGCAAGTCCCTGATGCGGGTTTTGTGGAAGCTGATGCTGCGCACTGTGCTCCGTTACCGAATACTCAGCTTTATCTGCCTCTCCAGGACTTAATTGAAGTGAGTATTCCTGTCAAAGAGTCTTTAAATGAAACACAAGAGAAACATCAATACCACAGCGACTAATTAACGCCCTTGTAACTCCTGGTTAGAAGAGATACTATTGGATCAGGCTGTCACGACTGATTTACGCAGGCAAGGTGGAGGAGCCCTGCAGCCCAGGCAAACGCCACGGAACCACAGCTGGGACATACCCCAAAAAATGCCTCGACTGAAGCACTAGTTGCTGATCATCACTCGATGAGGACTGAGGTACAGTATCTTTAGACACAAATTCTCAGTCTCACTCACATCCAAGTTTCTGGCTTTGGAGATTTAAGTCAGGCCTTTAACGTTACCTGTATTTTAGTGTACATAACCACACACACACACACACACACACACACACACACACACACACACACACGATATGGTGAGGTTAAGAGAGAGATGAGCCCAGACCAACCGCAAAACTGTGAATCACTCTGGGATGTGCTACTGTTCATGAATCATCTGAGCTGTGACCGTGTGGTTTTGTTACCCCCTCACGGCGGGGCCCCTCCATCTGTCCATGCCAACGCTCCAGCCAGGCTGCAGCAGCGTCCCAGCCCCCAGCCCAGCTCTCCGGTCCACGTGCCAGCCGAGTAACTCGGCACCAGCACCAGCACTGGTGAGTCACGTCCATCTTTCAGTTCTCCTTAACCTTCCCCTAGCTAACAGAGTGGAAAGCAAGTTTTAGCTCCTCAGTGCTACCTTCTAGAGCCTCTTATTCTTAATTCCCAAACCTTACCACCTGTAATACACTCAGCTGAGCCTTCTGCCTTCAAGTTCTGGCAAGACAGAGCCAGGCCAGCTCTACCAGCCCAGGTTACCACGGGCCAGTGGCCAAAAACCTCTCTCTGGCTGCAAGATGCAAGGCTATTACTAAGGAAAAAGGACAACCATTTTGGTCTTGGAGAACAAGGACGAAATCAGTCTGTGTAGCAAGTTGTGGAGATGTTTCCTTGTGTCTCACCTGAAGGCTAGTGACAGTGAGCCTGCGAGCATCATCGGAGGGGGCGATGACGGGAACCAGGTAGGGGCTTTCAGGAATGTGCTCGTCATTGAACTTTATGGACACCTCATAGTTGCCTGCAGGGAGAAAAGCAGCAGTGAGTGCCCTCAGCTTCTCTTGAAGTAGCATCTGGTGTTATTTTGGTACCAATTGGTGTCAGTACATACCTGGCTCTTGTGCTATGTATGATACACCACAAGATCCATTTTTATGGTCCTCAAAGGCGATTTCTGCTTTACTTGGGCCTTCTACAGCAATAGACAGGCCTCCAGCTCCAGCTTCCCGCGTCCATATACTGAACTCAGCTGTTGAAGCACACGAGAGCACACACAAGCCTAAGTCTTGTGGCCTAAGAAGAAGTGGCAGCTTCTTCCTAACAGACCATGCAGCATTCCATACTTATGTGTACGAAGAACACTACCTTGTCCCATCATCCTGGCTGATAACGCTTAGCAGTTTCTCCAAGAAGCTCCTATTAGCCTTGAATTAATCAGCCCTGTATAACACACCTTATGACCTCAAGCTCATCCTGCGAGAGCAGGTTCCAAAACGCCCATCTCCAGACTTCTCCATCCGCATGGAGATTGCAACAGCAACATTATTTCTCTGTGTTTCTCCCCTGACCACCCCTGGCTTGGGGCGACCCTACAGCGTTACGCCAAGCTCTGCTCTAGCTCCCAGAGCAGAGGCCACCAGAACCCAAAGCACTGGGCTGCAGACCTGTGCCCGGTGGACACTGGAGGACTCACCTGGGATGCCCGTCTCTCCACGCTTCAGCCCTGGCCCACCAGCTCTCACTTTGTGGGCTCCTCCCTCGCCCAGCGGCCCCACGGTGAACTGGAAGGGGCTGCCCAGCACCGGCTGCCCTCTGTATTTGACATCCACAGTGTGGACCCCCATTTCTTGTGGCACAAAGCGGACACAATAGGTGTTTTTGTCAGCTTCCATGATTTCGGCGTCAGAGTTTCTCCCAGAGGGACTAGTTACCTGGGCTGTCATATCCCCACAATCAATTTCTAACAAGAAGAGAGTTAAAAAAATCACAGATTAGAGAGTGACAAAGAGGGTTGATATTTTGTTTTTGGAAGCAGGACCTGAGCTGGAGTTATCACACGGTACAAATGACAGAAGAGGCACGCGGCTGCCGGTCTGCACGCTCAGCTGGACGCGAGCAGCGAGCCTGGCCAGTGACCACTTACGAGGTGCTACGGAGGCAGCTGAAGGGGTTGGGGCAGTGCAGCCAGCTGAGACTGGCCCGTGGGATTCACCTTTGCCAGCCAGCCATACAAACAGTTAAGAGCCAACACGACCATCTCAAAACCGTGGAGACAGGGCGAGCTGTGCAGCCCGTTCTCCAGCCTGCTGTACACAGAACAGATGAAGGCCCCCCTGGTATTTGTTTCTCCATATGTTGATCACGGTCATGCTTATTTTTAACAGTTTGAAGACAACACACTACCAGTGTTTCTTCCCTAAACTATCTTAATATGAGGATGTCTTAACAACACTGAAATTCCTGTTTCCACTGCTTCAGGTACACCCACGCTATACAAGTGCAAGTTATGGTGATGAGGATAAGGACGTTGCTTACCTGGAATTTTTAGGTTCAGATCACATATGCTTCCTACTGTTGCAACAGAGGGAGCCCGCCTTGTTCGTGTGATGCTCTCCTTAATTCTTCCTTCACCACTTATCTTCACAGTAAATGGGCTGCCTGTAAGTACCACAGCAAGTTACTCCTCCTCTGCTCCTTACACACTGCATCGAGGGAAGGAGGGGAAGCTTCTCTGGCTTGTAGTGGATCACAGGGCAAGTTTTAGAGCCAGCTAACAGTCAGGTCCAAGTGAATTACACCCATGCAAACAGAAAAGTTATGGATGTTTGCTGCTTGTGGAGGGCACTGGTACGACCCTCCTTGAACCTTTGGGACTTATGGTCTGAGCCAGATCACACAGCCCACCCACAGCTCCACTGTGCTGGCCACCTAGGTAAGGCTTTTGTTGTACTAACCAAAAAGCCACCCAACACTTCTGCTTACCTGGAATATGTTCATCTGCAAATTTAGTGGACACAATGTACACGCCAGGTACAGTTGGGAAATAGGACACTTTGCAGGTTCCGTCTTCTAGGTCTTCAGTTTGGATATCTACCTTGCTGGGTCCTTCAACTGCCAGTGAGATTCCAGCATAACCTACAACACAGCTAAGTTAGCCTCAGATTTCCATAGTGCTCTTCTAAATTTGACATAAAATAGTCCAAACCCGTAGCAGTAGCTAGTCGGTAGGTTTGTATCTTAATGGGCACACAGGAGTTGCATGATGCCTTAAGGACACTTTTGTAGTCCTAATCAGTCAAATATTCAAGGCACAGCATGCATTCACAGCTCCTAAAATGCTCTGACCACGTTAAAGTTAGCTTCAAAGACTGTGGCCAAGGGTCCACATTAAACCAACAGGGAAGTCTCTTGCTCGTTTCCTTTTTGCTGTACACGATACTAGAACCAGCACCATCAAACGAAAGAAAAGCTTCATGAGTGTCTCAGTGACAGTTCCTGCCGGCTGTAACAAAGACATCAGCCAAAACAACGCAAAGCATCTTAGAAGCTCATAGCATTATCTGTAGTTAATAACTGACAATAATGACTGTGCATCCTTAATACACCATTTACATCTGCTGGTTTTTGGCTCGTGATCTGGTGGTCACACGTGGAGGGAGGGAAGGCTCTCATTTAGAGATGATACATAACACACAGCATCCCATAGTCCCATTGCTATGGAACTAACCTGCATCTCTTGTGTCTATAATGAAGTCACACATTTCAAAGGTTCGTCCTTCTACCAAGCCGCGTCCAAAAACTCTTGCTCGTCTGGCGTCTCCTATCTCAGACTGGACCACCATGATTGTTACAGGGCTGTTTGGTACATGGCTCCCGTTCTTCTTGATGCTAACCAGATGTTCTCCCACTTCTCGTGGAATGAATGAGATGCCTACAAAGCACAGAAATGTGACGAAGTTACTCACTTTTTATGCCTGTCGTACTTGATTTAAATGCCTTAATCACACCAAATGAAATACTGAAAGAGCACTGTCTTTACACATGTTGAAGTATTACTCTCAAATGGGCCACAAAGCCATTCACATATGCCGAAAAAAGCACTTCAATCACAATGTGGCACGTCACATGCAAGCTAACGCAAGAGGTCATTCTTCATACTCTTCTGTCTTTGGCCAACTGTACCAAACAACACCAACTGCTTAGTTTGACAACAATCTTCTGAGAAGAAGCAAAGAAATCATTTTTTTTACATAGCAAAGCAAACTGGAGTAGGGGCTACTATACTACTCTCTCAGATCAAGACTGTCAGAGCTTACCAATGTGGTTGTTGGGTAGCCTCTTCAGAAGACAAGGCTCATCACGACCTGATGGGGCTTTAACGCTGGCTGTTAGGAGACTGAGATCAGTCTCACTGATGTCCAACAAAAAGTCAGCAGCAGAACCAAGCTTAACCTGGGACCGTCTTCTGTTATTATCTTGAATATATAAAGAGAAACAAGTCAGAAAATATTACAAGGTTAGCTGCAGAACAAGTCAGAGGACTTCACATTCCTGCCACAAACCAGGTCCCCCATGCTATCAGAGATTAATTTTCATTATGAAGTGCTTTCAGAAGTCTAAACTTTATACCTGTGATCTTGGCCGTGAACGGACTGCCTGGGATGTGCTTGTCATTGTACTTGACCAGGATGCTGTAATTCCCAGGTAGAGTAGGCAGGTACGTGACTGTGCACGTCCCATCTTTGTTATCAATGCAGCTGATCTCTGCTTTTGAAGGTCCTTCAATAGCCAAGTTCAGCCCACCTAGGAAACAAGGAGAACAGCACTTCTGTAAATCTTCCTGCACACCAAGTCCAAAGGCTTGGTCCAAAGAGGAAGATCCAGTACTTGGTACTGGAAATGCAGCTCAGATGCATGTTTTCTAAGGACAGCAGCAAAAGGAGCTCAGGCCAATCCACTAAGACCACAACTCTGTTCAGTCTGTGAGATTTATCTAACAGTGATTCCACATCCAGTCATCACCCATGACATCTAAGCTGCTCTCAGTTTATTTCTAATTAAATGAATCATTTGCACCCTGTACCACAGGGTACATCTACTGCTCTCGGGCAGAGGTAATGAAACAGTTTTTACTGCAAGTTACAGCCTGGTATTTGCACAAGTCATTTGTATCACACCAGAGATTCACAGGTGGACAGATGAATGCAAATTAACGCTGACGTGCGTTACACTTCCAAGAAGTTCCTAGTTTAGGGTAGGATGGGTTTAAAGAACAGACTTACCCTCTCCTGCATCTTCAGTGATAATGGTGAAAGTGGCTAGTTTATTGGCAACCCCATAAACGAGGCCAGGCCCGTAAGCAGACACACTGCCGCTGTTTGGATAATTCACATAGAACTGCAGAGGGCTCTCTAAAGGGAAAAACCAAAAGGAGCACTTTTGAGTGGCCTGGACTACAAGAATAAAACAAACACAAAGCTGCTGTGGCCCGATGGGATCTTATGCTTACTGATACCCATGTTCTTCAATGCCATTCTCACTACTTGATATTTGAAGAATCTTTATGTCACTGAAATGCAATTTAAAAAAACCAAAGACCCCCCAACAAAACACCAAATGAATAAGCCTCCCCTTTTGCCTTCAAAAGACACTTCTCCACAATTTGTTCCACATTGTCGTGACAAAGTATGTGTTACTCAAATTGCGCCAGAGATAAGCTTCAATGATGTTGTAAAGGGTCTTATTCATTACAAGTCTATTTTTAGTATGTCAAATCCAAACATGACTCAGAAGCAGGCTTTCAGTTCAGGCACAGATCCTGAATTTTGGTAGCTCAGAATTAGGAACTAGCACAGCACATTGTCTGGCTCAATGAACCTGAACCAGCAAATTTGAAGGGTATCCAAAAACAAATTTGCCAGCCTCAGATTAGCTAAGCTGGTGCATAAAAACAAGAAGTACAGTCACCAACAGCCAATAATGGTTCCAAAAAAAGGCACAGATAGCTCTTAAGTACAAAGCTAGATTTTGCAGCTGAGAGAGTAGCAAGTTTGATTCATGACAGCCTTCAAAAAGGACACATTATGGCACATCATCTTTCTGTGAGGCGCAGCGCAGTGGTCTTACTGAACCGCCACATCTGACAGTCTGGCACTTCGGGAGGTGCTATATTCATACAAAGGGCTGAAGACACTGAGGCAGCACCATGCACCACGCTATCAAGCTCCCTGTAGAAGAATGGCTGCAGAAGCGTGGCCTTAGAATCTCTGAAGATCTGCACAATCCAGGCCTGGTATTAGAATAGGCCTGCAACTAGAATTGTGCTGAAGTTGCTGTGCTGAAGATAACAAGAAAGGTAGCCTTGAGCTATTCTTGAATCCTGAGACCGAGTAATTATGTTGTGCCAACAGGCCGTGGCTGTAACAAGACACAGCTGCTGGGCAAGCAGGTGCAGGGCCAAGAGAGATAGGGAGCGGTACGGGAATATAGGGAGGAACAAACTACAAGGCTGAGGCACAGCAACACAATTAGCTACATGGATGGAATGCTTATTTTAGTCATGATAATTAGGGGTGTGAGAACCGCGCGCGTTTAGAGACTACTAACCAATTATATTTCTGCTTTACGAATATGCACGGGTATCAGTTCTATATAAGTAGTGTTAGAAACTAATAAAGTTGAGCAAGATGCATAACTCGTATTGAGCGTCTTCTTGACTCCGGCGAACCCTTCTTCCAACAGCCCCCCACTTCAGCCCAAGTTATCCTGTGTTTCTGCACACCAACAGAACCAGCAGCCCAGTCCTCTCATGCCCACACATCCTTCTACAGAGCGGCCCCTTTTCGCCCCAGCCCCACGCAGCCGGCATGCCCGTGGGGCAGCCCCAGACGAGGCACAGCTTCAGCTGGGGAGCTGGCAAGTAAGGACAAGAGAAGAAAGAGGGAATGAAAGGCAGTGGTTGCTGTTTGTTAAGAGGCAGCCAGGAAGAAAGAATGATTATAGCATAGTGTGCATGTGTGTTTTATTTTATTGCAATGAGATGGAAAGAGTAGCTATAGTGTTTTAGCCACTTAGTCCTCCCCACAGATTGGAGATTTTATGCCAGTGCAGTTTTTTAAGGATAAACGTACACTGTAACCACCAGTTTTGCTGAGCACCATGGCAGTAAATTTGAACTTGAAAAAAAACGGTAGTTAGAAAATTGCATGTTTCTTCTTCATAATAAAAATGCCACAAAAACTAGTTTCAAAAACCAAAATCCATTTTAAGCCTGGCTGGTACTATTAAACCACACTGGAAGCTCACATGTGCCAGCACTTAGTCCTTTGCTTTAGCTGCTCTCTGGACTGCTTGCAGATGAACTGCCTCTGAACGGTAAGACGTCTTACTGCAGCATATACAACTAAGCTACAGAAACCTCACCAGGGAGCAGATGTACCAGCAGGACACTGCGCTCGGATTTGTCTCGCCTGCTTTGTCAGACTCACCTGGGATGTGCTTTCCCATATATTTTATGTGCATTTCATGCAGCCCGACCTCAGTAGGAGCGTATCTCACTGTTACTGTGCCGTCTTTGTTATCCACAATATCTGGCGTATCCGTCTTTCCAGAGGGCATGTGTACTTCACCTACAAAAAGCCACCATGGGAGTTACAGAAGGAGAAGCTGCTTGCTTCCCCTCTCCCACCCACAAAGAATTGTCTAGCCATGTTAAACAAGTATTCTAAATTGTTAAATTCCTTACCCACAGGCACAAATAGGAGACTAATGGGAACACTAACCAGACATGTTTTCTGCTTAAGCTACATGAATACAATGCAGTGGTAGACATCTGGCAAACAGTCCTGTGACCTTACAAACTCCACAGGCAGGGCTGTTTGCTGCAGCCACTGAAATTTCCACAGCAAGCCCAAGGAAAGGCACCGATCTGCCTTGTTGCTCCCTCTCCTGCAGCAATTTTGAAAAAGAAAGATCGACTGTCTCTTCAACAGGGACAGACCAGAGCTTGGGGTGGGATTGCTGAGCTAGAAGGCAGGAGGGGACACAGCCCATGTGTGCAGGAGCTTAGCGCAGCCAGGGTGATGCTCTCATCTGCCAGACCCGTGGAAAAGCGCTCACTTGCCCTGAAGCAGGTCTGTGATATGAATGCAGGATTAGACTGCTTTGCAGCATCTGCACAAAGTAAATAACGGAGCTTATCAAGGGTGCATGTGGCTGCTCCAGAAGGAAAAAAGCAGCAACAGGTCCTACAGTGCAGGAGCTCATAGCGTGGCCCTGAGGACCATGGCAGCACCAAGAACACCCTCATTTAACTCAAACCATTAGCAGGGCGTATCCTACTCACCCTTAGCGTACACCACTTGATGTGAAATTAAACAACTAAGTTGCTGGCAGGATAAAATCCTCCCCCGCAGGCTGTGGTCTAGACCACCCAGACTGTTAGCTGCAAATGGATAAACATGCTAACAAAAAGCAAAACCTCCCCAAGAGGCTATGCATACATCAGGTACCTGTTATTTCTCCTTTCCTTACGGCAAAAGGGATAACCATATCAAAGGGCCTGAATCCCATGCCGTTCATGTCTCCAACTGGGACATAAGCTTCTTCCGCGACCTAAAGGAAGCAAAAGGATGGGTCACTTCAAAACGGATGGCAGACCCAAATGAGCACTGAGCAACTCCACTGTGAGCACAAGCAGAAGGGAGTGTGCAGTGATTATCAGAGCCAGCCACAGGACTGAGCTCAACCAGAGCAGCGTCCGGCCAAGCTTTCCTTCACAACACCACCACACCGCGCAGCAGAGTGAATCAAACACGGTGCGAATGGAAGACATGCTGGAAAAAAGTTAAAGAGATCAAAATGGAACACAAAGGGATGGAAGACAATGTAGCGCACGCAAGACCCAGAGTGGCTCCATCTGAAAGGATTTAGTTGCTTAAGGCCTGGAAGAGAAAGTGATTTTTGAATGGGGTAGAGTGATTGCAACACAAAATGGACAAAAGAAACACATTTCACAATGCGACTCTGGACTAAAGACACTGTGCTGTTTTACTGGGAACACAAAGCAATGCACTCAGGTTGCTTTTGCCAACAGTAGACATTGCAGAAGTAGAAGCTGTAGGTGTAATGATCCTCTTCATGTTTAAATGAGAGTTTATTTGCAGACTCTCTTCAAGCAGCAAAGAAAAAACAAGGTCTGGATCCCAAGAACAATTGATCAAACAGAAAGAATGAACACAATGACCAGAGCAATTCAAGCAGTCCCAAGAAGCAGGCTGTCATCTGAAATAGAATACAGACGGGGGGAAAACAGCTGAAATATGTAAAAAGTGTGTACCCAAGGGCGGAATCCTGGGGGGGAGGCGCCCACTGGCTCCTGCGACCGCACGGCAGCATCATCTGCATCTACAGCCTGGGCAGGGGTAAAGGCCGGTTAGGTGTTATTCTGGCACAGAGGCATTCCCACCTTTCACAGTACAGAATGCACGGCTCCTTCCAGCTCCTCAACACCTTCCCTCCCACCATGCAGCCCTCCCAGTCCTCTCACCATCACAAGAACCTGGATCCAGCCAGGGGAACTGGGAAACTGCCCATATGCGCAGGTGCTGGGCACTGGGGAAAGCCACCAGCTGCACCGCAAAGGGACAAAGCTGGTACGTGCTGTTGTTGGGAGCTTGGGAGGGAAGCTGAAAAGCAGTGCCTGAACACTGGTGGAACTGAATTTCAGAGGTGCTGGTTTGTGGGTCTGGGGC
Source organism: Falco punctatus (assembly GCF_963210335.1). Classification (NCBI taxonomy): domain Eukaryota; kingdom Metazoa; phylum Chordata; class Aves; order Falconiformes; family Falconidae; genus Falco; species Falco punctatus. The sequence continues at coordinate 10,777,389 of NC_137583.1, read as the reverse complement.
AGGGAGGGAAGGGAAAGGTTTAAACCTAATATGCGAGCCCCCAGGCGCTGCAGAGCACGGCGTAGGAGCTGGGAGGCAGGGCAGCCTGCTGCCGTGGGAAGGCTGCTCCCAGCTCATGCACTTGGGTGAACGACCCAGCCCACGTGCAGTCATAGCTGCAAAGCCATTCTTCTGATTCATAGCTGGGATAGTGTTGTCAAGACACCCAATGTGTTTTCCCCTGGCACAGCCTCCCTTCCCACCCGGCGTGCCAAGAGGATGACTTGCAAAATCCCACCTCCCCCACTTAACCCAACCAGAGTGGCTGGGGCTGACGCCCCCTCGCACCGTCCCACTGTGCTCAGCCACCCCAGCTCCCCTGGCCCCTTTACACCACTGCAAACCAACCTAACAAAATAACCTTCCGGAAACTTCTCCACGGAAAGACTCCGCTAAGAAAACCATTGCGAAACAGAAATACCGCTGTTGCACCGCTTTGTGTCCCCAGCTGAGACACCCAAGTCAAACATACATGGTGGCAGTCAGCTAGGGAGTGGGAATGTTGGCTCCCTGACCTCGAGAGGTTATTTCCTGCAGTAAGCTCTGAGCGGCAACCAAGGGAGTCATTTTTCTCATTAAAATCTTCAGAGACACCAGCAGCGACCCGCCAGGGTGGCAGGTAGGAAGAGCCCAGCCCCGAGGACTCACCCGCGGGCTCCGGCCAGGCTCAGGTACAGCCACACGGTTTCATGGACCGAGACCTGCCAGGGGCCACCTCGGCTGAGGTTACAAGACCAAGACTTGTTTTGCAAACATGGGGAGCTGTTCTTCACGTGAAGGGCTTCTGTGAGCCCCGAAAGGCGCCTGGCCTGCTCCTCGGGGAGCCTGGGGTTCTGTTTGCTTTTTACACCTAAACACGCTGAAGTACTGCGCGCTGGAAAGAACATAATTAGAAGGAGAGGGATTTGGCTATAGCAGTTTAACTAGCGCTTGCAAATCATTTTTAAGTGCGAGCTAACGGCCTGCTTCCCTGGGATCTGTCAGCAGACCGTTCCTTATTTCAGGGTCAACATTCTAAGGAGTGAGACACGGACAAGCCAGAGCACTGTATCTGACATCGGCTGAAGTAATTAGTTGCAGCCCAATTACAACCACTCTTCCATCATTTAGAAAGAGAACTACGTGTCAGGAAATGAAAAAATGAATTTGGCTCAGAGAAGTCAAGTCTTCATCCTCTGACGGCTTCTACCCTTCTTCACTTAATTGTGTTGCCTGCTCAAAATAAACTCTGCAAGTAACAAGGATTCATTAGCTCCTGCTAGTCTAATAAATGCCTAAACACACACTTACACACAGAGTTAACCTATCACTAAATAAAACGTGGCAGCAGGAATCCGAGTGGGAGGTATTTTCAGAGCAGAGCTGGCTTACCATGACAGTGAAAGGACTGTTGGGAATGTCCACCCCACCAAAGCGGACATAAATCACATAGGTTCCTGGTTTGGCGGCAGTGTAGAAGATATCGTAAGTCCCGTCCTCATTTTCAACAACATCTGCTTCAGCTTCTGTCCCATCTGGCGTCAGGACAGTGCACGTCACTTTTCCCTTCCCTGCTGATTTGGCGTCTACCACAAACCCAACCTCCTCACCAGTCCTCACAGTGGGTGCAATTCCAGGACCTACAAGGCAATTTTCATTACAGAGAGCGTTCAGAGGATGGTTTTCCCAGGCAGGCCGCCCACTAGGCGCCTGGGAAGCACAGCATCAGAATGGCAGTCCCAGGGACCCACAGGCGTGGTTTTGGGAGCAGATGTACAACAGGGGACGTTCCCAGTGTTGGTCAGCACAGCCGCCTGCAAGAGCTGGGCACCAGCCTTCCTTCTCCTCTGCAATCAGAGGGGGTGGATGAGAACACAGCGGGGAAAAAAACTACGTTTGAAGAAAGCGATGCCTTAACCCATACTCCTACAGCCCTACTCCTTTATTCAGAGCCAAAAGCACTATCTTCTGCCCTGGCCAGGGACTCGGCTGTCACTGCTTTAACATCAATCTCCCTGTGTAGGCAGCTATAAAGGGTGCAGGAGCAGCCATGGCCATGTTTCCTCCTACATTACCCACAGACGATTTTCCACTGTTCTGCCACACATCCCAAAAAAAGAAAGTCATGAAACAATGCCCAAATTGTAGCAATCGGATCCAGCCTGAAGAACGCTGTGTTTAAATGAGAACCACGGAGTATTACTTGCAGTACACATTTAATACTCCTGCTTTTGACCGGCACTTGTTACCAGGTAAATGGCTCCTTTTCAAATGGCAACGAATCTGCCATTTTTGTACTTTTGACCATATTCCAGCATCTACTCCTATGGCGACCGTATTCCAGCTCTACAGCGGAGAGTCAGAGGCACTTCTTGGAAAGGGGAAATTTAAGCTGGCATTTGAGAGTAGTGACCATCACAGTCATTTTGAATAGTCAGCGACCCCAGTTACTTTGAAGAGTATCAGATTCAACCATTAAGGCCTCTTTTAAACAAACTCTGAAGCAAAGGGGATACCTGCCGCTCTGTGTTTTCCATTGTGCCGTTTCTGTTTAAGCAGGCTTGAAAGCAGCCAGCTGCCAGACGGGCACCGGGTACGCTCTAACCGCATGGTGCAGGTCAGCAAAATGCCCAGACGCTCTCACAGATCTGCAACCACAGACTGAGTTTCCCCTGTTCAATTTGGTCTTGCCTAATTCATTTATTTTAAAATGAGGGGATTTAACACCCAGTGGCATTCTTCTAAGTAGCTCCTGCCACTTCTGCTCCCTGCCACAGCCCCCAGCCAGATGGGAGGTGGCAGCGTGCCGCAGCGGCCAGCCCAAAGCCACATGATGACCACCCATCTGGAGAACCAGTAAGGGTTGAAGCTGTAAGCGTGCTCCTACAGCAACAAACATGGATTCCCTCCCCTACACCAAGGGACTGATTTTTGAGGCAATGATTATTTTTTTTTGAGTTCCACTAACATCTTATCTTTAGGTTCCCTCCTTCCACCCACGCCTTCTAAAAGTCTGTTCAGACCCTGGCCAACCTTGACCAGAGAGAAAAGCAGCAGAAACCTCCACTAATAACACCCAGCCTGAACAGGCATTGGCAATGCAGAAGCACATAGCCAGCTATTTACATCCTCAGAATTCATTCTGTTCTTGCTCAGAGCGAAAAGCTTCTGGCAACACTTGCAATGCAAGGAGCGTGATGCAGCGAACGTGCACAGATGTGTTATTTTTAAATCAACCTCACTGCAGCTCTCAGCAGGATTTATCTAAGCCAAAATAAGCATGAGACTTCAGTTGCATCTGGCTGTTTGTAACAACCCAAGCAGTTTGAAAGATTTTGCTAGAGCCTGCAAGAGATTCTTGCTCACCCACAGGGTGGATGCTTCTTCATCTTTAGGAAAACCCCTCTTACTTAACGCAAGTTTCTAGTGTCATCTACGTCCATTACATCAACTGTACCATGCTCAGAAGGCAGCTGTACACCAAGTACAAACAACAGCAACAGAGAAGAGCCAACACTCACCTGTGGCCAAACACTTGCTGGCATCGCCAGTTGGAGATGCCCGGATCCGATAGGGAGAGGACGGGATATCATCTCCACCATACTTCACACCAATCGTATAGCGGCCCGTTTTGTCAGGGACATAGGTGACTGTGTAAGTGCCATCCTTGTTGTCATGAATGTCCACTCTCTTGGGTTTGCCCTCTTGGTCCTGAGGAATGCAAACCAGAATATTTAGGCACTGTGGAGTTAGTTATGAATAATTCCTTTAGCAGGACGGCAAACCTGTTCACAACCATATTTAGAGAGTCTCAGACGGACACGGAACTGCAGCATTTCTGAGGGTTAAACATATTCACTCAAGGACTAGTACCAGGAACAGACTATCAGGGGCAAAAAGGTATCAGACCATTATAAAACAAGCACTGGTACCAGTAACTACTCTCTGTTTGATACAAGAATGTTTATAAGATGCAGCAAGCCATTTTAATGAACTTCCTATTTATTTTAAGAAGCTTTAGGCTTCATTGTCTTATCGCTGCTAGAAATGAAGAACACTTCCCCGGTTCCTGAGGCACAGACAGGGAGCGAGATGTGCAGCTCTGCCCTGACAAAGCACCGGGTACCCTTGGGGCAGCTGCTCCCTGAATGGTTTGAGGTCAGGGGGAAGCACTACTGGAGTCTGCCATCACCCTCCTGGATAAGGCACCCTGCTCCTGATGCACTGCAAGGTTAAATGCAGGTCTGCGTAGTCCCTTCAACTACCATTTCTACACTAAGTGCAAGAAATAAAGAGATGCATAAATAATACAGATCTGAGCTTCAGCATCAAGCTTTCGTATCTACAGCCAAGATCAATACTGTGTATAATGCTTCCGACAGCGCTGCTCCCAGCCTCAGCTTTCAGAGTAACTCATCAGCTACAAAGCATGAAGCATTTTGGAAAGCCTTCCAGGCCTGTGCACAGGGAACCCCACGTTGACCCCATTCTGTATTTTATGGCTTAACGTGGCCTGGGGTACAGGATAAGCTGCAAAGGACTTGAGATTTTAGGTACAGCACAAAAGAGCTTACTTCTTTCAGGAAGGCTTGTGAAGTGTTTGACGTTCAACAGCACAGAACGAGAGGCAAACAAACGCTGTGAGGAGGATCACCTACGCACTCCCACCACGCAGGACTTGTGGAACTTGATTTCCAAAGCCACAGCCAGGCTGGGAGCTCTGATAAGCATTTTGGATCCTTTAAGACCACACTTGCATGCCAGAATAAAGGCGACTGCCTTGCTGCACCTGAGCAGACAGTGGGACAGTATGGGAGCAAGAATGCAGAAGGGCAAGTACAACCAGCCATGCCATGACCTAGGCATGCCATTGCTGAGAAATGTGCTTTATGGCCCACGAACCAAAGACCTTTTTGCTGAGGCCACAGAGTCCAGGCACCAGAAATTTAGAAGAGCAATAACAAAGTCAAATAAAAACATTCCTGTAGTACCTCCCATAAGCAGCTTAAGATTTCTGGCAACCTTGAGGGAGACTTGTTTGTTGATTTAACATCATGTAATACTCAGTGTGGATGTTATCTCATGGCCTTGCTGAACTACGCTGCTAGAAGACTGTCTCCACTTCAAATTCCAGCACTTGCGTTATCTGACAAGCAACTATTTATCTCATTTTGAGCATCTGCAGAGTGGAAGGTTAACCAAGAGCCAAATATAGCATGGGGTGATGACAAAGACAGAAGTCTCATAAGAACAGCCTCAAGAGCTTTACAAATGCAGAGTGCAAGACTTTCCTGTACCAGAGCTTAAGGTCCAGCCAGTAGCCCAGTCTCCAGGGCACGGAGGATGTCAGGGTACAGCTGTGGATGCTTCCAACGGGAGCCACTCATGCCCATCTAGAACAATGAGTTTCTACTCTGCTTGGTTTTGTAGTTACTTACAGTGATCTGTACAGCCAGAATTCCCTGCCCAGCATCCTTAGCATCCACAGCAAACTCCACAGGCAGGCTGGCCGGTATGCCGTAGGAACTGAGACCTGGTCCACTTGCTGTCACTTTACTGGCATCATACGTAGGAAGCACCTTCACCTTGAAGGGACTTAAAAGGGAAACCCGTTATTGCCCCCTCCTCCTAGGCCAACAGCTGAGTCACCACAGTACATGCTGGGGTGGGGGGACACCTCCCCTGTAGCCTCTCTGCTGTAGGTGCAGCAGCCTCAAACTACCGCGGAAACCTGGAGTCGCACAAGGAGCTGCACTGGTTACGTAGAGAGGACCACAGCTACCCTTAAACGGTGCTCGTGTGCTGGGAGGGCACAATTAGGTCCTTAAATCTTCAGTTCATTTAAGTTTATCTCCATCAACTTACCTGCGAGGAATCTCTTCACCAGCATATTTGACAGAGATCATATAGGGTCCCTCCTGCATAGGGGTGTACACCGCCGTGTGGGTGCCATCTCCGTTGTCTACTACATTAACAGGCCCCACAACTCCTAAAAAAAACAACAAATTATTTTCTCAGCTGTGCTATTAAAACAAAATTCCTCACCAGCCATTTGCTGCACAAAGCTCCAAGATGCACTGCCCATTTATCATTTGCAGCAAGCTAAATTTCAATTTATTTTTTTTTTAATGAAGGCAATGGGCATGGATCAGTGATCAGTTTCCCTTATTTTGTATTCAAAAGCCACTGACTTGAGACAGATTTGTTATCCACCACTCTCTGCGCTCCCATCTTCTTGCTGTAAACAAAAACTGCCATGAAAATACTGGAGAAAAAATCTGCCTTTCTGTACAGTCCAGGTCAAAAGCAATTGCTCAAAGTACACTGAAGATCTTTAGAGAAAGAAAGTGAGTAATGGTGATAATTGCCTGAACTGTCATTTACAAGATTACATACTGTTACTGGGATTCACTGCACAGAATTGAGCCCTAAAGCCAGTTGGTGTGTAGCATTCACCAACCGTACCTTTCACAATCAGCAATTTGTGATTCACAGATCGCAGTTTGGAAAGGCAGGCTCACTGCCTAGGCAGGAGAGCCCTGCAAGCTGCCAAACTCCTAAGAAAGCAGGATCAATTATTTCAATTTGCATTAAGCTGAATCTACAGCAGATTACATGACATATCGGTTCAGATCAACACACAAAGCAGCCTACAATTACAAGTTGGCTTTAAAACACAGGAAGGATTAGCAGTAAAGTAAGCACAGAAGAAATGTATAGCTGCCATGCAAAGCTTAAAAGCAACACCACTGGTTCCCACTCCCTCCTCCAGATGATTCTTGCTGTTGCCAATTGGATTTCCAAGAGCCAAAATTGCCAGCAGTTAGTTGAGAGTCCAAACCTGTCTGAGTGTCACCCTCTCGATCACCTTTAAAGAAATCCGAAATCACTTTCAATGGGGAGCGCCATCCCTGGGAATACGCCTCATCCGCTAAAATTAAAGAACGGTTACCTGAGGGGCACCCGCATCAGCGTGGCCTGATGCTCAAGTGGGGAAGCAGCTCTCGCCTCCTAGCAAGGTGAGACTTGCAGCCAGAAGGTAATTGCTGCTGAGGTACCGTGCCAGCAAGATACAGCTTCCTAGGTTAATGCCAACATCAGCAGTGCTAAAGCTTGAGGGCCTTGCTGCCCCTCTGGGGACCACTGAGCGGTTCCACCAAGTCTCAGAGACTCTGCAACCCAGTGACACAGGTTTCTCAAGTCATCACTCACATGTGAGACTCCGGATCTACTTTTTGATGTCTAAATCTAAGCCACCGCTGTTCAGCAGTGACAGTTACTCAACGTCACTTCTTCCAGCCCTGAAGATTAGGATAAAGCCAAAGACACTGCCCAAAGCAGCCCTACCTAGGACACAGTTCTCGTCCTTTCACAGTAGGACACATGGGTCAACTGCCAAGATGCACGTGCCAGATGAACAGCAACAGAGCGAAATGTTCGTTCAAGTGGTATCACCACCTTCGCAAGCAGGGCCAGGACCACATTACCCACCCAAACACAGAGCCAGGGGCACAGCCGGATGGAATACTTCAGTTCTTACCTCTGGGTCCTGCCACCACCACTTCAAGGGGTGCTACTCCTGCCTTGCTGGCATCTACGGTGAAGGACTGTGGGATCTTGGCTCGAACAGCTGTTCCCAGACCTGGTCCTGCTATCTTCACCTTGCTGGGATCCACAACATCCTTCACAGGAACCTTGAAAGGACTGCCTGGAAGTTAACACAGCAAGTGTTCAACACCACAGAGTTAACAGCTACGGGAAATCAAAGATCTTTGTCCCCACTTTTCCTTGGGCTTTTTTATTACTATCCGTCAACCTTGGGCAGGAACAACAGCCTCCACCTTACTCCTCTGCTTCTGCAAAAGCCAGAAGCGTAATGACGGTGCTTCTCCATTTTCACTGTCTACTCAACAATTCAGTTGTGATCCAACCGCTTCTCACACCTCAGGAAAAAATGCATGAAAGAAAACAGATGTGCAAACAAAGTGCCACGCAGGCCACTTGTGAGGCTCCTCTGTAGAGGAACGAAGCCGGGTTAATTAGCATTGATAATATACAACTGTGGGTTGGCTGATGTAGAACAGGTGCAGCTGTGACTGGTTCTGTTAAGTGGTTGAGAGCCAATGGAGAGAGCAGCCGAGGAAGAAGAGGAGAGAGGAAAAGCAAGTGAAGAGGGAGCAGGCCCTGGATGAGGTGAGGAGAAGGCAGCAGAGGGACTGGCATGAAGAGTGTGTTGGTATGAGATAGTAAAAGACCTTGTTAACAGCTTGATAGTTTGGAGAGTGCTGCGACACTCCTCCACATCCCCACTGAGGCCATTTCAGAAGTGTGACGAGACCGCAGCCCTTCCTCAAAACTACCGCACCACAGCACCAAGGGCTCTGCGCTTCCCTACCGGGTGTGAGGAACAAACACCACCGCTGTTCCTGCCTGAATGCCCAGGAAAAGTAGAAAACCAAACCCCAGCACCCATCCTGCAGCACGAGTGAGATGCAGCCAAGGTACTGAGTCCTCAGCTCAGCACCTTCCCTCATGAGGGCCACTGAGCAAGAGCTCTTACCAGGAATATGCTTGCCCCCGTAGGTGATGTTAACATCGTAGTCTCCTGGAACGTAAGGAATGTACTCAGCACTGCAGCTCCCATCCTTGTTATCTTTACAGCTAATTTTAGACTCTGAAGGTCCTTCAACAGTTATTCCAAGGCCACCAATTCCTGCTCCTCTGCAAGACAGAAATGCACATTGTTAGAATCACCTGCTTCTAACAGCAGCTTCGTAGTCTCCACATGCTCTGGCTGTATTTCCAACGCAGTAATCTGACTTGTAATGTGCAGCCTTCAGCACGCTCTGGTACGCAAAGCTGTTCAGCATAACCTCACTTGCATCGCCATAGCCTTTTATCCTCAACCACTATCAACCCCTAATCTCTGCGAGCAAAGTGCTCAGTACACGGTGAGGCAGCACACAGCAATCAGGAGGACACAGTTTGGTCTTTTCATAAATATTTGTACTGGATTTAGCATCCTGCATCGCACAGCCCAATACACTCCTTTCTCCCTCGGCTATTCCTTAAGGATCAAACAGGCCTGGTTACCTGGTGACAACTGAAAAGGCGTTTGGCTGATTTGTGAAAGCTTCTTTGAGTCCAGCTCCTTGTGCCTTCACATGTGATGGGTGGCAGCCCTCTGTCACATTCACTCTGAAGGGACTGTTTGGCACAGGTACGCCGTCATACGTTACACTGACTGTGTGTGGACCTGTTAAAGAGGAAGAAAACGTGTCCTGAATTCCCTAAATATTCTCATCAATTAACATCACTTCTACAAGATGCTACAGACTTAAATGTCAGTATACGGGTAAGAGCTGCCTCCTAAATCTCACAAGACTTCACTGGTGTTTCGCAACCAAGATGCCATCTACACACTGTTCTTCTGAAGCCAAGTTACTGTGAAAGTCAATTCTTCCAAGTTAAAATAGAGCTAGTTCCTGCAGAATTAGCTCCTCTACTGGCAAAAACCTTGCTAAGATGCCAACAAGTTACCGGCAGACCTCAGCAGTTTGCCAAATAAAAGTGTCAGAAGAGCTGCCTGCTCTTGGTTTTCCCAAGTTAAAAACCCAACAAACCAGAGGTTACCTTTTTCAAACGGCGTGTACTCTACCAAATACGTTCCATCAGCATTGTCTTGGATGAGACAGTCCGTGGGGGAGCCGGATGAGTTCACAATCTGTGTCCTGATGTGGTCACCACCATCCTTGGTTAGAGGTCGAGCATCCACACTGAACTCGGTTGTAGCTTCTCGGAAGACGTCTGCAGGATACATTTTGAAGAGTCACTTCAAGAACTACATTTATTTCCAATGACAGAACATTTTGTGAACCAGCACAATAAACAACTCATTTGGGAACATAACGAAACACCCTCGTCTAAGGGTCACGATGGGAACATACAAGGCCGCTACAATTTTTAATGCTCAGAATACTCTGTGCAAGATAAAGGACCGCAAGTCTTACAAACTCGGATACCAACAGTTGTTCTTACCTTCCCCTTCCACTCCTGGCCCAAACACTTTAATTCTGCTTGTGTCCACAGCTGGTTCCACTTTGAGCCGAGCTGGAAATTTAGGCACTTGCTCTCCTCCGTATCTCATCACGATCGTGTACATGCCAGCCGAGAGCGGCACATACGTTACAACATAGGTCCCGTCTTTGTTGTCATCGATCTGGACCTCTGCTTTGGAACCAGCATCCGAGACCACATCCACCCGCAGGTCCCCGGGACCCGCCTCCGTGCAGTCAACGTTCAGCAGCCCTGCCTCACCTACTTTACCACGTTCCAGACCTGGGCCCGTGGCAATGACTTTAGAGGCATCGAATGGCATTTCAATGTCTGCCTTAAATGGCGAACCAGGAATGTGAACGTCTTCAAAGAGGATGTTTACAAAATACTCTCCAGGCTTTGTAGGCAGGTAGGAGACAGAGCAGGTTCCATCACCGTTGTCTGAGCATTCAATTTTAGCTTCACATGGACCTTCTACCGTCAAACCCAAACCTCCAGTTCCTGCCCCTTTGGTATCTATGGTGAATTGGGCTGGTTTTCCAACAAGACCCCCTCGGAGACCTGGACCATGAGCTTTTACCTGGAAGAGAATACACCACACGGGATGCTTGCAGTATTCTTAATTAGTTCAATGTTTTCTCAAATAGTGTTACAGGAACGACTTCCATGAGTCACAGAGCCCACACAAGGTATGACTCTGCGCTCTGAGTAAGGAAGTTCCTGGGTCTGGTTTGGCCAAAACCAAGCCAAGCGTCATGCAGTGGCCCACAGTTCAGTTCCCAGGTTGCTGTTACAGCCCTAAACCACTCACCTTGGAAGGGTCTGGAGGCAGCATGGCCTCCACAGTATAGGGGCTCCCTGGGATTGGGTTGCCATCATAACTGACGTCCACCACATACAGTCCTTCTTCCCTTGGGATGTACTTTGCAGTGCTGCACTCCTTACCCAGAACCGGTTCCACCAGACACGGCACAGCTTTCCTTAGAGGACTGGAAATATTAACATCCAGTTTACCCTGCCCACCAGCTCCTTTGGTGTCAATTACAAATTCCTGGTCCTTTCCTACTTCCACTCCTGAAAAAGACAAACCCCTTATTACTATTTTAAGCACTCAACATCAGACAATGCTCTAAGAACTCTCTCATGCACATACCACTGAGGGAGCAAGCACTGGCAGAGCCCTGCTCAGTCTGCATCCCTCTGCATGCAAAAAAAACCTGCCAATCCAACCAAACCAACCAACCAACCAAACAAGTGCTTTGGTTAATTTGAGCTACAAAACTTCAGTGCTAAACAAGCCTGTAAGACCTAGCCTGACAGTGTCAGAGGCTCATTTCAGGAAAGCAACAGCATTTCACAGCCCTAAGTTTTTCCACTTTTAGAAAACAAGGAGTATGAATGACAGCCTGCGCTGCAGCAGTTATATCTACTTCCACAAACAGCCCCCTAGCCCCAGGGAAACCAGATTTCATCAGCAGGTACCCAGCCCGGTGAAGAGTCCGGCTCCGTTCACCACAATGGTCTACACCTCAACACATGTTTTGTCCACACTGCTGTGTAATCTTTGCCAAAAAGAAGAATAATAATAAAAAATCTAAATTGAAATTCAGTCCTCAAAAGACCCAGCTAAGTCAAACTGGTCAAGCTATAAAGTTGGAGCTGGTTGATCCCCAACAGCGGCAAGTTAAAAACAAGATTGTCTTGCCCACTTGTGTTCCAGCAGGACATGCTGGCTATCGCCCAGGTTCAGGCAAGACTTCAGAAGCAGGCGATGGGGCTTCCAGCCCAGAGGTACTTACTGTTTTCGAGTGCACTGACTTTAACTTTGTTTAGGTCCAGCGGAGCAGCGACGCCCACAGTGAAAGGGCTTTTGGGGATAGGATCACCACCGTAAGTTACCAAAACCTTCATCGGACCCTAGTTGGAGAATTTACAAGTTAGATCAGTTCCTCACTTCACACAGACACACTCGCATCCAGGCAGTACATAACCACTTCAACTAATCCATTTCAGCTGACCACAGCCAAACTTACTGGTTTATGGACTCTCAAGCTCTCATCCCACTGCAGCCCTTCAAAGTATTAAACGGTTTTTATTTAACACAGGAAGAGAGAAAAACAACAGCTCTTTCCAACATTTAATTAGACTGTATTGAAGCTGCCTGGCAAAACCTCTGGCTCCGGCTGGCTCCCACCCTCCCAGCACTCAGACCCGACAGCTGAATGAATGTCCCAGTGCTCCAGACCAGGTATCCCCTTTCCACCACATGGAAAGGCCAGGCCAAACCCAAGCCTCCAAAGAGGCCGTATTATTACAGCATCTGAAATACCAGGGGTTTAAGCTCTACAAGTCAGAAAGATTAATGCTGTTGTGTATTTTGGCTGGAATACCACACAGCCATGGCAAGCTCCAGCCCACGATGTGTGCTCCTTTTATTCTCTCCTACCGCAGTCCATATTTTAGCTATAGTCACTATATTTGCTTATTTTTCATTCTTGGCCGGTTCAGCTCCCAAGTGAAATAATCATGGATGTTTCATGCAAGCTAGTGAATAGCTTCCATGATTATTCTTGGTTGTTTTTAGAAAACACACACACGGGTAGCTGTAGCAACACCACAAGATAGATAAGGCTTCGTAAACAGCATTAAACCAAGGCTCCTCTGCTGCTGACGCAGTCCCTCAGGAATTTAACTACCTAGTCCATCCTCCCCCGGATCTGAAGAGTCCAGTCTCACGCGTAAAGCTACTGCTTATGAACCAGAGAAAGACAGAGTCCAGGAAAAACCTACATGCTCACAGCCTGGAGGGACATCAAGGCTACTTAATTACTGTGCAGTCTATTTTCGTCTTCTCTTTTTAACCATTGCTTTCCTGCCACTGCCTCCTGCAAGCATCTCCTCTAAGTCCACAGCTCCTCCATGACCCAAGGTAGTTCTCCAGATGGGAGACCCAAGTAGGAAACCTGGTTTGTGCATCCTGGCTTGTTTCGTTGCTGTTTTTCACATGAAACATAGCAATCTGATACTGCTCACACACGAGTGCACATGAAGTTCAGATGACTTTGCTCCCTTCTGCATAACCAACCCTGACTGAACAAGCTAAAGCTTCTCCAAACAGGCATGCCAGCCACATCCTGAGATCATGCAACTGCTTTATCCAAAAACAAATGCTAGCTTTATGGTGCTTCCAAGAATGCTAATCCAGCATTGTCAGATAAATAATGCTGCAGTCCTCCATATCAATCCACTTTTACACAGCTACATTCAAGGAAGCTGGTGCAGATGACCGAGTAGCTCATGTGTTTGTTCAGCAGAACCAGAGCAGCAAAACACTTTCATCTCAGCACTACCACACCTACATCCTCAGAAATACATGAGATTCGTGCATTCTGGTGTTTAATGGCCCTTTACCAACATGCAAGCACAGCACTAGGAAGAATACTTCTACTTATTAGCAGCTCCACTTTCAGCTCTTTAATGGTGTTGCTAGGAAGCCTCTGTCTGCGAATCAAAACGAGTTAGACTGAAATTTTTTCCAACCCAAGGGCAAACCTCAAACACAAATACTTTGACGCGTTTCATCTGCAGCCCAGCTTCCCTTCTCAGCACCAACCCATTCACTTTCCTACTGGGGAGCTGCTGCACCATCACCGAACACTGCGCGTTTTGCCCCTGCTCTGGTTTGCACTTACAGCAGCCTGCTGATCGGCAGCACACCCCAGCCCTGGCTCTGCAGGACCGTGGCAGCCCAGAGCAGCTGGGGCAGGAGCCACCTCCGTTTCAGACCCCGCGAAGGTTCACCACCTGCTTCGACTGATGAGCTGTGGAATGACCACGAGCTGTGCGCTGCTGCTTCAACAGCTCACTTGTTCCCAGAAAACAGTGACAAGCTATTAGTAACTACACACCAGAAAACTGCATTACTGCTTTCTAGTCCCTATTGTCCTGCAGGCTTTAGGGATCCTGGGGAACAGGACACCCTGGCAAGTCTCATCTGCTCATTTATCCGTGCACAGGCACCAGGGAGGGAGGTCATGGCACTACAGCAACACGAGCCATTCACTCTTGTACTCCTACAGGACCTACCTGCTGTATTGGAGTGTACCTAACAGTGTGGGAATAGTCGTAGTTGTCAATGATATCGAGATCTGCCACCGCCTCTCCGGGCGCTGGGCTGCTGAACTGCACATCCAGCGGTGCCTTCCCAGCTCCCTTGGTAAACACAGTGAAATGTGTTGGCTTGCCATTTTCCACACCTGAAGAAAAATGTTAATTCTAATTTATGCAGAGCTCACACAGAGAAACTCTTCCCAAGAAGCATTCGGTGCCTACAAAGCCCAGTCAAGCAAAATGCCCAGGGAACAGAGTTGTTTCCAGCCACCTGCCCTGCCCTGCCCTGCCCTGCCCCCCCCCCCCGCTGTATCCAGGATGGCATCGCAGAGATGCTCAGCCAGGCAAGTGGCTTCCCTGCAACAGCCCCTCACAGTCGAGCACTGGCCACACCAGCTCAACCCAGCTCTCACCAGTTTTGTTCAGCCCAGGTCCCTCAGCTTTCACTTTGCTGGCATCGTGCGAGGGGTCCACTTTAACTCTGAACGGGCTGGCAGGAATTTCCTGCAACAGAAACACAGCTCTAAACCTCATCAGGTCACTCATCACTAGCCAAAATTAGACAGGCAATCATTTTAAGGTAATCCTGCTTTAACTCCAGCACCATCTTGTGTAAAATGTCACCTCACTTAAACACTCTGCTCTGCCTTACTAAGTAGTTTCCTTCAAAATCTAGGGCAAAGATAACAGCTAAACAGTTTGCAGGGGCCTCTCTCCCTCCTTTTTTTTTTTTTTTTTTTTTAAGGAAAACTTTTTTCTTATTCCCATGTTCCTTGGAAAGTCACCGAGGTTTTCTATCCTTGAGAAAGCAGCTTTGCCCCATCACTGAGACCATGCTCATCGTGCCAGCTCAACACACCACATGCTTGAACTTCAGTTATCTCCAGCCAAGCCCTCTCATTTGTTTACTTTCAAGAACTACAAAAGTGTTTCTAGAAACAGTGACCAGACAAAGCGCACGGGAGCTGAAATGGAAGGAGTCAGCTGTAAACCACCACAGCCAGCTGTGAACTGGCACGTGCTTGGTGATCAAAGGGCAGATAAACTGCCTCCAGAAACATCAGGCTGTAAAATGAAGATTACAAACCTCTCCTGCGAAAAGCACTTTAATAGTGTAGCGTCCAGCAGCAGGTGGTGCGTACTTCACTGTGAACGTGTCATTAGCATTGTGGATGATGTCGAAATCTATGTCTTCTTCCTCATCGCTGACTACACGAGCATCGCACTTAATTCCAACGCTGACATCACCTAGGAAAAGCAAACGGACATTTTCCTAGTGGACAGTACAGACATTGCTAGCCAAACAGCCAGCACATTCCTATTTCCAGTAGTTGTTCAAGTCACCACATTAATTGATGTAACAGATCACATCACAATTCATTGCAGTGTTCTGCTTCCCAAGGTTTTTCCACGAAGCAAGGAAAACCAGCCTGAAACAGTACATAATCCCTCCCCTGGCATGACATGCGGTTCTGATACCACAGCTACAGCTCAGCCCGCCTTTACCTTCTCCTGCATCTGTGCAGTCAACAGTGAAGTGGGTTGGCTCATTCGCTTTCAGGCCAGTTCTCTCCACACCAGGTCCAAACACTTTCACTTTCTGAGGATGACTCCCTTGACCTATAAGGACCTAC
The DNA here is from genome assembly GCF_963210335.1 of Falco punctatus. Classification (NCBI taxonomy): domain Eukaryota; kingdom Metazoa; phylum Chordata; class Aves; order Falconiformes; family Falconidae; genus Falco; species Falco punctatus. The sequence continues at coordinate 10,761,571 of NC_137583.1, read as the reverse complement.
ATGGATTCACAAGAGCCAGAATCACACATCTGTGTCATGCTCAACACCACCGTCATGTCAGAGCTTTGCTTGGGGGAAGGCTACAGGAGAAGACTACCAAGGTAAGAGTGAATTGCCCTGACTCCCCTGGGCTGAGCTGGACTGACAGGAGACCTCCAACACGTGAGCTTGTCAAAACAGAAAGCTTTTTTCAAGTGGACTGATTGCTAAAAAACAGGGAGCAGAAAGGAACACCTCCTTGAAGTTCACAGAATGGTTTTGTCATCTCAGTTGTAACGACAAGTAGCTGTGAGCATGTACATCCTGCTTGGCTAGAACTAGTAATATCCACCTCCGTACTTACCCTAAACGGGCTATTGGGCACGTTGGCTCCTCCCCAGACAACAGAAATTGTATGTTTGATTGGTTTAACTGGGACATAGGAACAGACAAACACACCATCAGGCTTGCTCTTTATCTGAATATCAATGGGGTTTCCTTCTCCATCCTAAAAAGCAGTAATACAAGCAGAAGGTTCAGGTACTTTAAAAATGTTTGTGTAGTTTGAACAACCCAAGACTGTTCCAAAATGCATTGTGGGTTTTTTTTCCCAGAACTGCAGCTCAGAAACACTGAAGAAACACGCAAATTACACTCCTGTAAATCTTTCTCATCTAACACTTGCTCATTCCTAACACCATCCTACAACACATATTTTAACAAGCTCGTCTGAAAGTCACAGGCTCAGAGACACTTCAGGTGCTTCCAAATGACAACTCTAGGAAATTACAGCTTGCTTTGCCAAGGAGACTCCAAGTACGGAAGCAAAGCCATATATTTCATACACCAGGGAGAAGTCACCTTGTCTTGAGTCAGGTTTGTTACCTGACTACATTACACAGATCAAAGCGCAGAGCTTTGAGAGAATTACACATATGCCCAGAATTAAGTGGTACGTAAGCAAGCAGAAATACTTAAGGCATTTTCTCAACAGCATTAAAGCCCTTCTGCTGAAGTTTCACCTAGCTGCCTTTGGCTTTTTACCTGCGCATACATCTTCAGAGGTGCTTTCCCGGCATCCTTGGTTTCAACTGTGAACTCAGCAGGATTGTTCACTATACAGCCAGTCCTCTCCAAGCCCGGGCCATAAGCCTTCACCTAAAAAAAACACCCCAAGAGTCTTAGCTTGCAGTTCAGAAAGAGAAGTAAAACTAAGCCATTTATTTCTAAAGACCTTCTCCTTCCCACAAAACCCATGAAGCATGGGATACGAGTAGAGGCTAGTGTGAAAGTTGAGAATCTGGACTAATTCAGCAAGTTGTCATTGCATTAAATCAAAACCACAACAGTGTTATTAGAAAAAGCTGAGTAATATCTGGCTGGACCACAGCAAATTCAAGAGCTTTAAGCAGAGGTAGCTTAAGAGTCAAGTCTGTCACCAGAAGCCCTCAGAAACATCTCTACCATTGTGATATCAAATACGCGTCACGCCATGGGTAAACTCTTATACACCACCTTATCCGGGTTGAAGTCTCCTGAAGCCGGTCGGATGAAGGCCATGTAAGGGCTGTCTTTTATGTCCTCATCATCACACATGATGTGCACAGCATATTCACCAGGCTCTTTGGGCCAATACTTCACATCACAGGAGCCATCGTTCTTGTCATCACACTCAATTTTAGCCTGAGAAGGGCCTTCTATGGCGAAGCCTGCAACAGGAACAAGGAAGTTCCTCACGTTAGGTTTGTGGTGGCTGCTAATATAACCCCACTTCCCCAAATTGCTTTTTATTAGCCATAACCACACATGATGCTCTCTATTACCCTTCTTCAACAACATGGGAGAAAATCCATCATTCCCTTCTGGATCTCATCCCACAAAACCACAGATTAACACTCCTTATCACACACTTTCCTATCTCTAGGACTTGCCTTTGATGCTCTGATAAAAATTTGTGTTCAGACCAAAATGTCTTATAGACATTTTTTTTTTACTGCTGGGAAAGCTGTTGTTTCTCATGAGTTTGTTGCTAACATTGCAATACATAAGTATTTCAGGCACACAAAGTAATTAACATACCAAGAGAGCCAGCTTCTGTGCCAATGGATTCCACCACGAAGTCAGCCGATTTGCCCACAACCCCCTCATGCAGTCCTGGCCCCCAGGCTCGCACTTTCTGAGGACCTGCTTCATGACCCACTTGAACTTCAAAGGGACTACAAGACAAAAGCAAAGCATGGGATTAGAAATGAGGACAAATACAGCATCCACTTTTCCCCCCAGGCATTTTAATGAGGCTTTACATTGGATTTTCCAAATTAATAGATGTTATCATGTGGTGGCACAATGCCCAGCAGACTGTCTTTCTGGCAAAGAGGTCATCAACCCATTGCGTGCTTACATTTTGCACCCACAAATCCCGAGTGCCAAATACCTGGCTTGCACTGCTTGTTGTAGCCCTGGACACTAAAATAACAGATCCCTCCAGGAGCTCACAGCGAAGTCCAAAACACACGATCCACCAAGTTTTATTGTGTTTTGTATTCATCTTTTTGGGTTCAGCAAGATCGATGCGAATCACCCTTCAACGCTTTACCAATATAAGTATCTACAGCCTGTTTTAAGGCTGTGGCAAAACTGTCACAGCAACTGCTTGCCACTAACTTGTCCCTCCAGAGTTTTTTTTTCAAAGGTTAGTGTTGCTTTAAAAGCCCACCAACTACACAACCCACCGAAGGGTACAAAAACGGTACCAAAGCTACTTCTAACTCACCTTTTTGGGATGTTGTGCCCACCCCATGTAATCGTGGCAACATACTTCCCTGGGGTAGCTGGATAATACTCAAATGCATATACACCATCCATAAAGCCTTTTTGTTTCACCAGCTCTTCCAAGCCCTCTGTTGAAAGATCAGTTCAGCATTAAACTTAACAGCTTCCATCCTGCCTTCAATTACTCAGACAAGTTCACGTTTTCTAGTATTTATTTTAGCTTGCAAGAATAAATTTCTTCCACCAAAAAAAAGAAAAGGTCAGGTTATAAGGGAAGTTAGTTCTAGTTGCCCTCTAGGACAAAGACAGCAAACACTTCCAGAAGAAATACAGCAGAAAGTATTTTAAGTTACCAGACTTAATAGGTTCCCTTGTGTTTTATTTTCTTAGTCTGCAGTATGATGCATGTCATATGTTAAAACAAAAAAGCTTAACATTTGTCAGACTTTGCAACCACAAGTATGCAGGGAATGCCTACTTTTCATTTTCTTCAAGATGAAGAATTTAGGGAGAAAAGCTTAATACACTAAAATCTACATTGATACGTCTGTTGCTCCCCCCCACCCCCAAGTGCATTAAGCCACACAGTCAGAGCACTGTGCGTGTGGAGGAGGTGAAGGCAATACAATGCACCTTTTAATACAGCCCCAGCTGGGGGGAGGTGACCAGCTCACAAGTACAACACAAGCACAGCAGCTCCTGGAGAGCAGCAGCACATCCACTGCCGCCGGCAGCCTCAGGAGCCACTGCATGAGCCAGCGGCTGCCAGCACTCCCATGGCCCCAGCCTGCCAAGGTCCAGGCAGAGGGCCACATCCAGAGCTCAGGACACAGCAAAGGACCTGGGGACAGATCCTGGCAGAAGGTCTCCATGTCAGCCTACAGCTTCCATTGACCCTTTCTTCCCCTGCTCACATGCCCAAGCATCCAGCGCAGCCAGGAGCGCTGCTCTGAGCCATTCCTAGCTTTACAAAAGCAGGATTTCCACCCTGCCAGAGACCCTGGAGTGTGACTTGCTCACACAGATCAGATGGAAGATGCAATGTGAACCCATAAAGCTTGGAGGCCACAGCAGGCAGACACGTGGATTTTCTGTTTTGCTAACTGATACGCATTAAAATGGAGACAACTAAAACCAGGGGTAGTCTTACCCAGCCCTGCAGATCAAAGCCTTCACGCTAGACAGCAAGTACCAGAAAATCCTTCTGAAATTCAGCTTTTTATGGTGACACAAGTCCCATCAGTTCCATCAGGCCACCACCTCTTTACTGGTCCTCCTTTTTGCTTCCCTACCTTCTCCAAAACATATCCACAGCACAAATTCACCCGAACACTTACTCGGTCCCTTTATAGTCACGCCGAGATCCCCACTCCCCGCTGCTCTCGTATCAACCTTGAAGTCAGCCGTTTCCCTCATGCGGACGCCCTTGGGCTGCAGACCTCTCCCAGTGGCACGACAAGCGTTGGGATTGCAGGCTGCAAGGGAATTTCAGACATCAATACCATCTTTGATTCCTAACACAGATGTAGCCTAGCCAGCCTGGAACAACCTTTAGTTTAATGTTGACTCAGGGCAACCACAGCTTAGCTTTCAGCACAAGTTTTAAGGTTATAGCGTTAAGGCAGCCAGACAGGAGTCTGCCCAGCCGCTGCCTGTGCTCCATGGCTCCTGGGCAGCAGCGTTCAGGGCAGCCAGGCAACACTGCGAGGGCCACTTTTTACAATTAAAGCAAACGCTGAAGCCCTGTTGCTTTCTGCTTTCATGTCATTACCAATACAAAACTTTTACACAGCTATCATGTACAGATATTCATGTACAAGGCACAATCTTCTTGATGCCTTTTGCGTCGAGAGGCACACTGCAGCACAGGGTGAAGTCTCCCTTTGCAGATAAGCCCCAGTGAACTGTGTTACTGTGCTGGTCTTTCAGAAGCACATGCCTGGAATAACTGCTATTAGCAAAGCAGAGTTCTGCACGTGCTTCGTTAAGAGATGTCACAACAAAATCCCAGTTCATCGCGGTTCACACTTTGGGAAGCAAAGCCATCGAGCCCTCTGCAGACCGAAGCAGCCATGGGTAGGGGCAGTAGGTTACATACTACATAAACTGAGCTTCAGCTTACGCTTAACCCCTTTACTCCAAGTGCCTCTCCAGGCCTGCAGAGTGGCTACATAAATAAGTAACGCACTCTTATGAACAGTTTCCATTATACAATCACAGCTATCACGTGGTCTTCAACTCCAGAGACCTGAAGGTTTTGAAGAGACTTACAAATAATCAAGAGTTTTCCAGCAGCATAAACCCAACATGCATTTCCCCAAAACAGGCCGTGCTTACAGCAGAAGCACAAGTCTGCCAAGCAGCTTGTTCGGTTTTGACTCATTTCAATAGCTTACAAGCCTACCCTCGCCCCTGCAGCAGCCAACATCACTGTGTGTCCTACTCAGGACAGCATAAGCAAAAACTGCGTGCCACCTGCTAGCTCCGAGAACCTGGTGGGAGCACCCAGGAGCGTGCCCCACGTGGAGTGGGAACTGCTTGTCAAGCTCTTGCACAACTGTGTCAGGCAGCTTGTGGTCGAGCCAGTTTCACTGACTGGGTCACATACCGCTTCAGCTCGCTTGCAACTTTCTTCCCCAACCCCAACAAAACCAAAAACCCTTTTGGCCTGGACAAGCCACAAGCTAGAAGCTTATGAAAAGCAAACATGACTGAGCATCCTGCACACCTCTTACCAACTAGGAAGCCATTAGCAGTGAAGTCCAAAATTCCACAAATGGAGGGTAGCTCAGGAGAGATGAGCAGAGATCTAAAAGCGTAGGAGCACGTAAGGATGGAACAGAAAGCAAGTTAGGTGTCAGTTAAGGAGGAAAACAGTAAATATAGTCATTTGAGGAACCGAGGTGGAAAACAGCAAGACACTGCATAGCTGCATAAAACAGTTAAAAAAAATACAAAGGGCAGCTTAACATTTGGAGGTCTAGGCAGAAGGGAAACACTAGCAACAAAAGCTGTATTACTGTCAGAGAGCACTGTTTTCCCTTGCGAATACCCAGGTGACCCACTGAATCAGGACCAAGACACTGAAGGGTAAAGAGAACATCCAAGGCAAGATTCAAGCTTATTCTGTGATCACATCTAAGGAGGACAGTGGCCATCTACACTTAGGTGGATATTTAAAACGCATACCCTCTCCGACTAGAACAGTGCAAGGAGTCTTGGGAATTGCCTCCCCCGCAAAAGTCACTTTGACAATGTGAGGACCAGCTTGAACAGGTCTGTAGGTGCAACGGTAGACTTGGTTGCCTTTGTCTTCTACTGCAACTTCAGAAAGGCTTCTCCCCTGAGGATCCTCCACGTCCACAATCACATCACCCACACCAGCACCTGCAAAGGAAACAAGCCCAGCTGAGCCTTGGCTTCTCCACAGCAACGTGCACTGCGTTCAGGATCCCAGCCAGCCGTCCTCTGCTGCCATTTCTAGACACAGCCTAAAGGTTCAGCTCCTCCTGACAGTAACCAGACATTCAAGTGGGGAGGGGGAAAGACAGGATGATGGCATCTCCATGAAGCCACCAAACTGACAAGGCTCTGCTGCTCCAGCTACAGAGTTTCACAACACTATTATAGCCCTGAAAACACATACAGCCTGGTTTGCTACCACCCTGTAGCACCTCTGCCACAGACTAGCCCACGACTTTACCAGTCAGTTTGATCTTAATCTAAAATGCTTCAAAGCCTGAGAGAGCTGGAACAACGTGCAGGTTGGTCTGGACAAGGATCCTTCTCTGCTGGACTGCACATACTCACTTTTGTCCAGACACCTGCTCCTCTCACATTTTATTCAACTCATCATGCAACACAAACAGTTTTCTAGCACTTTCAGAGGCCAGACATGTCTTTACATGATCCAGACCACTCCCTCTCCCAATTAGAGGCTGAACATAACACTTCCCCTCACTATAACCACATTTAATTTTGCTTCTAAGCGCCCTCAGGCAGAAGGCAATTTAAAATATGCTACTCAGCATATTTTGGTGCTTAAATACTCCAAGTAACTGCCCTAAGTAGTTTCACATTGTTCTAAATGAATTAGCATTTGTAGCATCTTATTGACTCATTCCTCTAGGCTACAGCATTGGCCTAATAGCAGGCAACAAGTCATGTGATGGAGATGCCCTAATGAAGATAGTAGCCCTCTAATAATGACAACAGAGGTTGAAGACAGTTTGTCATTGAAGTATGAACTCAAAGCAGCACTGCGGCAGATTCCTTCTGTAAAGCTAAATACAGAACGTATTACAGTTTACTCACGGTTCATCCTTCAGAGGTGGGCATTTCACATTCCTGTTTAAAATGAGCTGGAGGAACAAACCAGCCAGGAACTTGCCTGCTGCCATTCAGCAAGCTCATGGCAAATTTCTGGGTGATGCTTAGCACCTTCTTGCCTCCGCTCAGCTCTGCACTTCAAACGCCCCATACACAGCTGAAGCCTCCAGAGCAGCCTGGTTATTGTTTCACCTCTAAACTTGATGGGGCTGCAAATCCTCATCCACTTTCAGTTTGTTTATTCCTACAAGGTTTAGGTCCTCCTCGTGTTCGAGGAAGCTGCAGGATTTTGGCATTTGTTCACCTTGCTTACCTGCTGTGTAGAGGTCAAAGTAGGTAGGCTTGTTGGCAATGTTCCCCGCTGCCTCCAGTCCCGGTCCCTTTGCTGTTACTTTGCTCGCATCTCCCTGGGCTTTGTCAACATTCACTTCAAACGGGCTCTTTGAAATGTGCTGCCCAGCAAACAGGACCGAAACCTAGAGACAGACAGCATCAGCTTCAACCCAGGGGGCAGAGGCAGAGCTCAGTGCCACCGCCATGCAGCCAAGCATGGGGTCAAGCACCTGCATTCCTAGCACGGAGAGCCTACACCTCAGCGGTGAGGGAGACCATCCATCCCACAACCTTCATCCTGTCCATGCAGTGTAACTGCTGGCCACCGCCTTACAGCACCACTGATCGCAGGGTCAGCCACACCAGCGGGAATGCTTGAATCTGGACATGCCGGTAAGAGGCAGATCACCATCCAGCAATGAAGTGGCAGCAGAAGTTGCATTTATCTTTTCAGGCTGGCTGTGGGGACCAGCCACTCAGGCAAATGTCAAGCAACAGGACCACCCAGCAAAAACCTGCTTCTGCAGGCATCTGGGGACAGAGCTGAGTGAGGAACCTTCTCCACAAAACCCCTATGGTGTACAGTATCATCAGCAAAGAAACTCTTACAGAAACAACCTGGTACTTTCCTCTGCGCGTCTGTGACAACCCACAAAACTGGCTTCACGAGCTGCAAAAAGCGGCCCCATGTGAGAGGAGAGCCGGCTGCCGCACCCGATACCCGAGCGCCCACACACTTTCCCCCAACACACCCCTGCTTCCCCCCGAGCAGGAGGCAGCACCATAGCCCAGAGAGGGAATTAAGGCCACGGCAGGTTACCTTTTCTTCAGGATGCCCAGAGCAGTTATTATTTATTATTTTATATATAGATATATATACAAATTATATATTACACCACGAGTAAACAGGCAGCCCTCGGGGGCTCACATTAACAACCAGCAGAGCAGTGAGCACGTTTAGCAAGAGAATACTGGTTATTGACACACAACCTACCTTGTGAGGTCCAGTAACCCTGGGCACATACTGAACTGAATAGGTCTTGTTTTTGTCACTGGATGGTGTTATCTTCGCCTAGGAGAGAAAACACATCCATCATTGAGCTCTGCCTGCACACGCCAGCCTAAGACTTTCCTGGGTAGCACTTGATACTCAAACTAGATCCATATATAATATAGCAGATAGCTATGTTACATATGGATATAGCAAACTATTTCCAGAGTCAGCAATGTGAGAGACTTGTTCCTGTGGGAGCAGGGATCCTTGCTACCTCCTCTTCTCATAGGGAAAAAAAATCCATTGATTTTGTCTTTACACGAGACAAAGCAAGCTACCTTCTTCCCAGCCCAGCCCTTTCCCTTGCTGCTAACTGCTCTGCTAAGGCAGGCCAAAATTGAGGAGACGTTAAGTCCAATGCACAGCTGTATTTTTCTGGAATGTTGTAACACGATCAAGTGGAGCACTTGGATGAGAAGTTTCTATAAACATTAAAACCCGCATTTTAACTCAAAATGATTCATGGCATCTAAATAGCTGCTTTAGCCATTCTTGCAGAATGAGTAAGGGCAGACAGCGATTTAGTGATGTGTGTTATCTAAAAACATGTCAGGGTGTACTTGGCCAGTCAGGCTAAAGCACTGCAACTACTGGACATTGGGGTTGTGTTCCAGACAGTGACTTTTTTTTCAAGTTCATCCAGTAAGGCAATTATGAGGAAAAGCTTGAGACTTGCACTTTTGATAAGATTATTTTGCAACTTCTTTTTAGATTACTTATCTGTTAAGACCTTATTTGTAAAAGATGAAGGTTACTGCAAAAAAAATTCAGTGTTCAGACCAGCTTTACTCTTCCACACAAAATCTAACAGACATACCTCCTCTCTGTTTCCTTCTGGATCCTCTATGAAGACCATCAGGTCTCCCTGCCCAGCACTGATGGTGTCTACCGTGAAGATGGCAGGCTGCTTCACCATGTTCCCATGAGGCTCAATCCCTGTGAGACAGACCCAGAGCGGCACATCAGCTGTTGCTACAAAACCCAGGAGGTAGTTTGGAGGCCACCCCCCAGCTGACGCACGAGCCCCCAGCACCAGCTTCCCCAGCCCGCTGCACGTCACCTCTTCACCAGCTGCCCAGAGCATCGGGCTCACAACCACCCCTGCTCTTACAGCACAAGCGTTTTTAAAAATTGAATCACTGGTGCTTAACTCGTGTTAGGATCTCAGGCTGATGCCAGAACCCTGCTGGCATCCGGGTTCAAGTGAAAGCAAGTTCCCCCCCCGTCCGCCCGAGCGATGCGCTGAGGGTCCCCCGCAGCCGGCACTGACAGCGCCTGGCCTATGTGCATTAGCTGCTCCTTACGAGCTGCTCTACTTCACACAGCTGAACGCTGCAATGGTGCTGCACCGCAGCAAGGGCAACCAGGGAGGCTGGAGGGAAATTTTGGGAAGCCTTTTGGTAAAGGCACTACCCTACAGCCAAGGGCAGAAGACTTATTTAAGCAAGATAGTTCCTACCCATCCTACCCATATTGATCCTAACAATCCAGTAAAGTGACATTTTACTCCATTACCAGAACTCTGCCATACAGACACCGCTCAGATTTATTATTCTTTGAAAGCCGCTCAAACTACTTTGCCAGAGTGAACACTGTACAAACTGCATGCAGGAACCTCTTCAAACCATGAAAAGCCTGCAATTCAGCGCCACTTCCCCTGAACTTTTTAGTCAGAGTTTCCTTGTTCCCCAGCACCGGGCCTGCTACAGCACGCAGTTTACCAGCAGGGTTTCATCATCTCCCTACACGTAGCCCCAGGTCACGACACCTGTCATGCTGGTGTCAGACTGAGTGGGTGGAAGAACTTCCCAAAGTTGCTGGTTCCAGACTAGCCTAAACATATATACCCTTCCGTCCCAGGGAATTACTCCTTGGCTTATTCATAAAACCGTGGGCACTACTGCTCCATAGCACAATTAGTGGAAAGTGCAACGTCTGACAGATTATAAAGGAAGTGGTTGTGAACAACAGAATTCCTAAACTTGTTTATCTTCAGAAAACAATAAGTTGAAAGCAATGCAAGGAAGATCATGTTTTTACTAGGAAATCTGAGCATTCTGATAAGGTGTTAACAATTGACATATTCATTCTTTCAAACTAAGCCCCAGATTATCATCTAGTTTAAACAGCTATAAATTCACTCTGCCTATCTTCAGCCCACCGCACAAGCTTTATGGTCTGGTATTGGAGTTAAGTATCCGTCCTTCTGCAAGCACAACGAGGACTGCTCATCCTCAAAGGACAGCATCAGTCACTTTCTTAGCCTACGTTTCACCTCCTGGATTTTACTCTCTTAGAGGAGACCTGCTTTGCCTGGTTCAATGAGAACTCCCCGTGCATTACTGATGGTCTGCACAACCCTGCACAGCACCTCTGCAGGCTCATTTCACATCAGGTCTACACACAGCTGCCCTCGCGGCGGCCAGGGTGCTGCACTGCAACCAAGGCTCATGTTAGGAGGTGACAAGCAACTTACATGGAAAAACAACAATAAAAAATGCTAAGACTGATCTGCTTACACTTGACAGTCACCTTTTTCTGGAAGCATGAAGACCTGTTACTCATTCATCCAAAAGACCGTGCCCAGTTGGCAGCGAGCCCCTTGCTGCTGGAGTCACTGTTCAGTCCCAACCCACCTTAGCAGTCAGAATTGTCAATAACATCTAGTGACTCTGCTTTGGTAATTCACTTTGGGAAAACATCAATCTTTCAGGAAGAGCCGCTCACCCTTTATAATTTCTATTACAATGGTTCCAGAGCACCATACGCATGAAAGCAGAAGACAAAATAATTCCAGTTTTTGAAAGAGTAAGAACATGACTAAAGCCAGGCTTGACAGACTGAGGCAGGCTGATCAGTCATCTACACAGTAAGTGGAGTATAGAAGTCTATACATTTGGGGTCTAATAAATGTGTCTTATGTATCGTGGTTTGCTGTGGAAGGCACCAAGGAAGGGCATAAACCCAAGCAGGCTAAGTGCTAAACCCACTTCTGGCTATAGTGACTGCTCTTCAGTGCAAAGATAATGTCCATGTCCATTCATTCCGCTAGTTAAGTTTCAATGGAAAATCAACTTTAAAAAAAACCAACTCACATAAACCCAGAAAAAAATAAGGAAAGTTTTGTTTCTTCCCATTTCACTCTTGTACACCCAATTCTGGAACCCACTAATTCTAAAAATCTTGAAGGACCGATCGATAACAGCCCCCGGATTAAAAAAAAAATTTAAAAAAAATGGAATGGAGAACAAAGTGTAACACTTAAGTGACGTCTTGCTACATACCAAGCGTATTAAAGGTAAAAATCTGTTATTCATTTAGTTGAGATCATATTCCAATCTAGAGTAGAACCACATCAGAAGTTACAGGAAATTATCCATTTAAAAGGTAAGTTGAAAGAAAGGCTGCCTATAGATCTACAGTTGCATAAACATCCATGGACGAGTCCTTCCAATTAGCAAATACAGCCTTTAAAACAAAGGCCCGGCACTACGTAACTTTGAAGGACTACCAACCCACCTTTGTGCATGTGCAAACGAAGTATTCACACCTCCAATCAATTAAAATAACTTATTTAGAATTAGCCCACCCTAATACACATCTGCCACCAAGCCTGGGAGACTCTGCCTCTACAGAGAGCCTGCTCAGAGAGACACACAGATGTGAAGAGGTTTTTTCCTCTTTACAGGAGCACTTTACCCGGAGAAGCACTCCCTGCTGCATCAACAGCCATCGGCAGCAATACTGCTAGCTTGAATCGCACACCACGGTGGTTTTAGCCCCGTATCATGCTGCTTCTTCCAGCTGTGCAGTACGAGGCTGCAGCTTGCAGAACAGGTTCAGAGACTTTGGGGAATTTACATGTTAGAACTAGGAGTGTCTTTTGGACTATATCCACGTATTTCTGAAACTAGGCACCACACCAAGAGTATACAAGTGAAACTTTGAAGTCAGTTACAGTAGGTCTGGAGTTCAACACCAGCGAAAAACCCCACCCAGCTTTCTGAAGAGCTGAACGCTTGGTGCAGCTTAAGCTCACCAAGTCCTTACCTCTGCCATAAGCCCTTGCTTTCTTTGGATTCAGCTTGGGTTTTAAAGGAGCTCCCGGTTTCAGCTTGGCTTTGGGGAACTGGGACAGGTAAGTCATTACAGAGTGCTCATCCACATCAGGGTGGATAATTTCTTCAGGGGTAATAACCTGAAAGACAGTGCAATTAAGCATATTGTACCAGTGCTTGGTTACTGCATGTCAACACAGAAACAGAGCTATGACACAGTCTTACATTTCAAAACCCCCACATGTTAATGTGATTTCTCACATCTATTTTCCCTTTGATACACACAACATCATTTATTATCTCATGGCAAGAAAATCAAGCAGCTCATTATGGTCCCAATGTGGTTTGGGGCTTTTTGTGCCTTAATTGTTAGGGGTTCTCAGGAGATTGCAACAAACTGAGCAGGCAGCAAGGCAGGACAACAGTAGCTATGCTCCTCTTGAAAAGCAACATGGGGATAACTGAAACTGCAAGAATTGGAAACTCATAATCCGGCATGCTACAGCTCTGAATTGCAGTTCTTGCAAAGCGAAACTTGCGACTAGTCTCTTCTCCTGCCCCCACGACACAAGCTGCTCCCAGAGCTTCAGAGACTTTGGCAATTCTGTCCCAATTTTATCATTATGAAACTATCTGGTTTGCAAATTTGTTCTCCATAGGAAAGCCATCCTTGCAGGTGATTTCCTAAGCCAGTGAGTTTTACTTCTGTGGCATTCGGTGCTGCAAAATTCCATGGACTAAGAGGGCAGGCACTGCTACACGTGTGCCTTCCCTCCGACCCTAAATGGTGCAACACCAGCTGCCTTCAGCGGAGACACCGACACAAAATCTTACAGCCAGAGCTCTGAGATGCAGCAGGGCATTTCATTACAACTTGCCCTTTCCCAGGCAATTTCACACAAGTTAACTGTAACTTTTGAAAGTGTCCAAGCAACTTGACCTGCTTTCCTCAGTTTAAACCCAAGCTAGTCACAAGCACACAGCTGGCCGCCGTGCTCCCCGCAGGCCTGCACAGCCTCACCTGCGGCACACCCAGCCAGTCGTCCGCCTGCTGCATGGCTTCCCGAGCGTTGTCAACAGGCTTCTTCGGGTCCCAGGTCTCCCAGTCAGGGCACAGGCCTGCAAGCACATTTCACTTGTTAAGTGTTACCTGCAAAGGAGCTTCCCTAGCTGAAGAAACCAAGCACAAACCCCACAGCCACTTTTACCGCTCTATAGGAAGATATTCAGAGCTTTGCAGAAGTAAACTAGAACAAGACGGAGCACGTGCTGCTCAAACACTTGCAAGATAACAACCAGCATCTCCAGGGACCCCAACGACACAGACAGTAACAGCCCGTTCAGAAAGACTCCCACCCACCTTGCCTATCAACTAAAGACGTATAGCTCTTCAGTCGGCCACACAACCACACTGCTTTAAATTTAAGCTGTGCAAGACACCACTTTAAATACAGCACAAATACATCTAGCCATCATTTATGTTTCACTGGCTCTCCTGCAGCAAATCTGGAAAAGAAAAATTCAACTGCTTGCCACAGCACCCCAGACTGCGTTAGATGAACACCAGCAATCGCACTAGCGAGGCTGTTTTACAGGAAGGTAAGGAAACTGCCTTTCTCACACTTCATCACATTATCCGCCTTAAGCTGCACAGCCTCAGCTTGCTAAACACTGACATTTCAGGTAGTGTGCAGCTTCTGGCTGCTCTGTGCTCCCTCTGCAATCCTATTTCAGGAGAACACATGAAGCCTCCTGCTGCGCCCAGAAGTTGAAAGCTTGTTGGCACTCGCTGTGGGAACAAGTCTTTTTTGCATTTAGGAGCCAGCATTTGCGCCTTTGTCCCTTGCACCCAATACAAAGCTTAAACGTGGCGCCTCCAATAATGCAATCACACATTCTGCTTTAGGCCAGTGTTTCCCTTAGCCAAGTCGTTTACAACTTGCTGCTTCCCACAGCTGGCCTCTTTGGACTCAGGTTTTCCCGAAAGCCTCAGTCCTGTCTCCAACTCAGCAGTGAAAACCTCCTCCCATAGGAAGAGCAGAGCAGCCACAAGGACAGCAAGCAAGGACAACACTGACCATCAGAGGAAAGGACTTACCTGGAGCACAGCTGTCAACAAGAGCCCCCAGTGCCTTCCCATCCTGCCAGTTTTGATTGAAGTTCGTGATTGGCAAGTAAGGAATTTTGTTCTGGATCCAGCCCAGCAGCCTCTGCTTAGGGGTCTGCTTCTTTGCATCATCGTCACCTTCATCCTCCCACACTGGCATGGAAATGGAGTAGTGGAGGATAAGGGTCCATATCAGACCAAGGATCAACTTCAAATTTCCATCAACTATGGCTTTACTATCTGGAAGACAGAAGACGTACAACAGTTTTATTTCCCGCCTTAAAGGAAAGAGACATGTTTTTAAAATAACCGTGCCTGCACTCATTCCCAGGTAATCAAGGACAAGAGAAGTGACCGAGGTCGCTGCAGGCACTTGCTCAGGGCAGAGACACCATCCTTCATGTCCAGCATTAGATGGGAGGGAAGAGAAGAGTCCAAGTACCAAGTGCTCTCCAAGGGTGTTGAGACTTCCCATTGAAGCTTTGCAATGTTAAGCTTAGGAGAACTGGCAGTTTTAAGATCTCTCCTATTTTGCATTTGGATAATAAGTGCCACCTGGTATTTTTAATGGCATTTGTATCTTATGGAAGAGGCCTCACAGCACGTGATGGAGTTCATAAGAACAACATCGCAACCGGGGTGAAACACCCCAGGGCATACCTAAAAGACTCATTTAGGAAACTGCATTTATATATAGAAACATGCCTCCCCACACCACCAATAGTTTGCATTTAAAATGGCAGGGAAAAAAAAAAAAAAAAAAAAGGTACTATATGATGAAGTCCAGCAAAGCCAGAGTTTGGAATTGGAATTGGAACAAAGTCCAGATAGATCATGACCTGTGTATAAATGGCAAAGCAGGGAGTGGAGGTCCATCGGGCATCCTTTGCACCACCACACTCCTGCCTGCACAAAAAGTCATCCCTTCATGCTGCAAATTCAGTTAGAAGAAAAAGAAAAACCAGCTCTGGCTTTTCCACGTGATGCTCTAGCCTAGCAATATCCACCACCACAGCAGCCACGCTGCAGCTCCGCTTTGAGACACTCCGTGCAGCTAAGTTTAAGGCTGCTGGGTAGCAAGATCAGATTGTCGTAAGAAGCTGCCCGAAGGGGCAGGGTATTTTTCTGCATCAGTTTGGCCTTACGAAGTGACTTCTACAGTTCTGTGAATACTCTTGCAGTTCACTTTGGGTTTAGTGAGTCACAGATTGGATGCACTCCTTTTAAGCTTGTAGTTGCTACTCAGGTTGTATTACACTTGTAACAGCTCCGGTTTGCCCAAGTTCACCCAAACCAGGGCTCTTCTGCAATGTTTTGGGATGCCCTCAGCCTGACTGATCCTTTCACTCACAGTAGCACACTACAGCAGTGCATTTTTCTGTTCTTCCTTCCATTTCAGTGAAAACTGTTACAGAAACCCCTTTCTAGTCAACAGAAGTTACAAGTGACCTGGAAGCTTCTGTCTTGCTCTCCAGTTCCCGGAGCAGATGCTGGAGTAAAGACAACTACAGTGGTATGAACTCACTTCCATGCCACCAGAATAATTGTACAGGGATCTTACTAAGTCCTAGCTAGCAAAGGAAAAGTGTTCCCTACTTTGACTGCCTTCTCCAGTTCAAACTTAAGAGTGTTCAGAGTCCTGCAAGCTGAGCCTCACCATGCCCAACATTGACTGGGCATGCCTTACCTGCTCCTCTTCAGCTGCAGAGACCACAGCAGCAACCCAATACCATCTTAGCAATACAAAAAGATCTCCTGACCTTCCAAACAAGTGATTATACAGAACAGCAACCAAGAATGGTAAGCACCAGGGTGTTCCCTTTAACCCAATGCTCCAGCAAAGTGGTTAATATTTACATGGTTTCACAATAGGGCGGTATGTCCTGAACAGATAATGCTGTTAACTTCAGACCTTGAATGGTGTTTGGCCTTTCCTGACAGTTAACGTCTGGTTTCTACTCAGATTTTATTTGTATTGGATTTTTATTTAACGTCAGTTTTGACTAATCTTACAGGATCATGATAAGTGTCTGCCACTTGACCACTCACTGCCAATTTCCCATCCAGTCTGAGGTATACAATAGATAGCTATGAGGTGATTAAGCTCCGCTGGCTTTTAATTACAGGTTCCAAGGTGAAAGTCTGCATCACACAAGCAGTGTCTCCTTGCAACAACTAAACAGTCCCTGCTGTTACCCACTTCCCCCTCCTTCCCAGCTGAGCTGCAAACTAGTCAGTGGAGGGAAGAAGCTCCCTTACAACCTATCAGGGAAAGCTTTCTTGAAAGAAATTGTATCAGAGCAGATGGAAGAGCTGCATTTTACATAAGGGAGAGACCCAAAGCCCTGCCGGCAAGCTCACCACTGTGCCTGAGCTCTGCAAACTGAAGTTAAGGGGTGCAGTGTACAAAAGCCAGCCCGTTGGTGTGAGCCCCCACTGCCCCCCCCCGTGCCAGCTGCACCTCCATCCCGCACCCCCATGGCAGGACCACCCGCTCACACCATGGTGCTGGACCACACCACCGGCCACTGCATCCCCACACCAGAAACGCCTCCAAACTTCAGCTGCGGATTTATACTGACATCAGCATTTTTTTTACTAGAGTGGACGCAGCAGTGATTTAGTATGCTAGAAGTAAACCCATTTCAGAGAGCCATCCAGTGCTCCCAGGGAGAAAAGCCAGTGGGACAGAACCACCCCAAGCACACTGCCATGCACACGTTACTAAAAATAAAAAACGGCTCATTTCATATTTACAGCACATAAATGAAGTCTATATGTGGATGCGCTGCGGTTACTGCAACAACCAGCCACATGCTCAGAGCCTCCTCCAGCACCCCATCACTATGTCCAAGGGCATGGCTGGGCAGTGGTCCCTGACCGAGGGAAAAAGCGCCTGTGCACAAGATAGCTTCACACTGAAAGCAGGAACATCTCATCGCCTTCATCCAGAGAGGCCAGGCATGGGGCCGCTGCCCAGATGACAGGAAAAGGTCACCGCAGGAATGGGACAGCTCTTCCTCCCCGGGGCTGGTGCCATCCCCACAACTGCACTTTGTTAGCAAAGTTAGCAAGCTCTTACAGCCTCTCGGCTTCCTGACAGGCATAGGCATCTCATGATGTAATTTTTTCCAAGCCTGCTTGTAGGAGGGCTTGTCTGCTTTCATTTGGGGTGGGGAGGAGGAAGAAGAACTCCTAGGCAGGACGGCAGACCTTATCAGCACCCAGCAGAGCCAGCCGCGCACCCTTCCCGCAGGCACCCTGCTCCCAGCTACAGGGGATCCCACCAGCAGCTAAGCCCTGGCTCACAAACTCTATCAGACACAAAAGGACCCTCCATGTTCATGAAAAGACCAGGATCCAGCCCAAGGCAGGCTTGGCTTCCAAGCACTGGTGTAGAGCTCAGCTCCACCCAAGCATTCAGCCTCTTCAGAAAAGCCTCAGCTTTAGTGCTGTCTTTTTAATTAACTGACTAAAAACATTCAGTGCATTCTCCTTGAGGCTTCTCCGGCACGAAGATGCAAGCAGCACCCAGGAAGACAAGCATCTGCTAACAGGTCCTGCACACAGAGCTGGTCCAGAGAACCCTGAAACCCTCTTAGCACCAGGCAATTTGCAGGCATCCCCCTCCCAGCTCCGAGGGCACACTGCCAGCGTAATACTGCCAAGGTTCTGGAAGAGTGAAAAAAACGTGTGTTCCCAATGACACTTAAGCACCAACAATCACTACTGCAGATGCTGCCATGTACCCCAGCTCAGCGGGCTTTCCACTGGATTCCCCCCCATTCCCTGGTCTGCTTCAAGACACTTTTTCTGGCCATTCCAGGCTGGAAAACGGATTACGTCAACAGCAGATCTCGCAACGCTGCTTTCCTACTACAAAAATTACTTTTAGGCATACTTATTACTTACACGCTCTATACTTTGCAGCTTTACAGAGCCCTTCAAGCCATGTTTCTCAATTGCTCCTCTGGAGCCCACAGTAAATTTACAACATGGAGATGCACACTTCTCATGGTCAGTGCTTCTGAGCCACAGAGCAACAGCCCAGCCCCTCGAGGATGCACCTCCACCATCAGCATTTGGTTTTCAGCTTCTGTGTGTTTGGTAGATGGGAACAAATTGACCGCTCTCAGCTGCAATGGAGAGCATGTGTTTACTCCACAGCACCAGGAGAGTTTCCCCAGATTAAAGGAGCCCTCTCCACGCAGGCGACTGCTGCCGATCCCCACCTTCCCACGGCTGCGGGAAGCGAGCTGTCGCATCTCATTCGCCAAGGCAATTTAGCAGCACTGAGTAACAGCACCACCGTAGACAGCTTTAATGTAACCTTTTTTGGAGAAAGCGTGGGCATCCGCATGATTTGTTTTATTCACATTACAATGCTTAGTTAACATCGGCAAGATGCAGTTTACACGCATGCCGGAGCGCACTCGCTCACTGGTTTGTTGCACCTGGTAGGAAACACGTGCTTTGGACACCGAAGCTCCCGCACCGCTGAGCCATGCCACCGCAGGGTACCTGCTGACGGCCACCCGACTTGTGCTTCAAGGGCACGCAGGGAGCCCAGGCATGAAGCAGGAATCCGTGCCACCAGAGCCCTGGCCTGCCTCAGACCACAGTACTTAGGAGGACTTTGGCTCAACTGGAAACACAGATGAGCAACTGCAGAGGTGCCATCCACAACAGCAGAAGGGCGAGGGCTTTGGAGAGGTCCAGGGGGGTGTTTTTTGGGGGGGTTGGGATTTTGGGGGGTTTTGTTCATTTTGGGGCTTTTTTTCTTTTCATAGAACCAAGGAAATTTGGGATGTTACATGCAAATCCTCCTGACACTCTGCTGTGAACTCCAACTTTCCGAATGCCGTTAGACGACCACTTTCAGACAGTCTGCAAGTTATCACAGCTAGGTGCACAGTCCTGACCTAGCAAGAAGCAGAAAAAGTAGAAACAATCAAGTTTGGATTTAACACAAACCTTTGTTCCCATCTACACTGTTCAATGTGCATTTTAACTTCAGTGAGTCCAACTCTTAAGTCGCTTCCTTCCTCTAAAAGCAAGAAGGATGCAGCCCTTGCTCAGCCGCAGGCAGGCAGAAGCCGTCGGCTGGGCTGGGCTGCAGGCAGCCTGCTGCCGAGAGGTCCTGGCATCGGGATGCAGCTCGACATGACCTACACGCTGACTGCTGGGGAAAACCCGCCAACCAGACATAAGCTGTTCTGCAGAATCAACGCCACTATTGAACAAGCAAGCACTCACTCTTCTGTTAAAAAAAAAAAAAAGCCTATATATAGCCTACAACATTAAGTTTTATGTAGGAGTATCCTGCTTCTTAGTCAGCTATTAGGATTTAAGTGGCTGCCTGGTAGGGTGAAGAGGAAAACAGACTGAACCAGAGCTCGTTTGCTTCCCCCATCACACCTCTGAGTCTAGATTGTAATTCTTACTCTTTTATTATCCTATTAACTAAGTGGCACCCAGCCCAAAAAATGGATTATGGCAATTCCATAGGCCAGCAGTACACACCACCAGTCTCAGTCTTGAAAAGGAACCAAGTTTTAACTGCTCAAGCTGACTTATAATTGTTGCTTTATACTAAATATTAATATGATATGTTACACTTGGACTGTTAGTATCACACTCCTTAAAGTACAAAGAAAGACGGTGAAGTGCCCAGCCTTCAGCCAGCGGCATGCCTAGCCTGAGCCAGCAGCGTGACCATCTCCAGACAAATGTCTGTCATTTTTATGGCTTGGGCCACAAAAAACTTCCCAACCCAACCTACCAAGTGGAAAATCACCAGCACAGCAGAGCTTGGTCCTCTGTATCTGTGCTCGCAGCTGCTCCAGGAGCAAGCACCAGAACTGAAACCTGGCATTGATCTAAAGCTTGCAAATTCATCCTCTCCAGGAGAGATCCAAGAACTCTACCTGAAGCACATGGCTTGAACTCTACGACCTTCATTAGGTCTCTTCAAAGCTAAATGATTCCACAACTCCAAAAAAACCAACCCAGTGTTACAAACAGGTTTGTGACTGGTATCTTTTGCTGATGTGCAAGTCTGCTTTGTGTTCAGGTTAAGCACAAGCACTACCCGAACTACGGCAGCGCTCCTTGAACTCTGCCCTACAGCAGAGCTGCAAGTCATTTTCTGTTGGACAATTAGTGGAAACAAGATAAGCTACCGCAGCAGACAGCTTCCTTACTAAATTGAGCTACTGTGCAAAGTCTTGCGAAACAAATGAAGGACTGAAAAAGCAGTTTTTGAGTAGTGCATTTATATATATATATTATTTTTTTTTAAAAACAGTTTCTTGGCTGAGGCTGAAGTCAACACAGCTCGTTTACAGTCTGGGCAAAGACATCTCATACGTTTTACTGTTGATCACATATGGAAGTTCTACAACAACCAGCTTCTCTAAAAAGCGGTCACCTTCTCCAATCAATGTTCTCCCTACTGAAAATTGTGGTTTATGCATTACATGGAAGAACCCAAGATGCATGCTCCTTAACACAAAACAAAGGAGCCGTCTCAACAGCCACCCTTACTCCTTATTTCCAGATGTGGAAGGAAGCTTGTACAGTGCATGAAGTTCAGTTATAGATCACTTAAATGGAGACTGTAGGAATTTTAAATCCCAGTGTCTTGAAGTTTCTGAGCATTTTCCCACCTCCAGTTATTCTCACCTATTGTTAGACAATATAGCAATTGGGGGCCAGAAAAATTAAGCGCTCGCTAAGGTTTAATCTTCTGCAACAGTGAAAACTCCACATTGAACTGAGCTCTTTCAAAAGCCCTGCTCCACACTGTGTCCATACCAAGCAGAACTATGCAGATGAGATGAAACTGAGCGAGCTGCCTAAGGAAATTCTTTGCCGAAGCATACAGTATGTGTTCACAGGCTTGCCGTGCCTGCTAAAGCCATTAGCGACATCCTCTGTAGGGATAATATGTCTTTAAATCAATTACGCGGGTTCCTCTGTGCATTGAGAACATACTGCAACCATTTCCTCCAGTGACCCTTAAGCCCAGGTCCACCTGGCAGCTTCTGGAGCTCGGCACACAGCTTGTCGTCTGCCCGTGCGCAGCCGGCTCATCCTGCGGGAGCCCCGGCTGCGCTCACTGCTCGGGGCTGGCACCAGGGCAGCTGATCTTGGGCCAGTTCATGGATTCCGGGCTGTGACCTGCTAGCCTCTAACAGCAACACGCTCCAGCTGCACTGCATCTCTGCTTCTCAGCAGTGTTCGCAGTTGATGCTGTGACCCATTGGAGAGCTTTCCTCAGCATCCAGCTTAGGTGAACACCAGCAGGCCTTCATCTCATCCGCTCCCAACTTAGCTCCTGCACCCTGCTGAGATGCAGCCAGTGGTCAGCTTTACCAACGAGCCTCTGGGTGTTTGGTACCCAAGGAAGCTATCTTCAGGAAGTGTAAGTGATACACCATGTACGCAGCAGATCCACTAAGGTTTTTACAAGCTGAGTTTTTCAGAGGAGAAATGCCATTTCACTGGAGGGCTTTCAGTACATTAACTGAGTGCTGATCTGGGCACAGACAGGAGGATGGAAAAAATGTTGGGGGTTTTCCTTTTTTATTTTTTTCCAAGGGGATGGAAACCATTTTCCTCTATGCTCACCAGGATGTCTGGTTATTACAAAAGAAAGAAAAAAAAAAAACCAAACAAAAAAACCCAAACAAACAAAAAAACTACACCAACAAAAAGTTGATTCCTCTGTGAGGCTTATCTTAGGATTTGAGCGATTAAACATTACAATTCAGAGGTTTTCAACAGTTTTTACTTTAATTGGATTTGAAACCCTTCAGATCAGTCAGAGGACTTCAGGCCACTGTTGCATCCATCACCCTGCGCTGTCTACTGGTGCACACTGGGCCTCTGGAAAGGATCCCTTATGAGGTGGAACAGGCAACTGTAAAAATAAGTTCAACTCCAGTCCTTTCAGGGTAGGTTTGGCAAGGAAAAAAAAAAAGTCAGACAGACTTTTAATACAGAAAAGAATAAAAATAATTAAACCAGTGGAGCTCACAGGAGTGAAATACAGATGAAAATAGCTCTGCCCAACTTTTTAATAGGTACCCAGAGACCACTTAAGGCTCACATCCAGAAAAGAAAGGCATAACATGAAGCAAGCTGAAGCCAGCAGTGTAACAGCAACAGCAACCAACCCAGCTTCTCCGAGAGAAACTGAAAACACCCAAGGGGGCTGGAAGAAGTCAAGAATTTCAAAATTAGGAATTGTTAGGGTGGGTGGGGAAAAAAAGTCAAACTGCGTGTGGCTTATGATCAAATTCCTTAATCCTTTCGGTCTGAACGCACCTAAGGTTTCCGTGGCTCTTCCTTCAGAGCCGCTACCAAGTTGTGGACACGGGAAGGTATCTCGGATCTCGGATCTGATCTCGGGCTGCGGAGGAGCCCAGCAAGGGGTGTCAGCGCACGTGCGACCCTGCCACCAGGGACAAAGGGGTCAGCGGCGAGGGGGGACGCAGCACCGCGGCTGTCACGGCCCGCCGGGCCCGGCCCGCCGCTGCGAATTCGGGGTGCCCGTCGGTGGCGGGGGCAGCCTGAACGCGCGGCCCCTGCGCAGCAGCCACGGCCACCAGCGCTGCTCCGCTCCAGGAGCGAGGCCCGGGCCTGCGCCCGCCCTCACACCGGGCCCCGGGGGCACGGCGGGGCCACACCGCCCCGGCACCGGGCCCTGCGAGCGCCCGGCACAGCGCGCTCCCCGCTGCCGAGCTCACCCCGCCGCCCCCCCGGGCCAGCCCGGCTCCCGCTTGCCGCTGCCCCCGGCGTGCCACAGCGGGCACACGCACCGCGGGCAGCAGCGGCCTCTGCGACCCCCCCCCCGCACAGGGCGCCCCGCCCGCCTGGGACCTTCCTGCACAACCCCCTCCCCGGGTCGGGGTGACCCAGCAGCCCCCCCCCTCCTCGCGGGTCGGCACGGCCGGCAGCAACCCGCAGACCGGTTCCATCGACCCCGCGGGCTGCAGGGCCTTGGGAAAGCCCCCGGCGAGGGGCGGTCGGCGGCCCCCCCCCCCCCACCGCCGCCACCCCGGGTCAGGCGCCGGCGGAGGGAAGCGCCGGGAAACGGCGGGGACAGGCCACGCCAGCCGCCCGGGGGCTGATTAATCACTCGGTGGTAATGACTTGTGAAGGAAAGTCCCCGCAGCGGGGAGCGAACATGCCGGAAAGTGGATTTCTGTGAAATGATGGAGGGAAGGGGGAAGAGAGGAGCCCCCCCTCCCCCCCGCCGCCTTTGCCACGTTCTGCTGAGAAATGCTTGGCTCGGCTTCTGAAGCGGAGTGATGGGGCACAAGCTGCAGCCCCTGCCCCGGGCGGGGAGGGGAAGGGGAGCGAGCCTGGGCCAGGGTCCTGCTCCCCACGGGGCAGCACATCCACTGCTGCGGCACAGCCCTCCCACCAGAGCTGGGAGCTACGGCCCGGCCAGCAACACCACCACCCAACTCACAGGAAACGTGTTTCATGAAAATTCTAGCCAAATACAAGATTGCCCAAGCCTAGGCCAAAATACTTGTCTAGGAGTCCAATAAACTCCAGGTTACTCCGTGCAAACAAAAAAAGCACCGCCTCACAACAGATCACCTCCTCACACAGCCAGAAAGCCAAGCCTCCGTCAGCAAGGCTAAGCTGATAAACATATATGTGAGTATATATATACACATTTATCCCCCACTGCAGATAGGAACATAGGAATAAAGCTGTGGAGCCAAATTTCTGCAAGTAACACAGCAAAACTAAGAATTGTCGCCGAGGCATGAGACTGCAGTAACCATCCCTGCAAGATTAAGGTAATCCTAAACCTCACCAGGTCACTTCAGGTTGCATCAAGGTTAAAAACCAGGCTAGTTCTTGCAAAGACTTCCCAGGGGCCAGCAGATGCATTAGGTGGACAAGTCATCAGCACTGTGCTGTACCTTCCATTACTGAAGGAAGGTGACCGAGCTTCAGTGCAGGGGACCAACAGGAAGGTCCACCCCCTCAGCACCAGCGTGCTCTGGGGATGGAAAAGGTACAAGAGATGTGGCTACAGAAAGGAAAAAAAGAAAAAAAGCCTTGGTGAGGCAAAAGAGCAACAAGTATATCAGAGGTTTCCAGACATCACAATGACCTCTGCATTAGTGAAGAGCGTGTTTACTCACAGTGGGGGTAGGTCAAGATAGTTATAAGAAACAGCATGTAAAATCCTGCTGAGATAAATGAGCCCATTCAGATAGGGCTGTCTAACATCTTCTGTGCGGCAGACGCCAGGCACGAAAGCTGCAATGGATGGAGTTTCTGAAGCCAAAACCAACACATTAGAAATTATCAGATGCGATTACTGTTTGGGGAAATCCTTGGCCACAACATACACCAAGATTCAATTTTTCCATCTGAAACCAGAATCACTGCACTGACTGTGATTCACTGTGCACAGGGTTGTTCGAAGGAAATCCCCATTCATGCAGCCCTGCACAGCTCAACCCACCTCCACCCCATGCTGCAGCACCAAGAGTTCAGGATCAGAGCATACTTTGTGGTCTGGGGTTGGTGACACATCAGAAAATACCCTGCCAGTTACTTTAGCTATGCCAAAGATTTGTGGTTTGTCTGGGTTTTGGTAGGTGCTCAGAATCAGGGCCTAACAGCACTGCTCCATACAGGTTTCTTTTGAAGTATTTCAGCACAGATGCCCTGTTACAGATGCTCTGTTACAGATGCTCTACAGCCCTCTGTAGCTTAGTGACAAGTTATTCCAGAATTTATCAGCAGGTCATCTATCTCCGTCCTACCATTTCCCTGAGAAGTAATAGAAAAGGTAATTTATCTCCAACAACATGTACTGGTTTTGGCTGGCACAGAGCTAATTTTTCTTCAGAGCAGCTGGTATGGGGCTCTGCTTTGGGTTTGTGCTGAAAACAGCCTTG
The DNA here is from genome assembly GCF_963210335.1 of Falco punctatus. NCBI lineage: Eukaryota > Metazoa > Chordata > Aves > Falconiformes > Falconidae > Falco > Falco punctatus. Next base: position 10,736,002 of record NC_137583.1, on the reverse strand, counting down.
ATAACACAGGGATGTTTCTGTTATTGCTGAGCAGTTTGCACAGAGCCAAGGGCTTCTCTGCTCCTCACCCCACCCCACAGCGAGGGGGCTGGGGGGCACAAGGAGTTGGGGAGGGGGAGGACGACACAGGCAGGACAGCTGACCCCCACTGACCAAAGGGATATCCCATACCATATGGCAGCACGCTCAGCTTATAGACCTGGGGGAAGGAGGAAGAAGGTGGACACATTTGGAGTTAGGACGTTTGTTTTCCTGAATAACCGTTACCCACCATGAAGCCCTGCTTTCCGCCCTGCTTTCCTGGGGACGGCTGAACACCTGCCTGCCATGGGAATGGGTGCATCAATTCCTTGGCCTGCTTCGCTTGCGTGTCTGGCTTTTGTTCTACTTATTAAACTGTCTTTACCTCAACCCATGAGTTTTCCCACTTTTACTCTGCTGATTATCCCCCCATCCCACTAGGGGGGAGTGGGTGAGCATGGGGCTTAGCTGCCAACTGGGATTAAACCACAACATGATCCTGTTACAGAAAGGCTAAAGGTTTGACTGGCAGAGACATCTTAATGCAAAACGATGCCCTTCTGTGAAGGGGAAGATGGACGACACACAACACGGGCAGGAGAGCTGACCCCCACTGACCAAAGGGATATCCCATGCATGCTCAGCTTATAAACCTGGGGGAAGGAGAAGGCAGGCGGGGTGGGGACAGGGGGACATTCAGAGTTAGAGTGTTTTGTCTTCCCCGGTAACTCACACGCAATGGAGCCCTGCTTTCCTGGGGATGGCTGAACACCTGCCCGCCAATGCGAACTGGTGAATGAATTCCTTTGTTTGCTCCGCTTGCACGTGCGGCTTTTGCTTTACCTATTAAACTGTCTTTATCTGAACCCATGAGTTTTGTCATTTTTACTCTGCTGATTTTCTCCCCCAACCCAGCAGGGAGGAGTGAGCAAGTGGCTACATGGGGCTTAGTTGCCAGCTGGGGCTAAACCATGACACATGCAATTGTATCCCCACTGCAGATCAGAACAGCTGCTTTGGAAATCTCCCTTCAACATCAGAGCCATTTCAACAGTTCATTTTGACATTCAGGCGTAAGTACGCACTCTTAAACACACAGCACCGAAAGCAGCCCTACACCCCCAAGCTGCTACCAGAATACATCTCACCAGGCCACTACCATACAGGTGCTGAACACCTGAAATCAGCCACCATCCTGCCTCCGAGCTCCAGCCACCACCTCAGCATCACCATTCCGGTGCCCATCCGGAGGGGGATGGCACATCTGCACAAGCCAGGCTGCCTTCTGCAGCCATGCACCAAGTGAGGATGCTCAGGGTAGTGGCACAGTCACTACAAACACCGTGCATCCACCGTGCATCCCTGCAGTCCTGGCAGGCACTGCTGCTTTTCCGTGACCACTATGAAGATGTCTTAATGTTTTTGTGTGTAAGCCAGCTAGACGTTAGTTCTTCATGAGATTTCCACATACAGACACCTGTCCTCCCCTCCACTAGAAACCATGACCATCCCTGTCCAAGAAGGAAGGAGTCCACTTTCTTCCTGGAATGTCAATCTTTAAATAAAATTTAAAAAAACATTGTGTTGTGCAGCTGCTTCTTGAAGGAGGCAGTTTCACCCTCTTTCTGGAAGAAGCAGTGACATCATTTGAACATATTTTTGTATACTTGTGCAACGCAGCAGTAAACACGCTTCCACCCGCACACAGCACAAGGCTCACCCCTGCGCAGTCCAGATTTAAGCCCTGTGTGTTTAACAACCCACACAGGATAGCGCTGTGTTTATATGGTTTCAGCTACAAGCCGCTAACGTAAGGAATAGATGCTTGGCTTGAGGCCCAGGTAATTCATCCGATGGCGGCAGCCACTATCAGACAGACCTCTTTTGAGAGAAGCTTTCATGAGCAGGAGAGCGGCAGTGGATCTGCAGAGGCACAGTCTGCATGGGTGGTCTCTGAGCACCTTAAAGAGGACCATATGGGATTAATGGTACAGCTTGAGCACATATTAGCCACAGCTGTGCGACACACACTTGTGCAGCCCACATACCCGCTCCTCCCACCCAAACTCACTCACCACCCAGCAAAGCTTTGCTTTGGATGTGTGAGTTTTGCATCACTCTGAGCTGCCCGAGGGACCCCCCCCAGCTCACACCAGCTGCTGCAGGCTGGCTGGCCCCAGCCCCCAGTGCCCACACTGTGGGTCCTGTGCCATCCACAGGCTCTGCTCGGGGCCATGCCTGCCTTCTTCCCCCCATAGGCTGCTTCTAGCAAGATGCAGGAGCAGCTCTGCTCATTTGACACCGTCAGCCTAATCCAACTTTGTCAGGAGCTGCTCAGCCATAACAGGCTCTGGCTGCTAACAGCGTTTCTGAGCTAGCCAGCGCTCAGAGGGATACCACCTTTCCTCTCCAGAGGCTGGACTTTAAGTCTTCCAGCTAAAGGCTTCACACAAGTCTTTCCAAGCTTCACAAGCTCACAGCTCTCTCCCTAGGCTTCAGGGACAGCGCTCCACCACACACACATCGACTGAACAGGGTGCCGGCAATTACCCAAATCCTCACCAGCTGCAAGATCTCATTTTTAATCTGCAGACTCATATTGTTCACATTTGCAGACCTATTGTATTTCACATTTTTAACACAACACACAAAAAAACCCCCACTGGCTCTGGAGGCAATTTTACTAGAGCAGGAACAGTTGCAGTAACATCGCAAGCTGCACTGCCTGACCTCCCATACCCCTCCCAGTTACCTACCAGGTTAGGTACAGCATTAGGTTAGCTCATTTGTTATAAATTCCTCCATTTTACCATGAAAAATATTTATTAACATGCTATTACCTCCATCCAGACAGAGCAAAAGCCCCACAGATGTTTGTCCTACTCTTAGACAGAGACTGGGCTGCTTATTTCAGCTTCTACATCTGACCTCAAATACTCTTGCTTGTCCATGTACTGCTTCAGAAGCCCGAGATACTTTTCTTACAGCTAGAGTATGAACTATTCTACAGCTTGTTAAAGCCTGTGTTTAAGTAATAAATCTGGTTAATTAAAATATTTAAGCTTCCTCTGCCTTAGGCAGTGTTTTCAACCAATAGTTGCAGCACTTCACATGAAGCAGATAATTTTCCTCCTTGCAATTAAAAACCTGTTAAAGGTACATAGCTTTTTCAGTTACCTATATCAAAAGTAGTATTTCTTTAAACACTGAACTTTGAACTAGGATACAAAAACCACAGCAAAACCTGAAGCAGATTTGCTGAAGTAGGGTTTTGTGCCACTAACTTCAGGGGGCTTCCCTGGCCCCTGAAGCAGAGCTCAGCAGAGCTTTCCACCCAAGGCACCCCAGGCATCTCCACCATTTCCAGGGCCTGAACTAGCAGCTCCTCACTGGAGTCTGCTGCTCCTGGTGCTTTCACAGCAGAGCAAGCCACCTCCATGAGTTGACCCCTGCAGAACATCTCCAAACTGTTTCCACCCAGAAAGCAGTATATTGGTATATACTCAAGTGAGGATCCCAACAATGATGTGGTTAATTCTCTGGGACAAGGTCTTAGCCATACCCTTGACCAGGAGTCCCACATGCTCCTATGTCTATAACTGCAGATGCCTGCAAGTCATTAGCATGCCAAGTGATACTCACTTAGCAGCCATAATCATCCAGAGCCACAGCACCAAGGGCAGGGCTGAGCCTGACCACTTCACAGCAGCTGTGACCTGAACACAATTAGCGTTTCTTCACTCTTACATTTTGGGGGAGAGCCTGAACCGCTGGAAGACTCTCTCGGGCTTTTTCTAACTTTTTTGGATGCGCCTACTTCTGCACCACTCCAAGGATCTGCAGGTGCTCCTCAGCAGCCTGATTTTGTGGCCCCTCAAGCAGACATCTCACTTGGTCTTTGGCAATTTGATTGAGCTGGCACTCCTTGCTCTTGCTCACCAGTCAGGTTAGGTCTGAGAAATACTATTAGTACAGGAGCTGGTTTACCAATGTGCAGGCAACCTCTGCCAGCCAGGGTCTTCTCTGACAGCAGTTGTAGTGGGTTGTGGCAAGAGTTACCCTCCCCCTCTGGCCACCCATATTTGATGGAGCTCTTCAGTTGTCCAGCACACATGCTGCATGCCCTGTTAAAAGTGTCAGACTCACTCGAGCCAGCATTAGATACCATAACCACAAAGAGTTTCCATGTCTTTGTGCTGACATCTGACAGCCACAGCATCCAGCACTGCTGAGCTCCAGCTGTGGCACTGGAAGTCACTGCCCTTTCAAGATCACCACAAGTTTCCTTGTCACCAGCCTAGCTTCTCTATTTCTTCATAGCTGCATTTTTACAACAAGCATAAAAGTTACCAAAAGAAATAATCCTCAGAGACAACTAAAGCTGTTTGTTTGACTTTTTATTAGACCATTGATCTTGTTCAAGCAGTTACATAAGCTATCAGATATTTGCATGCAGTCACACTGTCGATCAACAGCCAGAACAAAGCTGAAACACCACAATTAGCATCCTAAGTCTTCCCACAGCCAGTACGTTAAGTCTGCTCAGACACAAACTCTTCCCTCCCACAGGGGAATCTGACAACAAGCCACATCTGAGGAAGTAACAGCTGCGGGGAGTCACCATGGCTAGCAGTGACACCAGCAAACAGCAGCATCCAGGTGCTAGAGCAGGCTCAAAGGTGCCTGGGCTTTGGATTATTTGGGAGACTGACAAGTAAAATTACTCTGTCTCTTGCAGAGAGAAAGAAACCCTACCAAAATTCACTGTCTAGCTATGAAGATGAAGTAACACTTGGTATCTTGCACCACCAAGATGACAGTTGGACACCAACGTTGTTTAGCAAACTAGTGTTCCTCATTCTGTGGTGAGGATTGAAAGCAGTCAGATTAATCCAAGATTTGTGTCTCACACCATGACAGATGCAGGGAGTCTTTGTTAAACTGCCAGCTCCCAGCCAGGGAGATGCTGGGACAAATGCAGGGCACTGCACATACCCCCCAGCTCAGGCTCTTCACTCCTGTGGTCCAAGCCCAGGGGACCTGCTGCTACCACTCACCTTGTAAGAAAGTGAGGATCTGCATGAAGGTGAAGGTCACCTGTAAGACATACTCAGTGTTTTAACCTCAAGACCTAGCTAAACTAGCTCAGAGACCTGGCTTGCCGGTTATTTGCTTATGTGAAGTCCACTAAAGCTGCTACACCTACTGCTGCAAGGGTGTTGAGAGAAAAGGAATGTAAAACAGTTAATTATACCAATTAAAGGAAGCACAGATATGGCAGGTTAGTATCTAGCCAAGGGGAACAGTATTTCCTCTTCTGTGTTTGAATAACCTTCAGATGCACATATCACTGGTGTTTGCTCAGAGCAGCTCTGTACACTGCGCCTTCTGCTGCAGGGCTCCAGAGGAGAATTTCAAAGCGTGTTTACATAGCATAGCTCACCAGTTGCCACCTACAGCTGGTTTTAGGCCCACCAACCACGAGAGTGCCCTTTAATACAGGCTCAGAAACACAGACACTTACATTGTCTCCTCACAAGAGCAGCCACAGACTAATCAAAACCAGTAGGCAGCCGCAAGCGCCCAGGGTAGCCCAAAATCGCCGTGGGCTGCGAGCCGTGGAAGAGAGACAGCCGCCAGCATCCCACCCCCCTCAGTCCAGATGTGCTCACAGCACCTATGCAAGGCACGGGAGTTGGCATTTCAGAGCAGCATGTAATAGCTCAGCCCAGAGCTCATCTCACAGGCAGCCACTCCGAAGTGCCCCCCAGATTTCAGCACAAGTGGGTGGCAACACACCATCCCCAGGCCAGCGGGAAGGCACCTCCACTGCTTCCACCTACCGCTCCGCAGCAGCAGAGGTGCTGTGGCCAGTGGCACAGAGGGCCTGTGGCCAGTGCTGCAATGCTCCCACCCCACCCAGGCTTCGGGAAGACAGCGAGTGCTTCCCCAGCAGCGTGGCGAGAGCAGAGGCTTGCTCAGCACAGCACCCATGCCACGCGGGCACCGGCTGCAGCAATGCACTGCCTGCTAGCGTGCTCCTTGGGCGACACCAGGACATGCTGTTGCAACAGCCCTTGCCCAATTTCTCCCTCACTGTAGGGAGGCTGGGTGCCAGCATGGCAGTGTCTGTGCCCACCTCACTCTCAAAGGACCCCGTGTTTGGGTGCTGTGCTGCCACAAAGCCTGGCCAGCTCATGCTGGAATAATGCAGAGCTCCGACAAATAAATGCGTCATGATTTACGGCATGCCCTGAAGCAAGGGAGAAGGAGCCACGGCCCATGATGTCACTGTAGCCCACGTGCATTTTTGTGCTATTACTGGGAAAGTCAGCAGGAGAGTTCATGCAACCTGCTGCTGCTGTTAGATGAAAACAGCTTGTCCCTTTGCAAGAAAGATCCCAGCCTGGATGTTCAAAGCTCTGCCAGTACCACCTTACCAGCCTGACCAATAAAACTTGCTATATTTCAGTGACCCAGAGAAAACAGCTCTGCAATATAAGCTGAATTTATGTTTTAAAGTTGGAGATGTCCTTCAGTATTTATTGGCTCCTTCCCTAGATTAGCTGTCTGCTTCTGTGAGTTGTAATGAACAGCAGAGGACCATCACCTATCTGACTCAGAGGAAACGTCTCATTAGCAACCAGACAGTGCAGCTGTATGTGTGGCCACTGGGTTTATTAGAGCCATGGCTGCTTTCTTCCAAGGGCAGCATCAACAGGGGGTCCAAACAACCCCAACCCATCACACCAGAAGAGACAGGATTCAGCTGCTCCATCCTCTGCCCACCCCCAGGCAGCTCCAGGGCAGTGTCTGCTGTGTTACTCAGCACAAGGGAGGACATGCAAGGCAACCCTTGCTTCCCCAGGAACTTAGTCAAAGCTTCGTTTGAAGTGGCCTAGCTTGTTTTCACTACCACAAAAAAAAAAAATCCATTTATTCTTGCTAGTATTGCAGTTGCCATGTACTAGCACAGCAGGAACCAGACGCTGCATACATCTCACTATGGATGTTAGAGACTTCAACTGCTTACAGCAGAACAGTGTTTACACAAGGAATTGCTGTCCATTAGCTGAACCCAAAGCCCACCACAGCAGATAATCCTCATTATGTTGTACCAGATATGATGTAGGCATCTCCAGAACTCAAGGTTAGTTGCATGAGGGACAGAAAGCTGAGGAAAGCTCAGACAGGTTAGAGGCCATGTCAGAGCCCAGAGAAACATCTGGTTATGGTACAACACACACTCGCTGCAAGGCTTTCCAGTACAGGAACTAGGATTTATCTCCTAATGACAACCTAGAAGAAAGTGTCTGTCTTTCCTGTTAGATTAGAGTACTGGTCCTTCCTCAGGAGGAACACAGATAGGCAGGAGTGTGAGCTACAGAAACTTTTGCCTGGTGGTGGTTAAAAAAATAAATATCTGTACCAAGACCCCAGAAGCAAGACACAGGGAGAAAACCCTCACTTGAGCTTCAGTTAATTAATTCAAATCCACAGGCTGAGCTTGCTTAGCCCATTGAAGAGAGAACCTCAGACCTCGGTTGACTCAACTCTGAACCTGAGGTCAGATTCCCAGGAAGAGCCAGGGCAGTTCTGCTCACCCCACCCAGGCAGCGGCTGCAAGAAGGGTGGGTGAGTACCCACCTCTACCACACGCTCGTACTAGAGCTTTCAAGAAAAGCTAGCAGCTAGCACAGGTTTCAGACGCAGTATTTTCATGAAAACCGCTACTCGTATTTCTCCAAACACAATGTGAAGACACTCATCCGTTCCCACCACCACCACCAGCATGAATTCAGCCTGCAACAAACAGCCCTGTGAGCAGTGCCATACAGTGAAGGCTGTAGCAAAGACTGCTCAAATCTCCTTAAGAGGTTGGGCAGTGTCTTCCCTTAGCCTTCTCTACATTTTTTTATTATTTTTTTTTTACTTCCACCAACAGTTAACACAGCATTTCACTCCTCCAGCAGACACACTTGGAACATCTGATTCTGTTTTTCCTGCCAAGTCCAAGCAGACTGCAGCAACACATCCTCACCTGCTTCCACCAACCATGCATGCCCATCACTACCTTGGCACACCAGTGTGGAGAGGACTCCCCCACTCCATGGATGGGTGCTCTGGAACAGGACCCACTGTACTAGCAGAGTGCACACACAAAAAGCAAGAAAAATCTCACAGGAACCTACAGCTTTCTCTACAGAAAGCCTGACTACCTCACCCAGAGCCAAAATCAGGTTTGATGCTTTGTAAGCAACAGCTGCTGGGACCGGCTCTTCAGGCACAGTGGTACCAAGCCCTAGCAGAGCCAAACTCCAGGTCGCTGAGCTTTGCATTGCCATTACTGTAACACCTTATGGATCAGGTGTCATCTCTGTGAGCTGTGCACCACACACCAGGCAGTAAAGGAAGACACAGGTCCACAGGCAGGTCCCCCTGATGCTGGTGGCAGAGACCAGGTGAGTGTCAGTACAGCAGAGGTCTGCTCACACCTGCATCACCTGCAACACACCATTTCACTCTGGTGTGCAGCCACAGCATGCATCAGTGGTCTGAACTTGGCAGGCCCTTGTTCAGGTCCCAGACTAACTGCACATCAAAGTGTTTCTGAGGGGCAGAGAGAAAACAGAATTCCTCTGCAGCCTGGGAGATTCAGAGATCATTGTTTTACTTCCCATCGCTTGGAGCGGACACCGAACAATACTGGCAGTGCAGAAGCATGGCCACACACAAGGCTAACCACGTTCTTAGATTACAGTTGTAGGCTAGGAAAGGAGTTATCGTGACCCATTTTGATTTAAACATTCCCATGTAAGTCAATACATGACTGGCATTAGAATATGGAGCAGTTAAGACTTCAGTCCTTCTTGAATAGCTGGCATAGCATTCAGCGCCTTAAATGAAAAAGCTGTTTAGCACATTAGTCTAACCGGCCCCAAGTAATTTTACTGAAGTTTGATCACTTTACAAGTTTCCGCTCATATGTAAAAGAATGCAAGAGCAGTCTGTGTAAGCTACCTTAAAGTTTCCTATAACTTGGAGCAAATAGCTCATGCAAAGCCACGCTTTCAGACCAGCAGTCGAGCTATTGAAACAGAGGAGACCAACCACCCTCAGAAACTGAAGCCACCTCCAGCCGTCAGGCCCACAGCCACTCTATCAAAAATAATCTTTGAGGGGAAGGATTAAGTGTCACATTTCCAAGAAGCAGAAACCTGCTTCCAAGACACACTGGATATTTTCCAGAAAACAGCCTCCAGGGAAGTCACAGGTAAGTGGCAGACAAAATGCAAGTGTATTTTGACTACCTTCTTATGATGTGTTAACAGCACCTGAAGTGAGACAGTGAAAGACCCTAACTGTATACAGGCTGAAAATACATTTTCCTTTTTTCAGTTTTCATGCACCTAGCTCTAGGCATTACAGGACAACACACTTACCAAGCTTTAGAAGATATGAGTTCTCCTCAAAAATATTAAGATTTGTTTTGTCACCCCTCAGTACATCAACAGCCTAGAGAAGAAAGGTTTTCAGCTATTTTCTTAAGAAGAGACTCCACAAGGTACTCGGACTCACAGGTCAAGATACTTTCATCTTGACAGCATGCTGGAGGTCTGCTCTACAGAGCACACTGGATGCATCAAGTACTTGGTCATTAACCAAAAACCACCTGATACACAAGTTAGGTTCGGTCAGAAAGAAACAGCCCTTCCAGAAGCACTCCTGCAGCTGGGACATCCCAAGACCACCAAAGTCTCCATGAGGCAAGTACCAATAGATCATGATTATAATCCCACCCTCTCCTCACCCATCTCCCTCCAGGCACTGCAGGAGGACTCAGGACCACCACCAAGACAAACCAGCTGCCCCTGCCTATCCATTTACCTGCATCATCACTTGATGTCCTGCAGCTGCGAGGCAAGCCAGATCAGCTCCCTTACCTGGTGAAAGTGCAACCTGGCAGAGAAGCCATGTGGTTTTCAGTTTGATCAATCAGACTGCAGCAGTGTAAGACAGCAGTTTTACCAAACAAGCCGGCCAGCACTCATCCTGCCTCTGCCAGCAACACAGAGCTACTGGGCGAGCAGCAGCCACAAGGACACTGCCAACAGGCACCGAACAGCACCAGGGCGTGCACCAGGGTCTGCTGGCTGCAGCCTCCAGTGCAACTTGGCAGTTCACAGCCCAAAACCACCTGCCAAGCTTCAGACACTGAACTCTGTTTCTAAGCTAAATCAGTTGACTCCTATTGCCCGGTATCACAGTTCTGAGGGACAAGCTCAGTGCCAAGCTAGCTTCAACCCCCCCCCCCCCCCCCCCCCTGCCACTTGCTACAGCTTTTACCAAGGGGCAGCGTGGCTCCTGTACAAAGTAATCTGTGGAGTCAATCAGCTGCTTTGGCCAAGAGCAAAGCCCTTGTGCTCTGCATTCCTGGCATCCTACTCCCCAGTGCCTGTCACACCAGATGCCACTCAGCACCCAGGAATCTGCAATTATCTCAGTCTAGCAGACAAAAAAAAAAAAGAGCTAGACTTAACACTTGTTAACACTTGAGTGGCACAGCAGTCACCTCGTGCTGAGTAGAAAACTCCACGAAGTCACCTGTCCTCACAGCGGCTTTTTCAGAGCTTTACATCCCATCTTTGCTAGATGGCAAAAAGCACAAAAACAGCTGTTTTTACGTTAGACCACACGTGTGGTTAAATCTGCACTGAAGCGGAGGCACTCCATGCTTAGAAGAAAAGCACCCTGAACTATCAAGAGACTCAGCAGAGACTCAAGAAGGGGCAACAGCAGCAGGAGAGGCAGGACTCCTAACTGTGCATCCAGAAGGGGTTGTGGCCAAACACTATAAATTTAACTGATTTCTCTGTGCACAGGCAGACTTCTTTTAAATGCACAAAATGGAATGCCAAAAGCTTGCTACTGAAAAAGTTTGAGTGTGGCTGTAGTATAGCAGCAGTAGCTGAGCCGTAATACACAGCTTCCAAAATGTTCCTGGAAGTTAAATAATAACTGGAACAGGCCCTGCATCCACTTAGCAGAGGTCTGATGGCATTATTAATGCCAGAAATCCAGCAGCCACAGCTGTCGGGTTTTCCCTGCTGATTTGGGTCAGGGCTGGCCCTAAACACACCAGGCCCTAAAGCCCAACCTGGTCATAAAAGTTCTCCACCTAAAAGCCTTTGCTGGTACATAGCTCCAGGCCCCGTCACAGCCCTGGTTTTGCTCAACAACACAAAAGAGGAGAGTACAAGCTAGAAACAAAAAGCAAGCCCTAAGTTCTTCAGAACCTGCAGGGAGAAAGGCGTCAGGGACAGGCAGCGACCCCAGCCGACGCCGCGCCTGCGGAGAGGTGGCACGGGCCTCAGCCTCTTCAACAAAGCAGAGCACCAAGGCTCGCTTTGAACATCTTTTTTGGAGAGCAAGTTGAGGCTGCTTTTTCAGGAGCAGCTCCCTTTATCCAGGACCATACAGTAGGGCTCCTGTGTTACTGCTTGGCTCCAGCTCTGGTGGCACAGCACAGCTAGAGCTGTATACCCCCCCACACACAGAGGTCGAGATAATGGCAAAGGCACTAGCAACCCTAGTCATTCCGTTCTCCCAAAGCTTCAACTACATGTTTCTTGTTTTGGGGTTTTTTTTTTGATTTACTTTAATAGCCAACACAACGCAAGTAAGCTGCAAAACAGTTAGACACATCTTAAATGTTTATGGCCACACTGCAGCTCAGCCTCATCCTGCAAGGCAGCTGTGCTGCTGCTGCTGCAGCATTTTAGGAAGGAAGTCGCTGGAAGCCAGGCCTGACTGCACTAACCTTGATCTCCCAAACCCACAGGCTAGTAGGAAAGCAGCTGGAGCAGCAACGTTTTTCTAGGGCAAACAATGCAACAGGAAGGGAGCACTGGCCTGGTGTTAGCGCTGCGGCTGCTAAGGAGCCATTCCAGTGGCTGAAACAGAAAGGTGAGCTCTGGTGTTAGCAAAAGCAAGCTCAGCCCAGGAGTCAGCAGCTGCAACTTGAACCCCACTGTGTGCAAAGGGAATGCAACTCTAAGTAAATAATTAGCACCAGCTCCATTGCCAGCTGCAAGTACATTAGCTATTTTGCCCTAGGAGGATAATCAGCCATTCCGGACCCAGCAGTCCCCATTTGTCCAAAGCTGCTTTTACACATTAGTAGAGAGGTACTACAGCATACCCACTACACCATGCAGCCACAAGTCTCCAGAGAGGCCCCCCCCAAACCGGAGAAGTTTATTTTCTTGCTATTGCAGCTGAAGCCTCTAAAGGGAAATAGCTTTCACCCTAGCCAGGAGTTTCAGACAACTGGGTAGAGCTGCTCTCACCCGAATTCAGCTGTGCAATTCATCCAGGCCAGAGTCATCAGTAGGCAGTAATTAGAGTTATCTGGCAACACGCTAGAAAAGGCATTCACATTCCTTCCCAGAGATCTCTCAGGCATTTGAACTACTGCTTTACAGACTGCATTGTGGCCACACCTGAGCTATTCCCCAAATGGTCACCACAGGCATTCCTGAGGGATCATCTGCAATTTGACATGCATGCCAACAGCTTTAGTTTCCTGAGCAGACCACCAGTTACCCAGCAATTGCACCCTCCAGTACAGTATGGAGAGTCAAAGCCAGCACCAGCCAGGTTGGGCATTAGCTTAAACCACACATCTCCCAGAGTTAGCAGGAGCCCTTGTATGTTTTCTACCCATGCCTGACCACAGCAGGAAGATTAAAGAGAAAGCACAAGCCTGTTCAAAAGCTCCAACTGCACTTAGGCAAGCATCCATGCCCATCTGAACACTGGCATCACATACTGGGCCCTGGCGAGGAGGAAAAGTCTCCTTGCACCACGGATGGCTGCAGCTGCCTCCCCACAGCCCACCCACCGCCCCAGAGCTGGGCTCAGCACCTTGCCAGAGCCCAGGCACCCCTGGCCGGACATGGGCTAGGGCAAGCACTGGCCCGGCTGCGTCTCCTGCTGGGGCTACTGAAGGGCTCAGCTCCTGGGGAAACTGGGGGCTCAGGGACAGAACACGCTCTGGCACTGGGTTCCCTAAGGGAAAGCCCTGACAGCAAAGCGTCACCTGTGAGAGAGTGACTAGGAGAGCAGCTGAGGGGGACAGGAAGGCACCGCCAACCGGGCTGTGGGACAGCCCCACTGCACACACAGCTTTACACCACCACCACGCTGCCCCCCCAAAGCCTGGCCCTGAAGAGAAGGGGCGGCAGCGCTCCAGCACCACGCTGCACCCCCAAAGCCTCTCCTTGAAGGGAAGGGGCGGCAGCGCTCCCTCAGCTGCCGAGACCGGTGCCCCGGGGGCAGCACCCCGCGGCTGCCCTGCGAGGCAGAGGGCCGGCGCAGGAAAAAAAAACACACGATAAAACGAGGGGGGGGGGGGAGAAGAAAAAAAAACCCCACCACAACAACAAAACCCCCCATACCAACAAAAAACAAAACAAGCAAAAAACCCAACAACATAAACCGACAACGCACCCGCAGGGGATGCACTCACCGATGGAGACCAGCTTGATGCTCTCCCGCTCCAGGAACTCGAGGGCCACCGAGACGTTCTCCAGCTGCATCTGGCGGAAGGTGGGCCGCTGGTGGTACTTGCGGTACATGCGCTTCTGGCTGAGCACCTCCAGGAGGGCGATGAGGCGCAGCCCATCGCTCAGGTCGTGCTGCAGGTTGCCGATGCGCTTGTTGACGCAGCGCAAGTGCTCGTTGCACCAGCGGGTGAAGGTGTTCTGCTGGATCCGCTTCCAGGGCGCGTCCTCCGCCAGGTCCTTCTCGGTGGCCGGCATCTCGCCGTCGGGATCCGCCGCTCTGCGCCCGCCCTGGCCCCGCGCCTGCGTGCTCATGGCGCGGCCCCGCTCCGCCTCCGCCTCCTCCTCGGCCCGCTCCGCCCGCTGCCCGCCCGCGCCTGCGGGGAGGGACGCGGCGCTCAGCGGCCGCACGGCTCCTGCGCCCGGTTCCCCCCGCCGCCGCCCCGGCCCGCCCCGCGCTGCTCCCCGGCTCTGCACAGCCCTCGCCGCCGCCCGGCTTTATCCGCGGGGAGCGGCAACGCCCTGGGCCGCCCCAGCCTCCCGCCGGGCCGGCCCACGGGGGGTGCGCGGCGCCCGGGAGCGCGCACGGCCTCCCCCGCCGCGGGGCCCCGCCGAGCCGGCCCTCACCTGCCCGCGGCGCCTGGCGGGGCGGGGGCCGCTCCCGTGGCACTGCCGCCCGGCGGGAGCGCAGCTCACCCGGCGCCGCTGCGTGGGCAGGAGCGCGGGGGGCATCGCACCCTGCGTGGGCCGCGGCGCGACCCCCCGGCGCCGGTGCGCGGCCGGCCCTTGCGCCGCAGACACCGCTGAAATTCGCAGAGCCCCCGTCCCGCTTACGCGCCCCCCCGGGCGGCGCCGCCCCCCCCCCATCCCCCCCAGTGGTACCGCCACCGGCAGAGCCCGAGCGCCCGGGCCGGAGGACGCTGCAGCCCCCGGCGCACGGCCAGCCCGGCGGGGGGCAGAGGTGCGGCACCCTGCGGGGGGGCACCCTCTGTCTGATACTCGGGGTTTCATCAGCCACTTAAAGAAAACAGAAACTGCAAAAAGCCGCCAGGTGAGGCTGGGGTCCTCGGGGGCTCCTCGCCTCCCTCGCTTCTGTAGCAGGTTTCCAGGCACGCCGCTCCGTGCCCGCAGCCCAGACGGTGACTTGCCACTGACTCACCTGGCGACAGCAGAGTCAGCAGAACCAGCCCATCGGCAGTTGCTGCGTGCTGACTCTGCAGGCTGCCCAGACGCCTCATGACACTGAGGGGTCAGTGAAAGCTGCGGTGAGGTGTCCCTGCGTGTCCCTGCCCCGAGGGAAGCCTGTGCCCACCCGCCCTCCCCTCGGGCGCTGATCTCCCGCACACTTACGGTCTTGGCTTTGCTACCAGGAGCTGCTCCACCAACTTCAAGCGAAGGGTACACGTTCGTACCTATTTACATCAAGGTTGGCACACTGAAAGATGGAGGAGTCTGCCTGAGAAAACAAATCCATTAAAACACAGTCGATAAAAGTCTAATCTAATTAAACGACAAAATTTCTCTGCTGAAATTAGAAATCAGTTTTCTAGTTAATTTCTTTCAAGGGTTTTATTTGAATGCCTTTACCTGGCACTGGGATTTTTCTCCAGTGACCTAACAGCTCCTTCCCCAGGCTATCTTGGGTTATATTAGAAACATTTGTTCACAAGAAAATAAGAAAGAAGCAAAGATGAAGGTGAGGTAAAGTGGGAGTTACACCTAAACTTCCATTGCTCCCCAACCAGTGTCACCTCCTGTTTCAAAACCATCAAAGAAATCAGACACTTTTACTACACTGAAACAACAAGGTGTATCCCATGGTACAGCAGCCACTGCCCTTTCCTCAAATTATTGACCCAAGCAGCAAGAAGGATCCAAATAAAAACTGAATTTAACTGTTTTTATTTAACTGCTTTTATTTCTAGAGCAAAACCAGCCACAGGCTGTAGAGGTGCCCCAGCAGGGCAAGTCACAGCTTCACAGCAGCTCCCTGCCATTCCAGCCCAGGGGAAAGCAGGCTGGAAACATGGGGCTCAGCCTTTTTTCAAGGGCTTTTCTCCCATCATCCTATACTCCATCTTTTAATAGATGCTAATTGCTTATTGACTTTTGCCTGGGTTGGGACTCCTTCACAATCATTCCACCTGGATTAGCTGATCACTTGTAAAATTCTAATTTCAGTTCCTTTCCACTCCCGCACCTAGTGAGGCACACTCTATTGAATATCGTTTTGTGCCTACACTACACTGAAAGTTGAAGCTTCAGCCACTTTTTTCTGTAGCAAAAGAGGTGAACAAAAATTAAACAGGAAAAAGGCAGAATCAGTATCAGGACCTTAATTTTTACCTTAAATATTTAGCTAAAATTTTCAATAAAGGTAATTTTTTCCATAGATCCAGCGAAGATAATTTTTATCCCAATGATGTATTATGCAATGACATGCTCTGCACACATGAGGACAGCGGTTTCTTCGAGTGGTTTTGCACCACGTCATCCATCCATGCATCCATCCATGCATCCATCCATCCACGCATCCGTCCGTCCATCCATCCATCCATCTCTCCCTCCCTCCCACCAGAAGCACTGAGGCATGAAACCAGATGTGAAGTGCTCAGCAAACTGCTGGCGCAGAGATGTAAGCCCAGCTCACACTGTCAGCCTTGGGAGAAGGGCAGCGGCACAGTCGGGGCTGTTGGGACGGTGCAGGGACAGCGGGACGCTGCTGGTCTGGATGCAGCAGCCCATGTCACAGCTGCCCTTCCCTGCACGTCACAGGGCTTTTGAACAGAATTTGGCCTTTTGCATCCTCATTGCTTTCACGATTATTGGGAAACAAAGACTGCTTTATGGGAAGAGAATGAAAAAAAAAAAGCAAAATAATTTCTGTTCTGAGGAACAGATCTTGTTTCCTTCCTTCCCATTCACAGATGGCCCTCCCAGCCGTGATCTGAGCAACATTTCTGGGCAGCGGAGCAGGAGCAGCCCCTGCTCGCACCCCATCGCCTGCACGGGTGGGTGTTTGAGCTCAGGAGAGGCACGTGTCTGGGAGCTGCCTGGCCGCAAGTGTGACACCTGGCTGTGGCACTGACTGCTGCACTGGGCACCTCCACTGGCATCAATGCCTTGTCCTCTACTGATGAGAGCGTCACCCTGCGCTGCTCTGTGATGGGATTCTTCTTGAGGTCATGTTTGGTCTGAGAAACTGGATTTCCTTTTAAAATGAAGTTGGAAGACACTTTAACACAAGTGAACATGTGTGTCAAGTTTTGTCAAGAGGCAGAGTAGTAAAACCAAGCTAACCCATGAATCTGTACTTGCTGGAAGAGCATCTTGGTACTGTGTATTATTACAAATGCATTAATGCATGCCTTGCAGGAATACCTTATGTCTATATTTATATGGGTAGATGTTTGTGTGGATATATGTATATATGCAAAGAAGGAGGGAGATTTCAACACTGCGCTCTGGGACAGATACTTTTTTCTTTTGATTTGTCCTGTATGATGAGGATCTTTCCATTCCGGCTCTTCCTTTGCTCACTAGATGCAGATACAAGGAAGGAAGGACACTGCCATTGTTTTTTTGGTTCTCTTTAAGCAGTTGCAAAAACACAGCACTGAATTTTTTCCACTGCTTTACAAATATTCTTCTTCCTCTATGATAATTCACTGCAAGGCTGGACTTAAAAAGACCCTGCTTGTTCATCAGCAGAGATCTTCCACTGCCACATACTTACTGTTTTATCATAGAACAGCTCAGAATATTTTGCATTTGAAAACCCAGCCTGTGCAAATGGTATGAACTGTAAGGGCATTTCGTTTCTCTATTTTTAGCAAAAAGACACTGAAGAATGTCTCTCAGACCAGAATATGGCATTAGGTTCTGTGAATTTACAGGGAGTTGCAGTTGCTTTGTAGGCAGGAATAAAAAACCTAGGAGCATAGTTTAAACTGTAAAGGTAAATAAAAATTGGCTGGCCTTTACAGGTCTGCTGCTGCTCTTGCTGGGATCAGTGATAATCCTTAAGGAAATTTAATCTCAGCACAGATTATTTATCGCATCTTTAGGGGGCCTGGAAGGGTATCGTGGGAGTCCCTTTATTTTTATTTATAAAATTAACTCCTGTTTAATTTTTTTGGAGCATCCTGATAGCAGGGGGAAATACCAGCTCTGACCTCTGGCTGTTTCATTCAGGAAAGGTCTGTCTAAGCCTGGCTTACAAAAGCAGAAGGGTGTGGGGAGTGGTGGCGCGAGCCCTCGCTGACATCAGGGGACAGGCAGCGCATGACGGGGTGACTAATGAAGTCTGAGGTCTGCTTCAGGGTAATCAACTTTATCACGGTCTCATGTGATGATATGTTCTTGGATTCCTCTGAATCATGGGCTATGAGAGATCCCAGCCATTTGGGACACTGTACGTGCTCTCTGCTTGACGTATTATTCAGCAACAGCATGCTTTGATCATAAGAGGACAATAATCAGAGTTAATATCAAATATTAATCCAACCTCTGCACAGCTTGCTTAGAGCACTAATCGGCCCTGGCTGAGCATTCAGGGCTGAGTCTTCGCAGGTGGAAGGGTTTTTCTCCACCGCTGCCAGATCACAGTTCACTTACCACCTCTCTGAGGATCTGCACAACTAGAAACATCATCTTTTAAAGGTTTCAGTGGTGCTGCTAATACACGAGAAGCACTGGGGGGTTTCCCCACACTATAACTAATACCGCTCAAATGACTTTGAAGACACCTCAGCAGAAACGTGTGGTGAAAAGCCAGCAAGAGGCTTCCATCCTTTCCAAAGGCTTCTGTCACAGCCACAGCACCCTAAAGATTTGCACCCCGGGGCTGTCAAAGATGGGGAGCTGCCAGGGCAGTGGCTTGGAAAAGGAATAACTGGACCATAGGCTATAGCACCTGGGTAGCTTTAGAAATCTATCAGGAGATTTTAAGTATTTTTAAGTTTTTGGCATATAATAGCCTTATCCACACACAAGACAGCATTGTGCGTTGCAACAAAAGCCAGTGCAACAAATACCATAAAACAAATTACAGCACCTTCAAAACACCGTGCAGATGCTAACCCTTGCAGCGCTGCAGGGAGACTCCTCCACTAATCCACTATGTGACGTTAAAGGTAGAGAAGCTGGGGCTGAACGTAGCTAAAGGTTTGGTTTTTCAGAAGCTGCAGTCACGGTAACTTGATGGGGTTTCATGACTAAGTGCCCATGCATGGCATCGCCACGCTGCCGGCAGCACCCCTCCTGGCTCGGCAGTCACAGCCAGGTCCCTGGGAGCAGCACCCAGCCTCCCGCGTCAAAGGTTTCCAGACCGCACATTTTCTTCACCCGGCACACTATTTACTGGGGTTTAAAAGACAATAGAAGTGTTTCTTTTTGATTGATGAAGTAGTCATTAAGCCTCTCCTTTCATTACCACGATCTCTACCAAGTGAAGCAAAACCGAGACAAGTTGTTCAGTTGTTCAAGTCAAAGCATGAATTAAAGGGATTGCGTCATGGGTTGCATTTTCCTTATTCAGCAGCTCTATGGAAGGCAAAGAAGTTCTGCATTATAGAAATATTGGCTAGGACATTTGATACAACTTGTTCTGAGTTTTTTCCATCTTCTTTTTCCTCCGACATCTGTTATCCAGGGAAGACAGCAATATGAGAGCACGCAGCAGCAGTTCAGTCCAAATCAGACAGAGGGATGTCTTTAGGCATCTGTAGAAATATGCTGAAAAATATGACTTGTCCTGGAATTTGTATTGAAATTTATCATTCGAAAGTCTATGTAGGCAACAGTTGCTTGCAGTAGCGGCTGTGTTTGGGGTGGCTTTTTCATCTCTCCGTGCCTGGAAGAATATGATTTTTCTTCTGTACATAGATGTCTTGCCGCATTGTATGTGTATCCAGAAGCTGAAACTGGTGCCGAAAGCATCCATCCATCTGGCAAACACAGTACTTTGCCAGAACTTAATGCACTGCTCTTGCTTTGGATCCCAGGGAGACTTGCAGCTGGAATTTAAAGCTCTGGTTTTGACACGGGCAGTAAATGGCCTAAGAGCAAGGCTGCTGGTGCTTTTTGCTATCCTGTGGCAGCTGAAATCTGGGAAGGCAACCAAACTGGAATCCCTTTAGCACATACTGGAAGAGCAAGGACAGGGCATTCCCTGGGAGTGCCTCTCATGCAGGAATTCATCTCATTTCTTTGTCCAAAATATCCTTGCCGCTTATTCCTATGGAAATGCTGCAAAGCTCATCTGTTTTCCTAGGTTCGTCTAGTTTTCTGATTGATAAACCACCACAGGGTGTTTAATTTTACTTCTAATTTGTGAAGATGGTTTTGAATGAAAAAATGTATTCACACAGCCATGGATAGGCATCCCTCTCTTTGCAAAACCCCAATAAAACGTGTCTTGGTACCTGAGGACGTTGAAACATCCCCACGGCTGTGCCTGCTCTCAGCCAGACCCCCCACTGAGCGCTGGGAATGCGGTGATGGCCGCGCTGTGGGTGTCCCACCAACACAGAGCTTACCCAAATAAATGTGACTTGACATATCAAACATGAAGCTGAAAAATTATTTGAAATAGCAACTCATTTTCAAAATAACTCAGGATCTGATTTCACGGCCTGGGAAGTCAGATCCTGTACTAAACCGCACCGTGCTCCAGTGTGCAGCTACTCACAGCTTCCTGCCCAGAGCAGATCCTGCAGGCACCCTCATCCTTAGGCATTTTCCGTGCTTCCTTCCAGCTTTACCTACTGCTTGTGTTTGCATTCAGAGTAACCAGAGCTCTCTTCCTAAGATGGTACACCCATTTTCCTCGGGGTTTGAGCTTCTTTTGTTGTGTTTTTACTCCGTGAGCTGGAGTTCACAGGAGTGACGGTGTAAAATCAGAATAAAACTTCTCACACCTGTCAGAGTTCATAGTGTGTGCAGAATTCCAGGTGTTCCTTGGTTATTCTTCGGGAGTTGTTTTAACCTGGGGTACAGGTTGCATTTGAATATGTTGAGTTTGAGTTGTGAGTAAATGAATAGTTGTGTTTGACTGCAGAGGAGCAGCCAAGCTCCTCCTTGGGACAGCTGGATGAAGCATAGGAAGAAACACTTTCCAGGGGAACAGTGTATATTTCTTAAACAAACCAAAGGCCTTCTGTGTGACATAAACAAAACTGCTGACCTACGAGCAGCCAAAGGGGGAGGTCATTTGGCTCTCCTGGCGCATGCCTCGGGATGCGGCAGCCGCACGGATGAGAAGGCTGGTGCATGGAGTGAGTGAAAACATGCACATTGTGTCTGGAAAGGCACGATGCTGCACAGCGCCCACATCTACCGTCCCCATTGCAGTGTTCTCATGACAGCAAATAATCAGCCAAAATCTGCTTTAAGTGGATTTGCTTTCTGCACAAAGCTGAAGTCACTCTCCTTTCTTTTTTTTTTTTTTTTTTTAAACATTTCTCACAAAAATATTCCCGGACAGGAATCTTGCATAAGAAGCCTTAAGTCTACTGACTCATTTTGAAAGCTACTTTATTAGCCCCTATGTGGGCTGATAAGCCTTGGCTGGCGCATAAGGACACAAGGGCCGTGCATTGTTCTGCAGCTCAGCCCCGTGTGGCTGGCAGCCTGGTCTGATCCAGACAAGCAATTAGAGAATTTAACTTCCTCCATAAATGCTTCTGTGTGTGAGGCCATATATTTGGGGCATTTCTCTGCTCAAAAGGGAGCTAACCTTCTGAGCATGTTGAATAACTAAAAGGTATGGTAGAGGCCTCTGTGGGCAGCGTCACATCGATTTGGGTGAGTATTAGCAATAATAAAGGGTGGAAGAAAAGCACTTGGACCCAGCCAGCAGTCACCAGCCTCAAGCCACTGTTCCTCCTGTGTAGTTGTTAGTCAGTTCTGCTGTTAATATATTGCACCATAACAATGTCCTGCGGCTGAGCTCTGCCCGGTAACACCCTGCAAGGAGGAAAGGCGGAGGCCGGTGCAAGAAGCACCAGCCTGGGGAAAAGGGCAGGGTGTTGCCACTGTTGCAGAAAATAATGGGAGACATCACCCCGGGGGTGGGTGGGAGGAAGGTGGCAGCTTGGGAAACCCTGGGCTGTGCGTGCTGGCACAACCCCCAGCAGGAACTGGGAGGCTGGCTGTCCAGGGATGGCTCCACGGGATATGTCTGGAGAAACCAGAGTCCCCAGATGGGATAAAACAGGGCTGGAAGAAAGCCGAGCACATCATCCATCCGTGTGGCACAATCTGTGCCTTACCTAGTCCCAGAAGCTTTTCTGGGTGTAAACTTATCCTAAAAACTGTGAGATTCCCCTGCAGGGACCCCTGCTCTGCTCTGGCTCTGCCCTTGTAGGGCAAAACATGCAATTCCAGTGTTCTTGTTTGTCTCACAACGGTGATCCCTGGATTTTGCAAAGCAACTCCAAAATCACTAGCTGAAAAAAAAAAAAAAAAAAAGCAGTAAAAGATACACTACTGGGAGAAGATGGCATCAGAAAGGTGTTACTGGTGGAGCTAGCTGGGCAGCTGGCACCTCTTGCTCCCTGTGTGCCAGAGAGAGACCTGAAAGGGGCGATAATATCAAGAATGACCCCAGTCACACGCTGTCTGATTGAAAAGGACCAAAAAGTAAAACCAGATCCTTTTCAATCAAAGAAAGGTGTATTTCAAAGGGCAATTCAGCCATGCTGCGGTAGTTGGCACTGCACATCAGCCATCTGGCACAGCACTCCAAGCAAGGAACCTTCTCTTTGTAAGCTGTGTGCATTGTGGCTTTTGTACAGGTTAAAGCACCAACAAAGAGGCTGGTATGGCACAGAGCAGGAAAAGAGAGCCCTACCAAGCCCAAGTCTGCTAGTTGGATCAAACAAGAACAAAATGTAACAAGGGAACAGGGTTGGGGCATGGCTTGAGACCCTTTTTTGAGAGTGGTCGCTGTGCCTTAGTCCCAGCTGCCCCATCGCTGCAGTGATGCTGTTAGAGAAGGGAGAGGGAAGAGTGAGACACAGCTACAGCAGCCTCAGAGAAGTGATTTTATCTTTACAGCCATGATGATAACATGGGTTGCAACAGGATGGAGGTGATCCAGCTGGGGCCAGTCATGCCCAGGCAGGGCTGCAGGAGCCTTGCAAAGCTCTGGGTTATCACCACTTCCCTCGCAGAGGCACTGGCTGTTTGCACAGGCACAGCTCGGTGGCCCCCCGGGTGCCTTTGATCACCCTTATTTGCTTTTGGCCTCTCTGAAGCTTGAGCCTGGGGAGGGAGGTGGCAGCGGCTCCTCTGGGGACCAGAACCCACCCCAGTTTGCAAGACATGCCAGCGGGGCCAGGCGTACCCACAGGAATCCCCTTCTCCCTGCTTTCCACATGGCAATGGTCTTCTGGATAGATCTCCTTTTTGCTGAACCTTGTCATTCTGCACGGACATGATCCTTTTGGCCTCAGGCCCCAGCCCTTGCTGGCTGGCAAGCTCCTGCTATGACCATGTCCTAAAGCGTCGGGCTGATGGGGGCACGGGCCAGCACACCTGCGTTCTCTGCGTCTCCCTGGGAGCAGCAGCTGGGAGGACTCTGCAGCAAAACCCTTTGCAGAAATGTGGCTGTTAATAACCCCTGGTGCTGCCAGTGCCTGGATGGCACGGGGACTGCGGTGCAGCCACAGCCCAAGGCCCTGAGCTCTGCACAGATGCCCGGCCCTCAGCAGGCTGCTTCGGCCCCATGGGAGCCTTCCTCCCGCTCCTTCGCCAGCCTCAATGGTGCTGTGCCCGGCCACGGGCAAACCCAGGGAGCCACTGGCCCGCTGTGTTTGTGGCGGTCCTCACAGCAGCAGCGGATTTTCCTTCTTCAGAGCAAAAACCCGCTCCCTGGTTCCTTGACAGCAGCGAGTTTCCAGTAGCGAAGCGGGGGCCGTGATGAAGTGGCTGTAAACTGGTGAAGCGCAACTGGAAAATGGCTTCGCCAATTGTGCTCGCTCCGGGAGCGCTCAGGGCAGGGGAGCAGCGGGCAGCTGCCCTGCCCGGCGGATCCCACCCCCGGCCGCTCCCAGACACACTAACGGGCGCAAAGCCGGTTCAGCGCTGGAGGAGGAAGGGGCACGGGGAGGACAGTCGCTGCCGGGGGGGCTGTGCGGGGGGCAGTGCCCCCGGGCCGGGGTGAAAGGCTGCGCACCGCCCGGGGCTGGGGGCGCCGCACCGCGCTCCTGCAGCGCCCGCGGCCAGGGGGGGCGACGGCCGCCGGCAGCGGGTGCCCCACGCCGGGGCCAGCCGCGGCTGCGGGGGGCGGCCGGTCCCGGCGCTGCCCGGGTGCCCCCGGCGGGCGGGGGGCTGGCGGCGGGGCTGCGCGGCCGGGCAAGGCCATTCCCGCCCCACCCCCGGCGCTGCCGCCAGCCCCGCAGCCGTGCCGGGGGGCGCTCCCGCCGGGCAGCTCCTCGCCCCGCCGTGCGCCGGGCAGCGGGCAGGCCCCGGGGCGCCGCAGGTCCCCGTTAACCCGCCCGGGGCGGCCCCGGCAGCCGGCGCGGTGCTGGCTCGGGCCGAGCGTGGAGCGGCCCCGCGGCGCAGGGCGGGGGGTGGGAGCGGGGCCGGGACGTGCTGCCCCCGCTGCGGCCCGGAGCGTCTCCTAATGCCGCAGGAATGCGGTTATGTCACGGCCGGTCCCCCACACGCCCTGCCGCCGCTCCCGGCCACCGGCACCGCGGCGGAGGCACGAACTGCGGCTGCGAGCAGCCGTACACCCGGGCAGCCGCTGCTGCGACACGGTTACCCCGACGTTTCGCACGGTACCTGTCCCGTCTGCGAGAGCTGCGGGCAGGAGGAGAGGAAGGTTTTAAAAAACTTTGCATTTTCCTTATGTAGCTGAGCGTTACCGGGGGCGATTCCTGGCTGTGCACGGATCCTCCGGGCTGAGCGCAGCGGGCACGGTGCACCCACGGCGGGGAGCACCCCAGGCTGGGGCCCTGCTGGGCTGCTCTTCCTGAAGGTTTGTATTCCTTCTTCCAGCCGAGGAGCTTTATTATTACAGAAAGAACATGAGATTTTTACGAGTGATTTTACAAATTAGTTTCTCAAATGGTTTGCAGCAGCGCAAGGAACGTTGCCGTCATTAAAGTTCATAGAAAGTATCAAATGCTCCAGTGCTGCAAAGCTCCTCCTTGTGCACCAGCAACAGAGTGGCCCCTGACTTGTTTAGATGCCTGACCCTGAAGAGCTGCTTGCCATCCCTCCACTGCAGCCACACAGCCACCCGTCCTGCCCGGGTACGCATCGGTGGAATGAGCTGGGAGCTGCACCAGCAGAAACCCAGCTACAAACATGATTTTAAAAACAAATAACTAATTATTTCCATTCACCACATTTAATCTGGGCTCATGCAGAAATGCTGTTCATCCAATAGTCCAAAATATGTCACGTATTAGGAGCTAAAAAGTCCAACCCAATGAATGAGTCATCACCCAGTGGATGAAATCCCATATCTTCATGGCTGCTCATAAATAAGACAAGTTCAACTTTATAGTAAGTCATAAGTAAACAATGAACTATATGAAAATCAGAATCAGCTGTGTTATAACTGGATGGGCACGGTGCCCACGCAGAAATGAAAAGCGAATGTGATACCATCATCGTTTGGCTTTGGAATCTGAACTTTGGGCTGAAACTCCTAACAGGGGGTTTGATGTATGTAGCAGGGCAGTTGGACATCCAGCCCTTCGAGGCCACTGCAGATGCCTGTTTGCAATAAACAACACATTATCCTGGCCGTTACCACTTCTGAATGTAGCCTCAGATCCTGACGAGCAGATTTTCTGAAACTATCTAGTATCTTCTTGCTGCAGCTCGACATCTCCAGGCAGCGCTCCCGTGCTCTCGCAGCCCCCTGCTGCATTGCTGCTCCCTCCTAGGCAGAAAAGAAGGGCAGCAAAAAGCTGCTCCTTTACCCTGAGATGAGCATCGGTGCACCCCATGCACCCCCCACAACTGCTGCCCTGAGTGCTGGGCTGGATTCATACAGCTGGCTGGGGTATTTTTGGAGGGCGGTTGGTTTGTTAATAGCAATTTGAACCAGCATTGCGAGAGAAGGCAGGAAATAGCAGAAAGTGTTTATCAACCTCTGCCTCACTATAAAATTAACAGCATATAAAACAGCACTGAAATGACTGGAAGCCTGACCGTGTGGTGGACAGCACAGTGGAAGGGCCACGCGAAAGAAGATGCGCTCTCGACACAGGGAAAGACTTCAGCACATCGCAGAGAAGGGACCATGAGCAGCGGGGGCAGCTGAAGCCACCTCCAGGTTTGAGCTGTGTCATGCTCCCGGGGAGGGTCTTCCCCAGCCACAAGTAGCTCGCGGGACTGCAGCCGGCTTTGCAGGGGCATTTACTGCAATAAAAGCATCTGTCTGCTCCTGAGGAAGAGAAGCATTTTTCTATCTTGTCAAAGACTTTGGGAAACGAATGTTTTTCTCTCCCATCTTCTCACATCCTGTTTGCGTTTGGGTTAACAGACATCATCGGAGCATCGCAGGCAGCAGATCCTTGGATTTTTGGGAAAACCAGGATGTGCTTGGGCAGTGCTGGAGGGGAAGTGACAGGTGAACAACGCTGAGCAGCTCAGAGGATTTTCAGTTTTCATTAGCGTGGCACCGTGCAGGATACCATTGGTGACAGAGGCCTCCAGAGCTAGCTGCCTGAAGAAAGCACTCCGGGGATAGGTGCTGGGCAGAGGAGCAGCCTTTGAAGACTTGCAGGTCCGTGTGGGTTTGGTGATGCACGCTGAGGTGGAGATGTCCTGCAGCTCCCTCGCCTTAACCTTCTCCCCTTCAGTGCAACAGAGCCGCTCAGGCTGCCATTAGAACAGCCATGGGGCCAGGACAGTAGCTGTCCGGCTATAGGAAGGGGAGATACCAAAACAGTTTTTCCCTGAGAGAGCAAAGCTCCAGCATCTGCCAAAACACACAAGGACACAGCCTGGCTTGTGACTGTCCCTGCGGAGCAGGGGCTGGGGCAGATTGGGATATCCGTTCTACAGTGACGCGTCTAGACATGGGGGGGAGATGATGCGGCAGAAGAATGAAAGCCCAGAAGAAAGAGTCATAAGTCTGGTCGCAGGCACTCAGCCCACCCCAGGGGATGCAGCATCTCATGCTGGGGGACAGGGCCTGGCTCCCTCCCCTGGGGCGCTCCCACTGCCCCCCCCACCCCCCCCGCCTCCGACTGCATTTCTCTAAAGCGCTGGGAAGGGCAGGGCCCTCTCGGGACTCCACAGATGGTTTCCGAGACCTCTCGGGAGACCTCCAAAGAGCTCCTTGGGCTCCCTCCTTCCTGACGGTCTTCAGCCCTTCGGCTTCGGGCGAGAGCAGCACCGCGCCCCCGGTGCAGGCTCTTCCCACCAACGATGCTCTGAACAGGGCAGTCGTTTTATTTTCTCAACCCCGTTACAGTTGCAACGGGACAAAACACGGATGTAATCCAGCCAGGGACTGCACAAACCCAAGTCACTACTTTCTGTGCAGAGGTCCTCCATGAACATTCTTTTTTTAACATTGGAAAATTATTGTACCTTGTTAATAAAGTTCTGTAAATGGATGAATAATTTCCACCAAGGAAAGAATGTAAAACTTGCATCGGCACAACATTACTTCTAATCAAGTGATCTCCATAATTCTCCAGAACAAATGGAACTTCATATTTTCCATATGTAACCATCTTTGTCACCCAAAGCACTTTGTATTCAATAAAAATACCAGCTTTCATTAGAGAAAAAAAAAAAACCTCTGGTGCGCAGTTTTCCTGGCATTGCACATCTCTGGTTCCCTCACTCAACATGTTTAGAATTAAATCACAAAACCTTAACTCACCCTCTAATGATCTGTTTGTTTCCAGATTCATATTCCCATAATATGTTTGCTGACAGCAGTTGGGCTGTTTGACAAAAGACAAGGAATTTCTCCCAGCGATGTATATTCGCTTCGTTCTGGTACGTTACAGGGGAAGGGTGCGGGCTGTATGAGCTGTCACCAATAACGTGACTGTAAGACCAAGCGTAATTTATTTAGTACAAACTAAATGTTTATACTGTGTTCTTTGTTCCAAACATTATCGCTTCAACATTCAGCTTTTTATGAAGGGAGCTGTGAGAAAG
This sequence comes from Falco punctatus, assembly GCF_963210335.1. Lineage (NCBI taxonomy): Eukaryota > Metazoa > Chordata > Aves > Falconiformes > Falconidae > Falco > Falco punctatus. The sequence goes on along the minus strand of NC_137583.1, from coordinate 10,708,271 downwards.
GTTGAGCTCTATTTTGAAAGGATTTTTAAATTCAGCATCGCTGTGAGTCAGAGCCAAACCCCGATGCATACGGTTCTCAGGAGGAGGATAGTAAAAAGCTGCTCCCCTCAGTTTCAGGCACTTCAAAACTGTTCTTTTTGACTTTGTGTTATGTGTTAGAACAGAATAAAAGCAAACCAAGTCTTGAAAGGGTATATTGTTTCAAAATAGATCTGAAATGTTACACCCCAAGTAACGCTGAATGCAGTACTTTGACATTATTGCACTCTATACCTTTCTCCCACCCTTAATCCCTTCACATTCATACCGATTTCACAAAGCACTTTGATCTCAACAGAAACAAAACATGTTGGGATGAAATCTGGTCCTACCAATATGTCCTCAGCCTTTCCCACCAGCCCACTGATGGATGGGGCCAGAAAGGTGTCCCCACCTTGGTGTCCGCACACAGCCACGCTCCAGGCAGCAGTGACAAGCAGGTGTTATTTAATGAACTGGTGACACCCAAACACAAACCAAATAAATCTAAGCCTGTCAAATAGGTGGCAAACCTAATACCTGGAGAGCCCTGGATGTGGTCTGCTTTAAAAGCAAAATTTATCGCATATATTTCTGGGTCTAGTGCAAGTTTCTCTGCCAGAAGGATAGCGGACATTGTTAATGGCATGAATAACCTCACCCCATAAAAACATTTGCCGCTCAGAAAAGACAACGAGAACAGGGAGAACAGCGAGGAGGATGGCAATGGTACGGGAAACCCACCTTGTAGCGAATGGCTTTGGGAGCCCAGTCTGCTGCTGAGAGGGTCGAGGCCAGATGTGGTCACGGGCTGCGGTGCCTGCACGGGGAAGAGCAATGTCAGAGGAGAGGGGCTCACCGAGCAGCTGTGCACGAGGGAAATACATTTCAAACAAGAGCAACTTGACCTTGTGAATAACTGCCCTTATCCACCTATTGCGGTAGATTGTCCACCTCTCATGGAGAAACCAATGTCAGATGTTTCTCTAAACCACACGTATTTTAAATTGGAACGATATAAGGTGGTTGTCCCACCTGTTATATCATACCTCATCACTGATTTCACAGTCCCCATTTCCTTGGGGTAATTTGTTCTATGAACAAGTTTTACTCCTAGAAAGAGTATCTTACTATTACTTCCATTTTTTCCAGCAACTAGAATTATCCTTATTTGCTTACTGCCAAATATTTTAGACAAAACAAATGAAATACCTCCAGGTTTAGCTGAAGAAAGGAAATCCTTTCTGCGGACTCCCCTTTGCTCCCTGCTGATGTGGCGACTCGAAAGACTGCAAAGTCCCGCAGCAGCGCGCGAGGGTGTTTCTCTGGGATGTGAAGCTGACCCTCCTTTATTACAGATAACAGCTTTATGGCACAGGCATTGTTCTGCTTTACCAGTGCCCTGTTTTCACAAGGTGTTTAATGAATAAGGCTTTCAATTGCAAAAATACAGGCCAAGATCAGGAAGGCAAATGACCTTTGTGCTTGTGATTGCATGTTCACATAGTTACGCTTATTTTCTTCATTAACGTATAGGTATCCCTTTTTAGTTAACACGTTTTATTTCATTTTAATAGGCTTTTTTATTGTATTTAAAAATACAGAGGAAAGCAGGAAAAAAAAATCCCATTGTTCTCCCACATGTTTGTTTTCACTACGACTGCTAAGAGGAAAAGCCCTTTACAAAAACAGGATACAGCAGAGCCCTCTGCACCGCAGCACTGTGCACCCGCCGTGCACTCGCACACTCTGGGCATGGTTGCAGTGGTAATTGAAAGTCCATAGAAAATCGTAAGTAAATGAAAAACATCAATGGGAGTTTTATTACCCGATTGAATGGGAGTAGCATCAGGTCACTACTGAATAAAGCCCACCAGCCTGGGCAGGTTCTGCTCCTCTTGGATGCATTACCATCTGCCTACAGGCATTTTTCCCTGCAACTTCAGTTATGGACAACAAGGGGTGTCTGCAGGGCAAACCGCACTGTTGCAGGAAGGCATCAGGCCAACAAGGTGCATGGCAAAAGCGCAGCAGCCAGCATCACTTGCTGGCTGTCCTAAGAGATGAAACACCAGGGGACCCATCCGATGTCACCTACCTCAGCTGCTGCCTGGCCCCAGGAGATGCCCCCAGGTCCCCCATCGGCCCCGCTGAGCAGCTGCAGGCTGTCTGTGGGGCGCCGCAGGAGTGGGGCTCCCTGTTACATTTATACTAATGACTTTTCAGAGCTCCTCTCAACATATCCCACAGCCTCCTTTCCCCTCACTGGGATTATTGCTTCCCCTGCTTGGTTTTCTGCCGGTCGGCGGAGGGGTCCCCCGCTGTGCCAGCAGCCCCTGGGAAAGGTGCCGGGGCCAAGGCAGGAGGACTTGCAGGCTGTGCTTGCTGCTAAGCGCATTCCTGTGGGCTATTGTTAAGAAAATAATAACAATTGCTGCTTTCTTTCTCCCCACACGTTAGCATTTGGAGGAGTTCATGCTTCCAGAGAATAACACTGACTGGTTCTCCGTGATACCGAAGAATAAATCAAGTGCGGTTACCAGGAGATCTGCGTTTCTGTAATCAAGAGCCTCATCTCTGGCCAGAAAGTACCTTGTGGGAATCGGGTTGTAGCAACTGGGAGGCCAGTAAAGAGCAATTTGAGCTTTTCCGACTCTGAAACACGGTGATTGCAATTCCATTCGCCTGGTGAGAAACTACCGCTTAGCAGCCATCCGCCTGGCAACCTCCTTCAGTCACCACCTCAAGACCATTTCAATAATAAAAAGAAAGCCTCAGATTTTAGGGAAATATATTTTCTGGTTTCTTTCTAAAGAAAAACACGTAACACCATAAGAGTTGAGGGGATTCTTAGGGCAAGGGGAACGATATACTACTTTAGTTTTAATTTTATAGGGATGTGGTTCTACTCGGTTTTCTTTGAACGAAGTGTAATCCCTCTTTCTTTACCAGAAATGATCATGGCTTTTGATTCAGCCTTGATTTCTGAACAAGAGGAATTATTACTACAATGTAAATGATATGATAAATGTTTATGCAAATCCTTCGATAAGACTATACCACCTTATTACTGCAAAATAAACATTCAAATTACTGACACGGTGTCTTTGAACCAGTGAGTGTTTGTTATCATTTGATAAACTGAAGAGCCAGGCAGACAATATGGATTTAGCACAATGAGATATGCCTGATATTACTTAGAATCAGACCACGGTGTTTTCAGCTCAAGGAAAAAAAAAATAATCCATTTATACCAAGAAGATCTCTTATTGTTTAGAAACTGCAAATCGACATCCCATGCTTTTTGCATTTATTGGTACATAGCAGCCCATCGTCAAAGGACAGGATTAAAGCATATGGCTATCATTTCTTCCTTGTCAGGGAGAAATAAACCCACGACACCCTCCCTGGCTGCATGCAAGGAGTTCAGTTACAAAACCATGTTGTTCCTGAAGCCTCAGGATCCACTGGCCGGGTGTCCCAAAAGGCAAGAAACAGCACTTCCCCAGGCGTCGTTAGGACAAGCTGGTTCTGAGCAATCCTCTTTCCGAGAACGGATCAGGGACAATCCTCCCGGCGCTCTCTCCATCCCACGGACCATTGCTCCCTGCCCTCGCCCCCCAGCCCCAGCCCTGGGGTCCCACACCATGCCCAGCCATGCCACCCCTGGCACCTACCGGCCGCCGCTCCCCGCCAGCCCCGCCAAGCTGATGGATGGAACTGCCGGGCTTGGGCTGGGCAGCTGCTGCTGTCCCAGCAGCGGGAGGTCACCAGGCTGCTGGTTTGATCTTCAGTTCATTTTCCATCTGAAAAGTTTAACTCCTTCACTCCCTGGAAGGCAAAATACCGGCAGGGCTGGCTGCGCCGCTGCTCATCCCTTGCTGGGTGCCCAGGCACACCTTGCACCAGCTGCCAAACGCGAGGATGCACACCTGAGCAAAACCGGGATGGGGGGGGGGGGTGTCAGGACAGGTGGGTTCACCCTTAGACTTGGGGGTGAGTTTGCTGCAGAGAAGCCCATGGTGAGATCCTTCTCTTAACAACTTCCACCCCCAAGCCCCATCCCAAAGCCTCCCGTATTCCCACACATTCCTGTGGCTGCTAAATCCCTGCCAGAGACCCCGGGGGCTTACACTTGGGAAGGGAAGGGGAAAACCTTTGACAGCACTTTTTTTGCTTTCTCACCAAGCCCCTGGGAAATCGCAGAGGGTGGAAATCGCTTCTGGCAGAGGAGAAATCCAGATCTGCGAGGGTGTGCTGGGAGGTGGCCCTAAAACGTCCCAGCCCCAGACCTGGTGTCGGGAACCCCCAGCCAGACCTAGCCTGGCCGTGTCCGTTCCTGGGCACCCACCTCCCCCCATGCTTCAATCGGAGAGGGGTTCCTGGGGACAAGGACAGGGTTTGGTGGTCCAGCTCAAGATGAAAGGGCGTTTGCTCATGCAAGCACAGAAGGAAGGAGATGCCTCTACTTGGCCCTCCCAGCCCACAAGGTTTCCAGCTCCCCGTGCACCAGCAGTGGCCCCTGTGTCTGGTACCACCGTAATGCATAAGAAGGGAAGGGCCAGCCACCAGGACTTGAAATACTGCTATTTCCAGCAAGCAAGATACATAAAAAGGTTACGTGATGATGTCAGCCCTGACCTCATGTTCCTCTTGCGCTTCTCTGCTGTACAGCTGTTGAGCAATGGAAACTTTCTGCATTTCAGGGCGCTGCTTTCTGTCCCCTGTTCCCCCGCTGCAGGCTCACTCGCACCTTCGGCCACCACACATGCCCCGTGCAGCCTGCTCAGAGCTGGCAGACGGGAATTCTTAGGCTCCTGCCCCACAGGAAACTAAGAGAAGCCTGGCCCCGGTGAAGGCTTCTTCCAATGCCACTTGTTAGGCTTGAAATCACGGTTCAGGATGAACCCTTGCTGTTGGAGCTGCTGTCACATGCGGGGCTGGCCTCTTGCCCTGCTGCGGTGGCAGCTGGAGGAAAGGGGACAGGCATGGACACGTGCCAGCTGCAGGGGGATGTGCTGGGTGGGCAGGCTGCAGGTCGCCACAGGGAAGGCCACGCACGGCAGGGGCAGGAGCAATTCACGAGGGCAGCAGGGCCAAGTGGCAGTGGAGGTTTTCTCACAGACCTGCTGCGCTCGGGGGTGTTGCAGTGCCCTGCGGGCACAGTGCGCCCCGGCCCGGGCACCCCACACTCTGCGCTGAGCCCAGCTGCTGCCCACCCCCCACTCACCCTCCGCATCCCTTCCAGTGCATCAGCCCACGCGCCCGCAGGAATCCGTATGGGTCCTCATCGCTGGCAACAGAGCAAACAACAAACACGAGGCTCCTGCAACTCACAGCTCCGATGCTGGCACATCCCACCCCACACCCTGCGCCTGGGCTTCACTTGCAAGCTCCCAGGGCACTGAGCCTTGATTGCATCCAGTGCATTTCAGCCCCATTACAAATAACATGAACCCCAGCCAGCCCCTCCAGGGGGGATGTAGCCATCAGATCTCTTCCTGTCCAGGTATTCCCAAAGGACCATCAGCACACCCCGTGGCCAGCCCCCTTGAGCATCCAGGCACCCCCAGTTACACCAAAGGTGATTTTTTTTGTCCCCAGTAATAGGAGCCTCGATGAAAGTGGAGCTCGAGCAAGCGAGAGGGAGGGGAGAGGCACCCTCCTGCCCTTTTCCCAGAGCAGGAGGCTCTTGACTGCAGCACTGCAATTCCAGGTGACACATGGCATCCCCCGGGCTTCACCGTTGATGGCGCATGAGACAATGGCCGACACATAATCCCCACGCAGACACCCTTACTGAAGGGCTGCAACAGCTTTTCATTCATCCCTGAGATCCGCCCCACTACACGACTTGACTTAAAGGCCAACATCTAAGATAATTTTTCAGATCTTGCTCTGGAGGGAGGGCAGCGCTGGGGCTTTTGATTTCAAGTATGAAAAATATAATTATGGATAATGATGCCTCTTGCTGCAGCGCAAGCAGAAACCTTTTTCGTTTCATGGCTGGTCCCTGTGTCCTAAAGTAAAAGAGGGTTTCTGCTTTCATTACAAAACATATTTGTATTTCAGCCTGAAAAGTCTTCTCATCTGGGAGCTCTCTAGCGGCCAGCAGTCTCTCCTGCATCTGGTGTTACTTAGCCAGCAATTTTTCTTCTGCATTGCCTGGGGGCCAAAAGTACTCCCCAAAAGGCGAAACATGGGTTAAAATTGTTTAGAGAACAAAACTCCGTTAGAACGTTTTATTGGAGTCCAGGGAAATTACTTTTAAAATACATACACATAATATTAGCAGCAATAACATACTTTTTAAAAGTCCACTGTAAAAGTAATGATGTTTCAGAGCGGAGCCAGCGTTTCAAAGCCATCTGTATGGAGATCACACCAGACGCATGGTTTATGTTTCCACTTTCTGCGGTGTGAAAGAAAATACACTGCTAAACGTACTTACCTTTAGCTAATGTTTGCTAAACTGGGGTAGGCTGGCTGTGCAATTGCTTGAACTCAGAAAGCTTCACTGTCACAGAAAGCCCAAACTGGGTTTTTTTCACTTACGGGCTTCTCCGCTTGTACCAAAGCCACCCTTCTCAGTCCTTGCTGGGTTCTGCACTACGACGCTTCAATCTGCTGTTATATTTACATTATTATATGGTGACCAATTAATCTAGGACATGAATAGCAAATGCAGGACCTATCCCAGCAGCCGTCTCACAGCGTTGCATTGCCACTGTTTCAGCTCACCTGGTGACCATCACCCTTCCATCCTCCCCTAGAGCTAGGTGAGGGCTGGAGGTGCCCGTGGCCAGGGAGGGGGCTGGGATGGCCACTGGGGAGCCGTGCCAGCCACCCTGTGGGACCCTGCCCCATGCCTGCCACTGGCACAGGGCAGCTCCAGCGCCCAGATGCCAATCATACAGTTGCACTAGTGGCATCTTAGCTGAAAACAGAGAGATCGGGTTCCCTCCATGTGCATCTCTTGCAAGCAGAAGCAAGGTCTCCTATTTTTCACCTGCCCACCAGAAGGAGCCCGGTGGGCTGCAGGTATTTGTGGGGAGGGGGCCAGTTCAAGGAGGTGCAGTCCCAGCTGATTTGGACCCTGCCCAGGCTATACCAGGTCCAAGCACATTATACATCACCTTTGCTTATGATTACCTGCCCTTAATTGACATTTGGGGGGGGGAGGGGAGCAGGAACTCCAGAGGGCTGTTTCCACCTGCAGAAAGATGCCACCAGCTGGGGCACAGAGGCAGGCGGTGCAGATCTGCTGGCATGCACACTCTGAAGCTAGTCTAAGATTTCCATGTCATATTAAAAAAACCAAAAGGTAGAGAATATAAATGATAAGGACAGAACAATGAAATCTGAGCAAACAGCTGATGGATTTTTTTTCCTAATTTCTTAAGCCACCTCCTATGTTTATAAATGAAAGAGAAACATCCAGAGGTTCCTAGTTTGAGATCACATTTCCTCATTAATCAGAAATTCCCTAAATATTTTTCAGTCTCTGTTTTTAGATGTTGCTTTCTCACAGAAGATCATCTAAAGCATTTATCTTTTTATTAAAAATACACCTTTTCATTAAAAAAACACACGTTGCTTTTTCATTCTTATTACAGCCCTACGTTTTCGTTTTTTTCTTTTTTTTTGATACGGGAACAAGCATTTTTCTAAACTTAAAGAAACCCTTCTCAGAAGGGGTGAAGATATGAAATATTTCTAAGATGCAGTTTTCTTTGATTTCCAAATCATTTGATTAAAGTGTTAGAAAGCTGTGGAAAATAATCCCAGTGAGAGAGGAGTAACAGAGCGCCAGGTTCTTCCTAAGCCTCTGAGACTCTTTCAAGTTGGTCTGAAAACCTCATTGTTAATCAAAATAATTGCATGAGAAACAATCAGAAAATCCTGAAATGTTCAAAATGAAAACTTGTCATTACAAATTCACCATCATGGCTGAAAAACAGATTATCTCTGTCAAAAGCTGTGGGAAAGTTTGCTTTGTAGCAGTAGAGGCAGAAACAAATATTTGCCCAATCTGTTTTGTTTATCCTAAAAACATATATACATGTGCAGCACTTCAATTAAACTCTGTTTTCTGTTCCCCCCATGTGCACATCATTTGAACTGCCCACGTGAGGAGCTTTTAAAGCATCTCTCCCAGGAGTCAGGGTGATGGCTCGGTACCAGTGAATTACTCAGACAGTTACGCCACGGCGGGGCAGGTTGGACTGCTTTGAATTTTAAGCCTCATTTCTTTGGCCTCACCTCTGAGTCCATTTAAACACCGCTGACCCCTCGCTATAATTTAGTGATTTAAAGCAGATGCATGTGCACGTGCTGTTATTGTTGCGGGTAAACGCCGGGTGCACCTGCGCCCTGCGGCACGCGGGGCAAGGCTGGCGCTGGCTGGGCAGCAGGCGCAGGGCGCGGGGGTTGGGGTGCTGACAGGGCTTGTTTGGCCAAGGCAATATGCAAATTCCCCAAATGACAGTATTTAAACCTTTGCAAAAATGGCCCGTTTTCTCAGGGAAGGGTGGTTGGTGCTGGGGATGGCTGCGCTGGAGGGAGAGCTTGAGCCCATGCGGGGACGAGGGGTGGAGGAACTGGACGCTGGGTGCCAGGGAACATCTCCAGCACCCAGTTGTGCCACGATACCCAGCACCACGTGCCGCCCCGTGCCAGCCCTCACCACCCTGACTACTGCCAACACTGCCAGCTCCCCTCCTGTGCATCCCCTTCCCTGCTAACGGGGGGCTTCTCCTGAGGGTGACCTTCTCTCCCCAGGGGTTCAGCATTTTCACCTTCACTGCTTGAGCTAGGGCGCAGCTTGCTGGGGGACACCAGGCTAATGCAAATGGTTCAAAACGCGGCCGATTACAGCCCTGCGGTGCTCACGAGCCTCTCCTCTACGTACCCTGAGAACAAAGTCCCCTGCACCGATCGTGGCTTCTGCAGGGACAAGCGAGTCACAGATGCGGAAGGGCTGCTGGCTGGGCTCTCATTTGTAACAGCTGTGAATGGTGCACTCTGTTTTGAAAATAAGGTCCATAATTATAAACACATCATTTAAAAATGCAGTTCTTTGAAAAAAAAAAATCAGAAAAATAAAAGGAAAAACCCTCCAGCCCAGTGGTCCAGCCCTCCTGGTCCACTCTCCTGTGGCAACAGCCTTCAAACTGGTGAAGAGGAGAGAAAAACAAGGGCTAAAAAAAAGAACGAATGGTTGCCACATTTAAAAACACCTGCTGGAAGTGACTGCAGCAGAACATAGTTCAGAATATTTTGGAAAATACATGGATGATGCCCCTAACCCCGCACTGCTTCTGATGGGGGTGGGGACCTCTAAGCACTCTGGGACCCTACAGAGCATCTGCTGATCCCACTGGCATCACATGAAAGTGCAATAATCCTCTGTGAGGTACAAAGATCCTTTCAAAATCGCTTCTTGCCCAAAACAACTCACAGCTAAACAAAAGTACAGCTTATTTCGTCTGGATTTAGCAAGTCTTAGCTCGTCATCATCTCAAGAGATGGGGGGCTTGTGCTTCTCCCACTCGAGTCATTGGGAACATTGCCACAGGCTCCAGACGGCAACCAGACCTTATCCTACCTGCTTATCTGTCAAGCTGACAACTTTTAATTTCCTAGGCTTGATTGTAACAAAAAATGTGCTAGAGCTAAGCATTGCTACAAGCAGAGCAGGAGAGAGCAGCTTGCTGCCACTGCACAGTCACAGCTGCTTGGGTCCCTCCAAGCTCAACACCCCCCCACCCCCACCCCCACCCCCCCACGCTAAACAAACCGTGTGCCCGGGACCCCTGCGGTGGGGGCTGAGCTGGAAGGGCCACCTGGGATGCCCCAGCCCTCCAGCTCTGGATCTGTGGTTGGGATTTCTCTTCCCTGGCTGTCAGGCAGCACCGCAGGTACGGTATGTGCTTTAGGCATGAGAATTCCAGCATTTTGCTACAGCTTTCCCGCTCTCCCTCCAGGCCCTTGCAGCACAGTGAAGGGCTGGCTCACCCCAGAGTGCTGCTGCCGGGACCAACCAGGCCCACGACAGCACACGAGTTTGCACAAAAGCACCACCACTTTTCTGCAAGATGACTGCTTTGACCCAACACGCCGTTTCTGGCAGCTACATGCTGGTTCCCTGCATGGTTTAATTTCATTGTCAACCCATCGCTGTAGGATGTAGCCGCAACATTTTTTTTTTTTTCAGTCATGGAAGCAGATGCATCCTGCGTGCATCCCCTTACAGGACCATCACTTCTGGTATTAGGCACCAGGAGCACTTCCAGCTGCCCTCCCTGCTGCGCTTGGCACCTCACCGGCATCACAAGCCCTTGCTGCGGCTGGCGACCGGCGACCCATCAAAGCCGACTGACAGTTCTGACCAGCTATTTATGCCTCCACACGCAGAGATACGGGTCTGTCCAGCAGAACGGGCAGAGCAGGCACGCTGCTACCAGCGGCAGGCACCTTCTTCCCACCCCTTGGAAGAAAAGGAGAAACCCAAAGGGAGTCAAGGACACCTTAAGAGAGGAACAGAAACCAACGGGGAGCTGCGCTGGGAGGGAATGAAGCCAAGGAGCAGGATTATAGATGAATAACATGTGCAGTGTAATTAATCTAGACTAGTTTTTATTTTATAGCATTAACAGCCCACAGTCACAGCATGCGCTGATCTGGTCCGGCGAGTTCCCAGCCTTCGCGGGGCTGGGCCGGATCACCCGGTGCTGGGAGAGCTCCAAGCGCGGCATCAGCGCAGGAAGCGGTGCCGGTGACTCACCGGCTGCGTGCTTGCTTGGAGACTAATGAACTAATACCTGGCACTCCGGCCCTTTCCACAGCCCCCCTTCCATTAATCTTCTGGTTAAAAAGCACAGCGGTTGCTCAGGGGGGAAAATTCCCACCGCGCAGGATTTGTGCCGGCAGCCGCCCTGCACTGACCCTCTGGGCAGCCCTCGCAGAGCCGAGCATCAGCCCCCCCGAGCCGCCGGCCATGCTCGGGAGCTGCTGGGATTTACGGCTCTTCCTCCCGCCTCCCTTGGGTGCTGGCTCTCCTGCGGCGCACGCCGGGCGATGGGGGTTTGGGCTGCGATTCCTGTCTCAGGGATGAAATACAAACGCAGGGTCTCGCCCTGGTGTCAGGCAGCTCACAACGACATCTTTCCTCCCATAAAAAAATTCACCTTGGCATTTTTTGGTAGATTCCACCTTCTGCAACAGCACGTTGCCTATCTGAAGTGCTCACAGTCAACCTCACCGCCCTCCCAGTCCCACACCCACGCAAACCCTGGAGATTTGGGGTTCTGCTTTCCCTAGGTCACAAATTGCCACATGCTGTCCCGTTACCAACATGGACCACCCCTAAAGAGCCCACCTATCTGTTGTGCCTACAGCAACACGGAGTGTTTCCAGCCTCAGAAGACTGAAGCACAGTTAAAAATCGTTTCTTAAAGCTCCCAAAACACAAGAGCTGCACAGTCCCCCCACAGAGCAGGAACACCCGAGATCTTGGAGACAAGCTCCACTGGTGAGCAAAACGTGTGACGGAATTTGATCTGTGCTTCCCCTTTCATCCAGGACAGGCTGGATTTAACAGTGCGTCTTCACGTGGAGAACTCCCGAGTCATCCCAGGGATGGCAGAACCTGCAGCCGCAGCCTTCGCCCCAGAGGCTTTGCAGCCTTGGGGATCAGGACAACCGGTACAAGCAGGGACTAGGGGTCCAGTTACCACAAGGCTACTTTACTCCATCCTTTGACTTTTATTTTATATTTGTATTTCTTTGATATAATAGAATACAACTTATTGTACATAATGTATACAAACTATATCACAATGCTTTACAGAGCAAAGCATGAATTACATGGTTAAAAACTGGGAGGAAAAAAAAAGATGGGCTCCTCTGCACTGCCAAGCCCCCCGTCTGCTCCCTGTTCAGTGACTCCCAGGACGCCCTGAATCTGCTGGGAAACTCCCACCTGAGTAATTACTGGCCCCAGGGTGAAGCTGGCCCATCACCAAAGCGCTCCCCCCCCTCCAGAGCATAGCAGGGCTGGAGCCTCACTGCTGCCTGCCTGCCCTGCTGCCCAGCCCTGCCTGCCCAGCCCTGCCTGCCCTCACTGCTGCCTGCCTGCCCTGCTGCCCAGCCCTGCCTGCCCAGCCCTGCCTGCCCTCACTGCTGCCTGCCTGCCCTGCTGCCCAGCCCTGCCTGCCCTCACTGCTGCCTGCCTGCCCTGCTGCCCAGCCCTGCCTGCCCTCACTGCTGCCTGCCTGCCCTGCTGCCCAGCCCTGCCTGCCCAGCCCTGCCTGCCCTCACTGCTGCCTGCCTGCCCTGCTGCCCAGCCCTGCCTGCCCTCACTGCCCTCACTGCTGCCTGCCTGCCCTGCTGCCCAGCCCTGCCTGCCCTCACTGCTGCCTGCTTGCCCTGCTGCCCAGCCCTGCCCACCCTCGCTGTTGCCTGCCCTGCCTGCCCTGCCTGCCCTCCCTGCCCAGCCCTGCCGCCTGCCCAAGGACTCAGCACATTTAACCTCCCCTTGTCCCGATCGCCATTTTCTCACAAAACGAGAAGCAGCGTTCTTTCTTTTGAGCAACATAACTATTCCCAAAGTAATTACTGTGAACTCAGGGAAAAAAATCCCCACGTCATTCTTTTCTCTGAGGATGAGCTATTTTTTGCAGAGCACATGGGTGGCCCCAGATAAACCACGGGGTTTGGCAGCGTCGTTCGCTGTCTTTATGAAAGCCGTAAATCCATCGCAGCGCCGCAGTAACGCAGCCGGGGCAGGATGCAGACCTGTCTCTTCTGATAAGTCTCTTTTTGTAGCTGCTTTATGAACGCAGCTAGGAAAACCACTCACAACCAGCGCTCATGATATTATGGGATATTGTAAGTGACATAAGATTGACGACTGCCAGGTCTCTCAGACCTAGCAATGAGAGTACTGGCCAGGGGAAAAGGGAACGTCTCGGAGGCTGGGAGAGAGCGGGGCGGTGGATAGCAGGAGCTGCCAGGAGCTGGGGGTCAGACAAACAACGGGGATGTTGCAAGGACAGGGGGAGACTGACCTTACTGCTACAAGAAAAGTCTTCAGATGGATCCCCAGTGTGATCCCTGAACGAAACACATGCACCTATGCAAACACACATGCATGTAGCAACAGAAGGAAGGTACTGGCTGCGGCTCCCCCCAGCACCTGCGTTACTGCAGAACATCCCATTGTGAGCAGGGAGCTATTTTATTTAACATATATTTGTAATGAGTAATAAGAATAATAAACCACCCATTTTCCATTCTCTAACCTAGTGGAATAAATGTATAAGTTCACAGCATCTGTACAACAATGTCATGTCCAGAAACTTCCCCAAATATGGAAAGATCAGAATATCCTCCTGAAAGAGCAAAATCAAACACACCCACGGCAGAACTGATGACAATGGGCAGAAAAAGAGGAAAGGGAAGGCGTGTAGGAATAAGTTTCTCTACAACACTTAAATTAGAAACATAGGTCAAATATACATTTGATGGGTTGGAAAAAAATGGTTAGTGGACAAGAAACCAGAGAGTTTTCCTAACTTCAGAGTCTACTTCCTCTCCTAATCCCTTTCATTCCAGTTCCACATCAATGAATCAGACTGTGACCTAAAACCTTTGCAGCAGGAGAATTAGCCAAATGCTTGAATTAAATATTGCTTATAAAAATCTATTTCCTTTTCTTAGCAGCAAATTTTCCAACTGGGAAAAGAGTTTGAGGCCCGCATGCTTTCTCAGTTTGTAGAAATAGAAGTTTCTCTCTGTTGCATCCCATCGCTCGTAATCTGGAAAAGATACAGCCTTACATACTGAATTCTTTTCCAGGAGAAACTCGGCAGGATATTTACTTAACCCGGAGGAATTCTCTACGTCTAAATGATCCTTGAATGATCTCTTCATTTTTGACCACACTTCCTGTGGTCCTTAAAACCACTTGAAGTACGACGGGTCTCCGCTGACCCCGGTGGCTGCCGTTCCGTGTTCCATGAATTCCTCCTGACCAGGACCTGGAACATCTGCTGCGGCTCTCCTGGGCTCAGCAGCCAAGGGATGAACCTACCCTGCCTTGACTGCAAGGTCAAGTGCTACCGCACGGTCATTCCGGGAGAACAAAACCCAAAACCAACAAAAAAACACCAAAACCAAAAAAACCCAACCGAATAAAAATCTCAGGCCCTGCCTGTGTAACTGTACTTACCAAGAGAGCCCTAAAACAGCCCAACCCCCCAAAACCCCCACGTCGCTCTCATTTTTATACTATATTTATATTATATAGTTACAAACTCTGCAGCAGACCAGCCATGGCTTGTTGAATACGCACAAATTCAGCCCACACAACGGCCTCGTGGATGAAGTAAATGCATTGCAAGATTACATGTGGCCACACTGGCAGAAGTAAATGCATTGCAAGATTACATGTGGCCACACTGGAAGAGGTAGGCAAACTATGGCTTGCAGCATTTCCAAGAACAGACTAAGATTTGGGGTATAGGAGCAAGTCCTGCCCAATTTTGCTTTTTATCGATGAAGGTACATGAGCTTTTATCTCTACTTGAAGTTTGACGTGATGCACAACCGATAAAGATGGCAACTATAATTTCAAATACTAAAATAGCAACGTGTTTATTTAATAAGTAATGGCTAGTCCATCCAAAGCTTCTCTTCCAGAGAAGGTTACAATTATGATTAAAATAAACATTTAAAGCCTAAACAGGACTTTGGTGACTGTGTTATGGCTCCATTTTCTTAGTCTGTCTGTCACCACTTTTGGCTCAGCTTATGAGCAGCAACCGTTTCTCAGACCATGGAAAGGAGGTGGTATCTTCCCTACAAACAAGCAGAAGACCATCACGTTTAACTAACAACGAAAGCTTTGCCTGTGGAAAATATCATCATTTAAGTTTCCACATTGGTGGCATAACTGGAATATCTAAGTAATCGCGTGAGCGTTTTCTTGGACTAGTTTTAAGATTACTGCATAAAGGGAAACACTTTGAAGTTCTGGCAAAAATGAGAACTGGAACTGGTGGCTTTATGTCCTGCTGGGCCTTTCAAGGACCACAGACATATATTTAGAGCAGCAGTTAGGTCAAGCTTTTCTGTTCTCAAGAAACATAGAAACATTTCTTGAGAATTCTTCCTTAAGAAGAGAGAAAAAGGAGGCAGTTCCCCTTATCTCGCTCCTGGCTCACGGAGGGCGGCTTTACATGATGCTCTGCAAATGCACAAGCGTGGGCACAAGCAGCACACGTAGTCCAGGGCCCACTGCTACAAAGCAGCACATGCCAACAAACCTGAAAGCATTGCAGACTGGATGTGAGCCCATTGCTGTGCTCTGTGCACACGCAGAGCCACCTTCCTACCCTCTCCACCACGCAGGCATGCTCCGGCCACAGGGTAGATGTCCTGCTGGCCTCATCCAGCGAGGCTGTCCCAACCTCTGCCTGGGCCCTCATGGTCTTGCAGGAACACGGGGCCACAATTCGAGGCAAGATCATAACACGGACCCTCCTGAACTACCCCCATGCAGATGGCACTCAACCAGACAGCTTTCGCTGCACGCAGGGTCGATGCTGACCTGCCATATCCTGCTGCCTCCGTGCAGCAGGCAAGACACATACAGCAAGCTGCGTACAGAAGTTATTTTGGTGGGTAAACAACAACTAGTGGACAAGACACACAAAAAAGGCAAAAAAATGAAGTCTAATATGGCATCAGTTAGAGTATTCTTTTTACTTTACCCCCCTTGCTTCAATTGGATTAGTACTCTATAATACAATCTTTATCACATCTTATCAATGAAAACATTACTCCGTTCTGTTGAAGCAGAACAGATTGCATGGCAAAGTATAATATCCTAGGATTTCATGCTCATGGCATGCTAAGTTACACTGATTCCTGTTCTAGATGTGCAAATGGAGATGTGTCAAGTTTTGAAGGACACAAAAGATGCTACTAAATACCCACTAAACAGCCCTTCTTCAGGAAGTGCTATTATGTAGATATTAGGACCACTGAAAATAGTCTGGAAAACAGACTGTATCCTAAGGCAGTGATGCTTCAAACATGTGCTGAAGCCCATAAAAATAAGTTAAAGGCTGTGTTGACAGACAGGATGAAGGGAAAATCTGTTTCTGGGATTAGTAGTTACAAAAGGTCTTCCAGATTCTGGAGTAATCACAGGATGAGATTTCCAGATGGCTAACCAGGATCTTAGTAAGACCAGGGAAGAAGCACACATCCCTAAAGTTACCAGGCACAGCAAATCTTCTAGATAAATGGTATCTCAAGGGTAGTCCTGAGAATTGCCACGTGAAGGTGGCACCCAAAATCTCCAAACAAGGGCCAGCCTCACCAAAACTGGTAAAAATCTCCTCACCTTCCTGGAAGCAGGAGTGAAAACTGCTTCTTGCCCTACATGTCAGCCGGGAACAGCAGCCCGTAGCCCTGGGCAGACCCGTGCCAGGGGAAGGGCACGCCGAGCCCTTTGGGCAGGATTTGTTTGGGGCACTGCTAGACAGACAATCCTGCACCCAGCGACGAGCTGGCACAGATTTGTGAGGTGCCCCAAAGCATCTCACTTCTGCCCCCCTGCCAGCTGCATTCATCTGCTTTTATAAAGGCTGCTGCTCTGGGATGCGGGTGAAGACACTTGATAAGCTCAAATTAAGGCATGAAGTGCCATCAGGGAGCTACCCCTCCCACGGGGAGCTGAAAAGACTGAGTATCTTCAGATGCGGTCTTCTTCAGGTTTTAGCGTGAGACTTGGGCATTAGGGCAAGCAAAACACAGCAGGAACCATAAAAAGCAAGTGGGTGGCATCCTCCAAAGCATCTCGGCAGCACTGGAGCCCTTCCCAGGGCCAGGCACCAGGCTGACAGGTCAGCCCAGCAGCGCTTCCCCCGCTCCAGCTGACACCTTGGCAATGGGAAAAGGCAACAACCAGAGGAGGGAAATCAGGAATCTGACCCAAAAGTTTGCTGAGCCAGCCCTGGCTTAAAGCTAGGGAGAAGTGGCAACAGCCGCTGCACGAGGAAGGTTTGGGAAACGCTGTTCTGCCCCTGGAATAATGCAACGCTTGTCTTCATTTACCGAGGAAATGGTTCAAAGCGGACAGCAGGCAGGCGAGTGCCGGCCGTTCTGCTGCACAGCTCGTCCAGCAGGCAGGGCTCCTGCTCCTCACCCACAGCACTGAGCCACGTCCTGTGCTGAGGGAAGGGCCCCCAGGCTGGGTCAGACCGGGTGGCAGAAGAGGTTTCTCCTAAGCTTCAGGAAAAGAGAAAGGTAAAGGCAGCGGCTTAAGGCCGAACGAGCCTCACTCCAGCCCCCCAGGAGTGCCGTAACACCGGCCCTTCGCATCACACGCGGTCAGGTTTGAAAACAAACTCACTGAAAACAACCACTAATGTTTGTTGAACACTTTTCACCTTTTTTAAACAAACCAACCAACCAACCCAAACAACTTTCAGCCTTCTGCCCTTGCGTGGCTAGCACAGATGAAGCTGCTCACCGACAGCGAGGGGCGAGGCACAGGGACCACATCCCTGCACAAGGGCAGGCGCTAGGAAATGGGGAACACACGCCTACTTTCCTCAGGGCAATTCACTACAGGACCAATTCTTTCCAGTAAATATGGCATAGAAAACCCAGGTGAGGAGAAAACAGGGCTCCAGCAGGCGGGCAGGCAGATCAGTGTGTTGCTGCCAACGTGCAGCTCACGCAGAGGTGAAGCCTGCCAGTCTGCGGCTTTCCCCTTCGGAGCAAGTTATCTCCCATCTAGGTACAAAACAGATGCAAGAAGCCAGGCCGGCCAGCACTCTTGGCTGCTCACAGGACATCTTTAAAAGCTGAATGACAAGCTGTAGAGCAGATGTTCACCCTTGGCAGCCACCACGGCTATACTGTGGTGTATCGTTTTGCTTTTTCAGCTCTGGCCATAAAGGATGCACATTTCCTCCACGCTGTTACGTAGAAAAGACTGAACCTGAACGTGGTGATACTTTCTAACAGACATCAGCAAACTCCTCTGGTAGTAAACCAAGTGCTTTACTGGCAGTTCATCAGTGCCCCGAACACCACCGCTGTGAATGACTAACACATTGAATCCCAGAAATGAGACAGCAGTTACTGTTACTTTATGGTTCAGGCATCATTTACAAAAGGCTTTTGGAGGAGTGCAAAAGCAGATTGCTGGAGGAAGCTGGAAGAGGACAAAAGAGCTGCCTGTGCTTTGCCTAGCACTCCCCAGCAGGCTGCAAGCACTAGTTTTCACATAGTTTAAAAGGAAAAAAATGAAAGTGAATAATTTTTGCTAATAAATTACAGTTTGAAATGAAGTAAAGTCAGATTCACAGAGCTGATTTGGCACAGGATCTTTCTTAAATATGCACACTTGAAGATGAATCACAGAAGTCTCATAAGGACACTGTTGCTAAAATTTGCTCTCCCATAACTGTTTAAGGTTCCTGTTCTGCAATAAAGATGATGTCATTACTTATATTAATAAATGTAATGGTGCTCAGATCAAATCTAGGCAACCGGTTTCTTCCCTCTTAAAGTTTAGTAACCATGTTAACTTTCTTACCAGGTCGGAGAGCGTAAGAACTGGCCAGGGTACAAACAGAAACACAGAAAGACAAAAAAGGTGCAAAAGTGACCCAAAACACATACTTGACGCATATTTCTTTTGTTCTTAGAAAACTGGCTAAGTTAAAAATGATGTGGTTCTCATTGCTCTCACTCTGTCCATATTAGGGAGATTAAACTTCCGCACAGGAGAGCTGCAACTGAAAAATATTGCCATTATACTGAGCACAAATAGCTTTTTTCTTGAACACCGAGCATGCACATGGCCTCCCCTCTCCCCCCCGGCTTACATTTTCTGAGATTTTTGGACAGTCAGAGAAAACTCTCCTTCCATATGTTCAGGATGTTAAGATTTCAACCTCCTTGCAGCAGGAAAATAAAGTCATCTTCTTTGTAATGCCACCGCACTGAGCACACACACAGCACTTAAAGAGTAATGCATGAACTGATCTCTGCCATTGCTGAAAACTGCAGGCATCCCGGAGCAGGTCTTGTTCCTGTCATGTCTGCAGACGCTCTGTTAAGGACTCCAGGGACATAGAGCAATTACTAGGGTTTGTTTCTGCTTTCCAGGAGCAGTTCTGTTTAGGAGAGAATAGAAAGGGATTATTTTTACCTTATAGTTTGGACTTACAGGGTGTGAACCGAATTTTTCTTCCCACAGAGATACATCATTGTAACGACTATGTATTATAGTGCCTTGGAACCAGGGGTTCCCTCTGAGCAGCGTACACAATCCCAGGCTAACGAAGGTGGAAAACAGGGCCCAATTAGCAGCACAGCTGGGGCCGCGCAGTTAAAGGACTGCTGCCTTTAGGCCACACACGGAGGGTTGCCTAAAGCTTTTTTTCTTTTGTTTTGGTGGGGGGGCTCTGTTGGTTCATGGGGTGTTGTATGGTTGGGGTTTTTTTGCTTTGAGTCTGCTAGACTTGACATCTGCATCTGGTAAAATTAACAAACTCTCATTTAACATTAAACGTAGATTAAAACAGTATTGTGAACTGCGCCGTCTGAATCTGCGGGATTGTAGGAGGTAGCTATGAAGCATTTCCCACTTGCATATGTATAGAGAACAAAACATTTAAGTGAAGATAATTTTTTCCATATATATTACACACATTATTATATACAATAGAGAATCAGACAAAACAAAACTAGAACAAAGATTCTTTGAAGTTTCAAAAGAATCTTTGTCTGTTTTAGCCATAAGGATGGCTTAAGCAAAGCTCCACAGATGAGGCAATGAATGAGGCAGTAGATGCATCAAAGGCATCTCACGTGTAACACGCGGTTTAGCCAAAGCAATACTAAGACCACGCAAAGGATGTGCTGACACCAACACCATTCTTCCTACAGCAGAAGAGGTCCACAGGTCTTACCTTCTCCTGACGTAGTCAGGTACAGGTCCACCCTTCCTGGTGCCCTACAAGTTCTGGCACTGCGACCAGCAGAGCCGCTGTTACCGAGGGCTGCGCTCACATCGGCGATGGCACCGCGCCACCTCAGACACATTTGCACTCGTAGGAGGATCCCCACCAAACCCTGCCCCGCCGCGCTCCCACAGCAGCCCAGACAAGCCTTTGCTTCCTGCAGACCCCAGTGAACTGACGGGGGTCTCTAACCGACACCCCCAGACGTAACTCATCACCGTTCACCTGCTCAGCACTGCAAGCGAACCCCCGTCACCCCGCGGTGCTGCAGAACGCCCCGGCACACCGGCAAGAGGAAGCCTCGGCTTGCGGCGGAGCCGCAGGTCAATGCCAGGAAGGGGAGAAGAATGGCGCGGGCCTCCTGGGAGGTTCAGGCAAGGGCAGGAACGCAGATATTGTCTCTACAGCCCCTGCCGTGCACAGCGCTTCCCACCTCGCTGCACCCCAAGCCAGGCAGGGCCAGCTGCTCCCTGCACCGGCCGCTGGCACCCAGAGCTGCCCGCTGCCGTGCTGGCTGAGGGCGGGAGGAGCGGGGCAGCAGGCAAGATGAGGATGCTCTCTCAAGGCCTGAAGAGGACTTTTCCCCTCTGAGGTAACCCCCAGCAACATCCCCATCCCTCCCAGATGGCCTCACTTTGCTCTTCCCTTCCTGACCACCCCCGCCCCATGCCTCTCCTTCGCACTGCGTGGGAACTTCCCCTAAAACACCGTTTTTCCCTCATCTCCTTCCTCTCAAGACACCTGGAACTTCCCCCAGCAGGCTCCTGCCACCCCCCACGGTGACACTGGCCAGGCCACACTTCCCAGGGCAGCAGCTCATTGTCTGTGAAACCAACACGCTCACACATACAGCACGGGGCTGCTGGGGTGACGCATTCAGAGACAGCACAACCACGGACAACAGGGCTTTTACATACAGAAGGCAAGTAACTTAATTCAGCAACGACAGCCTGGCATACGTGAGGAAAAACAGAAGCAATGACTACCAGCAAGGATTCCCTCCAGAAGGCTGTACGTGAAGTATTTTCCATCATGAAACACGTGAAGAGATGTATTTGAAATCTGTGTTTTGACATCTCAAGCTGTTAGTAGAAGCTCCTTGATTAAGAGTCAGTTTTGCATGCAATAAGCAATGCAGCACAAACAAAAGAAAGAAAAAATCCTTTCCAGCCCCAATGCCAGTTTAAAAGTGATTGGGAAACAGCCAATATTATTTGAGGAAGCTTTTTAAACTCCTCCTGACAAATGAAGAGATGCCTCAGCAGGGATCTGTGCACACAGCAAGGCCACACACCTCAACTCCAGCTTCACCCTCCTAACATGCTGAATTTGAAAAGCTTGAAACAGTTTTTTTACCTGAACCTATCCCATTAAAGCTGCACTGCGAAGCACAAAGCATCATCCTGCTACTACAGACTGTACAGATAAACTGTTTTATGCAACGCTCTGCTACACCAACTTGTCTCTGCTACAGTGTTCACTCGATTCAAGCAGCCCTGCCAGCACAGCTTAGCTGGCTCGTTGAGCTTGCACTGGGAAAATAGAAGCTGCAGAAATACTCTTCACATAAATGCCAGGCTCCAGCTGAGAGCCAACCCACAGGGCAGGCTGGGGTACACTGAGATGCAAGAGCCAGACAGTGTTTTTCGCTGAAGGGCAAGAGTTCAAAGTGTGATCGTACGGGCACTGCTACCCACGGGGGCTCAGTTCTCCCACTCTGGATGCTCGTACATGTTGGAGCAGGTGTAATCACGTTTAACGAAATCGCCCCGAGATCCCACGTCTCCAAATCTACCCAAACACATATCACAGCAAATCATCTCAGCTTGTGTGACTGCAGAGGAAACCGCATTTACAAGCTGTATGCAAGCAAGGCCGTTACATCTGCCCCAGTCTGCAGACACTCAACGATGGGGCGGCAACCACTACAGCCAGTGGAAAGCGGTCCGCTTGGCTCCAGGACCCCCGTATATGCAGAGCTGAGCATATAGGCAGCTGCATACAAGATTTGGATAGCCACAGATCTCTGAAGGGTTAGCTTTCCCTTTTTCACATCTTTATACCTCTTTTCAGCTTCATTAGTCAGACCCAGAAGGGTGAAGCGGTGGTGTCCCTAACCAGAGTGTTAAGAGGATGTGACTCTACCCTGAGTCATCACCCTTCCTCCTCAACTGGAGATGGCTGCTCACACCTGCATCGCTGGATACATGGTAACAGCCATGAAGACAGTCTGCTTTCCAAACTTGCTCTTCAGAGGCTGCAGGAAGCAACCTTCCCATTAAACAGTTATAACTTCGTATTTTCACAGTATCTTCACAACCCAAAGGACTGAAGAACTCCAGTATGTGCTCGAAATCTGAAGAATAATACAGCAGTTGTCTGACGAAGTATCTGAGCCAGCAGGATCTAGCCGAGGCCCTACTTACAGTCCAAGAAGTTTAAAAACTAACCCATACAGCTGCAAAATATGAGTAAATAGCCCATTATTGCTCTTTATTTTAGAGTCAAAAAAACTTACCATGTTTTAATAATCTCCAGTGAAATGTATTTCATGAGAACTAGAAACCATTTACACTAAATAAACCAAACGAACACCCCCATTACATGAGTCCACGTGCACATGACTAGAGCCGAGGTGCCTCAGTTACGGTATCTGCATCGCCCATCTTGACACATGTTACATCAAATGCTTCACAGATAAATTTCCTTGCCCCTCTAAGGGCAGTCAAGAGCAGAAAGGCTCAGCAGACCCACGTTCCAAGCAACACTGTACACATCTGACAAAGCAATTCAGTTCTAACCAAAGAAATATCCCAGAACTACTCCTTCCGCTGGAATTATTCCACCATTTGTTTCTTAATTACCAGGGGAAGCATCAGTTTGGGGCAAATAATTTTTTACCATGCTCTCCAGATTTGAAATGAGAAACACCATGTAAGTCACTGAAGATTTTTTTTGCTATTTGTCTACGAAGTCTCCTCTTGAAGAGGGGCATGGATATGCTAAGGAATACACTCACTCGCTGCAAAAGCAGTCTTCCACCTAAATAAGGGAGACTGTTAATAATTTGTTCGAATTATTAAGGATATAATAAGGATAAAAGCATAATACAACCCTGCTGGGGCACTATGACAGCAACTTCAAATTTACTATTGAAACAGATGGGTGACAGCTCTTTAGGAAGTATCGGAAACTAAGGAAGAATTGTAATTCAGAAAAGTCTGCAGAAGAAGGACACCCTATTGCTGCAATGTGTCATGCAGACACAGCAACACCTGGCCAACCCGAGCCTAAGTGCAATTAAAACAATCGCTCTGAAGTTGCTGCAGGCTACGTTTTCACTTATGTGCCACTACAATAATTACGAAGTGGAGAAAATGGAGCAATAAATGTCTGTTACAATGCCCAGCTACAGTTGAGATTACAGTCAAGTTCTGCAACACAAAAACTGCCAATCGACTGTGGCTGCCACACATACAACAGAACAGCAAAAACCACCTGTAAGATCACACCCAACGAGTCTGTAATATCGATACTAAATCTTCTAAAATGAGCAAACTTTACCACTGTTTCTCAGCTGTAGCATTACTCAGAAATAAACTAACTCAGTGTTTGTCTCCTCTGTCTGAGGAGGAGCGCTCTGTGCCGGTATTCCAGAAACAGGTATTTGAGATGAAGTTACTGGTAGATGTTAGGTACTACCAACCGTATCCCATGTAGAGCGTCTAGACAGACTTATTTAACACTACTTCAAGGCTTTTTTTTTGTTCCCCTCTCCCAAAACCCCGAACATCTAATGCATCTCATAGAGTGTTTTAATGTTAACTTTGATTTTAACTTTTTAAACAGAGACATTAAAAGAAAGGCAAGTTAGCTAGGCTCTTGCACCAGGACTTGCAGCCTGGAGTAATGTTTACTTAAACTACACCCTGGGGTGGATCCAAACCACACAAACAAGGAGGAGACTTCCCTTCCTCAAGCTGCTCAAACTTGCTGAAAACTGTGTGACTCAGTCAATACCCTCCTCCTGAGTCAGCACTGAAGCAAAGCTCCACAAAAAAAACCACCTTTGCACAGAGGTTGCACTCATGCTCTGTGTTCCAGCCCTTCTCTCCCTGCGTTTGCATAGAGATCTGCTGAAGCACTGCTTCACCACATTACAGAGAGGAGGAAAGGTCATACAGCAGTGAACCCCATTTGCAAAAAGTAAACAGGTAAATAGATTCCAATTTTAAAACAGGTTTTAATTGATTTCATGAACTAGCAACTTCTCTTCTATTGCAACAAAGCAAAGTGCAGCAAGTTAGTCAGAAGTTGTGGAGTGCTGAAATCTGGAGTTAGGCTGAATGAAAAAGACTATGTACAATACAAATCAGCTTTCTGTTGTGTTGCAAATTTATTATTGTAATTTTTACCATTTATTCATCCCAAAAGACATATTGCATATTTGGAACATTTTTAAATACGAGCCACTGTATTATTCAAGACAAGTAGTTTTGTCACATGAAAACCGATGACATACCCAATAAAAGTATTTTCCAGAGCAAGAACTCCTTACAAGAAATATAAATAGAATATAAACTTCTTAAATGATCTAGCATGAAGAGATTAAAATAGTAAATTCATTCTATACTGAAGGCAGTACTTCACCACTCATAGTACGTCTAAGGTGTTTAAGAAAAATGATAAAAAAAATAATCCATTTCCTAACAGAAACAAATATGGGCTACCTTTTTGGATAAATTTTATTCCAATAGAACAGAATGAGTTGATCACTTAACCCTTTTCTCGCAAGTTACTGATTAACATGATCAGGTAAGAAAAAATTACTTTTAGTTTAACCCAAGCTTTGCATTTGTTCTTCAGATACAATGAAGAGATGACATGCTTGGAAGCACATCTGCATTTTCAGTATATCACCTGACTTAATAAAGGAATTGCATCTCCATACTAACACCTCCGTTCCCACATTTGAAAATTATTTGAGAATCTCAATTACAGCTCCATTCTCATGGTTGCTAAATGCAAGGAATCTACGATCTATTTTGCTGCATGCAAGCGCAATCTCGGAACAGCGACGTATACACATGCACACACACCTCGGTGTGTTAGAACCATTACAGTTCCAGCACTGGGAAAGAACGCTGAGCTAAACTGAGTAGACTGAAAGATTTAAACAGTCACGTGAATAATTTAGAATTAGAAATACTTTATAGAGGGAAGCAGCAGTAATGGGCAACAACATGATGGGGCTGAGGGAAAAGAGTATAAAATACATGATCTTGGGAGAAGGACTGATTTCAATTCACTTCGAGAGTAATCTATCGGAAGCAATCAGTGTGAAAATCAAGAATGTAGAATAATTCATGCCTGTCAAAGCATTTTTGAAATAAAGTTCCACTTTTTTAAGTTTTAAGAAACTTAAGTTGATTGGTGTTATTAAACCAAGACTTCTGTAAGTCATTTGACATTTCAATCCAAGTGGTCACTACACTACTATCATTCTAATAATCCAGATTACAAACCAAATGACAGATTGCAAAACTAACTGAAGGAATTATTCTATGAACGTTTTCCCTACTGTCCTGCAGGGATCTGGTTTTGGCTCACTACCATTCAAAAGCATATGACAACAACCTAGAAAACTTCAGTAGTCAACCCTGTTAAAACCTGAAAGGGAAAAAAAAACATTGTTGAAGTGCTGAACAGTAATGGGAACAGGTTTGCTGCCTCAAACTGCTTGCCTGCAGTGGTTTGCTGAACAACATTGCGAAGTTAGATACCATGGGGTTGGGGTGATGCAAGTAATGCACAGATTTGCTTCACAAGATTAAAATCCAGATGCTAGAAGTCAGTGAATCCCAAAATCCAAAAAAAGGTGCTGGTAGACAGATGAACAGGAACACCAGAGAAGGATATAACCCTACTGACATGATATAAATAGATAATAAACTAATTACTGTAAAGACATGTTCTGCTTGACATCCACTCAGAAACAGTTTAAAAAGCTGACAACAAAAGCTAGAAGGATGAAGAAAAAAAAATTAAAAATTAAATCCATATAAAGTAAGATTGGAAGGTATTTTGATCACGGTATGTCAAAGTCCTGGATCAGGACATTTGCGGTAACAGAACATCCTCCAAGAGAGATATATTGAAAACCAATGGTTGGGAGACAAAGCAAGATGACCTCCTCGAACACAGCATTGGGTTTGGAGTTTGATTTTTTTCTTTCCTTCTTCTCCTTCCTAGAGGACAGCAGTTGCTCAAGTAACTTACCTACAGAGATGACTGATTCTTTTTCTGATTTTCTTAAAGCAAGAGTTCTTCCTTACTAAAATGTATATGCTTAACTCCTTGACATTATGCTTCTGATGTTGAAATCAGCCAGTGAAGTTTTGTGACTGTGGAATCCAGAAAAGCAATCAGATAGAAGTTCCCTCTACCGTTACCAATTAATGAAAATTTGAGCCTCTAATGGTCTTTACCAACTGAAACCTTTGTCTCAATTGCTGATTTGCCTTCTGCTTCTGGAAGCCTTTAGTCAAATATTGGTAGCACCCAGTTTTTAAAGCAGTAGCAAGTGCAACCCACTCTCCAAGCAGAAGAACTTGGGTCCGTGGGCAAACCTTTGCTTACTAATTTCAATGAGTTGGCACAAACTGAAAACCCAGGAAGGCTGGAAGAAGTGGGAGACCCATACTGCAGCCCAATT
Source organism: Falco punctatus (assembly GCF_963210335.1). Classification (NCBI taxonomy): domain Eukaryota; kingdom Metazoa; phylum Chordata; class Aves; order Falconiformes; family Falconidae; genus Falco; species Falco punctatus. The sequence goes on along the minus strand of NC_137583.1, from coordinate 10,681,487 downwards.
CCTCACCAGAGACCAACCAAAGGAATTCTGTGTCTAGAAGGATACGCAAAGAGGGGCTGGGATGGGTAAATCAGCTGGATCTGGGGAATTCAACGTAGCTGTTTGCTGGAAGCATGGAAGCAATCACCCTTCAAACAGATCCAGAGGTATACATGAGAGGGAGGGATATGTCTTCCAATTCCAATTTTCATATGATCAATTGCTAAATTAATGGAGACTCAAAATCTTGAGACAGGTGCTAATGAAATACTAATGGGGGATGAAAAGCCAGAGGGGAAGCAAGACCCCTGGTGGAAACCAGTCAGCTCCAGTGACTGGAGAACTAGTGCAGACGACCATCGCTTCTCAAAAGATGTTGTGGTGACCTGGTGTTTTAAAGCACTTGGATGCTGCTGGTGGAATGAACCTCAGCAGTGGATTTGTCATGGAGAAGATTCAAGCTGAAGAAATGATTATTTCAAGTGGTAGAACCCTACAGATTAAGGCAGGAGACATTCGAAATCTCATGTAAAGCACACTGAGAATTTGAACAGGTAACATACTTCAGAAGACTTGACTATAAAACAATCAAACAAACAAAAACTTAGGAAAATACTCCAAAAATACACGCACAGATGATTACCTTTGCTTCAGCCATCAGTCATTTGATACTAAGTCTCGCTAAGACTGTTTCATGAGAAAACTTTCCAATATGTTGTGCAGGGTCACAACTCTCCATTTAGCACCAAAAAAATCCAGATTCTGCAAGAAAGATCAGGCTAAGACTCTGGAAGAATGCATTTAATTTCAGCTAGAAGAAACAGAAAAGTTACACTGTATTCATTATACATAGTATAGTTGTATTTTTTTAAAGGCCTGCTGTTGTAGTCCCCATGTAGGTAGAATTCTTTTAAAAATTAAAAGAAGGTGCCTCAGTGAGGACATCAGGACAAAAGTGAAGCAGCATTCAGATATTTTATTATAGTATATCTTCCAAATTGAACTAGCAACTGATAAAACAACTCTCAGACTAACTTTTCTAGTATGAGGAACCTTTTGAAAACCTCAAGCTTCAGTGCAAGCTCAGAGCACTTGTTTTACAAGTAGAGCATCTTACACATTTGTGAAAAGCAGCTGGTTACAGTAACTCCAAGGCTTAGCTAATCAAACCTCACAACTAAAAAGAAACTAAGTATGAATGTAAAAGAGCACACACGTTTACCATAAACAAACGCAACAGAACACCAGAAAGGTTTGTGCATAGAGTGCTGGCAAAATAACTCCACTTGCTGCTTTAGTATCAAAGCACTGAAGAACAGCAGCTTCCCAGTTATCCAATCCTTCTCCAGGGATTCTCACAATGAGAGAGCGAACTGTGCATTTTAGCTCATTCCTGATCATTTTGAACATGCAAATGTCAAGAACTCCTGGGAAAGGAACTTTATTAGGGAACCACAGGTATACTCATAAGCACAAACCCCCATGCAATGTGTACTATGCACCTGTGTATATAATATAAATAGGCACACATGCACATAATTAAATTGGAAATCTTTCTCCTTTAATATGACCATGATGGGTCTCAAATTTCAGCTCTCTGATGCTCTAAAGATTTCTGAAAACCCAACTTTTGTCTTTAATCCAAGAACAAAGTTATGTCACAGGCAGTGTTGCTCAGCATGGGGCACCACCTGGCAGTGCAGGCCCGCCACGAGGTTGATCCCAGGGCACTCAGCACCTTCCCTACTGCCAGCCACGAGGGACCACTGCTCCACCAGGCTCCACTCCTTCTCCTCACACCATGGCTACATGCTACGGGCAGGGAGGAGGGAACAGAATCCATTGGAAAAGAAACAGTAGCTGAAAGAGGGACAAATAGAGAGTTCAAGATGCTAAAGAAGAGAGGAGGCAGCATCAGGCCCCCTTCCCCTAGAAGGGCTTTCCACTATTGCCCCACTATGAGCAGCCACTGCTCCTCCAATCTCACAACATCTGCCACAGGCACAACCCACCCTGCAGCTGTGAACATCTGCCCCCTGCCCCACAGCAACATGCTCCCAAGCCTTCCATGGCGATCGCCTCCCCCCTTTTCTTTCTGAAAACCACAGACAGGAGAGAGATCAGCTAGACAAAAACTGAAACCAGTGCAAATGTGAAATACAAGGAAAAAAAAATTCTTTTGCTATTACTGGACATGCTGCAGACATTGTGCCTAGTAAATGTGGCAACATCTAGCGCAAAAGAAACTTAGCATGAATCTTTTGTTTTCAAATGACATTCAACTCAAACATGCATAGGGAGAGTAAAGTTATTTTATTAAATCATGCACATCACGTGTGTTAGTGCAAATAGTTTAATCTGTACTCCAGAAATTCTATTGTATTTTTATATCTTTACAAAATAGATTTAAAACAATTATTTACTTTAAAAAATGTAATTCTGAAGTTAAGCATTTCAGAACAATATTTGCAATAACCTATATACAAGAGGTACTAAGTACCACTGGCATACGAGTGTTCTGTGGTTGGGTGGCTTCCTGCAACTGAAAAGGATGAAATGAATGAACTAAATGACAATATTTATTTTCTACAAGTCACTTGTGGACTATTTTTCCCACCTAATTATCCTCCCATTAGCAAATCCCATGTAACTTAAGATAAAACCTTTAATTAAAGGACAATGACCCTTAAAACCTCACAAAGTAAATTATATGCTAAATTTCTATTTAAATATTGAAACTACCTGTCGATTGCCATAACATTCTTTAAAGCCAATTGAATTGCTGAGATTACCTCCCTATTTTGAACTTTCCTTTAGCAGAGCCATTTTACTTTACCATTCTTTAGCATATTATTTAAGTCTTTAATAAACTTTTTTGACAGAACTGTTGAGCTGAACAAGACAACCACAGTCTACATTTAATTCAGCACTAACTACAGTGATTCCCACCAAAAGTCAGCAAATAGTAATAGTTATAGTACTTAGATAAGGAAAATAAACTTTATAATGGGGACCACTGCATCATACTTACAGCCATGTGATGAGGGATGCACAAAATTTTACTACCAAATTAAAATCATCTTCACCTGACAATACTTCATCAGGTGTATGATTCAAATTCTGTAGTATTTTATGTATCTTAGATTTTTTTCAGCTAATCACAGACGTACTGTAGCAGTTCTCTTAATAAAGTTACGTCCACAAAAGCTTATCTAAAGAGCTTCTCCAGCTCAAGTCAGAAAGTATCAAATGACTGAAAAAATAAATTGATACATGTGATATGTGAGAAAGTATTCATACTTTTAAAGAACGTATCTCTTTAAATATATGCAATTTAATAAATTACATTCAAACTAAAGTTAACGTAAGTTGAATCACTGCACTATGTCCATCAAATGACCAAGTACTTGCTCCCAGAAACACCTTAGTTCACTCAAGAACACACACATGCTTACACTCGCACACGCGCACACTAAATACTTCAGGCTGGTCTTCACCATCAGTATCTCTATCTCTTTAAGGCTGGACATGAATTGTGTTTATTCCCAAAAATCATTAATAAAGCAATCCTTATCAAAGAAAAATATGCTTCCTTCAGAAGGCGTGGTAAGAGAAGTTTTCTTAAGTCTTGTTCCCAACAGCTCAGTGACTAACAGCAAGTAAAACGGTATACTAGTTTAAAAAAAAATAATAATCTTTGTACTGAAAGGCACTGAGCACACTGTATCTGTTCTCCAAGTATCTACAGGGTTACTTGGCTTGGGTGTCCAAATCAGAAATGTATTTTTCCTTTTAAATCTGGCAATCAGATTCTAAAGTAAGTGTCCACAACCCTAGCCATTATAAATAATTTGGTACCAAGAAGCCTACTTTAGGCCACCATTGTATTCAGAATCCCAACATACTAATTTAAAACTTGCATGAAATTGTAAGCAAAAATATTGCTCACAGTATGATGAATCACAATTTTATTCCCTCTTTATAGACAGATACATTTTATACAGTTTAAAGCAAATGACCCTACTGCTGTTCTCACGCAGAGCTGTGCTGTATTAAGAGGTAAAAAGGAAGAGAATTAATCTGTTTTCCCTCAGTATATGAATGTTGCCAGCTTCTAAAGGGAGGACGGTGTATGGATTCAACAACAGTTCTCATGGAGAAGCTCTGGTTAGGCCTGGGTACAGCACCACGGCTGTTACAGCAACCAAAGCTGCCATCACAGGCATCCAAGGCCATTGTCTCTGTGTGGAGAGAAAAAAAAAATCAATATCATATTTGTTCTAATTCATACTAAGCAGTTTACCCCGTGGTTCCTGAAAGTCTTGAGTACCTGTTGATAGGCATCACTAAAATGTTACCCACGAGCCCTACTGCAGGCTAGTCCTGACTCAGAGCATCACAGCAAACCGTTTCTCTAGCAAAGGGAAGTCCACAGCTCTTCATGACTGAGGATCATCAGGAGAACTTTTGGCAGTTCTGTATTTCCAGCTTCATTACTGTGTGCACCTCAAAGAAATCTGCTATTAAACATGTGAGGGCTTAAGATCTTTAAAACATTGTGTACGCCAAGTAATCGCTAGACACAGGTTTATGCAGTACTGACATCTTTAACTTAGCTTTTGAATGTTTAAGTCCAGATCTATGAAGTTAGTTTGTAGCAGGATCCTTACAACATCATTTCTAGTGGACTGTCACAACATTTCATGACAACAATAGCATTTTAAAGAGGAGGACACACTGAGACACATTAGAGAAAATGCAAGCTGAGAGTTCAGAATACAAACCAACCACCTATTTCTCATCTTGTCTTTTTTTCCATCATCTTCATAGCAATAGTGAGAAAAATTAAAGTGTTTAGAGCCAGAGAGGAATTTCTTAGTCCATAAATAGGAACCAAAGCTTGTTGGCTTTTATTATTATTTAGAGGCAAACTCTTCATTTTTTCGTAGTTAATTAGGCAATTAAGTTTTCTTACAGGCCCTAGCATCGCAGCATTGTGCAAAAGGTAGCCCATTTGCTAAAGGCAAACTGAGACTGAGTTAGAAGAGGCACATTCAGAACCAGTTAGAACAAAACTTCACTGTTAGAATTAAAGAAATCACACAGATGTTAAATGATTAGTTGATTGCTCAGCTCATCAGTATCAACAGAATGGCATATTAAATGAAGGGTTTGCTTCAGGTAAGGAAATACCTGTGAGCATTTCACCATGCACTATTTTATACAGAGATGGCACGAACAGGTGAGAGGGACAAACATACATTGACTGAACAGTAGTGCTTGTACCTTTCGCTACCACAATGGGCCGTAACACCAATACAGGAAAGCCAGGATTAGGCCGATGAATACGGCTGGGACGGGTTGTAATATGGAAGGCTAAAGAAGGGAAGGGATATTAAAAATCACTTTGTGCTATAAATCATTCAGGTAAAGATGATTTAGAGAGGGGAAAATCAGTCAGTGAGTTCTGTTTTAATTGAAATGTATTAAAGACATCTAACACAATACAGCATTATCTAATTTGGTATACAAAGTTAGTACACCGTTCTACTCAAATGAACAGGGATGTTTAAAAATAAAGGGAAGTAAGCAGAAAGTGTTCTAAGAAACCTCTTGTCACAACTTGGAATTTAGCACTTAAGAATACAAATGTAAAATTGATTTGCCTGTATCTTATTTATTGTTGGTTTTAGGTTTTTTTTAAGTGATAGGAAATCCCATCTGGATTTCTTAAGGTACAAAGACTCACACCAGACACTGAATTTTCCACCTACTTCTTCATTCCTTGCTAGTTAGCCTTTCCCATTTCCATCACCAGCCTCCAAGAAAAACAATCTTTTTCCTCCATTAGTGAATCAATTACAACTATGTCCACAGGCAAACCCAGTAGTTCAAACATTTCCAGGAGATTGTAACATGACTGTACAATCAACACCGAGTTACCATAAAGCAGGGAAGTACTTTTCAATTAGACACCACAAAGATCAGCAACTTTGGCAGGTCAGCAGCCTTGTGGCCAAATGCAATTCTGAAAACTGATCAAGTGTCGCAGCTGGGCCAAACTACCAGCTGGCAGTATTGCAGGGTTCATCTAGCTTATGGCCTTGTTAGAGCCATCAACACATTTACTCAGCTATATTCAATTAACTGTAAACTACTTGACTTTCTGGATAGATAGCCTCTATCCTTAATATGAGAAAATAAAAGCAAAAATGAACTTCAATTTTTTTTGAGAATTGTCTTCTTTTGGAAGACATCTGCTTTCTCTGCATCCTAGCCTATATATTTGTGCACACACAAAGACACACAGAGGTTAAGTTCAAACCATGCTAAGTGTTTTAAGAACTTTTTTGTGCTGAAGCCACCTTGATTTTGTTCAGTCAAATAAATAATTCATGTTTGAAGACTTTGTAAAACATAGTGATTCATAATTTCACCCTGTTACCAATTTGTAGAAGTCACTCAATTACAGAACCTCCAGTAAGGTTCAAAACATTGGAATCGTAGAAGGTATTCTACTCCCTGCCACTCAATTCGGATTTGTTTTAATCAAGGCAAATATTTAATAGAAAAATTATGTGGAACTACTGAAGTTATTTTCATGCAGGACAGTTTTTGTGTCATTGGTGCCACAAATCAAGAGTGCCACCTTCCCACAGAAAGTACGTTGGTAGAAATAATCACAGCAGTGTTTAAAAAAGTGCCAGAAGTTTAAGTCAACCAGAGCAGCTAATGTTCTCAAACCATTCAAATAAATCTGTCATATAAAGCGCATCAGGAAATAATCAGTGACTACAAGCGTGCAAGCAAAAGTAGTACACCACACTGCTAAGCGTTTCAGAACACCACACTGCAGTTTTTTAAAAGTAAAACTTAAGTATAAAAACTCAAGACTTAAATGATATCCCAAATGGAGTACAGAAGCCTTGTCTTTCCTAACATTTGTTAGTTTGCTGAACAATTCTACAGGTTTGTTATCTTTTTTAAGTTCTACGCATTCATGGCTGTAGCATCTTGGCAAATAAAACAGACGATAAATATCCATATTAAATGAAATGGCCTCCAAACGATTAAATTTTCCCCTTCACAACCTTACCAATATATATAAAATCTCCTTATTGTAAAGGAACAGTTAACTAGGTGCTGCATCAAAAATGTGCATCTTGTATTAGAACATGAAGATAAGCAAACTCAGGAACAGATGGGCCGCAAAAAGGAACAAATCCCACAGCGGGAAGTCCCTTTCTGTGCAACACTGTCCTTAGAAATGAAGCAGCAGATAATGATTCCAGCACAAGGACACACTGGTACTTCAAAAATTTGACCTTGGAACTCAGCCCAGTATGCATGATGCTTCAAATAACCCCCAAGATAGATGTTTTACATTGCTGATGGCGAGTAACGCTTGCTTGAACAGCAAGCAAGCTCCTGCATGGTTGGATGCTCTTCATCATACCCTGACCTCCAGGTTTCAACTGTCATAACTAACTAACTCCCTCTGTAAGCAGATTTTGGCGACTGCTGTGGTTCCTCATGTCATCTAAATACTCACCTCGTTCTTTCTAAAATTTTCATTACCTTTCAAGCTTTTCCACTTTCATCAGGCGCTCCAATTCCCTTCACAGTATTTCTTCCCTACTATCCCCCTTTTTCCACTGATATTTTAATCCTGAGGTTAATAATTTTAACAGATCAGAAAAATCTCACATTCACAATTATTTAATCAGTGTGATCTATTACAGTGTGGTCTGTTGTTTGTTTTTGACTTCTGACTACTTTAGTATTATTTAGTATATTATCTCAGCATTGCAGAAGAATTTTAAGCAGGAAGCAGTTTCCAAAGGAATTGTAACATCATATTCTCGAAAATATGGCTGGAAAAAGTAAGAAAGGCTTTGAATTCTTTACAACTTTGACAGCTCTGCTGTGTTAGAGGTTTACATTCAGTAATTAGCTACAGCGAGAGTACTCATATAAACTTTGGACATCTAGCTGCCAGTTGATTTGAGAGGATGGTACCTGTAAAACCTTCTTTGTAATCAGAGAAATAGTTCTCTAAAGGGCTATTTACAGAGCATCCATTATCCTCCTGTTCTGTACTGTCCACTACAGGAGTTGTTCACCCTGCACTGATCATAAAGGCAGTACAGGAAGACAATAAACCAGCCATCCCAGGGTAGTAAGGTAGGTAAAATAAGGTTATGACCACCTCGTAACTTGTCTCTCACACCCTTAATGTTTGGAGGATTTCAGAAGTTTCAGCATTAAAAAAAAAAAAAAGTTGTCCCTAGCTGTAATCTCAATTCTAACGATACAACCTCTGAAATTAATTGCAACAGAAAAGAGTATTTTCATTAGTGAAGAGAAAGGATAGTTCACCTGCACTGTTTAAAGCATAAGCCCATCAGGGTTAACCACTGTTGAGAAACACAAGCAAGAGTAAGGAGGGAACACTCGTTGTAATAAATACTAATAAAATAAAAGCTTCTTGAAAAAGATTCATTCATTTGGATACAGGTTTCTCAGCTATTACCCGTAATATCATTTTCTGAAATTAAAGTTTTACTTAGTTCTGGTTCAGTATTTAAGCCAGCTATTTTCAAGAGAGCAGATATCTAAGGCCATACTTAGAACTGTCACACAACTGTAAATTTAACTTGCATGCATAATTGTAACAGTGTAGTAACCTACAAATTTGCACAGGTAGTACCAGAATGGAATTTGGCATATAATGCAGTACACAACTGTTGGTGTTTTTTTTTTTAAGTTGTCCTTTTCTATTTGACACTTACACACTCGACACAACTGCCAGTGTCATAACCCAGCTTCCCCACATTATTTTGTACAGACTTACGTTGTTTCCTTTTTCTTGTAGCAGCTTCAGGTTTTCTTTACATTGTTTGAGCTCTTCTGTGAGTGACTGGTTTTCTTTTTCAGCCATCTCATACTTTGCCTTCAGCTCTGAGAGCACAGTCTGTGTTCTTTCATACTAAAGAGAGAGAGAAAAAAAAAAAAAAAAGTCTGCAGACCCCCAGACACCCAACACATGCTTACGCTTGCAGAGCACACTGCGTCCTTTCCTGGCATCTGCCTAGAGCACCTCGCCTTGGATGAGTACTCTTTTCATAAAAGCAGGATAGAAAAATCTTAGTTTAGGTTTTCTCTTTTTCTAAATGAAAATTTTTGTTCCTGACTTTGAAGGGCTAGGATTACTAAAAAGAGGGAAATATGAAGTAAATGCAAGGCCTTAATTCATCTCTCATACCAACCTATTACTCACTATCATATTGGAAACGACTGCAAAAACTGTCAAGACAGAACAAGGAAGAGAACAAGGAGTCCTTTATATTTAAATAGTGTTCTTAGATCTAGGCTGTAGCTTAAATACCAACACGAATCAAATAGGTGCAAAAATCAACTTTCTGTGTAAAGTAAATCAAATCCTCTTCCCACATCACAAATTCAAATACAAGAAGGGCATTAAAAAAATTGTCCCTTATTACTATCACACAATAATGCTCAGTGTGGTCAAGTACAAACAATACTAGGTGCATGTGTCATGTTCCTACACTATAAGCAGCTTTTTCAAAGTCACATTTCAATTTTTTCAATAGATGCTTGTCAATAGACAAGCTTTCTAGTAGTCCTCATGACTTTGGAACCAATGACTTTCGCTACTGGCATTTACCACAAAATTTAAAGATTAGGCATACATCTGATTACAAAACCACAGACTAACAAGACTGGGTTTTTTGAAATCTGAAAATGGTAAGGAATGTGACATGGATGAATTAATGACAAAGCAAAGAAGAACTGCAAAAGAAATTAAAAGCAGTTTCTAGGGAAAACTTCACTCAAAATGCTCATAAGAGAAAGCAAATAACTGTTAGAGACTATGACCTTCTTCCAGACATAGTCTTTAGAGGCTATAGGAAGATGAAACGTATGCTCAAAATGCTAGCTTTTCCTTATGCACTTGCTAAACACCTTCAGCAGCCTAGTCATTCAGTAAGATGAAAGGAGACTTTTGTAACGAATGTGTAGTCCCATTGTCAAAGAAAAGTTTAAATCTAACTAGGAAGATCATACTGACTAAAAAGAATGAACATTGACTCATAACAGCTAATGAAACTCTATACCACAACGTTCAGGAAGACTCTGAATAGGGGTTTACCTTTCTGAACAGTTTAAAAGTAAATTCACTAAGGTAATGCAGCAAAATAAACTTTACAAAGTTCCCAAAACACATGCAAGTCATTTTATCTGAAATCTTCCATATTAGATTTGGCTCTCAGTTTATATAGTTCGTTATCATAAAAGTACTAGTAATAAAAGTATGAGTATAAAATATTTTCATCACTAGAAATGCTATATTTTTCCTTTTCTTTTAGCTTAAAAGTCAAAGGGTATTATATTCTTTCAAAACAGAAATAATCTTTCATGTTACCTCTTTCTGAACATCTTTTGCTTGACTCTCAGCTTCGCTGAGTTGGCTTTTTAGACTAGCTGCATCCCGTTGATGTTTTTCTCTCAAAGATCCCATCTGATTTTCAAGTTCCTTTCGAGACATTTCAAGAACACTTATATCGCTGGTCAGTGCTAAACTCTGTTTCTGAGAGCTGAAAAACAAAATCCAATTGATTCCTCATATGTTATAAACTTAAAACAAACAAAAAAAAAACGAAAGCACTTTTCATCTTCCAAAGCCTCACACATTATTTTTATTTAGTATGGAAATGTCAGCTTAAAGTAATCAGAGAAGTACAGATCATCATCGTCTCCCTATACAAAGTACTGACAAAAGGCTGGACATAGTCTTGCTTATAAATATATATGCACAGCTTAGTGTGTATAATTAATCATAATCTGTAATTTAATTATATCATTCCTACTTTTTGGTTTCTTATTTTACTTTTTATTATTCACTAAGTATTTCTTAGAGACTCCAAATTTGTAATGAGAAGTCTGTCCAAGATTTTTAGAAATATTTCACTTATTTGCTTACATACTTCTGTTTACTCCAGTTGCATAAGCGAATAGCTACTATATTCTTCAAGAGTTTAGTACAATTGTGTAAGAGTCATAGAAAGGTCTAAATTAAGCCATTACAAACTTCAGTGCAATAACCAAGTAGCATTAATTTGTGCCGGTGCAAGACAAAGGAAAAAAAGGGGGGAGATTTTGCATATATTCGTTATGCAAGTATTATATTTGCTCCTGTGACCTTCTGTATGGGAAAAACAACAGTGGAAATCAAGGCATGATGGAACAAAAACAAAAAAAAAGTGATTCTTGTAAAATAACACATTACTTCTAGAAATGTTTTACTGTGGAAATTTCCATTTTTCAATTAGATCTTACAACAGTGAGGAAGCCAGAAGAAAAAAAAAAAAAAAAAAAAAGATATCTAAGCATGATGGTAAGACTTGGTTCTACAATACAACAAAATTGCTGTCCCATATTTATTTAGTGAATTAATTTCTAGTATCTGAAACTGAAAAACAACATAATAATGGCAGATGAAGGGGTAAGAGGGGAAGGCGGAAGATGTAGACAGCCTTTAGTAATGTCATGTGCCCGAAGAGCAGAAGAAATACAGTAAAATACAAATACTTCTGTACTCTAAAATCCCTCCCAAAAGATATCACGGAGCTTGCAATAACAGGACTTGAATTTCTGTGTTAAGCATAGCATCATGCAGAGTGTTGTTTCTGCCCATCACTACTACATTTGTAATGTGACAGGCTTCCATGAGACACCATGCTATCTGAGAATCATTTTCCAACCCTGAATACTGAGAAAATTTTAGGTTAGGAAATCTATGTGGTGAATTATCCTTTTAAGTAGAAGTATAACTGTTAAGTCTAAATACTTGCACAACGCACACGTCCAAGTCCTTATTAAAAGCAGAAAAATAAGTCAGGTTACCTTATCAGTCATGTTACATCATCGCAAGTAATACACAAGCATTTGCAAAATAGAAAAAAATAGTTTGGTGTAACAATTCGACATGAAAGTGTGTTCAGTCCAATACTATAAGTAAAATTTCAATACATTCATCAAAACGCCATTAGACATGTAGTACCACTTTGGGGAAGAAAAAACAACAGAAAAACTCTCTTCAGCTACTACGATACCCTCCCAGACAAGTCTATCGTGCCCTTACCTAGAAAGCTCCTTCTCTTGTCGCTGAAGTTCAGATGCAAGCGAAGTATTTTCCTTCCTTAGTGTAACACATTCAGCTTCCAGAGCATTCCACTCTGCCTTCAACTTCTCAAGTTCACCTGCGATGAATAAAATTTAATTGAATCGAGTAAAATTATTTCATGACGGCTTCAAGTATCACCAGCTAATAAATGGAGGAAAAGCTGGTATCTGTTGTAAATCTCAAATACACTTGATTATAATCACGTCACATGAATTCTCTCACAAGCACCTATAAAACATTACAATACCTTCCACTGTTATGAGGTTTGTGAGCCATTAAACAAGCTAGTGCTTTTTTTTTTTTTTTTTTTTTGCAAGCTTTTTCTAAGGCACAAAGGAGTAGAAAACAGTCTGTTTATGGGCTTACTTTAGTATTTCAGGAACAGTGACAGAAAAGTATTTGAAGAAACTAATTCCCCAGACTTTAAAACAGCAAACAACTAGAATCACTACACACCACACCTCTGCTACAAGAAGCAGAATGTTTAAAACAATAACTAGAGGGTGAAAGAGAGACCTTTAAAATAAATCAGTCCCTGCTAAATAAGATAAAAATCAATGTTACACACATCTCACCAATACAATGTCAAGAGACTAGAGCCTGAACTGGTAAATGGCTTCCCTGACACCTTCAAAAATTAACCAATTCAGAACTTGCAGCATATTTTATATATGCCAGTTTCTCTGTGGCACGTTAAAAGTTTCAGCATGAGCTTTTGAACTCTGTTAGTGGATTCTCCAAGAACGGAGGCTACAGGCCCGGGGTCGTGGCACTCAACCAGCCCTTATGGCACGTGGGTGCGTTACAGGTAAAGTGAAATGCAAATGAACGAGCCTAAAAGCAGCCCTATGCGGGCTCAGAACAATGCAGTTTTGTGTCTCTACATCATGCATCCAGAATAAAGCTTTTATTGCAAATTTGTTTTAACATTTTTATGTTAAAAATGAGATGGTATCAACAGTTTTATTAAGTCATAAAATACAGTTCTTTGTCTTGAGTGAAGCTTTGCTAGAAAAATTAAAAGGTCGGAAGCTACTCACTTCTGGGCTTACATTATACCGAAGTTACACAAGTCCTTCTGGAAATCTGTGGCAGTATCAATGTCTCAAACAGCAGTTTTCCATCTTTTATAAGTGGAATTCTGCTTTGTCTACTCTTGATACCAAAGGGTACCTAAGCTAGTTTAGGCATAATAGAGAATTACTATTTAATGAAGCATACAAAACAGCTTTTGTAACACTACAAGCCTTGATGCACATATTATATATATGTGTGCATGTGTGCACATACATAAAGACATAGTAAATAACTACAGAGAGACAAACAGTGATTTGAATAACTGACATTCATCAGATAGACTAGTACTAACAGTAGTATCCTTCTCAGTGACATCCTTTTAAACAAATACCTTTTAAGCGAGTAGCCTCTTCCTTATGCTGATCCTCACACTGCTGGCATCTGAGCTGAAAACTGGCTTGCAGACTGACAATTTCTTTTTCATAATCTGAGGCATCTTTCCGCCACCGTTCAAGTTCCGCTCGCACTGTTTGCAGCTCATCTTGCAATGTAGAAATATCTGTATCTCGTTCTGATGCTGCCTTTTCCGCTACTTGTTGAAGTGACAGAATCTCATTTTGAGCACTGACTAGTTCATTTCTAGTGCTTGAAATTTCACTCTCCTTTTCCTCACGAAGATTCTCAATATCTTCTTGTAACCTTCGCAACTGAGCTGGAAAGCATGTGTGAATGTTATTATTTTGTAAAACTGTATTTACAGAAACTCTAAAAACCTAACTTGCTTTCTCAACTTGTTGATGTTTAACAGGACTAAAGAATCCTAATATTATTGAAAAAGATATTAATCTTGTCAAATGCTGCACCCTTGAAGAGACATGCATATGGGGGTCACGTATTACAGAGTCAAAAGAAACAAGAATTATGGTTGGACACAGCTTTCTTAGATAGGGTTACGCGTGCAATATTAAAGCAAGTCTCCAAAATCTGAAACCAAGATTCAGATCCAACTTCAAGGTAAGCAAAACAAGTATTACAGAACAAGGACACTGAGGGGTTCAGGGACAAGAGGAAAAGCAAGAAAACTTCTGTGACAAGCCAAACATTTGCAAAGCTACAGTGGAAATGTTTGCTTGTTCAGCAGTTAACTTGTAATGTCTACAAATATTTCAGGCACAGTCTCTAATTTCTAGTCCAGTATCCACATGTAGTAAAGGAAATAAAAATTACTTCTTTGCAAAAAGCATTTTTCAAAGTGCGAGATGAATTTTCAATTGAAAGGGACAGCTGCACCGAATATACTGAACTATAACAAGTCCTTCAGCATTAACAGCCTACTGTAAATGTGCAGCAGACACATACATGCTAGGCTATTTTACATTTCTGCATGAAGCAAACCTTATAAATTATTCCCATTCAAAACTGTTTCATTACTAAAACACATCTCTGAGCACAAATATTCTTCATAAAAATGCACACAAATAGAATTCAGTGCAAACAGCTGGAAAAAAGAAGCAGAGAGGAAAGTGAACTAAAAAAGAACAAAATTTGGTCAGTGTGTTTGTTTTGCTTTTTTAAGAGTACATCACAGAATTCACATGTATTTCACTTATTTCTAACATGGGAAAAAGCAATTAGTAAATTAATGAAGAATTGCTCTCAGAAGTACTTAATATCACTTGAAAACCTAATATAAGATACTGTAGAGGGTCAGAATCACACATTTAAGGTTTTATGTTTCAGAAACAAGGGAGAAAAAGAGGATAGTGGAAAGCATGGGAAGATAACCAAGGCTGAGTAACCTTCATAGATTACTTGTATTTATTTTTGTTCTCTCAATCCATTACAGAAGATAACACTGAGAACGTGAGCAAGTCTTGCCGTAAACTGATATAACATAAAAACCTTTTTCCTCCCCTCCTCTAAACAGGCTCCAGCAAGACATTAAAGAATCTATGGATTACCCAATTTCACACTCTGGAAGAATAAGACAGTACAGGAAGAAAATAGAATATTATATACTGTAATACGTAAGAGCTAATCTAGACAACAGTAAGTTAGATTTCACAGCAATTCTGTATAAGACGAAACAGTCTATCTGTTCCGTAACAAAAATGTTTGCAGCATGATGGATTTTTACATACGTGAGCAACACGACACTTACTACCATCTGATTTGTTTGAAAACAGTTTCTACAGGCTTATACTAACAGAGCAGCACAAAGTAGTGGATGAGAACAACCTGACAGTAAAACAACACATGACATATTACCTATTGCCTTTCCGTGTACCCATGAGAAGTCTTGAAACTACCAAACCAATATGCTAGGAAACCACATTTCTAAAACACCAAGAATTACAACTTGCTAATATAGCAGGTGCCCATTAACAAGCAAAGGAACAATTTTTTTTCAAACCATATCTTCCTGATATGATTTTCTTCATCAAACCAAGCTAAATTCCTGCTTCTCCGTAACTGCAGTAATACAAATAAATTTCTTTTTTCCCTTCTGTCTGCATTGTTAATGAACAACCCTCCCTTTAAATGTTCAAGCATGAAAACAATCCAAATGCATACAAGTGTTTCTAAAGTTTGGTGGAGTTGTAGAAATAACTTACACAGGAAAATTACTACCAAGAATATTGGAATGGTTTCTGAGGCACTGGATAGAATCTGAAAGAGCAATTAGAAAGAAACCTTCCATTACATCTCTTACTTATGTAGGCCATTACCTCATCTAAACTGAACGCTTCACTTTTTTTTTTTTTTTTTTTTTAAATAAGTAATGACAAGTTACTTGAATGTCCTTGTTTTTCCTATCTGTTCATCTGAAGAACTTCACACTTAGAGATAGGATCTCAGTTGTTTCTGTGGCACCTTCTCTTCTCTATGACAAACATATAAAACCATGTAGCACTGGCTGGCCTAAAACATTGATTCCATGAAAATGCTTCAAGAAACGTTACTGCATGAAGCGGCCAAGATTTTTTTCTCCACTGCAGTTTGCAGAGACTGCCAAGAAAGAATCCTGACATCCTGACAACTTTTCTCAAGTTCTGAGATGCGTCACACCCTAAAAGTTTGGGAAGCAGCAAGCATACAATGAGCATCGGGACATTTTGAACATTTTGAACTACAGTGGAGAGAGAAGAGGAGGAAACATTAGCAAGACCTCACTTGAGAATGGTTCAGGAAACAAAAAGCACCAAACTGACAAAAGGCATCTTGCAGTTAAGTCTGACCCTGTCAAGCTTCTACTTGGATTCTCTTTTTTTTTGAGAGAAAAAAAAAGGTTTCTTTTTTTCTGCATGGAAATAACTATCAAATTCTAATTTTAACTTTTGCGACAGCACTTTTTTACTCGGAGAACTTTTATTATGAGCAGGGTAATATTTAAAATCAAATTGCTCATCTTGCTCTGAAGATGAGCATTACGTAAACTCCTCTTTCTTACAAGAGCAATGGCAGAACACATAAATATTCTTTGCTGACACTCATACAAAACAGTGCTATTACATAAGCTTCTCAGTGTAACTGGTATATGACAAGTACTACGTTCCACAACAAATTACTGCCCATGACGTAATTTGCTAAAGCCATTTTGATTTCCTAAGAAAGCGAGGACTGTCAGTCCATCTTCCTGTCTGTTCATCTGCCTTCCAACCGTTTTCAGGTCCAAGCCAAACAGTACGCTGACAACAAGCCCAAGGTACGAAGCTCCAACGAGTTTCATAACGATCAATAGCTGTGTAGACGCTCCAACTAACGCCTGCCCTAACGACTTACTGATTTTAAGGCGAGACAGCCTCTTGATCGATGAGCTCGCTCACATGCACAGGCTGACAAGCTAACATGATGCAGAAGTTATGTAAATCACAGGATCCCCTTCTGCTATAATTATTCTGCACTGAAAAGAACGTGTTTGGTGATATTGTTTTTTCAAAAAAGCATAGACAGCGTCTCTGCTGCAGAAGTTTTAATGCATGCTCTGAAGTTGGATGTAGATCTAGATTAAAAATTCCTTTGCTAGGATCCTACTAATGAAGTGAAGGCACCAAGTAGCAATAAAACACCCCTAAACCTTCTGAGTGCCCTGATCACAGCAAAAATCCCTGGATCATTCAAAGCTGAGAAAGCTGAAGGAGGAGAGCTATGTGCAAGAGATTACATCTTTTGCATTTTCGAAGTTATGACTACAACCACAGGAATTGACAGGAAACATTTCACAATAAAATTCAAAGATATGGTGAAAGAAATCAGATTTAAAACATACACTTAATTAACATTTTCCTTTATTAGTGCTTATGATGCCATGGAAACAGCCAAAGCTATATATTTTCCCTAAAGAGTGGGGTGAAAAAAGTAAATTCCTACCTTGCAGAGCATTTATTTGCTTGTTAGATTCTTCAACTTGGACTCGATAGGCTTTTCTCTCTTCTTCCAAGAGCGCTATAAATGAAAGTGAAAATGTGCCCAAATTTTTGTTAGTACTTCAGCTGCGTAATTAATTTTGGTCGCAACTTCCCCTTAACTGAAAAGGTTAAAACAATCGTATCATTTCAGTTATCAAAGCTAGTAATGGTGTAAGTAGTTTAATAAAAAGTTAATATTAGGACACCATTCCATTATTGTGGTAGTATTACCATTAATTTGAAATTAATACAATCTGTTGCCTGAACAAAAAACTCCATGTGTGCTAAACACAAACGGGTGTGGGATGAAAAAAAAAAAACAAGTGCTGTAAATATATCCCATAAAAAACACTGAACAATATGGAATGAAACTGGACTACACTGTTTCCTGTCAAAAACAACCCACAGTTTTGCTGAGGATAGTGACACAGCTACACATCCGACAGGATGATCTAAACCAAATACATTAAACTACGTAAATTATCTGACTGAAATACAGATTAATCAGTATCTGCAGATGAATATATTTTATAAGAATGCAGAATATGGAGTTCAAGTATGTATTCAATACTATGAAAGGATGTTGGTTTATCTTACAAGGGGTAATGGTTTTAAACTAAAAGCGGGTAGAGTTTTATTAGGTATTCGGAAGAAATCCTTCACTGTAAGTGCGGTGAGACACTGTCACAGTTTGCCCAGAGCAGCTGTGGATGCCCCATCCCTGGCAGTGCTCAAGGCCAGGCTGGATGGGGCCTGGAGCAACCTGGTGTTAGTGGGAGGTGTCCCTGCCCATGGCAGGGGTTGGAACTAGGTGATCTTTAAGGTCCCTTCCAACCCAAATCATTCCACGATTTTACGATCTTGAATCAACAAGTCAGAGCTCGGTTGGACCGTATACAGAGTTCAGAAAAAAGCAAAGGTTTCTGATATTCTGTGCAAGAGATGGGAACGCTATGAAATTTATCTAACAGTCAGCAGAACTGAACCCCCTTTTAGGACTACCTGATAAATACAACTTTAATGGATACCCTACACAACCAAGTTGATCTGGGTCTCACCTTGAAGTTCAAAGCATTTTTGTTTACTTGTCCTAGCTAGCTCTTGGGCTTCAACCAGCTCCTTGTGCAGTTGCTGAATTTCTTGCTTAGCCTCAGTCTCTGATTGTGCACCCTGCAATTCATCTGATAAAAAAACATTTATTTTTTTTTTTAATCATAAGTTTGTACAACAGTTTAATTTGCACTGACACATGATGACTGGCAACTTTTTACTCAAATCATCCAAAGTTAGTTAAACTAAAATTGTATTAGGTAAATATTAGCAAAAATATTAATATACTTTTAAAAGGAAAACATATGCAAACTTTAAAATATTCATTACATATACAACATGCAGCGTAAAACAAAACAAAACAAAAACAACACAACCAAGAACAAGACAGTTTTTTTAAAAACACTGTATAGATTGGCAGGGATTCTAACAATGACAAAAATGAAGGAACAACAAGCCTAAGACAATCCTTGGCTCTGTTTACAACTTATTTTTAAAAGGAAGCTACTTTAACCCTCTCCCCCAGCACACACTTCTCAGCAATAATTCCACATCCCCTACCTCCCAAGCCCACCCTCCCAAGCCTGCTCCTAAGAGCACGTACCAGCCCTGGCACGCAGCTACGGGCACACGTACAGACCCAGCCTTGTACTGAGGCTGGCTAATGCCACTCAGCTGCAAGAGATTATGCAAAGAGTTGCTATTAAGTGGTTTGCTACGGCCAACCAGCCTGCTACCATGCAAGGCTTGGCTTCCCCCTCTCCTCTGTGGACCATAACTACAAGGAAAGGAAAAAATTGGGGGGAATTTTCTAAAACAAAATTAAGAAAATAAAGAAAAGTCCACCCTCCTTATTCCATTCAGTGGCCTAGTGAATACTAAGCTATTTTTTCCACTGTGTCTTAAAATATTAGATATATCTTTAACGCAATCAGGTATCTGTGCAAGTTATTCAGACTCCAAATAAAAACATTTCTCTTCCCCACAAGTCTATTTTAGCTAAAATGCATATTAAATACCTCTTGGGCTTACAAGAGATGACTTACAGTTGTGGATAAATTAGGTAGTTTTAAAGCTTAACTTTTGGCAGAATGTAAAAGAGGAAAAATAAGTGTTTGTGACTAATTGCAGTGTCCTCTGATGTGCACACAGCAGAAACTAGATGCAGTAACGAAAAGGAAGACAACTCTCCAGCCTGCAGGCATCTGCAATGCCAGGAACTGCATCCAGGAAACTCGCATTCACTAAATTTTCCTTAAGTAGTGCCTGGGGCAGAAACAGATCTTCCAATAGGCACAAGGAGCATTCAAACTACATAGGTAGAGGGCTAAAACTCTATAGAAAGCCTGTTAGGTGAGAATGGTAAAGATGGAAATCAGTGAAAAAAGTCCAGCTGCGCATCATGGGAGAGGGAGAACAAAAAGGTAGGTGTGTTACACAGCGAACTGTTTAATGTATGTCTACCACTACAGACCATATGGATTTCAGATAAAGGCACACTACTTAGAATAAAAACTGCAAAAAGATAGATTACTTTGGTTGTCTGGACCTTTCACTAATAAGAAAAAAAAAATACAAGCTATAGTTTAGTTCGTCGTTATACTTTTGACATTCATAATTGACTGTATGTCATCAACAAAGTAATCTTTTTTTTTTTTTCTGTTTTCTTCATTAAAAATACTGTTTACCAAATCATGTTAAAGTATTCACGCTGTATCCCTCGAGGAAAAGAGGCTATGTTTCTGCTGTTCTCACAGTAATGAATTGGTGGGACGGATCAAGTAGAGCTGAGGGTACACATGTGCTTTTAGACTTTTTCAGAACAAAATTATGAGAGCAGAAAGAACAAAGAGGACTACATATTTCATCCAAATGCTTTCTTTTATGGTTTATTAGAGTTCCAAATCCAAGTTTCTCTTTATTGAACATGTTTTGTTCCTAGCTTCTCATGGATAAAGACTTGGGGCAATTAGACTCTCAACCCTCTTTAATGAGACTGTTCTGAAGAAGTGGATGAGGAAGTGGACAAATTATGCTCCAATCACGTCTGATAAAGAAGCAGTGTCCCAAATCCAACAATAGGCACCCTAAATGAACTTTCTGGTGGACGGTATTTTCCAAGCAATGAAAGCATGCATCATAAAAGATAATACTGCTTCAAAGGAGATGAGGAACTCAACTTATGGGACAACGTTTAAACAATTTAAACAATCAGTTTAGCAAAGGCACAATCAAGGTAAAGCCTTTCCTACAAAAATGCAATAGGGGAATTTCCATATGCTTGACATGCTTCTAAATCAAAAGCCAAGCAACATAAGTACAACAAAATAACAGCTTTTCAGTCTTAGCCAAACTGAAAATTTCTTTAATGTCTTTTAGTTCAAAGCAAACATTTTTTTTGCTAACTCTAGTTTTGAAAAAAATCCTTAGTGAGTAGGATCGCTCTATTTATAAATAACAGAACTACTAAATATCATCAGGCTTAGAGCTAGTTCCGTTAGAAAGCAAATTCACATCACAAAAAATAATTTGCTAACTAATATAAAAGGCTGCAATTAGAAAAAAAAAAAAAAAAGAGTATTTGAGCAATTTCCAGGAGCATTCAGTATTGAACAAACTGTTCTGAGAGAAGTCTAAGGAATTCTATCATTAACTACAAAAAGGTACCAAAACAAAAAAGTCAAATACAACAGTTTGAAAACCCTTGTTCATTTATTCTAGCTCACTGAAAATTTTAATCTGTGTTCAGACTGTTTGCCACATTGCACAATACATTCTTAATTAATACCACTTTGTTTCCCCTGCACACACAGAGGTTTCCCTTAACATCAACTCTACCAGTAGATTTAAAAATGCTAAAAAAATTAGCCTGATCCATACAAATCATTGCTAAAGCACATAAATATTTCTCCACCTTCAATCTGGCTCAAGAAAAGGAGTCTAACCCATAGGCCAGTTTTGGGGGAAAACTACCATTTCTAAATTATTACAGAATATGATGGTGTGCAAAGGAATACTTTGCAATTTTACGATCTATAAAATAAAACTTTGGTTAAACCAATTAATATTTACAAACACGAAGATATCAACAGAGTTCTGCTTATATGTTTGCTTTTACACTTTTGGTAAGATAGATGATACAGCACCACACATAGGCTGTGGTCTTAATTGATCCCTTATCCGTATGTGCCTGGCCTGTGGAAGCACATTCATGAGCAGGGTGGTACTTCTCCAAGTCTCACAGCAGCTCACTTTCAGAATTTTGCAGGATTTCTCAGGTTACTCAGATGACTCTTCTCAGAGTACTCAGTGAAGTCAAATAAACGATTAAAACACTAAGTTTTCTTCAGCTTCATAAGATCCACATAAAGTAAACTGTATCATATACTTAAAATAAAGTATCTGGCTATTGCAACATAAAACGCAATGGTTCCCAAACTTTCTAAATCCACAGACCATTGCTGATTTTCAAAATTTCTCATGTAAATTACCACTGTTCAGCAACCTCTCAACTGAAACCACTTTTCATTAAGATTCCATGGATCAGTCTTATAGTTACTATAAAATCATAAGGAAGTTGATAAGAACAAGATTACTAACCTTCCAGTAACATTTATTGCTTCTTTCCATCTGTTTAATATTTTTGCTTAACATACCTGGTTTTAACTTTGCAAAAAGTAGTCACAAACAGCCTGTCTAAATAGAAGCATCCAGGGAACTGTTATTAATGGCCAGAATTCATTTACCTTGTTGGGGAAAGGAAGAAAAACAAACCCCAAACCAACCCCCAAAAAAGTAGTTCTACTAATCTGTGACAGCTTTTCCCCTTCCCCTCTTTGACAGACTCTGACTTGTAGAAAGCTGAAACAAATCTGGAATGCACTCAAAATTTATTGATGGAAAATACACTTGGAGGAAACTACAGCAATTAGAAGTCTCATCATTTTCTTGTTCCAATGATTTGTTTGGCAAATTCCAACAGTTAAACAAAAAGGAACGCTGCCTTTTCCAGCAGCCGTTTCCGCATTCCAAACAGCTGCCAGATGAGAAATGTTCTCACTCTTCCTTAATTGTACGACTGCATAACAAATCCACTTGAAAGTCTTTCTGTGGCAAAGATGATCCTTTTTAGGGCAAAGCCAGGCATGTGAAGTAGCTCTCTGACAAAACCTCAAACAAAACTGCGGGTTTATAGGCTCTTCTTAAAAATTACAAGGGAGAATGATTCATTGTACAGATATTTTTTAATGGTTTCATGACAGCAAAAAAGGAATGCCCATAAATAGCCTCAAGAGAAAACCAGTTATTACAATTACTGTGGTTAATTACAATATGCAATTCAATAGCAAAGCGGTCTATGCAAATAGGTATTTTTCTACTTATTCACTAAAAGTTCTGTAACAGTTATGGTTTAAATCTCCAACCGAGTAAAGACAGATGAAGCCATGAAAACATCCACATTAGCAAAAGACTGCTTCCATGTTACCACAGAAAACTTGATTTTAGTCCTTTAGGAGTTCAGTTAACCCTCCCTGCCACTTCAACATACCCTGTACAGAGAAAGTGTAACTGCACTTGACCCTTGCTGTGACATGAGGCTGTTCTCATCTAGGAAGTAGCACGCTCACAGCAGCCTCACCTTGGTCTTGGGCTGTTAAACCAACCTTTCTGAGAGAATTTAGTAAGACTTCACTTGCACATAAGGACAATTCAGGAATCTGTGGTTTTCAGCCTGAGGGGTACACGGACTACTTTTAATTTGTCCGCGGAAGATAACCGAGAAATCCAGTCAATTGGGAGTAGTCTTCAGTTGGCTCTCTCAAAACTGTAAGAACTAGAACTGAAATAATTTTGACATAAGCTGAACTTAGATTCTCTGCTGTACTGTTTACATACAAAGGGTTATTCTGGCTGTGAATTATGTGCATGTGACAATGCTCACTGGAAGCAAACTCCTTAATGTGTATCCCATTCTGGACTTAAAAGTTCTAACGCTTAACAAATATCACGCTTTTCAACTGTATTTCTCCTCTCCCCACCCCGTCCCAAATAAAACTTGTTAGAAAACCCAATTTTATTTCCAGATTCCAAAAATAAGACTGTCATAATCACTATGAACATCATTACCAGGTTCTACCCTGTAACATAGGAAGTCACTGCATATACTGGTTATTAATTGCAAACATTAGAGCAAAAGCCAAATGGAACATGCCTAAGAGCTCAAACACTCCTTTTTAAACTGCTTTGCTGAACTGATACCCACTGGAAAAATACCCAATTCAACTTTAGTTTTGCTGTTTGGAAACATATATAATACATGCGATTTTTTTGAAGTCCTTCCGTCATAAAATTAGAGAAGTGTAAACAACTATAGAAAAATGCTCTTTTACAGGTATTCTAAATTTCATTATGGTTTCCTATCTTTCTGAACCATAAAGAACTGTGATGTTCTTTTTACTTGTGATCTCAATGTAAGCATCATTTTACAGATCAAATGTCTAGTTGTACAAAAAGCATAAAATTAATTTTCAGTAAGCTAAATGTAACAACTAATACCCCACAAATTTTTTCAGCTCATGAATATGTAAATATTAGCTTGCTAATCAAGTTTTAAGTACATGCCTTCAGTGCAATGAGCAGTAAAAAAATTAAATTTTCCAGTTATGAAGCTCAAAGCTAAGGCTTAGCAATCATTCTAAATACAGTTATAGCAGGAAATTCAAATCTTGATTGTGTTAAGCAAAAAAAGATTTTAGATTTTCTTTTTAACCCATCAGGTGCAAACTAACAGAAGCATTTCTGACAGAGATGGGAACTATACGAGAAAAATTTGGCAGTACCTAAAACATGTCACTGATAGAAGAATCTCTCCTCCCCACAGCGATTAGCCCTAACTTAAGTGTATGCAGAAACTACTTCTCGACTCTACTTGGAAGTTGTAACATGTAGATTCCTAGAACAGTATGGGTGAGTGCAAAAACTAGCTTTATGCACAAGTTCTATACTAACACTCAGAAGTATGTTTTTATTTCATATCACCCAATGGAATCATTATTCATATTCAAATGCAACTCTTCTGTACTACCATGATTAAAACCTTTGAATTTCAGCACTCTACTTCAACGCACATTTGATTAAAAACAGGTAGACAAGAAGATATAAATATATATACACACACACAGATGTTATACATATAAAGTTACAAAAATAAAATTGTTTACCTTTTAGAAGCGCTACTTTAGCAATAGGTTCATTTAGATCTTGGTCATCCATCTGGGCATCTAAAAAACCCAACAAATTCCACACCTTTCAGAAAGCAGGCAGACTGTTTTCACATAAATGTTCTTTAAGCAAGGAGAAGCTTTTACAGTCTTCTTTCTTTAGACCATTTAATTATGAACTCACAAAAGAGACAATACTGCTCTAAGCTTGTATCTGGCTCCGCATAATATGCGCCTTCTCCACTCTTTTAAAAGAAACCACTCCGCGATTCAGAGATTTAATTCAAAGTAATTAGATGTTACCGAAATCTCAGTTAAATGCTTACCTGTAGTGTCATCGCTGCTTTTTTCCTTGCTTGGACTAAGAGTGTCTGACAAATCAGATTCCTTGACTCTTGCTTGATTCTCTGCAAGAAACAAGAAAAATCAGCTACAATCAGCAAATGTTTTGTTCAGTCTCTTAATCATAATTTTTTCGATACATCTATTTATTTAATTACAGCTAGATGTTAACAGAACACAACTTTGTTGGAGAAACACCTAAAAACCTGGTGTTTGCTTATTTCTTTGTAAGTCTGGGCTAAAATGGATTCAGCATCACTAAAGTCATTAATCTAGCCGAGGCTCTAATAGGGGATGCAACTGCATCATGCACAGCTTGAACTTTTGTTAAAGCTGTATTCTTGCCAGCTGGAACTCTGTGCAAAAGCTGATTCAATCAGGGAACAAACAAGAAAAGAAGACTAGAACAATGCAGATATTGTAACAAGTCAGAAAGAAATTGCTGTTAAGAATAAAACTGTGCTTCAGTATTTTGGACAAGTAAAATAATAGCAACAAGTCTTATATATACTGTTTTGTTAAAAAGAAGTGTGTCATGAACCAGTTAAGAATCACAGCAATATAAATTAATACACTAATTTCTAGAAAGAGTTTTCAGTTCAAATTGTATTAAGAGAAGGCAGTCTGTGCCCTTTCCACCAAAAATTACCTTCATTAAATATCTGCTCATACACAATTCACCGCATTATTATATGCAGCTCAGTGAAGCCACACAGTTGTGTGTTTGTTTTGTTTGGTTGGTTGGTTTTTACCAGTTACAGATTTTTAATGGAGACCAGACTTTTTCAAAAGGTATGGGGAGTTTAATTATACTATTTATTTAATTACTATACATATTTACTTATATAATATATATATAACAACACAAATAATATTATCCTTTTTCGACACAGAATTATCCCTGACTCAAGAGTCTGAATACTTCTGAGGCTGTAATTTTCTTTATTTTTTTTTTTAAATAACTATTACAGTTTAGTTCTGATAGGTCCATTAAAGAAAGGCACACTATCTCTGCTGTGGGCAAACCCAGTAAGTCTGTCAAGTGAGGAACTGTGTCACCAACATGCAGGTGATATTACACATAATGAAGTCTTTCTTGGCTGACTACGCGGATCCTTGGTTTGACAGCATCACTGCCCACCCACAGATTAATAGAGGTTTCCTCTGACTCTCAAGTTCCAAGTGTGTGTGTGTATATATATATATAAAATAAAGCATCATTACAACATTCCCAGTATACAGACTTCACTTCTACAATACATGCAGAAAAGCACAGTGAACACAAATAATTCCTTCACATATAGACACTGCAGATGCAATGAAATAGTACCAGGACACAGGAAAAAAAAGATGCACAGCAATAAATCAATCAAGTATGTCATACCAATAGGGTTAATATATGAAAATATATGTTAAAAAAGGAGTAATGAGAAAGCTGCGTGCATTGTTTTTTCAAGTAACAAGACAACAAACAGAACTAAACACCCCCAAAATGAAAGACATTAAGTGGAAACTGAAGACAACCTGTGCACCTACACAGGGAAATTAGGAAGACAACAAAACACAGACAGATTAATAGAAATAAAAGTTTTCTATTTCTCTGTGCCAGAGTAACATCCACTTGCATGTGAAACGGAAGGCAGCAAGTACAAACAAAGCAGCTGATCCAGAGTCACTTTTCCTGTCCTAATGTAACTGAAATCACTGGAGAGGAAAGAAGGGGAAAGCACCCGCGCACTTAGAGCACATCAGGGGTTCAGATCTGGCAGCTATTCCAAACATCTCCCTCATTATTTCAGCAGACTTCAAAGCTCATAGTGACTGGCGTAATTAAAAACTTGACAATCGGAGTTGGTTCTTTGCTAAAACAAAAAGGGTACTTCCCTGGTTTTAGGTTTTTAACTAATATCTAAAGATGTCAGGACACAAAGCATTTTATATGTATCATACAGAAACAAGCTCACAAGATTGCCATTAAAACCGCAGTAATTACTAAACAAAGTAATACATTCTTTTTAAAGTATTAAGAAAAGTATATCCTAAGAGCCTCACCCATGTCGTCTATATTAGTGGCCAATCCAGAAGCACTAAGCTGAGCAATATCTGTATCCAACTAACTTTACCATATCTGGTCATACATGGGAACAGCTTTCTTGCTCCGTGTGAAACAGGAGGAACAGTGCAAGTTCCAACCGCTGAATTAATTCTCTCTCCCCCCACCTCCCTCTCATACTCCCCTCCCACCCACACTTGGGTAACACCAGCTCCTTCCTCCCTCCTATCCTCCTCCCCCTGAAACAGGGAATAAGATGAGGCACCAGGGGAAAGATGCATCAGTGTCTACATCTGCAACAGCAAAAGTAAAAAAGAAAATGATTTAGAAACCTGCTTCCTATTCTGGAACCAGAACCATAAGCACAAAACTCCTTCCTGTACTATATTGTTTCACAGCAGTTGTCCCTATTTCCCATAATAAAACTGAGCTGAATAAATATAGCCAAAATGATGAAGTATATTAAAATGTGTTGACATCATACTTACTTGATGAGTTAGAATATATTAACAAGCACCAAAAATAGCACACTGCTTTGCAAGATAACTGGCATGCAAGTGTTACGTTACAGTTATTGTATGCATTCTTTTGCCAAATATGGCATGTTGTCTATAGCTTACTCACCTACAGAAACAAATTAAAGGTGCAGTTTCATAAATTAAGGTAAAGATAAACTGTCTCCAAAAATGAGAACTTTTAACAAGGTAACATTTTATTCAATACAGTAACACTTCACAGAAGAACAGAAGGCAAAGAAATGAGTTAGTATGACTAGACATTAACAAAAAGCTACAAAAGTGGAGTCAGCCTGCAAGTCCAAACAACCTCACATTACACATAGGAAATATTGATCTACACACTTTATAACATTCCCGATTTTGGCACTGTAAGATAAGGATGACGATTCCTTGACAAGATAAATCTTTTCTAATTAGCTCCTTGTATTTCCCTTGTTTTATACAGAAAAGAGTTGAGACATAGATTTTACTTTGAAAAGGCACGTTTAGGAGGTTAATAGTTTAAAGTTATGAAGGTGTAAGTTAAAAAAAAGAAAAGTCAAATTAAAATACACTGATACCTAAAACTTAAAATAAGATCAAATGTTATTTCTATTTAGTTTAGTCCTATAATGGAACAAAAAGACCTGTTGAAAATTATGCAGGCACTAAAGATTTGAATCAATTTAGAAAAATTATTATCTTTTAATTATTTTTTTTTAAATGCACACTCAGGTAAGAACTCAGTCAAAACTGAGACTAGCATTTCACCTTCAAAAATTGTTTCCGTTAAATCTTTTTACCTTACAATAGTATTTGGAGCAGAGTTTAATAAACAATATACCTGCCCTATATTGATTTTTTTTTCTTAAGTGAGTATTGAACAAAACTCAAGCTGCTAGTTTAAGACAGAACATGCACTGAAGTGACATAAAAACATGCTTCAAAAACAATTAAATAATCCAGCAGTCTAACCTTTCAAAAGCTTTGTTTCTTCCACTTTGGTTAGATGTCCTTCATCTATGATCTTGTCTGCCAAACAAAATAAGTGTTACTTTCCAAGATCAAATTAAGCAAGCTTTTCCCTGCACACATCTACGCAGACTACATTCCATGACCAAATTAAAAGCTGATAGTATTACTTCCTACTCAGGCTTGAACAAAAACTTTATTCTGGCATGGAATAATGAAACAGAGTATACAAGCCTACTGGAACTTTGTGATAAAGTGCATAATTATTTCTTCTGCAGTTTACTAGCTTACATTATTAATGCTTCAGTTCACTAATGAGAAGTTAGGAAAATTAATTTTTACAATCTTTTTTTTTTATAGTTATCAAAGAAGGAATTATAAGAGCTGGTTGCCTGAAACAGGTATCGACCCGACACAGCAGAAATCTAGAAATACGTCACAGTAGAACAGAACTGAGAAGCCACCTCCACATCACAACTGCTTTAATAGTACCTATGAAAAGGTACACAGAAATAGCGTTTCTTAGCTTGCAACTTTTAGAGCGCTACACAAACTTCCATAAAATTGTGCATGCATCATACCATTCAGGGTCACAAAAAAATGAGTTTACACATAGCATTCATAGGAAAGCCTACCCATATATGTCAGGTGAATAAAATCCTAAAACACGGAATTTGAAACTAAATTGCTAACTTCATCCTAATTTCAGCTAGGACACGAAGGCAAACAGTAAGACCAAGGGAAGAAAGGTTTGGATTAACCAAAGGCACTTAAAGAACTACTGAACTAGTAATTCATTTATTTTTCAGAGGAGATTTTCATTATTGCTAATTCCTGAAGTATGGGCTAGCAATGCCACCATGCAAAATTATCAAGGGTCACGTATCTTACAGATCACATCATCCATTTCTATGCAGTAGATCTTGAAATTTAGACAATGTTGAAAGCTGTTAACAACAACTGAAAGACCAGGCTGGAAGCTGCCTCCGTCTCTACTCTGTGCTCTCCCTGCTGGATCCCTGCCAATCAGCCACGGAACTGAGTGTGCTGGTTATCCCATGTGCTATTAACAGGTAACTGAGACACAGAGAAAACTGGATGACCAGCACATACAGGAGAGTTCAGATTAAGGAAGCTGGATGGCAGGAGATTGTTTTCAAAATTTTAATTAAAAAAAAAAAAAAAAAAAAAAAAGTGAGCTTCAGTCAGCATTTCCAGCATCAAGTATTTCTGAAGATCAGCAGGTCTCTGTACTCCTCTGATGGCATGTTGCTGTAAGCATGACAATCTAAGGACGGTGGCAGGACAAGATTTGAGCAGAGGTATCTTTTTCAGCCCTAAATAGTAGACAAGCTTTCAGACAAAATATAACCCTGAGGCCTGAAGAACCACGGCCAAAAGTTTATCCTGTCCCCTTCCCTCGCCCACAGCCAGACAAACCAGTCTGAAAGAGATATTTCCTCCACCTACTTCTGTCTCCAAATATTATCCTGCACTGCTATAACATTTTACAAATACTTCAGAAGTGCACTGAACAGCACAGTGGATTTTCAGGATTGGCTTCAGGTCTCAAGCAACTGCAGGACATCACTCATCACCCAAGTTCAGAATGGTCTCGAGTTCATGAGAGCTGGAGTCACGGCGCCCTGACCGAGGAAGGCACCACGGAGGGACAAGTGGCTGCAGCCAAGTATCATGAGCCTTCTTCCATTCTAAAAAATAACACCTAAAAAAGTCTTCATACGTAATTATTCCAGGACTCAGCTGAGGCTGGAAGGGGGCAGGGAGGAAGGCAACAAGAAAAAGCAGCTGAGGAGTTCTGCCCATATGTCTGAAAGAATTAGCTGAACGCAAAAACCACACACTCAAAGTAGCTATCAACTATCTGTTCTGAAGGGGTAACACCTCATCTGTGCTAGCCTGTTGGCTTAAAATACACTTCTACAATCAGTTTACAGAAGAAAACTTAGCATTATGGATCTTGGAGTTTTCACAATTCAGTAGCTGTTAAAACCAGAATAATTATAGCACAACACAAAGAAACTAGTCTTCTTGACCCAGATGTTTTTGCAAACTGAAACCTTAGGAGCAGATCTTTATGCTTTTAAGAATCTTGAATTCCTACAACTAAAAAACCTGCAGACTAATTTTTTTCCTTTTCCATGGTGTCTTACTGTTTTCTAACATCCATTATGAATTTCAATATTTGTACAAAAATGTTCCTCTTGACGCAATTTCTTCAAAGAACTTCAGCAGTAACACACAAGTCCCCTTGCCAGTGGGACCCAAAGCTGACAAAGCCAGTATTTTTCACTTCGTGGCTGACCTCTCTCCTAACTTACAAAACAAGTAAGCATTCTCCCTGTTTTAAGAATGTTAGCATTAGTATATTTCAAAGCCAACAAAAATTTGTTTATTTTAGCATGTCTGTGTATATTTAGATAATAAACAGAAAACTGGATGTAGGTATCATTGAACTACATAGAATCTTACTCTGCACTGTTACCACCCTAGTCATTAAAAATGGCAACATCCAAACAACAATCAGAAAGTAAAAGCAGATGTACCTGTATTTTTAAAACCTCCCTTTTTCAGATCTCTGCATATTTCAAACTTAGTGTTTTTTTTTTAAAAAAAAAATCAATTCACATTTTTCCTGAATCAAGATGTGCATTTTTGGCTACCAAAAATATAAATTAGAATGAGAATCCTAGCTTTAATTCCTGGCACAAATAATTTTTATCTTTCATGCTACCCAGGCGCTATTTAACAGAAAGCAAAGAGTTACTGATACATATCATAAATAATACTAATTTTCACTGAAACCATGTGCTTTAAAGTTAAACTTCCAGTTCATCTTTAAGATACTCTATGTTTATTATTCACTGATGAATACAGTTCAAAGACAGCTTTCTCTTCGGTATTTAGGCATTGCCTATTTTTTTGATTAACAAACTCCCTTTTAGATTTAGGTTGTGTATCACTGTGTAATATATGTAATATAACAGTTAAGATCTATTAACATTACAATGATTACTTAAGATGTCCCCAATACATTTTTGTATCAAATTAGTTTTTGAAGGAGGCCAGTTTTGAAGACCAATGAAAGGAAACCTAGCTCTCAACACACAAATTTCAGACCATTTGAAAAAAATGATGCTAAGCAGCTTCAACTTTACTTGCCACCTACAGGACATAAATGTATGGAAAAGTTGAAAATAGCTTTTCAATCCATCCAAAACCTACTTCATTCTAGAGAGATAAAAAAAACAAAAAAAAAAACTTAGCAAAAAAGCAAAAAATTTACTTGCATTTAGAATCAGAAATGCAAAAAAACAGGAAATGAGAAAGAAAAAAGAATGCAAATAAAGAGTTAGATTGGAACAAAAGACAGGAAGCTAGCAGGGCACCACTTCTCTATACATCACCATCATTTTTGGTAGGAACGTATGATGTACTAATCAAAAAGCAGTACCATGACTTTTGCTGTCCATGTCACTGTTATTCACCACTGGTTGCTAAAAACAAAATGTTATGAAACGAGCAACAAGTGAGCTGGATGTAATGATCAGACGTCCCAGATCACTCAGAGCAAGATTTCACAACATTTTAGAGATGTTGTAGATCAGGACAGGTTACTGGATGGTATCATGAGCCACATTCTGCTTAAAAAAAAAAAAATAAATCAAAGTATCTTCAAAAACTTACAGAAACCAGGTTTTACAAACAATGCTACCCAAGTTAAGCATTCAAGCAGCACTGCAACTTAGATTTTAGTGTCTTGTTGTTTCTCTCCAACAAAAAAAGTTCTAGCTTTACTACCAGGAGAGGTCTTGATTGCTCTTACCAGTTAAGCACTTTTAATTGTCTTATACCTCTGGCAACTGTTTGTATAGAATACCAGCTTGTTTAATCATCTGATTTTCTTTCTTGTACTATCTTACATACTCAACTACCTTGACTCAAGCTGTTTTTCCTCATTTCTCTGTTTGTGCTTTCCCAATTTAAGTGCTTCTTCCCCAGGATTATGGAGATGTGCATTTTCCCTGCTGAATTCCATGGTTGTTTAAAATTCTCCTTTTTTTCTTCCAGATTTCTCTTATGGTTTTAATTCCTGTGCTCCTCTTACAAACCAGTAAACCATACATAACACAACTTCAATGAGTGACCCCTATTAAACTACATATTTTCTCAAGATTGCTAATCTTTATGATACTGTTTTAGTTTTACTGTTTAGATACTTCAGTATTTGCTGCATGTCTTAAAACGCCGGTTTCTGGCGATCGCTGGAACTACAACTTTTCTCCCCATCAATTCCCAACCCTCACTGCCCCAGAGAGCAAAGCCCAGGAGCAGGACTCAAGGGTAGCACTTATGTAAAAAATAAAATAATAGAGCCCACAGTTTGCAGCTTAACCTCATGATTTTGCGGGTCCTGACTAAACAGATTTGAATTTGGGAATGGCAAACTTTCAGTCCAGGAATAAATACAAGCTGCTGACTTGGAATCTCTTTTTATGTTCTCGGTTAGGCAGTGAAAACTTAAACTGTCAAAAAATTGCAGAATACTGAACCCTTTGAACTCTTATTCCTTCCTTTAAAAATAAGGCAATCGAGGCCTTACACTGTCCTTACTCTAGCTTTTAATCACTCAAGGAAAGGGAGGCATAAGTAAACTGATCTTTATTTTACACTTATTACTACTTCAGTCGCATATCAGAATCTTTTACTAGATCCTGATGGTCAATTTGCTTCTCAGTAGTGACAAGACTGGTCACGTTTAGTTTGCAGAGGTGATACTAACACAAGTTTTGCTAAAATATGTTAAGCTAACATCCAGAGAATGAAAACAGGCAACCAATTTGTATATGAACATCACTCAGTGTGCTCTTCATTTTCAGTCTAGACAAAAAAAATACTTTTATCAAACTGTTTTATCAAACATTTAATTTCAGGTCATTTTTATGTACTGAATAAATAGGATTCATACAAGATCTTAGCAAAACTTAAAACTATTTTAAACTTCAGCCTGACAGAAGACAGCTACTAGTCATTCACTCTTAAAAAAACACATTTCTCAAAGTTTAAATCTTCTTAGACAAACATTAGCAGCATCCTGTCATTCAGTTTATAGCACAGCAATCCATATCACAAGGAATAACATCAAACAGGTCTGTCACACTTCCTTACTGAAATTTAAAAGGGAAAAGAAGAGTCCATAACATAAAAAAAAAAGGTACTGCCTTGTTTCTGCTTGTAAATACTTCTGTCTTCTCAAATTCAGGCGCATAACTTCTGTAAACTCTTAAGTAAAAAACTAGTTCTTTATGCTACAAAGGAGTTTTCTTTGAAGTTTAATAGCACTTTTCTCTCTTCATCCTAATAATGTTTTTCTCTCAGTGGACAGAAAGTATTAACATCTTAAGTTTTTCTTTAATTATAGATATGCAGACTGTGCTGTTTCATTACTCATTTTCAAAAACAATTTCCTTTGAAAAACACATTTCTCTTTCCAGAATAACACATCTTTCTAAAGATTGGTATATTTATGCATATTTATGTTCTATTTTTCTTAAAATTATCTCTTAGATTTCCACATAAAAATTAAGGTCTTCTTTTCATTTTTGTTCTTTGTAACAACTAATTTGAGGAATGTATAAGGCTCTTAACTGTCAGATAAATTATAAATATCTGAAATGGAGAAAAGGCATCATTACTTTATCTCTGTCCTAGTGCTGCCTGTGACAACTGCTTAAACATTGTTTGGCGTTCAACTTCTGAATTCGTTACAGGTGAAAAATTGCACTCAGTTTTAAACATCATGTGGCAACATTACCAGCCTTTCATTAGTTGGAGGACAATAATGGATTAACTGCTAAGAGACAATGTGATCATTGCTTTGCAAGAGCAAAGACATGCTCTTACTACTGCTACTACAGGCATCTGCTTAGCATCACAGCGCCACAATTCTATGCTCTGAAAATTTCTGCTACTACAGAAAAATTAAATAGTAGTGACAAATTCTGGTTTTTATCCACCTTCTCTGGGTTTTCTGCTGTTTTTAAAGCAAATGTGATGAACACTCTTGTACTCACTCTGACATTCTATGAACTGATGAATAAAAGTGCAGTCCCCTCCACTCTTTGAAAGAAAGTGCTCTAGTAAAGAAAGAAACACTTAAGTTTACATCTTCTTATCATTTTCAAATTGATGCAAAAAAATTTGAAAGGAATATTAACAATATTTGTAATTGTGTATTTACAGTGAACTTTTGAAATTGAGTTAATATGCAAGCAGACAAGACATGTAATTGAAATTACGTCTGAGTGATAGCAGAAAACAGATTACTCTCTTGAATTAATCAGAAGAAAGAAGTACTTTAACTGCATTTTCAAAGGGTACTTTTAAATACTAAAATCTGGTAACAGTTCATAAGCATAATAAAAAGCCCCTTACCTCAGTAGAAGCTATTTAAAAAAATCAAACCAACTTTATTTAATAAAATTTAGTAAGAACCTATTATTAAAAGTCCAAACATTCTGCATTTGGCATACTGCTCTTTCAGATTAGGTGGTGACAAGTGAATTCCACTCAATTGCCATTGACAACTTTGTATTTTTGGCAAAAAGATTAATACACATACGTGATATTTAAATCACAATAAATTTAGAATATGTAAGATGATACACTACTGAAACATGCAACTCCATAGCACTGATGCCTCTAGTTTCTCCCATTTGATAATTCATCATCAGACATGGATAACTGCAAATGCCAAATCCAAGCATTGAAGAAATGAGAAATATGTATTTAACCTATATTCTTCTGCATTTTTTATTACCTTTAAAAGGGCATTTAGTAAGTTTTTCTTTAGTCTTCACATCTATTCTTCATATCTAATACGTTCTTTAAATTTTAAAAATTTTAAAATTTTCAAGTGTTGCTGAATAGTTCCCTTTACTTTTTAAGCAAAGCTTTACTGCGCAGAAACATCGATTTTTCAAATCTACAGCAGAGATTCTAAAACTGGGCTCAGTTCCCAGGTTTACCCAATTCCTTCTATGTGACCTTGCTCAGCTCCCCATTCCATCAGAATCTTGCATCTCCAAGTAAAAAGGTGCTAACACTTCCTTTCTAAAGGACCTCAAAAATCCTCTGACCTCAGGAGTCTAGCAATCTGGAAAGGCTACTTTTTAGTACATAAACCAGCAAAATGTGTTACATTCTAACAAAACTGTTCAAGCATTAGCTTCTGATATCAGAAGCTTAGCTATTAAGATCCAGCATGTAATACTAAGCTTTACTGTATTTCAAAGTTACTCCAAAAAGTAAACTTTATTCTAGCCCACAGGGCCGGGGCTTTTAGAAGACAATGCCATGGCTATAACATTTATTTTCCATATTTAAACATTTTATATTTTTTTTTAGCCTTTTAACATGATCCTTTAAGTGACGGCACACAATTTCTCGTATCTTTCTTTACGTAATATATGGCTCACAAAACAAATATGAAAGCCAGGTGTGGTGCAACTCACTGAGAAACATACCACTTACAGAAATAACTCAATTCTACACAACCATCACTGGTAGCTTGCCGAATAAGCAAGTTACCCTCTACTGCACCAGAATTTCCATGTGTGCAATGAAAGAAAATGAACGCCCAACCATCACGATCTTAATATACTTCGTTAAAAAAGCCTCTAGAGAGACTGTAACATGAGTTCTTAGCTCCTTTGCTCAGAGTACAGCTCTTAATTTTATGGACAGCCACAGAAAAAAAGTACTGTATCATCCTTATTCTTGCAGCAACTAGGCAGTATGCCTAGAAGAATACCTAGAGGACTTGACCTGAAGTTTTGACAGATAGGAAGACAAAAGGAATCTTAAAAAGCATACTAATTTTACATGGCTTTACCATCTTCTGACAGTGAGATGGAGGAGAAGGTATGTACAAATTTGTATACAAACAGCATTTTTAAAAATTTTTTTTAGTTCTTCCCTTACAGACTATTTAGCACCAAAAGGAAATAGCATTACTGACTTCTGCCTTCAACACTGAAGTCTTTTCCTTATGCAAAATATCTGTGACCTCTTGCCAAAGTAGCTGAACCTACATGATAAACCCTAAATTCTTACCTCTTCTGAAATAATGCAAGACTACTCAGGAAAAAAAACCCTAACAAAATAACCCAACAAACTCCATAACTGCCTCCTGCGGCTTTCAAGAGAACAAAATCCAAAATCTGGCAGAGAAAATTACTGCCCATCTGCCATTATATGAGGGCTAGATAAAGGACAGGAAGATACAAAAAAGCACAAACTGTTGTGAAGAGAACACAGGCCAGCAAGCTGTAAAATGCCAGAGAAATCTGGATGGAGCAGGTATAGCAGAGATGCAGAAGAATGAGGTACAACAGACAGAATAATGGAAAAATATAATTCTAAAATACAGAATAGTAAAATAGGTGCATGACAGAAAGAGGTGACAGACTAACACACAGAAAGACAACTTGAATGAGCAGTCATATGTTGTCTATATTGACAAAGAAAAAGAAACTGGCAGCTTCCTAAAACTCCCAGGTTTAAGCACAAGTTCTACTGCTACTCAGAGGATGGAGTAATCTATGTTTTCATGCACACATTCGGATGACATTGACTCTTTTATCACTTTTATAACTTTTATCACTTTTATCTTTTATAAGTCACGAAGAGATTGCTTTTTCAACTTTGACAAAAAAGTGGTATCTTTGATACAATGATACTGGTTATAATCACATAATAATGAATTCCATTTTTAAATAACTTTTCAGACAACCTACACTCAAACTGATGAGGTAGCAGTATTTAAAAAACTAACAAGACATTCCTATTAAGAATCTTAAACAGAACCAACTGTTTGTTACAAGAAAAACCTCATATTTAGTGTGATGTTATCAATTACTTCTCTATAAAACAATATGCATTTGCACTCAAACCTTGAAAGCTTTTCCTAAATCTTTCGGTTTAGCTCTAGGCTACTTTTGTTCACATTATGGCAAGTTTTTCTAAATCTCCAACAATCTAATCTTCAAAGTTGTTGGGTTTTTTTACTTTTTACATAATTAGAATGAAGAATCACAATCCCTATACAGCACCTCAGTTACACTTTGCAAAGAAGTTAATTATTCTATGGGGTGGAAGACAAAAAAAAAAATTAAAAGCAAATTTATTTCTTAACCATTCTATCAAGCATTAAGAGTATTACCAACCTAAAATTACACATTAGCAGGATGAATCAATCTATCTAAAAACTAAGTACAGCAGCCCAGAGAACCAGGAACAGACATTAGGTCTCCTGCTTGCTAATCTCAGCTTGCATCACAGCTAAGTGCTTTAAACACTAAAACATTAAGGGATAAGGAGTACTTATATTAAGGGGAGGTGGTTTTTGTACAATTCCTGTTAGTGTTTAACAGATCTCTCCTCCTGCTCCAAATAAGAACTAGTCATGAGGTTATGCCACGATTAACTTCTTTGCTATTGGTCTCCCTAGTTAAGAAGCTCTTCATTTATAATAGGAAAAAAAAAGGTAAAAAGCTAAGAAATAGACCACAGAGAGTTTTAAAACGTTGTTTCAAAACAGTATACAGTAATCCTTAATCACTGTATTAGTTAAAACGACAAGTTCTCTATATAGATGTCCCAACCTTCCAATTAATACTACCACCATTCCTCAGAGCTTTCATTATCCAGCAATGACACAGCAAATGCTGAAGAAAGATACATCAAGGGAAAATCTAAAACTAACATAAGAGGACAAATATATCTTAGCTAATGGAACAATTCAGTGAATTTAGAATCATAATCAGAATAATCTTTGCTATATGTGATATTGGGCATATTCTTATCAGACAATTTTGTTAAAAACACTTCAAGTGTTTGTTAAGACAGTTAAAATACTTAAGCTTTAGCTAACTGGTCTTTATAAGAATAAAATAATAACCAGTTAGCTCAATCTGTATTTATTCTGGTTTTACCTAAAGACACTCCTGAATTTAAAAAAGTTAGTTTCCACTAGTTCTATATTTCATATACTCACATTTTTCATACATTGTAATTAGAAAAAAACAAGTTTTGCTGACTTTACTTACCATGCCCAATTTACTAGAAAAATGCCTGTGTTGCAACGGAAAATAAAACTAAGTGGAAAAGAACAAGTTTTTCACTGCCTTGTGTCACCAGCCTGACATCATTCAGTACGCTCTTACTGACTCCAGTGAGAATCCATAAAAAACAAGCGAAAAAGACGACTTCTAAGTTGGTTTGTTAAGTTTTTGAGAACCTTCTAAGAACACCTAGACTGAAAGTCTAAGCAAAAAGTGCTGGTCACAAATTCAATTTCATTTTTTTAAGAGAATATTATTTAAAGTAAAACTTTAGATAACATTTTGAATCTGTTTAACTTCAAACATCAATCATAAGACAAAAGGTAGCCTTAAGATACACTACCTTTCTCTGTGCTCCCATTAATTTTAGGTATGAAGTCGTCAACTTGTACGCCTAGGATTAAGAAAGGGTATTATTTCTGGAAGCAAGCAAAATGTTTTGGGTTTTGTTTCTTTATAAATACAGCACTGTGAAATGCATCTGGCTTTTCATGCTACCTCCTCCTTCTAAGTAGCTAAAGTAAATCAAACAAAATAGGCAAAATTTAATGTGTTTTCCTGCACTACAGATCATGTTCTTGTTTTTTCAAATGTGTAAGAGGTTACTCTCACCCAAAGAATTACTTCCTATCACATTATATAATTTCTGGATATTTACATGTACATAAAAAGCTTCAAAGCCTTGGAGCTGAGGGGGCACAAGCAGAGCTCGAAAGCGAGTGGAGAACCCGAAGCCTGTGCACCCACAGCAGCAGCGCCCTCTGCTGGCACTCTGTCGTGGCCACACGGCTGTCCATGTTACGTGATCCCAGGAAGAAAGCACTACTGGGATAACTGGAAAACATCATTCTTTTGCCACACACCTCGACTACAAGATTTTCACAATAAAAGTAATTGAACAGAAAAGCTGGAAACCATCTTGAAACAAGAAACTGATTACACCTACCTAAGCTGTTGTGTTCTTTAAGAGTTTTCTCTTGAAGATGTTCTAACCGTACTGTAAACAGAAGTCCAAGAAAAAGATATTTCACAGATTAAAAGAAAAACAAATAATCAAACTTTCTTCCCCACTAGTGACTAACCTTGTAAAGCAGTTAGCCGCTCATTGGTGAAGTCATTATCAGCCTGCAAAGCTTCTATTTTTGCTTGAAGCTCTTGCTCTCTCTCTTCCATTTCATCTATTTTATGCTGCAATTCCTTTTTCTCAGCCAGTCCTTTCTGTTGGATTTCTTCTTGTCTTCCTTCTGCTACCTGCTCAAAAAAAAATTTTAAAAATCCCCAAGCAAATCAAAATTAACATGTAAAGGAACAGATCTCATTGACTTTTGCATAATTAAATGTAGGTAAGTAACTTTCTTTGCTAGTCACAAAGAAAATGGAAAAACCACAAAATTTTTCTACTGTGATTTTTCTCTACATTTCACTTCAAGCACAGTAACAGAGAGAAAGAATCTCAAAATATCTTAACTAACTTTTTGTCTGAGGAACCCAGATTTTACAGGAACAGTACCAGGGCCCAAGAACTAAGAAACACCCACCATCTCCCAGAATCTCAAACCAATCAAAACCCAAGCATCCCTCTGAACTGAAAGTACATTGCACAGACCAACTCGATGGAATAATAAGTTCATGATAACAAGTTTCAGAGACTGTCCTCCATCAAAACTAGGTAATAAATCTCAATTTTGATCCTTCTGTATAAACTCATCATAATCACTGTAACTCGTAATTAGGAAACCAAATGCACTTAATTTGGAAAGAAAAATCTTCTCTCTGAGGTGCTGACCTAGGACTCAAAAGAACCTAAGTTCAAATTCCGTATTTATTCAAGAAAAATGCAACAACTGTCTCAGGCATAAAGGACCTTTAAATATTAGTATGTTTTGACGTTTAGTTTAATACCAAACCCGACAGCATGCTCCTTTCCCCTGGAAGCTGAGCCATACTACTACTATGTGGTAGGCTATTAATGGTTAACGGCAAAAAAGGCACCATGAAGCGCAAATTTATTTTTAATTCTAGTCTTCATTCCCATTAACTGTAAAATGTTTAGTTTGACAGTTGTCTATATAAAAGCAGCTGAATATAAACTTTTACACCATACATAGTTTTATATTAAAATATACTGCAGCTCCAAAAATATGGTAACTTTTCAAATTGCATGTAAAGGAACCTTTTTAGCAATTCACCTAACTGATGACAGTTTCAGGTATATTAAATGTAAACAAAACAGTATGTAAAAGATTATATAATTTTTCATTAACCTTTTTTAGAAGTTTTCTAACCTTTATCTGATTGCTACATGAGAAATTACATTTGTTCCATGCATTATAGTATCATCACAAGTCCAATCAAGTTCTGTCATTACCTTTAGCTTGTCAGAAAGGTCTTTAATTTCATTTACAGCTCCATTGTACTTATTAGCTAATTCTCTTAATTCTTCCTGAGTCCGCTCATTCATTTCTTTCAGGTGAGTACATTCATCTTCTGTATTACTTAAACTCCTCTGTAAGACAGAATTATTATGAAATAAAATTTAAAAAAGAGACTAATTATCTACCAAACAGTGAAGTGGATCTATTTTTTTCCAAACAATAATGAATGTAATTAGTTGTATTTAACTGCTTTGTTCCTAATAATTAAAGCTAAA
Source organism: Falco punctatus (assembly GCF_963210335.1). Classification (NCBI taxonomy): domain Eukaryota; kingdom Metazoa; phylum Chordata; class Aves; order Falconiformes; family Falconidae; genus Falco; species Falco punctatus. Next base: position 10,639,944 of record NC_137583.1, on the reverse strand, counting down.
CAACCAGAGCAAGTCCTGGCAAAAATGCTACCTACACAAATTTTTGTATTGTTCTACTTAAAAAAACAGATTATGTGAAAATGTATTAGCTTCATGCACGGGGGAAAAAGAAAAACCAAACCCAAACCAAAAAACCCACAGTGGGTTATTAATTGTGAATGATAGGAATAAAGAGCTGAAACCTGTGAACCATCTCTCCCATTCTCTACGGTTTTATGGCAAACTGTGGAAGTTTTATACTATTTTGTAATGCAATGTAATTAATTGATTTCATGACACCTTTCACCCAGCAAAAGAAGATTTAACACATTATAAAAGCCAAGTGGCTCGAAGGAAGTGTTCTAAATCTTTTTCTGTAGTCCATGATGTGGAAAGGCATCTAAACCAAGATTCCCTTACTCAAGAGGCAGCTGGGTCTTCAGGAAGCCAGGATTGCTCCTGAAGTTTGCATCAGCGGTAATAGTAGCACAGCTAACGGTGTACGGAGTTTCCTCCTCATAGCTCGAGATTTGTTTCTTCAGTCATACAATGTTTTTTGGTTTGGGGTTGTTGAGGTTTTTTTGGTAACAAGCTCTGACTTAGCTCTCCTTCACAACTAAAACACCTTTAGAAAAAAGTACATTCGAAACTACATTATATAATTACTAAAGGACAACTCTCAATCAGGAGCTAATGAATCTTTTGTGCGGAGAGAAAAGTATGTGGCATGAAACACTCAAGCAAATCTCTGACTAAAGTTAAATTAGTATTTCTCCCCCAAGAGTCACAGTAAATAGGAAAAAGTAGGATAAGTACATCAGAAGATTGTTTCTTGATATAGAGTTGGAAAGGAGAAGAACGGCAGAAGATTAAACTCAAACCATTAACAAACCTGTCAAAAACTATTATAAAAAGGAGTATTTAACTGAAATTGCGTAAGGTTATTCATTACAGCACTATATGCATTGCATTCTCAAAAAAGCATGAAGAGACTGGAGACTTTTTACACTTAAAATTAATTCTTATGATATTTCTTGACCTAAGGAAATGTACCAAATAATAATGGAAAGAAAAAACAAAGGAAAAAATAATAATAAGACATATTATAGGGGCAGAAATCTAATTTGAAGAATGTGTTCAACACAGTGTAATCTCAAAAGCTCATTTTTAAGTGTCGTTTGTATGAGTGGTTAAGCTTATGTTTCCATAAATTTTACAGTTTAAACAAGGTTTAATAGCATTTTTTCTAACACATGCATGTAATTTTCCCCTCACTTATTTCCCACACATAGTAACTTTTGTAAGACAGCTTCATGAACTTTGAACTTTAAAACCTGGCAGAAAAAGGAGTTTAAAGAATAGTTTCTCATTAACTGTTTAACAATCTAAGTATTGTCCAGTAAGAGAAATAAACACTACTACTTAATATACTGCAAGTGCCACAAGTCCTTGGGGCCAACATTTTACACCAACAAATACTGACATAATACAGGCAACAGAATAGGGATCAAAGCAGCAACATTTATAAATATTTCAGCATTTCCAGAAAACTAGGCATTCATCTTTAATACCTCCACTTCAGACAGTTTTCTGACCACTTCAATTTTCTCCTGAAGGACCCGCCTCAGGGACTCTTTGGCTGTTGTCTCATAGTTGTGTTTGTCTTCTTGTAATGCTATAAGCTCTTTTCGTATACTGTCTTCTGTTTGATTCTGTATATGTAAGATAATTCAGATACAAAGACAGAAGATAAATCAGTATTTTGTTGATTAAATAGATTAGATTGTGATAAGACCTATTCTATTCCAAAGCATTTAGCAATTTCTGGTAGATGGACAAACATTACAGACAAAGCAGTGATCAAAGATACTTGACACAACCGGGTGTAAACCAGTTGGGTTTTTAATTGTATGTATGGCAGCACACATTCAATGACCAGCTTTGATGACAGAAAAACCATGGGGGTTTTTTGGATGCTGCTAAGACAATTACAAGCCCAGAAGACCAACAATTTGACAAACCAGAAACCTGTGAGGTCCCATCTGAAAGACCTCAAACAGGACCGGCAAAAAAAGTTCTTATAATGCAGATAGTTGAGAGAACTCAAAACCAATAAATATAAAAATTTAAGGCAGGCATAGGTGGCCTAAACCACAATCAAGGCAGGACATACTTGGTACTCTGTTACTCTGACAGCAATGCTGCTGTCAGACAGCACATTGATAATGCTTTTTCTCAAACCCCTATTTGGAAAAAGGACAGGGTGGTTGCTCCTCACTGATGACAGAAATTACTTTCCTGCATCTCACTACATACACGTTTACATGCATATACAAAAGAAATCAATCTGGACTAAAAAAATGCTGAAAAACAGACATTTATCTAGATTTAAAATGATTCCATGAAATAGAGAACAGATCTACAGTTTTCATGCTATTCAGATTATCAAAATTGCACAGGGTCATTTTGGCAAGTTTATGTTCCAGCTGCTTTCCCACAACTAGCTAATTTCAAAACACTTCAAAAGACCATTCCATTGCACTCAACTTTAACTACTTACCTTTGAACATGCCTGTAACTGATTTCCCATAACCTCTAACCTTGATAGCAGCCTGTCTTCATCTATTAAAGCCTAGAAGAAAAGGCAGTATCATCTTAGTATTAACATACGCTTTATGTAGTTCCAGTAGAGTTCTGCTTTAAAGACTACCATTTTGTTGGAGTACTTAATATTAATAGTTATTTCAAACTGGTACATAATCATTAAACTAAAAATTATCTTATGCACAGTTTAAGAGAACCACCCTAAGATTTTGCTTCTTTCTGCTGTTTTTTTCCCCATTGTTTGCAAATTAATAGCTAAACTTTATATGCCACTGCAATTCAGTCCATAAAGGAAAAGGAAGCTGCAGATACCTGCCAACTAGTATCTGAAGCCTCTTGCGTGACAGCAAGTAGTCGCTGAAGGGTTGCCAGCTTCTGTTCCAACATTTGTTCCCGATGTAAGGCTTCCTGTGAAGAGACCAGAGCACCAGTCAGTTCAGCTAGGACAACTCAGAGTAACAGAAGCAACAGAAGCGATACCAAAATACAAGAAAAAAAGGAATTGTAAACAGCAAACGTTGTCACATGTAAAACTATGATAAGCCCATCCCATGTTACCCATCCACACATTTATTTGGGTATTTTAATTAGAAGATGTTAACCTATAACATCAGGTTCCTGAAAACTTTATTTTTTCACACATATGGTGCACATGCCGAGCATACATCACTACAAGTTGTTCTTTCCAAGACTTAAAAACACTTTGACTTTTGTCAAGAATTTGAGTAACAGAACTGCGAACACCAAAAGGCAGTTTGGCAGCTCCCAAGGAATGAGCTGTTCACCCTCAAATCAGGTCACAAAAGAAAAATGCCAAGCAAGAACTACTATTTTTGTTTGATTTTTGCTTTATGACAGTAAGATAGAAAAGCATCTTCTTTAACAATTCCAGGATACAGGGAGCGAACAGATTGGCCAGCAAGTATTTGGCTTCCCAAGAAAGATCATCTGCCTGAGCTGCTTTCTGCTATGTCAGCAAATACATATAAAGTTAGTACCTGTCTCAAAAGCTTCGTCATTGATAGTGAACAAAAAAAATTGACGTTACCAACAAAAACAGGCAAAATAAAATCAGTAGAACTAAACATAAATTAAACCTAGATAGAATTCACCAGTAATAATGTTTTCGCATCTTTTCCAGAAAGCTGATTTTATGATCCTTTCTAAAGGTTTTACTTATATTAACACACACTTTAATGCGTTGCCATTTTGCAGTCTAACCCTTCCGTGACATGACACCCTAGGAAAACACACGCCTATTAAAATTAACACAGGAGCAGGCACAGAAAGGCTGGGGATGCCAATGAGGAAGATGAGCTGCCAGCGCTGTCCCCTCCTTTATACTTTCCAATAGATACAGAGACAGAAATATTCACACTATGAAATTATGTTCACAGAAACAAGCTAGTTCTTGAGACATGAAATGACCTTTTCTTTGCCTTTCCTCTGTTCTACCAAAACTTATACACATACACAGTATATCCACTGCAACAGATGATGACAAAAGTATTGTGAGCAAAAGAAAATTTGGGACAGCAAAGTAGGAGAGGAGACAGGCCAGGAAGAGCAGCTATACAGCATTCAGCGAGCTTTCTATAAAACAGGAAGCTCTCATGTTTTCTTTTATAAAAGTCAATAGTTTCTACTGTTCATGCAAAACCCCAAAACTCCACAGAACTACACTATGTCAAGTTACAACATGCTGTACATTGTTCGACTTGCATTTTGTAAATAGGAACATGATAAGCATTCAACTGCCTTTTCTGTAGTGAAACAAAGACATACACAGCTAAGATCTGTGTTTTCAACAAAGATTAAATATTTAGCCAAACTAAATGCTGTCAAGAAAAAACCTACCTGTAGATACTGTGAAAGCTGAAACAATTCCTGAGAATACATACTGGGCGTGTTAGCAGCAACCTAAAAATAAGAGAATTTAAGAATCAATGTGGTTTGGGGGTTTTTCATTAAACACAAATAATGCAAAATTCATCATTTGAATCTAGTAATGAAGGTAAATTTAAGATTATCTAATACTGCTGTTTTAAATCGCTTATTGTTCTGCCACTATTTTTTCTTTTTTTTATCATAAAATTTCCCAGCTCTGGACTGAGGCTCCACTGTGTTAACGTCCTTACAACCTGAACCACCAACACACTAACAAGTTTAAGGCTTTTGTTTCAGTTGAGATCAAACTAACAAAAAAGAAACGAGGTGCACAAAGGTGAAGCCATTCAACCCAAGGACAAAGAGAAACCAGGGGCTTCCAGAATTGAAAATAAAGTCTCTCATATTCCAATTAAATGTCATCCTCACACACTTCCTGTTGAACTACTGCCATCACCTTCATCTTTCCCCTTTATAAGTATCTATTTCAGATTTGGGAAATTCCTTTATTATCTTTCATCATTACAAACTGTTCTGGACTTGAGGGAAAGAGAGGGGTTGTTTCATGGGCGGGGGCAGCAAATTTATTTGTTTGCTAATTCTTGTAGGCTCGTCCTACACTGACACAATTTTGAAGCTGTTTCTCACACAGTTATACCTGCAGTCCCTCCTCAGAATTTCTGCCCTTGCCCTGCATTCAAGCTACATATGCTGTTTTGAAACCTCCATTTAAATGCAAAGTCTATGAACTCCTCAGGCTGCTGACTTCACAAATAAGCTCCCTTAGTTTCTCAAATTTTTTTTTAAAACTTTTATTCTAACCTACTTAAGTTAATCCTTCTTTTTAGAGGCTAGCAAGACAATCAGTTCCTGATCACTTGTCTTAAGGCTGAATCTATTAACAGCTTTTCTACAAGTCCCTCACATCATCAAAATTGAGTTTAAAAACTATACTAGACATTACTGGCTATGCCATGACTCTACAAGTGAGCGACTCTGCCTGTACAAGAGGAACAGAGGTCTGGTCCCAAACTTCCTTTGGGACATGCCAGAGCACTTTCCAGCCTGTGCAGTGCAGCTTCTTCTGCATAAAAATTAAGATAAAAGGACAACAGACCTCATCCAAACACCAAATCATGGGATCTAGAGAACAGATCAAGTATCAAATTAGGCAATGCCCAAGACCTGTTGGTCAATCAACCTGTACCTTGAAATTTAATCCTCTTAACATACTTGGGTGTTTTTTTTGAAGCCATGTTTCAGGTGCAATACTTTAAGAAGCCAAGCTACCTTAAAATATATACTGCGATACTGCATTACCTTCTCTACCTTAAATGTCACTCAAAAGAATCAAACTAGTTAAAAACAGGCAGTGGAAAATATATCTAAATATAACTGGACTTCACCATTTCTTCATCTTTGTAACAAGTCAGAAAACATCATGTGGCTGAATAAGGCAGAAAACAGTAAATCACTAAATTACCTTGTCAACAGGACTTGGTAATGGAGCATGGATAACACTAAAAAAAAATTTAAAAAAAAGTGAACACAAAGTGCAGAATAGCATTTCAAAACTCCAGGAGATCCCTAGTAATCTGCAGTTAATCAAGATGCTTTGTATTTTTAAGTTTATTCTTCAGATAAAAACAAAGAGTTAACATACAGATGTGCAAAACCCAGTAACACTACGCTGAGCAATGTTTTCAAAGTTACAGAATTATTTTCAAACTAGAAATCCAAGGTCTATTCTAAAAACTCTTTACCAACTTCTATTTCAGTAATTACACAATATTTGATTCTTCTGCAATGGATTAAGATTTAAATCAATTTGTGTGCACAAAACAATAGATACAAAAAGACAGTGGATACACTACACCCGTTTACAAATTGAACAGAGCAAAATAATATTTGATAGCTTACAGAATTTTGTACACTTTCACTAGAGCAAATGTTATACTTGCACATTTTCATCATAACTAAAAAGTTAGAACCATATATTTCTACTACTCTTATTAGGACATCCAATACTTATTCTTACTCTGATCGCAATCGAGCTTCCATTCCATCTGGAAGAAACAGTTTGATTGTGGAGACTATACATCCATGGGTAACTGAAAAGAAACAAATAGTAAGTCATAATTAAATAGTAACAAATCACGGTAAGTTCAATGGTTAATGTTATGGTATCCAAGCAAACTGCCCTGGTTCTCTGAGGCAGACAAACAAGAAGAGGCATGAATGCCTTCAAGCACCAGTGCCTGGGTCTGCCTTCTTACACCTCCTCTGGAGACAGAAAACTTTATCAATAGAAGCTTGAAGAGGTTATGCTGTGTACCTAGTCCTGGCTGTGAAGCAGTTCCAGCTCCAATTCTTCCACATGCAGCAGTACCTGCAAGCTGCCTTTACTGCAGCAAGTTAAAAAACATTCACTGTACGTTTTGATCATAAAAAGAGGAAAAAGGAATGCATCTTACCTACGCTAAGAAACGGGAGTGCAGAATTATAAACAAAAGGATAAGCTACTTTCTTGACAAAATTCCTGTGAGCATAGCCAGGGACTTAAAAAGTAACACATCCAATTTGAGTCACCAGACACTCACTTGAACACCTGTAACTTGGCAAGTGATTGTTATTTACAAACACAAGGATCAAAAAGGGAATGGAGAGGAAGAGTATAGGAACTACTGAGAAGTACATCCTCTTGAATACTATGAGCAGCATCATTCAAGAGAATACATCTCTATTTTGGTACACCTGTAGTACACATCTAACGCACAGCCCCTGGAGACAAGTGGCCTCTTCATTTCAGGAGAAAGCTTGTTCTCCAGAACTAAATTCAAGATTTTCTGAGTTCAAGAAAGATCCTAAAGAATAAGAGAAGGAAATGTAACATTTGTTTCTCACATCAAGTTCAACCTCTCTTCGCAATGTTTCCCAAAAATGTTACTGATACCATCTCAATGACATTGCTAACAGTCAAATGACAGCTGCACCTGTTTTGGTTTGTTTTTTGTATTGTACGGTCCTATGAATTGGGAAATAAAAATTCTTTAAAGTTACATGGAAAGAAAGATAGATGTTGTTCCCAAATCACTACCATAAGCTAGACACAAATAAGTATACAGCCATCTGTCATCTACTACTATACCTAAAGTACCCACCAACATACAAAGACAAATAGCTGCTCTACTTTCAGGGTTATTAATATCAGCAAAACAGTTAATCTGGCTTGGAAAAAAAGGACAATGGGTGTTTTAGGACACCAGTAGTACTCCAGGGAAACAAGACAGGCCTTTGAGGAAGCTACCTCAATAAAATTTAAAAACACAGAAGAAATGATCCAACTGAAGAGAGTTGTTCTTAACCTTTGTTCGGTGCTAAAAGCTAATGCTTGCAGAAGTACCCTTTTGGCTATAGCACCTTGTTTTTTCAAGCTGACCCAGTGAAGTATTAAATTTACATGCCAGGGAAGAACAGCCAGGATCTCATTCTCAAAACAAATTAATCCATGGGTTTGGTGTCTTTTTTGGCTTTAGACTTAAGTCCTCAGAATTCATAAATATGTTCTTGCAAAAATATTAACAGAATAATACATTAACAATACTAGCTCTAGCATATAATACACAGCTTTCATAATGAAGAATCTTTTCTTTAAGGCATAAAGAGAAAATTAAGTGATTTCAAGAAGAAAGTATTAGGGTATCTGAAATTAAAGACCAACAGACAGCTTTACCTTTGGGCAATACATCAAGGTAGGTCTGCTGTGAGGTTATATAATTTTGAAGTTTTTTCCATCAATACTCTGACTGGAAATAAAAAAATCTCTTAAAAGCTGCAGGAGCTTTATTTGTGTAAAAAAATAAGGGATAAAGGGGATTTTGCAGAGGGTCTCGAATAGACAGCGACTGTGAAAAGGTTTTTTGATGGATTTATATAATAAAAATAATTTAAAGAAGGAAAAAAAAAAATCCCTGCGCTCTATCCTTTAGCTACCAGTTCATTGTAATTGGAAGAACAATGATGAGAAAGCCTAAGGGAAAGGTAAAGCAACATATAAAACATTATTATAGAGATGACTGGACAGGATAGCAGTAACTGTTTAAATACAAGTCTGTATTATGCCTTTTGGGGAATTAAAAAAATAAAGGATAGTCAAGCAATCTCTGGTTGACAAAGGGGATTGAGAAAACGTTTCTCCAGCTACAACATATTCCCTCCTCTCCCCTGGCCCCGCACTCACCTCCCGGGCGGCTGGCAAGGGGGTGACGGCACTGCCGGGGCTGCCGCCTCCCCGGCCCCGGCACCTGGCGCCCGGCTGGCAGCCCCGCTGCAGTGCCGGGGCGCGGCGCCAGGGGGCGCCCCAGGCCGGCAGCCGCCCGCGGGGCCCGGCAGCGCCCCCGGCCCGGCGCCGCCCGCTCCCGCGGGTCCCGCGGTACCCGGCCCTGCTCCGGCCTCAAACTCGCCGCATTATCCCGAAGCACCTAACTGTCACCCGCTGCACAGCGCCACTCCAAAAAACCCACCCAGAGCTGCCCTGAACCCTGGTTTATGCTGCAAAGGAGCATAAACCCCCCCCAGGAATAAAGAAAGAGGTTTGGTCTGAATGTTCGTGTGGCACGGGCGGCTCGCAGGTGGCACGTTCTCATCTTGGCTTGTCAGCGCGGTAACAGCGGCCGTGGCAATCGCCACACCCGGGCTACGGACCGGCCCCGCACCCCCCAGGGGGGCTTGTGTGCCCCCGACAAGCTGCACGCACCGGGGCGCACCGCGCAGGCTGCTGCCAGCACCCGCGACGGGAAGGGGCTGCGGACAGGAGAGTCCGCACCTGCCTAGGAAATAATGCATAAACTGTATCTGAACTAAATCATCTGGTAGCATCTGCCCCTGCTCCAGAGCCTGCTGCCCACCCCCCAGGCGGGGAAAGCACCGGTTCACTCTTGGAACGCTCTGGCACCGACTGGGAAATTCAGGAACGGCTACAAGAATACAAACCACGAGGCCACAAGGAAAAGCAGGGTGAGATGATTCATGGATAAGCACCGTACGAAGGAGTGGGAAGCGAGCAGGCCTGCGTGCGTGTCAGTGATAGAACAAGAGGACAAATAAGGAAGCGGGAGGGCTGGGAGCATTTCTCATTTCTCCAGGGCCGGGCCAGGACCAGCTCTGCAGCAGGAAGCAGAGGGATCGGTGCTCGTGTAAAATCACATTCTGAATATGCCACTATTTTAATGAACCAAATCAAGATCACATTGGCAAGGAAATGACTTACTAAGACACAGCCTGAACAATAAAAGTAAATGTATTCCAGCAATATTTACACAATTCAGAATTTACATGGCAAGTAAATTCTGCCTATCGTGTCATTACCTCATAATTACGCACAGCAAAATGCTGAAATGTCTTGTATGAGTAAGGCATTATGCAAATACCAGAATGGAAAAAATTTTTAAAGGCAATTGCTAATTTAAGAACTACTTTCATGTCTGTTTCATTACTAGATTAGGTTAACAGTAACATCTAAGATGACTGAAATGAACTGGAGAAAAAAAAGTGTTTATATGCATTCTAATTGCATTCAAGGCTAAACACGTAACTGTGATGCAGCTGTTCCATGCCCCAGCACGATGATACAATCTTCATTCATTGCTTAGGGGAGAAGAGAGAGAGAGGAAAGCAAACTTGCATGCTCTTCCTCGTTAGCTAACTCAACACATTCATGAGTAACATGAGCACAGCTCCTATGTTCAAAGCTAAAGAAGAGGAAAAGGAAGGCTGCACAACCTGGTCACTCATTACACAAATGACAGGTCGCTGAGATCACATTTTTGTAAAACTAAGATAAAACCATTGGGAAAAATAACCGGCAAGAATTCCTAGCAAATATTTGCTTACGATGAACTTTCCATACACTTTCACATAAACTAACTGCAAAAAATTGCTGATAAAAACAAGTGAACTCCAATTTTTCTTCCAACTAAATCTTAAAATAAATATTGCTTTAGGTCTAAATACACATGAAGGAATTCAGCTTTTAGTGAGGGCAGCATCTCATCAAATGAGTAGTTCCAGGTTCATCAGATGCAATGTACTCCTTTGGTTTATTCCATGTATACTGTTAGCATTCATAAATATTTGCAATCACTTCACATGAAGTCACAATTTAGGTAACTCCCTAAGTTATAATTCCAACTAGACACCCAGGAGGTAAATCTTTGCACCACCATATTTGAGAAAAGTGAAACAATGTCATCTGATGTTCACTACAATGAATCACTGGAAAATACTATAGCTCCAGAAGCTCTCCATGACAAACTACTTCAGCACTGCCATTTCTCAACTTTATTTTCTTCAAAGATGTATTCCTTATCGTTCCTCTGATACTTCAGACTTTGAGAACTATAACCTACCTGGCTGAAGACAGACAGAATTCATGAGCAAGCTTCATCTTTTCATTTTGTTCACTTAATGCCCTTTAAAAACTCTACCATTGTACTATGGGTTGGTTTGTTGGGGTTTGGGAGAGGTGGCTTGGGGTGGGGTGTGTGTTTGGGGGTTTTGTTTGTGTGGGGCTTTTTGTTGTTGTTTTGTTCTGGTTTGGTTTATTTAAAAAAAGAACTACCACCAGCATTTATATTTAATATTATTCTTCCATTTTATTCTTTCCTAATACACCTCTCTAATGATAAGGTCCATGAAGGTCTTGTTCAGAAATGTAGCAGATGAGGAGTGATGGCAGTTCTGCCATTTTATTGCCAAATTCACATGTTACTGGATTAGGATTCTTTAGAACACAGCCAGAGGTTTGATGCTTACAGAAAATAACAGACCCATTAAGTAACTTTAAGAAGTCTTGACAATATTGACTACAATCTAATAATTCACATACAGACCAGACTTCAGAAAGAGAAAGAAATGGCTCCTGAAACACTATACATAAATGCAAAAGAAAAAGAGACTGAGGCTGCATTTTTATTGATTACCAGATATATAGCTATTACTGTAATACAAGATCCCCTGAGCATGCATACTGGCAAGAGGACTGCAAGAAAACCAAACCAAACAAAAATTTTATCACCTCATTTTTCAGCTAGCAATGTTTTTCTATCCTCATTTTTAAGTGCCTGCAGAAATCCAAATTAGTAGCAGTCACTGAAAGAAAAAGTATGTATCTTGACAAGAATTAAATTAGCCTGTTTCAAACTAACGCTAAGTACGTTATCAAGAAATGCAGTTTTATACTTCTGCCACATTATTAGCTGAAACTTTAGGGTTCACAGGCTTGAAAGAAAAGTAGTTACAAAAATAAAATAAAACTAAAAAACACAAAAAAGCCCAACACAGCACAGCACACACATGCCCATGCTGCGCTTTTAATATTGCTGTAGGTCAACTTAAGTGAGGCAAGAGCTAAACATGTGGTCCCAGTTGAGCCTCCTTTTCTGGATCCGCATTTCCACCACACATACTAGCACACATACAGCCACAGAAGAAGGTGGGCCGTGGAAGAAACCCAGTGAAATTCTAGCTGGGGGGTGAAATAGAGTCCATGTTTTCAGCAGGTAAGTTTCTTGGTCCAGTTTACCATGTGGCTGCAGGACTTGCTGCCAGTACGAAGGAGGGAAGAGGTAGCAACAAAACAAAACAAAAAGTAACCTATCTGCTTACAACAGAAATACCATTTATTCTCAAAGATTAGATTGTAGTAAGATGTTCTAAATATATTTTTGGGGAAATAAAAAAGATCCATACCCTTACCTTTCCGCGTGTTCTCCGTCACATCTACACCAAACTGGATGATGTCACCTGACATAATTTCACATGGTGGGCTTTCCTCAGATCCTCTACTTAATCTCTGACTATTAATAAAGGTACCATTACTACTTTTAGTGTCTTGAAGATAGAACTGTAAAAGAAGAAAAAAAATAGTAAAGTATCTGGAAACAACAAAACAAGTATGATGAAACATAAGCTCCAATTAAAATTGTATTTGCTATGAAATATAGCTTGACCTCTTCGTGTGCAAAAAGACAGATGTAATCAAACTCAAAACACCCTCCTTAGGACACAACACCTTCACATTATGAAGAATAATTTTATTTTATTTTTAATAGTTTCATATGTGCTTGAATTCTACCACATGCACTATGCAAGTAATTGCCACAAACTGTACTTAACCAACTGCCTGCATGGAAAGGATCAGACATTGTTAGTAACAACACCTTTTGCCACACATATGTAAGAATCTGCACTTATGTTGGTCGACATACAAACATTTTAACTGCTCATCATTTAAGGTTCCAATGTTCCGTGACAGAAATATGTTGTAGGGAAGACTAGCATTGAGGGCACAAAGAAAAGCTTTGGCAGAAGACAGAATTCAGGAATTGTAATAGAAGACCACAGTGTAATTAAGGGGGTGGGAAAATAATAGCATGCTTTTACCTATCAGCAATACTAGTTCACACCATTAAGTTAATCTCAAGGTTGCTACACCATCAAGTATCTCGGTAAATATACATTTGTAGAGTTAATTAAATTTTAATAGCAACTTACTGAATCTGAAACTACTTGACACAAGACTTTTCTAGTCACAAGTGCTGCATCTGAGAAGAGGTTACAAGTGAATCACCTGGCAGAAGACCACAGTCACTGGGTAAGACCTGATCAGCAGACAGCATGAAAGAAGGGACTGGAATGTTACTAACCAGCCAGGTGTAACTACTGAAATGAGTCACTTTCAGTAGTTCAAGATTACAATAGTTATTACAGGAACCTGATTAGGATGGCAAAAATTCCTGGCTTCCTGCACTCATGAAAAATCTCATCGAGTCCCAAAGCAAGCATAAGGCTGGGGCAGAGATGTTGCCTTCAGAAAAATTATTGTATTCCCATGTTTTTCTTATAAAAGCAACTGACAATTTTTTTCAGCATTCCATGCAAATTTTCCCATACTTTTATTTGCCTCTATTATCACACTCCTCAAAAAACAATTATATATAGCTCAAAATCATAGTGTCAAGGGAAAAACATGGGTTTAAAATGGAGCAAGAGACCAGCACCAGGGCTTTTCAGACCTCAGACTGGAAAATGACACCAAGCATATGATATGCATCTTGCATGTTCATCCTGAGTAGCACAAAGCAGTGCCCCAAACCTGAAAGCTTAAACGCCACGGCATCCAGAAGATGGGACTCAATACTGTAATCAAGGGGAATGCCAGCACAGGGAAGCTCAGCTAGGGGTATGAAATGACAGAATGAAAAACAGTACATGAAAGATTTTTTTTCCTCAACAGATATGCCTTTGATCTTAAATTGAAGAAAAAGAAAATACTAATCAGTCCTATGTTCATAAAGATGAAGGTAAACACAAATTATGCATAGATCAAGAAATTAGGGCTGCATTCATTGCATCAACAATCAGACCCACCCTACCTAAATAATAATCTATACGTTATGAAACACTATAGTATATAATATAGCTTTTATAGAAGTCGTAAGTTCAAACGCAAATCAAATTAATTAGCTTGTTAGTTACTAATCTGAAAGTACCCAACCCTCTCATGGTTCAGTGCAGCGATAATTGTTTTCTTTACTTCCTGTTTGTTTCCAATTGGCTTACTGCTCCATTTGAAAATTCTTCTGCTATGAAAAAGAGTCACAGGCAAGGAGAAACAAACCTACTTGTGCTTATTTGCTTTTCCCCACCCTTTTCTTCCCTATGCATAATATCTGCCTTTTATACCTCCACCTTTTGATTAATCACCGCCCCTCGTAAACACATTTCTGCAGAATATGCAGACGGGGCACAGATGAGACAGCACAAGGAAATACAGGAGAGTGATCACAGAGCAGGAAGTGCAACAGAGCATCAGCAACACAAAACTTATAAAAAAATATCAGCAGACAAAATTCATACTGCAAAAATAATTTGTAAACAAATGGCCACAGAAAATACACATAACATTTATTATTAACCTGCTGTCCATTTAACTCCATGCCACTGAACTTCATTACGTAAATTTTAGAAAAGTGGTGCTCAAAGTCTTTACAAACAGAATGAAAATACTCTTCTTCCTGTATCTAGTAAAGAAGTATTACTAGCAGCATGTTAATAAGATGATGTCTAAGGAGAAATGCACCGACTTCAAGACTTAGTAAAAAGGATTCAGTTATCTTTAATGTAGCACTTGGTCAGGAAACCCGCAGAGCTGGTCCCTTTCACGTAGCAAATTCAAATGTTAATTCCATACTAGTTTTCATTAGTTCAAGTAATCCTTCTCAAAGGTCAATCCCTCCATCGCGTTTGTATCATTACTAGAAGTTATCTTTAGAAAACAAAATCAAGTGCAAGCCATGAAACTAAGACATATACTGGTATTTAATATGCTATTAATTATGGAGTATCCTTGGTGGGTTCTCCGATTCCCAAAACACCACCTTTCACACAGCAGCTATGTAATACAGTGCCTTCTGCGAAACTAGCACCATTTGTTCTTTTCCAGCACAAACGAACAAACTCCAGCAGCAGTGCCAGCTTTAAGAGAAATACAAATCCTTCCCTTCCCCGGTGCTCGTTGCTGAGTTGCGCCACCACCTCTTTAGTGTAACTGGCTCAGGCATTTGTTTAGTCACTGCAAACCAGTTTTGAGATTTGATGCATGTTGATGGGAGTTATATGAGGTGGTGCTTAAGCTGGTACTGCCAGAAAGAAGGGCAGCATATACTGACCTAATTATACTTGCTTTTATAATTCACACCTCTCTTCAGATCAAACTAAAGTCCCAGCCCTTTTGTGCGTTATATTAACTACTCCAGTTTAAAGCAGAGATGGTAGCTCATGCTTTTTGGTGAGCTCATTGCTCATTCAAAGCAACTCAGCTTTAGAGGACTGTTAAAGAACTACCACATCCTTAATTCAGGTAACTAGATGCATGGTTCTAATGGTAGTTTCCCCTCTTTCTTAAAATACAAGGTAACATGCAGCTATTTAAGAAACTTACTCTGCAGTATCATAACACCTTCTCAGACAGAAAAAGAAATCCTAGTCCGCATTTCTTCCTTAGCAACTTATGTTCTCGTGATTGCTTACATTCTTTCTTTTATACATCGTTAATAAACTCAGTTCACTGCAGATATCCTACATGCTGCTTCCACAAAATTTACGGGGACTTTATTCTATAGTAAAACTTGTGGCTCATCAGTGCATTCAAATTTCTCCAGTACAGTTGATCTTCTTTAGCAACTGCATTAAAGAAGTTCCAATAAAAAATTGCCAAGTGTTGTTTCCATGCTTTGCATGGAATTATTTATTAATTTTATACATTTAGTATTTATTATATTTCAAGTTACTATTCAGTTTTGCAAACTGAATAAAAGTACTGAATAAAACTGAACAAAAGTACCTCCTCTGCTCTGACCTGTGGTATATAAAAGTCTCATTCCATTTAAGTTCCATTGGTTTCCAGGTCAGTAACTCAGAAGAGTACCAACAACTTGCTAAATCACAGTCTACATTTTATTTTTATGCAGTTAGATACCACTATAATTTTTCCCCCTGTAACAAATTCCTGGTTAGCGAAACAGAAAAATTCTTCCACAGAGATCCCAGAGTATAACACATTACATTTGTGCACATACAATACACAAATCCTAGCTGATGTTAGGAAGCTGCAAAATTGCTATGCTCCAGCAGGACAGATTTTAACTTTACCTACGAAATGTAGGTAGACTCTTTTCTTCAAAGAAATAAAAACATTTAACAACCAAAAAGTTCTGCTTTAAGGATTTCTACTGTAACATCTTCCAAGAGATAGGCTGAAGAGAACTCCTTCCTTAGCCTGACAAGTGAGAAAGTGCTTTGTTTCCCAAGCCATACGCAGTCCTGACATAGGATGCATCACTTCTGAAGGACCTTAAGAGAAGACAAGGATGGACTCAGAGATGCACAGAAAATCTTGAAAAAAAAGTAGCACACTTTTTCAGTAATTACAACACAATGGTAGAACAAAAAACCTGACAAGCTTTTGCTTTAATACCTTACTACAAGACTTGCTTTTAGCACTGCATTTTTTTCATCTTTATGCTATACAGCATTTTTATCAATACGCTGCATTATTTTACTGAGGCTCAAACTAGAAATTTAACATGAAGTTCTAGAATTAGCCTAAAGTGTAGACAAATGCATCATCAAAAATTAACTTTTAAATTGCTAGGGTTTAATTTTGTTCTGAGAAAGCTAAAATGTTAATCTCAAAATAACAGCAATGCTTCATAATCCATTACACAGACACTCAAAAGCCAAAGATGCCAGAGATCTTTCTGTTGTATAACTGTTCATAAAAAGGTACAAGGTAAAGAGGGAAAATAAGTGCTCCACACACAGGACAACTGAAAAACCAATGTTTAAAGATTAAGTGCTCTATTAATGAGTTACTGACCATTAAAATAAGTGTTTTTTCAAAAACTTATGACCTAAATACCCCAAGTACAATAAAATAAACAGAAAGAACCTCAAGTCTCTTCTAGAGCAGAGCTTTACCAGTACTGCAATAAGGCAGTAAATCAAGAATGGCAATCAAGACAGACTCACGTAACATTTGCTATCACTATGTATAGCCATCCTTTTCCATTTTAAGAGCATATTACTGCTACTCCATCTAACCCAGCTTGAAACTGCAGCTCAGAACAATTATGCTGAGAATTACAGTGCAGAGAATTACTGGAGAATTGAGACAGTTTGTCTGCAGAGATGCGAGATTCACTGCATGAAGAGGAACAAATTCTACATTTAAAAATGCAGAAAGATCACAGCATATAATCACACGTATTTCAGCCTTATTCCACACCTGAATTATTAAATGAATTAAATAATAATGTAGGCCACTGCCTTTTACATAAAGTCTATCATTAATATATTTTATTAATTCAATATATTTTCACTGCCTAGACAACTAATCTAGAAAGGGAATCCCAATTTCAGGACCTCCTAGTTTACTACTCTTTTCCTCATATCTTACTTCTTGTGTTAAAGAAGTATACAGAACTTCCATGTGCTTCACAGACCTGTTATACAGTCTTTGAGGCATTAGTTTAAACCAGGAAGATTTAAATTAATTTGTCAAATTCTGAACTATAGCCACCAGGGAGTGACAGCTTCATTTTTGCCATGTTTGCTGCCACAAAGAAGCAGCAAGGCTGTCAGCTAGAGCAGTTAAGCCATAAAATGTTGCAGTTACTATGACAGATTCTTCCCCTACTCATGCTACAAACTACAGGATCAATCATTGAACAATTAATGCTGGCATTACAAATGCACCCCCTGAGTACTAAAGCTAATACTCAAATGCAGCAAGTAAACAGGGATCTAGAAATTGGATTGCCTGCCTTAGCGTAATGCTTCAGTTCAAAATTGGACTGAGCAGTACAGTCGACCAGCTCGCAGATATGTGATAAAAAGAAGGCCAGTCTGTTATTTAACTTGAAATTTAGACAAAGTATGTAAAATATCTATAATGAAAAACAAGAAAGGATTTGAAAAACAGAATGTTTCTAATAGTATAACAAAACAAGGCCTTGGGAGAAGGAACAGATACCAGAATTATGTCAAGCTGGGGCATAACAAGATAAGCTCAAGGAGAACCAAATGGTTAATGAGTCCAAACAAAATTACTTGAACTGTAAGTGAACTATTGTAATTAGCACACTAAAAGATCCACCTCGAACAAAGAAAGCCCCCTACTAACAAAACCCCCTCCTTACAGAACATGCATGGTAGGGGAAAAAAATATGCTGTACCTTTAAATAGAGACATGGCTAGTAAGAACCAGTGAGAATTTAGTGTGACTAAAGTAATTGTAAACAATTGCTCAAAGTGTATAAAACGTTTTACTATGTGTTAAGAGGTGTGCTGGCTTTGTGGATTTACAACCTAGCACCCATCTCTGCACAGACTTGCAATAAATGGCAACTCAGCTTTGTGTGTGAGATTGGCTCTTTGCACACTGGGTAACAAACTGTTTGTGAGACAACACTAGTAGCACAACTGTGTTTACTTGTTTCACACTGAGTATTCTACTAGGAGGCGAAGTACACTGGCTTTGCACAATCTGAATTGTGCACAAAGATTTCAAAACAATACATAACTGGGTCAAAACCAATATCGACAACATCTATTACACAGATGCCAGAAAGCTTTTTCTCCCATACAATTAAAAGATCATTTTGTCTTCCTTGAAATACTAAGACTATTTTCTCATTCTGGGGGCAGCACTTCTGCTAGCAGAGTACACTGTGCAAGCCATACTGAATTCCAGGTTGGTCCTTTGGCTGTAGGATAGAGAAGGTCAGATGCTAAATTATCTCCAGATCCAGCTGATTGAGTTCCTCATTCTGGTCTGCTTAGGCACATGCTAAATTCCTTTCCTCTCACTTGCCTAACTCCACCCACCTATCAAGGAAGTAGAAGTATTTGTCTCCATAAGCAAGCATAATTCACAGGGTGGGGTACATCAAACAAAACTGCTTTTCTATTTAGTTTTATATTTCTTAAACACATGGATCTAATAGCTCTTTGTTTACTAAACTCCAGCTCCTTCAACTCAGGAACAAAACTACTGTGTTAACTTTTAAGTTCTTAGCAAATCTCATTTTAAAAAATTATTCTAGCTACCTGAGGCAGGCACACACTATCAAACTAAAAGTGACCAGCTGTGAAGAAAAGGATTTTCCAGTCTGATTGAACAGACTGAAGGAGTAGCAGCTGGCTATTCAGGGACCCTAAGTACTGAAGGCCCCAGAGAAGCACACCTTGCTAGTAGTTTTCAGTAACTTCCCTGGAAAATAATGAACTTAGGAACGATTTCTATGCAATAAAAAAAAAAAACAAACCTGAAAACAGTAACTTTCTTTGATATAGCACTGGACAAAAAACATTCATCCTAAGTTTTCAACTGAAAGTGTAAGCCTGATGTCAATCCAGCTACTCAGATGAAAAAGGTTAAAATCCTCAGCCACCCCCAGGAATTCAGTGCTATCATTCCAAACCTGCCAGTAACTCCAAGAGGCAGAGGACAGCAGAGAATATGCTCTTCGACTGCCCAAGTTGTTCTGTGTCTGTTTACACCTTGAAGTTTTGTTGACTGTACTGCCAGGACAACCCTGCCGGCTGCTCGTACCTGTTGTCAAGCAAAATAAACTGTGGCAGTAATTTTGTGCCAGCGTAACTGAGTCTGGGTATAAACAGCGCTCAGCCTTTTCTGGTTGTATTTGAAGTGCTGTAACGTATTAATCCCCCTGCTGCTTGCCACGTCCTGATAGTTCTTTGAAACTCACTCCAGGCCCTGTCATTCAGCTTAACTTTTGTCTGAGCTAGGTCAGCAGACTTTGCCTGAAAAGGGCACGGGGGCTATGACAGTGAAGGTTGATGGGTTGGATTTGTTGGGAAAAGGGGAAACCACCTTCAGTACAGGGGCAATGCTGAACACCAAGAGGCACTAGCAGCTTAAACTGTGCATAAAACATGCATTTGCCTACAACCTGTGAGCTCTAGTGAGTTCCTCAGCAGCAAAACATCACCTTCCTCAATAAAACAAAGCAAACATTTCCAGGTGTGTTGTACCTGCAAACATTTCAGCACAGACCTTTCTTCTGACATATGACATTGCAATGCTTTTTTTTTAACTGTTGAGTTCTACAGATACACTTATACAGAATCAGATTTTTTAAATTACGGCATATTAAAGGCATTCACAAAAAATAAAAACATGAAAGCACATTTGAAGAGTTAATACCACCTCCTACCTGTTGTGTCCGTTAGGCAAAAGCATTTACCTTCTAAAACACTACTCAAACGCCACCACATTTCTTAGTAGTTGTAATTGAACTTACTGGTCTGAAGATGAAAAGCTCAGAAATCAAGGTTACTATCAGTTAATAGCTCTATACTTTTTTTTTAATATTTGCAGTTATACACATAATCTACAGCAAGAAAAACTCAGAAACAGGATGTCAGATGTACTTTAAAAGGATGTATTTTTTTAAATTTGCTTTAGGAAGTGATCATTATTAACAGAAAGGCTACTAAAAAGATTAAGCAGTACTTTTTAATTATTCAGTTTTAGAACTAGCTATGTGGAGCTTAAAAACATTCCATTTAAATGGTTTTGGCTATTTATTATCAAATAAAATTCTTGAGCAGTATTGCTGCATTTTTCAAAGTAATTAATATTAAAGAGATTGGCAGAAGATGGCTAAAAGTTTAGGACCTCAAGCTATACCACAAACCAAGTTCTTTATTTTAAAACAAAAGCAAAGGCCTATGCTCACAATGTAAAGTTTGTGCATATATACATAAAGGACTGAGGATGAAGATCTCTACCACTTGTTTCCAAAAGTTTGTGGTAATTATGCATTGGTGCCCTCAGCTTCAAACCATAATCCCACACATCTTTCACAATCACTATACCATTCAAGAATGGGATCTTCAACTCTCATGTGGTAACTGATAGAAGAAACAAGGCAACTGAACCCACAACCATCATAGTTATCCGCTCCTTACCCATCACAGAAAGCAGCAAAGCTGGCTCGATGGCAGGGACAGCCGAACAACTCAGCATGGTTTCAGAATTCCTATCATTTTCAGTTTGCTTAATTTGGTTGGTATATGACAATGACCTGGGCTAAAAATGAGCATACTTTAGAAGCTGGTTCCTAAGCTTATACTCACGCACCCCACAGCAGCATTCAAGAAGGGAATGGCAGAGAGCAGGCTGTATTTACAATGTCAACCATTTGATTTTTATCAATTGCTATATGTCAGGATCTTAAGACCTTAAAGCACATTTCACAAGCAGAATCTGGAGTTCTCTTTATTAGGAGATAGCAGTCTTAAGGTGGAGTAAATTCAGAAAACTATGATGACCTGCAGCATCTTCGCTCTCATAAAATATAAGTAAACAAACTGCATTACAATTCCTGGAACCCTCAACACCCCAATGGTTAGCACAAAACTGTACGAACATTCTTAATCCACTTTCAGTTTTCTTTTATTTACTTTATCTCTAAAAGGAACTATCAACACTTCAAACACCTAGATCACTACCACCTCTGGAAAAAACACAGTACTACTATGGTGACAGTAGTTCATAATGAAAAAAGTATTTCATATGAGATGATCATCATAGGATGCCAATATTAAAGTAGTAGCAATACCAAAAAGAGTGCTTTTACTATGATTGTACACTCACCTAAACTTTGCACAAAAAGTGCCCAAGTACTGTCTCTTCTTTAAAAAAAAAAAACAACTTGGAACCAACCAACATGAACAGAAATGTTAGCAGAAAGGTTGGTTCCTCTTGCCAACCTGTTTGCCCTCATCCTTTTCTGGCAGACCTGGTAGCACAAATGTAACTGCAAACTCTGTTTTTTCTAGAAACAACAATTTGCAACGTGACTGTTGTGAAGTTAACTCCTCCCAATAATCACATTCCATAGTTGCAAAATGCAGTAAAATGCCTCGTCACTGAAGAACAAGTCTTGATCATCTTCTATTATGCAGTAACGCCTAATTCCACAAAATTCT
Source organism: Falco punctatus (assembly GCF_963210335.1). Classification (NCBI taxonomy): domain Eukaryota; kingdom Metazoa; phylum Chordata; class Aves; order Falconiformes; family Falconidae; genus Falco; species Falco punctatus. The sequence continues at coordinate 10,617,894 of NC_137583.1, read as the reverse complement.
GTGGTAAGTGCACTCACGTAAAAGATTCACGCTGGAGGATGTGACCTGAAGCAATCCTAGGCACAGTACACAATATTCATTCCTCTTACTGAATAAAATTTCCGCTGCTAAATGGAAGGTGTGGAATAAAATAGTTAAAAAAGGTAAAAGTTACTTGTGAACATTGATCTATCTCCAAATCATTCAAACAATCCATGAATGCATTCACTGTCAAAAGGAGCAGGATGACAAGATACTCCCCAAAAACCTCAAGATAAAAATGTTTTACCACAGAATGTGACAACACCATACAAAAATAGATACCTCTTGACATCAATGTCACTAGTTTTGATGCAAAAGGCTATTTTTGCAAAGAGATCTAGAGGAAGAATTCTAATTTATAAGTAATTTGGTTTATATATAGTTGACTGACTTGCTATAGTGAGACATCTGTCACCATAGTTACTAATTAGTACTTGTTAGAATATCTCTTTTACTTAACTGTGGTCCTCACAGTTCACAAGAATTCCTGAAAACCAGCCTTCTGCTACAAATGCTGGATGTTTTCAGGACAGCTAGAAAAAATTCCTATTTATTCTCTTCACAGATGAATCAAAGTCTGTCTCTCACATATGCCATACTTTAAAACTTCCTGTTGTACGTAAAACACAAAACATATTAAGGACATTAACAGAAAAGGAGATGCAACTCCATTATGCCTAGAATATACAAAATATAGACAAAGTAGAAAAGTTTCCTTCAAAAAAAAGAATTCCTCAACTCAGTACTAATTATACACAATTTTCTTGAGGAAAACAAAAAAATTGTTTGTCAGCCTACACAAAAATTCTCTCAAGTGCAATTTTAATTCTATGTGAAATTCTCATCCTGAAGATGCTGAGAGATTTCTAAGGTACATTGCTGCTTTAAGTACTAAGCTAAAATATATTAACAATAAAGTGCAATCAAGGGAAAGATTCCTAAGAAATGATTACGTATGGTCCCAAGATGCTGAAATTGACACAGTAGAATACAAAAGAAAAATAATGAAGAGCATTATTTTGTATTACTGTTGTCATAGATTACTATCTTACATAACATAGAGACTTTGAAATAAACTCTCTTGCTCCATATTAAAAACTTATTAGCACAATGGAGCCATAAAACCAGTGAAAACTAGCTAAAAAACAGGTTTCTAGAAGGATATTGTACTTGTTGCAAAGAAGTTGTTCTGCTCTATTTCATTAAGGAAGCTCAGCTGTATAAATGTCTTGCGTAACAAGAGGCTATGTATCACATATCAGCATGATACCAGCAATTGCTTTGTATAACTTACAGCAACTTCTATCACCACATCAAACATTTACCCTGAGGAAAACATAGGGACAAGGTGACTTTCTGAGGTTTTGCTTAATGTTACTGTGTTCTCTGTATTAATCAATTACAGAAATATAGTGCAACTTAATATGGCTTTAAAATGAAACAAAATTCCTTAATACGCCATTACCCAGAAATCCAGGCTTCTTCAGGATAATCACTTAAGATTACAACTTCTAAGTGTGAAATACTGCTGAAATCCTCTTCAATCCTTGTGCCCTTACATGAATACTTTCCTCCAAAACTAGACTGAAAGCTAAATACTATCGTTTACTGTAAGAAATCTAATGACAGCTTGGCAACATGGCATACTCCAACTTTGCAATAAGGAAAGTAAACATTACCTTGAGGCGTACAAAGTCCCAAAGACTGTATTTGTAGGATGCCCGCGGTGGTTCTATCCTGGCTGAATGCCAGGTGCCCATTCAAGCCGCTCTATCACTCCCCTCCTCAACACCACGGAGGAGAAAAAATATAAGGAGAGGCTCATGGGTCAAGGTAAGGACAGGGAGATCACTCGACTGTTACGGTCACACGCAACACAGACCTGACTTGGGGAAATTAGTTTAATTTATTACCATTCAAATCAGAGTAGGTTAATGAGAGCTAAAAATAATCAAAACTTAAAAACACCTTCCCCTCACCCCTCCCTCCCGGGCGCAACTTCACTCCCTGTTTCTCTACTTGCTCCCTGCCAGCGGTGCAGGGATACAGGGGACGGGGTTATGGTCAGTCCACCACAGGTTGTTTCTGCCACTCCTTCCTCATCACACGCTTCCCCTGCTCCAGTGTGGGGTGCCTCCCATGGGAGACAGTTCTCCATGAACTTCTCCCACGTGAGCCCTTCCCATGGGCCGGCCGCAGATCTTCAGGAACTGCTCCGGCGTGGGTCCCTCCCATGGGGTGCCATCCCTCAGGAACTGCTCCGGCATGGGTCCCTCCCATGGGGTGCCATCCCTCAGGAACTGCTCCGGCATGGGTCCCTCCTATGGGGTGCCGTCCCTCAGGAACTGCTCCGGCGTGGGTCCCTCCCATGGGGTGCCGTCCCTCAGGCCCCCCGCAGGGTCCCAGGCCCTGCCAGCAAACTTGCTTCAGCACAGGCTTCCCACAGCTCACAGCCCGCTTTGGCACCCCCTGCTCTGGTGTGGGTCGCTCCCCAGGCTGCAGGTGGGGATCTGCTCCCCCATGGACCTCCACGGGCCGGGGGCACAGCCTGCCCCACCATGGGCTTCACCAGGGGCTGCTGGGGAGTCCCTGCTCCAGTGCCTGGAGCCCCTCCTGCCTCCTGCACTGACCCGGGAGGCTGCAGAGTGTGTCTCTCACATATTCTCACTCTTGTGTTGCAATTGTTGTACAGCTATTTTTTTTCCCTTCTTAAATACATTATCTCAGAGGCGCTGCCACTGTCACTGATGGGCTCGGCCTTGGTCAGTAGCGGATCCTTCTCAGAGCCAGCTGGCACTGGCTCCATCAGACACCGGGGAAGCTTCTGGCAACTTCTCACAGAAGTCACCCCTGTAGCCCCCCTGCTACCAAAATCCTGTCACACAAATCCACGAGAATATAAAATAAATGAAGAATTATGAGCTATGCAAAGAGCAGGTTCCTATATATAACAAATTTCTTTCCAAATGTATGATTCTAAAAGTTTGCAAATTATTGCAATTTACTCTTACCTTCAAGTAGCAAAAGCACCTGTACTAATATTCTGCAGGAGGGAAAAATGCTAAGACTATTCAGAGAACTAAGCTTCTTATTCTTAAATTCATCATCAAGAAGCGGTTAAGCTTGATAATTATTCTCTTTGGCCAGTTTCATAAAGCGCAAGATGAAAATCAACTGCGGTCTGGTCTCTGACTATTGCAATGAAGAGTATTTCTTCAAAGAAATTTGTCATGTTTGGACATAAGTTTTCCCCAAATTAAGGCCAGAGGTAAGGCATAAATCTCTCCTGATCTTCAAATTAAGAGACTGACCTTATACAAAATATGCATAAACAAAAACTGAAATCAAAGATCTGCAACACCCACTAAAATAAACTCTAAATTGTTGTAGTGGGAAAACATTGGAGGATAGATAGAATTGACAAAAAAAAGCAGAAAACTAATGGTTTTTTTTTTAAAAAGGAAATCTTGAAATACCATCAGGATCTGGTACAGTAAATACTTAGTACAAGAAATCCAGCTCTAACATTATTCATCATTTCTGCTTCCTCAAAAATCTTGAATTAATGAGGTAACTGATTAGCACAAAATTAGCTGAAATTGAGATTTTCCTTAAGAAATGTGCAATACTGAACTTCCAGCAGCAACTACATTTTTCACTTGCAAGCAAATTGTAGAAAAACCACAACAGAAGCCAAGATTACCAGGTACTCCAACCAGATGAAGAGCCAGATCTACTTACACAAAAGCAAGAAGCATGAGGCACATTGTTAGCTTATCAGGGAACTCCATCTCTCAAGCATAATCCCAGACATTTCAAGGCAGGTGCAGTACTGCAAGAGCTGCTTAACTATCTCACTACACACTGCTAAGTTTCTCCAATTAGTTAATCATTACATCAAAGCTCCTCTACCCCTTGCAAAGCAGGATCTCTTCTCATGTGTTCACTTTTTAACTGTACAGAGAATAAAGGGAGAAGCTGTTGAAACTAATTCAACCTTTCCTCATTTCTACTCCTTCCACATAAGGTACCGTGTGTACTTACTGTCATTAATTCCATAGTGCTGCTGTTTTATGACAGAGAAAACTCCCAGTGATCACACATCCAGACAGATAAAAACCCACACATCAGATTTCAAAAACACCTCCAAATGCAACAATAGTTTGGTACTGTCACAATAACACTACATAGAAACTCTAAAAAATATCCTGGAAATTTTATGAAGAAGTTGTCTCCCTTCCTTTTAGCAAGGGACATATTCCAGCTGAAAGGACTCTTCTAATGCTGTTTGTTGGTGGGGTTTTTTTAAACAAACATCTGCAGCAGGCCTAGTTAATTCATCTCTCCTTTGCACAAAGCAGAGATTTCCTGCTTTCCAACACCAGCTGCTCCTGAGCTATTAAGAGATGATGGGTGTCACAGGGAAAATAATGTTCAGCACATTTCTAAACACCAGTTAAAATAACCATACTGAACATTAGCTTAATGTTATGGTGATATAAATTCAATGCAGCCAATAAAGATGCAGAAGTGCAAGTCCTAACTCAAAAGAACTGCCTAAGTACAAATGACGCTGTACTAATTTTTATCATGTCAAACTAGATATTTTTGTAACAGGTCCAAACCACAAATGCTACCAAAATATAGTGTAGTGAGAGTTCACTGCACACTTCCTCATACCGACAACAACTGGTCACCAGATCAATATGCTCCTCCATGTTTTTCTGAAGACTTCTCTGCATCAAGTAAGGACCAAAAGTGTTTTTAAAAAAATACTTCATTTAATTTATTTTCATTCTGTGTTTTGAACTTCAGCATTCCATACAGACAGCAGATGCAATCAACTGGAAACCAAACACCGTCAGAGAAGGGTGCGGCTCCATCTAAAGACGGAAAATTCATTTTCCGGCACTGAGGAGAAATTTGACAATTGGGAGTTTAATATTTGTACTCCAGACACTGCCAAGCCGTACCTCCAACAAAGTGAGAGCGAAAATAGACTAGGAGGAGGCTGTATTTATTTGCAACTCATTCCTGGGTCAAGACTTTCAAAGCAAGCAGTAACTGAATGCTGATATTCATGAACAAAGGCAGATTATACTGGTGTTCCTTTGAGACTGGCAATTTTACAATTAAAAATTTAATTTTATTTTTTTTTAAGCTTGAGGAAAGAAATGCCTGTAGCATGAATCCACATACTGAGACAGGTCTGCCAGCAATGTGAGAGACTGTATGAGCTAATTTTTGATAGGCAATCTTAGAGAATATTGGTCAGCCATTTCTTTAGCCATGTCCTGCTGGCTTCAGAACAAGAGGCAAGTGCTGCAGCCTTCTCAACTGGTTCACAACATCAGAAACATGCACAGAGGAATGGGCAGAGCACAGATAAGATGTTCAAGGATATGGTAATTACAGTTTCAAACACAGTGACTCATGATTCATACGGGTCTTAGTAAAGGGCAAAAATCATATACATGGTACCTTGGATTTACAGATTAAAAGGTTTGCTAACGTGGCAAAACTTGGCAAGGTAATTATTTCAGCACAGCTTTCTACACAGACCAAAGTATTTCAGTGTCTTTTTTCCTAGCTATTTTCCATCATATCTACAAAGTCATCAGAGACATTACACTGACAACACTGTGCCCATGAATTCTATTCCTCAGACAAGCTAGAAAACCCAACCAAACAAAAAACCCCGAAGACATACCACCCAAACCCAAATAAAACAGTCAACCCAACCTGAATGCCTTTTAAAATCTCTTTTGTCAATAAAAAAGTACTTGTAACACATGGTAAATGCCCATGACCAATCTGCCAGTGGGCAAAAGGAGCAGGCGCAAGTGAATTGCAAAATACTGCTGGCAATCTCACACCCTTTCAGATGTAAAGCCTCGGAGTAGTTTTCCACACCTCTCAAATGTATTATCAAATCTTGCAATTTTTTGGACTAGATGTGCCACATTTCCCTCTAAAACATGGGAAATATTTTTCAAGGTACAAAAAGAACCTCTTTCTAGCACCAACAGTTCTAGATTGCCAGTCTAAGAAGAAATATCCTCCATCAATGTTTTAATTCTTTTAACAGCCATCAAGTCATTTTTCAAACGGCAGATCCTTCCGGGTATGAAAACCAGAGATACCTCCAATGACCTATATGGAGATTTCAGGTCACACTGTCCAACTGACAAAACACAATGTAACATTTTTCTTACCACAACAATATGCGTTTTTAATGGCTAGAAAGATACAGTGAAATTTTTCACAGTTCACCTCCTAAAAGCAGCACTATTCAGTTGCTGATACCATGTACATTGAATCACCTGGGTAGTTCTTTGTACTTCAGTATCATCATCAGAAAAGCTATTTCCATCTTCTCCTGCATGCCCCCCCCCTTTTATTTTTAACAAAGCAGTTAGGATAAGCTTGATAGTTCTTTATTCCAAAACGATTAAAAATAAAAAACAAAAAAAAAGAGGAGGCATGAGGGAGAGATGACAGAAGTACAGATAGTTTCAATCCTGAAAAGCATATGCAAAATTATGGAAAGATGACTAGTCCCTCTGACTACCAGGCTCTTCCATGCAGCTACCAAATCAGGGATCTTGTTCCACTATGTAGAAAACTGGTATACTGTTTGCTCATGAATGAAGGGTCATCAAGTGATTTTTTTTTTTTCATTAACTCAGTTGTCATGCTTTAAAGAAAAATGGGGCATTTGTAGAGAAAATATGAAGCAAAAATCCTCCTGTCTATCAACAATCACAAGAGTAAATTGATGTAGGCGGCCTGAAGGACCTGAAGAGCTTGTTTTTTGGGTTTTTTTTTTAAACATTCACTCACCTGAAAGTTGAATCCAAAGCCTCATCAAAAGGTTACAAAAGCCACTATGCTCTTCTCATGCAGTAGCCAAAGGCACATCCCCAAACATTGCAACCAGCACCAATAAGGCACTAATGATAATCTCGTAAGACTAGAGAAAACTGAAATTATACAATAAATCTATCAAGTTGTGGGGTTTTTTTTATTTCCATCATAATAACTATGGGCGGTATTCCTTGCTATCAAATTATAACAGGATATTATGTTTTCTTTGTACAATCCTGGTGTTATTCAGTTGTCATGGAAGAACCATGCTGTTCCACAGATCACTGAACACCCTGCTTACTATAAAAAACGCACCATAGCTAATAATGTGCAAGCAAGAATCATTGAATCCATTCCCCATGAAAAAGCTTTTTCTTTTTATTATTTAAACCTGAGTGTCAGCCACTAGAGGGCAACAGAATTATACACACTCACCCAGATTTGGTAAATCTAACCACTTCAACAAAAAAAGTACCCATCAGAAAGCGATGGTGAAGTCTGTTTATATTACGAAGGGGGGGGGGGGGGGGGTAAATACTGACGTTTCATGATAACACGTATACTGTGGGTTGTCTGAACTAGTAATACCATCTTTACAGTCTAGAGCCTCAAACACAAGCTACAACATCCACATTAACGAGTTTCCAACTTCTCAGATTTTAAAATGAGGTTTCTCAGCTTCAGCATTCCTGCTACTGAGATTATGCAAGTTACTGAAATTCTACCCAGAATAAGCAAGCATGTATAAAATCTGAATGCTGTCAGAGCCTTTTCACATTAAACATAGAAACTGAACTTCATAATCAATGGTAAAAAGTATCTAGCTAGAAATTGGCCATGCACTGCAAAAGAACTGGAATTAACATGCATATTTTTCCATATCTAATCAGCAGTTCAAAAATATTGCTGTTCTGAGAACAGTTAGGCTTTTTCTTTACAAAGGTAGCACTTTCCTGAAGCGTATTTTTAACATTTAACAGATTAAATTATGCTAAAATTCATTATCTAGGCTCTAATTGGAGAAAAAAAGAGAAAATCCAGAAACTAAAGCGAACCAGGAGAATGAGTCATTTACTAAAAGAAAAAGAACAAAAACAACTCACAAAAGGATACACACTGGTAGCTCAAAGCAAAAACATTTTAAAAAATTATTTCAAAATCTACACTCCCAACAGAACACGGAAGAAAGCTCAGCAAGTTTAGCTTCTCCAGTCATTACAAACTGTAATGACATTTAATAGGAGTGGCAATGCACTGGTACCATGCATCAAATCAGTTCCACATAGACTGGCCCATCTACTCTACGAAAAAACAAAATCTGTACTGTCACCAAAACAGATGAACCCTCAAATTAAGTTCACATAAAATTCAAAACTGCACTCCCAGTACAAACACAGCCTTCCCACAAAAAACATGTTTACTGTTAATAAGCTTTGACATACCAAGAGGTTTGTCATCCAAGCTTGAATTTAAAATAGCCATACACAAGTCTATACTTTAATCAAAGAAAAATCAGCGAGACTTTTATGCTACCTATAATTAGTCTAGTATTAGTATGAAGTTTTAATAAACTTTAATTAGTATTAGATGCTATCCATAGCTTGTTTCAAAGGAAAATAGGTTGGGCCACTGGGAACTGGCAGCATTAAGAGCAACATGATTAAATACAAATTCAAGAGAAACGTGTGTCCCCCCACTGCTTCTTTCTTCTAAACTTGTTTTGGTACTTTCTTCTGCAGCCAAGTATTATACTAGGTGCTATGCAAATACCAGGCATACCAAACCCTACAGATGATGTAGGTTGACAGAACATTTAATTGGATTATTACAGCTTTGCATTATTTCAACCCTGTCATAAAACAAACAAACAAAAAAACCCAACACAACACCAAATTTGTGACACTTGCTTAGAACAATTTTGAAGTGTTTACCACTGAAATCCAGGAAAAACACTTCAAAGTCTGCCCAGCCAGTCTTAAAACAATTAAGATGTTATTGTTATAATAAAAACAGAATACAGAATTTATATATTGATCAATAACAGCTCTTCTGATTGCTTATACACAGGTCCACATGAACATCCACTGAAGCTACATAATCTAGAAGACACGGGTAACAATAAGGGTAAGACCCTCTTACGTGAAAGCACCTTTTCACACTGCTCCTTTTAGCAGGTAGGAATTGGTCTGTCTATCACGGACATCAAAAGAAGGAACACAGTCCTTCTCTTAGAATTTAATTTAATAGAATTATCTAATCTTAGAATTACATCCCTCCTTTGTTGCCACCTGAGGTAGCTCCTAGGGGCTGAAGCAGCAGCTCTGTTTTAGAAATTCTTAAATGAGAGACGCTGCAGCAGTTCCTGGAAGGTAATGTACACACCACCTCAGTCTTTACATATCTGTGGGCTTTACTGCATAGTACATCCCATCCAAGTTTTTAGGGAAGTGTCAGGAGTCAGCACTCTGCCTTCTCTATGTATTTCAACTATTTTTCATCGTAACAAGTTCCTTCTTTTGCACCAAGGCTATGCTGTGGAGTAGTAACATTCCACAACGCACCCAACTGCAGGAAAGACATGCTATGCTGTGCACACAGTTGTTCTACTCTCCCAAACACGTGCTTGAAGAGTTGCACCACAGCACATCTCCAGCTACTTCCCCATTTATATGCTCAGGTTTCTTTTGGAAAAGAAGAAAACCGGGCATGTGGAAGAACTGAATGTAGACTGGTCCCCTCCCATCACGCAACTGCAACATGTGCAAAGTGCATACGCAACTAGAAGTGCCCCACAGAATATCCTGCACGTAAGTTTCAGCCTTCAACAGAATGTACCTTAAAAATAAAGGGGTGCTGGATTTCCAGACAGAAAAGCAAATGCATCATTTAATTCTTAGTAAGTTCTCATGCAACAAACTGTATTTTTACTGTATTTGTTTATTCCATGGCTTGCTTTTCTGTCTCTTAAAAGTAGGTACAAGTCAAATTAAATAAACATGTTCTGTTACCCAAGGTCCCTCACTCTCCTTGTTAAATTGCTCTTTTCACACTTAATTCAAAGGTGGACAGTTTCTGCAGCTTACCTACCTACTGACTGCACAAACTGGATAGCCCGACAACTTTCAGACTCAGCAGCTGAATGTCTCTAAACTTCCAATACTATCCACTCAATCAGCGCCAACAAGAACTAATTCAAAGCGTGACACACGTTATCATCAACAACCACCCAGAAGTGTTTGCCTTCTGTTTCTCAACAATTTTATAACCTCACTGTTTCTTAATAGGCACATCAGGAACGTTGGTGTTTTCTTCACTTCCCTTTGAAAGGTTTTAGCTTGAACATTTCAATACCAGAAATACTAAACTAGCAAACAAAAATGTGTAAACCACAACAATAGTTCAGAGTAAAAAAGTAGAGGAGAAAAATCCCAAGAAAATTCACATAGATATTAGTTTGAAAGAAAAACAGTAGGCATTCCAAAACAATTGAACTTAACCCTTTATTCTGAACTATGCTACCATATCTAAACTCTTTGTAAATTAATTTACAAACAAATTATTAAAATTTCAAGAAGTCCCTCTGGATTTTATCAGTCATTTATATATACAATAACCAATGTGCAAATTATTAACCCAGTTTTCACTTTAAAGAGAAAAACTATAATCATTTACACAAAGCAAGTCACTCAACAGTAGTATTCTATGATAAGTTACAATGGAAGTATTCTTGCACTGGGCCTTATGATAGAACGCAACACATTTACTACTTTGACAGTTAGACAATAATAATTGTAAAACTTCACTGGGGAACAACTAACACCTTTTATTCTTTCATTCCCCTTTTTCTAAAGGTTTACCAACTGTGCTTGGTTTACAAACATTTGGCTCTGCAACCCAGAAAGAAGTGTGCCCATGGTGAAGCAGTCAATCAGCTGGAACCTCAATACCACTTAAACTGCAACAGACAACTGCTTATCTTCTCTTTATGTGCAGCATAATTTCAACTGGAAAGTCAAGGCATACTAGAAGAATTATGTCCCCAAACCATTCAAAGAAAAACAATCAGAAGTAAAATTAAAAAAAAAAAAAAGAATTCCAAAAACACAAAAGAAAAAAAAACACCAAGAAACTCTCCAACTTGATTCAACCCAATGATGAATTTAGTAAAGAAAAAAACCAATCACCATTGTTTTTTTAAAAGGAAACTAGTAGAATCTTTACATTCTGCAGATATGAAGAGTAATATTGCGTCAGTTCAAGGATACAAACATTCATCTCTACTTAGTATCAACTACAATGCAAACTGTATTACTAGGAGTCTTCACGAAGCAACATGTTCAAAACTACATTAAGTATGAAAAACTATTTTAGCTGTGACAGTGTATAAATGAACAAAAGTAGCTCCATGCTGCTAATTAAAACATAAACCAAAAACACTGAAGCAGACTCTTAACATCCAATGCTCTCATCATTAGCAAGTCACAATATAAAGCCTCCAAAAAAAAAAACAAAAAACCAACTTACTGAAAAACAGGTGAAGAGGTAAATTTAAGTCTCTCAAACATGGCATAGAGACAGCATACTCATCACCAGGAACAGTCTTACATAAAGAGATTAAACTATTTTCCCTAAAATCTTTCATGGAAGATGACCCACCTTCCAATCTTATGAGTAGTTCAATGAAAAAAATAAAACTGTCTGATCGAGAAATATTTATTTTGCTATAAATACTCATTAGTCACGATTTCTGCACTGCTTGTAATGACAGCTCTCTAACATGCTAAAAATATTTTAATAGAACTTAAGAAATTAAGCTGAGATAAATATGCATTTTCAGAAATGACACACTTAAACAGCAGACAACACAGAAAATTTTCAAGTAAAAGCTTTATTACCTTAAATGATAACTTTAACCTTTACGATGATTTTTCTCAACAGCACAGAACTCTGCTCTTCAAGTACCTATCCTTAATGGTACAAGTAAATTTAAAAAGGAGAAGTGGTAATACATGCTTCCCTTTGGGGTTTGGTGGTTTTTTTTTTAAAGAGCAACTTGCAAGTGTATAGATGTAACTTGAGTTGTTCTTAAGTTCCAATATTCCCTTTTGCATCACTCCATCCACTTGCAACATCATTATGTTTGTACCCCATCTTCACAGAATTTCCAATACCATCAAACTCCATGGTATCTCCACTGCTCAGTGCTGTTCCCACCACCTCGAATACTGAAAAGTGATTTGAGCCTCAGTGTTGGTAAGAAGCTCTCCTCTGGAGTTCTCCAGCCTGACCGTACAGATGTGCTTCCTGACCCCCACAGTACCTAAGCACCTGCAGACCACCTCCGCTATGGCTAGCAGGCTCAAATCTGAGCAAGTGACATCAAGGATCAGTTGCTTATATTTAGAAGGAATGAGACACAGAGCCAGAAAAGTTTCCTCCAGCCTTACATCTCACTCCTCTTTTCCCTAATTTTCCTCTCCCCAGCCCCTAAAATCACTTCTGTCTGCCTGCCCCATCACCACATGACACTTACCTCAAACCCACTTGGACAAAAGATGAATTAAAGGTGCAGCTGAGACGGGATGCTACGACAGATTCTTGGGAATCTATCTTTCTTACTTTGCAGAAAGGGGCAGTAATAAGAGGAAGGTGGCAGCTAGGATAACAATGACTTTCAGGAAGACAAGCCTTATAGGCTCCAGGGGGAACCTGCTAAAAAACAGGGTGGAAAAGGCAGCTTTTTATGAAACCTTGGAATTCTTTTTTTCCAATGAGTTGAAAGACAACAGGACCAGCAGTATGGAGCATAGACCAGTAAGCTGAAGTCTAAGGTCTAGGGTTTTAAGAGTGGCTCAAGTGCAAGAGTTAGCGTGAGGAGGACAGGATGGATGAAGGACCAGCTATGCAGAAGGGCTCATCTGACATTTGAGAACCGGTTTGGGAAATATTCTGTGCACCCACACACAATGTTTTCTGCCACAGATTCGTTCTCATTTCTTCAGTTTTGTCATATACCTTGCTAAGAATCAGTATTTTGCAAAACATTTTATCTTTTACCTTCTCAATGGAAAAAATAAAGGGAAACTTAATTCCACAACCTGAAGTACCATATTTTCTAATGGTAATATATACATTACAAATAAAAGGAAGTTACTACCCAAAAATCCACAAAGAAACACAACAAAGAGAGGAACTTACTGCTACAACACTCTACTCTGAAGTTGTTGTTCATTCTGCTTTTTTGCTGCCTACTCCATTTCACTCTTTCTGTTAATTTACTAGATAACTGCCCTAATGCTGGCAAGAGCGTCTTGTTCTAAAGAAGTGTTATCACCCACATTTTCAGAAATGTATAGACTCAGTGACCTTGGATTTTCTGAAAGATATTTTCACTGGACAATGCAGAACAAGTTGACATGATTTTGTTTCGTCCTATTTGCTTCAGTTGTTTTGTTAAGGGAACTAGAAAGCATATAGGAACACAGAAATTGGCATTTTAAAAAGTACCTTTGGAGTTGGAACAAAATTCTGTAGAAGAGAAGAACTGGAAACCAACAAGCATGATTCCCCTCTGAATTGCAGTACTGAGTTTTGCAGAAAGTAACAAAGACTCTGTATTCTACCACAGTTTTCATAATGCAGTTTCTCATAAACACTGTGGGAAGATGCAAGACACACAAGCTTCCTGCTATGGGACTTTGTTAACAGTTTTACCCAAGCATAATATCAACATGTCTGAAGAAAACTGTTAACACTATTTTACAAAGAACAGCCATCTATGTCTATTTGCAGAACTTGAAGATGTCATGAAGATGTTTGAGAAAAAACAAACTCCTCAAGTATTTAAACTAGAATGTTTTCAAAAATTGTAAGTTTGGCTTTACACTATTAGCATGTTAAAAATATATGTTAATTATTATAATTCATACATTTAAATGATAATACCCTTACTATGCCTCAGTGTAGGCAGGTATCTAAGTGCTTTACACTTAAAACAAGCTGCATTTAACAATTTACCACTTCTGATTACATAAATATACAAGACATTCCTTCCATCATAATTCTTCAAGCAAGGTCACAGAGTTCTTTCTAAAGGCCTGTTTATCAAAGCAGATAAACGTTCTCCTCCCTCTTTTAAGATGCCAGCAAACAAAGCTCATACTTCAAAGGCTACATTAAAATGTTGTAGTACAGGTAACACTCTCTCAATTGCTCAAAAATACAATGCATCAGGAAAATAAGGAGCTAATCTCCACTAGCCTAAGCCTACATAGCATATGCATAAACCACAAAAACCTCGTTAAGTTCTTTAAAAGGTGCTCAGACCTACCCACAAACACAACTAAAAAATGTGCATTCCTGGCCAGTCATATGAACCAACAGCGCATCTAACACCTGTGGCAATTTATTACCGGTGTTCTTTTCTTCCACTGAAATGGGACTTTCCATCAGGAATTATAAAAAATACAAACAGTAAGAAATTCTACTCAATCACAAGTTTTATTAGTAACTATTTTAGTATTTAATAACCACAATGAAGTTAAAAGGTAACCATGAAAGGAACAATGATGAGGGGAAAAAAAAATCCAGAGGATCAGTAGCAGTTTGGTCTCCTCCACCCACTGTAGCATCTCTAGCTTTATGCAAAGGAAACACCAGAGCATGAATTATAAATGTCAGAAATCATAGGAGCAAAGACTGAACTGGCCCATTTTTTATATTTGACTCAGTAGACTCACTGAAATTCTTTTTCATGTCCTAGCAACTACACAGCCACTGGTAATATCAAAATTGTAAAAAGCTGACCCCTTCCTGTGTACCAAATAACATTGTAAAAAGAATGCTCAAGCAAAACAATGTTATTTGTTAGCTCACACTTCAAGCATACTTTCCAAAAGTTGCAACTTCTCTTCAGATTTAAGAAACTATTCCTAGAAAGCAGATTTGCCTCTTTTTTTCTGGTTTGGTTTGTTGGTTTTTGGGTTTTTTTCCCCTTCTTCCTCATGTTTTCACTCTGTCATCCATTAAACATAACCAGTTTTAAAATAAAAATGCAAGCTGGCTGTGTCTGTAAATGCAATAATCAAGTTTTAAGATAAAAAAAAAATTCTGTCTGTATATAATCACAGATTCTCATTCCAAAATGGATCCTGCGACACAAGCTTCTTGCTGTAATACAATTCCCACTAAAACAGCATTTACTGTTTTGTTAGTAAATGCTAGTAGTACAGCCCCCAAACGAGTTGTGCTGTCATACTACTAATTCTAGTTACCAGCTCGAGATGCAGACACATAATAACTACCTGCACACACACCCTTAGCTTCACCTTACAGACTAAACCAAGTGCTTAGTGTTTGCCATGGATGTAAACATTCACACTTCGGCAGCTACTGGTTGCACCAAGTCACATGTTAAGCCACTGCATCTTTTTCATCTGTAAGAATGCTTAGTTCCTGCACAGTCCAGGAACAGAAATTTCAAATGAAAAAATTCAACAGTTGTGGGGTTTTTTGTCAAAAAAAAAAATCAGATGCAAATGCCTCAATTCTGGAAGGTCAGTTGTTCCATTTCCTCTTCTTTTTTCTTTTTAATATGCCATCAAACAGATGTTTGCTTTAAAATTTCTCAGGTTTTATTCCAGCTTGAGGAAAGGCAAGAAAGATTCATACCAACACATATTTATTCCATAATTGCAAAGTAACTTGTAGTTTTAGCACTAATGGAGAAGTCATTGTTGCATGATGTCTCAGGGAACAACTTTAATCCTGATGGTATCAGAAAAAAAATCATCCTTATTACTGATAACGACCTCATTAAATACCACCAGCAAAGAGCTCCATTTTAGATGTAGATCATGGACAACTCAATTTTAGAACACTAAAATATTACACAAGTTACCAACTTTGAGTAATGCCAACAATTAATAGCACTTTCATGTAGCACAACCAGGACTTGGTCCACAACTACAACTGTCCCATGAAAAAGAATACTTGTGACACCTCAGTGAGAGTGCAGCAGTCAAATAAAATTATTACCTTTTCCAAACGTCTACAAGCATAAGCAAGCACTTACTATTTCTTAAATCCTTTCATTGTCTGAAAACTATTCTCTCCAATCCAGAGAAAGTTTCCACTCAGCTTTGCTCACCTGTATAAAAACTGTCTAAAGCAATCTTTAAAGCAGAACTATATAACGTACTTTTTAGACTTAATTTGAGGCACAACTCCAGCAAGCAGATCCAGTCACTGAAATAATCTTACAGGATTACTTGTACCCTAAAATTAGGCCCAAACCTACATCTTCATAAAAGGTTTTTAAAGGCAACTAGAAAACAATTCTTTTTCTAAGTTTTTTGGAAATACAAACCAGCAATTATAAATGAAGATGTGTACAGCAAGTTTAAACTGTAAAACACATCAAAGAGTATGAGTTACAGATCTCAAAAGAAAGACTAGTCATCAAAATCCTTTAATATTAGTTTATAAAGCTTACATCATCATCATCATCTAAAATTCATCCAGCAACACCTACCCTGGAAAGGCTCAACATAAAGCTATGTGGGAAAGGGAAGACGAAAATTAAGCCCGTTTTCATTTGATCAAGGGGAGACCAAAACCACACACCTATCTGCACTACTGCATACAAAATGGTACAACTATAGGCCTGTAAGCCCATTTACATCAGTCTGTGAAGCAGTCGAAATCCCAGAACAGGATGACCTAAATGAGCCCACAAGAATGCTATCTGGGTGTCCCAGTGGCTCAAAGAAAGCAAGACAGCTGTGCTGGTGCAGTGTTTTGCCAAACTAATTCTTCCCAAGCCCACTTCTGGAACATGGGGTCAAGAGCAAGGGGACCTGCAGCAAAAATGTAGATCTGCATTAAATTTATCAGGAGGCAATACTCTGCAATAGGATGTATGTATAACCTATACTGATTTCAGTAGGTGAGGTAGCGTACATACAGATTCCATGACAAAAAACAAGTTTTGAGAGAAAGTTGTCCATCTGTGTTAATATAATGCATTTGTTCAAGTAAGAAATCCACAAAAAACCATTTTCCCTTCTGTTTACACGAAAGTTAAAAGTTAACTTCTATTTATGAATCTTAAGTTAAAAGTTAACTTTCTAATTAACAGTCAGATTCATAAATTTAACTAAAAATCAGGAAGGCAGCATGGGTAAAGTCAGCACTGAAATGGAATATCCACATGCTTTTCTATGTTACAAGTACCATAATACAATAGCAATCTATCTGTTCTTCCTTCAAGTACACAGAAGTCCCCTGTTGACAGACCAAACCACTGGCCTTCCATGTCACAGACAATACTTATATTCCTACAAACCCCTGCTTAAACAGTGCAACTGGTAGCTTTACCTAATGTGAACTAGTCACACAGATTGCAAAAACAAATATGCCCCTTCTATGACTATTTGTATTCCTGGCTTTCTCTTACAACTACTGGAATATGCAGTCTAGGGAAAGTCCACAAAGAGGAAGACAAAAAAATTTTTTTTTAATTTCCCCTTTGAGTTTTAGAAAAGGAAGTAGTGGTTGAGAGCTGTAAGTGAAAGTGTTGTATTACTGCCATCCTTATGGAATTAGGGGGTAGAACTAGGAACATTCTTACATCTTCCATTTAGTGCTTCTTTTCCTCCAGATAAATTTTAAAAGTATTTCTATCTGACACATTTTGGTGGTAATATTAAATTACACTACGATAGCAATACTCCAGTTATTTCATAAAACCGAATTATATATACACACAAACACTGAAAGCTTAGAACATAAGAGAACAGCAACACAAGCTAACCTACCTAGAAAATACACCTGACCTTGTCCTCAGATGCTTATTTTTTTGGTAGGGATTAATTTTGTACCCAAAATTCTATCCCAAGTCCACAAACAATCTAAACTAATCAGACCTGCTGTGGAGCAGAGGATTGGACTGGATGACCTCCAGAAGTCCACACCAACCTAACTTATCCTCTGACAGCACATCTGTGCCGTAGAATATGGTTGTCCTTGCTCATAATATTGTAAACTCCCCCAGAGTAGATACCACCTTAACTATACATAATGATTTACAGTTCTGAAATACATAGAAACAAAAGAAGCTTCAAACTTATTTTGTCCCTTAATAATATGCGATTATATTGACTCCATATATCCTTAGAAATCCTCTGCCATTCAGCAAGAGAAATCCTTATAACAATGGCAAGTAAACAACAAGGAGTTGCAATTACTGAGATCAAAGACCTGAAAAAATAGCTTGGCTGCAGAATGTATTTTTTCACAACCATGTATAAAAAACAAAGGGTTTTTTAACAACAAATTAAAAATGTGAAGAATTACAAATAATTCATTATGCCACCATGGATTCTTCAAGTACCTGAAACACTGAAACACTAAGTGTAAGTGCAGAAAAAGGCAATGTCAGAACAGAATCACAAGTAATACCACCAAAACCATTTTGCAATGCTATTGCCCATAAGTCCATTCAATTATTATAGCTAAGAATCAAAAAAAGAGAAAAATTACAGTAACTGTGCCAGGAATTACTGAGAAAGGTCACCAGAAATTTAAAAGGCAAACAGGTAGGCAGGCTGTACGCCCAGATTGCAAAACCAAGAGATCTGGTTTCTACCCTATACAGTTAAGCATTACACTTCAAGAAAAGCAATTACAAAATAGAAAGAAAGGCAGAGTCATCAAAATCTGCTGGGGCAGGGCATGGAGGGGGAGCAGGGAGTTAAACAAGCAAAAAACATCTGATGCAACATTATCAATGTTCAGTAAAAGACATACAAAGTTTTGGAAAATCTATGTTTAAACTTCATCTTGCTCAACATCCAGAAAAGAAACAACTCTGAAAAGTGCCAGTTAAGAGCAAAAAGTGCCCTATCCAATAAGGCTAATGGCATATGTAAATAGCAGCAGCCAGTACCAAATGTCTTCAAAAGAACCTGCAGTACAAATATGTATCTGGCCCATAACAGAGCTTTTCTTCTTTGATTTGAAACATAAGCATTTCTGTTCCTTCCTTTACTCAATACACAGTCACAAGCATCTACAACTCTTGTATCTTAATCTCTTGCATTAATTTTATTTTTATGAAAGAACTATTACAACTGTAATTATGAGAACATACAGCATTAGTAACTTGTTCTTAGGTTTATTTTCAATAGCCTCTTAATATCAGAACAAAAGGTCACTTGTTTGTTCTTATGTAGCTTCTATATATACCTCACACTTTGCATGTTTCCTAGATTTAAGTCTTTCTGTCAATAAATATTTTCAACACATTGGAATTATCACATGAAAACTAAACCTGAACAGTATCTTCCAACTGCAGATAAACTAACAGTCACACAATACTGTCAGTATTTTTGTGTTTAGTTACTAGTTGTCACTGTTTTATGCTATTAGAACATTTGTGATTGAGCCCGTATCATCAATTCTTCAGTCTTTTCAATGGTTGGTTATTGTTATTTTATAACCTAAAAAGGTCTAATAATAGCACATACTTTCCTCCAGTATGCACCATAGTTCAACTATCAATACTGAAGTACTCCTTAGCTTTGCAAAGATTATAAATTCCTCATGCCCTTAGCTACTCTTGACTAATCCCAGTACTTTTAAGATTTACTTTTTACATTTTAACAAAAGTAGAAAGTCAAACTGCTGCTATCATTTTCTGTGTTTTTCCATTCAAGTACAGTGTTACTACAGGATTTGGGGCTTTCTATTATAAGCCTGCTGGAAGTTCATAATTTATTTATACTTTCTCAAGACTGAAATAAACTGAGACATTGCTCAATCACATACATGTGTGTCTGGTACAACATAACAAAAATTGTATTTGATTAAGTGGTTGGCTTCAGCATAATGATTTTCCTTTTCAAAACGGAAACTGTTCTGGGCCTCTGGCAGACAGATATGACTTCTTACAGGGGCTTAAGATGGTACAGCTCAAACCACCTCTCTGCCCGAGGTTCCCACTTCTAAAGCGGACTGAAAAAAATGCTTGTCTATATTCAACAAAAATGTGACAATACTGTAAGCCTTCTTCCGAGAATTCTGCTACAAGCAGAAATGCTTCTGGAAGGAAAGACAAATTGCAAACATTAATGCATTGTCACAGCAAGATTTAACAAAACTCTGAGTTCTTAGATAATCCAAACTCTCAGCAAGTGAGCAAGGTTAACAGGAAGCAGTTATTGATGTGATTCAAAAGAAAATGCAGAGACAACAAACAATCGTGTAATTTAGTAGCAATAGCCTCTGTAATTGCTAGCTTTAGGGATGGAGACAGCATTCTTCCTTCCCTTTCACTTGCCAGGTTCCACAAACAATAATGATTTTCACTTTGTATTATCTATTAAAATAAATGACAAAAACCAAAACACAACAAATCAGTTGAGTGTTTGTGCACACATTTTGCAGAATTTTAGCCAGAATAGATTAAAATCAACACAACCAAAAGCAGCACACTGACACAGTTAGACACCACTAACCCACATGGCCCTTTACAGCATACGTGCATTTAAATGCTTAAATTAGATAAATGAACAATGAAAACTGTTCAAATTCAGTTAGAAAAACGAGAAGGCAAAGCCAAAAAAGTATTTCTCCAGTGTAATGTAAATCACCTGCAGACGAGCAATGGGCTGCCATGACTAACATGTGAAAGTCAGTCAGTCAAAAAGTATTTTATATAATGAAAATATATGAGGGAAGCAAGGTTGTATATTTAGAAGCATGGGACCAGGAGCAAACCCAAACCATCTCATTAGAGACCTAAGGAAAACATATTTATTGGCCTTCAATACTGCTAAGTAACCTGATTCATTTGAGGTTTGTAAAAATTCATTGCAAATACAAAAGGGATTTTTGTTTGTTTTTAAAACCTAATCAATGCGTTGGTGTTCCTGGCTCAGGATAGATGCATCATGACTGCAATGGATCAGCTCCAAGAATTACAGTATTAGCTCTGCAGCAGTGGCTCTAGATGGTATCTCTGCAGGGAAATCCTTGTCAGCAGTAACTTACCTCTACTATAAATGGCCACCAACACTCCTACACTGGGTTCTAAAAGTACAGTGGTGAAGTTTGCCGGAACAGAGCACTCCATACCCCATGCTACTGTTACGAACCTATCAGCAAAAAATTGGATAGTTCATTCAGGGTGAACAGCACTTACATAAAAATATGGGTGACATCACCCTCTTACCAAAAGCATCTAAGCACTGAAATTTCACCTTCTTGCATTATAACAGATCCCAGGTCAGTCTCCCAGGGCACTTGGAATAAACATTTGATGTTTGGAAGATAAAAGTGTCTCCTCTACAGACACTGCAAGCTGTGTCTCCTCCACAGATACTGCAGGCTGTAAGCACAGAACATCAAAAGCACTGAAAAATAAAATGTTTGTCCAGCTCTCAAGGACAACAACCAGAACAGAAAGCTGAAAAGATGTAACAGAGGAAAAATATATAATAGAAATGGTATCTAATGAAAAAAATGCTACTGATCTATGTAAGGGATGTTTAATTTCTCATGTATCAGCACCAAACAGCCCAGAGTATCATAGAGGAATCTCTAATACTTCTTGATTTTTGCCAAATTCTTGATCTCCACAAAACATTCTATGTCCTCTTCAGTGAAAAACATACTCCTTTTTATATGGTCAATAGATTTTTATCCCTAGTACAACACAGCAAAAAAAGAAAGCATCCAAAATCTTTTAACTCCTGTTTATCAATCTGTTTCTTGCATTGGTGGTCCAAAATTAGATGCAGTATCCCAGACATGGTCTAACAAACTGCGAGGGGTTCTTCCTTTCCACATGCAGGACTTCATTTGTCCTTATTGAGACTCCTGATATTCCCGTCTTGTCTACTTCTTCAGCAAGGTCAGGTCCCTCTGAATGGCAGTGCTGTCCTTGAGCATATCAACTCTTTTCCCACCACAATACTCCCAGATTCAGTGTCATCTTCAAACTTGACTAGAGTGTACTTCACCATGTCCTTCAGGTTACCGATAAAAATATTAAACGGGACAGGTCACTATAGCCTCCTGTAGTAGTCTGCTTGTCACCAGCATCCAGGTAGAGCACCACCTATTAACCACTGAGCTTGATCCTCAAACCAGTTTTGTTTTACTTATCTAGTTATTCGTACATCCAGGCTGCAATGCCCTATCTTAGAAGACCATCATGGGAAATAGTCAAAAACCCTGCTAAAAGGCAAGATAAATACCATGCACTGCTCTCCCTTGCCCACAAATCTAGTCGTTTTATCATACAAGGCAATCTGACTCATCAGACATGATTTATCCCTGCTAAATCATACTGACCATTACCAAACCATCCTCTCCATGTGCCCAGAAAAGTTTTCCAAAGCTTATTCCATGATTTTCCCAGGGACTCAAACAAAGCTAGCCAATCTGCAATTCCCTGGCTGTACCTTTGTGTTTGTTGGTTTTGGGTGGTGTTTTCTGGTTTGTTTGTGAATTTTTCTTGGTTGTTTTGTTTGGGGTTTTGATTTTTAGGTGGGTTGTGTGTTGGGGTTTTTTGTTGGGGTTTTTTTTGGTGGGTGGGTGGGCGGGCAGGAGCAGAGAAGCAGAGTTGGTTTGTTTTTTTTAAAGAGGGTGCTCCCTGCAGTAAGTATTCTGCAACATTATCTCACATATTTTAGGCCCAGAAGCCATAAAGCACGGCCTTAATAAATTTCATGTGCTATCATGTGGACTATTTGGCTTTCAATTTAGTATTTGGCATTTCTGTAACCAAGATACTATGAATGCTCACACCCACTTTGAATTAAGTGAAAACAATAGTATTAGTTATCACCCTAACACAAAAACTTGTGCCTGTATGTTACTTTTTTCAGTTCTTAAAAATGGCCAGTTATTTCGAATCCTTTTGGTCTAAGAAAATACTTCATTTCTTACACAGTTTCTCAGTGCCTTTAGTAAACTATGGCAATGGATTCTTTATAAAAAGGTACTTAAAAGAGCCACTCACAACAATCTCAGGCACTGAATAATTCCAATTTTTGAAAGCCTGGATATCTGTCCAAAACTTCAGGTTTGAACTAAAAACTTCCACCACATCTGCCAGAAGCATTTCAGCCTGGGAGAAGTCACATACAAATTCTCAAGGGTTTTCAACTTGCTTATTTTTAAAAACAAAACAACCCTCTCCCCTGAAAAAATATATTTTAAGAGTATTTCAGTTAAGCAGTTTTCAGAGTTTCTGCCCATATGCAGTGATAGAAGCTGAACAAACATACTTAGATTTTCTGAACTATAGCACACTTCTTTTGCTTTGATTCACACTTTTTGAAACACTCCATGCTCAGCACATCTACCTCATACATATCTAGTGACTCACTTTTTCAGACATCCCTTACAAAGATTCATTAAATTGTAATTACTAAAATAAATAAATAAATCAATCAAAATCTATTATAAGCATAATCTTCTAACGTAACTGCTGTATGAAAAATCCACAGGGAGATATTACACTGTTTCTACAAACAAGCAAAAAGAGGCATCGCACTGGTTGTCTACAAAAGTATTACTAAGCAAACAAAAACTGAGTACAGACACTTCAACCATTATCTCCCTTCCACTTTTATCTTACACATTTTTAGGCTTACATATTATGTTAAAAATATTTTTAAAAGCAAATCCAACTTTAAATATCTGCTTTTAAATGCTATTTACTGGTTATCTTGAAGACTCACCCTACTTTTATCCTTAATAACGCTGGAGTTACATAGGCATTATCTCCTTTGGGCACCTACTTTTTTACATGCATAATTAAACTGCCTTTATACAAAGTAAACATTCACATCTTTCAACTGTAAGTAGCATGTCATCTTAAACATAGTCTGCTTGTGTGACATACTTCAGCTTAAGCCTACCTCTGCCTCAAAAAAATAAAATTGTATACCAGTTTCCTTGGCACCACTTACCGATTATCCCTCTCTTCAGCTTCTACCCTTGTTTACAGATTATGCTGATATAATTGTCTACAGCCTATGTAGTAAACAGGATCACTCACATGAATCACTGCAACAAAACAAAACTCCAAACCCTCAAAAAAGAATTAAAGGTATAACTGAGAGGCAGCACAGAGACTGGACCAAGCAACTGGGAATGCCAGAAACTGGTATCACCAAATTCCACAACTTAGGAAACTGCAGCCCCAGATCATTCATGAACTATTCTGAAATATCTGAAGGTTTATCTCTGTTACTAAATTAACATTTCAAGGTCTTTCATCTTCATAAAACCCACAACTGACAAAAGCCCTATACATAAGCTTCTAAGAAATGTTTACAAATATTATGGCAAAAAGAATTTATTCAGGTTTAAATATAGGTCATTGATAGGATAATTACATGTTCCTAAATGAGATGTACTTATTAGAAGTCCTGTAAATAATGATAATAAACATTCCTGCATGCAAATGTTCAGACATAGTACTTTGAAAACACCCCAGAATTCTTTGTTTGCAATTCAAGATTAAGACTCTATTTACCAACATTTTCTATCTGCCTTTTCACAACAGCATTTGGCATTTATCTCTAACAATACATTTTTGCCCTCTCCTCCAACTGTCTTACAATCCACCAGATACTCAACCAGATGAAAATCAGAGCGTATTGCCAAGAAACAAATACAGAACCCAAAATTCTCCATGCTGCTGTATCAGTGATTTAAACCTTTTACAGTACCATAACATCTAAACATGCAAAATGTACAGTAATGTATTCTTATGCACGACCTTAACCCCACACTTTAGTTGATCAGTACAGCTACTGATCCAGATAACCACTTTGGCAATTTTCATCAAGACTCCAGTGAAATCTTCACATGATGGTATCTCAAGAATATCATCCTCTTATTTACTACTAAATTTACTAAATTGCTCTTTTAGATCAGCTAGATATGATCAATAAACATGTATTTTTTTTACCTATATTAGAAAAGCCAAAGCTAACAAATTTAAGAACAAACAAAAAACCCCACAGCTGACTGTTTTTCAAGCTCATTATTAGTCGGCAGGCTTGCTCAGTACTCAATGCTTTGTCAAATTAACCAGGTTTAATACAGCTAGACTACTTGTAACCATAACAGAGCTTAACAGGGGTCTTAACATCTTTATAAATCATGAGAAACATTGATAAAAACCTATATGCATAATACTTTTCCATTTAAAAACAGCACAATAAATTGTAACGCTCCTTTGTAGAGTCAAACAAGGTTAAAAACTAAGCTTCAATTGAAAATACTTCAAGTACTTAAGTTTTCTAAAGTGTCCAAGAATGCACATCACACACACAACAGAGCCAAAACAACATGCTTAACGAAACACTAATACAGATAGCTGTTTGCACAATTACATGCAGGTCCCATCATGCCTAGGTATTGCATAACATAGGATAGTTAACAATAGAAGGTTTAAGAACTTCGACTGCGCTATACTGTTACTTACGCTGTGTCACACTACAAAAAAAATACTTCATTAATTACAGACCATATTATTCTTAAAATCAAGTGCTACGCTGCATTTCATAGAGGGGCATGCTGTGAAGCTAAAAAACAGCTAATTTAGAGCATGTGAAGTTCTAGGGCATAACATCAGTATATTGGAAAAAAAATACGTTGTTGAGCAACTGAAATCTGCATTTTGTTCATTTCTTGTTGGATATATAAAACTAACTTGACAGTCATTAAGTACAATAACTTTACTTGTCCCAGTTCAATCCCTAGTGGACAAAACATGCACTACAGAACCCCTAAATTTCACTTAACAAGACAGTTAGCCTTTTGAAAAGAACAGTTAAGTGAACACAGGATATATTTTAAAACCGTTTTCACTATCAATGAGAAAATATCTTGTATGCCATTTGTTACGCTCCTGCTGCCAGTAACAAACCTCCTATCAGACCCAAACAACAAAATACTCTTTATAACATTTCAAAAGGGCAAGTAGGAAGAGTACCAAATAAACTCAGTGGTTTTTTAATGCTCTTCGCAATGAGATCCATTTACATGCTCACATAAAATAGTAATTTCTCAGTATTTAAAAAAATACTGTTACGCTATTATAGTCATGCAAGTCTGTGCTTTCACATTTTTATTACCTCAAAATCACCTACTTCCAGCAATGAATAATACGCATGCAACTTTTTTCAGCACTTATAACCATTTTCAACTGTTTTACATACTTTAATAATATTTAAAGCTTCTGCTCTGTAGGAAATTATCAGCTTACCTGGAAAGTAATCATTTCAACTATACCACAAATCTTACTCCTTCCACTTGCAATCATATTTATTACAGTGAAACCAAAGTGATCTGCAACCTACAGTAACTTGCTAAAACAAATGTGCAGTTCATTATTTTTAAATTAAAAAAAAAAAATCTTACCTTGCCCGTCTTGTGATCAAACCAGACAAGAGCATGGTTCCTGGACAGCACCTTACAGTCAAAAGTTGCGTTATTCTGAGCTGGCCGGCAGCGAGCCACTGAGCGGCCGATCTTGACAGGCTCGTCCAGGTAGACATGACGCTCCTGAAACGGATGAGAGTTCGGGCGGCAAGTGAAGATGGCCAAGGCTGAAGGCATCGAGGACAGATTGGGGTTGCCACACCGACCAGAGATGAAGAGAGCCTCTTCTGATGCAGACCGTCCTCCACAATTTTCACCTCAAACCTCCACAGCAACTTTATATTAAAGCAGGACAAACATTATTGTATGAAAGGCCTAACAACTCATTGTTTCAGTGTGTAAACTAATTCTGGCAATAATCCAGTGAAAAAGCCCCATTATGTCTTTTAAGAATATCAGCAGTGGCTCAAAAGAAGTCTAAAATGTACAACTTTCAATCCATCCTCCTCTGGAAGAATAGGAACAAGCATCTGATTCCTTCAAAGAGAAGCAAAGGCTCCTTGAAAGAAGGATAGAATGTCTTAAATCCAAGTAGATGAGTCACACAAGTACTTTTGTTTTTAACCTCAACTGCCTTCTCACCCCCCTTCCGTAAACAACACTGACCAAAATTCCGACCAATGCAACATGGAAGCAAGGAAAGGTTTAGGGAAGGGGGATGAGGGAGAAGGATTAGCGTCCCCTCTCAAAGCATACAGATCGGGAGTCGGGAGGTGAATACAAAGCCCTCACTCCACACCAGGGGTCTAGTCGCTTCACACAGCAAGCCGCATTTCACCATCTTCACATACTGAAGTGAAGCACAATAGGTGGTCCTCGGTTTAGGATGGGGTACAAGGGCTATACTGTTTTCTTCCCCTACACCAGATAAAGCTGAACTGGTCTAGCGTTTCAGAGAGCCGCTCAGATAAGGAACTTGATAAGGCATGGAGAGGGCTTCCAACGCTCCTTCTCCCGGGGACACCCTAACGCAGGGGAAGGGTCCCTCGGGGACGGCCTACAAGGTGCACTGACAGGTTGCTCCCAGGCGGTGCCCGGGATGGCTCCGGCCGGCGGCAGCGAGCGGGCGTCCCTCGGCGGCGGGGCGGCTGGCGGCGGGGCGGGGCGCGGGGGCCGGCGGAGAAGGGAGGCGAGCAGGGGGCTGCTCCAGGAAGTCCCCGCCACAAGCCCCCGGCGCGGGGAGCGGCGGCCCGGAGAGGCGGCGTCCCCTGCGCTCGGCTCAGCCCGTCCGCAGGTGGCTGCGCATGAGGAGGGCCCGTTCCTCAGCCTCCCGCGCTCTCCCTCCGCCCGCCGAGCGCGGCTCCGCGGGCCCGGCGGCGGCCGGCCCTGCGGCGGCGGGAGAGGCCTGGCGGCCGGGCCCGGACGCCTCCCGCTCGGTAGCGCTGCCTCTCAGGCAGCCGCCGGCCACGAAAACTTTCCTCCGACCTGCAGAGCCGAAAACAAACCGGGTCAGACTCGTCCCTCGCCCGGCGCGGCCCCGCGCCTCCCCCCGGCCTAGCGCTGCCCGGCCCCGGGGGAGGCACGGGGCGCACCAGGGCTCCGCTCCCTCCCTTACCTTCAGCGCAGCGGCCGCCATAGTGACTGGAAACCTACCCGGTGTAGCAGCGGCGGCGCTGCCGGGGAGGGGCGGGGGGCGGGGGTCGGGGGGGAGGGCAGGCGGTGGCGGAGGGAGGAGCCGTCCTCGGCGGGGCCTGGCCAAAGGGAAGGCGCGGCGGCCGCCTCCAACCCCCGCGCGGGCGGCGGCGCAAGCGCAGAGGCGGGGGCTGCGCAGGCGCGCGGCGCGCAGTGAAGCTGCGGTAGAGGCCGAGGCCCCGCCCCGCCGCTGCCGCCGCCGTCTTCCGGGTGCGCGCGGGGAATGCGGGCTTGGGGGGGGCGGCGGCGTGCTGAGCCGTGAGGGGCCCCGGGCGGGGCGAGCTGAGCGGCTCCCTGGGGGGCGGGGGAAGGGTGAGAGGGGCTGCTGCGGAAGGGTCCGGTTAGGACGAGTTAGCAGGTGGGAGGGGGTCAGGTCGCTGAGGTGAGTGAGCCCCGGCGTCGGGTGCCATGTCTGTCCCCTCTCCGGTTCCCCTCAGCTGCGCCCTGGGCGGGACTGGCCTGCCGTTAACCAGGGTAGCCCTGAGGAGAAACTGGGGTCATGCTTCATCAGCAGAGCCCTCATGAGAGAGCGCAGGATCTCCCCGACATCCTTCTGCTTTCCCCGTTGCTCTTCTTGGCGTTTTATGATCCCGGGTTGAAAATTGTGGCAGCCGCAGTGCCTTTGCCGTGCCCGGGGGAGCGGGAAGCGCTGGCCGGGCCTGCCTGGCCCCGGTTACCGGCTGGCAGTTGGAGCCGGGGCTGCGCCACAAGGCAGCGACAAGGTCAGCATAGAATGGGGCTGGGGTCTCTGGTGCGGTGTTTTCCCTCAGCAGGTCTTGGAGCATCATCCAAGGTCACGTTTAGCCCCTTTTTCTAGAAGCCGAGGAAAGGTGGTTCCTTTTCCAAGGTCATACAGTAGGCTAGCGCGAACAGGTCTCTCTGGTCCGAATTAATTTTTAAGTCCGTCATTCCCTATAAAGCAAACAAGTGGAGATTGTTTGATACAAGGTGTTGGAGGTGTGCCAGCACTATAATTACCCTGTGACAAGGTGTTAGGATTAGGGATATGGGGGGGATCTCTGACACCAGGAAGCCCAGGCAGCCGTGGAGGGGAGAAAGTGGGGCTAGGCCAGGCACTTTAGCTAGCAATATATGAGGGAAATAAGCAGCAACTGAGGTAAGGCAGCACAGTGTATGAGAGAAAGCATGACTGCTGTGTTGTTAGTTATAGCACAGTAAAATCTCAGGGCTGTCATCATTTTTTTCCCCTTTATGATTGCACGGTGATTTAGGAGAGATGTGATTCATCACAGCCTGGCTTTCTTCTGCTTCAAATGATCCAATGAGGAAAAAACCAGCAAAACCAGGCTGTAACATCTGTGTTTGAAGCAAAGAAAATAAATCCCAGATGGGAGACGAGTCTGATTTTTTAAGACAAAAAAAGAAAGGCTAATAGGTGGAAGCTTTAGGACTATACGTCCACAGTTGTCAATTCTCCTGACAGGAGAAAAACAAAAAAAAAAATATCTGGCACAACACTTCCTGGCTTTCATCAGCTTTTTTATGAGACTGTACTATTGTGGTAAATGTATTCCTAATTTACTGTTTTTTTAAATAAATGAAAATTCTTTATACATTTTTTATTTAAAAAAATGTAAGCTATTGCTTATAGCATATAACATAAGGTGCCGTAAGTAATCCAAAGGAGGAAGGAAAGGGGTATAACAAGAGTATGGGGGAAATGAGGAATAAATGTAAGTCTATCAGGAGTTCGATTTCAGGGGGAGGGTTGCAAAAGTAGAACTAATTGAGAACATTTTAGAATTGCAAAGGCATAAAAAGTGGAAACAAAGGGTACTACAGGTGCTGGAATGAAAAGAATGTTTATGAAAGTACTTTTTGTATCTTTATATGCAAAATTAATGGAGAAAGGAGCCTGAAAGTGAAATTAAAGATGAAGAAAAATTATCATCTTTAGGGCCTAAGAGAATCAAGTAAAAAAGCTAAACTGAGCAGTGAATATATTTTTCTGATGTTCTCTGTAAATATCTATTATTTTTAGATATTGAGACTGAAAAAAATGTCATACTGTATTGCTTGTACAGTATCTTGCTCAAGTCTTTCTGCAACCAGTAGAATGAACTAATACTCTTAAGTATCTGTGTCCTTTAAACTGGAAGCCACTGCCATATTAGGGTAACCTGAACCCTTCTCCATCCCCTGGAGAAATCCCATTTTGATGGTCTCATGGGGAAAGCAATGGTATGTGCCAGCTGTCTTTCTAATACTTTTTGGCACTGCCAAGTGGCTCATATAACAACAGAGTTCTACCTTGGTTTTCAGCAGTGGCATTAATTTGAGCCTTCCTTTTCTGCATGAGTGACAGCTTTCAGAGAGGTTGGGTGCCTTGAATTCTCTCTGGGAGTTTTGGAATCCTATTTCAAATTGCCTTATGAGTTAAAAAGTTATCAGGGGTAGACTGATAGACTGAGGCAAAAATATAGAAAGTGGTTGCATTCTGAAATTAGGGTATAATTATTGTATGGGTATTTTTATGAGGTATTTGATGTTTACCAGAAAGTGTCCATCTTAGAACTGTGGAAAGCAACAGGTGGATGGAAAGAGTTCAATATAAAATGCTCAGCCACAGTACTATGCTCAGCAGGTGTTAGGGAGGATGTGTAAGCATGAGTGTAAGTTCATGCTTCGTTTCTGTGAACCAGTGTTTGCCACACAACCAAAAAGAGGCTATGAACTTTGGCAGCCATGTTAGGTAAGGGCAGCAAGATGCCGCTTAGGTGGCCATCCTTTTTCTGGGCAGGAAGTCCTTAAAACATTTGATGATAGCCATCATAGCTGAGGGCAGAATCAGCCTGCTCTACAGCCATCTTAGATAAGGGAAATGGAAGGGAAGTGACAGTCGATTTGGCCCCTAAAGAGCTGCTGTCTATTCCAGGATGACGAAATGCAGGAGAGGTAGAGTTTATGTGCATACCTGCCAAGCATCTGGATTTTGGCTTAAGCGTGTCAAAGTGCAGGAGAGATTCTTTAGTCTTAATGACTTGATAATAATTAAGATCTGCTGAAGGAAGCCTGTTGTGAATTGTAAACTAACTGTAACTGACTAGAGACAAAAAATGCTGAGCATCATTATAGGCAACTCGGCACCAGATTTCTGAGTATAGTGCAACGGTGATCTAAAAGGCTACCAGCATATTAATAGACTTCAGATTAAGATTTGTCAGTGGAGACGTGTCCTGAACCAGTTGCTTAGTGGGAGATCCTGACTCAAGAGAGATTGTTACATTTTAAATGAATGAGGCAAGCTGTATAGCAAAAGTTCAGTTTCTAGTATAAAACTTCAAGACGCAAACTGGTAAAGAGAACAGAATAAACAGGTAAGGAGAAAGTTGGAGATGCACAGTTTTCCACTGAGTTCTTATCCCTGAAACTCATTCATCAGTAATTTACTAAATGAATTTCATATTGATTTTCAGCAATACAACAAATTCTATGTATAATTGCACTCTTTTAAGCCATACCAAATTTTAAAATACGACAGTCTATGAAGGCATTTACTGCTACATAGAGCATATGGAAGTATATAGAAAAGTTTGGACTGTTATTTACATCCTAATGTATCCTTTGCAAAACAAAATTGCCTCAGAAGCAACTTCTGAGACATTCAGAATCAAGCTGAACTGTCAAAAGTGTAGAACTGTTTCAGAGCAATAGGTTCATCTTCCTGGAGCTATAGATGTGTCAGTTTGCATGTTGACACTACAAAAATGTGGTTCACAGCAATCACTTTGTGTCCACTAGAGGACTGGGGGGAGGACTAGCTGCATGACATGTCAGACTGACTAGGTCAGACCAATATTTGGTGATCTGTGGTTGCTTTTGAGTTGCAGGGACTGAAAATATAATCACTTTTTTCTCAAGTAGGAAAAGTGGTCTCACAAAGCAAGTTCATTAAGGAGTGGCAAGATTATTGTGACATTGTGGCGGTTCTAGAATTTGTTGAAATATTCTGGTTGCAATTCTTGACAAAATTCACAATATTCTGTGCATGGATGATCGCGCCTGTCACTGGACAGTCACAGGAGTAAATGGTGCAGTTGCAGTGTATGTCAAGACAGCAACAATCCCATTTGAATTTTTGGATACCTGTTTGTTTTAGGAGCTTCTGAATACATATACATTCTACAAATGTGTTCTCTAACAGCGTTGTCTCTGTCCATGTTGGTGTGTCATGAGAAGTAAATGGAGTGAAATCATGTCCTCTGAATGATGATCATTACCAGAAAATAGCAGGTATTTGCTAATAGGTTATTTGCCAGTTTCATGATAGCATTGAAAAAGAGCCAGATTGTCCTAGATTAGTAAAGATCACAGGTAACAGAAAGCCTGTAATATATCTAAGAGCTGATTTCCACTTCAGTTTTAACAAAGTACTTTGCTACACAGTTTGAACCACTATGTAAACCACTTTGTAGAAGACATTGGTATGTGTGTGCCTGACCAGAGTCCCTCTGCTTCCAGCGGCAGTGATCACACAAAATCCTTTTTATAAACTCACTGAGCTCCTCCTTAAAACTTACTGGAACTTTACTCCCCAATCCTCGTGTTGGAAAACTTTGTTCAAAACCTGACTTCTCCAGTGATTAGAAAATTTATTCTAATTATCAGCCCAGATTTATTGAAGGGTGGTTACACTTTCTTGTAGCACTATCATTGTTCTCTAGTTTCAGACTTATTTTCTGTTCCTGATCTTTTAACTCTGACTGATTATATAAAAAACAAGTGCATTATATCTCAGCTTCCTTTTGAAAGAATGAAAAACTCAACTGGCTTAATCCTCTCTTGTCATGTAGATTCTCCATTTATCTGGTTGTCATGCAGACCTTTCCCTGATCCCATTTCTAGTTTGCATTAAGCTTACTAAAAGATACTTGTATCCAGTATGTACTTGTAATAATGTAACAGACAATTATATTAATGTAATATACATAGTAAGCATATGTTGAATGTACTGTTTAATTTACATTAGATATTGCATATATGCTTATATTTATACAGTTATATATAAAATACATTGTTTATAAATGTACTCTATATATCCTGTCTATATATACCAATTTTATGTCAATAACATGTATATGGTATATATAAATAGTATAACATAACATGCATACTATTAATACAGTGTTATGCTAACGTATAACTAATCTTACATACAATGTTTCTTCATTTCTAATGAAATTAGGTAAGCTGGTATATCTGGCATTTTCATTGCTTTATCACACAGTTATCCTGTAACCTGTTTTTAGTTGCTTTTCTGTTAATATGAGGTGGACTTTTTGAAATGTTTGCATTCATGTTTTGTGGCTGTTTGAAAAATAAGGAAAAGTGTTGTAAAAATAAGCATGAGATTTCTGGGTCTTGTTTGTTTGTTTTAAATAAATGTATTTATTAGACCAGATCTAGTTTTCAGATGCAAGTAAAGTATTGCTTTAAACTGAAATCTCAAGGAGGGGGGCGGAGGGGGAAGGTGAGATGAGCAAAAGATGTTTATCCATTTTTTTGGTGTTAGCCTGCAGAGTCACTCCCTACTGAAGCTGATGGAAATTGGCCAGCCAGCAGCCAACACAACATTTGCTGCTACCTGATAGAAAGCATCCTGCTGAGAGAGGCAGAATAGAGCAGTAGCGATAGCAGCTGTAGGAGCAAGATAGAGGGTGGAAGAAAGCAAGATAGGCTCAAATGCCAAACGGTTTTGGCTCTTTAGAATCCAGCTGTCCTACACAGGCTTACACTCATTTTTATTCCAGCAACTGACGTCACAGGGGATGCTTTTTCTAGAAGATGCTCTTGTGCAAACCCCGCCGAATATGTATATGAACAGATTGCTGGCTTTCTGCAAAATGAGGCGGAGTTCATACAGCTTTGTAAGGGCAAATTCCATATGCAGAGTCCTACTGCTCTGTGAGACTGTATTGCAATATAGCAAAGCATTCTCTGTTAATAGGTTCTCAGCTCTGAAGCCTGTATTTTGTCCTGCGCTGATACACTTCTTGAAGGATAAAGCAGTCAATCTCAGTTCTTCTAAATATTACAATACTTAAAATGCATGTAGATTATTTTTTTTTCTTGCACAACTGACATCCTTTCTCAATCGAGGAAGATCTTTGCATTTTACCAAAACT
This sequence comes from Falco punctatus, assembly GCF_963210335.1. Lineage (NCBI taxonomy): Eukaryota > Metazoa > Chordata > Aves > Falconiformes > Falconidae > Falco > Falco punctatus. The sequence continues at coordinate 10,583,761 of NC_137583.1, read as the reverse complement.
AAAATGTATTTGAAATGGCTAGGTGAAAATCTTCCTGAACTTAATGTTTTCCTAGTAATTAGGAATATTTTCAGTAGGTGAGAATCCTTTTTTTTTTCAGTGACTTCTTTCTCAAAGATCATGTCTCTATTCTCTGAACTTTCTCTTGCCGAAAGTTTAGTTCCATTAAGCAGCAAGTGGAATTAAGTTATTGGGTATTGTTTGTCAAACAAAATGAGCAGAGAATACCAGTCTTAAGTACTTTATTCTTCTTACTTGTATATGTTTGTACTTTCTGTTCACATGAAGACTTAGAAATAGATGCCAGCAAAAACCAAAAGGGAATACATGATAATAGTAGCTAAAATGTTGTTCTGCCCTTGATAGCAAGAATGCAAACAGGGCAAGGCTTGTAAGAAGCTGTAAGGTGGTATCTTCCCTTAAACCAAGCGATAAGGCTTTTGGCCAGGCCCTGTCTCAGCTCTTAAATGGAAACAGCAAATGAAATAGCACTGCAGAATCATTGCTCTGAGTTTAACCTGATGAAGCTGTGTCTTAGTCATGTCTTATTTTGGATAGTAATCTTTTACAGAACTTGGGAGTTAACTACTGGAGAAGTTTGTGAATCTTAACCTGGCATCATGGTAAAATACCTGAAGCAACTAGAGACAGCAAGAGCCTTCCTGTACAGCCACTCCCGCTGCACGCTACCAAACTCCATTCATATCTTGGTTTATATCTAAAATTTACTTTGCCACAAATGGTTTGTGATAACTGAAAGCTGCTATATCTTAAATTATTACAATGATAATTTTGTGTATTACAATTTTGTCTGAGTTGTATGTTCTTCCTTTGTCTAGGAAATTACTATCATGATCAAAGCATACTTTAAAATTTCTAGTAGTTTGGTTTTGATAGATAAACAAATATTGTTAATGGGTGTTAAGGAAGCAGTGCATCTGAAGAGGTGTAATTTCTCTATTAAGTATGTACAGATGTGGTATCTCGGGTTTAGTATTTGCAACTTCTGTTGGGGAAAAACCAGCACGTAGAATTCAGGCAACCTGCCTGTCTGCATCTGCTACGGTTTCGGCTGTTCCAGTAGCAGTCAACCAAAAGTCTAGTGTGAGTAACTAAGTAAGTTACGGGTTGGGTGGGGGATTATTTTTTTTTCCCCCTAATAAAGTAGCTATTTAGCACTTTCAACTCCAGAAAACGTTTCCTACTGAAATATAAATGGGACATGGATTGCGCCAAGAGCATTTGAAAGCTCTTTTATTATTAAATAAAGAGCTTGGCTTTTGGCTAAGGCACTAAAATAGGTTTTAAAAGATTTGGATGCTTTCACTTTTCATTATTCCAATTTCCTATGCAGGGTAAAGCTCCCCAGCCGTTAGCCCGTGCGGAATTTCCGCGGGCTCCCGAGCGATGCGCAGCGTTGCGCGGGCCGCGGTGCGGGCACGCCTGCGGTGCCATTCATGACCGAGCACGGCCTCATCCCACCCGGGTGCTGGGCGCCGACGGCCAAACGGGGACAGAGAACGGAGATCTACCTGCCCGCCCGCGCGTTCCCCCGCAGAAGCGCCGGTGAAGGCGGGCGCCGTGCGCTCGGGGGCGGTTGCTCGGTGTGACCCCCGCGCGGCGCGAGCGGCGGCTGCCCGCGGGTGGGCGCTCCGAGGGCGGCGGGGCCGCCCGTCCCTTCCCGCGCGGGCCGCGGGGGGGAGCTGCGCGCCTGGCGCGCCCCCGCCGCCCCAGGAATGGTTTGGGCTTTCCGGCGCCGCTCGCCCCCTCCGCTCCGGTGCCCGCTTGGACTCTCCCGCTTCAGGCGGCTCCAGTCCCCGAGGGAGCGCGGCGGGGGCGGTGCGCCGGAGGTCACGTGACTCCCCGCGGCGGCGCCGGGGCCGGGGCCGGGGCCGGGACCCAGACCCAAACCGGGGCCGAGCCCGAGCCGGGAGCCGGGCCGGCAGCGCCATGTCGCTGCGGGAGCGGAGCCCGGGCGGCGCCGCTGAGGCCGGGGAGGACGCGACGGCGGCGCTGGCGGAGCCAGATGGCCCGGACCGATGCCTGTCGCTGCTGCCCTGGGACCGTTTCTCGGCCTGGCTGCACTGCGTGTGCGTGGTGGGCTTCGACCTGGAGCTGGGCCAAGCCGTGGAGGTGCGTGAGGCGGCGGCTGCCGGGCTCGGTGGGCTGGCAGGCACCGCTCCCCCCCGGGGCGGGAGGCTCGGCGGCGGGGCCCCGCCGGAATCGGGTACTTCCTCTGGTGCCGGCGTTGCACGGCGTGCGGGGGGAAGCCGGGCGGCGTGCGGGGGGAAGCCGGGCGGCGTGCGGGGGGAAGCCGGGCGGCGTGCGGGGGGAAGCGCGGTTGTGCAAAACCCCGAAAGGCGGCGGGGGGGGCGGGGGGGACGCGGCAGCTGTCACGGAGCCTCAGGTGAGTCCGGTTGTGCTCAGCAACTGCTTTCCATTATGCTGGTGCCAGGATCTGTGTTAAATACCTCGTCGGTTTCTTTATACACGAATAGCATCCCTTTCCGTGACATCTTGACGTTAAGATTTTAAAAGAGCGTAATAATAACGTGAATGCAAGTGGTCTTCCTCATTAGTGTTCTCGGGATCGCTGGGGTTATGCAAATGCATTCTCTGAGTGTTGGAAGCAGCATGCGGTGGCCGCCGGGTGCGGGTGCCACTGACGGGCTGCAGGTGGTGGCTCCCGGCAGCTCCCGCAACGGGCGGGCGGCGGTGACGCTGCCCGCGGAGCTGCGCTGGGACTGCTCGGGCTGGGAGAGAAAGTGGAAAACAGAATTTTCATTTGGATCGGTTTCACATCCTGTTCCACCCTCTTCCCCATGCGGCTGTGCAGCAACGGGTGTGCAGGGAGAAAAACCTTGTCTTTTTCGCTTTCTCTTTTTCTTCTTCTTTTTTTTTTTTTTTAATTAAAGTGGTGCTGGCATGAACGTATGCCACACTGGCCTAAAAATTCAGCCAAGCTAGTTATTACAATATTTAAAATACGGCATTGATACGCATTGTTGGCTGCAAGCGAAATGCAAATAAAAACCCAGCATACTGTGCTCATTATCTAAGTTCTGTTCGCTTGGCGCTATGTCGTATTGTTAGCAACAAAGACAAGTGTTTGTTTATAACCTGTGGGTTAAGGAGATAATGTGCTCAGTGGCTGAGGGAAGCACGGAGTAGCCACTGTCCTGTCTGCAAACAACTCTGTTAACAGTGGCGTTACTCTTAGTTGAATGCATGCATAAAATGAATGTCCACATAAGATGTCCACATAACTAAGGCCTGTTATGTTGCTGCAGTAAGAATAATTTCAGTTTATGTTGCTGCAGTAAGAATAATCTTAGTTTCAGCTGGCGTTGTGGGAAGATACACTGTCTAGTGAGGGAAGGGAGCATGGATTCAAGCCTGGTCTGTACTCCAGTCATCTGAGTAGATCATTTCAGCACCATTCAACTGCTGAGTTACGTTGGAGTGTATTGCTTAGCATAAGATAGCATAGCAAAATGTTAAGAAATTAAAAAAAGGTAATGATAGGTTTAGTAAATGCAGTATGCAGGTATTCCATTCATATGTCTGCTTCTGGATGTAGTTATACTAATAGTATGTTGTATGGCTGGACATCTTTGAACAGAAGACCGAGGGAAAAAGATACTAATTGGAAGACTGTATGGCCTGGGGATAGAAAGTCTGCTTCAGTCGGAGACCAGCTGGTGGATATATTTGTTGTTTTCTATAGAGCAGGAAATACGTTTACTTATATTTTGGTGAACAAAATTACATTAGATAACTGGATGTTAGCGTTATGGCAATACAAGGACTCGAGACCAAGTTAGTGTTCTTGCATTGAACTTCTGTTCTTGGATAAGCTTGCATCTGTGGAAGCCCTGAAACCTTCTTTGAAGCATAATCTTTGCATTTATGTTGAATTTCCTTTGCTTACAAGCTAGCCACCCATTTCTGTAGTTTTGTGGGTTTTTTTGAGGAACAACTTAGCTGAAATTTAAGTCTCAGTTTTGTCCTCTTTCCTGTATGTTCTTTTCCCACTTACTTGCATAATCACTGATTTTATACATGCATTGGTGGTGGTTTTTTTTTAATGATGGTGCTTCCATATCTTATGTTGTGTTGCAGCGTTCTTGATTTCTGTGTTGTAAAAACTTAATAAATAAATTTACTACTTTTCTGTCAGTACAGAAGCTATGGCTTTTTGAGTGTATTCCTTGAGCTTTCACAGTTCCCAGCTCTCATTTGGGTCCAGTGTTTATCCTTCAAGAGTTGCTAGTGATATAAAGGATGTTTTGTGATTGAATTTTGATGACTGCCACCTAACTATGCATTGCAACAGATTTCAAACAATAACGTGTTGTTAGGTTTCTACGCTGCATTTCATATGTGCAAGTTAAATTGAAAGGATGTACTCTTGCTCTCTTTTGAGACCTGTTGCACCAAAAATACCAAGTACTCTGAATTTTTTAATGCATCTCTGTGGTCTCCAACTGGCATCCAGTATACCTTGTAAAGATGGGTGATCAATTTAGCTTAAAAACATATGAAAAATAAGAACAGAAACATAGTATTAGTAGCTTACCGTTGAAAATAGCCTAAGGCTAGGCAGGTATTTGAGGGCTGTGTCATAAAAGTATTTAATAAAAGCTTACTGTTTATACCGTTTATTTTCAAATAAAATAATACTTTTTTTCTGTAGGTAATATATCCTCCACATTCAAAACTCACCGATAAAGAGGTGAGTCATGGTTGCTGTGTAAGTGTGTGATTTCTTTTTAAGTTAGTAATTTCAGGATATATAACGGCTCTCTCTTCTTTTTCCCACCCTTCAGAAAACCAATATTTGCTATTTGTCTTTTCCAGATTCTAATTCAGGTAAGTGCTTCCTTCACTTCTTCACTCTAGTCGTCTGTTGTTGGAGTAAGCTGTGTTAAAAAAGATAGAATTTGGCAGTATATATTCATGGTTTTAGATTGAATACTTATATGAACATCTTGATTAATACTACAATACAGAAAATTTGCAAATAAGGTTAAATATGAAACTGTAATTGCCTGTATTACAGTAAGGTCTGAGAATTCTTTTTTATTTTATGCAAGTGAAGTATCAGGAATGTGCATGTGTAAGACCTTCCAGATGACACACATGCAGATGTTTCAGAATACTTTGCAAGTAAAGAATGAACATCTTAATCTCACTTTTAAACAAAATAACAACATTGATGTTGTAGAAACGAGTGAGGCACAGAATTTGAATAAAGCAAATGGAAGGGATATGGAGGAACCCTCTCCTCATAACGGAATAAATGTCTCTTTTTCTAAATTCATAACAGTGAAACTGACTTCTAAATTCAAAAGCATTTAGAAAGAAAACTTATGAAGGGAAAACCTAGGTTATCTTACATCTTCTCTATTCTTGATGCTTCTGTCGCTTTGGGTGGTCCTGCTTGCTAAATTATTTTTTAATCTAAACCTCTACTGTTCTGCTGCCAAAGAGGAACTGGAGGCATGTGGCTGATGACTTGGACTACTTGCAACAAGATATGGCAGAAGTACAGACGCTTCCTTTCTCATTTATTTCTTTACAAAAGTCAAAACCTGTAGTAACAGATTTGTCCCTGTAACTGCTCTTACTGTGTGGTTTTGGTTGCTCTGCAGCATAACCACCCTGATATGAGGTGATGCAGACGTGTGCTTTTAATGTGTGTATGAGCTCTCTTACATAGTTTTACAAAATATCTTGGCTAATTCTTCCCCTATGTCTTAATGTCATTAAAATGAAGATATTTTCCCTGTTCTGGATTTCCTGTATGTAAACAGAGGAAGAGCTTCTTTCTGTTATTGAAAGAGAAGATGAGTCAACTGTATCTTCCTATTACTCTCATTAACGGTTATAAATCTGTCCAATCTTCAAAAGGTGTATTGAAGGTAAACTATAACGCATTAGGAACAAAAGCTGATTTTTATTTATTTATTTTTTCAAATAAGAGTGCTAGTAAAATTGATTTTAGGAGAATAGGTGTATGGTAGGGACGGTTTACTTTCAGCAGGAAAAAATCCCACGTTTTTGCCATTTATAATGTGCCTATTAAAAACCTGTAGATTCTTGATCATTCATGGTAGGTTGAAGTTTCAAATTATGCAGAGGGATTCCCTACATAAAACTTGTGTTGTAGAAATTAGCTGGGAGTGTATGCTGTCAGTTACAATTATTTTTTCATCAGAGGCTAGAACATAAAATAAAAGCTTTGTGTAATACAGCAGTGAAGGAAGTTACTAGTTTGCAGCTAAATTTGAAGTCAGTCTTTTTCGTAGGTTTTCATGGCTCAAAAGATAAATTCAAATTTTTTTTTCTTCTACGACTACAAATAGATATCATTCTAGGATTTGTAGTGGCTATGAATTTAGGGGGGGAAATGGATTTAATCAGTTACTAGATAACAACACTTTCTGTGTTTTTTAAGCTGAATTTCCTAGTGCAGTTGTCTTTAGAATAATGCTTTTGCATTTTCTGCATGGATAGCTGAAGAAAGAATAGACATTTACCAATCTTTTCAAATTCCACATACCGGAAGAGCTTGTTAAATAATAAGTCATCATATTATGAAAGATACTTCAACATATTAATAATTAAGGGTTATTTAGTTTTAGGTCTCCTGTGTATAGCTTTTTACAACTGCTTTTTTCTTTTTGCTTTGGATGAAGCAAACTAGCTATGAAAGCTTGGAGCACCAATTTAGTGCTGTGTCACTGGCAGGTGCGGTGCTTTTTCTTGTTATGCTTGGATCCTTACTGTTAAGCACTTGCTTTAGTTACTTGTTTGAATCAAATGGTTATCTCATCATAATTATTTCTACTTCTGGTTTTGTTTTGGTGCATTGTGGGTTTCCTGCTGCAACTTCAAGGGGTTCTAAGACTCAACCTGAATGTTCTGAACATGCCAGTATTAATCCACGCTCCCAGTTGCACAGCCAGTGAATTTGGCTCCGGGTTTAGGGTGTCTGTGGCTGCTGCAGCAGCATGTATCTGACTAAAAGAGAAGAAGATGAAATTGAGCTTTTAAATCTGGAGAATGGAGCTCTGCCTTACTGTTTAGTCAGTCAGCACTGGCTGATGTAAGACAGGGCAGCTGTGAAGAATTCAGATGTTCAGTAGTGACTTAATGATTTTTTTTTTCTTGGAGGTCTTTGCAAATTAATGTCTGAAAGCTGTAAGAGCAAAACACTAATGAAGAAATTAGATTCAATATGGAGAAGCAAGTGTCCTTTGCTAGCTGGAAACTTACTACTTCAACAGTGGCTATAAGTTTAATAATAAATTATTTTTTATACTTACTGACATAAACGTTTACAATGGTGAAGTTAGTTTGTTTACTACAGATTGGCAGTGCTCAGGAGGTTGTCTTCATTGTGTTCATGTTAATAGCAGTGCATTCCGAAGGGACGACTTTTTTTTTTTTTTTTGCAGGTTTGCTAGAGTGAGTAATGTATCTGCGTGATGTTAAGATTCTAGCAGTCCCTCTTGTTGCTGTTTCCCTGAGCAGTACATTCTGTTTAGCTTGCATAGTTTCTACTTGAACGAAAGTTTTTTTTGAGCTCTTTTAATAGCAGACAACATTTGTCATGGTGAGAACACAGCCATGAGTGTATCTGTGATAGAAGTTCTGATATTGCAGTTCTCCTGTTCCACCTGGAGTAAGTTTCTTTGATATCTGCTAAGACCTTAGGCCAAGTTTATTTTCAGACTGCAAATAGTCGCTATACTTAGTTACATTTTTCTTTCAGAAATTGATAGAAATGAGGGGAAACTTCAGTCATTGGGAGTATTACTGGGAAGTAGTGCTTGGTGTCACTCAGTTTTCCACAGCTACTTGTGTGACTTTCAAAAACAGTAAGTCTTAGGCCCGCAAGTGGAGTTACAAGAGATCAGCATAATATACTCTTACGGAGTGACTTACGTATGAGCTGTTTGGTGCCAGAAAAAGGCTAAGCGTGGTTATTCTACAGAGAAATGACATGTGGTTAAGATGATCAGAACTGTACAGACAGACCAATAAAATGTGTAATAACAGTAGGAGGACAGCCATTAGTAGATCCATTTAAGGACGTGAGTCTAATACACTCACTGTGAGGCAGAGTGACTTTTTTCTTGCTGAAGGTGGGATATTTATTGTTGCTAAAGATGTCAAATTTTTCAGTTACAAAAACATAAATACATAAATGGTCACAATAGTAGGGCACAAGAGCAGTGTAAAATAAACGAATCAAAGTTTTTATACCTCTTTGACTGTAAACAAGGCTCAAACTCCGAATACTCTCTGTCTTTTTGTTGTTTATCTCTTCCCCATACATAGGTTGTCTTGGGGACACACAATTTTGTTTTAGATTTCGACGGTCTCCTGGAAGGAAAGTCTCACTGTGTTGTTTTTTGGACCAATTGGATAGAGATCTACCAGTTTACTTAAAGGTTGGAAATAAGAAAAAATGAAGTTAATTTCTTTCGGGTAATGTTAATTTATGGGTCTTCACGCTTAAATGTAATGCTTGAAAAACAAAATCTCTGAACTGGATATCCTGAAAGACAAAGCTCAGCAAATGTGAGTTCCATTAACTATTCTTTAAGTTTTATTACTATGGATTTTGGACTGCAAGGAATTAAGTTGAGGACCAGGCCTGTTTTGTTACTGACTAGAGACTTGTAGATCAAGTTGTAAAAACCATTACCTTTTTTGAAATCTGAAGTGCTTTATAACTTTAAAAAAGTTGAGATGTCTCTGTTTCCACCCTTCATTTTTTGGAGATGGTTATCTAAAAGAAGTAATGACCAAAAAGTTGTTCTCATTGTGTCCTTGTGGTATATTGAGGCCTTTAACTATGTTAGTGGGAGTCTGATTCTCAAACTCAATTTAGATCTGCTTATATGGCAAATACTTGAATTCCTCTTTGTAAGAAGGATGAAGGTGATGTTTTCTCTTTGAAATGTGAGAGCATGCTTCCGCAAATCTCTTATAAAACTAATACATTGAAAGACTATTTTTTTTATCTTTTCAAGTCAGGCTTTTAAGGTTTTTAACTGCTAAAATCTGTTAAATGCTGTTTTGCAAAATTATGAGTGTTGATTTATTCCTCAGGAAATTAATTCTATTTTTGCTTTCATGGTGTGTCAGGAGAATATGATTATAAAAATAGTAAAGCCAGAAAGCACAGCTGTTTCCATTTCTCTTTGAAGTACTTACTTTGTTTGTTGGCATTTTTTTAAAAATAATCCTTCTAGTTTATTGTATCTAATCAACTTTGGAGCTTGCAGGGAAATAAGCTTTTAAAAAGCATATTAAATGCTTCAGAACGAAGGACAGTATCAGGTTGTTGTATTGAGTTATTTCATTTCTTTCACAGAAGGATTCAGCATATTACTATGGCTATGTATATTTCCGACAAGTTCGAGACAAATCGTTAAAAAGAGGCTATTTCCAGAAGGTAATTTCAGTTCTTTTAGGAAAATAATAATTCAGAAATAAATTATTTTTCAGTGACCTCGCAGCAGGAAGAGAATCTTGCTCTCTTAACTAAATTAATTTTTGATTTATAGTAAATTGGTCTAATTTTATATCAGTTACGCTATGTTCCAGCTTCACTGTCTGAACAGAATTTTTTTTGTGTGTTTAAAAACAAATAGTTGGGAACTTCGGGGAATTGTTTGGTTGCAGTTGCCTGTAGTCAAATGTGTGGTTGACTTGCATGTGTGGAAAAAAATCGCACTTGACATTCTCTGCAGATAACCAATAGAACTGCAGTAGAACTGAGAGCAAGGGTGAAAAAGTTATATTTTGTTTTGTTACTCTCTGTTCCAGTCACTGGTCCTCATCAGCAAGCTACCTTATGTCCATCTCTTTCGCACCATGCTTAAGCAAATAGCACCAGAGTATTTTGAAAAAAGTGAAGCTTTCCTGGAAGCAGGTAGCGATACAATTATGTACTCTTACAATATTGCATATTTCTTTTGGAGAAATAACAAACGACACTGTCACATTCTAGTTTGTCTTTCTGTCTTCTTGCAGGGTAGAGGGTTGAAACGTTAGCAGACTGGCTGAATTTCTAGATTATTGAACAGAGATAATTTAATTTTGGGATCCTCCATGGGAGAGTTGAAGCTTGCCCCTAAGAAACATAGATCTAGGGTTTTGTTGTGTGTTTCAGGATCAGTTCAGCACAAGTAGCTGATGGCAGCGCTTAGTTTGCACTCTTCACAAGTTGAGTCCTTTGGGGTATTCTGGCAACTTTTGTTAAGCAACCGTACAAATGTCCTCTTGCATGGGGTTTTTTTTTGCATTATTTCTTTTTTGTTTGTTTAGTTGGTTTTTGACCAGAGGGAAAAAGCAACAGGGCGGCACTGATAACGGGTGCCTCAGCATTACCTATAGAACTTCAAGAGCCAGAGGGCCAAAAGGGAAAATTATTTGCTCTTTGCCTAGCAGTGCTGTGTTCTTTGTACTGTCTGCCCTATACAACATTCATGTCTTTGTGCTTTCACTGAACAGCAGTTTGTGGAAACCATTCTTGATGAAGGAATTGTACTTTTTAATCACCCATAGATAAAACAGGGGGTTTTTGACAGATTGTATTATGAACAAAATAAACTCATTAGAAACTGCTAGAATTAGTGATGATATTCATAATTGTTTACAACAAAATGCTGACAAACTTTCTAGGCGAGCTAGAAAGCTAGCTTTTTCCTTAACTACTTGTGTTTATCTGTTCTACAGTAGTTAATGTACATAACTGTGTGTGTCTTTTTCAAAGTTTCTTAATATATATCTTCATGATTGCTCATATAACATTTCTCCAACTAATTGGAAGTCTAGTTGCTACATAAAAGGGAAGGCAAGAGGATACTGTTCTCTTGAAATTAAAAACTTCATGGTTTTAACAAAATAATACATTAAGAATGTCAAAAAGGCTGTAAAACTTAAGAGTTTAAGTGATCAACAGATAAGTAGAACTGTTGTGGGTTGTCAGCACTGATTTAAAATTGCAGTGTGCACAAAGGTGGCTACAGTATCGTGGGTTACAGCATATATAAACTAGTTATAAATTATACTTTTTCTTTAAGTTTGTAGCGATGTTGATCGTTGGCCAGCACCAATTCCAGGGAAAATACTGCATTTGCCTATAATGGGTATTATAATGAAGGTAAATACTCCTGCGCTTATTTTTCTCTGAGGGTGTTTTCCCCTCCTTTTACTGTACAGGTACTCACTGTATTCTGCCTTGTTTTCAGAGTAAAGTTCTGGGAGCTCTTGATTAGATTCCTTGGTTGGGGGGAGGAGGGGAAGATCTTTTATGGTGCATAGGTTAACATGTAATTTCTGTAGATACTAAAAAGTGATGTTTCAATACAACTACCAATTGCAGTGTCCATTATCCTTCTGCACTATGCATTCTAGGAGACTTTAATGCTAATTATATTTGTCAAATCAAGCATTAAGTAACACTTCAAAGTACTGAGAATTAAGTTCCAGTCAAGCAAATTATTAATTATATTGATGACAATCGTTCTTGTTCCTGAAGTTTTAACAAGTAAAAATCTTTTTTGGCCTGCACACCAGAAATTAATTTCTTGGTCTGTTGAAAATTTTCAGTGAAAGTGAAATAAGTCTGAAAATTGCTATTAAAGACATTGTATATAGTGCATGGGGAGGAACTGTAGACGTTAAAAGTTGTTAAGAACTGGGCTTCTGGGAGCCATAGCATCTTCATATGAAATGCAATTAAATGGATATGATGGATCCAGAGGTTACAATTGGAAGTACATTCTTAGCAGGTTCTCTCAGGTTTATGGCTAGACGCGTGTACATCACCAGGGAGTGGAAAGAGAAGTTTCTGAAGCTGTTCTGAAAGCACAGATTTAATAAAGCAGTGTTCTGGATGCTGGGTGGTAATGATATGAATGTCAGGTATGTCTTGTTTGGGTATTGCCTGCATTTATCCAGTAATTCTTATCCATGACAGTTGGAATTGTGTTCCTAAACTGAGTAAAACCATAATTGCCATCCTTGGTGATACTGTCCCTGTTTTTTAACACTGCTGGAGCAGTCAGATTTAATTCTTACATATAAATTACATCCACTTGTGCACACCAGCTTCCAGTATGATAAAATTTATAGTACTCAGACTTACAGATGCAGACTGAGGTCAGTGAAATGTATTTAAGTTGTTCAGCCTATTTGGATTCTGCCTTATACCCACCAGGATGTCTTGATATTTTAGGAGAGGATTTTTTCTAAAAAGTAATTCTGTACCACCTTAAAACCCCATAACCTTATTTCAGATCATTCTCTCCAACATTTTTACTGAAATTGTTGTGATAGTTGTGACTGATGTTACCAATAGTCTTCTTTAACTGAAATACAATTTCATACCCTAATATTCAGTTTGCACTGTAGTACCATGTAGTATTTATTGATTCCTGTAGCAACGATCTGTAGTCTTCAGCTATGTATTAATTGTTATGTGGGTGTTCTCTAAAGTAAGTATCATATGGTAGTATATCCTCTTTAAATGTTACATCTTGTCTAAGTCAGCGTTTTAGGCCTCTGCTGAATTCGATACAAGGAAAAAAATTAATCTTTCTTTTTCTTTCAAAGTTGCGGATTCCAACATACCGTGACAAGCCTGGAACAACACAAATAGTACAGAATATGCACCAGGTAGAGATTAGATCCTTCTGTTGTATGTATCTCCAAGAGAAAGCTAAATATCTGCCTTCATTCTTTTACTTTAAACTTGTTCATAAAAGACTGATAGCAAATCCTTATATACTTTGACAATAATGAAATCCAGAGTCTTTGATGCTTTGAGGAGAGGAGTCTAGAGTTGGATTCTTCATAGGAAAGGTATTCTAACCCAGTTACCCCAAGTGCTTCAGAAAAGGGATATCCTGCCTGGAAGAGGATAGTTGGCTGAAAAATTTACTGAACTTGAGCATGCTTTTAATTGGTGAAACTATACTAAACTAGGGCTTTTTGAGGATGAAAACCAAATTTTAAATATTTAGCCACAGAAGATGGATATAAAAACAATCTCTGTGCCTTCATGTGCTCTATGACTGTTTAAAATAGCTTTGATATTTTACATCTTTTCTGGACTGAAAGTTACATGTCTGTAAGTGGTATGTGTGTGTGTTGGGGGAAATCTTGCTTTTAGCACACAAAATGGGTACTTGTGGAGATAATGTAGCATATACTGCAGTAGTACAGTAGTGGTGAATAATTAGGGTATATACCATCTACTGTCTGTAAGCATTTAAGGGAGACTTTCATTTAATACCTAGGTATTCTGATGACTAAAAAACAAGCATTGCGATGTCTTTTAGGCAGATGCTCAGATCTCCATGGCTTTACCAACTGTTCATGAAGTAGATCTTTTCAGGTAGGAGTTTGGTCTGATTTATTCCTAATTGTGAATTCCCACAAGTCAAAGATTTATGACATTTCCATAACACATATCTCATAGCTTGCAAGCCAACATTTATCAGTATTATTTTTAATATTCTTTTTCTGTAAAGCCTGCTAAAAAAAATTTCAGACAACATGCAGGCTGAAACTGCAATAAATAAGCAAGTCTGTTAAATGCTCCATTTCACAAGAGAAGTTTTTATTATTCAAATTACTTAAATACTGCTGCAAACCTCCTTTTTATCCAGTTCTTAATAAAATACTATTTCTGGTTATGTTAAGTGTGTTAAAATAACACAATCTGTTTTTAGGTGTTTCTGTCCAGTGTTCTTTCACATTCAGATGCTTTGGGAACTAGTATTGCTAGGAGAACCGCTTGTTGTGATGGCGCCATCACCATCAGAATCTTCGGAAACAGTGTTGGCACTTGTTAGGTAAATGTAGTAGAGCTTCCTAAGTAATGACTGAGTCATTGTAGCTGCACTCAGCTGCAATCTTCATTTGATTTGAACGTAACAAAGCATGACAAATTTTAAATTTGCTTGTGTGTCTCGTGAAATTTTGCACTGTAACATACAACGAGCTTTTCCTCTTTCTACCTTGCAGTTGTATTTCACCATTGAAGTACTGCAGTGATTTCAGGCCATACTTTACCATACATGACAGTGAATTCAAAGAATACACAACTCGCACACAAGCCCCGTAAGTAAATCAAACTTCTTGTGAAGGTGTTGCTCAAAGCCACTTGTAAATATAAATTTGTTTTAAGATACTGCTTAACTATTCTAAATTTCTGTCATTAGAGAATTACATTTAGACTCCTTACGTAAATAAGATTTATCTTAGAGTGCAGTAATTAGCTGTTTAAGTTTTCGCCCCAGTTAGATAGGATAAAGAAGTTATCAAACAATGTCACAGTTAAACGACATTTGAGCTTCGTAGGATACTTGTGTACAGAATAAGTAAAATGCAAATATGAAAGCAAGAAAAGTTTCACTTTTCCATAAGCGTTTGTCTATGCAGCAACAGCTCTGTAGTAGCACCTTGGAAAATTGTTCTGTACTTGTTTTTATTTTTAAGCAATTGGTAAACAAGGTGACTTCTAGAATTCAACATCCATACAGCTGCTTTGTAAAGTTAATCCAGTCAGTGTCCTAGTTGAGGCAGTAATTTAAAAAGTAAATATCTCTTCACTGAATTTGTTAGAAAAATGTTGTAAATAATTCTGAAATTAAGATCCTTTTTTTAAGAGCATCAGTCTACAAAATCAATTCTCTTTGAAACTGCTTTAATGACACATTTCCCCCCCCCCTTTTTTTTTTTAATCCTGCTCTGATTTTGAGAGCATATACCTCCAATATTTCTTACTATATGTTATCTAAATGCAACTTGACTTGGGAATGGAGTGCATGTGCTAGATTCACTGATCTTTTCATAATTTTTTTTTTACTAATGTATTAACAAGCAGTGTTGTTGTGTTGGGTTTTTTCTTTATTTCGTTGCTTTTTGTACTGTATTTTTCCTCTCAACAAAGGTGTTGCCAGAGGCACAGCAGTGGAAGAACATACAAACTTAGGCACTATGTTTCAGATTGTTTTCCATGGGAATGGTTGTGCAGTATGTAATTTAGTTTCTAAAAATAATTGCAAGAAGAATTTGGTTAAACTTTAGTAACCCATGTTTAAAAAAAAATCCATCTGCTGCTCTGTAGCAGAGCAGAAAGGTTGTCCAGTACATATGTTAGTATTTGAAATAGAGCTAGAATTGCACAAGCTTTCTTACAGAAAACAAAAAAAGAATTGAAAGATTGGAAATGGGCTTTTAAAGCAGTGGCTCTGAGAAGGGGAAGAATCCAGATGATGCAGATTCTGCCTGTTTTATTAGTGAGAAAGGAGCAAGGTTTTTCATCTTGATGTTTTGATTTATTGTGCCTTTTCAGAAATTACTTCGGTGGTTTAAAATCAGTATTGGTTCTGGTAAATATAATAGATTAATGCTCCTAAAAGTTACCAAGTAGTTTACCAAATCTTGCTATTATATCATCAGTAGCAATGAAACAAGAGTCCTCGTGATTTGCTACCGGTTTACCTTGACCTGGAGAATTATTTGTATGCGTGTAAATGAAAGCCTCACTTGACTTTAACGCTCGAGTTAGTAAAAGAATGTCAATTTGTGTATGTTGGTCCAAACCAATTCTGTGTGAAACTTGCTATTTGGTTCCTACAAAGGAGGCACGAGAAGATTTAAGATGGGTTAGACCTGATCCATTCCTAGAGAGAAGGAGAATGCCTGTTGGTTTGAGTTCTTCTGAGCCTTAGTTTGTTATGTTGATTCTTATGATGTGACTATGAAAAGAAGATAAGATAAAACATCGTAAGTTTATTTTTTCAGAGTACAAGGAAGGAATCTGTTGGGACATTGTTATGGATGCTGTTCTTCATTTTGGAAGAAAGATTGTAAATCATGTATGATAACACTGAAACATTTGCAAATCCCAATAAATTTAAGTCAGTAATGCAAATTCGTTTAACAGGATTATTGAAACAACAAAAAATAATGAAACTAATTCAAAGGAGTAGGGAAAAATACTTAATATCTGGAATAAAATGTTTTCAGACAAACATACTTGAACAGCAGGTAGGACTCGAAGTGATTTTTCTGGGGAAAGTTGAGTTGGTGACAAGTGAGAAAAGACTTCTAAGAAACTTGATACAGTTTGGTGCTGCTCATTCTAAAATGGAATGGAGAGAAGAAAATTGTTATTTCCATGGCCTAGACATTTTACTAAGGTACAGAGCTGTGTGATCAGATTTTTCTCCTATCTGTGAATGGCTAATGAATTTTGAGAGAGAGAGAGATCTGTATAATTATAATTAGCGAGTGGAGGGAGGAATGAAAGTCGGAAAAGTTTGTAGGTTAACATAGAAATTGATGCCCAGTTGCCATCATGGTATAGCCAGAAGAATTGAACAAAAATCTAAAGAAAGATCACTTCTTGTTTTTCTCCCCACCTCGCCTTGAGAAACAGGGAAGTTAAGGGCGATGTACAGAAAGTGTTTTAAATATCCCAAATTTGAACAGTCTGAAGAAGTCACGATAACCTGTTTTTGATACGGCAGTTCAGCGAGACTTGCAGTAACGTTTTCTCCTTAACTAACATTTGGCTATAAAATGGATGGCAGCCATCATATCAGTGCTGTAAATCCCAGATTCTGCAGGCCTATGGTATAGCAGCAGCCTTGTGCTCTTGATGCCTCTTGTTCTCTGGGTGCCCCTATGCATCTTCAAAGCCACATTCGAAGTACAGAGTAGACAGAAAAATCTGACAGGTTGTGAGCTTGGGCACAGTGCTGTTAATGTGCTTGTACTTCATCATTTGGTAACTGCTTTTTAACGGAGAATGCTAAAGTGTCGGAAAGGAAGTTGTGTGTCCTTTTTTTTTTTTTTTTTTTTTTTTTCCTTAATCATGTCAGCTGAGCTGTAGCTTTGCTGAGAAGTCTCAGACAAACAGCAGTCACGTTGACATGCACATTCAAGCACTGAGATTTTGTTATAATCAAACCTTGAGAAGTGGTAATTTGTCTTTCAAACATGGGTCAAATTCCTATTCATTAAATATCAGATAATACCCTGTTCTCATCATTGCAGTTGGGCAGAATTTAGCCAAGAGCCTAAGCAGATGTCACTTCTGTTCTCCACTATTGTTTAGACTTTAAGATATGCTTGTTTTGCTAGTTTCTAACACTTAAAAACTTTTAATAAACATACTACTGTGTTCTCACGTGCAACTTAAAATGTAACTCTTAAATACAAAAGGAAAATAATTTCAAGTTAAGAATTAAAGTTAACCTTTTGATTTCATTGAGATGGAAGCTCTTACTGTCATATTCTAAACATTGTCATTATTTTTCTAGACCATCTGTCATTTTAGGAGTGACAAATCCTTTTTTTGCTAAAACACTTCAGCACTGGCCTCACATTATCCGAATTGGAGATCTTAAACTTCCAGGTAAAGTAGAAATACCTTCTACACTCCTGTGCAACAAGACTTAACTGTGGCTTATTTATTTACAAACATTTTATTTAGTTCAATTAATTTAGTTGAATACTAATCAAAACCTCATGGATGTCAGTCGGTCAAGTGAAGTTAGTCTCCCGTGTACTGTATGTCATGTACTGCCAAATCTCATCTATTAAATGTAAAAGGTGGTAATACTCATTATTAATGATGTTTTACTTTTCACACATTCCTGGTTTTGTCTGTCTACCAATAAGGTATTAAAATGAGAAATTATTACTGATGTTAATTTTAGGATGCATGTAACAAACCAGTTACAGTGAGTGCACAGAAGGTAAGAGCCATATGAAAGCTAAGTTTGAATGTTGCAATAACATAAAAAGTTGTTTGTGACAGTATTTTGAGAATATATTTATAATCTGGTGATATTCTGGTAATTATTAATTGTTCAAGCTGGCTGATTTCTTTACATGATTGAGTAGAATTTTAATGTAATCTTTGGATAACATGTCAATTGCTAGCCTGTAATAAAATACTGCAGTACTCTTTAATTCCTGAATGTAGCAGTTTGCTGTGACAGGTTCGCTGTTTTGTTCTGGCAGTGGGAATGCATAAATACCCAGTTAGGATAATAAACCATGAAATCCGTTTTTGTAGAATATGTTAGAGTCAGTTTCTGAATACACCAGATTAATTAAAGATTTCATGCTGTGCTCAATATCATTAGGCAAAGTTTTGCTTTACTTTAAAATATTATGCCTGTCCATCTTCAGAATACCTGTGGGGCTTTAGGGGTTGTGGGGGGGACTTAGCTAGCTGCTGTGTAGCGAAGGTTTGGAAAACAGATTCTTAATTAAACTATTAAACCTCTACAAAGCCATATACACAGGTTGCCTTCGAATTTGATACACAGTCTCAAGTATGAAATTCTGAAGTTTTGGTGCAGGTATGTGAAATGCTTAGTCAGGAAGTTCTAGTGATGTATCTGTCTGACCTGCCTTTAAAAATTTAAATTTTACTCCTTTAGGGATAAGGAGAGGGCTTGTGACTATTTTTTTTGTTGTTGTTGGGTGGTGTGGTTTTTTTCTCCTTTTCTCCTCACTCTTCAGTTTCAATAGCAATTATATACTGTTGCATTTTCTGAAGTTGAGTGTCCAACTACATCTAGGCGAAAGGTTCTGATGAGGCTGCAGGACTGTTGTTAACAGGGTTTAGGGTCTTCTGGCTGGAGGAGGCTATATTTGAAAAAGAAAACCAAAAACCTTAGTTTGGCCTATGAAAAAGGGACTTGAATTTTCTTTTAGAACACTTAGATCCATGGCTACTGTTTTAATTTCTTGTGTACAATTTATTTCAGCACAGGTACCAAAGATTTGTTCCTGAAAGCATTTACCCTAAGGGGAACAAAGGAAGAGGAAATGAAATTTGAAATTAATGAAACAGTCATTTACTGCTATATAGTCAGTATTTTTCTTTGGCTACTTTGATTCAGAAGGTTGTACCTCTGTATTTTTGGTTTGGTTTTGGGGTTTTTTTTGCTTTAAACAGGGGACCCTTATATGAATTGAAAAGCCTGTATGTTGTTACTCATATGTTTACTGAATGTTTCTGGATATATACCTGGATGTTGCCAGTGTGTCTTAATGCTTCTTACAGTATTAGGTAGTCTTCTAAATGAAAGTATCCATTTCTAAAAATCAGTGCAATGTATAGCACATCAGCTGTAGTATCTAGTAATAAAGATGGATATTTCAAGTAGGGTGGCTTTAAATGTTTTGGCAGGTGAAGTTCCAAAGCAGGTGAAAGTGAAAAAACTGAAGAACCTTAAAACTTTGGACTCCAAACCTGGTAATAAGTTGCTTCAGAATTAAATTACCAGTATTTTAATTTTAAAAAGCATACCCTTTTTTTCCTTTGGCTAAGTGCTGCTTTTTTTTCTTTAGGTGTTTATACCTCTTACAAGCCATACTTGAACAAAGATGAAGAAATTGTTAAACAATTACAAAAGGTAATACTGCAAGTCTTTTCTTAATGGAAACTCTTTTATATATTGTCATGCAGTGTTTTAATTGAAGGCAGAGCTCTGTGTGCATAACTGAAATGAAACTAGATTCTGATTACTTTGCCCCAATTCATAACTGGATAGATAGATGTACAGCTTCATTGCAGAAGAAAGGCTGCTGCCTTCTTAGCAGTTTGGGTAACAACACGAACAGTAGAACTCAAGAAGTTAGCTTAATCATGTAGAGAATTGAAGTGACTTATCCGTGCATCTCTTTTGGGGTCTACCTTTTGCGATCTCCATCTAGTCTGTTTGTTCTAGAAATCTCACGCTTGAGGTAAGAATCAGAGATTCTAAACTTCACCTGATTTGCACAAGTTTTTTATAGAAACTTTCCTTTAATTTCTATACATGAAAATAAAAAATCAGCAATTGAAGGCATGAATATCTGTGCAGAAGGACTTGACATATTCGTTTTCCTGTCATGGTTCAGGGTACGGGGTGCTGTGTGTAGGCTTGTGGACAATGACTACAGAAAAACTCGAATAAATACTCTTTAAAAAACCCCACAACTACTGACATATTTTGAGGTAACAGACTGATTCTTTATTTCTTTTTTAAGGGTGTACAACAGAAGCGTCCCACAGAAGCACAGAGTGTGATTCTTCGGCGGTATTTTTTGGAATTGACGGAAAGTTTCATTATTCCATTAGTGAGTTCTCAGACTAACGGGTTTTTTACATATATAAATATGCAGTAGCTTGTTTGGTGTTAGTCTGACCAAGTCCAGTATCTAGCAGTGTACCCCTGGGGTCAGCACTGGATCCACTACTGTTCAACATCTTTGTTAGTGATCTAGGTGATGGGGCAGTGTGTACCCTCAGCAAGTTTGCTGATGGGACAAAACTGGGAGGAGTGGCTGATACACCACAGGGTCTTGCTGCTGTTCAGAGGGACCTCAGCAGGCTGGGGAAATGGATCGACAGGGACCTTATGCAGTTCAGCAAAGAGGAGTGCAAAGTCGGGGGGGGGGGGGGAGTGCAGCTGTGCAGAAAAGGATCTGGGAGTCCTAATGGACATGAAGTTGAACATCAGCCAGCAATGTGCCCTTGAAGCAAAGGCAGCCAGTGGTATCCTGGGCTGCATTAGGAGGGGTGTTGCCAGCAGGCTGAGGCAGGTGATTTTTTTCCCTCTACTCAGTGCTGGTGAGGCCATACCTGGAGTATCATGTCTAGTTCTGGGCTCCCCAGTACCAGAGCGAGATGGAGGTACTGGAGGGAGTCCAGTCAAGGGCTACTGAAATGACTGAGGAACTGGGACATCTTTCATGTGAGGAAAGGCTGAGAGAACTGGAGCTGTTTAGCCTAGGGAAGAGAAGGTGTGGGGGTGCGGCAGGGGAGGAGTCTCACCAATGCAAATAAATGTATGTAAATCTGAAGGGAGGATATAAATAAGATGGATACAGGCTCAGTTCAGTGACAGGACAAGAGGCAGTGGGCAAAAACTGAAACACAAGGAGGGTCTGTCAGCCATCAGGAAATGCTTTTTTACTACTGAGCAGTGAAGCAGGTTAGGTTGCCCAGAGAGGTCGTGGAGTCTCTGTCCTTGGAGATATAAAAAAAACCTGTCTAGGCATAGTCCTGGGCAGCCTGCAGGGAAGCTTGTGCAGGGGGGAAAGAGGGAAATAGCACCAGATGAGCCTTCCAACCTCAACTGGTTTAGGATCCTGTGAATAATACCCGAGCTACAGAAATTTACCCTTAGGCTATGTCTTGAGTTTTCTAAAATACTGTAGTCTTACAGTTCTTTAATTACCATACTTAGCATAAAAAGGAAGGCCGTAGCTTAATCTCAGAAATGCAACATTTATATACCTAGACAGAAGATTCAGATCTTAAAAAGGAATGCCTCTTTGTATACATTGCTAGACAGCATTTTCAGATGTTTGCTTGCAACACACTGTGTAGCATTTATGCAAAGTAAAACTCTCTGTGTGTGTATTTTAACATGAAGCAAGATGGACATTTCTTTAATCCTTCCTCAATACTTGGAACATCTGTCTACTGTTGAAATTATTTTTTTTCCCATGTAAGAGTATTTCCCTTGACGTTAAGAAATGTCAGTATTGGAAAGGTAGAGCTGGAAAGTACTTTGTAATGAGAAGAGCTCTGTAAGTGTATATACTCTTGTAGCAAATTGCTGTTTGCTATGATAACTGAGGGGATGCTACAAGGTAATCTTTCTGTTAATACGTGAAAGATCAGCCAATTCAACTGGTAAATCAGACTGGCTTAATTTTTTCCCTTGGATATTTACTCTGTGCTTTTCCATGCAAATCATTAAAGTTAAGAGAATTTTTTCCCTTTTCCAGTCATATTTGTGCACTCACTGCTGTTAGGCTTGGTGTGAGAAACTATTTCTAGTACATCTCAGTTCCTTTCAGCTGCCTTGTCCAGACAGCATTTCGTTACTCATCTTCTAGGCAATTAATTTACTTCATTAATACTTTGCAGATGTACTTACCTTTGCAACTCCATTTTTACCAATGTTCTATCCAACTTCCAAAGAACAATGTCTGTTTCCAAAGGTAGACAGAGTTTTGTTTTGGTTTTCTTTTTTTATTCATTGATTTTGAAGTTGTTTTGCCATTGCATTCCCTGCAGTGGACAAATTTCAGCAGTCAGTCCTCCTTGGGCAGGTCCTTTTTCGCCTCAAGGCAGCTATTTGCTCAGATTATTGCAGTATTTTCAGGATTTCAAATCTTGCAGCTACATCAAGCATAAACAAAAGTCACAAGAGACTTTTGACAAAAAGGTAATGTCTCTACTTAGATTCAGAGCATCTAGAACTGGCAAAACTATTATGAAACTCAGCTTTATCTCAGTCTCGTTTCCTGTCAGGAAATCTTAATGGCCAACATGATGTTGCAGGGACTACAGAATTTGCTTTCTCTTACCTGGTCTCAGTTTTCCTCAATATTACTGCTGCTTCAGAAAAAAAATATGGGCAAATGAAATTTAGTATGGATGGCTATTTCAAACAAATAAATACCTTTGGGAGGAAATTGCATATACAGAGCTCTTCACTAGATCATAAAATCAAAGATGAATGTAGGTTACCTAGGACATCTGATCCAACTCCACTGCTCAGAGCAAGGCTAATTTGAATATATAGCTCAATATCAAACCTTGCTATACAAGCATAGGCATAAACTGCTGTACAAATTCAACACACTTGTGTCCCCTGATTCTAGAGGAGGTTTTCATCATGATCCTCATGCTTTGCCTTCCTCAGAGGCAGTAAATACAGCTTCTAGATCACTGATGACTGCAGTAATCATCCACAGTACTGCTCTTTCACCAAGACTTGGGTTTTAGAGTATAAGACATTTTCGTGATGACCATTTCTCAGTCGTGCTCTACTTGGCTGTAAACCCGATACAGTCTTACACCTGGGAGGAACATCCCAAAACAACATTGAAAGCTTTCAGAGTTTTGTGGTTTCCATTTTTCTTTTTTTGTGTGTTTGGGTTTTTGTTTGTATCAACCTCAGTAAAAAAGCCTGCAGTTTTTTATTCTGAATGTAGCAGAGGTGAGTTCAGCAATCTGAAGGTTCATAAGGAGACTAATGGAATCTAGTTCCTTCAACTGTAATTTCTGTTCAGGATTTTTCCTTCTAATTTTGCTGGTTTTGTCTATTAGTGATAAGCTGGTTTGGTTTTCCTCAGAGTCACATGAGAATGGTTTCTAGACAGTGAATCTCAAAATTTTTTGTTTTCTATACGCTGTTCCTGTAAAACAATGGTTGTCACAAGAGTTTGCTTTATCAGGTGATAACTTCTTCTGGGTTTGGGTGTGATAAAACAGATTGAGGAAACTGCAAATTCAGGTGACTCTAGAAGATGCTATTACACTTTACAAAGGAAAGACTATCACTGAATGTCGAGATAAATCTACTCTGTATTAGGGTGTCACATGGAGAATGTTTTTTCAGTGGATCAGAATATTTTATTGTATAGCATCGTGCTACTCTGGAAATGGCAGATATCTGGTGTTTGCTCTCTAAACATGGTACTTCATCTGTTCAAATCTCTAAGCCTATTTTGTCTCATTTCTAGCCAATCAGCAAAGTTGTTTGGAATGCTTAATGTTCACTGATTTATTTTTTTTTTTTTTTTTGCTTCTGAACAGAGATGTTAATTTGTAAAATAGGAATTTGTGTCCGATGCAATAGTAAAAATTTACCTGTCCTGTAAATTGGAATCGTGATGTAGTGATTGCAGACTCCGGACATACTTTTATGCTGACAAATGAATATTGTGTTTAGGTTGCTGAATCCATGCAGATTTGTAGGCTTTGACTTGCACTGAAATGGAAATTTGTCATTTTGTTTTCTAATTTGTGCATTAGGGTAATAATTATGTTGTAATAGGTGCATACTCTCACCTAGCATTTGGAGGTGTGAAGTCTGTGTAATGGTGGACTTCAACCCAAAAACTTCTGCACGAAGTGAAGTCGTTTCTCTGGGGAGGTAGTTGGGACATTAAAATTGGGATATATAAAATTGGGCAGTGATACCTCAGGCATTAGATGTTTACATATCCTCTGTCCTGTTCTGAGCTCTGAACAACTTTTTGTGCTTGACCTGAACTTCTCATCATTTCAGAATGTGCATGATCAGGTCCAATTTCTGTCTGCAGGAACCGGAACATTCCCACAGAGTTGTTTGCCCTTGGGTGTTAATGATTAGAGGAGTTTCTCCTTAAAATTTGTCTTGCTCTCCTCTTATTTTGAGACGAGATGGACATGTAGGGTGAATCCAAAACCTTTCCCTGGCATTCCCCTCCATCTTGCTCAGACTTTCACTCTGAGCAAGAGGTGAGAAACTTACTATGTTTTCTGTAATAAATCTTAAGTTTACAGGGTGAGATCACCCTTTACATTCCCTGCAACAAGGAAACTATAAGGGGGTGTGTCTTTTGTTTCTTCAAAAGATGGAACTACTTCATAATAATATTGAATTTCATAATATTATAGAAGCTGATTACGCAGATTAAAATGCACAGCTATTTGAATACACTTTCAAAATGAATGTATAGCAGTTTGTATCGATGTGCTTGTGAGAGCTGGCAGGGCAGAGCTGCCTCCTGTCATCGGGCCTTCAGCTTCAGCAGTGGCCTTGCTGAGAAACCGCTCCTCCGCTCGTATGCTAGATGGCCCGTTGGGGCACTAGCCATGCCTTTGCCAAACATTGCTGCTGCAGAGAGGCCCGCAGGTGATTCAGTGTTTTGTAGGTTAGTTCTGTACTTAATGTTTTGTCTGGGGCACTCTGCAAATCACTTCCTAATACTTGATGCAAAGTGCAATTAGTGTTTGTAATCACCCATGATGTGAAGGTACCTGTAGACTGTCACCAAAGAAAAGAGATGTTATTTACTAGTGGCTGGAGTTCAAGAGATATATATTCCATGTATATGTTTGTCTACTGTCCTCCTTTGCCTCATGTCCTTCAATCTTGCTGACAGAGTTCTGTAGTTAGGAAATACGAATGGTATTAGATAAGCTCCTTCTTACGTTCTCATGTGGTAAATATGCACGACCCCACCCTGTACCAATACTCAGAAGAAAAAACATTGTGGGCACAAGTGATAAGCAACCGTACATGTGGACTGTGTCTTTAGTATTGGTTATGCAAACAACGTTTCTTTTTCCTTTCCTTAGGAACGTTATGTGGCAAGCCTAATGCCTTTGCAAAAATGCATATCACCATGGAAGGTAAGGAAGTAATTCAAATGAACTGGAAACTGTTGATTAGAGAAAACAGTTATAGTATGCTCACTACTTTTTTCTTTCCATAGAGTCCACCACAGCTGAGGCAATTTAGTCAAGATGACTTCATGAAGACACTGGAAAAAGCAGGACCACAGCTCACATCAGGTTTAAAAGGAGACTGGATAGGACTTTACAGGTCACTTTTTTCATCAGCATAAAAAATTTCATAAATGAAGACAAATCAGTAGTATGAATGCTCTTGTTCCTGAGCAAACTTCAAATCAAACTTCAGATCTTTTCCTGAACAAATCAGTATTGATTTGAATAAGACTTACTTTTAGAATATATATACCTTAATAGGAATTGGTAGTGCTTAGTATACTTTGCTCACTTAAATCTGTGTCTCTGTAACCTTTTAATGGGTTTCATAAGGTGCTATGACACTACAGGTCTCTGTATACCGATATGGTTTGTGGTTTTATTTCTGTGGTTCCTACTTCCAATAAAACACAAAGATAAAAATGAGGATATTTCAAACTGAGCCTTGATTTTTCTCCTGACAAAATTTTGTCTTTCAGACACCTTTTCTTTATGTTGTTTTCTCAATCCTTGTCTTGATTAATAGAAACACCTGTTATACTCCACTTGAGAATGTTAGTTTTTTGAAAGTAAACAGAGAAAGGGTCCTAATATATTTTTCAACCTCAAACGTAATTACTTCACATCTGATGACTTAGAAAGCAGAGTTATCAAAATTTTAATTAAAATATAAACCCTATTTTTCTTTGGTGTTTTACCAGGCATTTTTTGAAATCGCCAAACTTCGACGGTTGGTTTAGGAGCCGGCAGAAAGAAATGACACAGAAGTTAGAGGCCCTTCACTTAGAAGCACTCTGTAATGAGGTTAGAAAAATGTGTGCTTATGATTATATTTATTATCTGATAATAAAAAATATATTCTTCCTCAAGTCAGTTTTACTCCTGGTGTGTTCATTGGTTGAACATAAAAATGTTTACAATTTTCTCAAGTCTGATCTAGCAAACAGTGATTTTGTTAACCAAGTACAAGCTAGAACTAACATAGCAAAAGACAGCAATATGAAATACAGTTCGCTTTTTTTATAACAACTGTTACTGTTTGTAAAATGTATCTTAGGTACTTTTTTGTTCTGTTGTGTGTTTTGAATTGAATACACCACCCCAAAAAAAAAAGATATTTCCTTCTACTTGATAACATTATTTCATCCAGCTTGCTTCCTTGGCATTTCATTTGACAAGACATTTTTAGTTGCGATACAGTTCGTAGCT
Source organism: Falco punctatus (assembly GCF_963210335.1). Classification (NCBI taxonomy): domain Eukaryota; kingdom Metazoa; phylum Chordata; class Aves; order Falconiformes; family Falconidae; genus Falco; species Falco punctatus. Next base: position 10,557,213 of record NC_137583.1, on the reverse strand, counting down.
TTGAAGGTATAAACTCGGGGAGTACCATAGAAAATTGACAACTAATCAGATATGGGTAGTAAAGAAACCTACAACTCCAAAGATATTAAAGCAATCCTACAACAAATCCATGGTAATGGGAAGCTGAGAAGTGAAATCTCTTTATTGATATATAAAAAAATGCCACACGAATGATTTCTGTTGCAAGATCAGTTCTTAAGAGGCTGAAGTGGGTATCAGTATCATTTAAGTCGGAACGACTAATGAAGAAATGTACTGCAAGAGGAGAAGAGATTGTGTGGCTAAAGAGGGAATAGGAAGAATAAAAAAAAGTTCAATCAACACCACAGCTTTAAAACAAAAGATTGCACTGGTTATTTGAAAAAAGCCATTGATTTTTATCCCTTGCCTTGTCAATTCCCAAACAGTACATTGTAGCAGCCCAAATAGATTGTTCAGCTGGAGCAGCCCAAATCATTTGCAGGGCAACAGCTAGGTCAATTGCCTAGAATTTATCCAACTATATTTGACACGAACTTATTTCAAAGAAAAGGAAACGTGTCACAAATTTATTACTGGTTCTGCTCCATACTAGTTTTTTTCTTTTGATCTGAATATTAACATCTTCCTGTATATAAGCAAATATATTTAATAGGTGAATAGTAAAGGGGCAGGGGAACAGAACTTCCATAAGAAAATTCACTTGATGAGTATATTTTACTAGTTATCAACTATGTATTATGCTAGTAGATCTGATGTGGTAAACATTTGCTGCTATTTTGCATTGTAGATGCTGGTTTTGAAACTAAGCCTGTTTGGCATGATTTGTTTGTTTGTTTATGTTGTGTGCTAGTCTGTTATGCTAAGTCCTGAACAAACATGCAAATAAAGCAGATTTTGCAGTTCACAGTAGAGACAGTACATGAGTAAAATGAATTTAATAAGTGGCATGAGAATAAGGAAAAGGAGAAGACCCATTCTGAACGGTAGGTGTAGATGAATACTATTGTTGAAGATTATACAAGTTACCATAAATATTTCAATGCTTAATTTTTATTCTTTTAGAACTTGGTTTTCTGGAGTCAAAAGCATACTGAAGTGGAAACGGTGGATCTTGTCTTAAAGTTAAAGAATAAACTGGTAAGTAATGGAATTGAACATGGCTCAAATTTGCATTACTTAACTAGATAGTGTTACATAGTTGTGTTTACAGGTATTTGAATGAAATATACTCCTTAAGATCTGGGTATCCCAAGGAATCAATCATTCAAGTTTTGTAAAATAAAACCAGTTCATTTCAGCTAAGACTGTAAGGTTGAGCTAGCTTCCCACCATTGTTCAGCTATGTTGGAAGCATTGCACTGATCCTATTTTTTTTAAAACAAGTTGGAACTTTTTGACTGATCTGAGTGGGAGCAAGGCTGAATCCTCAGGGAAGAAGAAAACCAAACTTCCTTATGATTACTGAAAGTCCAAATCAGTGTTAGCTGATGCTGTTGTGTGATTGTTGAGGAAACCTGCTATAGTCCAACTTTCTACGTGGTCTGTAAATAAGGAATTAATTTTTCAAATACACTAATATGTCACTTTTGTGTGACATATTCTTAAGGTGGACTTGTATTTTTAGTAGAAACCATGTTTCATTGTACCTTTGCAGTTGCAGGCTGACAGAGAACACCTTCCTGTGAAAACTGACACACTGAAAAAGCTGCAGACACACATCAATGATATCATACTAGCACTTCCAGATGACTTACAGGACATCTTGCTCAAAACTGGCACAACATGATTTCTACTGGGCTTTTTTCGTGCAAAAAGCAAATGGCAAATGCAGTTTCACAGAAGACGGTGGCTTCCCAAGTTCAGAACACACCTTTAAATAGTATGTTAACACTACAAATGGACTGTACTAATAGTATACTCTACTATACTATTTTCACTGGGTTTTTTCCATTTAAATACCAATGCAACTAAAGGAATTCCTGTGTCTAATATTAATGTTTGAAATAAGTGCTCTTAAAGAAAAATCTGTGGGCATATGAAACTATACCACAGTATAGGACCACGGTGCAGTGCTGGCATTGCAGAATGTTTTCCAAGTGGTGCTGCTATACCCAATCCTGTTAACTCAGGGGTAAGCAATATTGATCCTGTACTGTCTGTCCTGTTGATGTTGTATCTGATTGCTTTGCCTTTTTTTTAATTTTTTTTTTTTTATGTTTTCATCTAGCGATGAGTCCAACTGACATGCGACTTGGTCATAATACATTATAGTTGAGGTATTTTACTGGTAAATCATTGCTTTCAAAACTGTTTCAGGGACAGCTGAAATAATCAGATTGGCTCTTAACGTTCTTCCCTTCTCCTCCTTACATCTTTCCAAAACCATATTAATTTAGCATCTTTAAAGAAGAGAAGGCAGCTGACAAATTTCGTGAAGAGTCGTCTCTTCCATTCAATGTCAGTTAATTAGGGTGCTCTTACTCACATGCCTTAAATACAAAGTAATTGTATTCTAACTAGTGGTTTTAAACTGCTGACATCCAGGATTTAAGGCGGATCACTAGTGTAAATGTAAGCATGCAGTATTCATCACAGGAAATAAACAGTGGTGTTCTAATACAGATTTTTAAATCAGTGATTTCAGTAGAGTTAGCTGATATACAATCTATTTCAGTTGGAGATCACAGCAGTTACAAATCCTGTTATAATCTTTTATTTTTACTTATACCAGTAGGATGTTCGGGGAGGTAAGGGGGCTGAAGGGATAAGGTGTTGGCTTCAGCTGAAAAAAGCCTATGGAAAGGTCGAACTGTGGCAAGAAGAGATTGTAGCCTGAAATTATTCTCAATATATGCATATAGCAGACATGCATCAAGAGTAATTTCCTCTTGCATGTTAAGCGACAAGAATGTGATGTTTATCTTCTTGAACAAGTTTCAGTGGTACGTAAGAACTCAGCTGCTCCACATGCAGTGTTGTACTTTGACCAGTTTCAAACAGAATAAACGTAATGCTGTATTGTACACACAGCAGACACTTGCATGACAAGTGGATCACAGTTATAAAAAAAAATTCTGCTTTTAAGTGCTTGAATGGAATTTTTTAAAACTTCCAACATAATCCTGCTATAAGAATATGCTTTTGTATGATAAATATTTCATACCATCTTTCTAAAAATGTCTTATTTAGATATAAAGTGTCACGGTATTTTTATGAAAATGTATTTTAATACTGTTATGGTTTGTATACGATAACTCATGACCAAAAGTTTAATGTATCTATTATGTTACTTAAACTACACCACTTCAGCATTAATTTCTAACTCGCAAATATTTTTTTTTTGCACACCCTGATGAGTAGCATTTCTAATCCAGGAATCAGTAAGTGGCCCTTCTTACATGAAATAAGACAGTGCTCCAGGTTAAATAGTTAAGATAGTTTCTTGGAACCATGTAAACTGGTAACAACTATGATAACTGTCACATGACTGCAAATACATATTTTTGTAAAAGAAAATAAAAGGTTTGATTTTTATTTTTTTGTCTTTGGAAGCTATGTTACTTAGATGATTGGGTTTTCCCCTCTCCTGTGTCAGCAGAGCTGTTCAGCAGCTTGTAGAGACTGCTGCAGTCTGACTTGATGAAGCTGTACCCCTTAGGTGACCAGAGATGCCTGATGTGATGGAGCAGTGTTGTAGCTTGACCATGCATCATGGTTGTAATACAATAGAGCTGCAGGATCCTCAAAAAAGCAAATGGCAAGGACTGACTTCCAGACAAAATCTACCCAATATTCAGTCTATTTCCTGTATGCATCTGAGACACCTGTGAGAAACATGGTAGTGGGAAGTAGACTGCAAGCAAAGTTCAATTCAGGTTTCTTTAATGGAGTTGGTATTAGTTTAGATCCCTGAATAACTAGATGCTTAAAAAGAATGGCAAAAAGACAAGTTGTACTTGGTTGGTTGCTGTCTTCATCAGTGACTTGTAATGCTTTTCAGTAATGGTGGTTCAAAAAGACTTTAACCTGTAACTACAAGTCTTGGCAAAATGCAGTCACTAAAACAGGAACCGTCTTTCCTCTGCAGGTTTCTGTTCTTACCCTGCCTCCCTGCAGTCCTTTTACACTGAGCATGCATATTTTGACTAGGGATGCTTCAGCCATTCATAGTGTTGCAGGGGAATTGCATCAGCTGCACAACTGTAGTTGTCAGCTTGATGAGCTGGAATTTTCCCACCTCTTTTTTGTTTCTGTTTTGTTTTTAACTCAATGGGCTTAAAATACAGGTAAAGAGCTTGTACTAATCCTCATTTATCTGAGGTTTGATGACCAAAGGACCGTGCAAAAAACTACTAGTTTCAGTAATTTTCCCTCAGTCTTCATCTGACTCAAAAAAAAAAAAATATAAAATATATATTTAGAAGGGGTCCTAGGAAAGAGGTAGCAGCTGTTCAGTAAAGAAATGTTAAAGATAAAGGGCCCCACTTTGGTCATCAGAAGAAGTTAGGACTGCCTCACTTAGCGTAACAGGAGAGTAAATGGGATGTGCATAAGATTTGGGACTTCACAGATTTCTTTTAAACAACGTAAAAATAAATGCAAAAACCGAGACACGAGATGAAGTGCAGTCAAATATGGTAAAGATGCAGCTAGTCCTTCAGCAGTGTTAATGTGTTTGATCTGAAGAAAGGACAATGAATCAAAAGTATGTTGTAAGTAATAGTTATATACGATTATCCAGAGCAACCACTTCATGATGAAACGCTGATTTTTGGCAATTACTTCTAAAGCATTTGTTAGATTCCAGTCTAACAACCGAAACAATGAAAGGTATCTATTAATGATGTAGCTATAGTAAGAATATGCCAGTTTGGAGATCTAGAAAGTAACTTATTTAAAAAAGAGTCCTTCATATATTTTGTAGCACATTTACCCTCAGCTAAATTCAGAGAAGCCTGACTTTCTTGGCTAGAAAAAAAAGTGTAAATACAGAGTGCTCTGAATAGAATATAGGTATTGGCAGCCTTGAACGGGACTCCTAAAACTATCAGGAAATTGAAACCTAATAGTTGATCAGGATCATGTTAACAACTTAGGCACTAACTGGATTTAAGTTAAAATGTGACTGACTTGAAACATTTTCTAAAAACAGAACTTCTAACCTTAATTTAAAACAGATTGATTTAAAACCTGAGTAAGACTTCCAGCATGACATGTGAGGACAGGGCAGCCCGAGTTGAGTCTCCCTCGCAGCAGCCTGCTGGTAGGACCTGCTTCAGGGCTGTGGCTTTATCAAGAGCATTGAAGATGGGTGGTGTTACAATGGAAGGTAAGGAAATAACAAATAGCGTCTTTTTGAAAAAACATGAGCTTGTGTGTACTAACGCAGTTTCTCATGGGCAATAACTCCCTTGAAAATTTTTCGGGCTCTTGACTGAGCCAGTTTCCTTGGGAGAGGGAGCGCAGCCGCTCACGCATTAAACGCAGCTTACGCTGCCCCAAATGTAACTACCACCAGGCGATGGGCTTTTCACAATAGCTGTGAAAAAAGCTGTTGCAGCAGGTTATGAAACAGAACATACCCCTCAAAAAACAGCGTGTCTGTCAGGCTAGGGCGCCTTTCGGTTCCGTGCCCGTTCCAGCACCCCGGCTCTGCCCGCCCCCCCCCCCCCGGCCCAGTGCGGTTGCGGTTGCGGGGCCGGCTCACGGGCACCGCGGCCGGAAAGGAGCCGCAGCGCCGGGGGGCCCACGCCGGAGGCGGGCCGGTTCCCTGCCTGGCGCTGCTGGTGTTAGCGGGCATTTGGGGCTCTCGGGCGATTTGTCTCACCCCGCACCCCCGCTCCACTCAGCTGTCCTCCGGGAGAGGCGCGCGGTGGCTGTCACCCCCGGCTGAGCGGGCCCGGCCCGAGGCGGCCCTGCCCTGCGGACTGCATTTCCCGCCCTGCCCGGCGGCCGGAACCGCGGCGAGGCGGCCGGGGAGCGCCGACTACAGCCCCCGTCATGCACTGGCAGCCGCGGCTGGGGCGAGCGGGGTGCGGGGCGGGCGCGGCGCTGCCTGGGAGCCGTAGTGCGCCGGCGCCGGGGCCGTGTGGCGAAGGGTGGCGCCGCGGCCGGGGGATGTGGCGAGCGTGACGTGATTTTGTCCGCGTTGGAGCCGGGGCGGCCGTGGCGAGCGTGACGTGGCAGAGAGCGAGCGAGCGAGGCTCCCGGGCACACAGCACCAGCTGCGCCGCCGTTGCCGCCGCCCGCGCCCGATCGGTCGGTGCCGCCGGGCCAAGCCCGCACCTCGGCACCGGCCTCCTCGCCGCGGAGGGATCCGTGAGCGCCGCCGGCAGCCGGGCCGCTCTCCCCCTCCCGCCCGCCTCGCCGCGCTCCTCCCGCCGCCTGCGCCGCCGCCCAGCCCCGCGCCGGAGCCGCCATGGGCCTCACCATCTCCTCGCTCTTCTCGCGCCTCTTCGGCAAGAAGCAGATGCGCATCCTCATGGGTAAGGGGGACAGCGGCGCGCTGCCGCCGCCCGCCCGCGGCCCCCCGGCCCCGCCGCTGTGCCCTGTCCGCCCGTGGCCGCCGCCAGGCCCGCCCGCTCCCTCACGGACGCGTCCCGCTGGCGGTGGGGGAGGGGAGCCCGGCGGGAGGGGGCCGTGGGCTCACGGCGGGGGGGCTCGGCCCTTCCTGGGGCTGGCGGGGTCGCCGGGAAGCGGACGAGCGGCGGGGGAAGGGGTGGGGGTCGGGCTGTAGCTGCCTTCCCTTCCCCTCCGCCGAGCTGCCGGCCCCGTCCCTCTCCTGCCCCGCTGCCGGGGCCACGGCTGCGGCGGGGGCAGCGCTGCGCGGGTCTGCGGCGGGGCGTGCGCGGCTGCAGCCCCGTCCCCCTGCACCTGCGGTGCCGCCCCGCCGGGCCCGAGCGAAGCCCGGAACAAAGATCAAGCGGCCGCAGGTGAGGGGGGCGGCGGCGGCGGGGGTCCCCCTGCCGGGGCACGGGCCGGCTGCGCGCCCTGCCCCCGCGCCGCTCCCGCCCGGCGGCGTGGCCCCCAGCAGGCTGTGACAAAGCCCGCTGTGTTCGGCGGCGAGGGCTGCAGGAATTGCCGTATAATGGCCGATTTTTCGGTAGCTACGGTGCCTGTGCCCCTGGCGCTCGGGGAAGGACGTTCGCTCCTGTGCCTCGCGTACAAAACCCGGTAGGGTCGCTCTGCCGTGCTTGCTTAGTTTTACTGTCTGCCTCGAGTTATTTATTTGGAATTCGATGTGGTTCTCTTGACACAGGCTGTGTAAGAGTTGAAGGCAGTAGCTCTTGAAGAGTCTTGCTGCAAGATTATGGTTCAAAAGGTCAAAGCAAGCGCATACTGCATTCGCTATTTCCTCTTCCACTTCAATCAACTCTCCCCTGCTTTCTTTCACCCACCTACCCACCCCCTGCAAGCTTTAGGTACAGGCAGATCTTAACCCCCCAATTTTTCCTCAAATTCTGTTACCAAAGCGAATGGAACTTGTTTTATGGCCGTTGATTGAAGTGGCCTGTCTTAAGAAATCAAGTGTTCACTTCAATATAGCCCATCGCGGGACTGGGTCATTACCCTGAAACTTCTTGGCACGCTACTTACCTGTAATGCTGCCTTGGTACACACAGTAGGCACTACAATGCAGCTTTTTTAAAAAATTTTTTTCATTGTATTTCAATGTCGTCCATACGTTTTGTGATACAGAGTTCTTTATTGCATGCACAGTAATTTTCATTGTGTCTTCTCTGTTTAAAATTAGAGACTCTCATCTATTCCAAAATAAGCTGAGTATTTTTTGTCTTTGAGACAACTTAATACATCTGTTGGTTTCAAGGAAGTGCTTTGACTGTCTCCCTAATAGCCTGACTCTTCATATGTCTCTTAAGTGAAGGAAGTAAAAATCTTCAAATGAGCTCGACTGTAGGATGAGATAGTGTCTATGGTATGTTTGTAGTTCTGTTGCATTCTGTGAAATAATGAAAACAGGAAAGCGATGTCATGGAGATCAAAATAGCTTGCAAGGCTTTAATTTCTTCATTGGTAGGTAATCAGGCTAATCAAATTTAGGTTAGATATGAGTTAGGGAGCTGCGCTTTCTAGCAGTTGGTACAGATGCATCTTTTTATTTTGTAATAATTTTGATTTTAAGATATTATATTCAAATACAGGACTGGATCAGAGCATGGGACTGCACCGTATTTGTTACATTGTATAAGAGCATAAAACTGCTGTTTTCTTGAGAGTGTAACATAGGAGCTAAGCTTGATGTTTAGAAGCAGAATATGTTATACTGGATATGTTGTAAGTTGCACCTGTAACGTGGAAAAGAAGCTTTTCATAGCGTTCTACGTTATTTATCAGCACTTTGAGGAGAGATATCTGAATCAATACTGGGACTGGATTAAACTTTTCCTCAAAGTGACAGTTTTAAGTTTATGGTTGAAAATAAGCTATATAAGGCTAGGCATTTAAATTTTTGCATGTAGTATACTTTATGGAGTAAGGTGTTCATGGAGAAATATTTAGGGGGAAAATATTATATGGATGAGTTGATAATGAACAGATGATTAATTTATAGTTCAGACTTGTCTTTCACAGCTTTTTGCTGTTTCTGCAGAATTAAAGATAAAGTAGAATTAATTTAGCTCTTAAGACAGACTTTGTGTTACTGAGTTCTGCAGAATTTGAGTATTTCTCATCAGGTACCATGTTCAACAGCAAAAATGGCACACTGTTCTATGTTTTCAGACTACATTTATGATAAAAGGTGGGCATTTAATGGTATAGTGTTACTGAAATGTTGGTTTTTAAAAAAATGCACTTACTATTTCTGAGAAATAATTATATAATGTTATGAGGAGATGCATGTGAAATAATTCCTGCATTCTCTTTATAGATGGAAATAACCTGAGGGAAAACAAATAACTGTAGGATAGGATTGAATGACTTGAAGTTAGACTAGGCAACTGGGGCGTTAGAGCAGAAAAACTGAGCCCTAACCCTACATGCACCTGTCCGTAAAATTCTTCACTCATGGTTTCTTGTGCTTAAAAAAGAAAAGTTCCTGATTCGTTGTGCACCTTTCAGTATCATAATTTAGTGTTCCGTGTCTTGGTGCAGTTGTGCAAGTCTTAACTGAGATAATAGCTTAGCTACTCAGGAGCTTTGAATACAAAGGTAATTATTAAATGCATTGGGGGGGGAAATTGGCAGGTTCTTTGGGATTGATGTTACTGTACAGCACAAAACCATTTGTTTGGCATTTTTTGTTTGGGTTTTTTTTAACCACAGTTGGTTTGCATCCTGTTGAGTTTTCTTCATATGTGTGTGTGTTTTCTTCAGAAGCTGTATTGAGAACTGCTCCTTCATGTCACTCAAAGACTTACCCAGTTGAAATGTGAAAGAGGAATAGTATGTAAGGGGATAAATAAGAGAACTGGTATAAAGATGAAAGAAAAGTGAAGGAATACAAACCTGTAGTAAATTAGGATTCATTAATTTTACTTTTTTAAGCTGGCTTTCGATTGTAACATGAATGTCATGAATCAGTTAAATACAGTAGAAGCTTTTTTGGTTGTTGTTCCTTGCTCTGGTTATCGGAAACATTCATTTTGGAAGCAGCAACACACTGTATTGTATAGTAAACTTTGGAAATCTCAATCTGACAACCAAAATCTATTTGGCTTGATGGGGGTTCCATTTAAGAGGTCAGTTCTCCATTTTTCTGCATCTGTAGTTTATCTGAAGCTCTGTGCTATGATAACTGAGGCAGCTTCGTATTCGACCACCCATGATCAAAGTAGAAAGTTGGTAAATAAGGACTGCGATATGGTCACAGGGATGATGTGTCTGGGGACAAGCTAACTACAAGCTTGAGATTCAGAAACATGACTGACAGGTTGTGAACAAAACACTCTTGAGAGGAATAAAGGGTTTAGAACCAAAGTGGTTTTAACAGCATCTAAAAGCACTGTAAGCTTTTTTTTTTTTTTTTTCCCCCCGCAGCTAGAGGAAGAAGGTGTTTGACTTGGTTTAAAGATAAAGGGTTGCAAGTGCAAGTCTGTGCTTCCCGTTTGTGCTTTATTGTAACCTTAAAGCACTGTGGTATAACTGCTGAACATCACACCCTACTTCAAGATTCTTTTATGCCTTGGTCTTGTCAGTGGTCAGTCAGGCAGTAGAATCAGAGTGAAAATGTAGAATCGGAAATTTATGATATTTGGGGATTTAAGACTTAGGTTTTAATCTTTATAGTTAAATCTACTTAAACTGTATGACATGGAAGTAGCTCATAGATTTACATTTAGTGTTCCAGTGCAAATGTAAACGTGTTTATTCTTGGAATTCTGAAAGCAACAGTTACACTTCCTAGCAGCTCAAAAGATTAAATGTGATTTGGTGCCCTGAAATTTCTTGTTCTAAAAAGAGTGTTAAGTGGCAAACTGGAGTAAGAAGTATGAATGGAGGTGATGCTTTTGATGACTTTTGCTTACTTAGACTTCATAACATAATCAATTTGGCTAAAAGAGGCAGTTTTTCCAAATAGGGTCACGGTCATTTGTAGAAGTTGCCTTCCCATGGTGAAAAGCTGTTGTCTCGGGTGTGGAGAGAAGAAAACATGTGTCTATAACTCAGCCTGCCTCAGTGCAAAGTCCAGCAGCTTAATAAGAATTGTGGGTAAGAGTGGATTTAAGCAAAGTCTCTGGGCTTTGCGCTTACGTGGCTCATGTAGCCTTCTGCCAATGCCATTGAGGTGTTGGTGGGTCCTGGTACAAGAGTGGAGTGGGTAATTGGGGCAATAATTTCTTAAATTTAGCAAATTAAAAGTCATGAGTAGATTCTTATTTCTTAACTCTGAGTCATATCTTCAAATGCTTCTCGACACCCTGTGTAAATTCTTTGAAATGAGATTAGCTTTTTTCTTTGTCTTTATGTGTATCTTTAATATACCCCTAAATACACTCCATTTGTGTAGATAATGCCATTTTTCTTTCGTTGCTAATGTTAACAAGTCTTGTCAGTGTTTGTTTTACTGATAACTGGGATTTTTGGTTTTTTTTGGGGGGGTAAGAGAACAGTTTGTGAGTATGTGTAGCTTTAATTGATGATTCAGTAAGCAATCTTAATGTTAATTTACTGGAAAACTATCACACATGTATATGCATTATGTTTTCCTGTGAAGATCTAGACGTCCTAGAAATGCTTGTTTGAAGCTGAGCTGTGTGAGAATGGTGATGGGCTTCAAGCATGGTGCTATTAAAAACATTGGGTTTGAGCCTAGTCTTCTGAGGGTTTCAGGGTTCACTGAAAGGGTTTTCTAAGGCTACCTGACACTTTGTTGGGGTAGGGAAAATGCTAACATTTACAAGTTTCATGACTTGCAGGCTCTTCTGAAACTTATGCCGCACCATGTCTGTTTTTCGGTTCATGCTTGTGTACGGTTCTAAAAGAGAATAACACTCAGACAATAGCAGGCTTTAGACTGTTACATTTTTATCTGAGCATTTTGGAGGTTTATTACCCCTCAAGGAGCTTTTGGGTTTGATTGTAGAACAACTGTGTGGTTTTTTTTTTTTTATAAACACACAATGACAATACCAAAGAAACCGCATTGGCATATGTAATCCTGTTCACAGTATCAGAATATAGGACAGTTATAGATAGGGGTTTTTAATTAGTTTGCTGAAACAGCAGTTTGTGTCTTGAGAAGGAGGCAGCTTTTTAAGAGTCTGGTTTCATTCTGAATAAGTAGGCAATTTTGAATTCCATTTTATGGCAATGCTAAGGAAACAGTTGTATTATTAATAGTCAAGTCATCAAACCACTTAAAGCTTAATATATCGCAGTTACCAAGTAGGAAATTAACTCGGAGCACTTAAGACTGTTACTAAACAAGGATAACGTTAGGTTTCTCATGCAAGTATTAGTTAATTTTTTAATTGGGGGTTTATTTTCATTTGGGCAAAGTTTTATTGACCATTCTAATTTTCACAAATAGACATCTTATTCAAACTGTTGCTGTGGTAAGTGTTTAGTACCTATTGTTCGTTAGGTGCTTATATGCTAGGCATTGGATTCTAACGTGAAGAATTGTGTTTTGAGTTGCTCTGACGTGTTCTGAAATGCCTAATAATAAGCAGTTGCGCAGTTTTAGAAAACTATAGTGGATGTCTGCAGTCTTGGTGATGCTTCTCAAAAAAAGTCTTTGAGGCTTCGGTTTTGTTTTTTGGTGTGTTTTTTTAAGTATCACGTGTCTACCACATAGTTTACCCTGAAAACTAGCAAGCTTAAGTTTTGTTGTAGAAACAGAAGAGCAAATCTCAGTGCAGAAAGCCTATAAAGATCAAAAAAGGAGACTCCTAATGAAAGCATCCCAGTGGATTTCAGTGAATAGAAGTGCTATCCTGAAGAAGAGTTACAGACCTTAGAGTAGATGTGGAGGGAGGACAGGAGTTGCATAATTTATGTGGTTTTGTCAATGCAAAAGAAATGTTTTAGCAGTGGAATGAGGGACACTGAAGTGCCTTCCATGGATAGTGCCGTGGGTTCAGGTGCATGTGAAAATGGCCTTACCTGAAGGTTTAGTGAGACCTTCCCCAACTTGAACGCAAAGTAGCAAACGTGTGATCAGTTAGAAACGATGTGCTGCTGGTAGATTGTTGGTATACATTTAGAAGATCCTTACTTATCCAGAAGAAACTTTCAAAGTGAATGGTAAAATGTAATTAAGTAACACAAATACTAGGGAAGATGACTAGAAATTTGGAAGTCTGTGGGTAGTGGGTGGAAGTGTGTTACTGAGCTTGTTCTCTTCATTGCTTGTTCTCACTCTTAGTGCTGGGTAGAGGAGAAACATACAGTAGTATATTAACAATGACTTAAGAGTGTTTAAAAAGTTGTTTCTTCTCAGAAAAAAAACCCTAATACTCTGTATGCTAAATGGCATATTTTTAAATTAGCAAGGTATAGTGAATGTTGTGAAATAAATAATTTTTCTGTTTATTCTAGTTGGTTTGGATGCTGCTGGCAAGACAACTATTCTTTATAAACTGAAACTAGGAGAAATTGTCACCACAATTCCCACTATTGGTAAGATAACCAGTTCTCATGCCTTCATTCTTGTTACTTTATATTTGTGTTGTAGAGATGGGCTTCTGAAGTGTAGGGATTTGCTGTCTTTGCCGTTACCATAAGGATCAAGACAACCATGGGCTTTCTGGTACTGCCATAACATAACTTGTGTCAGACGAAAGATACAACTAGACCAGAATCCTGTATCTGACAGTGGCCAGTAGCAGATGCTCAGGGAGTATAGAAACCAGTTAAGTTGCAGTACTTCCCACAAATGCCATGAGCCTTGCAGTTTGTGGCTGAAAGATTCACTGAAAAAAAGGTCCTGTGCCTGGATTTCAGTTACTAATTTATTTTTATTTTCCCCGTCAGTCAATTTTCTTCTTCATCTAGCAATTCAGTTCTGCTAAGCCATTTTATGTGTGTTCGGGAGACATGTAACTTAGGAAGTAGCCACTTTTAACATGGTTAGAATTACATTTTGACACTAGCATTAACTATTGCTAATTACTGAACTCTTGTCTTTTTAGGTTTTAACGTGGAAACGGTAGAATATAAAAACATTTGTTTCACAGTTTGGGATGTTGGTGGTCAAGATAAAATTAGACCTCTTTGGAGGCATTATTTCCAAAACACACAGGTAAGAGTTCAGAGATGACAGTAGTTAAAGACCTGTTTTGTAAAGTCTCAGTATGTTCTGTAGAGTATATATGGAAAGTTGTCTTCTGTCTCTTTGTTTCAGAAAGGCTCCTCGCTACTTCCTGCGAGTTCTGAGGGATACCCAGATTTCATTCTAGTTGAAGCTAGTTTGTTACCCTGAAGGCTTCAAGCCTAGTTGTGAGTGAGCCTGGCAAGGATTAAGTCATTTAGGATCTACCAGTGTTCTGTAATGTGCCAAAGCAGCTGGCTTGTTTGTGAGGAGCTCTTCAACCTTGCTGTACCCATGCTTTGATTTGTTTGAACTGGTGTTGACTTATACATAAAAAATTTTAGTGTTTGAACACCCTTTTATATATCCTTTTTTTTTTCAAGAACCAGCCTTAAAATATATAGCTTTTACCATGCTGTATCAGTGTATTTAGTACACTGAGTATCTAAAAATACTGTGAAAGGTCTTGTTACCGATTGATTAGAAAGTGTCAGCTTCATATTGGTGTGACTGCTGTCATTTTTGGTGACATAAATGAAGTAGTAAGGTAAGTTGCTTAGTATCAGGAAACTTTGTGAGTGGTGATTTTTTTTGTTTTGTGGTTTGGGTTTTTTTTTTCTGTGTTGGATATAGAATTGTATCCAAGAAACTTCTGTGCAGCATCTGATTGGTGCAGAAAAATGGAGAAGTCTGGACTGACAAAAAGGAGCTAGCGAAGTACTGCTATGAACAGAATAATACTTGGCTTCAGTTCCTTATTTGGCCCTGTTACTAAATATTTTTAAAAGATAGTTCTCTCTTCATAAAGAGAATGATAAAATGTAATGTTTCAGACTGAAATTTTAAGAGTAAATAGTGTATGTGTAAGAAGGACACTTGAGTAACAGATGCCATTAAGAATACTGTTGGGTACAAACTTTTTTTAAACAGGCCTTGCTTTAAGAGTGTTTTTCAGTGAAGTGTGAGATGGTGAAGCACTTCTGATGCTATTGCTGCGTTTAATATGATAGAATGAGTGAAAAGGGAGGGGAGAGAGTTAGCTTCTGAAAACTTACTAGTATCTGTTCCCCCCTCCCCCAGACTAATGGGTCCCACAGTAATCTGTAAACCAACATTTGTGTGTGCTAACTTTTTTGATTTAGAAGACTTAGTTTTATTCTGCAGTTTGTTCAGATAGACATCTTGCATTGCCTAAACAGAAGTTTCTGTCAGATTTGCTTACTTGAGAGAGAGAGGACGATCACAATAGCCAATATGAGTTTCTTGGGTTTTAAAATAGTGCTGCGTGTTTACATTGGCTTTTCAGAACTGCTTAACTTCTTACAGGGCCTCATTTTTGTGGTAGACAGCAATGACAGAGAGAGAATCCAGGAAGCCGCAGAAGAACTGCAGAAAATGGTAAATATCGATACCTTCTGAAACATGATTGTTTTACATACTTTGTCATAGTTTTGGATGTTTGTCAGCTTCCTTAAAAGATTTAGCATTTTAAAATTGTGGATGTTCGTACAGTGTATATTGTATTCACCTAGTAATTCTGGGTCACATAGTGTGCTGAGTTGTAACTGAAATTCTGTGGAGAGCTTTAGCTCCAGAACTACTGATCTGTCAGAACCTTTCTTTCCTTCATAAAACCTTAATAAAAATGCAGCAGACAAAGAATTTTGGGAAAACAAATTGGTGCTAAGAATTTCAGCAGCAAGGTGCCTGCGAATTTAAACTGCTGATTGAAAGGCTATTTCCTTACTTGTAGAAGTTCTGTTGGGTTGTAGTTAAATTTCACTCAGTACTTACCAGTGACTTCAGGACTAGGAATGAAAACGTTTATAACCCTTAAATCAGTATTTAGGTTTCTTTAGTGCTTGTTCAAGTAATGGAAGTATTTAACTGAACTAATTTAATAACACGGCTGGGTTTTTTTGTTAGCTTCAGGAGGATGAACTGCGAGACGCAGTGCTGCTTCTGTTCGCAAATAAACAAGATCTGCCAAATGCCATGGCAATCAGTGAAATGACAGATAAACTAGGTCTTCAGTCTCTGCGTAACAGAACTGTAAGTAGTAAACTTCCCAGTTGCTGAACTGTTGTCTTCCTTTATTATTTATCATAAACAGAAGTTTTCCTTTAAAGGAAAGGGAAGTTTTCACCGCTTCCTGTAGAAAGATGCACATACCTGCTGTTAAATTCTGTAGTGCATAGTTTAAGGTCCTTTCTGAAAATAAATGATTTGGAAGTGTAATCCAGTATGTTCAGCTGTTGCAGGTGTTTCATCTCTCACTTTTTCCTGGAAAAATATAAATATTCCAGTCTCTGACTGAAATCTGGCTGTCAAACATGTTTGACGAAGTATGTGGTGGGCCTTCCTGTTTTCTCTATTTGTTGCTCTGGGGAAGAAAATGCATTTTGCATTCTCTCCACTCCAAAGACGGGAGGAAATTAAGTAGCTCCTGAATCATTAGATTCCATCTGCACAAGCCTTTGAGCGATAGGGTTGCTTCACATAAACTATCCAGCCTTCTGTGATACTCACATAATGTCTGTGTCTTGATGCACTAAGATCATACCCATAAAGATGTTTTAGATGTCTGTTAACTTAGATAATTCCATGTCCATTTCCTGAAGAGCAGTCTTTCAAAAACAAGAAGCTAAGTTTTCAGCATATAAACCAACTGCAAGTTCTGTGTTTATTCCCTGATGCCCTAAATGGTGTTCTAGCATTTGGTAGGCCAGCACTGAGTTTCTGGACACTGTCTGAACCCTATCTACTTTATATATGCTTCCCAAAACTTTTAACATTACCATCTGTTCAAAATTAACTCTATTTATGGCACAAAGCAGTGTTTAAAGAGCATTGTTTGAGTGCGTATCTGATTGTCACATACTGTGACTTAGCTTACGTTTTATCAGTTTGTAAATTTAACTTCTGTTTGTGTTCTACATTAACAGTGGTATGTCCAGGCTACCTGTGCTACGCAAGGAACTGGTCTGTATGAGGGACTTGACTGGCTGTCAAATGAACTCTCAAAACGCTAACTCAAACTGGATGACTCTTTCACCAGGGACATGTTTGATATAAGTGGTCTAGGCTTGTTACAACAAAATTAGTTTGCATCTTGGTTATTACAGTATCTGGAACTGATATTTGGGCAGGATATTACAGCGTTTCAACTTATTTTGTTGCCAATTATTGTTTACCAAGCTACATGTTGCGAAGGTAGCAATATACTTGGGTAAAAATCTCCTTAACTTGGAAAAAGTGTATCTTCTGATTTTATTCCCCTTGTTAGCCTAAATGCCTGAATATAGTTATTGTGACATCTTTAAGATCTGTTTTGAATATTCTTTTGAGCCCAAATAAATTAATGTTTTAAATTTTTTTCTCCCTGCTACTTTTAGTTTACTGATGCCCTGTTTCATTCCTCAGACAGTCTGCTGATTTAAAAACGTAGCATTCCGTATCTATTTATTTCTTTCCCTTGCCAAAAGGAATTCCTAATATTGCTTGTTCCAGCCAAGGAAATGCTCTAAAACACTATACAAATCTACTGCACTGAGGAACATTTTTATTAATCCTTGGGTTCTGTCGGCCCAACTTGCCTTTGTGTGAATTGGATTTGATGGGTAGAATAGTTCTGTGCTGGTTGCGAAGAGCTCATGTTGAGGTTGTTTTTAATATTCAGCAGATTGTCTTTCTTTATATTGTATCTTTTTTTTTTATGTTGCATGTTGCTTTTTGGTATCAGCCTGACTATTTTTGCCCAGTGTATAATAGTTCTGCTGAAGTTCTACTGTTTGTTGGTGAACATATCTTCATAAAGAAATTTTGGAAAATTCATCAAACTCAATGGATTAGTTTCTTCATAACCCACTTGGAATTATTCCTAATAAAATGATAAAATGTATAGATCTGTGTATTCTCCTCTTGATTCCTGAAATAGTTGAACTGCAAGTTATCACTTTTTTTTTTTAATCCATATACTGAGCTTTCCTGCAGCTTGAATGTGAACACCAGTCTCAGATTTTTCACTTGTTTGGAGCTGTGTAGAGCAGGACACAGAAGGTGGGCAACAAGATTGTGTACGGTGCAGTAGAGTAGCTGTCATCAAGACTTAAGATAATTCTGTAAGTGTCTTTTGAAGTTGTAAATCTAAAATTCCTTTCAAGATGTCCAGATATGAAAATACTAACAGTTAGAAAAATTGTAATAAAACAAATACAAACTGCCTGCAAAACATGCATGTCTGTTTCATAGTTGTATCTACATTTAACAACCAATGTGGGTTCTGGCAGGAGAATCACAAATTCTGTTGGTGACTAGCTGGGAAGCTAACTTGAACACTTGTACAGAGGTTTAGTCAGTATTATATTAATGGTAAGTCACCCAAAATACCAGCTCTATACTGTCTGCGTTCATATTTCTGCCCTCTTATACCTCTGTAGTTCAAAAGAATGCTTTTTGAGGGTGCTACTAATGGATGGTTTAAAATCTTTATTTTTTTATTGCCTGTTTGCTGTATGGATGCAAATACAGCTCGATCCTCCAACTGGAATATTGTATTCTATTGATTGTATGTCTTTAGGAACCCAAAGCATGATTTCATTGCAGTTTCAGGCTAAGCTCCTCTCTTTTATTTTTTGCCCAGGTCTTATCAGTGCCACAAGAAATCCCAGTGACAAGGTGTGCTTAAACTCAAGGTAGTTTAGGTTAAGAGCACATTCTGAGGCAGCTTCTGCTGTAACTGAGATTTAAGTTTCTAGGAAGTAGTTACTGTGAACACAACTAACAGAAAATTCCAGAGTTTTTGAATACAGTCATTAACTGTCTTCAGTATGTAAGAGAAACCCAGGAGACGGTGTAAGGTGAGTAGGGTTTTGCCTGCACCTTTAATGAATTGCTGATTACGTATTCAGCAAAGTTGCTATATCCGTGCATTGGATCAGTAGGTGTTAACATGCGTATTTCTAGCAATGCAGTTCTTGAAGTAAACCTTAAAAGGAGCACCTTGTTCAGAAGAGGCAGCTTGTCTGTAATAGGGATTGTCTTGGTAGCCCCAGTAGGTTAAAATGAAACAGTGCTTGTGACAAATGAAATGCCGCCTCCTCTTAGGAGGAAAAAGTGAAGAGGTAGACTTCAAATAAAAAAGCAGATACTTAGAAACAAACTAGGCCTGTTATCTTGAAGGAAACATTCTGGTTCACAGCGATGAAGATTTCATTGTGTTAATTCTTCCAAATGCTTTGAAGTAATTAAATACTCAGGCTTAGGTGAGTTGTGTTTAGCCGCTATGCTTTTGAGTTACAGAATGTGTATAGAAGTTTATATTTCAGAGTCACTGTGTTTGGCTTTGTGTACCAGTAGGTCGTAATTCTGCTATAAAATAAGTAATTTCCCAAAGTGAAAAAGTAGTAAAAATCTCAAGCATCTTTTAAGAGTGATGGAGCCTGCATGAGAGGTTAAGGCTACAGCTTATCCCACAGCGTAGTAAGACAAAGTCAATAAATTTCTTGGGTGTAATTTTTTTTCTAACATTCTTTAAAATTGTTATTTTCTAGCTAAAGCAATTATAACACTGACCTATGTATGTTTGATGTCAATAACAGCATATAATACAGCCCTGCTCTCCAGAGCCAGATGAAATCCCCACAAAGATCCCATTTTGTCATGTCTGTTGAAGAGTTCAGGTACTAACTCTGTTTGTCATTTCCCTATCAGAATTCAAATACCTGAACTGAGCTGTTGTCCCAGAAGTTCAAAATCTTGGACAGGCACAAGGCTGCTAAAAACTTGTTCCTCGTTCTACTGTAATGACAGGAAATCCTGAGTTCCAGTGACTGAATTATTTCATTGTGTAGCATCAACTCCTGTATTCAAACAATGGGTAAGTTCTACTGTGCTGGAGAGTCAGTCTAGTAATACTTGTACACAAGAGGTTTTTTGATTTCAGTGTATCAGATGGCCAGCTTAACTTCAGGGAGCAAAACACTGAAGAATGAGTGCTTTTTATTTTATTTGTTTGTGCTGACACAGTTTATTCCTTACATTTTCAGTAAGTGCATGATTGGCTTTTCATTTTTTTCCAACATTTGGAGAACAGTTTTGTGTGAATATTTAGACCTACATACAGACCAGTGCAAAAGTCTTGTTTTGTTCTACTCACATGTAACTAACCTGACCACTCAATTCTACAACATAAATAGTAGTGGATATTTGTTAGGCTTTTTGTTTGGTTTATTTTTTCTGTTTTGCTAGTTTTAAAATAAAAAACAAAGGCTTCATGAACAACATAATCTAGGACTTGTTCTGCAGCTGTTTTGTAGACAATCTGCGCATTTTGGTTGGACTGCTTAGAGGCAGAACAAAAATCCGTTCTAAATGTATCAGGAATTAGCAACAAGTGCTTCAAAGGTTTCTACTTGCTTGGTTTGTTCTCAGCATTTTCAACATAAACCAGAAAAATGATGTACTGGAGGCAATAGAACACTATGAGGGCGCTTACAGCAGTGGCCTTGCTTGTGTAAAAAAAGTGAGTTAGGGTTTTGTCAGTAATGAGAATTCAGAGCCCAGTTTGCAGTCCTTTGCTCATCTGAGTAATCTTTATATTAAGGTCTGGACAAAGGCAGTTTCAGTGCAATGTGATGAAACTTTGCACATCACCTTGTCCCAGTATCTTTCCTGCCCTTGTCAAGAACGGTATTGACAGGGGACTTGAGTAAGAAATGACAGGTATCTGTGGCAAATTCTAGGAAAACTGGGATCTTTCAGGCTCTTCCTCTTACTGGGTGGGTTTTTGAAGACCTGGAACAATTTTTTGGTGCTAGAAATGTGAGAACTGAGGCAACTACACAATTATTTTGAACATCTGACAGTTCAGCATGTTGGGTATTTTTTCCCCTTCTTTTCTTGTACCATTTTTCTCTGTCCTTTTTCCTTCTCTCAATCATACTTTGCATTATTGTTTGCTTTATCATGATACGTAAAGGCATTTTACTGAAGGCTTGAATTAGTCCCTTCAAAAACAGCAGTGATGCAAGAAATATTCGTGTAAGAATTCAAGTACTAGCTGCCACAGGTGGTGAAGATCCCTTTGTCTGGAATGGACAAGGTCGGGGGGAAAAAATAATACGAGTTCCAAGTTGCCAGACCAGTCTGAAGGATCTGGCAGAACTTGGGGTTTTTTTGTACATACCGAATACACAGGTAAGCTACATTTCAGAGTAACTGGAACAACCCAGAAACTAGCCAAGTATCTGTTACTCCAGAAGGCCAGTCTTTCAGTGCTCTTAGTTTCAGTAGTGTTCCTGTGAGTGACAAGTTTGTCCACAGCAGGAGCCAGTGTGAAAGAAGAAACTCCCTCCCGGGACAGCAGCTAGTCAGAGCAGATGCTGGAGCAGTGCTCTCTCGAGTTTACTGCACCAGAGATGGGAAAGCTAAGTGCAATGTTCCTTTTTCCTTAATGGCTCGTCTGGGAAAAAGAGCGTTTAAAAAAAACAAAAAAAACCAAATGCCCTTCTTGCATAAATTTAAAAAGACACAAAAAGAATCTTGCCCACTTTCTTGATGTGGAGCGTTCCAATCGCTGGAAGAGGAGCACAGGTGAGTTTAGGTTTATACAATAAAACAGAGCTTAATAGGGCTTCTACAAATCTGAATTCTAGAGGTGATTTAGAGAGGAAGAATTAATTGCTGGGCAAAGTCCAGTAGTAGGGGAGGCTAAAACGGGAACTAAAAAATCACCTTATGTGGAGTGGGAAGCACCATATATTACCTCACGTAGATGTAAACGTAGCCTGAGACCATGGGGGGTATGGGCCACAGGTGTGTCTCTAAGGGTTGCTTTTTACCCCCAAAAAACCACAATTCTTTTGAATTGTGACTTTTTCCTAACCTAGACCCTAGTGCTGGATTCTCACTCTGGAAATGTCTAAGTGGTTCCTGACACGTTGGTGCTACTGGCAGTCAGCCTGTGCTGCTGCATTTTGCTAATTAAATGAGGGATACTTGCACCGGAGGATCTCC
This sequence comes from Falco punctatus, assembly GCF_963210335.1. Lineage (NCBI taxonomy): Eukaryota > Metazoa > Chordata > Aves > Falconiformes > Falconidae > Falco > Falco punctatus. The sequence continues at coordinate 10,535,501 of NC_137583.1, read as the reverse complement.
AGTGCCAGCTCATGGGGCTGAATTTCCTGCTGAACATATTAAAGGATTATCTGCTGTGTGCAAGGGCCATCTAATTTTACTGGGCCTGTTCCAGTGCCGTGTTTTTCCCTTTCGGTTTGCTTCCTGCACATGCCAGCTCTGCTGTGCTCTCCCTCTCCTTGGGCTGTGCGGGACAGGAGCAGCGGCCCCAGTACCGATGCAGGGAACCAGGGGGACCTGCTGTTTATTGGGAGGGAGGCAGAAGACCTCTGAGCAGCTCCATCTTCTGTAACTGTGGAGAAGTTAACAGATTCTTAATGTTCTGGTTTTGGAAAGCAAAACTAAGTAACCCAATTGTAATGGATAGGTACTTCAAAAAACATTCTTTTTCTCCTTTTTAAGTTATAAGGGGACCTCAGTTAGCCTAATATAATTTAACTTCCAAACTCAACAAGTGCAATCTTACTGTTCTAAGTGACTGGGACATTGCTCTTGCCAGTATGCAATCCTGCATTATTCAGTGGAGTTTGTTTTTTTGGGTGTTTTTTCCCTCCAGTTTTTTAGAGCTGGCAAATTGTAGGTGGCCTCTGGCTCAGCTGTAACATGGTTATTTTCAGTGTTTTTTCCCCAGGTGTTAATACTTAGATTTTTTTTTTCTTCTTGAACAGATTATCCAATTATTTTTTTGTCATTATTTTAAGATGCCATATGCTTGCAAATGTTACATCTTCAGGTGTAAGGTTTCCCTCATTTACTAAATTAGTAAATATTCTTTGCCCAGATATGAAGTATACAGCCTCCATTCTTCTGCAAGATTTTCTCTTCACTCCTATATCTTGTAGTTTAGTTATGAATCACTGATATATTTTATTACCAACTTTGTAGTCTAGAAGAATAGATATCCCCTTCAACTCATACGCAAGACTGAATTACACTTTTACTTAGACATACAAGAGAACGGTAACTGAACAAGGACATACCCAAAGTATGTGGGGTCCAATTTTATAGGGTGAGTACTGTCCATCCCTATCTCAACGACCTAACATCATTCACTGCCACTTTTATAATGTCACACTCTGTTTTGCTTCCAGTTTTTTAATCCGAAAGCCCTTAGCTACCATTTGGATTAGCAAAAATTGAAACCTGGAGGTCATTGAAAACAGTAGTAGTTTTATTGGAATTAACATAGAAAAAGCTAAAGAGCAGATGTTGACAAGCTTTTTAAAGCACCACCCTTCAGAAACTAACAGGTACTATGGCAAGAGACAGGACCAATGACCCTCAGCTATATGCTGCTTGAAAGTTTCTGCCTGTTTTTAGCAGTGTATGAGGAGTTTAGTGAATCCCAGCTATAACCTACAGTCCACCAGAACACAGTGGAGGTGAGTAGTTGTGGAAATACAGGGTATGTAACCGGGCAGACTTGCTTTGCCATGAAGGACATCAGTAACTAGAACAAAATCAAAACTGACAATAGTAACAGACTATTGAAAAAAGAGAACTTTATTAGTGAAAGAGGGAGATCTAGTGAAATAGTTTTCAAATGCTATTTGTTTCATATGGACTAATGGTGCAGGGTGAAAAGCTTGTGAAGTGATTCAAACCCCTCCAATGCAGTCAATGAAGGTACAGATAAAATACATTTCCCCACATCCAAATTATCTCCTACAAAACAGGGAAGACTATATTTCTAAAGGAAAAAATTCAGGTAGAACACCATTAAAAATGCAGGTGGTTGGTGTATGCAATAGAGGAAAAAAATAGAACAATTATGATAAAGGTTTGCAAGTCACTTGTGGGCTTTTTTCTGATTTAGGCACAGATAGCTAATGCACACATTAACTATTCTGTAACTCCCCCTCACCTGAAAACACATTGTTAAAAAGCTCCCCAGCTCCCTCCCATCCAGAGCTGGCTGTCCTAAACTTCAGTATTTATTGCCAATGATCATGAACAGGAGGAGCAGATGTTCAAAGTAGATGCTACCTAAATATGTAGTCCAGTTTTAGCCGGTGATGCAGTTACCCTCATTCCACATACTGAGTGGGCAAGCAAAATGCTTCCAAATCAATTATAACTTTGATTTTAACCTGCTTGATTGTTGACAGAAGAGCTATCCGCTGATACTCAAGGAACATCTTTTCAGAAGGTGGTAGGTGCAAGTACGTTGTTCATGCTACTTACTAAAAAATTGGAACACAGTAATGGTGAGCAAGACAATTTGCAAACTTATTTTTAAAAAAACTGTCCTGTGACAATAATTACAATGAGGCTGAATCAATTAAATCCATTTGTTTTCAGGTTCTGTGTTTGGTTCTGAATTAGGCAGGGTTCAGTTTGTATACTGTCTTATAAATCAGATAAATTCTTTTTAAACAAAATAATTCTTAATCCTTTAAAAACACCAATAAAAAGGTATATGATAATCCACTTTTCAAAACCCCGTCTTAGATTTTTCCCGTAAGCATATAAAAAGGGAATGAAAAAGTTCTCATGCAAATATTCTGAACACTGTGATAGTATTCAGCAGAACCATTACACACATGAACTTTTTAGTAATCATTCTGATTTCCTTTTAGTAGCAGACAAGCCAGGGTGTAACCTCAGTTCCCCAGCAGAAAATGAAACTTCTGGTTTGAAAACCCCCAGAAGCACCATGCAAGAGCTGATCTATTTCCACTTTAAGTCACATACTAATGCTATATGATCGGAAGGATGTGAAACACTTGGCAAAGCCTGATGGGTTGTTACTTCTTCATGACTTGGCATCGGAATGACCTGTTCAACCTCTAGAGCATTTTTGTCAATGAAAATGTAGTCCAGACACCCATGAAACCCACCAACATAGTTTGTATAAGCAGGTTCTCCACAAGCACTTAGCAGTTTGAAAGGATGGCTGAGAGCCATATTGCACCTTTCTTCTTCACCATTTGAGACCCAGTCTTCATGATCTTCCGCAATGCTGCCGCTGCTAATAAAACTGTATGTTCCAGATGATGGTGTACTATTAAAATCTCCACAGAATATGACTGGTATACCAGGATACAAGTCACATGCTACGTGCTTGATGTGAGACAAGGCTACAGCAATTTGGATGAGACGGATGTTTCCACCTAAGGATATAAAAACATGTTAAATACTTCACAGTAGCATTGGAGGAATCTTCCAAGTTACTCACTTAAGCATGTATCACGTATAGCTCTGAAACTGCAATCTCGTTTTATATTTTCTGTGTACTACATTTTAGAATAGTATTCATAAGAAGACTTTGAAGTTTGTGACTACAAAAGTTTAAAGGGACAATGTTTTAATTTCAGCTTGCACATGCAAGAACCCTTGAACCTCCAGCACCCATAATTACATCAGCTTTCTGTTTTGTGGCAACCATTCTAATAATGCTGCTCCTGAAAAGCACAGAACCAAAAGAAAACTGATTTAAAAGAGGAGAATCTGTTCTAAAAGCTTCTGTAGCCCAGCCTGGTTGCCCTCCTGGCAGCATCCCAATACAGATCCTTCAGGTACAACAGGACTGGGAAGCTCCGAGTGCACACAAAGCTATCTATATTTTATGGTCTACTCTTAGACCATAGTAACTTAGTAACGTGACTTGCTTTGCTTTCAGCTATATTCTACTGACTCCCAGGCAGGTTAGAACAATCCTACTCTAAAGAAAATAAACACACACACCAAACAGCCTGGCTTGATTCATCAAGATACGAAACAAGACAAGAAACCTTCAGTTTCAGAAGAAAAGGCTATAGCTGCAAAAAAACGGGGAAATCTATTCTCTCCAGAAAGGACAAAAAACTTTACAAACCCAGTTATCCCACATACACGAACATGACAAAATTACCTTTCGGGTGCCAGTATAGGTGGGTATTAGCTGCGCAAACCTTCCTGGAAGGATCGGTTGTAGACTGAAGAACTGAAACCTTCAAGAAAAAAAGTAATCCTTGATAAGTCTTAAATAGAGAGTCAAATATTTTAAAAAGTGCAATAGTTAGCTTATGCCTGTATGGCAATCCAGGTCAAAGCACCTGACACTTACAACTAATGAACAGTACAGCTCCTAAGTTGAGTCTTTTTATCTTCTATAGAAGGTCTGTTTATAGAGGCAATATATTATCACTACATCCAGGTATTTGACAAATGCTCTTTTGTCTGTAAGTGCCTGGTCTGGCTGTATTTTTTTCCTTCAATCCAGTCCATATTTTTTCCTAAGATGCTGCTAATGCTGTACCATTCTGTACTATTACTTTCTGCAACAGAATTGGAGCTATCGCTCTGGTTTTTAGCAAGCAAACCGTAGCACTGCATAGTTCTTAAACTGAACATAAATGTATCAAGGAAATCTTTTTAGTCCTACTCAGTCCACAAGAAAGAAACTTTTATCAGTTAGTGTTTCCAAAATTCCTGGCACAGACTTCTACCGTATACACAGTGCTCTGCTGGCAGACCCACTGGCATCAACAAGCTCACTGACCTGTCCTCCAACCTTATTTCTCTCCCTATTGTCACTTTCTGAAGTGGCATTCCTAATGCAAGCTAAATTAACTTAATCTCATCTAGAACCGACTTACAAGATTTAAGTTTTATGAAATACATATTCTGATGTATGGGAGTAAGCCGTGAAAAGCCTGGCAGCTAATACCACCTGAGAATTGATACTTGGCTCAGAATCTGAACAGCTGTCTTTGTCTTAAAACAAAATATTGCCTTTTTTACCAAGTTTTGGTGATTCTATACATCCAGTTCAGCGAAGCCTCAATGTTTCTGTTCCTGTTCCCAAGTTGCTCTTCTGCTCTATCCATTACCCTGGCTAACAGCGAACGTACCACCCACGTTTCTGACTGTTAATCCCTCGCTCCCCTTCTCCTCTGGTTTGACGCTCGACAAACCTGCCCGGGGAGAGGGGGAAGAGGACGCAGGGCGGTGCGCGCCGTACCTGCAGCACCGACGACCTCTGCAGCACCTTCTCCTGCACCACGGGGTACCGGGCCAGCTTGTCGCACAGCTCCTTGTGCTGGGGGTCGGTGAGCAGGGCCTCGCTGAACGCGACGTCGTGCCGGCTGAGCAGGCTGAACTTGTCCCTGCGGTAGAAAGTGGCCAGACCTTCGTGCTGCTTCTCCTTAATCTTGAACAGCCCCTCGAGTCCGAAAGCATCCAGGGCTGGGGCCAAGCTGTCCACGAAGACGGACTTGTCCACTTCTTGCAGGCAGATCAGGTCGGCGCTGTAGCCCGCCAGCTCCTTCTTGAGCAGGTTCTGCCGGTAGTCGAGCTCCAGGGCGTAGGGCGCGCAGTAGGGGTACAGCACGGTGCGGGAGAACTCTGTCTGCGCGTACACGTCGGCCAGCACGTTGTAGGAGACGGCGCGCAGCGCGCCCCCGCCGCACACCCGCCCGGTGTACAGGTGCCGCGCGTCGAAGGTGCAGGCGCCGGGCCCGGCCTCCACGGGGCCGCTGCTCTCCACCTCGCGGGGCGGCCCGTAGCGCTGCGCCGCGTCCCCGGGCGTGCAGCTCAGCTTCAGCCGCAGCCCCACCAGCGCGTTGGGGGGCGTGAAGACGCGCTCGCCCACCGCCGCCTCCACCCAGGCCGGGCCGCCGCCGCCGCCCGCCGCCGCCGCCTCCCCGCCGGGCGCCGGGCGCTGCTCGCGGTACCAGCGGAACAGGCAGTGCTGCGGCGCGGCGAACTCGGCGCTCAGCTTGGGGCAGACGGGGAAGCCGGCCAGCAGCGAACGCGGCAGCTGCAGCTCGGTGAGCGCCGGCGGGTTGCGCTCCACGCGGTACTGCGCCTCCCCGATCTGCAGCACGGCGCCGTCCTGCCAGGCCGCCGCGTTCGGCACCTCCTCGGCCACCGCCTCCCCGTCGCGGGAGAACAGCCTCACGGCCGGCACCGCCGCCGCCTCCGGGCCGCCCTCCGCCGCCGGGCCGCCCTCCGCCCGCGCCTTCTTGTTCTTCTTTGCCGCCTTGGTGCGGCCCTTGGCGGCGTTGGCGGCGATGCGGGCCAACGCCCGGCCCAGCGGCTCCGCTTGGTCCCGCTGCATGTGCCGGGCGCTGCCGTCGGGCAACACGAACCGCAGGCTCAGCTTGGCCTCGGAGGGCACGCAGCGCACCACGGCCCGCTCCATGGCGCCGCGGCCGGCGGGCGGGCGGGTGCCTTCGGCGGGGAGGGTGGCGGGCGAGCCGCCGAGCCTCCTGAGGGCGGAGCGCAGCCGGCGCCACATGGAGCCGGCGCCGCTTCTCACCCGCTTCCGCGGGGCGCGCCCGGAAACGACGAGCAGCGCGCGGCCTCGGCGGCGGGACCGCGCTCCCAACAGCCACCGCGCGGGGCGGGGCGGGGCCTCTGCGCCACTGAGGGGCAGCCAGCGGCGCCCGCGGCGGTGCCTGGCTGCCTTCCCAGCCGTTAGCCCGCCGGTGCGGCCTCAGCGAGGCGGCGGGCGGGCACGGCGGGGCTCTCCCCTTGGCGGCTGAGCCACGTCTCCTCAGGAAGGCGTCGCGTCCGCTGCGGCGGGGCTGGTCTCCCCCTGGGCGCGGAGGAGTGCGCGCTGCCTGCGCATAAATCTCTTTGTATCGGGTGTCTGCATTTGTTTTCTGTGAGAAAGCGTTTTGTGCCTGGATTGAAACTGGGAACTTGGATAGGCCTGGGCTGTGAAAATGTGTTGGGAAGGTGCCCAGGGCTTTAGAAAACGGGACCGATGTTCTCTGCAGCTCTTCTTGCTCGTGGGGCTCTGCCCACACAGGTGCAAAATCGGGATTTTAATGTCTCTTTGTCAAATGTGGCCAAGTGGGCAGTAAACCTTTGGAATTTCTTTACATTTCCATTTATAATCCAACAAAATGTGCAAGCTTAGCAGCAGCTACCTGATGCGTGAGGGTGTTGTAGTTTCTTAGGCGTTCTTGCTGCGATCTGTAGCGAGGATTTTACACGCAGGCAGAATGCTGGAGCAGAGACCGCGGACTTGCTCAGGTTATATTAGGCCGACTGAAACTTAAGATTTTTTCCAGCTCTTTGCTTTTTTTTTTTTTTAAATCACAGGAATATATGAGTGGTGTGGTATCGTACCAAGCGCAAGGGTGCCCCTGCCGCTTGAAATGGCGGTGGGGCTGTGGGTGGGCAACGTGCCCTTATTCCCCACCTGCAGGTACGGTAGCAACAAAAAAAGATTGATTTTTATTGTCAATATCATTACTGTGGAGGTTTCAGCACCACATTTTCTGTATCGTCTGTTTCTCATAGGTAGCATAACGCTGCAAACGATCTTCCATACACACATGATCATTTGACAGGAGATGTTCCGACACCAGCTGGCATGATAGCATGTTTTGATGCTGTATTTTGACAAGAATGTACCAAAGATTGGAGCAAACTGTGCAAGGTTAGAAGGTTATCTTAGATTTAAACAAGTATTTGCTTTTTTTTTAGACTGCTGAAAAAGGCTTCAAAAATCCGCTGTCATTTATTTAATATTTATTTAATATTAGCCTACTAAAACTCATTAAGATCAATGGGATAAGATCTGCTGATCCAATATTCTGTAAACCTGAATTTAATTAAATCAGTGAATTTACTCTAAAGCAGCATGTCAGAAATGAGAGCATATCATTGACTTTGTAAGGCTTGATTATTGCTTAAATAAAATCTCAGATTTTTGTTGATTTTGCCTTAAAGTGGAAGACTTAACTTTAAAATGCAGTTATGTATAATGTTAAAAAAATATATCTATATTAACTTAAACTGGCACATATTTAATGTTAATTAAATGGTTGATTATGCTGCTTGCAAATGGACAGACCCAACATACTAATATGATGATTCATACATAAATCAAGTGATTTGAAGTCACTGATTGTGACTGGGACATTAAACAGTAACAAATCAGCATTGAATTACTGTATCAAGTGGATGGAAGATACAGTCGTGAGATGAATTCCAGCTGTGTGTGAGCTTCTTAAGGTAGTACGTTGTCTTAAGTTTATGTAACAAAAACCCCCACATTCAGAATGTACAAAAACCTGGACAAATCCTACAAAATTGGAGAGAGAGTAAATATTCTGGGGGGGAATGTAGTTGGATATTGAAATTTTTACTTATACTTGACCTAGTTCAAACTCTTAGAAGGAAAAGCACATTGCTACTTTGTATTGAAGTGGCATTTAGTAAAAGGTGTAAAGAAACATGGAATAACGACAAATGGGGTTTTCTTCCAGGAGAAAAATATCTCTTGTTCTGATAATTTGTCTTTGAGTAAGACTCTTGGTGACCCAATAGGAATGAGAGCCTGGACTATTGCTAGTTTGCCAACTGACATATTTTCTGTAGACAATGGGATCATTGTTGACAATTCAAGACATTGCTAGGTGACAAAAAGGTTTAATTTTCAAATCCAAACAAGTTTACACTTTTTACAAAAAAGCAATCTAAATATCTAGAGATAGTGTAGCTTCTGTAGAGGCAATGTAATTGAAAGCAGGAGTAGAATCTTTATATCCAGCTCCTGTGAAATTTAAGAGACGTAACACTGTAGAGATTTGTGTATGTAGTTACTTGAAAGTTTTCTTTTTAGGAGTTGCAGTGCCCTTGGACAAAGTTTTAATATTGTTTTTAACAGTGTATCGTGTTGTCCTATTACTGGCTAATAAAGGATTTGTAAGAAATGGTTTTAGAACTGCACAGAAATCCTCATTCTTTAAATGTTTAGTGATAGGATTCAGGTTTTGTAAATTGCAGGGTCCAGATACCACAGTCCACTTCAGGCTCTTACAGTTATGAAGCTATCAGATGGCATTTTTATGTTTTACAGATTTTTATTGTGTGTGAAACACACATCTATATAAAGGATTCTTTTAGGACCTTTAACAACTTTTTATTCCAACTGAAATTTTAGTTCAAAGGTGTTATCTATTACATTATATGAAAACTTGTGATAGTTGTCTGCAGGTAATCTACAGGAGTTTATAGAAGCAGAAATATGATTATAAAACTTTCTAATGATGTTCTTGTGATCTGTGTTCTCTTAAGAATTAGTCTTGATTCATACCAAAGTCTAAAACCATCAGGGAACTACAGTCTAGATTTTCTAGAAAGGTGAAATTTTTGCAGGTAATGTACAAGAGACAGTACTACTAATTATTTAATATATTTTTTTCATGTAATTTGTCCTTTGCATTGATGGAGTATTGGGAAAGGAGTGATATAGACTTCACTTAGGTTTTCTGAGTACAGTTATGTAGAAGATAGTTGAACAGTATGGGATTTGTCCGTGATTATTCAGTGTGTCATTTTCCTGTTTCCAGGATTGGTATGAATTAGGGAAGCCCATGTTTTTTCAGCTGTCGGGATTTTATTTTACTCCAGCTTTCTTAACTGGAGCTATGCAAAACTATGCTAGGAAGACCAGGATCCCTATTGACCTTCTGGGATATGAATTTCAGGTAGAGATATATTATAAATGCATATTTTCTTAATCCAAGTACTGATGTTGTGGTGAGATGTAGTAAGTAAATCCTGAACCTGGAAGGTTCATTTTGCAACTAACTCACTGCAATTTGACCACAAACATTTATTTCTTTGGTAAGGTAGGCATGTTAAATAACATCCTTAAATGAGGTAAATTTAAGGTAGCTCTGTCACTGGACCTGGAGCTCCACTCAATGAAACAGCCTATAGAGTACATATTTGTCTGTGTGATTAAAGCCTTATTTTATAACCCACAGTAAAGGTACTTAGCAAACACACATAAATCTGTTATCTTTATAGTTTTGTATAAAAGTAGTATTGAAAGAAAGGTATTGCTATATTATGCTCATTTTGGATTGATCTTCTGAAAATTTGCTATTGCCATAATACCTCAAAAAGCAAACAGCTTTGAAAGTTTAATTACATGGAACACTTATTTCTTGAAGGTTATTCCTCAGGATACTGCACCAGAAGATGGTGTTTATATCCATGGATTATTTTTAGACAGAGCTGGCTGGGACAGGACCAAGTCAGTAACAAAGTGTTTTACCATGGTTCTGGAAAGCTTTCTTAGGTGCTCAAACAAGATGTGTTTAAATATTTTAAGTGATAACTTTTCATATTATTGAAATAACTCACCAAAATAAATGCTTTTCATGCGTGGAAAAAAAGGAATAAAAAAAAATACCCAAGCAAGCAACAACCAAAAAATATACACTGAACCCCTCTTTGGTTTAACACCAAGCCACAAATAATTGCTTTGTTCCTTTCTCTCACCAGGGAAATGTTAGCTGAGCAGTATCCCAAATTGCTTTTGATATGATGCCAATCATTTGGATAAAGCCAAGTGAGTATAATTTCTTTGAAGTGTGAGCATTCAACCCACAATTCAACAGAAATTGCAACAATAAATTCCTTTTTTACGGAATATCAATGCTTCTACCCTCAACAAAGTACCCAAATGTGCACAGACTTCATGTGCATCTGACCTATGACTTTTACATTAAAAATTGGGCCTGCTAGCTTGACTCAGTCTCATCTGAGCACTAGGCCTGTCCCTTTTTCCACAGATATTCATAATTACGAATTAGACGAAAGGGCTAGTTAAAGGATTTTTTTTATATATAAATACGTTTAGGTGCTGCCCAATCTATTTTTCATCCAAAAGTTAATGGGTAGGAAAGCACAAAATATATCTTAATAGAAAATGAAAATAGCCTGCACTTTTTGAGAAACATTACAGTCAATGAACTTGAAGCATTAAGAATGCTGAATCATGTGGGTGGAAGGCTAGTAGGTGTTAAGTGTTGGGATGTGGATGAAAAAGAGCGATGGATGTTGTCTGCCTTGAACTCCGCAAAGTTTTTGACACTGTCTCCCATAACATACTCATATGTAAACTCAGGAAGTGTGAGTTAGTTGAGCAGACAGTGAGGCAGATTGAGAACTGGCTGAAGTCCTGTTCAACTTGCTCATCAGTGACCTGGGTGAAGGGACTGAGTGTACCCCTCAGCAAGTTTGCAGCTGATGGAAAACTGGGAGGAATGGCTGATTCACCAGCAGGCTGCACTGCCATTCAGTAAGACTTGGACAGGCTGGAGAGTTGGGCAGAGAGGGATCTAATGGAGTTCAATAAAGACAAGCGTCAGGTCCTGCACCTGGGGAGGAGCAACCCCACGCAGCAGCACGGGCTGGGGCTGACTTGCTGGGGGGCAGCTCTGCAGAGAAGGACCTGGGAGCTCTGGTGGGCAGCAGGTCGCCCATGGGCCAGCAGCGTGGCCTTGGGGGCAAGAAGGCCAGTGGGACCCTGGGGTGCATTGGGAGGAGCACGGCCGGCAGGTCGAGGGGGGTTATTGTCCCCCTCTGCTCTGCCCTGGTGAGGCTGTGTTTGGAGTGCTGTGCCCAGTGCTGGGCTCCCCAGTTCAGGAGAGATGGGGAGCTACTGGAGAGGGGCCAGCGGAGGCTATGGAGATGATGAGGAGGGCTATGGAGGCCATGGAGCATCTCCCTTGTGAGGAAAGGCTGAGAGGGCTGGGGCTGTTCAGCCTGGAGGAGAGAAGGCTGGGGGGGATCTCACCGGTGCCTCCAAGTGCCTCAAGGGCGAGTGTCAGGAGGACGGGGCCGGGATCCTTTCAGGGGTGCCCAGCGACAGGGCAAGGGGCAGCGGGCACAAGCTGAGACACAGGCAGTTCCATCTGACACGAGGAAGAACTTCTTCACTCCGAGGGTGACCGAGCACCGGCACAGGCTGCCCAGGGAGGCTGCGGGGTCTCCTTCTCCGAGACATTCAAATCCTGCCAGGCTGTGACCCTGAGCAGCCTGCTCTGGGCGAACCTGCTCTGGCAGGGGGCTGGACTAGATCAGCTCCAGCGGTTGCTTCCAACCCCGACCGTTCTGTGATTTCAGTCTGGATTTATGTATAGTCTATGTCCTGTCATAGCAACAGTGAAAATTGTAGTATGAGAATCATTTAACTATGTATAGTAGGTACTTCTGATGCCTTCCTTCTTCAGCAAATTCATCTTTTCTGGATTTAATTCAGATATTCTGATTTTTGTATGGGTTTTTTTCCAAATTCTCTGGGAAGAATAAATGATAAAGTCTTCCTTATGACCACCTGCTGTAAAATGTCTGCTTCCCTATTGCTCCAGAGACACAGTCCAGTTTCAATTCCTTGACTGATTCCGCATTTTTTTTCTCAAAAAAAAAAAAATTACTCAAGCATTCTTCCTAGATCTCCTCTAACAAAGAACTATTTCCACCTTGCATTGACACAGCCATCATAATTTCTTTGTAAGGATCCCTCTGTAAAATACTGTAGGAGAATTTACTTAATTTAAAGCGTATGAAAGTCTCACTCTGTCCTACTGTCACTATTACAACTAGGCATCTGTGCCCTTCATTTCCCTGCTTATTTTGTATTACACCAGCATAAGTTTTCAGCATAGGTCTGTCTTTCTGAAACTGCTTTTCCCTTTAAAGACTCTGTATGTTTATCTTTTGTTTGGTTTTTCTATTTATATTAATATATGAATTGTGATAAAGCAATCAGAAACAGCTACTTTTAATAGGATTCTTGCTTGGTTTTATTTGTGTGTTTATGTTTACTTTTATTGATTTTACTTTTTATGCTGTCTTACTCTTTTAAGTAAGCCCATAACATTATCCTCAGTTTACTCTCTTAGGAAAGCACTGAAGAACTTTCTTCCCATAATGTAATAGTTAGTACTTACACTTCTCAAATTCTTATTCCAAAAACTTTTCACAAGGGTATTTCTACAAAGAATTTTCTTTTTCCTTTGTAAAGAATTTTAATTCCTTCTTCTGCTGACACCATTTGTCAGGTCAGGTTATTAAACATAACTAAACTATGTGAAAGAAACATGGAGGAAGTCCCAGAGTATCTTATGATCAGGTATTTATAGTGAGCTATTAATGGACATAGGCTCTACAGAGATCGTTTTCAATCCTGAAAATATCACTTTCAGATTAATAATCAGTTCTTCAAAGTGTGAGGTCTTCCCTCTTTCTGAAGGTGAGAAAAAACGAGTGTGTTTTCTCAATTCACAGGAAAATTACTAGTCTTTTTACAAAAAAAACCAGCCTAGATTTAAAATGTTTATATACTCACTGTACTATAGGTATAACTGAATACTAACAGTTACTTGTCTGTGTATTTTGTTAATACAGTTCTCTTTTTTGCTACATGTGCAATTACAGAGCAAGGCCTTGCAATCACACATTAGATGGGTCAGGTAACAAGTTAGATGGTGCAGGTTTGCTGTGAATTACTGCTGCTCAACTTTAAGATGTTTCTAGAATTATTCCAAACTCTGTAATGGGCATGTTGACAACTTCCTTCATTTTGCTTTGCTTGTTCATTTTGCCAATTTATTTATTTGCTTTGTTTTACTTACTTACTGTATTTTACTTTGCCCTGTATTTTCGGTTGGGTTTTTTAGGCCAGCTGTTTTGAATGACAGAAGTGGAAGTTTGGATAAGCTGAAATAGATGAGAGGTCTGAGCCTAAAAGAACGTCTGTGATTTTAATCTCTAATAGCATGTAGCTGAATATACAGAGGAACAGTGTGACTGCTTATGCATATAACTGTACATCTACACAGATTATACTATTTAATGACTGATTTGATCATCAATAATTTTAAATGATTTCTTCTTAAATTTTAACTTGTAGACTTAACAGATAGTATCAATGGGATTTAATTATATGCTCCATTGTTTGTATTACAATCTTAAAGGGTTAAAAATATTTTTAATTGAACTCTTGCTTTTTTTAAAATTTTTGTAAACTCCGTTGTGGTTACACCAGTGTGTTTTATTTCTGCTTGCAGTGGGATATATATTGTTGCAGTATTTTGTATATATCCCTTACAAGCATTAGAAAAAAGCAGGCATGTATTGATGAAGAATGCAGAATCATAAGTTTATGGCTGTAGATTATGTACATAAGGTGGTACAGTTGGTCTTTTTTCAAGTATGGAGTTTGATATTGTTACAGTTGAAAGGCTGATGCACATAACAGGACAAATTACAATACTTTCCTGACTATGAGATATGGCCCTAATGACATCTTTGTTGAAACAATTTGAACAAAAGCTATTATTAAAAAATTTTGTGTCCTTCACTTGCCCTTCACTTCCAGGTCCTCTGTAAACAAACTGAAAAAACGTCCTGAGTCGTATTGAACATCTGTTCGCCTACTATGGAAACATCAGAGAATGATTGTGATGATATTTGAGTGTCTAAAAGACTTAAGAGGGAATGACTATTTATCTGAAAACTAAGTTTAATTTATTTTTGTTGCTTTCTAGTAAGTAATGCCAGAGCAAGTAGCTATTCCATGCGTTCAGTCTGTGGAACAGAGATAAAAGCTAGCAGGTGCTATTGAGATGGAAAACCTTTACTCTGTTCTAAATAGAATAACTCTTTGCAGTACAAATTCAAATACTTGGGAGAAGGCAGGAGCTTGAGATAAAGAAGTTCTGATTCATTTATTTTGAACTATGTTTCATTTCTCTTGATACTTAAACAGTGGTTGTTATTTCTATTATTCCAGCTTTAACCTGAAGATTTAACATCTGCTTCCAACTAAAAAGCAGTGTTTCCCTACAAAAAGTGATCCAGGTTGTGCTGATTGGCTATGTATAATTCTACATACATGTTTGATGATGATTCTGATGATGAAATCCCTACCCAACAAGCTATTCAGGAAAGCTTACAAGATAGGCATAAAGTTGAAGCAAGTGGCAGTGCAAAAGAGGATGAAAAGTAGTAAGTTATTATTTCTCTTTTGGGTGTTTTCTTGGCATTATCATAAGCAGGTGGTAACCTTATTTTCCTTTGTGACTCCGTATATTGTATTTGCTCTGGTCTTGTCTCATGAATACTGGAAACCACTGGTAGCTCACTGGTTCTGAGTTCTCCCTGAAAACGTATACCGGTTTCCTTGAAAATATGGAATGTATGAAACTTTTACGTGACATTTTACATCAATATCTAAATGAGTACAAGGCTTTATGAAGAAGATAAGTATGTGATGTAAAAATAGATTGGCATGGTAGCTTTCCCTCATTTTAGTATTTAATTGTTGGCCTTTGTGTGAAAAGTCCAATATTTGTAGTGGGATGGGAAGACCAACAAAAAAGAGTTTTAGTGCATTAAAACCCTGACAAAGCCTAGGTAGCTTAACAGAAATCTAACATGTAGTCTAGACTTGAGTGTTTAAATTAAGGTATAATTATATCCTGAAGTTTACTTTAATTTTTACTTCTCATTTTGCTTTTGTTCTGTACAGTTTCCAGTATATTGCAAGTAAAGAACATGGGAAGATAGTTGCAGCAATTCGGACGGGTAAGTACAAATACCCACACTAAGCCTGTTCCCCTGGGAATCACTTGGGAACTGCACTGTTGACAATGCCTACATTTTAGGTGTTTTATCACCTGATTTAAGTGAGTTTTTCTTTATGTAGTCTTGGGAGGAGTAAGGCAACTAAAAATGAGACACCTGAAAGCTAACTCATTAGATAGGAACATGGTAATACGGGATAGGTTCAAACACCACTCCTCTTAGAGATTCCAGTTTTTCATCTCCTGGAACTAGCGGGAAATGCCAGGCATTGCTTGTAAAATAAGCAACAGGATGGCAAGGCCTCTAGTCGATTGATACTTCATGAAAGCATTTGCCACTTTGTGAGATACCCAGATTAAAATCCCTTCTCTACCTGAAGAGTGTTCCAGAATTGTTCCTTAACTGCCAAACTTTATAGTGTATTCCAACATGAGCTGCTCTTGGTCTTCTCCTCTGAAACTTCTACTTTTTGTGGTAAAATCAATTTATATACTGAGTCACAGGGATAACTAAACAGTGGGCATAAGTAGTACAGTTGTTTGGAGAGTCGTCTGGCACTGGGGAACCTTCAGTTCAATCCTTACACACATCATAATAGTTATAGAGATATTTAGTGGAGTAGGAATCAAGAAACCAAGTCTTTTCTAGAAAAGCAAATGCTATAAATATTCCATACACGATAGAGAATGTGTCTAAACTCTAGTCATCTTGCTGTCTGGCCTTATGAATATATAATTCTTATGTATGTACAACTTGAGCAGCAGAGATCAAGAGCAGTCTGTCTCCTCACCCTGTAGTTGTAACTAACAGAAGGGCAGACTGCCTTCTCCCAGGAATGATGGGATAAGAAGCAAGAGCAGAAACCAGGCCTGTACTTAAACAGGCTTTCCAGCTGAGAAAGTTTTGCTGTTTCTCGATGAGATATAAAATTGAAAACATCACTTGTGTTGATTAAAGATCCAATAAGATTTTTAGTAAAAGTGGAATAATGAGATAGGTCTCATCCCTGTTGAATCAGCTTCATTTTACTTTTGCCAACCTAAATATTTTTTCCTACAGTTTCACTAGGATACTTTATACATTAAACTTCCATGAACTATGGAACAGAGAATTGTACTTGAAGTATTTTAGTCGCTCTATTATAAGTAAGGGTTTTTTTGAAGTATAATTCAAACTGCTTTGTGAGTCTACGCAATCATCGATTGTTCCATTTATCTAAACAACCCTCTGAGAAAAAACTGCTTTGACAAAGCAAGCTGTTTATTCTAGATATGCTGGTGGGATAAATAGCACTCAATATATTAGTTGCGTGCATTTTGTTTTATGATGAGTAACAGGATATGATGCGTCTGTCTTAAAATACTGCAGGCCAAGAAGAGGCCTTGATGAAGTTGGTGAGGCACAGTTCAGCTTTTGAAGAAGCAGATCAGCAAGGCTGGCTTCCTGTGCATGAAGCTGCAGCACAACTAAATAAGAACATCCTTGAAATAACTTTGAAAGGTAGAGTCCGTCTGGTTTTCCACCAGAAAGTTTTACAAAGTCCAGTTTGATGAATCATCCATCTTCAAATGTGTTCTGCTTTTCTGTGTTTCAGCCTCCCGTGCCATTACATGGGAACAGAGGACTCTAAAGGGGGAAACACCTCTCGTGGTGGCAGTAAGACATTGCTTTGCAGACAATGTCCGCTTTCTCCTGCTCAATGGCTGCAACCCCAATGTTAAGAATGAAGAGGGAGATTCTCCTTTAGTTATAGGTGAATACCTGGTTTAGGGGTGGGGAGGTGAGGGAATGGGGTGAGATTATAGTTACACGTTTTAGGTTTCAATTTGACATACTTCAGTATCTAAAATATTTTGCTATAGGGAGTAAAAAAATATTAATCTCAGTATTGAACAGGTCTGTCTTGGTCTGTTTTTCTTAGACGGTATCAGGGTTTTAAATGACCTGACAATTCTAAGTTAGAGACTGTTACCACAAAGTTCTTAGCATTATTTATTAATTAAAGTGTGATGCTTATCGATCTACTGAGGTATGGGAAACACAGAACTACGAGAAGCTAAAAATCCTTCCCCAAAGTCAGATCTGATGCAGGGAGCTCCAGGTGCCTACTGTTTGCCATCTCTCAGTTACAAAGAGTTTGAGGTTCAGGTTGAACATGCATCTTTTTCCTCAAAGAATCAGCTAGCTTTCTCCATGAAGTGCAGAGTGTCTTCCTCTGCTTTCCTTGGCCTCATTTATACAGCAGTGCCAGATAACCAGCTCCTGCTTCTTCAGGCTATTACTGTTCTTCATTCCTGCAGGCATAAAACATTCATATTCTCTGCTTACATGGTATCTGTCTCATTCTACTAGCTTCTCTTTCTCCAAAACCTGTGGTAATTAGTTTTGATTTTCAAAAATTGTAGCAAACCAGCCGGATTTATCTGCAGTACATAGAACGCAAAACAGTGTTTGTCCCTATTCAGGCATTGTTGGAATTAATCCAAGTACGACACGTGAAGAAACTAGCCAGGCCTAAATTCTTGGTTCACTTCTCTGTGAATTTTTTTAATTGAACAACAAGGTCACATACCTAGTATCACACGCAGCATGAATGCCATTTTAATTTGATCTTGCACGAGAACTGTAATTCTTGGTTTGTTAAGAACTATATTTCGCCAAGATGTTTTTTAAAAAATTTCTGTTTATTTAATTCACTTCCTTCAATCTGGGCTATGATGCTGCTATTCTTACTGGGTCCTAGCCAAAAAAAAAGGAACGCATGTTCTCATTATCTGAGTTCTAAAGGAGTACTGTAAGTTTCTTGGACAAACCTTCATGTTTTTCCATATTGGAAGGGTGTTTTTTTCAAAACTGTGGTTAAAGGAAGAGGAAAAAGCCTACCAACCATCTGTAGGACCCCCCAGGCCATCCTTTTGAAATGACTAAACCTTCTAGTCGGGGCTACCTGCTTAGAAAAGATGCAGAGTTCCTGAATATTTTTGAAGTGCACTATATTAAAATGCACCATCCCCCAAGAAGGGGATATATGGAATTTATCTAAAGCAGCCATGTAGGTTACAGATAATAGGACATCAGAGGTTACAGTGCTGTCGATGGTCTTCCAAGCAGATGTTCTAACCCACGCAGCCTAGAAGATCAAAGAGAGGAGGGAAAGGTGTTGCTTGCTCACTCCATCCACTGAAGCCAATGCAAATTACTCTTTTAAGATCCTTATTGACTTAACGGATCAGGCTTATTAAGCTAAGAAGGCGTATGACACAGTCATTTTAAACTTTGTTTCATATTATGGTAAGCGTTTATGAGCATTAGAGTGGGCTCCTGCCTGCAGCAAGTCCCTGTATGTGATCTCCATCTAGTGGCAAGGAAAGCCGCGTTCTGTTGCGTTTACCAAACCCAACAGAGGATTACAGAGAGAAAGAGATAACCATACCGTTTTTCATTTGTATAGTTAATGCTATCCTGGAAACAAAGAACAGACTTGTTGATAAGTTAAACCTTTCACTGTAGCATGACGTTTCTCCCTGTATAAATAACACTGCCAGGAACAGCTCAGGCTTTCCTGGGCTGCCACATAACGTAAGCCATAGTGCATAGAGTAGTGTTGAATAACAAAAATTCTGGCTAATACTTTGCTATTGTCTTACAGCAATTAAAGAAGATTCGTATGAAATTGCCTCCTTGTTGATAAATTCTGGTGCAAAAGTGAATTTGCAGTGTGTCCACAAGAGGACTGCTTTGCACGAGGCAGCCAGACTAGGCAGGAAGGATCTGGTACAGCTGCTCCTTCGTTCTGGAGCAGATCCTGACCCTCGCAGTGGATATGGGCTCACACCTCTAGCGCTGGCTGCGCAGATTGGACATACAGAAATCATGGAGCTCTTATTGCAAAAAGGTGAGACTTTATTATATAGGATGTTATAGGAAGAGAAAGCTCGGGGTGGGGGTCTGTCTTGCCAGTGTTATAAATATCTGATGGGATGATGTAAAGACAGAACCGGATCCTTCTCAGTGCTGCTCGTAACAGAACAAGAGGCAATGGGCACCAACTGAAACCCAGCAAATACTGTCTGAACATAAAAACCCACTTCTTTTCTGTGAGGACAGTTAAACATTGGAGGAGGTCACTCAGAGAAGTTGTGGAGTCTCCATCCTTGGAGATACTAAAAACTTGACTGGATGCTGTCGTAGGCAACCTGCTGTAGCTGACTGTGCTTGAGGACAGGGACTGGATGATCTCCAGAGGTCCTCTCCATCCTCTGCTGTTCTGTGGTTCTGTTTTACAACTCAGTGGAAGGATTTAGTAACATGTAGGTTCAGTGGTGGCGGACAAGTGAGCAGCAACTGTCAGCCATGTGTGCTAGCACTGAAATGTTTAAAGCCCACATGGGACAAAGTGAAGCCTCTTTCCAACAGAGAACATTATTCCTAAATGGAGAGGGGAAAAACTGTTCTTAGCTTAGTAGCCAGTAAAACTTTGCATTACTGAACAGAAATGAACTGTTACCATGTTACTGAGTATATAGCCTGTAGTGTTAATAGATCCAAACATATATAAAATACATTTTTAGAGACGACTTGTAGCAAACTGTAGTAGTCATCAGTGAATGCTTTGCAAATGTACAAGAAATTGGATGCCTTGCAGGAGATATTTTGTTTGCATTTTTGGATGGCATTTTGATTTCTTTGAAGAATTAGACTCCCAAATCTCGTGAGCAGAGGTCAGTCCAAAGAATTCCTAGTATCTAAATTTCATGTTATAAGATATATATTTCCGCTAAAGTAGTAAGCCTATTTGCACACATTTCTATTATTTTCTGAAAGTTCTTTGACTAGATTAAAACTGGTTATTGTAAGATATGCCTGCAGAAATAACAGCAGAAGTAACTTCCCTTACTGAAGAAAATTAAATGCTGTCTGCACCAAGAGGATTGTTGTGATGTAAAGTGAAGGCCTGATAAAGACTACGTATTCATAATATTCAAATAATATATAAATATTGTAGTGAGTAGTTGAAATTGGTTTTAAATGCAATGTAGACAGGTCATCCTAGGGAAGGCCTGACAACATTGATGGTGAGGAATTTTATATGATGGCTCAGCAACACTGGAACTGGATTGTATGAATTGTTTTGGTGCTGGGTTCTCTCATACTTATGTCTGGTCTTTGTAAAGTAGAAGAATTGAAAGGCATTATATGTAAGCCAATACCCAGTTGTTTTTATGAGTAAGAACCAAACCCTTTGCTTGCCCAGTTCTAGCAGCAAGTCCTACTGTGTAATTGTGTTCAAAGAAATTGGGACCTTCTCCTTCCCAGGATTGCATAAACAGATCTAAAATCATGGATCCAACAAGAAGGTTTATGCCCCTAGGGATTATCTTTGGTGAAGAATAGAATTCACAACACCCTGTCACTGGAGGATGGGAGACACTAATTACTGCTGGGTATTTACAGTGACTACTGTGGAAATCCTTGATGCTTCTTTCCAGGTGCAGATGTTCTTTCACAGGCGATGGATTGTGCTTCTGTATTATTTGAAGCAGCAGGAGGAGGAAATCCAGATTCTCTGAGTCTTTTACTAGAATATGGGGCTGATGCCAACGTACCAAAGCACTCGGGTCATTTGCCCATCCACAGAGCTGCATATAGAGGACACTTTCTGTGAGTTAATATACTAAAAAAAAAATATCAATTAATGGTCATATCAGCAATATTGATTTTGTTAACTCTACCTTACCTAAAGCAGGCAGCACATCTGTTGTTTTGTAGAAGGAATTGTTTTTGACCATGTAAATAAGAGTTTACTGTGTCTGAATGTAAGAGGCTAGTCAGGACAGAATCATCATTTTAGGATGAACATACAGATTCCTACAGTATTTCCCCGCTTGTCATAAATAGTAACACTGTCCAGTCTGATGCTGAGGTTCTTGGGACATCCTCACTCTTTCGGTATGCCGCATCTCCACCCCATCACGGGAAGGTAAACGTACTAAATAAACAAATAGTCTTGGGGTATAAGGGTTATCCCTATTTTAAATACCGGAAGATTACTGAAAGATATTTATAGTAAAATCACAACCAGTAAGTGGGAAACAAGTCTTCAATACTAGGAATGTTGCATTGTGGTTAAGAATCTGAAGATTCTTAATTTCTGTGTTAATGTTTTAAATATATTAATTATACTTAAATGACTGTATATAGTATGTATTATATGTATTCATGTTACAATATATTATATGCTATTAATTACCTAATTGCTATAGGTTAAGCAAGAACACTGTCCTCTTGACACCCAGGAATCCTCTAGCAAGGAATGGGATTGTTCATAAATAATAGCATAATAAAATAGTATTTATGTGTAGTAGGTGTAAAGTCAGTATCCACTGCTGGCTAACAACGTAACTGTTAGGAATTCCAGTCAGTGCAGAGGTACAGCATGCCACGGTACTGATTTGGTAGATTAAGACAATTGTATACAGTCACGATGAATTCTGAAGCCCAGCAATACAGAGAAATTCAAACACCGAGCTGGGTGAACCTGTATGTTTAAGATTCTGAGATTCTTATTTTTTTAATTCTTCAGAGCTCTAAAAAATTTAGTTCCAGTTACCAATTTTGATGCTATTAAAGAAAGTGGGATAAGTCCAGTTCACTCAGCAGCAGCAGGAGCACATCCTCAGTGCCTTGAGTTTCTCCTCCAGTCTGGATTTGATGCCAATTTTATGCTGGATCAGAGAGTGCGTAAAGGCTACGATGACCACCGGAAATCAGCACTGTACTTTGCCGTTTCCAACGGGGATATCTGTTCAACACAGTTGCTGTTGAATGCTGGAGCCCTGCCAAACCAAGATCCCATCAACTGCCTCCAAATAGCCTTGAGAATGGGCAACTATGAGTTAATGAATCTACTGCTCCGACATGGAGCTAATGTCAATTACTTCTGCAGAGTGAATACAACCCATTTCCCATCGGCTCTGCAGTACGCTCTGAAAGATGAAGTCATGTTAAGAATGTTGATGAACTATGGGTACGATGTGCACCGCTGCTTTGACTGCCCTCGGGGAAACAGTTCGCATTCCCAGTATGTGACTGCGGGATGGACTTCTACTGTTATCAAAGATACAATGGTAAGGCTATCAGATGGCTTCACATACTGTTTTACTGCTGGTATCCTTCCTAAAACTAAATGAAAATACATTTAATGCAGTGTCAGAAAAGGAAGTTTTTAAACTGTAGGACAGTTTACACATAAAGCTAGGGTTAGGCAAGGCACTAGAATTAAATCATGTTGCCATGAAGCCTGGTTCATGACAGCACATGATCATAAACAGTATTTTTGAATTGTGAAAATACAGCTAATGATATGCTGATAACCAGTACAGAATGGGCTCCCTGGGGCAGTCTTGTCCATGCTGTAAAAGCAGGGACTTGCAGGCCAGCTCACTGGGAGGTCCCGTATCCTTGTAACCTAACACTAATATTGGAAGGCTGTTGTAAGGCAACCCCCTGGAGCTGGCGTGATAAGCACTGAGCATTATTTAACAAACCTGGACTGAAAAAACAAGGTTCCTACAGACACCCATCAACGTCTTGTTTTGCAGTTTGTAAAGTCCGCTTGAACCTAATAAATTCTTCTTTAACCTGAAGATAAGGGGGTGTTGCACACACTGCGCTGGTGGGTCCCCTGGTTCAGCACACCAGGACACGAGTCTAAATTCCACTTAGGGAGTGGTAGCACTTCTTAAGCACTTGGTTACCAAATATACAGCTGCTGAAGTTCATTTTTGCACCTAGTACAAAATAACCCATCTCTCGGATTTTCACATTCTATTAGTGAGGTGTAATGCAAGCTGTGACAGCCTCCAAAGCTCCCCTGACTGACCGAACACTCATTCCAGGCATTTTGCTGAAGTTTATTTAATTGCTCTTGTCTGCAGAGGTGGGAGCAATTTACAGGAGTATTATCCTATTATATCATCCTGAATATTATCCTATTAAACATTTTGTTTCTATCAGTTCTGTGAAGTGATAACCTTGTCATGGTTGAAGCATCTGTCTGGGAAGGTAGTGCGAGTGATGTTGGATTACGTCGATCATGTTAATATCTGCTGGAAGCTGGAAGCGGTTCTCAAAGAACAGGAACTCTGGCCAGACATCAATTTGATTTTAAGTGAGTATCTGATGTTTACATTTGAAATAACAAACAAGCTGTTTTGGGATTGGGGCCTTCTTTGTTGGTAGTATTTTAGTTGCCATTTTCTTTACCTCAGACTGGTGCTTTCCTTGACTCTTGTTAGGCCAAGAGTTAGGTTTTGACAGTAAGAGAAGTCTTAAAAATCAGTCTGTGTAGGATTTGAACTAAGTTTCTCTCAAGTCTGATAGACAGTAACTGCAGTTTATGTAGAGCACTTGGGAACTTCCAATTACAATGTAGACAACACAGTCCTCTTCAAGGGGAGAAAAGCCTTTCCCCCTGCCTCAAGCTGATGGAACAAATCACTCTTTTTAGTAGAGTGATTTAATTCTAGCCAAGATTAATTCTGTATCCTTTTTGCTAGTACACAGATTAAGTAGTAGTGACTCAAAATTCTACTTTTAGTAGATCCCTCAGGTTGACAGAAAACTGGCACCAGATATTTGGGGTTAAAAGTACGTTCCCCAAACTTCATTACTTAAAACTTACGTTTGACCAACTTGACAGAAACAAAATCTGTTGATGTAGAAGCCAATGATTGTAACTCTGAGATATATGGGCTGAGATAAAAAGGCTGGACCCTGACAGGTCTGATTGTCCAGGGACAGCCACATTCATTTAATCTGTCTATTCACAAGATGAATACACAGCAAAATTGAAAGGTAGCAGAGTACTGAATGAATAAATTGAACAAAAATTAACAATAATTTAGTAATATCAGTCTCACCTTCTCATTTCTAGCAAATCCTCGCTCTCTGAAGCATCTTTGTCGTCTGAAGATACGGGACTGCATGGGCCGGTTGCGTCTCCGTTGTCCTGTCTTCATGACCTTCCTTCCACTGCCAAACTGCTTGAAAGACTACATACTGTACAAGGAATACGATCTTTATGGACAGGAAAACTTTATAGGAACCTACAACCTCAACTGTATGTAATTATTCTGTATTTTGAAGGGAATGGTGATGTGGGTAAGACTTTGTGCAGCTGCTTCTTTCTTTTGGGATTTTATTAATAATACCAGCATTTCCTTCTCATCCCCTGAAGAAAATGGGGAGAAGCCCAAAATGTAAGTATTGGTAATCCCATTCTACATACCTAGTGGAATATAAACTATCTGAAAATTACAACAACAGTATTTTAAATGCTTAGTGTGAAAAGTTCAGGAACTGTAAAGTGTAGGGCTGCAAACCTTGTGTTATTGCTAAGTTAAAGCCTGTTGTAACAAATAACACTACCCACACACACACCATCGCAGGGCTAAATGCAGGGTTTAGTTAAAACCCTGACCTTTAACTAAAACCAGGAAAGGACATAGTTTTTTTTCTTTTGTATTTCCCTTTCTTTTGCTAAGTGGTTTTTATTTGTGAAGTCCTACGGTGAAGTTCTGAAGAGCAGGTTAAGTAGATTCTTTTTTTCTTCACCCAATTAAGCAATCCCACATTCTAAGCACTGGAATAGGACTAACAGCTGTAGAAGCCTCTGCTCACCACAGCAGCTAGTGTGAAATACCCATGTTTCAGCAAGGCAGCATGATTTCTGAAAGACTATTGGTTCTGCACCTCATTCTCAGATACTGCTATGTCTCATCCATAGTCCATTGCGATTACTCTCTCTAAAACTAGGTTTTCCTTGTACAGTGCTGTCCCAAGGCATGCTTGCAATTTTGGGAGTTTCTCTTCATTAGCTGGAGCGTAGGCTTTTGGAGCGCTATCTGTCAGCAGTCACCATTTTCCTGGGAAGCGTTACGTAGCAGCCACAGACTGAGAGCATGCCCGTTCTTTCTAAAAATACTGCAGATGTCAGTCCGTATTTTTAGGAAGAAAAAAAAAAAAGAAGTTCATCAACACGCTTGGCATTAGTAGTATTTATTCCTTCATTATCAAGTTAGCATAGATTATTTTTTTTCTAGTTATACATGCATCTTTATCACAGAAGTTACATAATTCAAAAGTCTGCTTTTCCCCAGAAAAACCTACAAACCTTAGAAAATACAGATTTAACCATAATGTAATTATGACCCATTGCTTTTTTCATGGTATTTATCTCCTAGAATAAACTAACAAAGCCTGTGCAGATATGCATCAACACCCGTGTTAGTGGTTGTGCTGGTAGAGCCTCTGTACATACGAACTCTGACAGTGATCGTAGCCACAGCGCTGCAGGGTGCTACACGCTGTCCTGTCACCACGACCTGTGCACTCAGCAGCCAGCGTCAACAGGAAGGATTATTTTCTCCTTCTAATGTTCAGTTTCTGATTGTTGCAGAAGTTACCGCCATTCCCAGGTACAGTAACATTCTCCGAGGTTGGCTGTCCGGCTAATATGATGAGAATGAAGAGAACCGAGATACGCTTTGACAACAGAGGGATATAACTGTTGGTTTTGTTTAACAGAAGGGAATGCATCCTGTTGCCAAAATGGTACTTCCTGGAAGTCAGTATTATGAAAAACTCCGGAGGTTTTTGCATCAATATAATTCCCACCCAGAAAGTTCCTGTATTTAAGCTTTTATTTAGTCTACAAAATGCTGACTGAAGCCCTGGCCTATGTTTACTATCAGTTTTCCAAGACACAACAATCAGAGTTGACCTAAGTATGCCATTAGAAGTTTTTAATAGGGCTATTCAGGGAAATGTGCAAGTCAGTAGCAAACATTGCAAAAATCACTTCCACTTCACTAGAACAGGACCAATCCAGAGCATCATTGTAGGAATCTGACCGCTCTGCTATTATAACAATGACCTGAAAGACTGTACAAAATTCTTGGCTTGTAACATAGACTCTGTTAGGAATACAAGTGCATTCACAATGACACACTGACTTACTCGTCATGACAACTTAGATACCACTGTGGCAGTAGGGAAAGAAAAAAATTATCAACTTGCTGCTTTGTTAAAAAGAAAAGCCTTGGAGACTAACTGACTTGCAAGAAAGTTTGTAAAACAGCGCCAAGAAAGAATATAAAATATCAGCTCTTGCTGTTAAGACTAGACAGTATCTCTGCTGAATTCACTAAGCAGAGGCTGGTTTTCTTTCTCTATGTGAATTATTTCCAAAACAACAAGACACTATATCATAACACAGTTTTGTCCATTGGCTTCTCCTAAACTCTGGCAACTACTTCATCAGAATTTACCTTAAGCACATGCACAGTCAAATTTGCTTCTTTATATCAATGTACATAAACTGTATCTTCATAAATAGCTTCAGCTGTTTCAGGATTTTCAGCTCAGGGTTTACATCCATATAAAGATGAAATCGGACAGCACTGTAGAGGAGGAATGTTCCTTAACTCTTAAATATTACTTTATTGTTAGATAGTAAATTGTCTTGATACAATTTCAAACCTAAATAGATCAAGGAAGTAATAGACTATCAAATTTAGTTTACACTACTTGCTTGTAACCAGTTACATATGGCTAAGTTGTATATGACTCTCAACTTGCTCTCTGATTTAAACTTGGAAAAATCTATCAGTGGCCATGGAGGAGTGCTAGGCATTATCTATAATGCAATAAAATGCATACCTATAAGCACACTTCATATATTTTTATATTCATGCCATTACATACATAAATAATGTATGTAGCTTGAAACGACTGACAGCAAGACTTGCTTGGTCTGCATTCTATAAATCTACATAGTGTAATAAACTTAACCTCCCCTTACCTAAGGGAAAATATGTGGCAGTAACTATGAAGCTGCAATTAGCAACATAAAAAGTTAGTCCTACGCAACACTGCTGATTCAGCACCTATGCAAATCTCTTTAAAATCACATACTTGAAAGAATATTTTCAGGAGTGTCTGAAGTAATAACAGATGCACATGAAGCAAAGTACAGCTTCAGCTAGAAGTGCTTGAAAGATCAGTCTAAGTAAAAGGCAACAGGAAATACTAAATGGGAGAAATATATTACAGGAAAGGAAACCATCCAGTAATTTACTTACAATAATAAAACGCTCTGGTGGTGAAATCCTACTGCAGTAGTTCCCAGGAGAATGCGAGCTGTTCACATTAGAAGTTGTACTCTCATGGAGAATACTAAGCACTCTGGGTTTTTTCTGTAATCAACAGAGCTTTCCAATGAAGTAGTTCTAAAGCTCACAGGGAAAAAGGTCCCCATTTTTATTGGGGGGAGCAGGGCACAGATAAACCTCAGCAGCTATTCTTTCCCTTGAGGTAATTCTAATTACAGAGCCAGCTGCTCCTCCTCTTAAGCAAAACCCAGTGATTCTCACCCTACCGCTAATTCATTGCACGTTCCTGTTTAACCTCCTCATCTCTTCTGACCTGCCATTTGGTCTCGCAGCTTCCATCACCCTCCCAGATGCTTTTATATCTTTCTGCTGTTTTATGCCAGTGAAACTCCTTCAAATCAGCACACACACGCACAGTTTCATTTATACATAGCAACCTATTTTCTTTAACTGCTCTCTGCAATCATTTCCTCTTTTTTTAGTGGTTAAGATGACAATCATCCAATACAAATGAAATGCACTTCACTCCTGTGCTGTCTGTTATAGAAAACTAGATTTAATGGCATAGATAGAGAGCCTGAAAAGCAAATGGAGTAATTACAGTCACGTAGTGCTAAATCTGAAAAAAACCCATGACAGTAAATTCATCTGCCTACTTGTTTCTCCCGCTTTCTTCCTCTTCTTTGCAGATGCAGGTCTAAAACAGTAGCTTTCAAGGTTTCAAGAAAAAAAAATTGAGTAATTCAATTTTCTGACACGTCTTCAATAAGGCTAATGTAAAACAGGCTACACATCAGAAATGTGTAATTTTTTGATGAGACAGCTAATCTAGTCACCGTCTTCCACATGGAGCTGGGGTTGGCACAGCTGAGGTGCTGACCGCAATCACTCCCATGCTGACAAACTGGCCGATGAGATTCTAGAAACTGGAAGTCACTGATTTCATATTCTTCCTGTGCTGTTTCAGAACTACTTCATTTTCAGCACGTACTTGAGGAAGATACGGTAAGACACAGTAACCTTGAGCTATGCTGTCACATTATTTTGATAGAAAACAGAAATATCACTGAGTAAAAACGAACAAAAAAACAGAGAGAAAGAAAAGTGAACTGGAACAATTTGCAGAGACAAACTGGTTGCCACGCAACTATCTGTAAGCCTAGATTTAGGCACAAAAAGGGAAAAAATTGGATTTGCTGCCTCTCTGTACATTTTTGTTGGCAAGAATAAAAACCATCTCTTGAGAGCTGAGAAAAGATGACTATAGATGAAATAAAAATGTCACTTTTTTTAGAAAAAAGCCTTAAATTTGTGTGGTCCATATGACAGTCTGCTAGCCAAATACGGGCAACAGCAAAAGCAGGTATTTTTGCAAGTGACTGGCTACTCTGGGATGAAAAACGTACTGGAGCAGGAGTTGCTAACTGACTCGGAAAGAGAACCCGGAGCCTCTCTGCTGCTCAGGCTGCCCCTCCCTGGGAAGGCCGGGGTACCGTGACCCCTTCTGTGGCTGCTCAGGGTGCCAGTCCCACCCGCCCGCAGAGCTGCTCCAGCTCCTGCAGCAGCCGCCCCAGCGCGGCAGGCTCTTGGTCCTGCCCAGCGCTGCAAGGGCAGGCGCGGCTCCCCGTTCCCACTGCGACGGGGGGGGGGGGGGGGGGGGGGGGGGGGGGCAGATCCAGCCAACTTCTGCACAAAAATGTGCCTCTCCAGCATGGAGGGCAGGAGGAGACCGCTTCCTCAGGCCAGCACGGGGCCGCTCCGGTGCGAGGGGAGCCAAGGATACTGCTGCTCCGCGTAGCTACAGCCACCCTCTGGACCTACAGCCACCCGGCAGAGAGGTCCTGAGATTCCTCCCTCACTCTACCAGCACTGAGCAACTCCGGCTGCGAAGGGCTGGGCTGTCACCAGCTGGTGGGGAGATACAAAATTGCTTCCATTCCTGAACACCAGAAATGCCCTGCAACGAACTGTAAAACACTCGTAACTGTTATATTATAACTTGGAGTATAAGTATATTCTTCTCTTTCTATATTTCCTGTTATTTTCATGCCACTATTAGAGAGATATCTTCTGTTCCACTGGATTTTAGTATTTATAGTAATTAGTGCAAAAATAAATATTTCTCTTCAAACAAGTTTTCTCTTCTGGATCAAAAGGTGAATGCACACTTAGTACCATACAAAATAAATATTACACAGGGTATGGAACACAGTTCAGATTACAAGCTATAAACAGACACTGCTTTGAAAAACGCATTACGGGATTGACTCTAGTATGTAGGATTAGTATAGTCTCTTACTTAAGAGCTAGTAAATTCTGTTTGCAAAATCAGTTTCCATAAAAAGACTTGGAGAGCCTCAACTCGTTTTCAGTAAATGTGTACTGGTGGCAAGGCATTTACATAGTCAGAAGATTTTTCCGATTATGAAATTCAAGACGTTCCTGCAACTCTAATCATGTTTTATAAAAAGTGAACTCGAAGGCTTACAGCTTTTTTATTACATGTACTGGGGAAAAAACAAGAACATGGCACTTGTGCTACAAGAATATATACATTGTTCTTTCTCATTTGATAAGGAATGCTTGATACATTCCTCATGCAGCAAAGTGCAACTGCGTCTTATCAGCTCCTATCTAGGTCTGACAGTATTTTTTTCTGCTGTTGAAAGACATCTTTCAGCATTATATTCAGCAAAAAAAAATCAAAAGAGCATCACACAGTGCAATGTGAAACAAAAAATAAGATCTTTCTGTCTAGAACTACTGCACATCTCAATGATGCTAATAAAGATTTATCTTTCTAAATCTAAGAACAGTTATGTGCAACAAATCAGGTAAAGCTGAGTACTGTCTTATTTGGACGTCCACTTTTGTCTCCAGCAAGATGTTCTCCATCCTGCAGTTTAACAACAAATTTCCACGTACTGCCAAGGTCCAAGAGAGTTTTAAGTTCTGCTTCAAGAGCAGGCAATTGTACAGAGATTGTACAGAGCTAAGAGGGGAAAACATCCCAGGTTTTTCCGTAACTGCAGAGAAGCCTTGAGAAAACATAATTTTGTAATAAACATGGAAGCATCACCACGTTTCATCTGGCATACAGAAGAGAAATTATACTGACATGAAAATGGAAATCCCTTAACTGAGAAAGAAACATCAAGGCATAACAGGGTCTACATTGTGAAGTCTCTTATATAAACACAGCAGACCCTTCCACTTACATTTCACTTCTAGTGGAACTTGTGCCGTTTCACCAGATATATCCAGGAGTCCATTTAATAAAGTAGGCAACTTTAGGCTTCAGATTCTCTCTTCTTCTTTCCTTCTTCTCCTAAATCACTGTCTTCTGACTGGCTACTGCTAAGGACTACGAACTGTCCTTCTCCGCTGCCCTGGTTCGATCTGCTGGAAGCAGCTATCAACCGGCTTTGCTCCTCCAAGTCCTAATTTGAGAAAGAGGGGCACAGGAAAAGAATACTAACTTTGAAGCCACCTACAATTGAAACACGGTATCATTATTATTATTTCTAAACTAGCTTTTAATACTATCGGTGGACAGCTTTCCATACAGATGGAATAGAAAACCAAACTGTTTACATTTCAGTAGCTGGCGCTATTAGAAGAGCCAACGCGTTAACACATCTGTACCTACAGTCCACAATAAGAAGTATCTTCAACTACACCGAGGTGCTGGAGCGTGCCCAGAGAAGGGCAACAGAGCTGGTGAAGGGTCTCGAGTTGCATGAGGAGCGGCTGGGTATGAGCACCCTACTGGGGGTGTTCAGCCTGGAGAGGAGGAGGCTCAGGGGGGACCTTATCACTCTCCACAACTCCCTGAAAGGAGGCTGTGGTGGGGTGGGGGTTGGTCTCTGCTCCCAGATAAGCGACAGGACAAGAGAAAACTGCCTCAAGTTGTGCCAGGGGAGGTTCAGATCGGATATGAGGAATGATTTCTTCACCAAAAGGGTCATCAACATTGGAACAGGCTGCCCAGGGAAGTGGCTGAGTCACCGTCCCTGGAGGTATTTAAAAGAGGTGTAGACGCACTTAGGGACAGGGTGTACCGGTGGGCTTGGCAGGGCTGGGTTAACGGTTGGACTCTGTGATCTGAAGGGTCTTTTGTAACCTGAACAATTCTCTGATTCTACAGCCCCCGCCCTGCAGCCCCTTCCTCACTGAGCCCTCGTCAGCAAATGAAATTATTTTGCACCTGTGATAGGTGTGTCCTTCAAGCAGCGCTCTAAAGGATTCCTATAATGACATTTTCTGGTTCTTCTCAGAAGAGCTCTTCTTAAAGACTACTATACAAAATCTGCACAATCTGCACAGGAAATTCTTCTAATAATTAACTCCATAATGTTCTATGAACTTGTACTACAGAATATGATAGTGGAGCTTGGAGTAAAAAAACTGCAGAAGAAGCCAAGTAGAAAAAAGAATATTAAGAAATGATGATGAAATATACCTTTTCAATTTGTTTTTGTTTATTCAGTTCTTTTTGTTGTTTCTCTTTGACTCTGTCTATTTCTTTCTGCTTTTCTGATGCTTTTCGATCCTAAAGGGCAAAAATGTAAATAAAGTAAGTAACAACAGCCTGAGAGGGTTGATATACTACCCATTTATATGGGTTTGCTCAAAACTGTTATACCGCTGTTTCGATTATTCTTCTTTTAAAGGACTAGTATGTTTACAGGTAGCAAGCTGAATCCTATCTTCAATATGGTTCCACACTGACATTGGTCAGTCTATTTATCTTGGGTTTAAATTCTAGAAAATAAATCCCTTAAAGTATGCCACAACAGTTACTGCATCTATAAGCACCTTGCAGAATATATCGTATTACACATATTAAATATACTCTCTCCCTTCCATTCAAAAGTATACCTCGCCCCAAAAAGATTCTTACCAGTTCTGCATGAAAAGCTATCTGTTTTGCCAGTCCAACAGAGTCACAAATCTAAACACAAAACAATTGGAAATAATCAAAATTACTCTCATAAAAATGCCTTTAAAATTAAAGCCAGATTCCCATGTTATATATAATACCCGACTAAAGTACTTGCAGGTACTTAAGACTGTCAGGTTTAACTGCTTTTCAGTACACTAACAAAATACTCTCCCCCAGAAATCCCTCAGACAGCTTGAATCAATCTTAGAATCCACAGCAGGTTCAAAACTGACACAAGTATAACCATCACCAATACCTTCTCCCCTTCATTATTTGATTCAAATATATAGCAGATGGAAGTCTGACGGCTCTCAACTCTCCCTCCTGAAGTTCTAAGCACAAATCCAAAAAGGCGCTTATTCTCCTGGTGCGTAGCATACAAGACTACATTGGGCAAAGGAAACTGCCAAAAGGATCAAATACAGAGATATTAAAAGTAGTTCCAAATATTTTCTATAGGAGGTTTCTATATACTGCACGTTAATTACTTCAGGACCATAAATGCACAACCACACCAGAAGTTACAACTTGACCAAACACGTAATCACAAAAGACAAACAGTGGATTAGAAGGCCAGGGATTAAATTATTCAAAAGATAAGGGAACTACTAAAGACACACCCTATGTAAGAAAGGGGCACCACATTTGCAATGCAATTCAGTCATCTTCCTAAATGTGAATACACTCCTTTTCTTTTTTATTTTCCTTAAAGAGACAGCATTCATACAAATTACACCTGCAACTAAGATTTCAGAATTTGGTGCCAGGTAAAGGCACTACTTCTCCAAAACCTTTAGAACAATTAGTTCAATGCTCCTGAATTATATAAAAGGAGAAAAGAAAAAAAAAGAAAAAAAAGAAAAACCCACATATCCTCATTATTTTGAGACAATAAAACTATTTTGCATTCTTATTCCTAAAAGAGGGTGCACTTAGAAATAAATGTATCTTTTTAAGACTTACCAAAGGGTGTTTTTAAGTTCTGAAAGCCCTTACTACAGCTGCTAAAAACTGATAGGATAAGTTTTTCCTAAACTTAAATGTACACATTTAGAATACTGGGCGTGCACTCAGGTGACATCTCTCACCTGTCAAAGCTTACAGCTTTGGGACAGTTTTGAACTTAATGCCACAAAGGTAAAGAACGAAAAAAAGCACTGCTTGCTTCGGATTTCTTTTTATGGAAATGAAAGTAGTTCAGTGTCTCCAAAAAACTGAATGCTTTTAAAAGACCCCCCCCAAAGAAATCAAGTGATAGCCCATAAATTCTCCATAAAGAAAAAGAAGGGAAGGTGGGAAGAGTTTTGCTATTACTGAGGAACTAAGCTGGCCTTATTTGATATCCTAAGAAGAATTCCACTTACTTCTTTCAAGCGCATTTTTTATAGAGAATTATAAAAAAAATCCCAAACCCAGAAATGATGCAACACCCTCAATTACACATAAAAACACAAACCCCCAAAACAAAACATGAAAAAACATCCAAACACCAAGCAAACCCTTTTGGACTTCAGAACTAATCTGACATCAACCATAATGTTACCTCTCTACTAAAAATGTACATGTTTATAATCAAACACATTTTGAAAATCTTAGGAAAACGTAACATTGTATTTTAACGAGCACATTTGACCTCCTGAAATCACTCCCCTTAACCATGATTTGCTAGTGTTTTTCTGTCTGATTTTAAATGTACACCTTAGTCTCCTAATTTTAGCCGAAATTTGTCTGGAAATCTCATGCTATCAGTGATTTTTGCTAACACTATTATTAATACTTTTAAAGCAGAAGAATTACATTGCTGGTTATTTATCTTCAAATGTAAATTTACTTACCCGTAGTCTTGTAACTTGTGTCTGTGGATCAATTAACCTAAAAATTTGTTTTTAAAAACAAAACAGAAAGTAAATTTTACCAAAGTGAAAAAAAAAATCATTCTGTAAATAAACATCAGTAGAAGTCAGGAAGCAAACTTACTTTAGGCAGTCACAAGTGACTAATAAATGTGATTCTGTCATCCTGAAAACATTATGGATGGCACGCGCTGCTAATATCTGACGCATTGTTTCATAAACAACATCTGGACTTTCATCAGACTTCACCTCCATAGAGCCAAGAAATCTTACAATAAATAACTGATGAAGAATTGAATCTAAGACAAAGGAAAGTATTGAAAAAAGTGAACTCCATTTTGGGTTTTCCATTCAAAACCAAGATGGATTGCAGCCAGGAAAACTCCAAACTTCTAATAACTTGGAAAGAGATTGCTCAGGCTTTATGAATTAGAGGTACAATTACTAAACAGCAAGTCACACACACATCTTCTCATTTGGTTTAACAAATACAAAAGATGCAATGGGTTAATTTCAGAGCAGACTTTCAGGTAGCAGTCTCACTTAACTCGTCTATTACACTGCTAACGCAACTATGCATTCTACATCTGGTGTTAAATTAGAAGAGAGAAGCTATCGATGAAAACAGGATTTGAAAATTATTTTTCTATTTTTTTATTTTGTATTGAAATAAAATTTTTGTTTTACCTTCTGTTTCAGATTTTGAGCCTCCAGATTCACCAAAAGGATTTGTGCGTCTATTAAAAAAATGAAAACATTAAACCAGGAGTCAGATTACAAAAACCACAAATGAATAATGTAGTAGTCTCATGCTGCATCACATGTAATGATTTCACAGACTCGTAATCTAGAGAGATAATTTATGATAATCATAAGGACAAACAGTTTAATCAGGAGTTAGACATAAATTGCTATATTCAAGGGTTCAAATTATGGGAAAAATACCTCTGTTGCTGCCATAGAACAGCTCACATAGTGTTTTTTTAATAACTGAATTTATATTTTAATAACTGAATTAATCACTGAATTTAATAACTGAATTAAACCCAAGTCAAAACCTTGTTAATATTGGAAAGAGGTATAGATTTAGGGGATGAAATTTCAGAGAACAGCTTCAGGAAGTACAACCAAAAGCTAGTCCTTTCAGTACTCCACAGGAGCACTGCACTTCTCATCACTGTCTCACATTGCCAAATTACTTACTTAAGTCACTGGTTTTGTTTCAAATGCAGCTTTTCAAAAACATCACTGGGGTTTTACTCCTAGAGGGTCAAGAGAAATGTGGCTATTTCTGGCTCTCAAAGACAGAATTGCTATCAATTACAACGAAAAGTGAAAATACTCTAGGCTTCCAAGTTACATTTTTCAAAAGCAGTAAAACAACGCTGAAAAAAAAAAAAAGGAGCATGGAAATGGGGAAACTGTATTTAAAACTTCTACAGAGGAAAAACCTCCCTTCTCTCTGCCTAACTAGTAGCTGAAAAACTATTGTCAATAAACTTCAGATTAGGTTTTGTAGGGGATTAAGGAAGGTGTCACCTCTCAATAGTGTTCTAAAAGCAAATTTCAGAACCAAGAAAAAAAAAAGTCAATCTCTCTTGTTCAGTGATGTCATATTAACTGCCAGTTTTACTTTATCAGTGAAATCTTTAAGAGATGTCTGGTTTAAAGTAATGAAATTGTTCTAGATTGAACTCTGATGTCAAGGCAGGGCTGCTGCAATGTTTACATAACATGGATTCAATCAAGAAGCATCCCATTAAATGTTCACCTGTGTAAATACACTAAAGGGAAATCCTTTCTATTAGCATCTTCTATTGCTCAGACTTTTCTTGTCAATTAGACTGGAACCCTAGATGCAAAATCTCACAGGGTCTCTCAAAAGGCAAAAATAAAATTGAATTATATGTCATCAGTATCAGAAACTAAGGAAAGTGTGGGTTTTCTTAATAAATACTTCCAAGGTAGTGCATTGCCTATCTGTACAAACATTGCAGCTCTTTATTGACAGTGATAGTTAATTGAAAATACTAAGCACAACTCTATATAATTTCTGCTATGAAAAATATGATTTACTAGAATGGAATTGTAACTGATGACATGGATTTAGCTGAAGCATTAACCTTTCCACTTCGTGGAATACAGTTCAAGTCTATTTTAAATCAATAGATTCTTAAGGATCTAGCTAGCCAACTGATTATCCTGCTACACCAACCAACAAAAAGAAAAAAACTGTCAAAAGAAAAAAAATAGTAATTATATATCATCTTAACTGTTACGTATCTGTGAGGTGCAACTGAAAATTCAAATATTTTTCTAAAGGGCAGGGGGATACAACACGTTATTGTGACTACAGTCACGTGAATTAGTTTTCAGCTTTTTAGCTTTTTTTGTTGTTGCTAAGAGCAGCTGGATCTGCAAGTATGCTTCTTAATGTCTGAATTCTGTACATATAGTTCCAGAACCGCAGTGCAGATTTACAGGTCTTTATTATTATTTCTGAGTGGGAAGTTCACAAAAAAACAAGTAGGAGAAAATATTTTTATGTTTTGGGAAGCGCTCTTAGACAATTTTAACTTGTTTGTATATGAGATTACTCTAGAAGCCTAGATCATTTTCACTCACCTTTCAGGTTAGAGAAGAGTGTCATCGTATGCCATCATCACCTGGAGGCAGGGCTACCAAATTTCTCTTGAGTTTCCAAGAGGAAATAACCCAAGCTGCTGGGTGAGCAAGCAATAGGAAAGGAAAATACTTTGTGAAACCAAAAGATTAAAATAAATCAATAAATAAAAGCATTAGCTGTTAAAGCAAGAAAAGCTGCTGCTAAATAGAAAACTACACCTTGAATCTAGGGCCTGTAATTAAGCCTTTTTTTCTTCTTTTTTTTCCCTCTTTTTTTTTTTTTTTTTTTTTTACAACTATTGAACAGGTTAAAAAATCATTTGCTTTGCAGGCCACTGCAAATTTTGTGACATGTCAGGGCAAAGGCAATGTGTGCTTTGGAGCTGCAGCCTAACATTGTTTTCAAATTAATATAACTGTAGGAATTTTTTTCCTTCTCTCTACATTTCCTACCTGCCCGACTGCCCTGAAGATTTTGCTTGACCAGGCAGATCTTCACTAACTGGAGATATTATGTCAAATTGTATAGGAGTGTCAGGGGCAACAAGTGAATCCAAGGAAAGTGCTGATAAAGCTGCTGATTCAGATCCCAGTGATCCTGTGCTGCTAGTACGAGCTGCAGGAGGACGAGATTGTCTAAAACAAAACAAAAAAATAAAAATGTAGATATCACAGTTTCAGGTTTGTTGATAATTAAACCATATGGGAGACCAATGCAATATTCCAAAACTTGGATGTCAAACAAAACAAAAACTAAAAAAACCCCAAGATGATCAGGGTATAGTAAACAAAAATGGAGTCTATGTTCCTAGACGAATTTATGAAAGTTAAAGTTACTAATTGCATTAATAACTGTATCAGGCATCAGATTGTATTACATTTTGTATGTGATTATATACTGACGTTAAAACAATCTGAAGTCTGCTTCCAGGAGCTGGGACACATTAAGAAAAATCTCATTATTAATTCATACAACAAACCAGACATATGATGCAACCAACAAAATTGTCTACTCAGCTGGAAATCTGGATTACCTGTAACAATGGATGCTAAACAACGCTTGGAAGACAAGTTCAAGCTTTCCTCTAGCCTATCAAAGATTTCATTCTGAACATAGAAAGTTTTATTGGGTTTGCGGGTTTTTTTTCCTCCCTGGAACTTTATCCAGGATTTTCTTTGTAGTTGCGCTCTTCAGATGACCTACTGTTCATTAACTTACACAGCTGGACGCATGCTCTCATGCCTCTGCTGAAAGGAAGGAGATGGAGTAACAGCCTCCAGAGCTGACTGATTCACACGTGCAGCAATTTCCTGCAACAGACAGATGGGAAAAAATAACTGAAAATATCTTCCTCAAAATAAGCTTTAAGATTTTAGTTTTATTTATATGCAACTGGCAGAAGTTCTAAACTCAACTGTGAGAATCTTACATTCCTAAATTTTCACTAATATAGCTGTACTATTTTCTTCTAACTTGCAACACATTTCCTGCTGTTCAATTTCTAAATTTAAATGAATGCACTTGCTTTATAATACTGCAAATGTTAATAAAAGCCAGCAATAGAGAAAAATCCCAATAACAAGCCTGACAAAATAAGCAAATGTAGCCATGAAGGAAAAAGAAAAATCTCATTTGAGAAATGCCGTCCCCAACTACTACCTAAAAATCTTGAAGCTTCAAAATTCTTCACTTTAAATTTGGTAACACTTAAATGTTTCTGAAACACCAAGACATAAGCAACTATCAAGTAAGGACTATGTAACAATGTTATTTCAGCAAATAACGGGCCATTTACAGTTGAAGTATTTAATTTTAATCTTTCATTGAAATCATTAATTCTGAAGTATCAGTATTTAATGTTGATGGTTTCCCTTCATAAGGTCAAGCCAACAGCAGAAGTCCTTGAGGTAAGAGGATTTTTGGAGAGGGAAAGTGCAGAAGACAAAACAATGAAGAAGCAACATTTTGTGTTAGTGTATGACTTGGAAAAGGAGAATGACTACAAAGCCATCAGGAAGTGAGGAGAAGGCACCAATATCGAGGTGTAAATGCACACACCTTCACTGATGTCAGGGAGCTGTACCGGTTTATGCCAGGACTAAACAGAACCTCAGCTGTATATTCATCACACGTGCTTTAGGTAACCGAGTTCTGCACTACAACTATTTTGTTTCTCATCTACATAGTTAACTTGAGACAGTCAGCCAGGTACTTGTATTATCTACAAAGTTATATTTAGTTCCTAAAGCAAAAACTGGCATGACACTTTCTGTTTCACCTTGATCTTCCCGATCGTTTGGCCAGAGCCTGGGGTTACATAGCGGAATGATGGATTCCCGTATTATTCAACGAGCTGCCTGCTGTATCTACAGTTCTCATCTCTGGTATGTGATCACTGGGAAGTTTCCTTTCCAGTAACCTGTTTCAGACCTCAGCAGGGACATCACAGCACACAATTCCACTTTCAACACTGCAGATAAATGCTCTGTTATAAACCACTTGATTTTGTTTGGGCCAGTTCCCCTAATTTAGCAAGTAAAAATCACTACCTAAGTTTGTATCAAGATGAATTTACTAAATACAAATGTAAACCATACAATTGACATTTATTTACCCAAATTCTCTACATGAAACAAATAATCAATTCCCCACTCTTCAAAAGGCAAATAAGTCCCTCCGTGAAGTGCAAGTGCTTTTCCTACAGAACTGCTACACTTGTAAGATTCATATTCGTAAAATTTTCAGTTCCCTCTAGTAGAAATTAAATGTGCCCATCCATATATCTGTCATATTAATCTGTAACAAAGTATCACATACAAAACACAAATATGGAATCATGACCGCATCAGAAAGTTTGTATTTGGTACAAAGTCACATATTTTTAATGCTTTCTATATAAGCATTAAGATGAAGGAGACAATGGCTGTATGCTTTTATACCATGAAAACCTTATAATTAGGCATGTAGGAAGTACTCAGCTTAATTATATGCTATCCAATTAGATCCAGTTGATTGCTTTTTCATTTTGTGCATATCTACATCTTAACATATTGCTGGTACTATAAATTTTAGTAAAGTTACCTCAGGGTTTTCACTTAGATATATCTGTTTAGATATGTTGTTTATGGTGCATATCCACTGAAAAAGAGAGAAAAGAAGAAAAAAAAAAAGGTAATTTTTCATATTTTTTTTTTACAAACTTGATTGAACACCTGAGTTTGCAGTTTCAGCACTTTTTCTACTTTCTTTGTAACTTCAGGTGGCTTGTCATAACATCCAGCTTGTCATTGAATTCACTATCTGCATAGTGCACCTTACAGTACCAGATTTTACTTTAAAATAAAATTATTTTAGTCACACTAAAGATCAAAACTAAAATAAGCATAAACCGTGACTCTTAAGGAATTAAAAAACATCAGGATTCTCTGTACTCCATTACTCTGTGACTGCAGCTGACATCGTTTCCTCCAGACAAAGTAAGGATTCCATCTGCCTTTGATGCAACTTTCCCATTTCTTGCATCGGTAAGCTAAAATCTATTTTCTCCCCATGCTATGGAAAGGCATCTGCTCCTGCTCCTTGATTTTCAACTGTTCTCTGAAGGAGAAAACTAACTGGATTACATGCATACTACCAGTGCTGCTTCACTGAACCTCAGCTCATTGTTAGGGTTGTCACCTGAGCTATCTAAAAGACAGCAGAGCAGCTGCAGCCCAGAAAATCACAAATTTGAGCTGTGAAAGCTTACTACAAATTCCCTTCCTCTGCTGAGGCATCTGAGGACAAAAAAGTTTCAGGGTTAGGCTGTTATACAACTTCAACAGAGCTGGTGAACCCAGGGCAACCTGACAAAGCCCAGCTAAAAACCTTAGCAATAGCATAAAAGGTCATTTCATATCAATGGAACATTGAAGATAACAGAGGAATCTGAATGCAGGCTGAAAGTACTGTATTTTCTGTATTTCCTTATCCAGCTACTTACCCAAACATATTTTAAATCAACAGTGCTTCTATAACATTTTCTTTCCCATCACACCCCTATTGAAAAGTCTACACTGAATAATAATGCAAACAGGCATACCTTTTCAATTAACAAAGATTTCATATCACTTACTACATCTGTTCCTTTGTTTCTGAACAAATCTGACGCTATGCATAGACTACGAATCTAATGAAACTATCAGTTTGGCCAATCCGTGCAAACCTTTGGAAAGCTGTAGAAAGCTGTCCAAATAAAACAAATTCTAACAGCCAAGAAAAAAAAAAAGCAGGGAAAAGGTATCCCTGCTGGTTGGGTGAGGGGGTTTCCCCATTTCCTTTCCCCATCAATACATGCTGCAAGTTTGCTGCCCCAGTATTTGAATATTGATATTTCTGAGCTAGCACGCACCCACTGCGCAGGCAAGGAAATCTGCATCACCAGACTTAGAAGCTACTTGGAAACAGTGACCACAAGCAGCTTTGAGAGCAGTCCAAAAGCAAATTATTTCACATTACTTGATTCAACTTTTTCACGAAGTATAAACACGTTTCCCACCAAAACAGTTCTTCCTCATTTCTCAACTGCTTGTATCACTATCTGTGTCCTAACCCAAGTCTTCCTTTATTTTCCATTCCTGACAAGCAGGTAGGAAGAAAGAAGGTTAGGAAAGCACGAACAGGAAGGAGAAGCAACATTCGTCACAATTCCATTACTGCTAGCTATTTTGCTGTAGGTGTTTCCCACTCCCCCACCTCCTTTTTCCCTTTCTTTCTTCCATAGTACTGGAAAGGACTTGGTAGCAATCACAACTGCATTTTTTTTTCTCTAGGATTTTAACACAGTCATTTTTTCAGACTTCCTGAAACCCATCATTATGGACAGAATCAGTTAAAATTTCACCACTGACCACCTAGAGAACATAAAATGAGCGTTCTGACTGTTTTTATGAATATATTTCTTCTATACAACAAAAATCACTGGACTCCATGTGAACCTCCTATAAGCTTACCTCTTCATAATCTTTTTTACTTTCTGCCTGTAAGATTGAAGACCTGAAAAAAAAGAGCATGGAAAAGACAATTTTATCTTATTTAAAATGCCTCACAAATACATTCAGACAGGAAACTCCACCTTCACATTGGTATGCTGCACAACAAATTAA
Source organism: Falco punctatus (assembly GCF_963210335.1). Classification (NCBI taxonomy): domain Eukaryota; kingdom Metazoa; phylum Chordata; class Aves; order Falconiformes; family Falconidae; genus Falco; species Falco punctatus. Next base: position 10,493,454 of record NC_137583.1, on the reverse strand, counting down.
GAAAGACTGAAGATTCTGTGCACAGGCCGAGTACAGTCAACATTTAACTGGAGGGGGTGGAGAAATCTATGTTTTCATTTCAAATGAAAACAGAAAAAAAAAATTCTAATTGTGCCCATGTAATACTTCAGCACTCACAAAATGCAATAATACACGATTGTAAATGTATTATGTTAATTTTATTCTGAAATACAACTCAGCTACATTATAGACCTTATAAACAAAAGCCCAGACATTGCAAAGTTAAAAAGGTGTCCCAGATTTTGCTTCTAAATACCCCCAAAATCTATCAAGCTGTAGCCAAAGGGAGACCATTTTTCTTTTAGTGATTCCAGTATTATTTACAGGTAACAGTAATTTAAGAATACTTACTTTTTGCCATCAAAAGATGTTATCTGAAAGCAGTACCGTCTGTCTTCGCAGTCCACAGCCATTACAGAACAATTGTCTATATCCATGACAAGTCCCCCAGCTACGTCACCTCTCGCCTGGCTCATCAGGTTTCCACCTTGAGTGAAGTAAAACTGTCTCTCCCAGCTGGAAGATACCAGCCCTGTCTTACTAAAAGATAAAAAGAAGTTCTTAGTAGTAGATCAGGAGTTCGGCTGAGCTGAACATCACTTGGAACAAACCACCTGGGCACTTAAGATAACTTTACAGCTAAATTAGTCTCTTTCCATCTGTCATTTTTTTCATACTAAACCTACTGCTGGACAAAGAATACATACAATAATAGTTCTTAAATTATGTGAAACAATTTAGAATAAAAAAGCATAAGTACTTCACTTTTTGATGGTCAGCTTTTACGGTACTGCTTTAATTATATGCATTATCAATATAATTGATAAGACCTCTGAACTCTGCACTTAAGATTGTTAAGACTAAGTTTTGAATAACTCTGCATTAAGAATTAACTTACTCATGTCTGATACTTCGATTTTCTAAGTACTTTGTAACATTCAACAAGATTCCAAAATTCTGCTTAGAGCATGGGGGGGGGGGGGGGGGGGTGGCGGGGGTTGGTTTTATGGGGTTTTTGTGCATTTTTTGGGTTGTGGTTTGTTGTTTTTTTTTTTTTTTTTTTCCCCCAGAATAACAGAAGAGGAACAATCTGAAACCAAAAATCAATAACACTTGCAGTTTAGCCCCCCTTTTTGTTCAGATATTCTCTTCAATATTAAGTGCTGCAATTGTACTCTACTACAGAAATTCATGCCTCATTCAGTGAGTATATTACTGTAACTGTTGTGGTAAAAGGAATCTACGTTTTTTCAGAAATTCCCTGGAGCTTATTATATAAATCACAGGGGAAAAAAACCCAGCATTACAATCTATTTTCAGTAACCCTAAAAATCAGCTGCTAGACTTTAATAAATAAAGTTCCCAGCTCCCTCCAGTGGACAAAAGACTACCTCATGAAATGGAGAAGGCCATTCAAAGTGTATTTTGGTTAAACGCGAATGTTTTGCCTTGCCTATCTCAGGCTTGGTGTATTTTCTTAGTAACCTAAATCCCAAAGCTTTAACAGATACTTGTAGAACAATCCTGATAGCTGCAATCTTCTTGTTTTCCAATTTCAATCCAGTGAAATTACACCCTCATTAACTTTTTCTTTCTGATGTGAAAATTCAGGCAAATTAAAGATTACAATCAGGATAACTATGTTTTACAGCTGAATGATACCATGTCAGTGTAACAATGAAATGAATACTAATAAAGTGAAGGATTCAAAAGAAAGAAGCAGAATAGTTCCTGTGGCTTACTCACATAAATATGTAAATTCGGAATGGCTAACTTAAAAAAATAATAAATAAATAAACTTGCATACTTTTTAAGATTTCCTTTCCCAAAATAAAATATTCTGGGATTTTTAAGTAACAAGTTAGTCTTACTTTCTTGCATTGAGATAGCCAGCTTTCCGTGTTAGATTTCTGTGAACAGGAAATTTCGTAGGATCAGGATCAGGCAAATACAGTGGATCACTAGCTACTTCCAAGTCCTCTATAGTTTGTTGCATGTTTTCTACTTCACACTCCATTTCCCTGCGAACACTAAAGGGAAATAATGTGTCATTAACAAAAATAATATATTAATAAGTAGAAACATAAACAATAAATGTCTTGATAATGATTCAAAACAACACAACTTACTTCTGTACACTTGTGCCAATATTGGTCAAAAATTCTTCCAATTGCTCTGTAAGATTTTCTGAGCCCATTTTAAAAAAACTTATCTTTCAAAAAAAAAAAAAAAGGAGAGAAGGGAGAATTTAGTAATTAATAAAACTACATTAACAATTAACAGATGAAACCATAGGAGCTAAAAAGTTTCTCAGAGGAATCTTGTCAACCCTCATTCCCACCAAAGCCTCTAAATAAAAGGAGCAGAATGCATGTTTCTGTTTGCAAGTGAAGGCTGACACCGACATTGCAGTGGGATTTCATCGTGTTGAAGGGATGTGCATAAAGTCACCTCGAGGAAACAAAGAAAAATGCAGAAACTGCCCTGGGAGAGAAACAAGGTTTTGTCTTTTTGTGATCCCCACTCTCTACACTTTTGCAAGCCCATCAGCCTGCTGACTGTGGTGTTATGGGTGGGGTTATTTGGGGTGCATAAGAGAGGGGAAACCTGTGAGTACTTGTCCGCGGCCATGCTCTTAACTGTGGATCCTGTCAACTGACAATACATTTCTTAAAAACAGTGTACTTCGTACTGGTCCAGAAAAACTGCAGCACCTCAACTGAGTTTAGCCATATGGAATCTCAAAACAGGAAGCCACAGGGCACGGCCATGCCCTTCCCAGTCTCAGATTCACCAAAAACCTGCACCCGATGCAAAAACTAATGCACCAGCACATTAGGCTCCGTTATCTACTTTGTTACAAAAACCATTCAGAGTGTAGTTCTTAAATACAAGCTGCAAAGTTTTAAAAAGAACCAAGAGTTCTTCTTGGACTTGGAAAGCTTTCAGAGAGTACCTAGAAGTTAATTTCTACTCTGGACACTGCAGCGGTGCCAGATGCTGGGAAGTCTTGACATTTTTCCTTTTAAAAAAACCATACTGATGATGTACTTCTGAAAATACAAATTAAGTCTCTTTTTCATAGTTTAAGAACTTTTTCACAGTTGTATTGCTTACTGCACTCATCCTCAAATAAACGAATCATGAACTCATTTATACTAAACAAAATCAAGGCAGAATGACTTTTAGCATTCCAGTTCTTCCACAGCCCTGAATGAAAACAGTAGTGTTGTGACTTTGACGATTATCTCACCTCGGAATACCTGCCACAGGGAAGAGTTTAACTGCCTCCACATTACTTCCTAAAAAGGTAAACTTCCATGTGGGCTGGCATGCATGAAAGTTTTAACCAGCTATTCCCATCAGTGATCAAGTGGAAAAAAAGTACCCAGCAATGAAAATGTAAGCAGTGCGTTAGATTTAGCCATCTGGGTTTTGGGGTAGAATTAGACCCTTGTGTTTGTCACCCACACTTCCCTAAAAGATTCTCCAATGGGAGTGAGGGTATATCGCGATGAGGTTCATCTACTGAGTGGAAAATTATTAGCACTAGCTAGTGACAATGTTCACAGCAGTAGCTATGACAACCATGAGGACGAATATCAGGGTGTGTCTTTTTCTCCATTTGCTTCCTTGGACTGCAAAAGAGGTCTTGCAATGGTTTTCAGTATGTCAACCTTCATGAAGTACTTCTACATCTTCTTTCAGACCTACAGCTTCCAGAATCTGAAATTACCTGAGCTTGCATGTATCCTAACAAGGGTTCTAGCATAGCAATCTTCTTTTTGTACTGAAGACTATTTAATGCACAGAAATAGTGCATCATAGTCTGATGCTGTTTTTTTCTTGAAGTATATACATCTTCTGTAACTTCAGCCTTGATCTAAAGAGACACAGACAGGGGGAGAGGGGACAAAGAATGTTTAAGAGTTGGTATTTGTCATGTGCTTTCTGGGCAGTTTTACAGACAGTATGGAAAAAACAACACAGTAACGTTCTACTCTTTATCATCAGCAACTGCAAATTTTACCCTCCAATACCACTTATCTAACTTATCTAACATGAGACATACATGAAAAATAAATACAGCATTGTTTTGCCCCCAAAAAGTATGGGCTTTTTTTACAAAAATAAATTGAATATAGCATCACAATCTTATTCATAGAGCATTTTCAGTGTTACAAGGCAGGCACATATTGGGGAAACTCATTTTTCTGTTCTGAAGCAAACTGTCTAGACTGCTAAAACACAAACTATCAAACTTCAGGTGGAATCTGCCATACATTGTCTTCCATCATAAATATATATTAGATGAAAACTATTTCTTATCTAGTCTAAAAATCTTTATATTATGTATTTTGTTTTACAAACCTTTTCATTTTCCCTTCTTTTTGACAACCGACTGTATCTGGTAATGGCAGCATCATGGTCTAAGCAATCAAGAGAGAATTTATGATCATTTTGATAAATTAATGACTTACAAAACAGCAGAAAACCTTTTATATCACTGTGTGTTACACAGCCACCTGAATGCAAAGTTCTGTCGTATTAAAATCTTTAAGAATTGCCCTTGCCTGCTTCCAATTACTTCACCGTCACAAATACTTGGGCTGAAGAAAAATTATAACCAGACGCAAATATGGCCAAATGGTTACAAATTTCCCTAAACATGTAATATTCTTCAAAGACAGAAACTTTCTCTATGTAAAGACAACTTTCCATTATGAAAACCTGTATCTAATCTTTTTTGCTCCCAAAGCAATGAAGCAATTTACATTGAGAAGCAGGCTCCTTACTTATTCCTTACTTGAAGAATATGTTCTCTGCAAGGATATAGTAGAGCTAGCTTAAAGAAGTAACTCCTGACAATAGGGAAGAGAGCTCTCAAACTAATTTTAGGGAGGTAAAAATTTTTTAATCCAGTCCTGACTGTAAAAAGTAACCTAGCACCTTACTATTTTCATTAATTTGACAGCACAATTCTACATTATTTAATAATAATATATACACCCTAAGTATTGTAAAAAATACTGTCAATTTGCCTTAACACTTCAGTACAAAAAGCAGGGATTTACAAGTGAACCAAGGAAAGCTGGGTGACACTGAAAAAAGCTACACCTTAGTTAGTCACTTTAAGCCTTGCAAATACCGTCATGGTTTTCTGAGTAAATAATCTACAAGAACACTGTTGTCTTGTAATATCTGTAATATTAAGTATTTTACACTTACCATTGCTTGCAATTTGGAAAACTTCTTTTAGAGTTAGTATCTCTACAAAACAACATATTGCCATTTAAATAAGTTATTATTAACAAAACTTTTATATATTAAGGTTTCTCATGCAACGTTTCACTGCTGAACAGTTGTAGTACACACCTTTTACCATACTGATTTACCAGGAAAATCTGCTCTTACTTAGAGCCCGAGTATCATTTTTGTGGCTGACCAACTTATCAAAAAAGATACGCACTCTCGTAAGTTGAAGAGGAACTTCTTTTCAAAAGACTTTGAAAGACATTGTCAATACAAATCCATCACCTATAGTTCTGGTCTGAGTTGGAGAAGCGGAAACACAGGAGACTAGGAAGTATCCTTGGATCAAAGGAAAGCCTCAGATTGTGATTCCCTCTACCTAAAATTAGTCATGTTCTAGGTTATTTAGTCTCCTGTGTCAGGGAACGGAAAACAGTACAATACTTAGCACTTGTTCTGATCTTGCCTGTGGGTTTGTGTCTTATTACAACATAAACAAGCAGAGAGCCACGTTCAACTTTATGGTAAAGCAAAGACAAAAGGGCACGGAAAAGCTTTACAGAAAGTGCCTATGAAGTCCACGGTGAAGCATGGTATCATTAAAGTACTACGTCAGTTGGTGGTTAAAAACTTGCCATTGGAAAATTTAATACTTGGCAATTATTGCCTTGGGGATACTTCTTTAGTAAATACTAACAGATTTTTCCATGTTCTGAGCAGTAATACTAGGCTTGAGATACTCATGCTACTTTGCTCAAAAACCATAATCTATTTAATCCATAATTTTGCAACAAACCACTGCCAAATCAGTATCTTCCAAGATTCATAAAGAGCTAGAAGACTTACAGAAGATTCTACTTTTTATTTCAATTTAGACTTAGAATGTTCATATGTTAAGGTATACCTGGTCCAGGATGTTAACATTAGGGATTCAAGTTATTTTAACTCTTTTCATTTATATTTGAAGCATGTTTGCCACACCAGTCTATTCACGTTAGCATTCTAGTAAAATCTATCATAACCAGACATATCATATATTACTTCAGACAAGGCAGAATAAGATAGAATCATTACACAAAAATAAGAAGTTAGAAGCACCTTGTGCCTGCATATAAGAAGCGACCTATATTACCAGCAGGGCTGAAGAACCACCTTACTAAATCTTAATAGTAAAGTAAGTACTACAACTTTGGCACTTTGCCTTTTGAGTTCAGTCCAGCCATTATATTGATGTTATGGTAATATATATAAATATTTCCTAAACACGCAAATTATCTGAAAACTATTCTTTCCTAATGTTCACAATAACTTCAAAATTTTCATCTTCAACAGATGAAATGTAAGTAATAATTTTGTTGAAACAGTAATAGTGTTAAGTTCTTCAGCTGTAATACTCTCATGAATAGAAGTAACTTACATTTTTTTACAGATTGGGAGATGCATACTTTTGAGAGCTGAAAAATAAGTGGCGCATTCTATTTAGTGAAACAAGAGTTATGGAAATTAAATACTATGTCTTTGTTATTACTGCTGTTGATAAAAACAGTATTTGTTTGAGCACTCTACCTTTTAGATCCCTTTCTTTAAACTGGGTAATAGGAAACATCATTGCATCCGCAAGTTGAGTTGAAAGAACTGCATGGCAAGAGCTGAGCTGTAAAAGACAAAAGAAGGAAATTTTAGGAAGACAGCATTGAGACTAAATCAATTCAGGAGGGGTTGACATGAATTTTGCTCAAAGATGACATGTACAACTCAAACGTTAATTTTGCACATTCATTTTTTCGCAGCTATTCTTTTCTAGGTTCCTGATCTTATCACTACCTTTTTATAGAAGACCTTTATAGAGGTTAGTATTTGTCCCTGTTTTTCCAACTTTATTCCAAGTCACTGGAACATGTCAGGAGATGATGTCATACATTCTAATGACTAGTCAGTTTATTTCTCCAGGTACATCACAGCTCATCCTTCACTGGTTACAGAGGTAGAACAAATGTGCTCTCCCTCCCAAAATGCCGTTTAAGTAGTGCTAAAGTGAGGAGAGGGATCGCAGAAAAGATCCTGATTCAGATCTTAATGGTGCAAAGTTGTCCTTCGTAAGAGCCAGTCTCTGTCTCTAATACAGACAGCAGGAGGTTCCCTTGTCAGGTATCTAAAATCAGGCAATAAAAACACATTCATGAAATAATAGTTTCTAACTGCCATTCTGTAATGTTTTTGTTTATATGTACAGTAAGTAAAACCACATACTTTCTCAACAATGTATCCTCAGTTTGCTGAACTGATTATCTTCAGGTTATCTAACTTCAAATATGTGCTGCAATATACAACTGTTACCTTACTGACAGAAGGAAGCCATTTCTGTACCTCCCATCTTAAAATAAGACTGGAATAATTAAGCAAGTTGAAGTCTGTACATGACAACAGTAGCAAAGGAAATGAAACAAATACAAGCACTTGCCTCATCAATCACTTTCGCAAATTGCTGCAGAGTGGAAGTCATAACTTCGTCATCTCCCCCTAGTGGAAAACGCTAAAAGAAAATAAAAGGAGGCACGTTCTCAGTGTTTTCTGCCATTCACAAAACTGTATTAATCATATAATCATGTCTATGAATGTATTAGGTATTCCTATTATTATTTAATTTTTATAATATATATATATATATTATTTTAAGATATTTTACAATTAAGACACACTGAAGCACTTCTTTACTGCCCTGCAAAGAAGGAATACTTGTGTGCGCGTGAGGGAAAGTAATAAACAGTTCTCATTTTAAAAAAACCCACAACTATTTAAAGAATAGATTAATTAATTATTTTGTAGATTAATAGATTTTACTTCAAAAAAATCAGGAAAGATGCAGGCTTGACATCTATGAAGACTTTTACCAGCTTTGCAAATTATTTTAAAGTTATCAAAAATTAAGTAATATATGGTGTTTGTCTTAAATTTCTAGCTCCTAAATTATGTGACATTTTCATCTGAAACTTTCTTCTGCCCAAAGGAGTTTACTTCCATAATGCCCTGATGGAGGCAAAAGTATGACTGAAATAGTAACTGAAAAAGAAATAAGTGAGTTAAAACATTATTTGTGTATTTTTAAGCTAATCTCCTGACTGGGAAAAGCAGTCCAAAGGAGACAAATCAGAAAAATAAGTTAAAAGATCCAATGCTAATTTAATTCTTTTTTTAATTCTCAGCAGCTATACATAAAACACTTGGAAATATAAAAAAACCCTCAACTTCTTTATTAAAAATTTTGAGGACCTCCTTCCAGTTTATTAGACTCCCCCCTCCTTTTCAACAAATGTAACACTGTAATTTAAATAAGGACATTTGAGACATTTGATGTATATTTTGATATCCATAACTGCTAATGAATAAGGGTATCTTGCCCTAATTCTTCTAATCTGAAGCTAGTTCTTTTCATTTTGATTTTGCAGATACTGTATTTTTGTTAGAAAATGGCAGAAACAGTGCAATTCATTAAATAGCTTTGTCATTAAAGTCAATTTGGTATCGTATCAACAGTGTTAAAACAATTCAAGTGACAATACTGCAGCTACTTTAAAAAAAAGAAAAAAGCAGAAATAATTTAATTCCTGCTATAATTCAGTGTGCACACACATCTCAGGCAGCATTTCCAGATTTCTAGTCTGTCATTAGAAATATAAAACTTTTTTTTAAAAAAATAATAAAAGACACTCCATCTCTTCCTAACAGGACTACTGCACATACGAATATTCACTATTCTTTTGAATCAGCACCATTGCTGTTTTGATCCTACCTGTATTACACCTATTTGTTAGTAACAATTAACAAAGGAAAAATAAAGTGTCATCTCACCCCTCTAGAAAGACTCACCAAACCAAAATAATTCATAAATAGTACTTGTTCCAGTTCACCTCATTAGGTGGAAGATAGGGAGCGCCAGCCTCCTTACAATAAGCAAATTTTTGTTTTTAACTTGCATCTCAGAAAAGGAGTCCCAGCAGCACAGCTACAAATAGGGAATATAGTATAGGCTACTAGTGGAGAAAGTTATGGATTCCACAATCTGCACTTTCAGAGATGGAATTATTTTCACAATAAGAGTAAATTATTGTTGTTAAATGGAGACTGCTACGCAATTGCTTCTCATTGTGACTAGTAAAATGAAAGCACTTAAAAGTCAACAGGTTTATAAAACAGAAACAAAACACCACACACACCCCTAAGCAACCTCCAAAACACTGATCCAAAAGTAAAATATTTCAGAACTTACTACTATTCATCATGGTAAGAGGAACTTCATTCTGTTTTATTTGGAAGAACTAAAATAGATTCTTTTGGCAAAGATTTGAGCCACCAGCCACAGCAGTTCATTTTATCTGGAACAAACCTAAATACATTCTGTACCGTGCTCTGGGAGATAAAAAGACTAAAAAAGTACATAGTCCTGACCGCACAAAGACAACAATGAGTTACACAGTACCTGTTTCTCATATTCCTTCAGAAGCTTTGAAGTCAGATGAGTTGCTGCACTTAATTCATTCTGATTAAAAAAAAAACAAAAACACACACAACACAAAACCAAGCTTAATACTTTTTAATTTAAATTAATATTTTTTAAAAATCACGTATTTGAAGAAGAAACTATCACAGACTTGGAACTTAAAATCTGACCACAGGTTGTCAGAAAACTTAAGTATGCTGCCCTTCCACTTCTCTAACATTTTTGAGAGTTACAGGTAATCAGTGTTTACAAATACTAAGTTCACAGCCTGTACTATCTGTACTGATTTCTGTATTTTTCATGTTAATCAGTGCATATTTGCATTTAATTATTTCAAACTACCTGCCCTAGTTACTGAGTACTGGGAATTTGTTGTCTGCAGGGGAAAGAAAAGGTTATGATGAACCTCAATACTACCTGGTTACAAACTGCTCTGTACTTGTACACAGACAGGCCCTAATTAGCCGATGGTACAGAACAACATCTTTCACCATGTAGTTGCAGGAGAAAGCACAGAAATCAAAAGCTAAACAGAAAGGCAGTAAAATAAAACTACGCAGCAATAAACCTAGAATAAATATAGTAGTCATTAAAGTAAAAACAACAGTAAAATAAAAATACGAAAAGCAAGAGTAATAAATCAGGAAAAAAGTCAAACAGCTCAAGTATATACAAATTAAAGATGGCCATGAGCTCAATTGTTCAGAAAAACTCACAAAATAGATTTGCCTTCAGCTTAAAAGTGCAGTTACTTATAAATGATGAATGAAACATGTAAAAGATTATTTCCCAATTGGTACTTATTATCATACATGCTAAGATCACTATAAGAAAAACTCAAGAAGTAAGATAGAATTACTAGAAGACCAGAAAATCATTTTACTTGTCATAAGAAAATATGTTGCAAAAGAAGAAATAAAAAAAATTTAGTCTTTTTTACAACTTATCATGCAGAAAAACAATCATCTAATTCTGGTTTTATTTCATTTAAACATACATACATTTAAACAATGTGGAAGTTTTTTAAAAATACTGTATATAATAATTTCAAAAAGAGCAAGAGGCACGCTTTATAATGTATTCAAGGATTTCATTAATACTACCTGTGCATCATATATTCTGTGCATGGCTTGAAATAACTGATTGATGTAATTGGAAATTGCAGCAGCATCTTCTTCAAATACTCCCAGCAAAGATCGGGTCTGTAAAAATTAAACAGCCAAAATACTAACATGTCAAGTTAGAAAAATAGCATTTAAATGTAACAGAATTTCAAAGTTAAATAGCATTGTTTCAGATTTCATTACTGGAAAGTTTATAAACCCTCCGACACTATTTACAGGAATGATACCTGTTGCATGCCAGTGAATCTTAAAGATACTCAGCCTCGCTCCTACTGTCAGTCTTTCTCCAGGTTAATATGAGTACATTTTCAGAGAGGAAAGGACAAAGGGAGATGCCTAAGTGTATAAAAAAGCTGGAATTGTGGGCAACTACTGGACCCACTATGGTATATGCCTAAGGAAAAAGCTAAACACGACTGTTATTAAATAGCATGCCAGGTGCATACATTTCTTCTGCAGCGAGATCAAAACAAAGCCTGTGACTTTCTAATACTACTCATCCTGCATAAAGACAGCTGCTGCCTGTGCTTGGACCTGTAATTCACCTGTGCAGTAACATGTAACTTCTGTGATCAAATGGCCGAGGAACTAAAAGCCAAACCAAACCAGTACAACTTACACCTTGCCCGTAAGATAGCTATTTCTCCCCCTCACCACTCCACCGTGAAAGGCAGCGAGAAGATCCATCCTTTTATCCTTACCCCAGTTTGTCAGCCAGCTCCTTAGCTGGTGTCACCCACAAGCATGATGACTATGCATCCTACTGCACTGCCAGCACCACTGATGAAGGTGCTTAACAGTATCCAACTCAAAAAAACCCTCTTTATCACTGTCTACCTATCAGACTTCAAAACACTGGTCACTACTCCTTAAGCCCAACTCTCCAGCCAGTTTTTCCACCCAGGTCACAGTCCACACCTCTCCATTCTGGCCAGAAGAACGTTATCAGGGAGCGTGTCAGAATCCTTGCTTAAGTCAAGGTAATTGACATCCACTGCTCTTGCCTATGAAATGACTGAGTGAAAAGGCAATCAGCTTGCTCAGGCCTAATTTGCCCTTAGGCTTAAATGAGATGCTGACTCTGTTCTAGCATCCTTTCTGCACTTGGAAGCAGTGTTGCTCCTCAGAGCAGAGAATGTACCTATAATTCTGCACAGGCTACATTTGCTTTTCCTCATCTAAAATACTGTTTGGGAGGCTTGGATGTGGAAACAGGAATATCGCTTGCAAGACCCACAACATAAACCCTTTAACTCTAGCATTTTAGCAAGAGGACTTTGTTTTTAGGTTCATACTAAGTTTACATCCAGACAGAAAATCAAAAGAATCATTATGTAACTGTTTTTTTCCCCCAAAATTATGATTGTTAAACACGTAAAATTGAAAATTCTCTTTCTTAAGTCTTCCCTAAGCTAAATAACTATAGTTTCTTTGAAGAGGAAGGGAAGGAACTTATGGGACCTAGGAAAAGAATGAAAGACTGACACAAGAAGTCTGGACATCAGGAAAACCTCTCTGATGAGATTAGCAAAAAACACTGGATCGCACTACACATGAATTATTGGTCTTTTATTATTAGGAGTTCTTGCTATGTTGAAGACTTATCTTAAAATGACTTAGGCTTTAGCCCGTCTCCCCTTGACCCATGGAGATCTGTTTCAGCTATTTTCTGCTTTTAATGATAATCAAGGAGTACATACTAAACCTGTACAAAGTATATTATTTGACCATCCTTTTGACGTGAAATTATTTAACTTGAATTAGACGTCTGGCTGTCTCAGAATCATACCATATAATGCCTACAGGATACTTAAATATAAAAAAATATAATCAAACACCATCAACACCACAATAAATAACTATAATGGTGGTTCTAGTTTACACAACAAGGGGAAAAGAAGGGTAGAGGAGGAAAGAGGGGGAGAACTCAAATGTTTGCAAGGTGTGGCAACATGTTGTGTCATCTTAATAGCTGTGACACTCCCATTAAAGTAGACATACATGAAAGAATGCAAAAGGAAAAATTACATAGTACCATAACCACTGAATTATGTACTCATGACCTTTAAACCTGAACATTAATAAACCTGAACATAAATAAACCCAAACTTGTAATTTTAAAGGAACATAATGTAAGGCTTCCGGATTATGCTTACTCTTTAAAACTGAATACTGTAGAATAAAAACACTCCTGTGTTTTCTTGTAAAAGTATCAATTATTGATGTCTGGACTTCAAACTGACAACGTATGACACTGATGGAAAGAAAATAACCTGAACTGTAAACAAGTTATGGCAGACTATTGCTTATCAAAAGATTAGAGTAATTGTTTACTCATGTTTCTAGTAAAACTTTACATAATTTTGCATGTTCTTTAAGATGCCTTCAACCCACGTATATCAGCAGGTACACTAGAAACTACCAGTGATAACCTGCACAAAGAAATGACCTAGTTAATGTCAGTGAACTGTTAAGCATTCTGTGTCATCGTGTGTATGGTACTGCAAGTGACACGAGATACAGCCTGTGCTATGAAGTCTCTTGGCGTTTTTATTGTGCAATGCTTTGGGAATGTAAATATGTCTGAGCAGAAACTCTCTCTAAACATATATATATATAAACACTGAGTATGTGTGTAATATACATCTAAGTTAGTATTTAAATTTACCTGCTTTGCATAGCAAAAGACAATGTAAACTGGGCATTTGGTTTGTGTCTAAAACCACAGTGGTTAGATTTTTATCCTGCAACAAGAGGAACTGAATGGGGTTTGCCATTTTAGAAAAGTCCTTCCTTCCCTCAGATGCAAAGTCTGATACGATGTTTACACACCTAAAGTTAATGTCTGCAACATGTCTGAAGGTGCAAAACTTCATACCATAGTTCAGCACTAAACAACAAACTAGGCTGATGATCTTTTTCAATATTATAGCATGAACACATCCATCAAAGTCATGGCAACTCCTAAAGAAAGCAAGGTTTGGTCTTTCTTCAAGCCAAGTTTGTTGCCATTTTCATTGCACTGATTTCAAAATAACAGAAATTAACTAATATAACAGAAAACTAGAGAGTCCTCATCACGTTCTTCAAAGAAGTGGTTAGGGAAAATTCACCTGAAATACCAGGCTGACTGAAAGATGTAAAATATTGTACCTGAAATGGATGAAGATACTGGCAAATCTAATAGTTTAAGCACATCAAACTCACTGGGCTGGGTTAGGCTTTGCTAGTCTGTATCACAGGTAACCTCAAATGGAAGATTCTAGAATTTATTATTATATTCCAGTATGTAACTTTTTAGCATGTTTCCCATATGACACTCCAGTCTTAAGCACTTGGGGGAAAAACCCTCTACATCCCACTTCTTAGGGATCTTAAGTTTATCTTACATTTGACATTTCATATAAATAAGATTAGCTATGACTTTCATACAATGAGAACAGAACTTCAATGGATAATTTTGTTAAATTACTATTATTTTAACACTTTCAAAAAATGTTCCTCTTCATGAGAGTATGTCAGGTTTAGCCTCTGGGCCAGAGATCATACTACAGGCTAGATCTCACCTAACATCTAGTACTTGAGCTGTATGGAGCACTGTCCTTCAGAAAGCAATGACACACCTTCTGCATGGCCTTCTGTTGCCTATTCTAAGTTGTCCCTCCACTTGATGTAGATTTGTTAAATGGTTGTCATTTTAGGGATTAAAATCCCCTAGTAAGTGAGTAAAAGTTTCTCTTCCTATGGTTGAGGAATCAAAACTACCAACGTATATGCTATTACAATACAGGAAGTCAGGAAGTCTTGCTTATCTACATAAACAATGCAGCAAAGCAATGGTCTTCATTCAAAAGGCTGCAATAAAAGAAAATATATTGCAAGTTGGGGTTTTTGGATTTTTGTTGTGTTTGTGGTTTTTTTTTTTCACATCTAGGAAGAGCAGAACAAAATACTTGCTGTTGTTGCTGCCAGCAAGAGAAACCAGTGCAACTGAATAAAGCATGTCCTGCTTAATAGTAGTATGAAAGAAATGCCAATGCAATATATGGCATAACCGGCAAAGGTCAAGCAGCAGAAATGGAAGACATCAGAGCAATTAAAAGCCTCCCAATACCACGCGTTTCCCACCTACCCACAGCATTAACAACCGCCACGATAACCTCATCCAGTAACTGCTTCTCACACGTATCTACTGAACATGTCTATTAAATGCTTTTTTAATAGAAAACAAAGATAAGAAAAAATCTTGAGAAGTGAAGACGGGTTTTGGCAACACGAGGTCTCCAAAACATACCACGAATATAAATGCGGGGGTGGGGAGGTAAGGGAGCCAATGCAAGCTACTACCCTGACGCCCGATGCTGAAGCACGGCACCTCCGCGAAATCGCTACCGAGCTCGCTGCTCCCCACACAGCCCCACAGGGCCCCCGGCCCGCAGCACACCCGGGAGAAGCGCCGATGCAAACGGGAAGGCGGCGGCGCGGAGGTCGGGGCGACACCGCGCCGGGGGCTCTGCCGAGGCTGACAGCCCGAGAGCCGCGACTCCTGGCCCCAAGCCCCCGCCACAGGCGCGAGGAGGCCAAGGAGGCACCTGGCCGCGCACGCAGCGTCCCTGTCTCGCCGCCGGGGAGGGTCTCCCTCGCCCTGCCGGCCACCGCCGAGGCTCCCCCGAGGGAACGCGGCGGGGAGACAACCGGAGGGGCGCAGCGCTAGGCCCGGCGCCCACGGGATGGTCTCGGCCTGGCCTTCACCCGCCGGGCTGCGCCTCGCCTCTCTTACCTGGGGGCTGTCTTCCAGCGTCTCCTCGATGGGGAGCTTGTCGATGCCGGGCATGGCGGCGGCCGGGGCTGACTCTGCGCCGCTACGGCTCCCGCACCCCACCGCACGCCCAGCTGGCCGGACCCCTCCCCTTCTCCCCAGTCACAACACGGACGCCCCCGCCCCGCCTCGCACCGGATGTCCCGCTCCTCCCTTCGCCGCCCGCTTGGTCTTGCTATTGGTTCTTCCGCCCGGCCTGCCCAGCTTCTTATTGGAGAGCGGCTCTGCCTGTTTGCCTGCACCCGCGCGGCGGGCTGTTGGCGCCGAGAGATGCGTCGCGCTTCCGCGGGGGGCGCGCGGCTCTGCTCCCCCGCCCCTCGCCGTGGCGGCTGCCCGCGCGCCCCCCCGTGCCGCTGGGGTCTACCGCCCCTCGGGGGGGAGAGCAGCGCGTCCCCCGTCCCCTGGCGGTGACAGGAGGAGCGGAGAAGCGGCGTTTTTTGGCGGCCGGATCGGCTCCCGCTCCTCGGGAGAGGGGTCCCGCTGCGCCGGGCTGCCCCCAGTGCGGGGAGGTGAGTGGGGAGCGCAGGCGGGCAGGGGCCTGGCCAGGCTGAGGCGCCTGTCCCCGTTCGGAGGATGGTTGTCAAGCCAAGTTGCTGAGGAAAAAGCAAGCAAAAAAAAATATTTTTTTTTTTTTTTTGCTTTTTATAGTGCCGTGCTCTGTGTTACACGTCAGTATGTCCTCCTAGCCCCGTTTGTCTTTGTTCTGGGTGCTACTGTCTTCTCACAACTGGCACACCGTTATCTTGGGGGCAAAACCACAGCGGGGGACTAGTGCTGTTGTGTCGCTGTCACGATGGAAGCATCTGCTGCACTCGTGTTGTTACCTGGAGCATCCCCTTTGAGAAGTCGCCCTTTATCTCCATCCTGTCTTCGGCGTCCACCAGGGCTTTTATCAAGTAAATACTCCTATCCCTAGCGATCTAGTGATAGCTTCAGCTGGGGGCCGGATGTTCCTGCTTGTGTCTTAAAAACCTAAAAACATTGGTGACCACAATTTTTCCCCTTTAGAAACAAGAGTGTGATCAGTTCTAATGGACTTCGAGTGGATAAGCTTGGCGCTGTAGGTTAGCGGCCAATTTTAAATGCTTAAACGTCCTGCAAGGGCTCTCTGGAGTTGAACCAGATCATTGTGCACTGTTTGAAAAAGGGGCATATTCTTGAATTGTCCTCATGATTAGCATGTTTTGACGAATGTTCTTGTACTTTAAATTATTCCTGCAGATTAAGCAAACCTTATTTTCAGGGTAGGTCTGTTAGGAGGTGTTGAGTATGGACAAATTACTAATGAAGAATACCTGTCTGAATTTCCATTAATTTAAAAAGGATTTGTCTTTTGGGGGCCAGGTGAACTTAGTTTAAAACCAGATTAGAAAATGCAGGAAGTCATGCAGCAGAGCAAATGATTAACTGCTGTGCAGGCTTGCTATGGCAACCTTTCTTTATGTTGTATCAGATAATGTTTTACTTTTAAAAGCAGATAAAGGAAAAGGCTGGTATTAAATTACGAACAATTAAAGATTTTTGAGGTGTGTGAGGGTTTTGTTTGTTTGGGGATTTTTTTTGTAGGGAATGGTGAGGAAATTTCAGTTAGAACTTGGTTCAGTCAGTTCATTTACCTGCTCAGCTGGTGACTCACATGAAAGCAAGTCACACCACTTCTCTCTTTCCCTGTCATGTGAGGGTAATAATACAGAGTTATTTCACAAGGTATTTTAAATACTAGGTCTTGTATCTATAATTACCATGTGATGTGACAGAACACTAGCATTGGTTCATGATCTATATATATGTGCATAGCTTTCTGGTTTGAGATCAGTTTGCTTGTGACTGTTACAGTGGTCTTATGTAAGAAATACTCACCGTTTTGTATGATAAGATAAATCTCCCTAGCAGAATTCTTTAAATGGAATTGGTTTTAGTTAGCTTTGTATATTTACAGCTTTAAGTGGTAGGGGAAAATAAAAAAGATGTCTTTGATATCTTTAGCTGTTATAAATAGAGAACAGCTCTCTGAGAATTAAGTGTTTTTGTAGAAGAACACAACACTAACAAATATATCTTTAGAAATATAATTTAGTACCTCAAATGGCACGTAGCATAAAATTGCATCTTTTTTCTGTTGATTTCAGTGATTCAGATGGGTTTAGTAGCAAGAGGGAGGCCTTTCTAATAATTTTATAGTATACCAGGGCTTCTTTGAATTAGTTGTCAGCTTTTTAAATAGATTTTAATAGAAACATTATGCAAGAGATTACTAAGTGGTTCTTACCTTTTGTGCATGTTTTTACAAATGTTACAAGGCATCCAAAAGTTTTATTTGAGATGGCAAATTTGACAGCAATAAGTAGATTAAATAATAATGAATTAAAGAGTCCCTTTGAACCCACTAATAAGTGTGTTTTTACTGTTATGCATTTTTCAGCATTGTATACATTTTGTTAGCATATGATTTTTGTTTGGATTTGTAGTGTTGTGAGGTTTTTCGGGGGTTTTTTGTGTTTTTTTGTGTTTTTTTTTTTTCTTTCTGCAAAATACTTACTGAGAGGCCTTAAAAATGTGGGGATCTAACACTTGGTCCTATGTAAACAGGGGGAAGAGCAGCCGACAGCTCTTTAGAGGATTCCAGATGTGTCCCCTAATGGACACAACATTTTGCCTCTGCTGGAGGGTGAAAGTAGCTGTTTGGATAAGGTAGGCTTTATTTGCATGTTATGTACTGTTTAACACAGTGTTTCTGGAGCTTTTGCTAGTGCCACCCTTGGATTTACCTTGAATTTATCTGTGTTCACTTAATCTACCTGGGTGAAAATAGCTTTTACTTCAGCCAAAAAATGGTGAACGGCTTTAGTCACGTGTTGTGGAAACTGGTGTTAACAGTTTTGAAGTATTCTTGCCTAAAAAACCCAAAACCACTTCTGAGTTTTGAACTTGGCTTTGAATATAATATTTTTTATTCATGTTCAAAACATATTTGAAAGGAGCTATATATAACAGAATGTCTGAGGTCGTGAGATACCTGCGCAACAGGGTAAAGAAGCTGTGGGAAAGGCGAGATGAAAGGCAAGTTTTTTGTGTGATAACTAATCAAGAAAGATTATATATACCACTTATTTATACCTTTTAAAAAAGCTGAAAATATTGCACAGACTATTGTGAAAGGTGACCTGGCAGTGGAGAATAGCAAAAGGTAGCAGCAGTAAGCGTGGGGGTTTCAGACCAAAGCCGCCAACAACTCTTGGTGTGGTCTCTTCAGCTGGTATAAACAGTCTTTAGAGACTTCACATCTCTAAAGAACAAGAGCTTCATCTACTAAACAGATGAACTCTACTGTCCCTGGGCAAAAAAGTGGTGCAAAATCCGAAAGGGAGATTAGTTTGCTGCCTCATCAAGTAGGTGATGCTCTAAGAGGATTGGATTTGCATATCCAAGGAGCAGTGTTTTCTCCTATTACTGATTACTTAGGATTTTCAACTTAATGTTTGTTGTGTTGCTCTGATTGCCCCTACAATGGTATTTAGCTAAAACTCTACAGGTAACGGCATATGGGTTGCAAGGGAAATATCATTTCTAATGAGCCAAAATAACAGGTTTTGAGTGAAGGCTCAAGGTCTATTTACATTTTCAGTGGGAATTCCTAGAAATTTAATCTGGTTCTGTACTACCAGGTATTCTTGGATCTAAAACTTTTAAGTTTTCTGCTCTGTGGAAAATATATATTCATCCTCTTTTCTTACAGAAAGGTTCATTAACTGTTTATCTTGATAACAAATAGCTTTGTTCTACAGCTAAGCAAGCTTCTCTTCAAAGAAATATAGCCACATTTGAATGCTAGACCTTCAGTCAGACTTTCCAGTAGATTTATCTCTACATATGGTGCTTTAGAACTATAAGAATGGGTTGGGTTGGAAGAGCCCTTTAAAAGATCATCTAGTTCCAACCCCCCTTTGGGATATTTTTCACTGGATGAGGTTGCTCAAAGCCCCATCCAGCCTGACTTTGGAACATTTCCAGGGATATTTTGGAATTTTCGTATAACGCAGATTTCTTATCTTTAGAATAATGAATCTTTTCTTGTGAAGTATTTATAAACAGTTATGTGGAACTGCATTAGCATCATAAAGGCCTCTTAGATATGTGGTATTTCAGTTTTGCTGTATTTCTCAGAAATTAGAGTATAGTGTGAGCATCTATCTACCTTGTGACCTTCTGAGTTGGTGCTTCCTGTTCCTATATGCAGTTGCAGCCATGAACTCTGTTTAAAAAGAAGAGTGTTGATATGTTTCAGTGACTGCATTGCTGTCTCAAGATCTGATTCAATTCAACATTGAGTAAATAAATGTAACAGGATGATTTTAATAATAACACAGTTTCTAACTCAGACAACATCGCTGAACAAACTTAACAGTTGGGGAAGCAGAAACATCAGATGGCAGTATTTGGTGAGCTTCTGCCCTGTGTCTCATGAATAACTTAACAGGTTTTATGAAAATTCTTTTTAAGAGCTACCAAGGTCTCTTTTTCCTGGAAAAGTCATTAAAAAAAAAAACTCTGACTGGGAGTTAAAAGCAGGCTACCCTGAAGAAGGTTTTTCAGTCTTCCACAATCTGAGACACCAGAAATAAGTTATAATTACTCAGCTAACTTAATGATTAGCTTTGGGAAGATCCATGCTTCTCATAGATGTCTCTCTAACCACTACATATGCTTGTCTTTATTGATACTTCTTGATAGCTTCCTTAAGAGAACACCTATGAAGGTATTTACTGCTTCGGGAGTTGAAGTATGTGGTAATCAGAGTCCCAGCTATGTGGCTTAGGTTAATTTAATTCATATTCATCCAGGAGGAATAAGTATTTCTGAAATGTTTTGTATCAGTGCTTGTGTTAGTTGTTTTAAGTTCTTAATAAATGAAAATAAAAAGGCTGTATTTTGAAACCAGCTATTATAATCATTAAGAGGGTTTTTTGTTTTTATGCATTAGTTTCTGGATCTGAGAGGCTGTCTCTCTATTGATGATCATGCTTTTTCACCTCTTTGGGATAGAGAAATGGGTAAACAGCTCCAAGTTCAGTACAGAAGGAGATACATTGTTTTCTTATGACTTAATGTGTTTTGTGGTAATTAAAAAAAAAAAAAAAAAACAACAACCAAAAAACCAAAAAAACCCAACAAAACACAACAAAACAAAACAAACCTAGAAAAACCCACCTGGTGTTCCATCTAGAGACTGTAGAGGCAGAAAACTGATCTACCAATCACTGCTATGTAAAAGGCTTTGCATTATCTCTTTAATAACCACTGGACCTGGTGTGCAGTATAAATACTCAAAATAACTGCCTGCAGTCAAGGGGAGTCCTGTTGCTCTTGTAGTCATACATTGCCTTGTTGGGAGCAACAGTATTGAAACTTAAAGGGATGTAAGGCCCTTGCTTAACACTGCTTCCCACTGACCTAGGTCACCAACTATCCCAGACAGTAGTGGTTTCATGCATAGGTCCTAACGGCTTTTTGGTGTGTTTACACTTCTTGGTTGCTGAGGCTGTGAAATGATGGTTGGAGCTTAGCTTGCAGGTGGTCATTGCAGATACATGGATGCCACTCAAGATCCATTGATAGGTGCCGATAAGGTGTCCTTGGTAAGATCACTTGATGAGTTGTCACTCTTTGTGAGTTTGGTTTGACAGCAGTCTCATTGTACAACACAGTCCAGTTAAGTCAGCATTCTTCAGCTGAACGTGTTCCTGATATAAAACCACATACGGTTTGCATTTTTCTCTGTAGAATTTCCCTTAGCCCAGTATTGCCAGTTTTAGGCTGTGCCATTTCCTTAGCAATTTTCCTGCTTCTGTCTGTTGCTAAATATTAGTCTTGGAATGTTCACAAATGTATGGAAAATCAAAGTAGAGGTGCTGTTTATGTCCTTAACATTAGTTTTTAGCCATGTGAACATGACTGATCACACAGAATAAACTATTCTGAGAAAATGGTAAAACAAGAAAGAGGGCCAGAATTTTGCTACAAGTGCACAGTCCTATGTGCTCCTACATTACGTGCTGTCAATTGAGAGTGTTATTTAAGAGGGGCAACATTTGCATACGTTCATTTTTGCATGTTATAAAATAAAGCTTTGTGTGAAATAAGAAAAGGATGAGTCTCTGTAGAGAGGTTATCCTGAACCTAAAGCTAGTTTTGAACATGTGGCATGTAAACTGCTGTGTGGCTGACAGGTGGGCTTGAGTATAAAAATGTTACAGTTGGTACTTCCTTTATAATAAATTAAAACGGTTTTCAAACTTTGAACTTCATTACAAAACCTTTACCTCCTTTCTTGCTCAGGATTTTTGGGCATTTTAGGTGTTTGCTCTCTCTGTAGGACTTAAATATTAATTTCTGTTGGCTATAAACTTGCAAGAAGGGAGGAGTATCTAGCATTAAAAGGATGTTTTTAAATCAGTAAATTTGAGTGTACTGCTTCTACTACTTTAAGTTTTGTTTTTATGTTGTAAAGAATGATCAGGAAATTTCACATATGCTATGTTTCAAAAAAGCTGCAACAAAGTTATTTTAACAAGAAAAATGAATGCATAAATTATTTAAAATAGTTGGTGCAACTGTTCCTGTTAACTAATCCAGGCACTTGGAAGGCAATTACACTGAGCTTTGACAACATTGCCAACCCACTGCACAGTGCCTTGTGCCAAAAGCTATTGTTGTTTTATTGACCACGTTCACCATTACATATGCATATGAAAAAACAGAGGCATTTTCATCGGGATTACCCTAATAGCATTAAGAGATTATTTTTTGAATTTCCTTGGAAGAAAATTCACTTAAATAAGATTACTTATTACTTGACTGGTTTCCTGTCATGCTGGTATGTTTAGGTAAGTGGAGTCCATTAAAGTTTTTTAAAAAACTGATTTTATACATTAATGATTTCAAATAAAAGAGAAGGACTATATTTGTGCACAGCTTCTTTTGAGAAAGTTAAGTCGATGTTCTGGTTAGGAGAGATAACACTTTTTGTCCCTCTTGGTGGCCCCCCTAGTGTCACCATTAGTTGCTAATTACTTGCAAACAAATAAACAATTAACTCCTCGTGCCTCTTGGTGGGAGAGTTTTCATTGACATGCTAAAACTTTCTAATAAAAGATTTTAATTAATGACGTTGCAAATCCAACCCCCTTGTCAACATAGCTATAAGGAGGACTTGTGGAGAAATGCAAGTACAGTATACATGCTATGCTGGCTGAAGGTGAAAGCATGGCAAGTACATCTCTATGTGCTGCTAATCCATCAGCATCTCAGAATCTTCGGAAAGTGTCTGGTTTTGTAGAAAGTAAAACCACACAGTGCTCGTTTTCAATTGAAAGTATCTTGGGACTGGAGCAGAAAAAAGATCCCATTCCAGCTGTGAAACATCACAGACCATGGATGGATGCATGCACCAACTTGGGTAAGTCAGTCTGTTTTGTAACTTCTTAAGCTTTCACTTCTTTAAAAACGTATGTTTCCATGTTTCTACTGAAAGCCAATACATGGAAGGTCTTGTTTGCTTGCTTTTTCTAGTTTTAGGTGATGACAGTAATCCCCATCTGCAAATCCCTGTTGTTTGCTATGAAAATCCATTATTTCATGCTAACAGTAATCCAGTGCAAGAGGAAAAAGTTTTGAAATGTGAAAAATACTTTGCGGTCACTGAAAGGCTCTCTTTTAAACGAGAATTGAGCTGGTACAGGGGCAGAAGACCAAGAACTGCATTCACTAGAAACCAGGTAGGGATTTTCTCGGTACTAAATAAATGAGTAATAATGTAGTTTAGTAAAATGTTAGTAGAAGCCTGTAACAGCTGACTAATTCAGTATGATGTACCTCTGCAGAGAGAAATATAATCAGGAACTAGTGTAATTTAAAAACAGTGTTGCTAATTTCAGCAGACTTGTTTCTGTGTGGAACCAGAATTGTGCAAATGCTGCTCAGAAGTCTGTTGAACAAACTAAACTGTTTTTTGTATTCATTGTCTTTATTACTGCTATGAAGGTAGTGATAACTATTCAACAAGTGTGTTTTAATCTCCTCAGATTGAAGTCTTGGAAAATGTTTTTAAAATTAACTCCTACCCTGGCATTGATATTAGAGAAGACCTAGCTCACAAATTAGATTTAGATGAAGACAGGATCCAGGTAATTAAAAATGTGTTTGAACTTTTTCTATCTGTCTCTCTGGTTATATAAATAAGTAGTTTGACAGCAGTAGCAATAATTTTAATAATCTGTTTAAAATAATGTACATTTATACATGTGGTATGCCTTCAGTGATTTGTAAAATGGAAGCTGTGGAATTCCTTCTGAAATTTTAAACCTTTTTCCATAGCATTGATGAAGTATTCATCACTATATTTCCATGATATCTACTCTATTATCTCTAGTTAATCCTGTGCAGAATTTGATCATTTTTTTCCATGTTTTAAAATCCTGTTTTTATTATGCTTGTCACCATATTTAAAAAAGAAATTTGAAATATAATGAAATAACAGGTATGAATGTCTTAAGTATTCAGTGAGGCTGTCAATAAAGCATACATGTGTTAAACCAACGTTTGAACCTGTGTCTTCATCTGGCCAAAAGCAAAATGTACTCGGGGATTTTAATTACTAGTTTCCAGGTAGTCCAATATAACAAGAAACATACCATAAACATTAGAGATTGGGCCTCACCTTGATGCTTATTAAGCTTTTGATTATATTTTGAATATATATTATATTGGGTTTGGTGGGAAGCTTGCTGCTACAATTAATTAAACAGGTGAAGAAATAACACCTTAAGACTGTGTGAATTCCAGATGCTCAGCATCTTCCAGAGTCTGATTCCATGTTGCTGAAGTTAATATTATTTTTTATATTAATGACAGTGAAGCTGGCCCTCACTCTCCAGTTACGCTAGGGGTATTATTTGCTTTGTTTACAACGTTAAAAGTTATTGCAGATAGCTACATGCCATCATCTGCAGATTTTAAATTTGTATTAAATTTCCAAACTACTGTCATTATGTAAAATACTGTGAAGTTGTGTGAATAGTTTCAAAGTTTATTCTGCTTACAGTGCTGTATTTCTGAAAAGCATGCCTTTTCTTTCAATTTTAGATCTGGTTCCAGAACCGTCGTGCAAAGCTGAAAAGATCACACCGGGAATCTCAGTTTCTAATGGTGAAAAATAGTTTCACCTCCAGCCTGCTAGAGTAGAAGGAAGGATGTTTTGCTGTTATGGTACTACAATAGAACACAAAGAATTACTGGAATTTTCATAACTTGTATTAATGATTATATATTAATTATGATTTTATCCCCAGCTTTGAAAGTTTATAATAATTTTCATTCAAATAAACTGTAAATACTTGAAGTCTTATTATAATTTTGTGAAAAAGTTGACTTTTTCTATGTATTTTAATAAGTATTTTAATAAAAGTTCAGATATTTTTGCAGTTTGAAAACATTAAAACCCCTAGGTTGCACAAGATCTCTAGCTAGTGTGAATTTCTGCAGCTTAACTGAAGATGACTTAACAAAGCTTCATGGTTCTTAAAAAAAGTCTCTTTGAAGTCTGAAATGCGCAATATGCTAAATGGATTTTGCTACTGGAAACAGATTGTGTGTTACATTGGAATTTAAATAGCTTATTTATAAACAGTATGATATTTTTCATAAAGAACACAATTTTTAGAAAACGGTATCTCACATGGAGGGGCTAGTATTCAATGGACTGTTCAGTTTGAACAATTTTTTGGTTAAAAAGCTGAAAAGTATGATTTTTTTTTTTTTATGGAGCATCTCACGGTCAAATCTGTTGGGACTACACCAGATATCCAGGTCATTGCTGTTACTTTAAGGGTGTTGAATTAATTTCTTTCAAACAATACATTAAAGTCAACTGCCCTCGTATTTGATATTCAGCCTGAAGTCAATATGCCTGAGGAAAGCCTTATACAAAATAATCCAACTCCTCTTCCCCATGATGTAGGAAAACATTCTAAGTACGGGTTTATGCTGTCCCTTGTTCAGCAGAGCTTTAAGCACTTGCTTGAAGTGCTGGTATCCTTCAGTGACACTTCAGCCTGTGCTTTTTAGTAGAAATACATTGTACATAGGCCCAGCTGTATATAAAACATCTCGTTTTGTTAGGCTCATGGTTTAGCAGAAGCATTGACTTTAAATGATGCTTCAAGCTGTAAATTTTCAAGAACCAGTAAATCCCAAATAATTTAGACATAAAGCTTTGTTAATCGGGTTTTCCCAGTTGGCTGACTTGAAAAATAAGTTTTGTTTTGAACCAAAACTATATTTACAGTAGTAAAAAAACCTGAACTGAATAATTTTCTCTGACTTTTTTTGAAAAAGAAAGAAAATAGGGAAAATTTTTGAAAACTAGAGAGAAGAAATTATGTAAGTGCTTTCAACATTCAAATTAGTTTTATCTAGTTCAGAGTGTAGATCTCAGACTAGCTATCCCACATTGAAGAACGCCCGAGCCACTGAGCTATGGTGTTGGTTTCCCGATTCCTTGTGGGAACAGTTTTGTTTTACACAAAGTCCTTTCATATTCACTGGACGAGGAATTTAAATAAACGTCTTCAATCTACATAGCTTAGTCACCAGGCTCATTCGCAGTCTGACACTCAGCTTCTACGATGTCAGTTAGGACACAGAGGGCATAGAAGTCAGCGTATCATTGTTAATATAGGTTGAACGTAAATAGCAAAAAAAAAGGGGGGGGGTAGAACGCCATAGACTCTAGTAATGCAAATATATTTCTACAAGACTGTTCTTTACTTGCACTTTTTTGTTTAATAATAATAAAGTGACAACAGATATTCCCCCCCCACCCCGCCCTGGCATGTTGCTTTCAATGTGGTATAGTTCCTAGAACAGGTAAGTGTTAAAATTTTAAGGACCTGTCTCTCCTGCTTCTGGACAGGTTTTGATTCCTGTATCTCTTCTAACATGCTCTGCTTTTCCTTCAGTTTGTGTTTATTCTTAGCACATTTTTATACATTCAGTTTCTATATGATTTAATGCAGCTTTACTGAACATTTGCAAGGTATTACAAAATGCAGTTCAGGATTTTATGAGATAACATCGTACCTGTTACATCATGAATAAATAAAGTATTGCTTTTCCTTTCTCGATACTTGTATCCATGATACCTGCTGTCCTGTAGAATGACAGGTGATAGAAAAAACTTAATTTTATGTAGTTTCATATTAGGAAAAGCTAAAGGAAATGATGATCTGACTTCAGTCCTCAGTTGATATGCTGATAGGTTGACGTATAAAAGTTTAAATAAAAAAAAAAATCTATATTTTCTGAAAAATGTTACTGAAAAACTGCATTACTTTAGAACCAGACTACAGATATTTGCAATTTTGTGTCAAACTTCATGGGCTCGTTGCCTTGGTTTTTATAGAGTCCTGAAAATCTTTGATTGTTTGACTTTAGCTTCTGGAAATCCTGTTTTAGTGTGAAAATAACTAAACCTTTATGTAATATAGAAATGTTAATCATGCTTTTCTGGATTCAGGAAATAACTTTACTAACTGAACTTCTGTTGTATCCTGCATTAAAAAATACTGAAGAGAATGTTCATAAATAAAGCAATTTAAATGGAGCCAAATCCTTTAGGAATAGTTTTTAGAGAAATTGGAATCTCAATTCAGATACCTACCTGATCTGGTAAAGGTGAAGACAATATTAGGAATGCATGAATTCCATTTTGTTTTTCTTCTCACCTCTAAACATATATTGCCCATAGCTTAACTTTATTGCAGGTAATTTGAAACTATTGTCTACTTTACAAGGTTTCCAGCAGCAACAGATTAGTCTAATCTGTACAGATTGATGCCTAAGAACCTTACTCTATTATCTGGCAAATACCTAAATACACCTAATGTCTCTTATAATGGAACTTGTCTCAAGTGACGGAAGTCTGACAAAGCAATTTAAGAGGAGTAGAATAGTAGCAGAATAAGAATGGCACCAGCCCTGGTATCCAGCTCTCAATTAGCAAATGTTACCAGAAGGATGATTGGTGTGAGGTACCAAGAGTGTGGCACACAGTGCTGAGGGGCAAAAAGTTTAATAGCGTAATTCCATTACTTGCTTCATCTTGACTTAGCTTATCCTTCCCAAAGTAAACACATCAACAAGTTAGAGGACGAACTCGTGACTTCATATTTATACCTACTTTGACCAGTGTGGGTTTGAATTGTGGCCATCACTTTCTCAAATACAGCTGAATCTTTTCCCATCTTAAAAAAATATTAGTCTGGCTTCACAGGATTTTCAAATCTTATACTTCCTGATAACATGCAGCTTTCTGGGCTGCCTTGGCACAGCCAGTCCAAGTAACAGCAGTGGATGAGACTCTGTCAGAAGAGGCCACCATGCATGCTGAGATCTGGTCCTGCTCCCGTGTTGCACACCTTATTTTGCAGCGTTTCTGTATGTTTGTCTACCCTTCAGAACTGTGATCAGAAAGTTTTTAGTAGTCTTGGTTCCTGTTCTGATTTAGGCTTTGTGAAGCCACAACTTCCTTTACTTCCAGCCATGCTGCTTTTTATTGGCTCCAGTGATCATTTGACCCTGTGCTAAGCTGATAAATTTACTGGGATGGTGAAAAACTGTTCTAGCTAAAAACCTGCCTAACCATAAGATTTCTCAGTCTTAATATTGTGAAGCTGTTATGCTAACATCCACCAATAGCTATGATTTAGGCTAGGCTCAGGCTAGTAATGGGCTTCTGTTATTGACTGTAATGGCACTTAAACATTCCAGTAGTGCTTTCCTGAACTAGGTCCACTGCCTGTGACCCTAATCAAGATGCTGGGCTGCATAATTATTTGTTTAAAATTCATGTTCTTCTCTTAATTACTGTGTCCCTAAATTATTTTTTTTTTTCTAACCACAAGCTTCAGCAATGCCCAATGCTGTCCAGAAGACTAACTATGCTCATGGTCTCAAAGCAGTTTCAAATTGATTTCTACCGAAGGGCCGATGCTTCCAGAGTTCCATTGTAATGTTATTACTTGCAGCATACATAAAAGTACAGTTTGAAAATTAGTCTTTAAATTACCAATGTTAGCATTGAAAACCCAGATCTAGAACACCACTCATTGAATTGCCATTTAAAACTTTGAATTTACAGTTATTCAGTGTATCAAGTCTGTGCTTACAAATAGCAAGCTTGCACACCAGCAAACTGTACGTTGTAGTTTCGCTGGTGTGCATGGGTACATCTACTTTTTGCTCATTGTTCAAAGTTTAATATTGAAAGTACACCTAAAGCAATGAGACCCATGACTTTTTATAGATGTATGTGAGAAAAATCATAACATTATTAAAAGGAAATGTGGCTTTAAAAATCACCCAGCATTTACGTAACTGGATTTAAACAAAAGATTTCCACAAAAGTAGCATGGAATCAGTTGCAAACACCTTTGGTTTACCTAACATGAAATTAAGGTAAATTTCAGCAGTTGAGATTAACTCTCAGGGTTAACCCGTAATCTTAAAATGAAAGCTTTTAGGAATTGGTTGCAAAATATGATTTTTTTTATAATTATTCTCTGGATTGACTGCATTTCCCTGTCAATTATTAGGTTTATGCTTTTTGTCCCTGCATTTTAAAGGACTTAACGGTACATAGTTGGATGGGAAATACAAGATGTTTTATTTTCAAAAACACTTGTGAACACTGGGGATTGACTTAGATTATTATTTCATGTCCTGTTATTCGTGCCATGGATTCATCATGACTCAAAATTATAGTCTGTTACTTTTATTAAAGCTATTTAGAATATCTCATATACTTACTTGATAATGGAACAGTAAAAAGATGAAGTAGTAATAGTCATTATGTGAGGAGGAGCTGGGGCTGTTTAGTGGGGGTTGTGCGGTGGGAAGGATCCCATCTGATTGCATTACAAAGGAAGTTCACTCGATCATAATGAGCAAACAGGATTGTTAGGGAGAGGAATCTAGGGCTGTTGAAGAGCAGTCAGCTCTAGATTCCTTTGTGGGGGAATAGTCCCTTGACTTGCATGACATGAAGGGGAAAGGGTTAGACAGAATATGTGGATGACCAATCTTTCTGTTTTGGGCACCCAAAGCTGATGTTGGCATGGGCCAGCAGTATTTTCTTAGACCAAGTAAGGAGAGTCTCAGAAAGCATGAAGTGCTGTGTTAGCATGGCATAGAATTAGCACTGCAGTTTTGCTTTCTTAGATTGACTAGCAAAATAGAAAACCAATTGTGTATTTGTTGAGTTCAGAAGAAGCAATACATTGAATTTCTTCTAATACCTGTTTTTTGCAGGATGTTGTTTATTAGCAATAAGGTAAGAACATGATTAGAAATGCTTAGGGATATACAGGCTTTAGTGTAGTTGTGGTGTTAATTGCTGATGACTTTCATGCCGCCACATACGAATGTGGTATGGTGCTGGTATTACAGTGCTAGAACACATGGTGCATTGCCTATGCCTTAATAAAAAAAAAATATGCAAACCAACAACAAAATAGTGAAACAATAGATTTTCCAAGTGTGTTTTGAGCCATGCTGCAAATCCGTTGGTGTAAAGTCTAGTGCCTTTCGCAAACAGAATACATTTGTTGATTCAAACAGGGCACAAGTAATGCTTTGGATACCAATTTTCAAGCACAGTAATTTGGCTTGGGATGTTGTGAGGATCTGTATGTGTGGCCTGTAAATATACCATACCTGGATTGGGAGGGAAACACGTTTTCCTTCTTTTTGGATTTGCAGTCCAATATTTTGGTTTTCTTAGCTCTTAAACCGGATTTTTTTGGTTTTCTTAATCTTAAACCCAATGAGTATAGTTTATCACTCTTTTCCTTAATCTTGTAGGATTTGGAGTGAAAAGGACAAAAATTAGCTGGTGGTTTAAGATAGTCCCCTTCATTACAAGTTATCTGTGTTATTAGTCTTGTTATTAATCCCCATAAAATATTGGATGTTTGCATATGTAAGCATGTGTTTCAAATTTACTGTGATTTTTTTTTTTAAAAAAAAGGTAATCT
Source organism: Falco punctatus (assembly GCF_963210335.1). Classification (NCBI taxonomy): domain Eukaryota; kingdom Metazoa; phylum Chordata; class Aves; order Falconiformes; family Falconidae; genus Falco; species Falco punctatus. Next base: position 10,462,650 of record NC_137583.1, on the reverse strand, counting down.
GTAATGTTGCACCAACTTAGTTAGTTACCTTCTTTTTTTCTAATCCTTTCTTGCTCTTTTCACACTGAATTTTTATTTTACTGCTTCTGAGCTGATAAGTGCCGGTCCACAGTGTCTAGATTCTGGGGCAGTCTTTTGTCTATGTATAACCAAATTATGTTTTCTTTATAAAATGAAAATTATTATGACTCTTTAATGATACATTTCACACGCTATTAATATTTAGAGTTGTATTTTATCATAGTAATGTGCTAAAATATCTTGGGATTCAGTTTCTATGAATGATGCCAGATTAAGGAAACTAAGATAGCACATAAAATATTCTGCATTAAAGGTTGTTGGTTATATATTGGTTGCATCTTAAACACTTTGCTTTTTCATATTAAATTAGATGTTAAAACCATAAATCTTGAAACAGTGATAACAGTCTGTATTGGCAATGCTTAATAAAATGCTGAGCTGCTTTTGCCCTCTTGTGGCTAAATTTTATAATTTTAGTCCTACATGCTCCTGAATCAGAGTAAAATCTTCAGTCATGAATTAGGCTGCTGGTAGTCAGAATGTCAGCAGGTGACTACCTATTTTCATGGTTGTACAAACTTATGTGTGACCAAATTTATATTGTACATGCATAAAAATGCTTGATGTTGGGCAGGATTTTCAACAGTGCTGAGTGGTCAATGCTGAACTGAACCTAGTGAAAAATCAGTGGGTGCTTAATATTTTTGATGTCTGAACATTTATTAATAATTAGTTACTAGCTTAAGAATTCAGTTTTGGGCAGCCAACCTTTTAAAATCTTGCCTCTAACTTAATTCAGGCTGCTTTCTTGAGTACAGGTTTTTAAGACTACCCAGCATAGTTAATTTATGGTAACAGAATCTTTTTACATTCCAGAAAGCATTTGACAAAGTGGCCAGTAATCCTAAAAAATCCTGCCCTTATAGTGTAAAAGTTAGAATGACTTCTGGTACAATATTTGCCGATACAATTCTCCTGTGATAATAAGGACAATGTTGACAACACAAAGGTTTACCATGTAGAAACACTTTATCGCCACCAGACCTTTCATTTATCATTGTTTTATGACATTAGAAAGATAAGAAATGACTTTGTGCTGTTTAAATACTCGGCATTTCTTGACAGTTTGTCTTGCATTTCAAAATATGCAATCAGTGTAAGATATTAAGAAGTGTGATAATACCCACTTTAATTCCACTCTTGATTATAATATTTCTAAGTTACCAGATAGGTATTTGGATATGAGGCATTTAGTGAAATGTAATTCTCACACTTCAGAGTTGGAACAGCATCTCATTCTGTGCTACAGGATGTGGGTATCTGAGAATATAATTGCACATTGCTTTAATTAATTATGACAGAGAAAGGAAGCCATAGGGAAGGGAAGCATTCTATTGAGGCATCAGCATTGCCCTCAATGCAGTTGGTAATGGCAAGATATTTTTGAGAAACATTAGTTAGGTGGAAGACCTTTGTTTGTAGACATTGTTGTGTAAATGAGAAAACTGATCCAATCTTTCCATTCTTTCCTCTGTAAGAGTATAGTCCTGGGGCAGTAAGTTTTATCACTAATTACAATTTAGTAGGACTGGTGTTCTCTCAGTGATTGTTACAATTATCATCTAAATAGAAATAATATCTATTGTAATTCACCACATTAACATGCATTGACTTTCTACATAAGTATTAACAAATCTTGTTAATTGTGTTCAATCAGTTTATTATATCTGCATATTTGTCTTACTTTTGCCAAAAGTAAGGAGCAAACTCAATCCTGATATCCAACTGGTTCAAATTTTTGTTTTAAAGTAATGTGCCAAACTGTAGAGAAAAAGAAACTTGAGTCTGTTTGAGAGGTAGGGCTGCCAGCAACAATTGTCATTTATAACAGCGGCCTTCCTCTTTTTTTTTTTTAAGCTCAGTCTTGGAGAAGTCTTGCTGTGGATTCCTTAGTAAATCTGCTACAAAATGTTTTAAAATTCTTCTCTGACATATTATTGTTTATCTATCATATAAACAAAGACTGCAATTTCCATATGATTCCAGCCTTCGTATTTTCTTTTTTTTTGTATATTTCCCTTAGTGGGAGTAGAATGAAGTGCTATCGACGAAGTGATTTTCAATCTTCTTCCATAATAGTTGCACAACAGTAAGTTTTTTTAATTTTATTTTTCCAGTTATGTTCCTATTGTTCTGTAACCATATCTGTTACTAGTGTCTCTGTGCATTTTTAATTACAGAAATCTTCAAAACATTTTCTTTAGCCTTAATTACCCTTAGCTTTTGGCCTCGAATAACAAATGATGTCATCCTGAAGTGCTTGAGCAAATAGTTCTCTGTTAAATGGGAAAGGGTTTAAGGCAGGTTATGCTCAGTGAGGGGTCCCTTAGTGTTCTAGGATTAATTTTGCAGACATTGCCACAGGATCCTGTTGAATTTCAGAATAGACTGTTAAATCAGGTTAGGCTTGTTCCCTCTGCCCCCCGCCCCTGAATTTCCCTGCAGAAGGAAAATCACAAGCTGTCTGGATAGAAAGTATTGTGCTGCAATAAGAAAGGATAGAGATTAGAAGTAAAACTGAGAAACTTTTGTATAAATGTCACTTTATTAACACTTCTAGCATTCGTTCAAGCAGCATTGTGGGGATCTTGATTTGCATTTTTTAATAGTAGATTGAGATGAAATGCCTATATTGCTGAAAAATATTTTTAAATTTAATATTAAAAGTTATTCAATAATTGCTAAAGAATAAAACATACATAAGTTTGGGGATACAGTTGTTGGTCTGGAATATTTCAAGTTCAACAAAATTTTTATTGAAAAATGATGCTTCTGTGCGATTTTTAGCTTTCTTTGCATCACAAATCTACTTTTCTCTAAAAGTGCAGTTTCGTATTACACCTAATCCTGTGTAACAGAAGACTGTCGCTGAAAGATGTGATCCTGCCCTGCTCCCGCTTTTCTCAGAAATGACATGTGGCCACAGAGTAAGTCAATTCAGCATGCTTTCGGAGCAGGGAGGAGTGCATTTGGTGGCTCACCAGTAAGCTGAATCCTCTCAGAGAGCTGAGCTGTCTGTTCCTTTATTATATTCATATGAGTAAACCAGATGCAAAACTAAACAAATACAGGGAGTTGACATTGGACTGCAACATTCTCTAACAGCAGAACAAGCTGTCCTGTATACAGTACAGAGAACTGTGAGGTCTGGGGAGTGGTAATATTATATGACGATATCATTAATAAATTGGTATTTTGATAGTGATCAGAGGTAATTGTCATATAATGACTGGTTTACTTCAGTCAGTTTCTTTTCACCATAACTTTTACATCTGATGCTAACTTGAGCCTTTAGAATATAGGACTAAGACTTCCTTGGTCATTAAGTGCAATTTCCTGTAGAAGACATTAAGTCATCCAGAAAGGTCACAAGACCATTCACTCCCTACTCTCTGAACTCTACAAGCCTCAAAACATCCCCAAATACCTGAAGACAGACTTGAAATTTTAAAGGAAAAACCTCAAACATGACAGTGCGACATAAAATGTGAGCAGAAGAGAAATACTACTGCCAGTACACTCGAGGGGATTCTGTAAGCTCTAGTTTATTCAGCATTAAGGGCTGGATGCTCAATTTCAGGACTTGCTGCAAAGCATCTGGGTATAGAAGTGGTGGCTGCCAGTGTCAAAGCAGAATTCATGCATCTAATTCCACTTTCAAGTCCCATCTGGACGCAGCAGCCCCTACTCCAGAAATGCAGATAAATGTTTGGACGCAGTGGGAGGCAGCTGGCTGCCAGGACCGCATGCTGTGCTCTTTGCCACTCGTGAGACAGAAGCAGCCAGTTGGATGGGATTGTTCTGGAGGCTGGATCTGGGCTCCATGGCCCACACCATTTTAAGCACCCATTGGTAATGTCTGGATGACCTTAGGAAGTAGGCTGTGTGTCTGTAGAAAGCAGCAAATTAAAACCAAAAAGCGCTACACCCAGGGGTCTTCCTGTCTTATGAGGGGGCAGAGTCTTTCCTGACTCCAAATCTAATTATTGGTTTAGCCTTGAGCAGTTTGCAAGACATAACAGCAGGCATCTTTATCACTCTGTGCTTATATTTCCCTGTCTATAAAGTGGGATTACTAATACAGATTTTCCTTTCAGAACTCTGTTTTTCATGAATCTTTGGCACATTTCTTAAGACCTAGTGATTTAAAAGTTGCCTTGAATAAGGTAAGTATTGATAACAATTGATGGATTTGATTAAAATTTCAATTCAATTGTACTGCCTGGGATCACTGTCTTATTTACCACTGAACTTAGCCAGATCTTTTAAAACTATGGCCTGTTATAATACGGAAGATTCCATCAGAGTAGAATTTTTGGGATCCTTGACACTGGAGGGAATGTTCATGACCTTGCTGAGGGTGTCCACATCCATTTCACACTTTATAATTTTATTCTTAGGTTTGATACTGGAAGATCTTTGTTCCTCCCTTTTTATGCTAGATGTTCATTCCTTAGGTAAACCATGGCCATGTAAGTGGGACATTTCAGTAAGCAGTTATTTTCAAAAGATCTGGTTTTCTGCCTTCCAGTATCTGCCAGATGAAGTTCCAGACTGCAGGCTTTCTGTTCTGGAATCTCATTTGTGCTTTTATGGAGAGTGAGGTGAATCTTCGTGATTCCAGACCTGCAAGAGGTTTCAGAGATACTACTGACCTTTTAGTGTACCGTCTGCTTGCTTCACTGTAGCTTATCCTCATTTCCTAACAGTGGGTGGTGTTTATAACGAGTGTGATATTGCAATAGTCATGATTGACTAAACTGAATATTTCTACAAACCTGATGCATGCTTTCTGGCCCAAAAGTGAGCCATTTTCATAACTCCGTTTGCAGTCAAGGTCAGTTTCTGTTGGGAGAGATTTCAGTGCTAGAAATCTGAAGTATGGACGGAGCATACAACTTCCAAGTCCTAGTCTAAGAACGAATTTTTGCTGAGCGATAGAAAATTTCAGTAGGGAATTTTTAACCATATTATCAGAACTTTTTATTACATAAGTATTCCTGTTTTTATAGGAACTGCTGAGTTCTCACTGTTCCCTCCATCTGGGGACAGCTGCTCAGAAATGGGAAGAAAAAAATAGTATGGTTTTTAGCTTTAGGCAAGAAGGTGGAGTGGCAACCAAAACCAGCTGTAGAATGAATGATATTGATACCCATGACTTTTGGATATTACGTGTTCTATACTATTTGGAAACAAGAGATTGTTGTAAAAAGGACAAAAGAGCCTATAGAAAAGTAGAGTCCCCACAGCCACTTTTGCCCTTATGTTAGCTAGCAGCATGTTGGAGAATCTAGCTAAAAACATTACTGCTGTCATTTGATTCCCATCTCTCCCCTACCCCTTTCCACAAAAGATTTCACTGGAAATTGTTCTAAATGCATATGAATAAATGAAATAATTCTGTATTCAGTCAGTTCATTCATGTTAGTGAGCTGGATGTGGTGGCAGTATGGATGTTTTTTTTTCAGATGTGTCATTTTGTTTAGTCAACAATGCTGATTTTGTCAGATGGCATCTTTGCTTTGTGCTAATAATGAGTTTGAGGTCTTAGTAAGTAAGACTAATCATTTTGCTGCTTTCTGGGTACTGCCAGTGCAATAATCAATGGAAGATAAGGGGGTTTCAGTTATCTTGCTACCTAGGAAATGTCACTGTTCATTCTGTGCCTTTGTTTATATTAATTGTAGGCTAATGCATCAATATGACAGATAATGCTAGTTTTCCTCTTAGTTCTCACTTCAGCTATTCAGTTTCTGCAGCAGTCTAGATCCCTGTTAACAGGAAATGCCAAACAGATTTCCCCATAGTTTAGAAGGAGATCTGTTTGCAGGTCAATGGAGATGCGTTCAACAGGGAGTCGTTGCTTGTCATAGGTGGTTATGGGCAGCAGAGGTGATCCTGTCCTGTAAGTAAATTGTATCTGTGTCTTCCTTTCTCTAGCCAGGATATTGTGTTGCTTTATGTCCTTTGTAATTCATTAAAAGGGCTAGTTATTTACAGTTTTTATACAGCCTGAGTTGATTGAAAAAAAAAAAAAAAAGGCTTATATAGTTTTCAAGCCTGTCTGGTCACTTCTGAGTAATGCAAGGAGAAAGTAGATCAAGAATATCCAGATAGAAGTGTAAGGTGTACCGTGAAAAAACATGTGCTAAACTTTAATTCTGGTCTGGGATATACTTGACCTTAGGAAACATCTAGTCATAAAATGGGTGAAATTCCACCTATAGAATGAGTAGTCTTACTACTCCCTTTTTCAGAATTCCAGCCTGCAGGGGAAATGGAGACCAAAAGTAAGCATCATTTGTTCCCAGAGCCTTAAAAGGACTGTGGCCTAATCACCGGTTCATGCTAAAAAATGTCTAATGGCAAGAGCCCAAGTTCTGTTCGTGTCACAAGGAAGGTCTGTGGCCATCCTGAAGTCACAAACCTGTTTTCAAAGGTAACTGTGACTGCAAGAGCTGTGATTCGTCAACTTAAACAGTTTGAGTTTTATTGTACTATTTTGCCAATAGTCTCAAAGGATAGAAAACCCTATGATAGGTGTAAAACCAGTACCAGTTTTAAAATTACCAACTGGTCGTCTTTCTATTCAACTAATTGGCTTAGTGGTGGTTTTGCATACTATTTTAATCCAAACAATAATGTCTTCTACAATAAAATACTCGTGGGTTTGTCTGTTCTGTTAGGATTATGTTTTTACCCAATATTAATCATACCAACAGGATATACTAAAAATCAACGTTTTTGAAAATAATTGGAGTTAAGCCATGTGAGGTATGGTGAAACCTGAGGCTGAGCTAAAACTGAAGTTAGGACAACTTTGAGCAGACTGTTAGACCTAATGACCCTCTGAGGTCCCTTCCAAGCTGTGGTTATATACTGTGGTTCTGTGCTTCAGAGGAGCCGTGGGCTTCTGCGCCTCTTACATGACTGAGAATTTCAGGCAAGGGGTTTGTAAGTGGTGTAATTCACTGATGTATCACAGCAGCTTGCATTTGAAATTTATTAGAAATGTGATTCAGTTTCTCTTAAAGACAGATGTTTTGGTCAAAGCATGCAATACCAAAATTAACTGTAGGGACCCCAGTTGAAAAAGCTGAAATGCTTATTGCTACGTCCAACTTATGTTGCATTGCCTGCAATTGGAATTCCACTATTGTATATTCCTCCAGCTCGTCTTAGTATTTCACACATTACTCTTTAATTGTTAACTGTTTGTGATTGCGTGTTGGCCTCCGGTCCTGTTCTTGCAAAGTGCTGGAACCTGTTTGACTACGGTTCCATGACGATCAGTCCCGTTAGCCCAGCAGCACCGTGCCTTTCTCGCTTGTGAAAACCGGCAGCCCCCATCCACAGGTTCCCGCGGGCTGTGTCCCGCTCCGCAGCGCAGTGACCGGATCAGGCGCACCAGGTGGGGGCCGGGAGAGCCGCCCAGGGGCCAGCCGGCCCCGCCACCGCGCAGGACAGCCCGACAAGCCGCCGTCGCGCCCGCGGACGCGCAGGCAGAGGCAGCGGCAGGAGGGCGCCCCGCTGACCGCCATTGTCACCGCCGGCCGCGGCCGCCCGGGCCCAGGCTCGGGGCGGGCAGAGCGGCCCCCCCGCCCGCGGTTGGGGCGGCGGGGCGGGGGCGGCGGGGCCGAGCCCTGCGCCCCGGCCCGGCCGAGGCGGAGCCCCCCGCCCCCGGGCCGCGGCGCGCATGCACGGAGCGGCGGCAGCGGCAGCCCCCCGCCCCCGGTGCCGCTGGCTGCCTGCGCTGCGGCGCTGCCGGGCTCGCTGCGGACCATGGCAGCAGGGCTGCGGCTCGCCTCCTGCCTCTTCGCGCTCCTCGCCTGTTTCGCTGGTCACCGGCTCGCCGGAGGAGCCGGCGGCAGGAGGGGGGCGGCGGCCGATGCGTGCGGAGGGCGGGTGAGTAGGGCAAAGTGCTGCCGCTGGCTCCCCTCGCAAGGCGGGCGCCTCCGTGGAGCGGGGCGGGTTGCGGCCGGCGCTGCGTGCGGGAGCTGCGGGCGTGGAGCCGCGCAGGTGGTGCGGGCGCGGGGTGCCCCGCAGGGAACTTCGTCCCCTGTAGCTGATTACGTCGCTCCAGGGCTCCGCACCTGGCAGTTAATTTGCGGCCGGGAGCCGGGAGGGAGGGTGGCACTTCCCGGGCAGGCACGTTTGCTGGGCTCTCGCCTGGGGGAGGGAGGCAGCCCGTAGCCACCGGGTGTGAAGAAGTCACTCAACAGGTCCTCCACTGCCAGCGCTCTGCCTTCCTTAGCTCGACCTGTGCTGCCAGAAGGATAAAAGCCATCGCTTGGGCTTTGTTATTTTAATGATTCGAGGCCGGCTTGGGGTCTTAGCTTCGGGCCTGATCGTTATACAGAGGATGTAGGAAATTTACGGGAGGGGGAAGGCGGGAGGAAGGTGATAAACGTTTTGTTGCTGGTCTTTGTCTTTTGTCCCTGTTTCTGGTGTGTTTTGCTGTCAGACTTGATTGCTTTTCCTTTTTTTGATATTTTAAAATAACTTTGGGGTTGCGTGGTGTGTGTTTTGTTGTTTCGGCTGGTGTCTGGTCCCAAATGTGGCTGGAGCGTGGTGAGCCAGGAGGGCTGGAGGGAGCACAACTGACTTTCATTGCTTTTCCTTTTTGTTAGGCTGTCACTAAGGATTTTCTTGGTTTCAGATCAGATCCTTTGAGAACGTTCCTGCGACACACGGTTCACAAGTTTGTAGGGCACGGTTTAGAAAGGCGAAAGCATTGGGAAGTGTGTTAAAGAAGAGTGTGGAAAAACAAACTTCAAACCCTGGTAAAGCTTAAGACCTAGATCTTTGTGTTGGATGGGACTGATGAACGTTTAAACTCCCCGATTAGGTGGTTTTGGTTTTTTTTTAACTGAGAAATAGGAATAAAATGTTTTGGCTCAGTATGTCTATTGTATTTTTCACCAGAGGTAGGCAGGATACTCTACAGGCTTATAACGACCACTGTGTATGTTTCTGTCAAGTTTTGCATCAGCTATTAAGTAAACAATCACTACTAAAAGTCATAACCATTGATCAGTGTATTTTGATGTTTTTAGAAATATGCAGATGCAGTTTGTATCTGATTTATTTTTGATTTCATAATTCATGTCATTGTATCAAACCTGAATGTAAAACAGTAATTATTTTAATATAATTTTTTTGACTGGCTTATAGATCAGTAAAAATTAATGTCTTTCCAATTACCATAAAACCCCCTTTGTCTTTATTGCTCACAGCAGATGTAATATTCTAGCTTGTTATAATAAAAACAGAAACTAGTACAATTTTTTATCTTCAGCTTCAAATTCAGACTTCCCTAGCCAATTTATTAGCTATTTTGTCTGATTGCTTAGTAATAATTTCATAGCCTGATTTTGTAATATCAGCCTTGCTTGTGTTTGCTGCATAATCCAGGCAGGGCAGCATTTATTAGAGTAATGACTGCAGGATGATGCCCATTGTCTCAGTTTTGTGGTATTTATCTTGGTCTGCATGTAAGTTTTGAGTAGACTTGACATACTATTAAATGACTGATGGCCCCTCTAACACATTGTCTGCTCTGGAACAGGGTTGCCTTTGAAGTAGTACCCTGTAGGAAGTAAAGAGACTATTTGCTCTATTAAAATTCCTTGGTATTTCCTCTGTTTAACCACAGGCCACTTCCCCTCTGCTGCTCTAAACACTGCAGGGACACTGACTGATTGAAAAGACACAAGCCCTGAAGTAATTGTAGCCTATTCAAATAGATATTCTTATTGCAGGTTATTTGTAAGTAATGTCTAATTTTAATATATGTTAAGGGAATGGATAAATCTAGACATTTTTACTTTCTCTGTATGGAATGTTAGGATTGCATGAAATGAAGCAGTTGAATTGAGGTAATTCTCAATGGCATAAATAGTCTAGAAAAATATCAGTTAACTTTTAATAGTTCTTTAAGGAGAAATAAAATGTAGATAGCTGGGTGTTTGTACATTTAGATACATACATGCTGGAGATTTTCCTCTGCTAAAAAAAAAATGTGTGGTGTGCTTTCCGCCCTGGTGAATCATTTTTATTGTTTTGAGTGTTACTTTTGAAAATCTGCATTCCATCTTGGTACATTTATAATAAGTAACGCTCCTTTTCCTTTCACTCTACAAAATACAATTTTAATTTTCCTCAGTATTTTGTGGGAGTAAAAGCTTCACTTGATGAGGACGTATTAGTGGACTATGGCTAAAAGATTGTGGTAAAGAAGTATTCAATACTTCAATTCACAGCTTCTGAAATTATTCTTAATAGCTAATATTTTCAAAAGTAAAGTCTTTAGATGTGATTTTCCCCCTTCCCCCCAACTTCCATCGCAAAAATACATACCTGTATTAATTGCCTTCTCTAGTAATACTCTGGCATTTGTCTTGCAAGCTCAATATATGTCTGCAGCAGGAAAGCAGTTAATATGAGGATGAGTAACATTACTGTTGTTAAGTATTATCAGTGATTTCAGTGAGTCCAGGATTTTAGAATTTGGATTGACTGCTAAGTCTGGGATTTCTTTCATTGATGTTTAACAGAAATTTTAACGTTTTCCTACACTTAATGTTATTTCAGATTAAGGTAGAATGTCTGCTTGAGGCACAGTAGTGTTGCAACGTAGCTTTCCGTGTGAATGGTCTTACTACATCATATGCATACCTTTATCCAGGAAAAATAAGTTGGGGAAGGGCCTCTTTTAATCTAGAATAAGTATGTCCACGTGGGGAGCTATTCTGGAAAAGTAACCTCTCCATTTTTTTTCATATTATAAACAAGCCATGAGGTATACGGAGACAACAGACTTGGGCTCTGATGATGATTTGAATATATTTCAGATTCATTTATTCGGTGTTAAACACATGAGTAACTTTACTCTCAAGTTGTTTTGTAGATTCTAATGGAACTACACACATGAGTAACTTTTTTCATATGTTTAATTCCTCTGAAGTTCCTGGCAGTGAATCGTGTTCGGTATAAAGCTTAAATTTAATGAGACTGTATGATGAGAAAGAATAAATAATACAGCATTTTAGCAACCCACCCCCCCCCAGCCCCTTGTTAGCAGAGAGTTGTACCTTCCTTTGCTGTGCTAAGCAAAGCTTATTAGGCGTACTAGGGGTCTCTGTTCCCGTGCATTCTCCCCTGAAACTCCTCCTGTGCCATCTTCTATGCTCTTTATTTGTGGAGATTTCTATTTCCTTTTCTCTTTCATAGCAGAGACTCTGAAAATCCCCATTTCCTACCATTCCACTGTCAGGAGCTCTGCCTGTCTCTTTATTCTTTAGGCTCATGCTGCTGTGTCCTTAGATTTATCTCCTCAAGCATCCTTCCCAACACACACTCATTCTTCTCCACAGCTAGGATTTTTCTAAGTACAGAGCTAGGTCATACTGAAATTATTTTCCCAGCTAAATATATGTTTTGGGAACTTTATTTAGGAGCTTGAATACCATCTGAAATGGTAAGAAAGAATTCACCAGGATTTAAATTCCTCCGCTTATTTCTTAATATTTTTTAACAGCTAAAAAAAAGGTGTTTTTTTTTCTTGCAGAGTATTTAAAAATTTTAAAGGGTATTGAGCAGAAGACAGAGCCAAGATGAAGCATGGTGGAAGGTGTCAGTGTTTGTCATCAGGGGGTTCTTTAATCTATAGACAGTTCCAGAGTTGCTTGAAAGCTCTGCAGACCGGATGCCAGCGGTTCTGTATCCTCCATTTTTTCTGAATTCTTAGAACCAATAGATTTCTCTTCACTGGTGCACACAACAATGTGATAGCATTTTAGAATTGATTAGACGTGTCATTTAAAGCTTAGTGCATTCTCTGATTAGATATAATGCAACATGTTGAGTGCAAGGCTTTGCAAGCATGGTCAGTCATGCAGGTAGGCATCTGCATTACTTTTGTTTAGCTTAGAATTTGGCTTCAAGATCACTCCAGGGTTGGGTTGGGGTTATTTTGAGTTTCATTTATCGAGTAATGTAGCAGAGAATGTGACCCCATTTCTACTGCAGTGTCAAAAAGTGTTGATGATTTGCCTGTTTATAGGACTGCCTATTTAAGTTAATTTAAAAATGCTCTAATATGTTAGTGTTTAAATAGGCAGATGAATGTTTCCTGGGGAACGATGTGGTTCTGCAGTTTAAATGCTTTGTTTTCAGAATGGGCATTCAAACACACAACCTAGACAACAAAATTATGGAAACATAAGCCTGCTTATGTAATTGAAATGTAACTCTCAGTATTAAGAACAAAAATTTATATTTCCTTGTATATTTGTGTGAAATTGGGAAATTTTAATATGATGCCAATTCATAAGCTGTTGATTTAACAAGGTTTCTGCAGCTGATGTGTCTTAGGACTGTTATAGATTTCCTCAATTTCCTCTCTAGATCATGTCCCTTAGTTTAGATGTTGAACTCCATTCCCTGCTTTTAAGTGTAGTAACTACTGTATCAGACTTACTAATTTAAAAACTTGAGACACTTAAGAACAAGCCCTGCTTTAATAGATTAATACTTTATAGTTCACTGGTGAGAAGATGTTAAGCAGTCATGATTAGACAATACTAACTTTTCTTTAGTTCATTATTTGGTAACGTTAATATAACATGGATGTTGCTTAATTAAAACTGCAACATTTAAAGGGTGTTTAATAAGGACCAGATGTCTTTTCTAGCAGATCAGTCTAAAGATGATGAAACAAAGCTTTGATGTGAACCTGCCTGCTTAATTCTGCTCAGAGGCTGAATTTTACCTGTAAATTTAGCATGTTTTTTTTTAGAAGCAAACAAGGTAAGGGGAGTGGGAAGCATTACTAGAGAATTGTTAAGCTTGAATACCATTTTTAGTTTTTAAAAGTAAAACTATGTTTTATTTTTAAAGTGTATTGCTTTGGTTTTATGTGTACTGCTACCAGTATAATGAAGTGTATTTGAAATAGAGTTTTTTCTGAAACTTTAGGCAAATGCTGGTGTTTCTATACCACGTGTTGTTTTTACATTTCAAAATGTACATCACGCATAAATACATCACACCTAAAAAAACCACATTAAAGTTATATCAAATACCTGGGTGTTTATTTGTTATTTCCTTCTCCCTGTATTAATTCTGAAAAATTATTTTATGGAAGTGCAAGTTACAGTGACTTAAAACAAGGAAGTATGGCTAGATCAGTGCATATTAAGTAGTTAATTTCAGATTATGGTAATGTGAGACTTTCTTTAAGGATCAAAATTTAAATGCAAATTTGAAAAAGGATTTTATCCTTTTATCCATGTAGTATTTTGCAATTGTTACATTTTCCAGCTATTTTTGTCTCTTCCAGCTCTCCTCAATAGGAGTCACCCATATTGACATCCAGAACTTCTACATGATTTTCTCATGAAGACTTGAGCGAGATATTTACTTACTAAAATAGTGAATACAGGCTTATGGCACTAATGGATAGACCCATTTCTGTAGTTTTACTGCAATATTTAACAGAAACATATATATTATCACTCTGATTATCCAAAATTCTTCCAGTCAAGCCAGGGTATAGATGTGTATTTTAACATGATTGAACCTGTTGTACTTAATACATTTTACTTTCAACATCATATCTAAAGACATAATTTCTGGATTTTAAAAAAGTATCGCTGACCTCCATGGATTGGAGAAGATGCCCCTTATCAAATGGGTGTACTGGTATAAAACAAGCAGATGTAATTTTTGGAAGTGAGTCAAACTGTGTAGACAGTGATTAAGGAACCGAGGAAAGTACGGTTAAGAAGTATTTCCTATTAAACTTCATTGGCTGTCCAGTTTTCTCTAGATCTATGTATACCAAGTGTTCTATCTTAAAAATTACTTCTTGTTTGCCACCAAAACTCAGAAAGCTATCAGTACACATAATAAATATGTAAATTTTTAATACTGTATTTTCCAAAGTTCATACTTCACCATTTCAGATTCTTAACTGGTTTTGGTTTTAGCCTATCATCAGTGTTTTCACATCTGGCTTAAAAACACTTTGAACACAGACTTTCTTGGTTGGTCATGTGTCTTGGTAAGGGCCTGAGTTATGTTTTTGAAAAGGGCTTGGGGTAACCAGCTTCATGGTGAAGATGCATCTGACGACTCTGATTCGGTGTTTTTTGCGAAGTCTTCTAGTAACACCAGCTTTGAGTGGGCCTCTTACAAATTGCTTCAGTTGCCACCCAAGCTCTGAAGGCAAGCTGAGACCTGGTGTGTTAACCCCTCTGTTCATGGGGCCTGTCCTGTTTGGTGGTATCAAATACCCCTGGGAGATACTGTCCCAAATGCACTGTTCCTTGGCTGAAGAACAGCAGGGGGCTTCTGGTCACTTTGCGGTGTGACAGCAATGAAGAATGTGATTCTCAGGAAACTAACTTACTGTGATTTAATAGTACCTCAGAGAAATTGTTGGAAGTGAGTTTAGCCAGAGCCCATCTAGTAGAATGAGCACTAAAAAATGAAATACTTAGGACAAGGCAAGGTGGAGCAGGTGTCAGCCCAGCAGTAACTGTCAGTTGTACCTGTGCAGGGTTTGACTAAATTCTCATCCCTGCCCAAAGTACAGTCTTTAGACTTTTGAACAGAACCAAGCTGGAGGCAGAAGAGATTGAAACAGCACGGGGAAGGGGGGAGCTTGTCATGGTAAAAACAGAACAAGATGAGGCTCAGCTGATCATCTTGGAATAAGTTCTAGGGCAGGTTGCATGGCCAGGTCAACTAGAGGATGTTCTAAGAACAAATTTCAGCTATTAGTTTTGAAACAAACCCCAACAAGCCCAACACATGTAAAGAACTCGCAGAGGAAGCGTCATAGAAGCAAATTCCAGACCAAGATAAGGAAAACTGCAGATTAACAAGAAGGTTTTTGTGTTAATGACAATGTTTTAAAATATAAGCAATAGTACACAGAAGCCACATGCACAAGTCGTGTCATTATTCTAGTCCTCCTGTCACCTCTCTCCAATGTATGGATAGATTCCAAGAGCAAGAGGAAAATCAGATGTGCAGGTAGGGATTTGTTCTTTCAGAGTTTGACTTGATTGTTTATGATTAAAGCTTAGAGTAGAGGTTTAGTAAGTGTCAGCACGTGTTTCAGGAGATACTGTATTCTTTGGAATTCTGTCTCACTTGAAGGCTGTTACAGAGTTATATCACTATTGACTCCAGAGAATTGTTCCAGACATCCTGGTTGATTATTCGTTGTGCTGATAATGGTGCAGAAGCCCCACTGGTATGCCAGAATACTGCCTCTTGGTACTCTGTTCTTGGCGCATCATTCAGGTAGTAAGGGGATAGCAAAAGGAAGCTGATTTTGTGGCTAGAAAGTGTCTGCATCCTAGTTTGTAGGTATCCTGTTCAATGTTCACCCACATTTTTCTGCATCTCTTGGCTGTTGATGAAGATTTTTCACACAACTGAAACTGAAAATGCTGTGTTAGATTCTAGTAAAGGACACGTAAGTGGCTGTTCTTGTACTTTTTAGATCCCTTCCATTCTTTGGTAGGCTCTTTAGATACTAGGTGATGAATGTCTTCAAACAAGTGGGTGAATTCCTTCTGTTGGCTTAGGAAAGTAGTTTTCTGCTCCTGCCAGAGCTATCCAGGACATGAAACTGGTCTGTTCCTCCTTCAGCCTGAGTTAAACAATCCAAAGGAACCCTAGGTGAGTTCCATAATCTATAATGTTCAGGTCAAAAGAACTATGTATGAAATCCTTTTCTTAGTATGTTATCAATTATTAGGGCTGGAATCATGGCTAGCTAGCAAAATCTCTTGAATAGGTTTATGCAGAGATTTAATAAGGAGTATAACAAGGTTAAGTATCAGCCTGCAGGTGTGTGTGACACAGAATGTAGAAGGCAGGGATTTCTTTCTTTTAGATGACCAAATTTCATTTCACTGTAGGACACTGTACCTCTGAAAAGCCATCAATACCTTTTAGAAGAGGGCCATGCACTTCTAGGGCAGGTAGGAAGAAAAAGACTGATAGCTCACCTATGCATGAAAAACACATTGTTTCTGGCTACAAGGCTACAAGACAAGTGAGTAACATTTTCATTAAAGTGTCAAAATCTATCTGTATTTCGTAGGTGGATCTTGAACATACAGAATATCTGTCATAGTCATCTATTAAATGCATGTTACAATCTTTCTTCATGTTACCTCCTAAGTTTAAAGCTGTAGGTGCATGAGCAGCCTTTATTTTTCGTACTCTTATGGATTTGCTCTTGGGCTGCTATGCAGCAAGACAGTAAATCTGGTTTTGAGGCACATCACTCATGCTGCTTATTCTAATGTGCCCAAATAGACATGAGAGGTAGCTTTGTCCTAGGCGATTTCATGCTAGATCAGGTATTGTATCGCCTCTTGCAGGCCTGAAAGCATAAGGTCTGCAATGTATGTTTGGTTTAGTTTGTCAGAATGAGAATTCTGTGTCTGTGACTGATCTGAATCAAATTTGTAGAGCTTGGTGATCTGACATTGTGCAGAGGTGGCTGTGAAATGCTGACCTCTGTGTTGACAGATGCACCTTCTTGTTGGCAGCATGGAGCCTTCAAGTCAGCGGTCTTTTGAGTCTACCTGGCCTTTTCCTTTACAAATGCTGTGCAGCACATAACGTGTCGCAGTAACGCAGAGGTCATTGTAATGTCTTCAAGGGAAACGCTGTGCAAATGTGTTCTTCTATTTTCTGTAACCTTTGTATTCTGATGGTCTAACATGGAAAGTACAAGCTCCTGTGCTGGAACCCTGCGTTCACACAAGCTGTAAGGGACAGATGAGGAGATGCAAAGTTCAAAGGGCTCCAACCTAATGTGCGTACCAGCTCATAAGTTGCTACAAATGGTGGGTGTTGATACTAACAACTGGACAATATCAACTTAAATCTTGAGGTACTCACTATGTGGAGGAGGTGGTAGGACACACAGTTCTGCTTGGAGCTGCACATTCTCTGCTTAAGTGTTTCCAAAGAATGGATTTCTATCGATCAATCTATATGATTTTCTTACCTCACAAAATTGTATATAATAACCATTTCTGTGCCCACTGTAATGTGGCAGTGCTGGATTTCCCTCGTGGTTGGTGGGCAGGCTTGGATTTTAATTTCTGACCTTCCTGATGTTCTTCACTCTTGTATCAGTGGGAGGGACTAGATATTTCTGATCTTACTTCTGACTACATTCAAATCCAACCAAGCAATCAATGACTTCTCTGACTTTTTTTGTGTACGGCTGTGGGAAAATTCCTGGTTGGCTGGCTATGAATTAATGAAAATCCTTAGAATGCTTCACTAATGATAGCTCCTGTGGCTTTAAAAATGCTATTCCCTTTTTTAATTTGAGGGAGGTCACAGAGGTTTACAGAAACTAAGAAAAGAAAACTTAACATCTGGTTGTGCTCTCCTGATGACTGCTTTTGTGTGAAGAAAAGTTATGGCATTTCCTCAGCATCAAACACATTCAAGGTGATCCTTTCTAAGAACTTTTTGCAAGAATACTTCTCACTCAAACTGTGATTGCTAATTAATTTTGCTTTGTATTTTCAAATGGAGGATTTTAGTCCTCCATGGGAATCCCAAACTCATAATATTGTCACTTAAAATACGCCCTGCCTTTATAAAAGAAACTTACTTTCTTGAGTTTTTAAAGTTTTAGAACTCAAAGATTGAAACAAGCCATTTGGTTAGATTCTGGGATTCAGGAAAGGAAATGTTTTTCTGTGTTTGCATGTCCATAGTGAAGTTCAGTTTCATTTATTTGCATATAAAGTTCCAAAGAGTAATCTGATTTGTACAAGTCCCCTTTTTATGATTGTAATTTTACAGGCTAAAATAGAATTATTTTATGTTTTTTAAGTAATGCTGGTTAAAATTATATGTTGTTAGTTTAGCTGATAGGAACTCATAATAGGAGAATGTTTAGGTCCAAACAGTAAATCTTTTCAATTGTTAAAATAGAAGCTATCAGCTGCTCAGTTAAACATATGTATTCCAGGTGTGACTGGCCTGGAATCAGAAAACATAAAAAAATACAACTTCAGAGACTTTTAATAGTCACATTCTTTTTATTTTAGACAATGATTTAAACAAACTACATGCAGGCATCTATTTGTCATCTACTTGTGGAAACAACACTCCAATCTGTTTTCCTTTTAAACGTAGAATACTAATGGTTTTGTCGAGTGGTTTTGTTTTTGTTGTTTGTTGGTTTTTTTCTCTTGTTTAAAGAGCTAAAATTCTACCTGTTAAAATCAGCATCAAAACTTTGACTTCCCTTTTGATGGAATTTTGTCTTTTATACCTCAGTAGGCTTGGCGCTTTGGTATTACCTAGCACTAAAAACAGCTGGGACTGACGGCGATGCAAAAGCTGGTACTTTGCAAACTTGAAAAACAAGCTTCTTATCCGGCTGCTTCTTTGTGCATATGGGAACGTTTCTACCCTCTAAACCCGGGTGCAGGTTCAGAACACAGTTTACTTCCACAGTAACGCCCCATGTGAGGAGTTTTTGGGTGCATCTTGTCAGTGCAGGGCAGTGCTGCAGATGGTCAGGCTAACGGAGCCAGTGAGCTGAACACCAGAAGTAAGGTAACAGTGGCGGTGGGACATCGTGCTTGTGTTCATGGCTGACCCAAAGCAGAGCAGTTGCTAGTGTGGCAATTTCTGATGCTTCGGCTTTCTTGTTAATAGCTATCTTCAATCTCAGCGCTGTGTAGGTATGCCCTGGAACAACCCATATGGTGTGTTACAGACCAAGTAGGGCACTGTAAGGTTACATCTTAGTTTATGACATAGTCATACTTTACAAATAGGACCCCAGGGATAGATTTTTTAAATTATTTTTTATTTATTTATTTTGGGTACAGCTGCCCAGACAACGAAGAATTCCATCCCTTTCCCCTGTCTGAGCTACTC
The DNA here is from genome assembly GCF_963210335.1 of Falco punctatus. Taxonomy (NCBI): domain Eukaryota; kingdom Metazoa; phylum Chordata; class Aves; order Falconiformes; family Falconidae; genus Falco; species Falco punctatus. The sequence goes on along the minus strand of NC_137583.1, from coordinate 10,443,624 downwards.
AGGTGCCAGCCTGTATCTTCTGAAAGCCCTTGCTTTGCACTGCTTCATGTTCCTCCAGTTTCTACAGGGATCAATGTTATCTCTCTGTCTGGGCTTGTCCCTAATTACAGGCAGTAGTAACAAAATGAGGATGGAAGTTGGAACTGGGAAGTTGTGCAATTTACTCAGAACATAAAGACTACTCTGTCTGGATGAGCTTTAAATACAGTGTGGGAAGGAGGCATTGCTGAATCGCAGACCTTTTTAGCAAAGTTTTCAAGCTTGTGCTGGGTTTTGCCTTGAAGTCTTAGAGATACGGGGTGTGAATGTGTGATTTAAGCTTCACCCTGTAAGTGTGAGCAGATCTTTGGAAGCTTGGAGCAGGATTCTGAAAAGGAGTGGAGTGCCCTAACTCCTATTAACTTTCAATGGGATTTGTTCTCTTTTGTGGCTTAGGGTGTAGTTACATTTTATATTGACTCAGCAGTGAAGCTGGTTAGTGAAACTTTCACTCCCATATACTTCCTCCCACTTCAGTGCTGCTGCTTGCCCTTCCCTCCCCACCTGTTTTGGTGCACCTGTTTGTGAGCTGCTTTGTAAATCACATTATTAAAATAGTTTAAACTGAAAGTGTCCCTTTTTTTAAATTTTTTTTTCTTCCCCTTCTCACAACTGGGGTCATTTCAATGACATGGATAAAATGAGGTCCCCATGCAGTTATGCTAAGTATTTGTTCAGGAGTAGTGAACTACAACGTGAAAAAAGAGCCAAGGACTGGGCAGGGGAGTTGGGAAATCCATAAGCTAATTTTGTGATATTCCATGTAACTATTCAGATACTTTTAAAATTCCCACCCTTGAGGTTTGTTAATTTAGATACCTTTAAAAAAGTACCTCATCAAAAGAGTTTGAGGTTAGTATACTGAGCTTATATGAAACTTTAAAGTTGAAATTATACAAGATTTTTCATGCGAGTATTTTTTAAACGGTGAATTTTTCATAAGCAAGAAGATGATGATGTTTCAGAAATCACTTCAGCGTCTGTTGACATGCAGCCAGCGCTGTGGTGGAACACGGAGAGCACGGTAAGGCTATACAGCCCTTCCTGCCAGGAAATGAAGGGTAGCGTATCCATTTGTAACCCGAGGAGTGGAGTTTGCTATACAGCCTATAGTTTGGGAATGGAATTTGGGCAAAATTACGGCTAAAATTACAGAATGACCCACTAGGTCTTACAGAACTCTAGATCTTATCTTGCTCTGATGAAGCATCTCCCATTAGTACAGTATCTATGAACAAACTTGACAATTATGGAGTACAGTTAAGGATTATTCCCCATTATAAAGAGCTCTGATTTTATTTACTGCATCAGAATTTTATCTGAGGCCTCCTGATACTGTACTGCTTCACAAGATATATATTAACAGCCCCAAAAGAAGAAAGGGCCAGATGTACACCCTGATGCTTTTGTAATACTATCTTGTTTTGCTTTTTCTGTTGCATAATATAAAATAATTAGCTAAGATGCTTTTCAAAGAAAATCAGTAACACGATCTATTTCAAAATAGTTATGCCTTTGCTTTATTGTTTACATTTTTCCAGCAAATTATGTTGGTGGTGTTTAATAATAATAATTGTCTTTACCTTAGCTTACCTTCTGACAGGAGTAATATGTCAACAACAAAAAAAGTTAGAATAAAAAAAGACAAAGCAAACACCTAACACAGCTTGACCCATAACAGGTGAAAAGTTATTATTCCATGCTTCTTCAGAACATCGGTGGAAACAAAACCTTTATCTTTTATTCATTAGTTAGGAATAATGCAAGTTGGGATAGCTTCGGTTTCTCCATATAGTTGTATTTGTGAGAGTAATTCACTAATAATGCCATTCACTTTTGGGGTTCTCTTTCAATAAGGACCACTAGCCGTGAAATGTCATGCAGAGGTTTGGAAATGGGGCATTCAGCTCACTAAAGAATGAGTTGCAAGGGCAGAACTTGCTTTTTATTACATTCTGGCAGTAAATGTAGGAATCAAAGCCACAAAATAAGTGATAGAATAACACCCAGTATCATCTAACCGTGCTGATAGATATGAATGACTGTTGTTCAGTGTAGCCACGTTACATTTGGTATATATTTTTAAGGCATTATTAGATTCCATTCAACTGCAGAAGTTAGCCATATGTAAACTCCAGTAGTTTATTTGCATGCTTCTATGCGGAAAGTTCATATGTAGTTTTAAGTACAATACCCCCCTCGCCCCAGTATGGTTAGGTTTTGTTACAGCGGAGAAAATTATTGTTTCTGTGTTTATATTTTACAATCACATCCAAGTGTATTCCTATTGTTAGTTATCATTTATATTGGAAGTGAAACTTGCTGTTTGGATCTACTTCTTGATTTGCTACAATAATGTAATTTTATTGTAAGAGATGAAGGTTTAAACTGATAGAGTTTTATATTCTGTATTGTATTTATCTTCCTGTTCAGTGTTTTAGGATTAGCTATTTATATATTCAGTTTCTTTGCTAAAAGGAAGTCAAGTAAAAGTTTGAAATACAGGTTCAATTTAACTTTTTGATCTGTGTATTTAAATGTTGCTTATTATGTTGCGGTTCTGGCTTAAATAAGATGATTGCTAGAAGGAAACTTGTTCATGGTATTAACTTTCTGTTCAGAGACATTTTTGTTAAAGTGATTGTTTTCTATGGAAAAAGATCAGTTAGTGTGTGTAGCTCTTTAAAAATAAGAGGTTAAAGAATTACTGTAAATGTTTTTTCGAGTATTTTTGAATTCAAAAGATTTTTTTTTTATAATTTGATCAAAGTCGCATAACCTGTGGCTCTGTTTTTGTTACACATACGGATGGTCTGTGGATAACATTACATTTTTTCAGCATGAAACTGAACACTTCAAATCCCTAAAGCAGTCTCAAATTTATGGTTAATAAAAGAATTTATTGTACTGGATGTCATCTGTTATATCACTCTGGGAACAGAAACTGGCAGTGAGTGGACAGGAAATATTTCCATTTCAAATCACTTCAATCTTACGGTCTAGGGTGAAAGTGTCTGATTTCAGAGAAATCACTGTGAGTATCGATGTAATAGAAGCATTTTATTAAAGAGTATAGTATTTTTCAAATATTTCTTTTAGCTTTGTAGTATTTTGTGTAAAGATACTAATATTATTCATGTCTCGTACTTTCAGTATCGATCCCTTAACCTTTTCAAGGCAGAAGGAATAGTAGTAATATATTTTCAGATAAATATCTATATATACCAAATGAACAACAATTTGAATTATTTTACGATGCCCAGACTGCTTCAAAGCCTGACCTTTGTATTTCTAATTGATTGGTTTTTTTAAGTGTGATACGATGATTATGTTCTTCCAGCTTAATGGATTTCTTCAAGTTGTCTCCTTTTCAAAAGTGTTACGAAGTGAGATTCATGGATTGTGACTTTATTAATGGACACTTCAAGCATTCAAATTAAGTTTCTGTGTATTTTTCATATGTTAAGTAGTACTTGAACAGCTTCATTTTAAAGTATTTAAAGCATTTAAAATAATTATTTATTTTAAATGGATATGTTTATCTAAGGGACATTTTAACCAGGGGGAAGAAAGTTTTATGTTATCTTCAGCATGTTTTAACAACCTGAAGTATTTAATTTTTAATTTTCATACTGTTGTGCATTAATATGTGATTGTAAAGTTTGGTACCAGTTGTGCGCTTCCTTCTTTAAAAGATAGGTAGTGGGGTGGAAGTGGTAAATTTTTTTTTATAGATACTCTGAGGCTGATTAAAATTCATTAAATGAAAGATAGGAGGTGTTGGTTTAAGTTTTTTGGTGTAAAACAGCCTATATGGCATAATATTGAGGAAAATTATGTAATAAAAGCATATAGGAAGGAAATAGTATCATGTAGTGGCCGTGTGAACACAAATTGATAATTTTCATTTGAGTTCTTTCTCTTTAATTCTGTTTTATTTTATGCTTTGTCTAAGAGGTGGAAGGAAAAAGGAATTAATGGTAGAGTTCAAAAGGAAATAATAAAGATCTAGTATGACTGCCTTCCTTCTGTGGGCGTGTATACTTTGGTGTGACATGGGTGTGTTTGTAAATAGAGAAATTAGTTCTGAAGCTTTTTATTCATTATTTTACAGAACACTGGTAAGCAGTGAATTTTATGTGTTTCATGCCTTGGAGGATCTGGGCTGGAGTACTGAAGATCATCAGATTAGGCAGAGATTAAATAGGGTTCAGATAATACTTGCGGTATTTGTTTGATTGGTTTCTGTCCAATCATGGTAAAATTATTACACAAATCTAACTATTTACTTAAAAATAAGAGAAAGTTAATATACCTTGTGACTAAAATCAGAGCAGACGATTATTTTACCTGACTTGACACCCTGTTTCTGCTCCATTGTAATTCAGTATCTTGAACATCACCTTGTGGAAAGCTCAAGGTATTGCCACTCTAAATGTGACCTTTGTTCATCCTTAAACGTTGCACATAGTAACTTTGTAAGGGTTTTTCCGTAAGCCTCAGTAGATTATAATTGAGGTTTCAAATCATTCTTAACAAATTTATATCAGCACTTATCACCAGTTACACTGATTATACTATTAAAATAACTTAACCTCACACCTTACTACTAATCAAAACAACTCAGGCAAATAATCCACGAATTTTAACATGGCAAACTGGGCGTCTATTTTCTTTTATACTCAGCCTTAGCTCCTGTATATCAACTCTGCATTGAGTTATTTATTTAGGTGTATGGGATTTTTTCTGCTTGTGTTCCTGCAAAGCTGAAAAACAAGCCTTAATAGGGTCAAGATTTATAACTTAATTTAGGCAGTTTGGAAAAGTTTTATTATATGAGATGTAGACTAAAAAAATAATCAATTAAATCTGTGTGTAAAGCCCAAGCACTCCTCTTTTAAAGAGAGGAAGGATTAAAACTATGGATTTATTGTAAAACTTGTTAATTACTATGAATATCATCAAAGGACATGAACTCAAATCTGCATCTTATTATGCTGTGTGGTGTGTGTATGTACACAGCGTCAATGGGAGTCCTTGCTCCGAGTACTTTGCTATCTGAAATTATTTCATAGAAAACTGGAGGAAAGGAAATTGTTATCCTATTTTACATGGCCAAGGCAAAAAACTTATTAAATGACTTCCTCAAAGTTATCGATACAGGGTATGGATAAGACAAGAGATGAATGTGTGTTTCCCCAGTCTCTGAGCAGGGCGAAATCGCAAGATGATGACTCTGTTCAAAATGCAATGCAACAGGTGTATTTTCTGTTTATTTTTTAATGGTCAGTGCTTCATAAGGTGTTTCACAGAGAATTAGGTGAGAAGGAATTGAGGATGTTTTTGGTTTGGTTTGTTTTTTTTCCCCAGTCTTAAGGCTTCAGGATTGTCACTGTCCTCCTTACATGTATAAGTAACACCATGGGAACATACTGGTCTCTGACTGGACATTGTAAAATATGCCACGGTAATAATCAGTTACAGTCTCACATGCTGGCACCTAGCCTAGCCTGAGCTTTCCGGTGTTACCACAATAGAAATGCTATGCAAGAAAACAAGTCTTAGCTGATTCTGCTCCCCGCCCCCCCCCCCCCCCCCCCCCCGAACAGCTTACATGTTTGATGTAGTATTCTAAAATGATTTTTTTATTTCTGGAAATTTTAGCAAGGTAGGTGAAATTACAGTTTAGGATACCCTCTCTTCAGGTTCCCTTCACTTGTTAAGGGTTTGGTGTGGAATGAGTCTGGATCTCATTGGTGCTACTTCTGTAGAAACCAGAGGAATTTTTTCAGAGCAGCACAGCCATGGTATTTTTCCTGAGGCTAAATGCACTTTGTACCATCCCAGCATCTTGTCAGGGTAGGCGGTGAGAGAGCAGACCCATATACCAAACCTGCATGTCTACATCAGGCATTTGATTTTAGGTTTCCTGTTATTTTTCCCAAGGCGGGATTTCCTGTTGTTATTTATTAGTGTGTATGGAGGTTTATCATTTAAAAGAAAGCTGCTTTGACTGAAAACTTAAATGTTACAGATTTTCTTCACCGTAGTTTTTTTTTTTTTTTTTTAAATTGGATAATCCGATTTTAACCAATAATACAAGAACAAAAAGTGCTCCAAGTTTCTAGGAACTGGCTAAGAGCAATCCTTCATGGAAAAGATTGAGAACAAATGTACTGCAAGAGCTTAAATAGTAATTAAGCAAATGGCATCAATAAAGTACGTTAAAGCCTAAGCAGGCTGTGGTACAGGTTGTGTCAGTGTTTTAGCAGTTATCACATTTCATGTCAAGTAGCGAATTAATTAGTATGAAAATGGCAGTTCTGAACTAGCCATGTACTGTATGGATAGAATGTGTGACTTTTGCTTTGGCCTACTTTCAAAAGCAGTTAGTATGAAATACTTAGGAAAAATGCATCTTTTAAACTGTTCTACTTGTTCAAGTGTATTATAAAGTGTGATATCCATAGTGTATGACTTTTATGAACGGAAACTGAATGCAGTCAGACTGGAGTTTCAATACTACTTAAAACATTAAATCTCTATTTTTAAAATTGTATTTAGGTTCCCTTTTTTAGTAGTTAAAAACCTCATGGGACTTGATAGCACATAATGCCTAAGGAGTTTGCCAGGAAAAACGCACACATTTTCGTGGTATTATTTTTTCCAACAGTAAGATTTAGTAATACTTAATGCTTTTCAAATCCAAGTACTGAAGAGAGGTGAGCATACAGGAATATTTGAATGTGTTGTGTCTTCTCTTCATCCTTTTATCATTGTGAAAACCTCAACAATCTTGATGGCAGAAGCTATTCCGTTTAAAGAGATGGCTGAACAGCACGATTAGGGACAAAATACGTGGATTTGTAGAGTGAAAAAACTCTAGGAGAAGAAAATCAGCCTTGATGATCAGGTAAATTCTGAGGTAAACTTTACTCAAGACTGGCAGTTTTCAGAATCATTCTCAAGAATGCCTCCTCAGAAAGCTGCATTTTGGATGGTTTTATTTATATATATTTATTCCTGGCGTTGATCATCATTTGGTGGAGCTTTTCCTACTTAAATGGCTGTTAAGTGGGGAAGCTCCAGTTTGCTTGCAGAGAGGGGCCAGTATAGCTGGAATATTTGGCTTCTATTTCTTCCAGGTATCCTTCAGGTGAACCAGAAGTATTTGTGTAGCTTTGCGTCTATTTCTGATACATTCCAAATGGAGGGTTTTTTGGCTGCAGATATGATGGCTGTACTCCACAGAGGATAACCAGGAGTGTATAAATTCCCTGGCAGCTGAAGCTTTAAATCTGCAGCCACCAAATGTGTCTGCCTGTGTCTCTGAAGTTCAACCATGTGGATCATCAGTACACAGCAAGCACTGGAGCTTCTAATCCTTACCGCTGATTGTATTGCTGCTTAAGCTGTGGGAGTAATTTTCATCTTCTCTGTGGACCAGGACTAGGCGGAGGCTCTAAGAATAAATTTATTTGCTAAAAGCGCATAGTTTGGCAGTAATAATCTCTGTTTGCATGCTTGTTTGGGGGACATGGAAGTAACAATGGGTAGCAGTGAAGGAACCAAAGCCCGTACCTTTAACACGAAGGAAGGGCAGCGTAACTGAGACTTGCTGTTTCTAACTCTGCAGGAAGTCAGTTTATGCAGCTTGTCCATTAACTTGGTGAAAAGAAGAAAGGGAGGAATACTGGATTGCTTCCTAGGGGCAGATTCAGAGGGGGAAGGTAATTTATTTTATTAGCATAGTTGATGTACAAGAACTCTCACTTTTGACCAAAAAGTATTTTTAGTCATTGTGTTTAACATCATGGTCCCTCCATTTTTGGTTGTTCGTGGTCCCCACCATGTCCATCTGTGTCCCGTCTCCCGTGTGTCCCCTTCCCCTAATTAAAAACATCTGATATAGTTGTCATACCAGTCTGTCGTGAAACTATAGCGATCTGCCCCTCACTTTTGCTTAGGGGATTGTACAACGTGGGTGTATATGAAATAAAGGTGGTGCTTTTGGCATTATATTGAACTTAATGCTGAAGGCAGGTACCTTTGCATTGCTGCTGTTTAAAGTCCATGCTGCTCGTTTCATGAGCCTTTTTAAGTTATGTAGCTCACAAGGATGGTAACTACAGGAATAGATGCTTGTGTCATTTCTAAGAAAGTTGGTTTTTTACTTCATCTCCTGCAAAAACAAGATTCATGTGAGGTATTAAAAATACTGTTGGGGGAATGGCGAAAGATTCTTTAAAGCTAAAATATGGGAATTTGGCAAGCAAGTAATCGATTGTTCCTAGAGTTAAACCATACTGCTTACGAATTCTGAGTTTTAGAATCTTATGGGTGAGTACAATTGTGTGTTTCTAAATCCCTAAGAATAGGTTTTTATGTCCAAAATAATTGCATTACTTCAAAGGGAAGGATTAAGATGGAACAATCCCAAATCCTATCTACTTTAAAAGTTTTATGAGTTCTGTGGCACTCTAATCAGTAAAGTGGACTTATTACTAAATTACCTTGCCTCCATATCCTCCAGAACCAAAACTTCTGTCTATTTATATGTATGTAGGTCCTACACAACCAATGTGCATTGGTTTTCTTCATAGTTGTTAGCACCTGTGAATATGTAATACTTTCTTAGCTGTACCTCTGTGTTTCATTTGTGTAAGTAAGAATTAAAATTTTCTAAGAATACGCATTTCATATTTTCCAGCTGCAAAGCTCTTAAAGAATTTCAGTGACTTTCAAATAATACAGGAGAAGGTTTAGGACTGGGAGGAGACATTGTGTGAATACACACAAACCGAAATAGATGTGCTATGTCAAATCTCTCACATTCCAGCCTTTATGTGATGTTCTGCTTTAGATTTCCTTGTCAGCAGCTGTTCTTACAATTTGCAGAAGTTACAAATTGGATAAACTCACTCTGTACTGCAAATGGAATATCTCCAGTCTGTTTGCTCTGTTTGTTTGCAGTATCCCCAACAATGCAGTAGATGTCAGATTAGAATTTTTCAAGTAGAAGAGTTATGAATAAAGCAGTTAATCCACTTTTGATGACAGTTTCCTTTGGAATTGTTTGGGGGTTTTTGTGTGCACTTTGGCATTAGATTGAGAAGTAAGGAGCAAAAATCCCACCCTGAAATAGTCATAATTGTGAATTGTGTTCTGGATGAAGCTTAAAACAGAACCTACAAAGTCAATCCTAGTTACTTCTACAGATTTTCTGTTTCTTTGGATGAAACCTGGGATCAAACAAAGAGCTCGTGCTGGGAGTTTCCAGTCTGAAAGGTAGGAATCTGGCAGCAGAACATTATTAGTGACAATTTGGAAATAAGTTCCTTTAGTTGTGTTCTGGGTGCCATTGCATATGCTCAGCTTTGAAGGAGAAAATTTTTTTTGGGATCTGGGTGGCTTGGAAGTACTTGCTGATTTAGGAGAAACAGCAAACATTTATGCACATCAAGTCTTGAAAGATACAGTTTGTAACTCTGAAGTATTGTTCTTTGCTTTCCTTTTCCCCTGATGTTCTCTCCTTAGAAAGCTACATCATTGCTTAATATGGTAAGCAAAGTGAATGAATGAACATACCTGTATATATTACATACATATTAATGTATATAATATTATATACATTGTTCTTTCATGCTTCAGTCACCTCTTGAAACCTTTTCTTGATTGTCTTCTAACTCTCTTTGAACAGCTCTGGGGGAGAAATACTATACCTCTCAGTGCGCAAACATGCGGAGCCATAAGCTAAGTGGACAGTCAATTAAATGAATGAAAATATATTGTTTATTTGTTTCCTAGACAGGTTAGTTCAGAAATGCTTGGGCGCAAACTAAAATTCAGTGCTTATGCATTTGTTCCTTTAGGTGTGAGGGACCCTGTAGGCTTACTGAGGTTGTGGATAACTTCTCACCATAGGAAGAAATATATTCTTTAATTTGAGTGGAGCAATGAGCTAGCTTGTAGATTTTATAGTCTACTGTGTTGTATGTTAAGCAGTAAGCATCTGAACAGGCTTCATCGATTTCTCCTCCGTTATTTCAGATATGAGTTACTCTATTTGTGGTTTATAGCACAAGTCGGTGTTTCTCAAACTAATTTGTCTTGGGTCCCTCTTAAAAACAACTTTCCCATTTGCACCCCGCTTTCTTCCCAGTCACAATCACAGTTCATGCACCTGTCTTGGCATTGCTTTTTTCTCCCCCCTCCCCTTCCCAAACACGTCTTTTCTCCCAACTCTCCTGCCAAGGGTCGTGTCCCACAGTTAAGAGAACACTGGTTTAACTACAGACTTTTGGCTTTTGTCCAAATATGCTTAGACTAACACATTTCAGTAATATTTGTGGGAAATGTGCATTGTTTGAAGATATTTTTTGTCTTGATTTTCTGGGGGCTTTTTGGTTTGGTGTTTTGTTTTTTTTTTAGAAGGCTTTTAATTTACCAAACCTTATTCACACAAAGTTGGAAAAAATATATGTGACAGGGCAAACCAGAAAACTTCTTAGGCAGACTTGCAAATTGTGTGAGAGAAATAAGAGCTGGTGCCCTTTTTCTGCCATGATTTGCTGCATTGAATTTATGGGTTTGACTCAAGAGATTTACGATTTTCATGGGAGGCGGCAAACAGTATAGATTAAACTTGCTTCTATTGTTGTTAAATTGTGGCTTTAAGAACTGTCTGTTCCTTAAAGTAAACCAGTGGATGTAATGTTCAGTGAACAGCTGCAGGGAGCCATGTTACATACTCAAGACTCGTGCTGTAAATACCTTTTTTAGTATTTCTTCCTTACAATGACTTCTTACTTCTCTGTCAGACTGACTGATGTGTAACGTAACCTTCCAAATGGCCTTTTCAAAATAGAAACTAAAATAGCCAGGAAAGAGACGTAAAGGCATTTCTGCTGTTGGGTTTTTTGTTTGTTTGGTTGGGTCTTTTTTAGATATGATACACTGCAATTTGTGATCTTCAATCAGCATGTTTCAACCCAAAAATCCTAAAAGCCCCCCCCATAAAGCTAGCTGGGATACAAGTATACATGCATATGTGTAGGCACCACCTCGTTCTCCGACAGGATTTAAGTCAGCAGCTGTTCAGTTCAGTATCCTTTCATGATAGGAGGAACTTGAGCAAACCGTATCTAGTTGAAACGGCAGAATAATTTGTTCAGACAAAGTGTAATTACCCACGTGGGAAGTCAACCATAAAACCATGGATAATACAATTTTCTGAAAAATTAGATATTTAATGATCACAAAAGGTCAGGACAATACTTATACAAATGGAGTATGGGTTCCTTATGTTTGGTTTAGGAAAATAAGTATTACGTGTTACTCCTGAAATGAAGTTTCATCTCCCAGATTGTTACCTAAAGTAGCTTCACGCACACACACCCCGCTCCCCCCGAACACACACACACACGCAGTGTCTGGGCCATCCACTCCTGGTTTTGCATTTTTTACTTTTTAGAGGGTTTTGACTGTTGGGCATGTTAGCACATTTTTTTACAAAGGCTAATACGAATGCTTCATAAAGTTTATCCAAGTCATTGTGGCTTAAATTGGGATAAGCTGTATTCTGGGAGATGGAGAAGGAATATGTTAAATGTAAACACGCCCGGCAGTTTTAAACAAAGAGGGGTGTATTGTGCCTGCCTCAGGTCACCAGGCACCTACTGCCCGGAAGGCTGAGCTGTGCCGGGAAAGTCAAACCATTAAGTATGTTCACATGGAACAAGGGTTCTTCAGGTTCAGAGAAAGGGCCTGATTGACCTATCGGACAACCTGATACCCTGTCTGAAAGGGACAGTTGTGTAAAAGTAACATTGCTAACACCTGGAGGTTGACCACTGAATTTTCATAAGCAACATAGAAGAAAAACTGGGATCTTTGAACACGACAGGTTGTTCTTGACAAGGATGTGTGATGGAAGAACCAGCTAACCAGTTTGTGTAAAAAGAGGATAATCAGGAGGTTTGGGTCTGTCACTACAAGAAGTACATTGAGGTGCTGGAGTGTGTCCAACGAAGGGCAACGAAATTGGTGAAGGGTCTAGGGCACGAGTCTTGTGAGAAGCAGCTGAGGGAACTGGGGTTGTTTTGGCTTGGAGAAAAGGAGTCTCAGGGGGGACCTTATTGTTCTCTACAACTACTTGAAAAGAGACTGTAGTCAGGTGGAGGTCAGTCTTTTCTCTCAAGTAGTAAGCAATAAGACAAGAGGAATGGCCTCAAGTTGCACCAGGAAGGGTTTAGATCAGATATTAGGAAAAATTTCTTCACTGAAAAGGTTGTCAAGCACTAAAACAGGCTGCCCAGGAAAATGGTTGAGTTGCCATCCCTGGAGGTGTTTAAAAGATGTGTAGATGTGGCACCAGGGGACATGGTTTAGCAGTGGACTTGGCGGTGCTAGGTTCAAGTTTGGACTCTTTCTTAAAGGTCTATTCCAATTTAAATGATTCCGTGAGGTTCCTTCATGCGTGAAAATGATGGTTTTCTTTGCCTCCCCAATATGTAGTTTATAATGAAGTAAAAAAAGTTCTTTACATTTCGTATCTGAGGCCAAATTCACGATGCAGTGCTCTGAAGACGCATTCAGCTTCTCTGTGGCTGACCTTGTGGTCAGTGGCTCTAAAGACTAAGCAGTGAAACAGTAAATAACTAACAACAAAGAACCAGCCAAAATCTAGTAAATTCTTGTAAATCATGTTTTTACATAAGAAAAAACACTAAAAGATGCCAACTTATTAAAGAAGTAGTGTTCTGAAGAATCTAGATAGCCTTTTCAAATACAAAATAGGCACTGAGAAGCCTGTGACTCCTTGAATTCACTTTTATTAAAACTTAACATGTCAGTGACACTGGAGAAGTTTTTATAACGTTATTCCCATAATTTGTGTGTTGGAAGAAGGGTTCGCTGGAGTCAAGAAGACGCTCAATATGAGTTATGCATCTTGCTCAACTTCTAACACTGCTTATATAGAACCGATACACATACATATTCGTAAAGCAGAAATATAATTGGTTAGTAGTCTCTAAATGCGCGCGGTTCTCACGCCCCTAATTATCATGACTAAAATAAGCATTCTATCTTATTCTAGCTAATTGTGTTGCTGTGCCTCAGCCTTGTAGTTTGTTCCTCCCTATATTCCCGTACCGCTCCCTATCTCTCTTGGCCCTGCACCTGCTTGCCCAGCAGCTGTGTCTTGTTACAGCCACGGCCTGTTGGCACAACTTAATTACTCGGTCTCAGGATTCAAGAATAGCTCAAGGCTACCTTTCTTGTTATCTTCAGCACAGCAACTTCAGCACAATTCTAGTTGCAGGCCTATTCTAATACCAGGCCTGGATTGTGCAGATCGTCAGAGATTGTAAGGCCACGCTTCTGCAGCCATTCTTCTACATTTGTGCATACAGTGCAGGAACATATGTATATATACAGGCAAATCTGAACAAAATTTATGGTTGGAATTGTCAGTTACACCAAGGATTTAATAGTGACAGTGCAAACCCATGCACCCAGGGTTTGGAATTCATCCTGCAGTCAATGGAGTACGCATCAGTTAAATAGCAAACATTAGCATGGATTATGTATTTTGTTGTATCCTGTTGGAAGCAATCCAAATGCAAGCATATAAATAGTTTTTACTGATCATCATCTTTTTACTGATGTCTGTAGAAACAGAAAATATTTTAACTTGCTTGAAAGCATCAAGAAAGCTTTAAAATGAAAAGAGTGGATATCAAGTACAAAGCTTTTGGTTTACTGAGCAATGAGTATGATAAACATTGATTATTCATTTTGACTTTAGAGTTCAAAAACAATTGTCCCTTCAGTTTGCCTTATGGGAGCATGAAATTAGGACCGTGTGTGTGTTGATTAACAACATACGGAAGATGAATCATGATTGCTGTTTTGGTCTGGTGCACAAGGCTATGCTTGAGGCGTAGTGATTTCCTACCTGCTTTACCAGATCTCTGTAATTAGTGCTAGTATCTCTGTTTCCTGGTATTGATGTTCAAGTGCCTGCCTGACAGTGCCTATTCACAAGCATAAATTGCCTTTATTGAATGAGTGTTTGCTCAACAGAAGTTGAATGTTGGAGTGTATTTCAATATTACTTGTAATTCATAGGACAATTCTGAAATCACCAATGCCAACTCTGGCAGGAATTGTCAAATTCCAAATATAAAAAATAGGTGTTACCTTCAGGTATGAAACAGCGTATGCTCTAGGTTAAGAGGGAAAAGTTCAACAATAAAAAGTTAAGCAGATTTTTTTATTTCTTTCCATTGTATTTATTTTACACCTCTGATGGCAGAAATTCATCAAATTTAACTTTTCTTGGAGGCATAATTAGTTCCAGTGGTTAAAAATTTCATTTAAGCTAATTTTCTGGAAATGTAATCCTAACTTCGTTCCTTTCTGGCCTAGTAATGGTTAGAAATAGTTGTCATAAATGCATTTAATTAATAAGTTGTTACCATAAATGACAGCTAGGTATTATAAAAATATAAACAAACAAAAATGCAGGTTAACTTCATGTAATAGTCTTTGCCTTTTATTTATAGTTGTGCTCTTTCATGTTGAAAGATGGATATTTATATAAAATGAAAAGCCTGTACATGCCTTGAACATCCAAATGAGTTACTCATTCTTTGGGAGATGATGTGTATTAGTGTTATTCAGAACTGTGCTGATTTAAGATATCTTAGGATTGTAACCGTAACTATTTGAGCTGTTCACGTGGAGTGAGGAACAGATCCAACACTGATCTCTGTGATTTGAGGTATGTGATATGTGATAGAAATTCTAGCTTGCTTGCCCAGTATAGATGCAGGATTTGGATCTTGGGTTATCATGTTTCCTGTAGAGTTCTGTGCTTTGAGCTCACATAATTGGAGTTTTAATGTTGTGTATAACACCCCCCTAACCCCCACTTTTTGGTAAATAATTTTTCATTTAATCTGTGTGCATTTCAACTTTGATTATCTGTTTAAAGATCAGTGGTCTATAGTTCTTCATAAAAGATGTTTTGGCTGTTTTCTTTCCTATATATTCTTCCTCAGTCAATGTGTATAGAAGTATGTGGACCAAAGGGATGTTGTAGACAAAGCTCCAGGCGACGAAGACTTGCTTTCTAGTCAAGTTCAGAATAAATTAAAAGCTGCATGTAATTTAAACAAATGTTAGTGGTTAATTAACTAAGAATGTAGAGCCCAAAGGCCGTAACATTAGTATTTATAGTTTTAAAGGAAGATGCTCTAAACAAGTTGTCTTAGCTATAAGCCGTTTAAATAGCACAATTACTTTATGGCTTAAAACCAAGGGAATGCTTCCTGGAAGAATATATTGTTGCACTCACAGCTGTAAGTACTGGGAGGATTAATGCCACAGTTTAATACAATTAAATTGTCTGACTAGCTTACATGTTTTAACCTATAACTAATATAAATATCCAGTTCAACACTTTTAAGGTGACCCTAATTTCCTCGCAAAGTACTGCAGCCTATTTACATCTTTTATAGACTTGTGAGGAAAATTTTACAACCAGTAAGTCTCATGTGCTGCTTAAGTTCAGCAGAGTTTGGCTTATGTTAATTTACTTTTTGCATCTAAGTTATTAATGACTGTGGTATATTGATTTATGCTTTTACTGTTACATATTTTGTGATGTCACCATAATGCCTTTAATTCAATTAAAGGTGCTGTGAAAAGCATTGGTATATTGTATTTTTGTTAATATAGGATATAAAAGATCCTATCTAATGAATTGAAATACTTTTGCTATTTTTCTTCAGGATTTGGTGAAATTTATGTCTGTCTTTCAAAACTTCAACTCTGGAACACAAAAGTAGATGGCTAATGATTAATTTGATGGTTTATCTCCCTGTAGAAATATGAAGTCAATACTTTCTTTTTTCCTCATTCTTTAATCAAACACGTCTTTGTTTTTCTGTAGTAGAAAGTTAAATGACATTTTGCGTAGTTTAAGAGAAACCAAAAATGAGTCAGAATAGAACCGGTATTAATAGAAAAGTTAAGACTGAAAAAAAAAATGACACCTTCCTGTTTCAGGAAACCTTTTTGTATACCAGCTTGTTTAATGCCAGACTAAATCTAAGTTAAACAAATGAAAAGCCAACGTAAAAGAAAGTGAGATTACGAATTTAACTTTGAACAATATTATCAAGACCTGATTTGCTTTCATGCTTTATGTAGTGTGTTGCTTTCTTTTTTTTTAAAAGTAACTTAACTCATACCTTGTTTTTCTTTCTAAATACCTCTGTCTGACTTAAGTGACACAGTGAATGTTTATGCATAATCCTGAGGACAGCTAATTACTGTTGAAGTCCACTTTTACTATTAACTTCTGCCTTTTACATTGTAGCAGTAAACCTGGACACAATTCTATGTAAATAGATGGTATTTTTTTTAAAGATAATGGTAAATACGATGTTTGCCTTTCAGGGAATGCTATTGCTCCATAAGACTCAGTGTTCAAGTTTTCAATGTGTCCAGTGAGGGTGATACTACATTTTGTGTTTCAAAAACAATTTCAGTGCTTTCTGAAGGGTAAGGTATTGCATCGCTGAAGCCCAAAGTTTTTTTCTATAAGCGTAGAAGAGACAGCAGACTCCTCAGCCTGCGTGTGCATCTGGATTCCTCCCTGGGAGAGCAATGGAATAGTTATTCTGTTGGTCCTCAGTCTCTGTGACACTCAGCAAGGATGGCAGTATCTGCTTTAATAGTATTTGATACTGGGAAAGGGTGTCTGTTGTAGCATAGTGGATTTCTACAACATGCACTTCTACTGGAAAAGTTGCGGGTTGTAATTAGCTGAACTATTCCAGTTGGAAATCTACTGTTGAAGTTTTTCTCCTTCAACTATTTGTTGATTTTTAGACAATAATCAATGGGAAGATTGAAATTTAAATTCTCAGTCTGTGTTTTTGTCTAATTAAGTTATTATCAGCAATGATTTCTTTAAAATATTTATAATACATGTTAAAATGTTTGGGGCATCTATATGGGGGCCTCTAACAAAAAAAAAACCCCACCAACATAAAAGTAACCCAGTGCATAAACCATGTAAGACTCAAAGGACATGGAAATACAAATTCCACAAGAATGATATCAGGCACAGAAACATACGTTACATGCAAATATATCTGTATAAAATAATTTAATGAAGGATAGATGTGTGCACATACCTAGACACTGGACTTTTGATACTCGCTCTGTAGGAAGTTTCTGTCATGACCTTTCAGGCACCCTGGTGAACCAGGCCAGAGGTTTTGTGTCCTGACATATCATACCTCAGTTTATGTTAAGCTTTGAGTTCTGTGTAGTTCTTCTTAGCATTGAATAATAGTAGACTTATGAGAAAAAGTTGACTTGATTATAGATGAATTCTGAGTGTGCTGAAAACTTGGTGGGTTTGTTTGCCCAATTAACAAATAGCTAATAGTCTTTCAGGCACCTGTTCCGAGGTAGTTAATGAGATGAGGAGTGTCTGGGAGGTGATGAGTGCTCTTAAATCAGTTGTACTGTTTTGCTCCTACCTTTAATTTCTGAAAGTGACCTTCTCTGAGAAAATACACCAAAGTGCTATGACCACAGTGCTTAGCAGTGACATACTTTCTTCTTTCGGTTTGAACTTCTGGTATTCTTTTTCATGACTGTGGAATTTAAATCAGCTGTTTCAGACTGACATTCTCTCTGACTCTTCTCTTGCATTGTGGTTGCCCTGGAGAACCCACTCTGATTTGTCATTAAGCCTTGATTAAAGGTATGATTTTCGTATGGGCATGATTAACCTAGATGGTAGAAGTTGAGAGCATCACATAACTGCCTTTCAAAAATAAGCTTCCCTGATTCATATCCGTGGGACAAGTCATACTACTTAAGTCAGAATTTCATGTCTTCATGCAAATACTATATTCAGTTCTGTTTCTCTTTGTTTTCACTTCTTTGAGTATTACATTTGGAAAGTTGATGACAGGTGAGTGTGCATGCAGGTGTGTGCAACCTGTTCTGTCACTGCCTGTGTTCAGATTATTGCATGGTGTGCCCAAACAGAAGAAAAAAAAAACAAGTTCTGTCATCCTCCCGCAAGTATTTACACAGTGAAAATCTACCTAAGTTCAAAGTAGCTTGCTTTATTAAAATCATTTTCTTGATATTTCTCTACAGGGGCTGTCATCAGTCACGAAGAACAATGGATTACTCAATATCACCTTTAAATATGACAGTAAGTTGAAAATTTGCACTACGCTCACAAAAATGAAGGACTCCATCACAGTTGTATATGTAGTAATGTGTGGCTTAAAAATGCCTGTAAGAATAGCATGAGCTCTTTAGTATTGACAGAATTTTAAAAAATAGATTTGTTTCTGCTGGGTTTGGTGGGTCTTCTCCTTCCT
This sequence comes from Falco punctatus, assembly GCF_963210335.1. Taxonomy (NCBI): domain Eukaryota; kingdom Metazoa; phylum Chordata; class Aves; order Falconiformes; family Falconidae; genus Falco; species Falco punctatus. Next base: position 10,425,160 of record NC_137583.1, on the reverse strand, counting down.
ATGATTCACTGAAAATAATTTCATAATACGTAGTAGTTTCACTTTGATTGGCCTACATCGTGTGCCCAGTATTTGGCTTGAAAATTATAGAGAATTATGTTAATTCTGTGAAAGAGGACAGTCACTGAAATATTCACTACACACGAAGTCATAACAAAGGATTATTTCAAGCTTTATACATCATTTCTCTGATGTGTAATTTGGGGGGGGGGAATGGTGTAAAGTGTGTCTCCAGGTAGAAAACCTGTAGTTTGTATACAGACACATAAAAATGTGTTTTTGCAAGGCTTAATATTGAAGATGAATGTTGAAGGTGAATAGCATCTCTTAATTTACTTGAAGTAGTTGGAACTTTTCATTGGCTACAGTGTTAAAGGAACAGGTTAGTGGAAAACTGCAGTCTACGTTTTCAGTGCAGACAGGTGGTTTTAGTACTGTAGCAGATGTGGTATGTTTTGCGGTGAAACTAAGAAGAAAGTAATCTCTAGCATCACAACATTAACAAGCAGGTTGCAGCAATAATACTTCAGACCTCTTCAAATGTCTGCTAAATGGCTGTATCTTACCGTTTTCATTTTTTTAAAGGTTTTTGTCATCTGTGTTGTCTAGTCAGTAAAGTATGACTGTTGGCTACATCGAGAATTTATACTTATTTGGGCAGTTAGTAGCCGTCATTCATATAAACTCAATGTAGAGTCAAGAAAAGGTCCTAATTTATAGCAGTAACGTTGTACTAATGCCAGTGCAGGTCACAGGTTAGGGTTTTTTTCCTACCTAAAGAGATTACCTTGGATGGCTAATGTGAGTAAAATTTCTTCATTGAGAGTATGTATCAGGAAACCTAACAGTGCTTTTGTTTAATTTTGATAATCTTTTTGTTCCTCATTTTTATGTTAATTTCTGAATTTGCGATTTTAAACTGTGATTTTTTAAATCTAATTTTATGTTAATATTTAAAATGAGCAAAATATATCAGATTGTACAGGAGGTAAGTGGTTGCTGTAAGAGAGTTACAATTTTTTTTTTCTTATCCACATAAAGAAAAACAGGAAATAATATCAGTCAGAACAGAGATCCCAACATTTAATTAACACAATGGAATCTGTTTCAGTCCCGGTATTTGTCATGTTTTTTCCATTAATTCTGGCACCAGGAACTATGTTTAACCAGTGGCAAGTGTGAATTCAAAATTCTGCTGGCACTGTATGCATCCTAGACAAAGGAGTTATTTGAGTTCTGCAGTACTAGGAAAATAGTTCCCTGATAGCAAGGCTAAAGAGTTCATATAATATGGAAATACATACTGAACCGTGAAAAAGCCAGCACAAAAGAGAATTTGGCTCGCTGGCTGTGATAAAGGCTTTTATTTGGCCACACAGGAACTCTAGCAAACTGCATTTTATGTTGTTAAATTAGTTCATTAGATTATTTACTTAGGTGAAAACCAAATATTTGTATGTTTTAGTATTTCACTCGTATTCAAGTTAAAGAAGTGGTTTCCTGAAAAGTATAATTATTCCCTGCTGTTTTTTTCCTAAATCTGTTGTTCTTTAAAAATGTAAATCAGTGACTCACAGTCAAACTTCAGACATTTGTGCTATATTCCATTTTGGCAAATTGTCATTTGACCATAAAATTTTAGTAACCAGGATCCAAAATCTTGGGCTTGCTGTTAATTAGATCCAGACCTAGCAAAAAACTGTTACTTTAAACTTTCCATTGAAAGAGATGCTCTATTCTCCTAAGAGGAAGCTCACGCTGTCACTGAGTTCGCTCACAGCAACAGAATTCTAGAAACAGCAGAGTAAGTACCAACTGCCCAGCTTTTGTAAAAGGCAGTGTTGTACAAACTGTTCTTTTCTTATTTGTGTGGGAGTTACATAAAAGACCCCTTACTATTGTTATTCATAGTAAAAAGCCATTTTCTAAAATTGCTTTTCAGTTAATTTTTCTTTCCTTGCCTTTAAGATCACACCTCTGAATTAAATTTCAATTTTCTGTATTGGCTTATTGTAACACTTGATTTTTCGTGTTTCATTTCTACAAACTCTTTACAGACGAATATATAGCATATAATGATCTCCGTTTTTTTTAGAATAAATTATCAGTCAGTAATATATAGTCTACTGCCCAACTTTTTCTGGATTTTTTTTGGCTCCACTAGTTCAAAAGCAGAATGTTTGTGCATACGTGTCTTCACGTATACTGTTTTCCAGAACTATTGAATTCTCTGGCCATTACTTCTTTTCCCGTCACAGAATATGAGCCTAAACATTGTAAGGCTTTAGAAGTAATAAAATTTGTCATTTGTTTTCTTGTTTTGTGTACATAAAGGCATGGTTAAGTTCAGCAACAAAGTCAGGAATGGTTTTTTTTTATTATTTTCTTAATGAAAGCTGAGGTTTTCTGTAATCATATGTTTGCAGAGCTGTAACTTCAGGGAATACACTACATTGTGTGAGGATAACAAGACAAAACCAGTTCTGGCCGGATCCAGTGGCAGTAAAATGGTCTACTTAGATGCAGCTACTGAATGGATAACAGAAATGATATGGATTTAGGCAGTAGGTTCTTTGTGGTCAGGATGAAGCAGTATTGTGGTTAAAAAGAACTTCTGGAGCACCAGTTCTAAAGCTTCACATTGTTCATTGTTCCCATCCGTGCCTGACTGTTGACCAACATTCTGTTGCTCTAAGCACTGTACATGCACAAAATTCATGTCAGTCCTTATGTTCTTTCGAGTAGTTAGTGAGGAGAAATGTTCTCTTTCGGGAGTCCCAACACGTGTCATTTTTACTTTTCCTGTGGTACAGCCTACACTGGTATTAGAAACTGGTAATTTCCTTTGGAGTCCTACGAACTAGAGGTTTGCAACTGTTGAAAGTGGTTGTGCTCAATGATTTTTGAAAGTTTTGTGGTTTTCAGTGTCCTGAGACACAAGCTTCAGCTAGAGTTACTATAAAGTACTTATTTTTATAGAACAAAGAGCACACATGAAGCTTTTACCTTGGTCAGTCTTGAAGAAATGTTAAGAAATTAACTTAATTCTTCATTTGCATGGAAAGATGTGGGTTATGTTGGAAGCTGGCTGCTTGAATAGATCTTCAGCGTTAGAGGTGCTGTTGGCAGATTATGATTTACTTGCTCTGGTGGGACACAAGAATGCCAGCTAGAATGTTTTTCTTAAAGCGTTTATTTCTCCATATTCTTAGACTGCACGCCTTACCTGAATTCAGTGGGAAAACACGTGATTGGAGATGTGCAGAATATAACTATCAGTCAGTATGCATGTTACGAACAGGTTGCAGTGACGATACTTTGGACAGCAAATGCCATTGGTAAGTAGTAGAGGGAAATGGACTAATTCATCATGTCTTTGGTAATAACTTCTTGCTGATTGGTGTTAAGTAAAATAATTAAATTACACTTGGAATCATTGACACAAACTGCTTAAGAAGAAATAAATTCTGAACAGCTTTGCAAAGCTGCTATTTTTACAAGCTCACTTGAAATAGCTTTAAAACTATGATGCTCTCTACAGCTGTACATTGCTTTTTACTATTCCAGTTTGTTGAATTTTTCCTGCTCTTCAGAACTGTGCAGTAGCTCTGACTTCATTCTCTGCCCCAAAGCATTGGTGCATTTCAGTGGCATTGATGGAGTAATTGCCAGTACACCTAAAGATTCTTTAGGATACAGATTGGCTTACAGGTGGAAAATATTATTTAATCGTAGCGATACAAACGTTAATGTGTTTCCTTGTCAGGTCTGGTCACTAAGAATATTCCTCAGTCACTTCAATGTCACTGGATGTACCTTGTTGTCCACTGGAGCGGTAGTTTCCCAAGTGGGAGGTGTGCAAGATGATCTGTTGAGGCATGTGAAGAAAATTTTAGAACTATTTACATATTTTTTTGATCTTGAAATGAAAAACTAAGCTTTACTAACATTCAGTATACAGATTGACACTGGCACCTTTACTTGGTCTGTCAGTTGCTCAGTATTTCACGTGTGGTAGATGAGGTATCCCAAAGGAAGAGTGGGGGTTCTACAGTGTGGAGGGGTTCCCAGTGGCACCTTAACTCTTCAATGTGCTTTCAGCATACTGCAACGTATTGCAGTGTATGTGTGCCAGGTTAAGTAGGTTTACCGATTATATTATCTCGTTTTAACTACACTAACCATTGTGAAACCAACAAGTGGCTTAAGATCATTGAAGATAATACTAATAATGTGACCACCTGTGAACAATAAGAAAACAGTAGAGCTGACAGTTCCCCTACTTGTAGTACAGGCTCTGTCAGCCACATTAGAATGTAAAAGCAATGACTGTCTAATTAGTTCTGATAAAGAGCTGGCCAAAATTGTCAAGACTATTGGAAATACAGATTTACAATTGCCATTGCGAAGGATGAACCTTGCTCAAAGTGTGATGGTGTGCCTCGAGATACTAGCTAACACTGTGAAGCCATCCCAACTAGCAAGACATGGGAAAACTAAGCATCTGGAACATGAAGAGAAACCTCTGCAATTTTTTCAGTGATGTTTGAAGCCATGCAGTAACTCAATAAAATAGAGAATTTCACTAAAGTTGATAAATCTTTGAAAACCTGTTTTTGTGAAATCTCTTTTGAGATTTCTTACTCATCAGTGAAAGAAAAAACACATAGTGCTGGGAAAGCACTTATTCTGCCTGCCACAGTAAAACTGGCTGAAATAATAGAGGGAGATACTGGAATGAAGAGTAAGGTTAAAGGTGGCACCACATGTGACATTCAGTCATTGCAGCATTCATAGGGAAACTGTCGCACCAATGAAGTTGGAGCCAGAAGTGCAGAGGATGTCATCAGTGTGGTTAATTTGCTAAAAACGAGACATCTAAATAGTGGAATCTTTACAGTAGTTTTTAAAGAGATGGGGAATGACCATGAAAATCTTTTGTGTCACACAGAGGTTCACTGGTTATCTTATGGCCAAGTGCTTAAGAGCTGTCACGCTCAAATCTGTGTGTTAAGCATTCTTCTGTCACAAAAAGACAAGTGTTCCAAATTTGCTGACCTCTTCTGTCATGGACAAGTGGCCGTCAGTAGTATGCTACCTAGCAGATCCTTAAAAAACCCCAACCGACCCGAAAAAAACCACCCCACCCCCAAAAAAAAACACCCAAACCTGTCAATTAAACTGCCTCTTCAAGGCAAAGGTGACATTTTAACAATGAGTGAGAAAGTAACTGCTTTTCATGCTGTACAAAGAGCCTTTAGGAAATGGGGATTTGGAAGTGTTTCCTTTGTTATGTGATTTTGTTGCAGAAAACAATGCCAGCTACTCACCTATAAAAACTCTTGAATTTTTACACTTAAAAAATCAGGAAAAATATTTTTCTAGCCTATTTAAAAATTTTCTGAATGCAGAGTCAGTGGGTTTTGAACTAATTTTTTAAAAATGTAAAAATGCAACACATTGTTTGATTAGCTTGCAACAACAACTGACATTGGGGAGAATTGAAATTTACTAGCCAAATTTCAAGAAAAATCTTCACGTAGTTAGAGGATGGAAGTAAAAAACTGGTATCATGATCTCGTAAACGCAGCCAATGATGCAGTTCCTGAGGTTATTTTTTCAGCTATGACAGCCATTCAAACCAAGCAACAAAATAAACTGAACTTAGAACCAGACCTTTGAATTGCCATATCACAAAATGTTAAGTCAAGATTTTTAAAAATAATGAAGTGTGTTCAATCACATAGCTCTCACACAAAAATACGCTTAATATTTTACAGTAGGAATGTTTATTATTTTAAATAAAAATTATTTTAAAATAGTTTTTATCTTTATCTCGTGCTTTTTAAAATTTTTTTTAATGTACATAATCTAGTAGCACAGTATGTACATATGATTATTTTTTAAATAAACTGGGGGTTTGTGCTCAAAATTCTATTGATAGGAGTGTGTGATCAACACAGTGTGGAGACTGCTGCGCTGTAGTGCACTCTGTACCAACACCTGTTCGTCATTTCTTTTTCTTCACACCAATTGAGATCCTAAATACAGTAACTTTTATACTCTTTTTTGGTAAACTTCAGCTGCAAGCTGGATGAAACACCTCTCTGTGGGAAACAAAGCTGGGTCTTCTTTCTTGTAATGATCTGGGGTCAATCCTTCGGAAAGCTTGAGAGCGCACCTGCTCTTGAAATACATGATATTTCAATTACATTAATACATAATTAATAATTAATACACAATTAATAATTAATATTAATAGGAAATACATGTTACATGAGGTAACATAGAGACTGGACGCTTTCTTTTTTGTGGTCTTCATGTAGGCACAAATAGTGCTTTTGTTCCTTGGAATATTAAGAGCACATCAGGCAACTCACAGTCTTTATCTTCTACAAAATTATAAAACATAAAAAATACCTCAACCATAAAACCATGAAAACCAATAAAACAGACAAGGTCCATGGAAAATCATACATTATTTTTTTTTTAATTTGACAAGCATAGCATAAAATCAAATTAATCCATTTTGATTTATGTAGCACTTACTTATCAGACACAGCCTTTGTAAGTTATGTATTCTGCCATATATAATGCTGTTGAAAAGTTGTAAATTAGATGAGGTAGTGGTAGTTCGTCTTGAAGAGCTATGCAGTGACTTTTAGACCTGAGCCACAGAAGTATCACAGGGTAACACTCTGGCATTACCCTGTGACATTTGCGTCACCATGACTCTGTTTAGTTTTGTAACAAAGTAATTCCATGATGAGAACATTGCAAAGAAATGTGCAGACACTGTGCTGAGAATTAGATGTATTAGAGTAACTTGCAAAAAAATGGCTGTAGTTCTGGCATCAGTTATAAATAACTGGAAGTATTCACTCACTGGAATGAATTCCATTCCATTTAAGTCAAGTTTTCTGTTATCCTGTACTACACTAGAACTAAAGAAGTTGTAACAACCGCTATCACTTTAATCTGGTAGTCTCAGAAATTATAGGAAGATGTTGTAATGGGGTATTTGTATAATTTGCTAGCAGAGTGTTACATTTCATTGCTAATAACGGAAATGTGAAGTTTCTAAAAAGTATTCCTGAGGGGATGAAGGTAATAATAATTTACATTGTGATAATTTGGAAGCCCCAAACTGAGATGTGGGCCCTTCCCCTCTAAGCATTACACAAGTATGTAGTAATTGCAGCCTTTGCCAAGGATTGAGTTCTAAATAGGCAAGATAGAAAATGCAGGAAGAACTGATGTACAACAACAGGTATTAAACACAGACATATTTCATGTTGATGCATTTGGAAATACTAGTCTTCTATTTAAATGCCTGCTGTTTGCAGGGATTGAATACCTGAAAGGATTTCGAGTAATACTTGAGGAGTTAAAATCAGAGGGAAGACAATGCCAGCAGATGATTTTAAAAGATCCAAAGCAGCTCAGCCCCAGTTTTAAACGAACAGTAAGTGCTTTGTTTCAAGAAGTTTCATTGTTGCTTGATTGTGTGAGTGGTCTTGAAAGTGTTTATATGCTGCATATGAAATCTAAATGTATCTCTATGCAACTATATACAGAATGTGCTGTTTGCTAAGGATGCAGGTTGCTTCCTGCAAGTATCGTTCTTTGAACTAATGGTAGTTGTTACTTTAGAGACAGACCTAGTCCCCTTCTATAGAAGCTGTCACGAAGCTGGAAACCGTCATTTGGGTGACTGTGGAGTAAGGTGCACGTCTGTAATAGTCCACATCCAGCTCTGTATTGAGGTTTCACCTGTCAATGTGTAAAGGAGGGGTAGATAAAAGATTCTTAATATATTAATTTCTGCTTATGTTTGTAAAACTGTGGGCTTATTTTGAGAGATACTTTCAGGTGTAATAGTTGATTTTAAAATATGTTGCAATCTTGTCTTTTTGTAGGGAATGGAATCACAGCCCTTTGTAAATCTGAAGTTTGAAACAGATTACTTTGTAAAGATTGTTCCTTTTCCATCCCTTAAAAACGAAAGTAATTACCACCCATTTTTCTTCCGAACTAGACGTAAGTATTGCATACAGTATAGTATTGCATATCATCTCTCCACCGTTGGTGCCCCACCCTGGCTTTTTAGTTTTCCCAACAAAGGAATGTAGTAGATGATGATGTTAGATGAGTCTGGGTTAAGATCGTTACTGACATAGTCTTCGAAGGAAGATCTGGGTGTTAAGTGGAAAGAATTTGAATGCCACAGATAAATCTGTGGCGTATGATAATATGTGTTAGGCAACAGCCAGAAGAAAAGTCTCGGGTAGGCCTGAGATTCTCTCAGGTTTGCCTACAGCAGGATTACTGCCATGGTTCTCGGGAACATTTCATTCATGGCCATGGTTTGCTCCTTCTCCCCTCTGCACATTCTGAAGAAGCTCAGGTTAGTTTTGTTTGAGACCACAGTTTCAAAAACAGTTATCTAGAGGTAGTATTGAGGAATACATATAAAATTCGATAGCAACAAATCAAATTAAATGTATTAAAATTACGTAGCAATTCTCATTGGAGTTAGAGAGCAGAAACTTGAATAAACTCCTCAGGGCTTAAAGAGTATGATGAGAAACTCCAAGTACCCTTTGGGGTGAAATGTTGATACTTGTCCTACTTAGGGTTTTTTTTCCCCTATAAAACTTTCTTAAAATAAGCCTGTCTGTTGATGCAGACAGCAGTAACATTTGTCTCTGTAATAGTGCTCAGAATACTTACTCTCAGTAAATGTATTTAAGTCTAGTTTCAGCTTGCTCTCCTGCTGTGCTGTGCCTGGTGCTATCACTTTTGTCTCACTCAGGAGTGCTGTTTTCAAAGTAATGAACCTGTATTTCTCATATAAAGATGAGAAGGGATTTGAAATTATAACAAAGCAGCTGAGTTTGCAAAATATATTTACTCTAGGCATATCAGAGCCTTCAAAAGAAATGGGGACATTGTCTTCAAAATGGTGAATTTGGTTCTTTTGCCCTCATTCTTTTTCTATTTAAATAGCATAGCATTTTTGTACTGTGTAATTAATAATTCTTATGTGTATTTGTAGCATGTGAATTGTTGCTACAGCCAGAAAACCTTGTCTGCAAACCTTGTAAGTAAAATGTAATACTTTCTGTATATTCATCTTACCAAAAATTAACTGCACTTGAAGAGTCACTTTTTTCCAATTCATTACTCTCTCCTCTGACAGACTGGAAGCCAAGGAACCTGAATGTTACCCAGCAGGGTTTTAACATGCAAGTGTCCTTTGATCATGCACCTCACAACTTTGGCTTTAGATATTACTTTCTTCACTACAAACTTAAGCATGAAGGGCCATTTAAGCAGAAGACCTGCAAACAGGTACGTTGCTGAGTTTTGCAACTCTTAAAAAGCACAAAACCTACTAATACTAGGTGTTCTAAGGTTTTATAGAAACTTTAAAAATATAATATAGAATACTATCAATTTTAAAATTTTAAAACTATTTGACATTATTTGTGTAAATAATAATTGTATTCTCATAGCACTTATCAGTCAAATCCAGGCTTGAGGGCTTCACTGGAGCTGGATGGCATAAACAAATAGGAAAAGTGTTCTCTCTATTGAAGACCCTACAACTAATTAGTACTTCAAACTGCAGTTTTATTATGTTTGTTACGCATATTATTTTGTATTGGTTTATTTCACCTTTACACCAAAATTGATCACTTCAGGCTACCCATCTGAGATTATCACAAGATAGTTATCATTTTAGTATGTGCATGGAATCAGGCTCTCTGCCATTTTGTACAGCTGTGTGCCAAAGTCTTATTATGGGAGCTGCAGTTTGCTGTATTATTTTCCTTAACTTTGGTTAGTATCGATGCCAAGTTTGTTCTCACTAGTCACCCTTTCATCCTAAATCTCTAAAAGCTAAGCAGCTTCAGAACATAATGTAGAGTTTATGTGTTAGGCCAAACTTTAAGGATCTATTTTTTTTTTTATAATTAATCACGTTGTAGTTCTGCAGGCAGGCAACTGTAGTCCCTGCATATTTGAATGGAAAGACTTAGTTTTGCTGGTTTAAGGTGTCTTAATACAGGAGGGTATTCCATATTTCTAAATCAATGTGAATGTATTTTTAATTAGGTTTTTAAAGTATGTGAATGGCTTGCAAAGTATTCTCTTTCTTTGATGTAGGAGCAAAACACAGATACGACAAGTTGTATTCTTCAGAATGTATCTCCAGGGGATTATATAATTGAGGTAATATTTATAAATAGTAATTTATACAACAGCTACATGAGCACGTTGATGGAGAAATTAGCTGAAATTGAAGTATTTCAAGTCACAGTGGTAAAAGTGGACTTCAGTCATCCCTGTTAAAGTACCTTGGGCAAGTAAAGGTTTTTAGTCAGATTACTCTTGACCTTTCCATAGTTTTTCTTCCCTGAATGCATAGCAGTTTCATTTGTGCTTTCAAGTAAAGTTGTGGACCTGCATAATTCTTGGACTTGAATTTTTTATTTTCTGGGAATTCTTTAGTTTGGTCAATTTTTACTATACTTGAAAGCTGTGTATTTCTCTTGGTGATGATAATATGTGAACTCTGAAAGTTAATATTGCGACATTAAACTATGTACCCACAAAGACAAGTGATTTCACTAATTACTAGTTTGTGGTGCTCTTTAATTTTAACTTTGAACAGTAAGTTTCTTCACATTTGGTCATAATAGCTGTTACAGTGTTTACATATTGTAGAAAATGAATAAAATTAAATTTCCACAAAATAAAATTCAACTCTTACCTTTCAAAGCTGGTTGATGACACTAATACAACAAGGAAAACTATGCACTATGCGCTAAAACCAGGTATGAATTTCCTTTTTAAACAGTATACAGTATTTGTATTATTAATTTAGATTGTTTTAATTATGTTGGAAAGAAATTTCTGTTTGACCTGTTGTTGCATTAAGGGGCAAGAGTCTAAGTAGCCAGGGGCAGGGGCAGACAGCCCTCCCAGTTGAGTCACAAGGTTCATCCCCTTGTTTTCTAAGCTCCTTCTCAAAGGGGAGTCAAGGTGCAGCTGCATCTGATTGTAGTCTCAGACTTGGGCAACGGGTTTAAGTCTAAAGGATTATATATACAGCCACCAACTGGAGTTACCATTTACATGTCAGAGCCCAGCCAAAGGACTTTTATCGAGAGTCAACGTTTGCCTGTTAGAGTCCAGTTTTAAGGACTTGAAGTGGAACAGTTTCGCAAAGTGGATGAAAATAGATGGTGTGTTAAGGTGGCAGCTACGACAAATTCAGAATTGCCACCTTAACTGGTAAATGGTAAATGCACTTACTGCAGCAATCGAGCTCGAGTTCAGCGCTTCAGTTAACAATACTTTCCTGGGTGACATCAGGCGTAGCTGGGGGCACAGCTCTTACTAGAGGTGTCCGTGCTCAGGGAGGAGAGAGGTCCAGACTCATTGACCTGTCCAGTGGTTGGAGTTCTTGTCCTCAAAACAGAGGATTCTGAACGCCAGGTTTATACTGACGGTGAGGCAGGCCCAAGTCAGTTATTGTGTGCTGATGGACCCTCGGAGGTCAGCAGGGCCCGTGGGTCAGCACAGGGCAGGGTATTCGGTACAGATGTGGGGGGGGGTCTTCCTGGCTTTTGCTGAAGCAATACTGGACTGTGAAGCCTCTGCCTCCACCCAGGCATCACTCAGTTGGGTTGATTGTTAGACCTGTTACCTGTTCTGTGAGATCTCAGGTCAAACCCCTGAGGCCACTTCGAGTCGAATACTGCCATGACAGACCAGACACGGTTATTATCTCTGCCATTGGTAGTTCGTTGATAAGGAGGTGAAGGACAGGATGGGGGTTGTGGGGGGAGCGCACCGCCACACCTGTGTCTGTTTGCTGTCATCAGGACTACTGAGGCAATGGTGCTGTGATTTTTCGACTTAAGGAAAAAAGAGTAGACATGCACACGTGTAAATATGCATCTGCATCTCTGTACATTTATATTTAGTACAGATTAGATCAACATGTCATTGAGAATCTTTGTGGGAAAGTCATTTTTGTTGTATATATGGACATGAAGAATCGTAGCCTGTATTTTAATTGCGTACAACTGATGCATGCAGTAGTGTGGAAATAATGTAATGAAACTGAGAGCAGCCTAAACACTACCTGCCTGTGTGCTTCAGCCCTGAAATCCAGCAGTCTGGAAAACCTGTCAGGAGGATGCTTAGCATGTCTATGTATCAGACAGGTTATTGAAAAGCTAAATAGGGATTTCAGAATCTGTCTGCAGACAGAAAACATAGCTATAGATGAAGGCAGTGGGAAGGATGGACAGAATCATAATTGCTAAAGATAACTTGTGCAGGAAGACAGTTCTTTCTAAGTGGCTAGTTCAGCACCCTGGAACGAAAGTCTGTCAGGTCCGAATGAGTATTGCGTACCTTATCAAAACTTGCAGCGGGGGAGGGTATGAATTGGCGTGCAGCACTTGTTACTTGTGATGGTCACTAATGCTGTGGTGATGAGGTAAACCTGCATGAAACCTATTTAAAATGGAGCAGAACATGATGTTTGATTCTACTCTATATTTGAGAATGATAATAATGTACTGCAGCAGTTTTATTTTATGTTCCCAGTGTGAAGATTTTATTAGCTTATTATAGCATCGCTTATTTGCATGTGGCTAATTCTACTTTATTTTTCAAAGTACATTCTCCGTGGGCTGGACCGATAAGAGCTATCGCCATTACAGTCCCTTTAGTTGTCATTTCAGCATTTGCAACCCTTTTCACAGTGATGTGCCGCAAGAAACAGCAAGGTAAGATGGTTTTTTGGTACAGAGTTCCATTTAAAGATACAGTTTTTCAACCAAAAAAGTCTTTAACTGGTAGGTTTATTCCAGAAGTACCTTTATCTGAAGAGTGCTCTTTTCTACTTCTCTCTCCTTCCTCCCCACAGCTTTTTTGCGTGTTGGAACTTGCAGCAAATTCTTAATCAGTGCTTGATCATAATTTGTTGCCATAGAAGTATTGTATCACAAATCAAGATGTCACTGTAGAAAGGAGAGAACAGAATTGTTGTTAAGAAATACTTTTGAGTTTGAGTTTCTTTTTATTTGTGAAAGTCCTACATGACAATGTAGAATACAAGCAGATCTGTAAACATTCCCTTATTTCATTCAGAAATGTCTAGTTCGTATTTATTTAAAATATGGAAATATTTAAAATATATTTTAACAAACATAACATATGAAATAAACATAAGGAAAGTAAAACTGTGTGATACCAATGCAGTTCTCAGGACTGTCTGGAATACTGCCTGTCTCTGTTATTCCAGATCTGCTCACTTTCCTGGAATTTGCTTTTACACTTCATCCTAAGCCATCTTCCTAAATTTACTCTTTCTCAGACTTACTTGCAGATGTTTCTCTAAATTAGATTCCATCCTTCTGCTGGCTTCTCCTCTGTGTCTAGGAGCTGGCAAGCCATACTTGTCACATTGAGATGTTAAAAATCAATTGGCATTTTTTGTAGAATTGAGGGAATCGTGCAGTTTCATGAATATGGAAAAAGATTACTTCCCCGAACCTCACATATCTGTGTTATCCATCTGAATTTTGGCATTGAGGTATACTGCAAGTGCTATATCCCATCTGGGTTAAATCCTTTTACCTTCTGGTCTTCTGTAGCTATCCCTTTGCTCACAGCTAGCACAGTTCCAACAAAAGACTGAGACAAATCACTGAGGATTTGTCTGGAGAGAGAGTTGTTCCAGAATAGTTATTCCTGATGAATATTTCTAAATTAAATCCCTAGATGGATACTTGTGTTTTGAAATATTAATACATTATTCCAAATTAGCTTAATCAACTGTAGAACTAGACTGAATTAGTCTGGCGTAAGACCAGACCTTTACATTGCAGTATAAAAGCATCTATACAAGGAAAGAAACGCCAATAGCTATTTTGATTTAGATTAATCATAACTTAATTCAAATCAATGTCAAATTTAATGTCCAAACTTATGTATATGTATATATATCTACCAGAAAGATACTGTATGATACTCTGAAGGGATCTGTGTTCTGGAATTTAATATTCTTACCTGGCTTGTGTTGTGCATGTGTGTTTTTGTTTTAAAACGAGACTTTGTTATACAGGAAAATCTTGATGATACATCTTTAAGCCTTATAGTATTTGAACAGAGATGAAGACTCATAAAGCTGGATAGAGGTGAAACAACCTCATTCTATTTATAAAATAAACCTTTCTTAAGTTTTCTGAGCTGTACAGTAATAACTGCACATTTCACTTTCAGAGTGTGTTGCACATATGTAGCCACTCATAAGCTGGATAAATAGAGCGTGTGCAACTTTTTCAGGCTGGAAAGGAAAGCACAATCTTTTGAAAAAATGTCATTACTGTTTGCATTAGTAATGAGCCTGCAAAAGTGTTTTTTAAAAAAAAAAAAAAAAAAAACCAAAAAATAAACCCAAGCCTTGTAGTGTGAACTCTCTTTCTGTCTTCCAATGTAGAAAATATATATTCTCATCTAGATGAGGAGAGCTCAGAATCTTCAGCATATGCTGCAGGTCTCCATGTGGAAAGGCTTCGTCCCCGGCCAAAAGTGTTCATCTGCTATTCCAGTAAAGATTGCCAGAAACACATTAATGTCATCCAGTGCTTTGCTTATTTTCTTCAGGACTTCTGTGGCTGTGAGGTAAAGTCAGCATTTCTTCTGTAAACAGTTTTTCCTTGATTGAAGCAGCAGCCCCAGAACTCATAATAATATGTGCTTGAAAATGAGGTATTTCAATCTCTCCTTCCACAGAAATAACTTCTGTTGTTTTTCTAAATATTTGCCATATAATTATTATTTTTTTAACTTATGGAAAGGAACACATCACAGCCTGCTTAAAAAAAAATGGAATTGTGGAAAGCTTGTACTATACTGATTCCAGGATTTTCATTCAGCCCTGTTTTAATTTGTTTTTCTGTTTAGTAGGTCTTGCATCTTTATAGTCAGCAGCCACAAAGAGGTATTGGTGTGTACCTGATATATCTCAGTATTCCTAAAATAATTTTTTATTGTAATTTAAAAGCAGTTGACTCAGAGCAAAATCTCTGTAATTAGGATTAATTATTAGTTATGAATTTTTATTGATTTTTTTTAAAAAATTCTGTTCCCTTTAATGCTGTAAAATCTGTGTGTTTTTCTTGGTTTTGATTTAAAGCTTTGAGAAAGACATTCAGATTGTTACTTTGAACGTCAAGGCTTAGAATCTCAGGCTGCTTGCTAAAATACAATCAATATATGTCTGGCCTTTCACTTTTTAGCTGTATAAAGACAAGGCAACCGTTATTCTCGCTGCGTTTTACCGTTCGGCGGGACTCGGAAGGGACCAGCCCTGTCACCCATGCGGCCACCCTGCCCTCCAGCGGCCAACCCGGCCACATCGCCCTGCCCCCCTTCGGGGCGGGGGGGGTGCTCATAATTCATCCATACGTTTAAAAGAGTTCAGGTCAGGTGTTTAAAAGTAACTTATTTGAATCCCCTTTTCCGGGATGTACTTTGGCCCTGCTACATCATCCTTTGGAATAGTGTTAAGGTGAGCTGTTACCGCTATAACTATGTACCCTAACGTAACTCTGTACATATAACTATGTAACACATGGAACATATGGTGTTAGGCACCATTTAAGGTTTACATAACAGAATACTGATAGCATCTAAATACAGAAATAATGTGGTGTTATTAAAGCTGTGGAGTTTAATATTAAAAGTGATGCCCGATGCATAATGGAACAGTCACACAAGTATTTTTCATATGGATTGCAGATCCATTATTTTCCAAATGGATCAGTATTTTCATATGGAATGTTTTCTCAAGAATGAAAAACCCAGGGCCATTTAATAGCTATTTAAAATAATAACTTGACCATACTAGAAATCCTTTAATACAGATAGCAGATCAGACAGTATTTTGAAGAACAGAAACAAAACCAGACACAAAATAAAAACTTATCTGTGTTTTACCTTTATCAGAATATCTCCCAAACAGCTGCAAAATTACTTGTCTTCCCCATGCACAGAATAGCATAGATCTGTTTGAAGGGACCTGCAATGATCATCTGGTCCAACTGGACTGCTTCAGGCATGATCGCTTTCCCCCTGTAGCTGACCGTCTGGTAACAGCTTTCATGAGTCCTTGAGTTCCAGGCATCCATCTACTCTCTGTTTTCTGGCATGGCAAAGCTTTCCACTCTTAGGGTGACAGAGCAAAAGTACTTTGTCGTCTGGAAAAATGCTTGAGAGAAGGCTTTTTGAGTGTTTTCATGTGTGTCTATTATGAAAGTTTTTTGCATCTATTTTTTTCTGTTGTTCTACTGCTTGTTCTGTCTTTCATGGGGTAGTGTGTTGTGTCCTTCACCTTGGTGTACATGGGCATTTCAGATCATGTAGAATGTTTAGAAAAAAAGTACAAAATCACATAACTCTTATGATAAAAATTTTCAGAGCTTTCTTACCAGAGACAGGCTTCTGCTGTTTTGCATCCTAACTGAAAGGATTTGGATGTTGTACACACTAGTTATGTTTGTATCTAGATATGAAAATTCTTGGCATCAGACTTCATGAATATGCAAAAGATCATAAATTACTATGGTAGTTAGGGGCATGGTTTAATGGTGGACTTGGCAGTGCTACGTTAATGGTTGGACTCGATTTTAAAGGTCTTTTCCAACCGAAATGATTCTGTGATTCTGTGATTTTCGTTATATTCAGCCCGTTATGGACCCAGATATATAACAGTTAAATTGTCTGAGGCAGTCTGGAAGGTTTTCCTTTTTACCTTAGCAATTCACCCACTTCCTTAGCCCACTGAAGTATTCAGCCCACAAAGTTTAGAATGAGCATGAGGCCATATTTATTTTGGTGAATAACTACTGACATAGTTAATATCTCTGATTCCAATTTGTCCACTATCAATACTAGGTTAGTTATTACTTATTTCTCTTTTAAAACAGCTTATATTTGCATCAGGGACAAGCTGTAGTTAAACTCCTCATTAATTCTCAGTTGTGTGTTAAATAAAAGCTGACTCACATAGTATAACTCATCTCAATTTTATTAGCAAAAATATCTTAATAATCTAATAGTCAATATTGACCAGAATGTTCTTTTCTTTTACAGGTGGCTTTAGATTTGTGGGAAGATCTAAAAATTTGTAAAGAAGGTCAGAAAGAGTGGCTTATTAAAAAAATAAATGAGTCCCAGTTCATCATCATTGTGTGTTCCAAGGGCATGAAATACTTTGTTGAAAAAAGGAACTGGAAACACAGAGGGGTAACCAAAGATGCAGGAAAAGGAGAGCTCTTTCTGTTTGCTGTGTTGACTGTTGCAGAGAAGCTTCGTCAAGCAAAGCAGAATTCAAATGACCTCTGCAAGTTCATTGCAGTCTATTTTGATTACTCCTGTGAAGGAGACATCCCTGGTATTCTGGATCTCAGTACAAAATACAAACTCATGGACAATCTCCCTCAGCTGTATTCACATTTACACTCCAGAGATCCTACTGTACAGGACTCAGAGGCATGTCCTGTTAACATTAGTAAAAGGAATTATTTCAGGAGCAAATCTGGGAGGTCGCTTTATGTTGCCATTTGCAATATGCATCAGTTCATTGATCAGGAACCAGACTGGTTTGAGAAACAATTTATTCCCTTCCCTCCACCTTCATTACATTACTCAGAGCCTGTTATGGAAAAGTTTGATTCAGGCTTGGTTTTAAATGACTTAGTGAATAAGCAGGTGATGGATGGCGATTTTTACCTGAAAACAGATGCAAATATTATTTCGGTGGCCAATTCAGACTCTCACTGTATAATTCAGCACTTAAACCTTGGAGAAGACACAGAAACTCAGGACATTCAAGGTGGTGGCAGCTTTGTTCTTCAGCCGTTGTTGCATGTTGTTAAAGCTTCAAATCTTAAAGATATGCCTCGAGATTCTGGAATCTATGATTCATCTGTTCCTTCATCTGAATTATCCTTATCTTTAATGGAAGGACTATTGACAGACCAAATTGAAACATCTTCCATTACAGGAAGTGTTTCTTCATCATCAGGTTTAGGTAAGATAACCCTGCAGTGTTTCAAAAATCATATTCAGTTATTGTGAGTGTATTTCTGCCATCTCAAAATACTTTTAAGATAATATGTGAGGAACCGTATAGATGGCTGCAGAAAAAGGTAATGGTAAAAATGATAGGTTTTAAGTCACTTCTGAAAAATTACTCTCTTCCTTAACTTGGGGGGTGGGGTGGGGGGAAGGGATGGGATTCTTAGCTAATTAAGATTTCACTAGAATTCCATTAATAAGTCACTTCTCATTAATTGACCTACTATTGGAGAGATGGGTTCTTTCTTCCAGGGACCTCCCCGGCAGCTGGGATACTCAGCTTACAGCTGTGTGGTTGTTAAACCAAGAGGGTGATACGGCGAAGCATTCTTACAGAACAGCCATGAATCTAAAAGTGACATCCTATCTGCTCCAGCACATACTAGAACCGTTAGAGCTATAGTCTGTACTGTGGCTAACTCACGTTTCAGAATGACATTAGGCTTCTCATCAGATACGCGGCTGGGGGGAATGACCACATGGGCTTCAGTGGGAGAATTTAAATGCTTGCAAGACACTCTCCAACATAGGTATGCAGCTTAGATGCCTACGGTTTGAAGGTGTAAATATTCCCACAGACTATCTCAAAAGCTGATCTGACCTTTGTAGTTGGAGTACATTGATCTGGTATCACAACTACATCAGAGTGAAATGGATTTATTATTATTATTATCATTATTATTATTATTATTATTATTATTATTATTATTATTATTATTCAGATTAAGTCATAAATACTGTTTGGTGCCAGAATTATCTTGGGCTGAGAGATGTAGGTGTTGATTTACAGATATAGCATCTCTATCTAGGGTAGATGTTAGGCTTTTCTCTTGGATAAATGGATTATTTATTATTATTATTATTGTTATTATTCAGATAAGTCATAAATAATGTTTGGTGCCAGAATTATCCTGGGCTGAGAGATGTAGGTGTTGATTTACAGATATAGCATCTCTATCTATAGGGTAGATAGTCTATAAGACAAAATAACTAAGATCTGAAAACTTTTCAGGGAGAAAAAATCACAGATTTACTGATTTAATTAAATAAGCTACAAATACACAGTTACTGTTTCAGAATTAATATTATATTCTTTAATTTCCTGCCGTCTTCTAATCTGGCCTTTTCTCACATTTGTGGGAAAAAATACAGATGATAAACCGTAAAGGTTCTAGTGCTGGATGAAACTAGGATGCTAGTTGAAAATCTGTGGCCTTTTGGTAAGAATGCCTTTCCAGTATTCCCTTCCTGATTCAATCGTGGAGCTGTCAGCTGGGTATCCCAGCTGCCGGGCAGTCACTGGAAGAAAGAGGCAGTCTGTGCAGTAATTAATTCTCAAGTCACATAGCTACTTGTTAGCATGTTTCAGTTACGGAGGTTAAACATTGTAGCATTAGCGTTGGCTCTTAACACTGATGTTCCAGTATCTTAGGAAACCACAGGTTTGGTTTTCCAGTTCACTGTCCTTGTCCAAAGACCACCCTGACTCTCACTCAAACCTCCCCTCAACCAAAACCACAGTCCTAGTTAGGTACAGGGAACAAAGGAGACAGTATCTAGAGCTGAGCATCATCTGCCTATTAGAGTGCAACCCATTAAATCTTTTTAGAGTCCCAGACATACAAAATACTTATATGCCTAATAACTGGAGGAGTAGATAGATTTTTTTTTTTTAGCTTTTATTCTTGTTCTAAGAATAACCTTGGACATGCCTAGGTTATTACTCTGAATTCACAGTACCATTTCTGTTCTGGCTACCTGTTTTTTACCCATTACTTGGTGAGAACAGCAGTGAATAGCTCTGTCATTTAACATCTTCAGGTGGAGCTTTCCTTTCTTCTTTAAAGGCCAGTTTGATTTCATCTTCTGAATTAAAATCGTAAGTCACATGATTTGTAATACTTTCTGTCTTTCAGTGCAGTTCATGTGCAGACTACTGATCTGCAAAGAAAAGATTCTCAGAGATCATCAACTGCAGTTCAAACCAGCTTAATTTTGAGGAAGTACCAAGAACTAAACCTTTGCTAGGTCCATTCACTAATAAGGTCTTCCCTAAGCAGCCCTGCCTGGGCAGAAAATTTGTATTGATTCATTAGATAAGGGGTTGCTGAGCATGGTAGTTCAGCCTCATGAAAGTATGGCATTATGATCCGGAGTGGGTTTTTTCTAAGTTTTCTTTGCATTGTTTCTAAAATGTTGACCAAATACAAAATCAGTGTTTCAGTTAATGAATCTCACTTTTTTTTTTCCTTTTTATAGGGGAAGAAGAACCTCCTGTAATCACCGCTACAAAATTTTTAGTGCCTGGAATCTGTAAAGCAGAACTTCATTGCCATATCCATACTGATGAACTCCAGGCGATTGCTCCTTTATAATACATTACAATGTTGTTATGCATTGCCACTTTATCAACAGCCTCTGTTTGTGCGTCAACTACCACACTGTCTCAGCACTAAATCTACTTGAAGGACCAAATACTCTCTGAAGATCTGTTATTCCTAAGGGATTTCTTTTATGGCCAGTAAACTTGAATCTGTTGATCTTTATATGAAGTCTTTCATGGTTTGAAAAATGCAGCATGGAAAAATAGATGGGAATACATTTCAAAATTATTATGACTAATTTACATGTCGTGATACTACAGTGTTTACAGATGCCGTAATAAAAATTGACTTTTTCGGCTAGAAATAATATTGCAACTGGACATAAAATAGCTTGGAACATTAGTAAATTTTGTAGTCCAGCCTCTAGTTTTAAGTGCTGACATACTTGATGGCAGGAGTGTTGTGGTGAATGAGAGCAGGATTGTTTTCAGAAGCAAGATAAAATACCAAAGGTGAGATCAAGAACTCCATATCAGAAGAAATAATTTTCTTTTAGAAATGTTTGAGCTCCTTTCCTGCAGTCTCCTCTCTTTCCCAAATGTTAATGTATTTAATGTCAGATAAGGGCAGGTCTCCCTCTTCTGTATGATTTTTCTATCTCTTCTCCACAATCCGTCTAGTTATGACTCACAAGTAGTACCACACTGAGTCTGAACTGTCATTTTTATAATAGACAAAAATACAGATCCTGCATATGCTGAGTGATACCGTGGAAACAAAATTTCCTGTTTTCTTCCTGGAAGGGCTAATATAAATAATACTTTAAATAGATTGGGGAAGAGTTGCCAAATTTTTTATTTAAGACATTGTTCAGGAGTTGTTCAGCCATGAGATTAGTATGCTTTATGGGGGATTTCATATTATCCTTCAATGACATGCTGCTACAAAATCGCCTGGTGTAAAACAAATTAAGACAGGCATGAGTACTTCGTTCTGTTTTAAGCCAACCAGTAAACAGAACCCATGAGTTATTTTGCAATTCACACTACTTATCATTGCTTAAAGATTAAGGTAGTATAATGCTACTAGTATTGTAATACTACTAGTGTTACATTAACAAAAAATGCTAAAACTACAACTGGACATGTTTACATAAAGACATGGAGCATGCGTGTCCTTTCTTCTGCAGTGACCAGGTAGGTGTACCATCATCCAAAATCTCTGCTGTCTCTAGAGAACAACTTTTCATAAGTAAAACCCATCTATGTAACTGCAGTTGTAGGCATTATTATAACAAACATGATAACAGCAAATAATAAAGGACACCTTAGCAATGTGTTTCTGCTAATTTTGCTCATGGAGTCAGATTCTGTCTCGTTTAACCTGTCTTCACATTCCACTAACAGGTTGCTTTACATCAAGGGAGAACTTGAACACCTGAAATACTCTCTCAGTTTTGGTAGATGAGAATTAGCTCTTGCTAATAACTGTTACATTGTATTACCCATTTCAATAGCATGAGATAGAACTGTTAAACTGGTGATGGTTTCGGCTGAGTAACTTTAAAGCTCCTGGGTACTTTTTTCATCAGTTTATATTTAATTATTTGAATTTCCAAACAAAAGACTTGCAATTGTTGTCACAGGTGGAGTAAGAGAGTGCTGTGACGGTTATTTGAATATAACCATCGATGGCATGACTCTGGCATGCTTCACAATTGTGATGAGGAATTCTGTGATCAACTAGATGTATGCGTCAGATTTGGAGGGCCTTGTCCATTAATGTAATGTTCCTTACTTTTTCTGTTTTCTGAATTTGAAAGAACACTAACTGGAAAACCTGAAACTCACAATAGCTAAGTAAGTTTAGGTAGTTTTACATACATGGTGAATCATCTGCACCTTTTTTTTTTGTATGCTGTGCCTTGGGCTGTACTGAAGGCACAGTTCTTCATGTGTTTCCGTTTTTTGAAATTGAAAAATACCTAGGTCAAACCAGGCAGAAAAATCTAGAGGTAAATGCTCTTCCACTAAATCCAGCTATGAAGGATCCTGGTTCAGTGTATTTCTTACCATTTTACTAAAGAGTTTGCATTGATAAGAGACAGGCAGAAAGGTTACAAAATTTGTGTGCTGGAGAGCTGCTGTGCATAGAAATGCCAAAGCTGGAAAACATGAGGAGGCAGCAATTTCTTAGCAGTTAGCTGGTGATGGTAATGCTGCTTTCCTCAGTGGAAAGTCCCAGCTCACATACTGTTAATTTGTGCTAGAGTAAAGATTGGGAAGATTTCCTGGTTCTGTTAAATTTAGTAGCAGAACTGATAGTACTTAATGGAATTAAGTTTTCATTTCGAGCTCCAAGAAGGCTCAGTTTTGAAAATAGACAAAGCAATTGCACAAAGAATCACTTGTCATTAATGTTGTTTTTATTTTTATTTCTTCAAAATTTGCTGTACAATCCCACAAACCTTTTTTTATTTTCATTTTTTTAAATTATAAAAGGTCTATGCAGATGCCAGTCAAGTCTGTTGGGGTGGGGCAGTTGGAAGAAAAGAACAATTCCTTCATTATTTCTTGGCATAAGGTGGAAACAGCATATTAAATGTCCTCAGAAGAAAGACAATGTAATTAATTGAAAATTTAGAGTAGGACAGCCCACACTTGAAGTATACAAAACTGAGGAAAGTAATACTTAATCTGATTTAGTGTAGCTTTCTTACAAAGCCATGGTGCTTATAAAAAAAAAACAGAAAAATATTGTGTATATTGAGATGCTGGAAGGACATCATACTGAATTTGCAAGAATTCTGTATTTTCCCTCCAGTAAGAATAACAGCAAAAATCCTTGTAAAAAAAGAATAAAACAATGTTAACACATGTATTAGAGGTTAGCTTACTACTATTTTCAGGCATTAGTAAACTCTAGAAACAGAATGTTAATGGTGAAAGGATCCCTTTAATTCCTACTAGACTCAAGTGCGTGGACATTGTTTGGATGTTTTAAAATGTATTTTCTGGGAGGGTGGAAAAACCTTTGGAAAGCTGAAGGTTCAAGATATAGCAGTGTGTTCAGCATTTTGAATGAGAAGTGTACTTGTTGCTGTAATTTGTACCTGTACATAAACACAACAACTGTTGAAAATAGAATGCAGCTGACATTTGCAGAAGTAAAATTTTTATGATACTACAATTTAGAAGTTAAATATCAAAATAAAACATTTTTGTTCAGTTTCTTTCATTTGACTTTTCTTAGTACTGTAAGAAGGCTTGTCTTAAGAGTGCAATAGTTTTATCCAAAAGACTTTTAATGCAGTTATGCATACCACACGAACCAGGTTCTCTGACCGCTCTTCATATTCTACATCTGGAAGTGAAACAGATATTTTGGTGGGTGTTTAATACAGTCAAGCAACAGTAAAAAAATTTTAATTTTCTAAAACTTTTGTATTGGACAGATTGGGTCTGATTTATTTATTTTTTTTTAGTAAAAACTGCCTTAATATGATTTGAACTAACTACTTTTCCTTTATCCTTCTTGAAGGTCTCCTAGCAGTACATGGTTCTGCATGTCAAGTGAAACCTATCCATGTCAACTACAAAACTATAATAACCTGGATTGGATTGATTTTATCAAAGAAGGTGTGATAATTACCTAAGATTTTATATGCTTTTTGTTTTCATCCAAGTGGATTTCAAAGCACTGTTCTAGCCAATGAACCCTGCAAACTAATTTCAGGGATAAGCCTTGTATTCCTAATGTTGCTCAGGTAAATGAAGGTTTTTTTAATGAACTCTTGGTCTAGCACGATCAAGCTTACAATGCTATAGAAAAATCTGTAATGAGTCAGTAAAACTTGTTATTATCAAAGGCTCGAACTGCTTAATATCAGATAGTTTGCATACACATTAGCTATGTTAAATTTACAGGATGATGTTTATACCCGTTGTCTTCTTTGGGCCTTGTATCCCACAATTCCTAATTCTGCTTTATCACCAGGTAAATCAGAGACATTTTGAAGGGTCACAAAGCATGTGAATAGATGCATTAATAATTCAAAAGAGAATTTGATAAGTTACTTCTCTTTATCTGAACTGGACTTACTTCAGATGTGTTATCCATGTGCATACTCTGCGTTCGTAATCTCTGTATCCTCTGTCTGGGACCCCCGTACATGAGGGACTTCGTGGTTGAAAGAAAAGGGAAAGATCTTGCTCAGGGTTTTATACCTTCAGTTTAAAACATGAGAAAGATAGGTTTTGATATGACTGTGCATATGGGTAATACATCTTGAAAATCTTAGGTAAGCTCTCATTTTTCTTTTTTAAAAAATCGCGAATTTAAACATTGTGGTGACTTGATACTGGAAATCCCCTAAGGGAAAAAAAAAAACAAACCACCAAACCAACATGCAACAACAAATGCTTTTTGAGTAACAGTGAAAAAGCATGCACTGCACACAATATCTGCATTCAAACCATAACTGGTCAGACCCAAATTGTTTCTAAAAGGTCTGAAGTTAAAGACTGTGCTATGGATCAGTTAAGAAATTTTTCCTTCTATCTGCTATTTTACTTGCTATCATCTGTTGCTGTTTCTAAGACTCATAAAACCCAGAACAATGGTCAATTTATATTTTTTATAATGGGATACAATTCCATTCTCTGTTTTCTTAGAACTGAGTTAATAAAGTCTGATTTACCTATGATGTTTATTTTTATGGGCAGCTGCACTGTTGGCATGATTTCATATATACATAGCAGGCCATGGAGAAAGTAGGGATTGGTCATACTGTCCTGTTAACAAAAAGTATAGGAAAAAGGAAATGTTCTTTCCTTGGTGTCAGATGGCACCTAGATGACCAGAAATTGAGGAGGTTGCCCATACCTACCTCAGTGCTAAAAGCTCAGATTTTAGTGATTTTTGCTATTTTACTCTGGTGCAGATACTTTGGGAAGGCTGGGAGCCTGAAAACATTAATGTGAAAATACGAAAGACACTGGGGGCAGGTGGGAGGAGCCTAGTTATATTTAGTTAGATACAATAATTTATAATAAACTATTAATAGACATAATAGGGTTTTTTTTTGTGCAAGAAGGAATTAACATCTGGAGAATTTTCTTGATCATTTAACAGAGTTCATTTTTAATGGGTAGGGAGCTGTAACATTCAAGGCTGATTTACCACAGAAGCCAAACTACCTTGTGTCCAGACTCTGCTGGTCGCTCACAGGCCTTGACAATAGGTGGAAGATTGAACTAGCGTGAGTCAGTGTATGGAATGCTGTCCTGTTGGGCTGCTGATATCGTTGGAATTCTAACTATTCAGTTGCTGCTGGTGTGCAAAAAGCTCTATTTGAAGAGAGACCGTCTTTGTTGATTATATGACTCAGGTGAATGTATTTCATAATAGTCTATTGAATTGGTATTTTTTCTCCACAGGGCAAGCATGCATCTGTGGTTTCACCTACTTGTAAATGCAGTAACACCTGTACTCCCTGTGCAAATTCTGTTATTAACCCTTTTTGACTGTAAATCAACACCACATTGTTCACATAACTTGATATGAATTTCTGTAATGGCCAACCACGTTTATGATGAAATTTTACTCTATCAAAAATATTCGGCTGTGGATAATCATAATTTCGTAGTACAACATTTCTTACTAATAGACATGGAACTCAAGATTATACAAAGGGCCTGGGAGACTGTTAAGGTGTGTTTCCTGTATCAGAATAATGCACCCTTTGGAGGCTATACTCTTGCCTTTGATTGGAATATTGACTATTGCCAACAACTGCAGACCAAGAGTTCTTATTACCTCTGACAGTACACTAAAATCACAGATCAAACCTAAAAATAGAAGTTACCTCTTCCATGGCTGAGAAAATTTTATGTCTAACGCAATTACAGAGGATTAAACTTGTCAGAAGACTGGATGCCTAGCATAGCAAAAGGCAAAATTAAACACTTGGAGAACGGACTTTTTTACGTAGTTACCAACCAAACTGTGTTTCAAAAACAAAAGTTCCCAGAAGGATTTTGTATCGAGGAAACGAGTACCAAGAATATTTTCAGGCAGATAGCTACTGCCTGGTGAAAGTAATTTGCAGTGCAAGCTGCAGAACAACAATCACAATATAAAAGTCTTTCAGTAACATTTTCTAAGCCTTTTATGAATGCTGTGGCCACACCCTTTTTAGTAATGTTTTATTTCTCCGATGATTCAGCCAATTTCAGTGGGTCTGGTTATGAAATCAGATACCAACAATGTGAGTGGGACATACATCAGAGGAGCTGTTTGGTGTGTCACATGTCAGATTTTTTTTCCTCACAAGTTCACAACTGGGGATATAAAGGCCATAAACAAGTGGTTTTATCCTCATTTTACATGAGAAATGAATAGGAACTAGGTAAGAAATGGAGCCACTGCAGAACAGAGATGAGGCTGGTGTCAGCTGAAGACAGAATGCCGGGATTCATGTCTTGAACCATGATGATGCTTCTTTCAACAGTGTGTAACCAGTGAGTGTATTTGATTAGAGAGATGATTATTGCAGCTTTTGCTATTTTGCAATAACCTGTGTGAAAGGACAATCAACAGGGCATTGTTTTATGCTCCAGAGTTCTGTGGCAGCACTGCAGAGTCACCTACTGATGGAGCATGGTGGGAAACGGAGGGAGGCACACCAAGAGAAGGAAGAGGTAGATTTGGGGCAGATGTTAAGCAATGTGCTTTATTTCCTCTACAACAACTCACAGAGACCTCCAAAGTGTGAGTGAGTTACCTTCGGGCAGCCTTTGATGGACTCTGCAGGGGCCTGTTTCAGCCCCATAGAGCTCCTTAGCACTACTTCTCCTTTGGAAGTGCATTGTTCGATGTGAACCTGGTTTGCAGGAATAACTCCTTTATAATTTTGATGAAAATCAGGAGTGATTTCATTGCTGTCAGTTACATCATGCTGATTTCAAAATAATTGAAAGTAAGAACAGAATTAGACCTACTTGTCTTTAGCAATGTCTAATATAGGGGATGTACCCATAAAACTCATTAGTCATCAACAGAAAGGAAACAGTCTACTCTTTATTGTAGCTTTTGCAAACATGCCAAGGTGTCATTTAGGTGTTAGGAAGGAAACCACCATCTCTTTGCAGAATAGTTGGACAATGCTCAGCTACAGAGGGTGGAGTGAGAATTATAGTCACAATGAATCAGGAAAGCAGGGTAGGATTCTAAACTTTAGCCTCTTTGCTTAGACTGCTTTCAGACCTAAGAAATGCAGGTACATTTACTTGAATATTCCTGCTCTTAACATTAAATTGGCTTGTTAAAAACAAACTTTTTTTTTTAAAGTATAATTTTCAAATATCACTATCTTAAGATAAAGTTTTGGACTGAAGTAATAATACTTTTAACACTTGCACTCTATGTTTTGCATACTAAAGAAAATGTCATGCCTGTTAAGATTTAAAAATGGTGAACAAACCACAATTCCAAGTTGCGTTATAGAGTTAATTATCTCAAAAGCCAAGAACCAAAAATTAGTAATTACTAAAGTCTTAAATCTCCCTGGACAACATTTTTAGTTGAAGTGGTTGAGCATATTCTAGTATATTATATAATTACAGAATTTACAGCAACTAATTTTTCGTTCCCTGTGTACATAGCCATGTGGAAATTTTGAGGACACACAAAAGACACTAAAAAGTTAAAGGTCTCTAAACAGAGCATCTCTTCCCATTTCCTGATAATGAATTCCAAATTAAGTTAAAGCTGTCAGTTTCCTTTACAGGCATGAGAAGTCCTGAATAAAAACCAGACATTTACTCCCTGTTGCAGCTCTGCTTTTGTAACAGGCACCACTTTAGTGGCAGTACCAAAGCAGGGGATGGGATGACTCTTTTCTTGGCAGCAGCCATGATGAGGGCTTAACGTTTTGAGAACCCATCAGAAATTATCAGACCTGAGCAGCTTCAAGGGTTTCTCCATTCTGCTAATTATATTGACTGCTTAGAGCTCAGGTTTTGCCAGTAACACAGGGCCCATATGATTACAACGTAAGTCCCTGTGTAGCTAATTTTGCCATAGGTATAGAAAAGAGCCAGGTCCCCATAATACCTGTTTAATTGATGTGAATTGCTGCTTCAGGAGCAGAAAAAAAGGAGTTGTAAAACTACTATGGCATCTTGATGGCTGTTTTCCAGTTGAATTGTCCCTAGTTTAAAAAGAGTATTTCACCTTAAGAACCAGTTTCTTTGTGGCTTTTAATCCCAGAGTGTTTTCATATTGTGTAAAGTATAGTTCATAAATTACTTTAGTATCCCAAACTGAAGACATTGAATGGAATTTAAGGAATTTATTTTAAAGGAAACAAGGTATGACATCTATATGTCTATGTCTGTACTGCATTTCTAGCCTCAGCAATTTGAAACAACTGAAAGATTAAAACCCACCGCAAGATGTTAGGTTTGAAATGGGAAGCCTAATCATGCTTGAGAAATGCAAGTAACCGTTCTCTTTGAAATGTGTCTGGGCTACAAAATATGGTGAGCAGCTACTTTTTGTCTTTTATTATTGTTTTTTCACTGGCTGCTTTATGTTGGCAGTACTACTGCTGAAGAAGACATACCACCTACATTCCATTTAAATTTACGTTTATGTTAAGTGACATACTTGTTGATATTTATTATTACACTGAACCAGTGCCTGTACACTTCGGTAACAGAAAATAAGTTTATCTTTACCAGGCACAGTACAAATGCGTACCAGAGAGACAGTCTCTCACCTAAAGAGCTCAGAATCTACCTGCTTCACCTTCGCAGCCCGGTTTTCTTCTTCTGCTCTTTCTGGTGCTTTTCCATAGTGCTGCTTTCCTCCAAAACGGACGTGCCTATTGCCACCTGTAAATTCTTTATCACTATTTTCCTTAGGTTGTTGACCTAACGGGTTACTCCTGTTACTCTCCTGTGCAATTCCAGCGTGGAATTGGTGCTGTTTGCCTTCTT
This sequence comes from Falco punctatus, assembly GCF_963210335.1. NCBI lineage: Eukaryota > Metazoa > Chordata > Aves > Falconiformes > Falconidae > Falco > Falco punctatus. The sequence continues at coordinate 10,395,663 of NC_137583.1, read as the reverse complement.
TTTGGTGAACCTTCCTCCCGAACCGGCCCGAACACCGGCGCGGCGGTGGGAAGGGACCGCCCGGGCGGGCGGCACACGCCGAGCAAAGCCCGCGGCACGGTCCCGGGCAGGGGGCGGCGGCCGGGACCCGGGACCCCTCTCACCTCGGGGGAGCGGCCGGGGCCGCTGCTGCGGAGACACCTACCCCGGGCCCGGACGGCGGCGCCGGGCCGAGGGGACGGTTGGCAGGGAGCCGGAGGGCCGGGCGCACCGCCGGGGAACGCGGGGGGGAGCTGGGAAGGCGGCGGGCGGGGCGGGGCGGGCTCGGGGGGCGGCGGGGGCCGGCACACACACGCGTCTCCTCCCCCGCCTGCCCTGACAGCCGCCGGGCCGGCCCTGCAGCCCCCCGCGTCCTGGCCGCTGCCCCTGCCCGGCCCCGGCGCCCTTGCTCGCTGCCGCCGGGTCCCTGCCGCGTCCCCGCCGGGGCGGCAGCTGCGGGAGCCGCATGCCGGGAGCCGAGGAGGCGCAGGAGGGTGCGAGGTAAGGCGCTGTCCCCTGCGCCCGGGCAGGGCGGCTGCCTGTCAGCGCTGGGGGGGGTCCGGCTCCTGCGGGGCACCTGGAGGCGTCCGGGCTGACCGCAAAGGTTGCGTTGTGCCTCCGGGGGGACCGCCGCCTTTTATGAGACACCAGCCGGAGCGGCTGGGGCTGGGGGTGCCCCGGCAGTTCGGGAAGGGGCTGCCGCCACCTCGGGGCGCGAAGGGGGGGGGGCTCCCTTCTCCCCCTCCATCCCCTCACGCCGTCGCCGCCCCGCGCGGTCCCTCAGCGCCGCCAGGCTCCGGCTCGCACGCGGCGGCGGGAGGCGCGCTCGCGCCCGGCAGCCCCCTGAGGGGCCCTGAGGGGGCGGGGGCGCGGGACCCGCTTCCTCTCAGGGCTCCGCAACCGTTTTGGGTTTTATATATTTATTTTCAAATTAACTTCTTTTGACGTTTATTTGGGGGCAAGCCCTCCACAAGTGTCAGTTTAGAAGGAAAACGCCGCGAAGGAAGGTGCCTGTTACCTCCTTCGAAACCCGTAATTGTTATTGGAAATAAGTTACTGGGGAGAGAGTCTGTGGGTCTGGGGTGCTTGACCCTCCGCTCAGCCTCCCCCCGCGGTGGAGGTGCTGGAGGTTTGTAGGCGAAGGAAAGCAGAAAAAACAAACGCGGAGCGTGATTACTCGGGCTTGTGAGGCCAGTCACAGCTGCCTCTGAACAGGCCGTGAGGGAGGCAACGCTCATTAGCTAATTAGCTTGGCAGGGATCGCTGTCCGCATTTACATAGTTAATGCTGGTGAAGGCACCTCTGGGGGAGAAGGTCGTTGGCGGCTGGCCCGGTTTTACCGATCACCTTAGTGATGCGGTTGACGGTGACCCGAACTTGTTATTTACTAAGGAACCATTTACATTAATACAAAAAATCCAACTTCGGTAGCTGGTGTCTTTATTTTTCTATATAGTTCTTAAATCTTGTGTATCTCTTTTGTCAGTGCATGCATACATTAATGTAATTTCTATTTACATGTTATTCTTTAGTACCTTTTGAGCTACATTTTCGTAGTGAAAGGGCAGAGAAAATTCCTTCATCTTCAAACACTTGTTAAAGAATTAATTTGGTTACGTACCCAATTCTGTAGCTGGTACAGAGGTTTGCCAAGCCTGACAGGTTATGGGATGGGTGCTGTATCTGTACAGAATTTGAGTTTAGAACAAGAGAAGCTGTGGGATTTGGAAACAAACGGAATTCAAATATTTATTGCAGAGTAATTGGACTTGCAGAATGTGGGGAGGGGGAGTGTGTGAAATGGAGCTGTCCTGGTGTACGTGAAGTAAGAGAATGCACAGGTGTATGTTTGGCTTGTCATTTAGTGGATTGAAGCCTTCTATTTAAAATTTGTATACATATGACTGGCTACCTGTTTTCAGTAAATATTTATTACCCAGTTTTAGTGAACAAAACATCTTATTGTTTTGAACAGAAATCCCTTTTAATTTCCCGGCAGTCGTGCATATCTGTTAGCAATGTGACAAGGCCTCGTGACCCGTGAAGACACTGTAACATTCAGTATCATTCCCTGCACATTTTCTCAGAGCTCCGCTCTGTTTTGAATAGTGCACTTCTTCTCGGGACTGCTTTTGTGTAGACAGTTGTTCTGGCGTGATTCCAAGTTGTGGGAGTCTTATGCCTACACAGTTTGGAGGTGTATTATGTGGAGTTGCTTCCAGCAAGCGGCCAGTGAGATCACATGCCTTAAACAAAAATCTGTTTTGTTTTGCTCTTCATGAATTGGAATTGGTGATACCTGATTCTGCTTGGGCGTTTATATGTAATGTCTTAGTATTGACTTGGAAGCTAGTTTTTTCTCGTGTTAAATCTTTTATTTTAGGTGCTGAAAAAAATTAACCTGACCTCTTAAGTTTTATTTGTATGTTTTCAGTATTTTAGGTTTTTGAGGAAACGTATTTTTTCTGAGTATTTTTTGTGAAAGCATCAGCCTATTGCTATAGATGCATCTAGAATCCGTTTGGAGTGCTTTGTGCGTGCGTATTGTATTGCAGACACCTTATACTCAGTTAAGCGTGATGTGTATTTTGAGAAGAAATTTGTTAAGAGTTGCCATTTTCTTCCTCTGTGTGTGTAGGGAAACTGGCAAATGATATGTTTAGTGGAAGACTAAAAGACTTGGTGTGTTACCATATTATTGATTAATTTTAACTTCATAAGTCTCTTAATGTTTAATTTAATCAGTCCCTTTATGTTATTTATTTGTTAAATAAATTTTGGGGATATAAACATTGCAAGGTTATGTAGGTTTTACAGATAAATTCTAGTACTTACAAATAAGTGGGTAAATCTAGTACTTAATAAATAAATTCTAATCTGTGACTTGGAAAAAGCCTGAGCAGAACAGCAGTACATTGGAATAAAAGGTGGAAACAGATGAAAATACTGGAATTTTCTGGACAAAGAAGTTCTAAGTTTCCATGTTTGCAGCTGTACTTACTGACTGAAAAAAATGTTATCTCCACATATCTAATATTTTCTTGGTCCTGTAAAAGTCCCATTGATTTTTTTACCAAATTGTGCCGCTAAACTTGGGAGGACATGTTTTGAATTTCGATTGTCCGAGTCATATGAAATCTGGAATAAGCAAATGGCTATGGTCTTGCACAATTCTCTAAGAGTATGTAGACTACTGCAGTGTAGTAAGTAAATAACCGGAAAATAAAGGACTTGGTAAATACACTGAGGTAATCTGTGATTAACAAACACCTCATGCTTTGGTTTTGATTATAATAGCTGCAAAGTAACTATTCAGAAATAAATAGTTATATAGCCTGTGGTGGTCTCCATCTCCAAATGTAACATAGAGGATATAAAAAGAAACAAAAATGTTTTTCTATCTAGTGTCAGCCAGGGTTGAACTTGAAGTGGTGTGCTGTCAATTATGGAAATGTAAATAATTATTAACTTGCAGGTGCTCAACACTGTACAGAATCCAGCTGAAGTGGTTAGCATGCTAATGGATCAGACTGTTAACCTTGAAACATAAGGGCATATGTACATGCATATTTATTTACTTCTTCCTAATCATGTGCTGATGAGCAGTCTTAAGGATTTCAAATCTGAGTAAGCATGCTGCCATAGGTATATAAGTTACTTCAAAGTAGTATGCCTTACATGGGCCAGTGCTGAAAGTGGTACTTCAAGGCATGGCCAGTACCAAAACCCAGTGATCCCCTCCCAAAAAAACATTTAAACTGGGCAAGAAGAAGCATCTTTATGTACTTTACAGTACAAGAATAGTTTTTTGCTTTTTACGTTAAATCATTATATATACACAAACAGAAATGGTAACATTATGTGACTAGAAAGGTGCTCTATAATGTACTGATTTCTGTCCTGTCCCCCATTCTATAGGATTAATTACCCTTACAGTCATGTGGTTCCCCTCATAAATCTGCAGGTGGAATCAATGTGTGGTACATCTTGTATTCAAAGTGGTTTACTGGCTTTTATACCACTGAAGTTTGCATAAACTTGGAAAGTTGGCAGGAGTTACTTGGACTTGTATGGTTTCTGTAGAGCAAGAACAGCTGCTCTGCTGGTATAATCTCTCAAACAGTTTAGCTGTTAAATAGAAGTACAACTTTCATTAGTTTATTTCAAACACTTCAGCATTTTTCCAAAATAAATTTTGGGGATTATAACTAGGAGAAGAGCGTGTTCGTTACGCTGTCTGTACTGTATCAGGGATCCTACTGATTTTATTTTAAATATTATGGAGTGTCCGGCTAGTGTTCCCTCAGAAGGTTCTGTCTGGACCATTACCTTTGTCTTGAAGACAACAACCAGCTGTTTGGACAGTGTGTGTTTTGTGGTGGCTGGTTATTTCAGCTTGTGTGTGGCCTTAACTGATGCATCCAGATAGCAGGTGGGTGGGAGAAATTAGAAGCACATATGAATTGCAGTACAGCACTTAAAATCACCACGTTTGTATTGACACAGACTATGATGAGTGTGTACCAAACCTGGTATCCCTCTGTAGATGGTGAGGTTCTTATGTGAGTATGAGCCTTAAAATACTTTGCCTACAGAAACAGGTGCTGTCAAAATTAGCACTTGTTGATGCTCCACAGAGAAGTAATTAATATCCTATAAAAAACTCTCTCAAGCAAGTCAACTACTGTGTGGAGGGGTGATCTTGCAAATGTTCCCATGCAGGTTTGGTTTCTGACTGTGCTTAGCAATTGCAGGTGAAAAGCTGTAAAGACTAAAAAGAAGATAATTGTGGGACAATGCACCTTTTTGTCTGCCATTCAAATCTATTAGATAACCAAGAAAAATAAATGCAAAACCGACTTGGCAAACTTCAGTGGCTTAATAAACTGTGCAGCAATTCTGAGTTAAAAAATCATGTTTATTAAGATAGGAGGCTGAGAGGATCATAATTTTCATGTTAAGGAGAAAACATGACACCCTTCCAGGCAGATAAAATTTTGAACCTGCCACTGTTCCCTGATAATTCTGATAATTGGGGAAAATGGGTTGTGTTTGTCTCAACAGTGGTGGTATTTCTTTTGCGTTTCATTTATCCTTAATGTATTTTTGTTGAGGATAAATGTGTTTATCATGAGGGAGGCAGGAATATGTTAAAAGGAAGAGAATAATATGAAAAAATGTGGCAGCGGTTGCATTAATTTTACACTGACTGTGCATGCTGTACCTCTTTTCTGAGCCTACTATTACCATGAAAAAGGCTTAATTTAACTGCTGGTTTCAGAAAGCTCCTCTTTTGTTTAGTAAATTGTCCCTGAAATTGGTTTAACTTTGTATAGCGCCTCTAATATTTTTTACAGAAATAGCACATAGTTATTTCTGGAAATATTTTTCCCCTAGATAAAATCTAGATGAAAAAAATAATAGATAAAATCTTGTTGTTTGTCATTGCTACAAAAAATCTTGTTGTTTGTCATTGCTATGACTTTTGAATGACGGCTTAGTGCTTGCTTTCAAATTCAGAAGTTTGAGGAGGATAGAGTTAAATTAATCTCAGAAATTGCTTGCTGTATGAGTCACTAAATTGGGAACATAAATACTCATAATCTTTGGAAAGAACCTCTCAACATTGTTTTGCTGCACAGTGTCAACTGCAAAATGCAATACAGTATGTTTAGCTTAGAATTAGTTAATATTTGCATTTGAAATTGTAGTTTATGAAAAAAAATCAGATAACTTTTTGCCCCTTTTTACCAAACTGACTAAAGGCTAGCACTAAGTCTGTTGTAGAAGCTAAAATATTATACTGTTTGTCTTTTGTTTGTTTGCTTTGTTGAAAAGTAGTAAAAACTTGGAGAGGGGTAAAAGGGTAGAGAAATGCCCAGTGCTGGTGAATTCTTCTTGCATGCTGACAGAATGGATAGGTTGGGCTTTTTTTACTGTCTGGTGCTGAGGCCAGACGCTTGACATAAGAACATCTGGATCTTTTAGTCCAAAGAGAAACACAGGAAGAGATTTGTCTCAGAATAACATGAAATTATAGCATCAGTGACAAAAAATTCCTTGATACCTATTTACGTTGAATAGAATATAGTATGCAGTGTTCTCTGTATTCTGCTTCAACGGTACATTTAATTTTGTGTGTGCAAAACTGTTTAAAATGTTCTGTTTAACTTTTCGCTAGTGTTTCATAATGTTAAATATTTTCGTGATAAGAGATTAAGTTGTGTGCTATTACTAAGACACAGAATACTGAAAGATTAAATTCCCCTTTTACTTTTTGCTATGGCAATCAACTACCATCTCTGAAAGTGATAACAAAGCTCACAAACATTCCCTATTTCCCCTTACACTGCTAAAATTTCTGAGTTGAAACCACTAAAAGACTCAAAGCTCCTGATGACTTTGCAGATTGAACAGTGCAAACGAGTCCTAGCTCTTCTATATTGCAGCAATGTATAGTGTTATATGATACGCAGGATAGTCTGAATTCTTTTGTAACTCCTATTTTTCACAGCGGTAACCAGCTCAGGAAAAATCCGTGTTTCTATTTTGGGAATAAGCAGGTGCATGTACCTGCTTGTGGTTTCCCTGATGCTGGTGTCTTAGTATATAGATATATTTAAATGGTTCTCAAATATATCAGAGTTGTAACCGCATCCTCTCTTTGGTGCTGGTAAACTTCTGCATATGCTTTCGTGAAGGTGATGTGAGATGAATTGTAATGTAATCGGTTATCTTCCTTTTCTTTTGGTATTTTTTAGGGAAAAAAGCTATGTCCTGGAAACTGAAGGACTAGTCCAATTGAGAACAGTGTCTCATAGTAGGTTGTATTTCTCCAGCATGGAACATACTTCCATGTTTGCCATGGTCTGGCTTCAGCCTGGTATGAACTTTATTTATTTAACTCTTGTCTTTTAATACACTTTGTGCTGGGAATAAGTGTAACATTCTTGCTGTTTAAAAAATAAACACTGTCTTTTATATATGGCTTTTATATATGGCAACAACACACTTGTCGTCTCTCACAAGTGTGTGTGTATGGGAGAGGGAGCCAAACTTAATACTTGCTGTGGGACAGAATCATATTATTTTAAAGTTTCTTCTGTCTTATGTTGGAGAGTTCTGATGGAATCACCAAATATGGGGTGAAAAGTTACGTACGGTGCCTGTGGTTCTCTGAACTACTTCCTTCAGGTATCCTTGTGTATACACTTGTGTAAAGTACCTATGTAAAACTTATTTGTGCTGCTTAAGAGGACAAAAGTTAACTTTTTAATGAGATGCCTCAAGGACAGCAGTAAAATCCCTTTCAAAGATACGTATTTTAAAAGGTTCTCCAAAACCTCATTCTTTAGTGCATCAGGTGCATTTTTAAAGACTTCAAGAGGGTGGGTAATGGTATGCCCCATGTGTTCGTTGAGGTCAAAACTTACTTGAAATAACTACAGCGTGTGTGAAACATTTTATGGTATGCTAGGCTTGGACTGAAGTGATTACGCAATGTGAAGTCTCTCAGCAATGCCTACTACTTGGAGTTGTAGTCAGGAGAAATACTCTTCAAGAGCTTCTTGAGTTTTCACTGTGATTTTACTGAAGTATGCTTTAGTGATGTAAAGATATTTGGCAACTGCAGTGTCTAAACACCTCAGAAAAATAATCTGGGTAGAAGATTGGTTTTGGTATTTGTTGTTACGCAGTTAAATAATGAAGTTTGTTTTAAAGTTTAAATCTGCTCTTCAACAGCTATTTGCTTAAAGTGGCTTCTGGTTAGGAGCTGAGTTCTGTTAAGGTGTGAGATAGTACATGCTTGCTAACTTTGTGTATAGAAATGCAACTTGTCAGAAAACCAAAAATATGTTTGTTCACTCAAAATTACACATTTTTGTGCGGCTAGTAAGGAAGTGGAAAATCAGCTCTTTAAAATTAAAGATGTTAGGATGCACGCTTGCTAATTAGTAGTCTATTGTTCAGGTTTTGTGTGCATAAAGACTTTTGCTTGAGAGAATGATGGTGTGTAACACTCCTAATTTTTTTCTTTGTAGTAGGTGCACATTGCTATAGTGATGCTACGACTTTCTTTTTCTTTGAAAGGGATACTAGTTTCTGCATTGAGGGGTCTTAGTGTAAAAAGTAAAGCTTTTTTCACAGTTCTCTTATCAACCAAGTATAACAAGATACTGTTTCAACAATACAACACGTTTTGGTGAAGGTAAGGATCTGTGGGAACATGCTTTATCGGAAGATATTGGCTATTTTTACTTACTGTACTTAACAGCTGTTGAATGATATTTTTTAACTGCTGCTACTGTGAATGTCTTACTTGTCTGGAGATCCAAATACGGAGTGGAGGGAAAGGGAAAAAAAGATATTTTTTTTAGCCTGAGGATCAAAGTGTATCTACACCTTGTAACAAAGGCAAAAGAAAAGAAAAAGAGAGAGAAAGAGAAAATGGGCTTTGTTTAGGGAATCATGATTTTTCAGATGCTTGGCTAATACTTACCCCATTCTGCTAGCTATAAATCACAGGCTGGTTTGAGCCCGTGCAGTGTTGTGGCTTCAACGCTTTTCTTGAACTTTCACATTTTTTTATTCTGTTGAAATGGTGCTGTAATGCTGTTCTGTGCAGGTGTTTGGAAGCTTGAGTGCTGTGCTGTACTAGATCCCTTTTCTCCCTCCGTTATTTTCATCCATTTAAGGGCAATTGCAGAACTTCAAGAATGAAATCTAAATCTAGATGATTAAAATACACTTAAATGCTTTTCTGTGCTATTATGGTATGTAAGAAACTACTCTAAGGCAGAAAAACTGGTAATGCATTAGATAATCTAAATTAATTATTTTAATGGAATCATAAAAATTAGTTTCTTTGTGGAGGTAACTTAAGAGAATTTTGGGGTGCATGCTTCCTTCTGGGTACTCTAGTATTAAACAATTTGTACTTGGTCATAGCAGACTTAAGTATGCTAGATTTCTGATGTCTCTTCAAAACCAGCAAGGATGTTTCTTCAAGGCTGTTCTCTCAAGAAGACAGTGACAGTAGCGTTAAACATAGCTGCTATAAATAATGCCTTTGACATTGTTTTCCTATGTTTTTGTTCTGGAATTGCCTTTTGCCCACTTCCTCCTATTACAGCACAGCATGATCTCTAGGACAACACCTAATTAAAGTGCGTGTTCCTTATCAGGAACAGTCAAGGTTCAGTGTACAAACGGAGGAGGGATGAGGAACAAAATACATCTGAAGCAGAGTCTCTTTAATTAATATTCATGGACTTGCGTTGGCATCTGGCTTCAAGTTGTTAAGAGGAAAGATGATAGATTTATTTTCCTCCTTCAAGTTCTATCATGTATAGTGCCTATGCCATAAAGTTCAAGTCCAAACAAGAGTTGGATGGTGAAACAGAAAGAAGCACCTGTGAATTGCTTATTTTTTTCTGAACATTGTTCCTCTGCTTCTTGAATTGCATTCAATTTTCAAAGATGTTATTATTACTGGAGGCAGATTTCTGGGGGTAGTGTTAGTATTCTGGTTGAATAAATCCTAAACCAGTATATTCCAAACAAAACTTTACTTTGCCAGTTTTAACATTAATTTTGTGTGGTTCACTTTGAAGATAAACAGTATTTTTTTGAGAGTTATAAGCCTAACAGTAACTTTTCTTTCCACAACAGAACAGTTTAGTTTTGTTTTAGACCTACTGAAGCAGTTTGTGTTAACTAGAAAGACTTCCACAAAATATTCTTAATGCTTGAAAAAAGATACCTCCTTCTACATCTTAAAACTGAGAAGTGTTTATTTTAAAAGTAGTTATTTATTCTGAAGAAAGAGTCTAAGAGCAGTCTGTGGCCCAACAATGAGTCAGGGTAGGATCTACAGGCTGAGAATTTTTCATTGCAATGACTTTCAAGGAGAAGAGGTAGTGGTAATATTTGGTATCCATGGCTTTGGAACGTGTAGATGGATATCAATTTTCCATTTGTCATTTAGACATAAAAAAAGTTCTGGTGTTTTGACAGGGCCATAAAACTTGTGAGTGATATGGGGATCAGCTGTTTAATTACCTGTTGCTCCTGGTAAAGAGTGAACTAGGACCTGTGTAGACAAGTTGTCAGAAATAGGATGACAAGAGAATATCCCTGATGATTTTCCAGAAGCTTGTCTGACTCATTGCTGTCCAGCCTCCAAAGTGTGAATGAGAAGTGCTGCTGGATGGCAGCACCGAATGGACACTTGGTCTCAAAACTTTAACAATCTCTTCCATCTCAAAAGACAGCAAGGAAGGAGGAGTATGCTTGGAAAGAAACTGGCTGATACAGACAAAATAGTTCGAGGTGCTAGGAGTTTATGCTACAGCAGACAGGGTGAGTATTGTTGGAGCATTGTTTGTTCTTCGGTGGAAAGCTGGAGGGATGCCTTGCACCACCTGCTCCCATCTGGAGGAAGTGTGCTCTTGGCTGCTGCCGTGCAGAGGACAGGAGAGGGCCAGGCAGGTGTGGTGGTGTCTCCTGTACCCCTTTTGTCAGTGGTAGCTGGGGAAGGATGCTTGCCCAGCATTGTACCCACTGGCTGCTACGTCTCTGTCCTCCACATGTGTCAAGTGAAGAATGCATTTGTTTAATTAGTGGGTGACTTGGCACGTCTCTCAGGTTATTGGAAACCAAGCAGTGGAGGCTGCAAGAGTATGGCTGTATGTCTTGATGTAAACTATGACTCTTGGTATCCAAAAAGCCTGCTGTCATATCCAGCATAGTTCTCTTTCTGAAGGTGTGGTGGATGAGATCTTGCTATCAGAATAAATAGATGCTGGCCTCTTGATGCCCTCCTTTTATGTGACAGAAAACACCAGTAGCAGATCCTGAGGTTGTTGATGGGAAGGAGTACAACATGTTACTAACATTTTCAGATATTAGCCTGGGAATGTGAGGGAGTTGAAAAGTCTGACAAGTTGTATTCCTTTCTGTATTACTTCACATAGTTTTCTTTGTGGAACATGTGAGAACATAAATTGGGTTTGTGCCATATTTCATTTATTTTCTGTTTGATATATGTTAACGTTTATCATCAGTTCATAGAAAAGTTCGTAACATGGTAATTTTTATCACTTTGGTCCTCTGCTTTTGCTCTAGTTTCAGTGTGGAAGTCTTAATGCATAAATTTGTATGGCGTGTTTGCTTATATGTTTCCAAGGGTGGGGAGGGGACTGCTGAAAACCTTTTTCTTTAGTCATACCTTGAACACTTGTACTGCTGTAATACTAGTTCACAAGTGAACAGTAGATTTTTTACTTTTTTTTTTTTTCTCCCCTGGAACAGCAACCTTGTGGTTTTGTAATTTGAATCTTTCAGCTTCCAGCTTTGAGAATTAATGGACTGCTTTTAGCCTTGCCTTGAACCTTTGCTCTTACTAGTATGAGGGACTGTAAGAGGAGGTAAAACTCTTGTTGCAGTAATCTGCATGATCATTGAAGCATCTGGGCTTTTCCAATGTAGAGTAGAAATTCATTGCCAAAAGAAAAGTTTAAATTTACCTTCTCAGGAAATTGCTTCCTGAAAGAGGGGAACATTGCAGGACATGTTTTAAGTATGGACTCTTGCATTGTTGCTTGAAAATATATTTAAGAATAGCTCCTCTCTTCCTGCAGTGTTATAGACTAGAGAGGCAATAATTTAACTTTCAACGCTCGTTGCTGCTGAGCCACTTCAAGAATACTGGGGTTTTGGGTGGGGTTTTTTCATTTTCTTTTGGTTGGTTGGTTTTTTGTTTTGTCTTGGGTTGGGTTTTTTGGTTGTGGTGTTTTTTTTTTTTTGTTTGTTGGCTTGAGTTTTTTTCCAAAGTTATCCAACTTGAGAATCAGGAGTAAATTTGAGGTCGGGCTCTGATCTGAAAAGAGGTCAGATGGCTAACAGTCTCTGTTCCTGCTCTCACAGATGTGAGGCTTTTGTTGTTCTCCCTTTCAGAATACTTCTCTGGATCTTTAAAACAAGATTTCAAGAAACAAATTTGCTCAGAAACAGACTGTGCAGAATTTTTAGCCTTTCTATTATAAGGGATGTAAAAAAAAAACATGCAAAATTAAGGACCTGTTTTTGTAAGTCCATTCTATTTTCTCTGGAGTGGCAATGCTGCATGCTGTGTTCACATCAAAGGGCAGGCAAAAGGAAGACATGAATTCCAGTAAGGACCAAGTTTTGGCTGCTGATTTTTAGGACTTCTGTCCAATAAACATGCTTGCTAGCTGTCCATTCCTGCATGGACAGAATTCAGAAACAAAGATAGATCTGCCTGCCACTCGTGGGACATAGGCATTGTGCTCAACTTTTCAGGCTGTCCATGACTGTCAAGTCAGTTTTTGACCAAGGTTTCACCAGGTTAAACCAGCTTTTTAATGGTTCTTTGAAAAGGAAGGAATTATTATCTTAACAAGCACAGCCTATTTTCTCGTTATGTTCTAGTAGTTGAACCTGTTCTCTGTTAATCAATTAGGTCTTTGTGTTGATCATAACAGGAACCAGGTGTCAAGTCATATGACTTCGATGGCTAACATTCTCTCCCCCCCCTGCTTTTTAAAAGAAGGGCCAGGGGGGAAATCTGTATGTGTAAGAAGCTCCATGTTAACATTGTGGATTCTGTTATGAAAAAAAGTAAGTGTTTCATGGTGAAATTAACTTTCCTTATCTAGAGACTTCAACCATGCCAGTGATTCACTTGAAGCACATTTAGCCATATAGACCCTTGTCACTTGGGAATTACTATTGACAGCGTTTGAATATGTTTGTGCTGCTTTGGAGAGTGACTTCAGCCATGAATGGTTATTTTCTGCAAATCAGCAAAGTATGATCTGAAGTTATACAAATGGATCTTAAGTTATTAAAATATGCAAAAAGCTTCTGTAAATCTTTACATATTAGAAATTGAAATTTTCTCCCCAATGTCCTGTGCATCATTCCATGGCAACTAGCTGTAACTGCTGCTCTGAATTAACATAATTGACACTACGCATAGCCCTGGGTACAGGCTTGCTGACATCAACTCTTTTGGCATGTGTTCAGAAAAGGAAACAAAAGACAATCAGTGCTGAGTTTGGCATAACTAGTAAGTCCACAAAACTGCCAAATCCTTCTCTATGTGTTCATCCAATTAATCCCATCGATTTAGGACATTTACTTAAGTGAGTAAAGCCTACTGTATTCGGTCTTAAATGTTCATTTATTAGTGAACACATCCTTCATGTACATAACATTTTTCATGTTTGTTGGTATTGTTGTTCCTTTGTAGAAGAAAAATGAATTCTGAAAGCTCAGCACTTACCATGAGTAGCCCTGCTGTAGTAAACCAATGTGCCAGAGGAGCAATGGAAGAAGAAAAAGTTTGGTAAGCTTTACTTCTAATTTTCTAAGAGGTTAGTAGACAGCAATATTGGGAGATGTAGTTTTACAATTAAGCAGAGGAATTATTTGTTATAACTGTTTGAATTAATTCCGTGTTATTTAACAACACAGAAGGAAAAAGGGAAATAATTTTTTGTGTTGGTTTTGAGTTTCTGGCAGGTGACAATGGGACAGGGTGTCATGGGGGATGGGCAGTGGAAAAACTGTTCACTTAAACAGTGCACCAGTTGTACTTATGGAATCTTTCACATATGGCAAATGTCTTAATCTCCCAATGCTGTTGCTATGCTTGTGCAATGCTGTTACTAGTACCCTTCTGTACTGTGCAGTCTTGTGGTGTCCTGAGATTCATGCCCTGGAAGACATTACAAAGTCAATAGTTTCTACTTTTTTTAAAAGCACTTTTTTCTACATACTGGAGAAAAAAATATTACACTGTTCAATGGTAGATGTGGACAAATGCTTACATTTTAGGACAATTTTTTTTGTGAAAGCTGCCACTGACCATGTAATTTTTAGCATTTGGCATGAAGGGAACAGGGTCTTGAGGAGGCATTGAGTGAGACTATTTCAGCTGTGTTAATGAGAGTCTTTTATTGAGAGTCTGTTGATTTTAACTTGCTGTTGTTCCCTAGGGTTTAGCTGGTGTTTTGTTACATTTTTTATTTACTGTGTAGAAAACAACCAAATAAGCTCATGACAAGAAGCATGGCACCCATATGGACAAAAGTTAACTTCCATTGTTTTTGTAGTCTGAGAAATATTCTTGAAAAGATACAGAATTAGATAAATACTAGTAAATGAATGTTATGTTTCCTGCTGGATGTTTGTCAGGAAATAATGTGTAATCTTTCGCTTTTTTTTTTTTAATGTAGGATTAAATTAACAGCAGCATAATACCTGGAAACTAGTTTCTTTTTAAATGTCTCCCACTATTATACTACTATTCCTGGAACATCCACAAAGTTAGAAACAAATCTTCAGATGAAGGGGTAGGATGAGGAGGACTTGTGGGCTTCCCTCTTGACACCCGAGTCTAAGGAGGGCTGGGGAATTAACACATGCTCTTCATTTGTTTGATATCTTTTACTGTTTTTTATCCTACTTGTGGTATTGAACTGGGGCCAGTTCTGTTTATCAACAATCTGGACAAATGGATCAAGTACACCCTCAGAATGTTTGCAGGTAACACCAAGTTGGGTGAGAATGTTGATCTGCTTGAGGGCAGGAAGGCTCTAGGGAGGGGTCTGGTCAGGCTGTATTGATGGGCTGAGGCTGATTGTATGGGGTTTGACAAGGCTGAGTGTCAGGTCACAACAACCCCATGCAACACTACAAGCTTGGGAAGAGTGGCTGGGAAAGCTTCCCTGCAGAAGAGGACCTGGGGCTGTTGGTGTATGGCCAGGTGAATATGAGCCAGCAGTGTGCCCAGGTGGCCCAGAATGGCAATAGCATCCTGGCTTGTATCAGAAACAGTGTGGCCAGCAGGACTAAGGAAATAATTATCCCCCTGTACTTGGCACTGGTGAGGCTGTAACTTGAATACTGTGTTCAGTTTTGGGCCCCTCACTTCAAAAGTGACATTGACGTGCTGGAGTGTGTCCAGAGATGGGCAACGGAGCTGGTGAAGGGTCTAGGGCACAAGTCTTGCAAGAAACAGCTGAGGGAACTGGGCTTGTTTAGCTTGGAGAAAAGGAGTCTCAGGGGGGACCTTATTGTTCTCTACAACTGCCTGAAAGGAGGCTGTGGGACTTGGAGGTCGGTCTCCTCTCCCAAGTAACAAGTGACAGGATGAGAGGAAACAGCCTCAAGTTGTGCCAGGGGAGGTTTGGATTGGTTATTAGGAAAAATTTCTTCACTGAAAGGGTGGTCAAGCACTGGAACAGGCTGCCCAGGGAGGTGGTGGTCACCATCCCTGGAGGTATTTAAAAGATGTATAGACGTGGCACCTGGGGACACGGTTTAGTGATGAACTTGGTGGTGCTAGGTGAACGGTTGGACTTTATGGTCTGAAAGGCCTTTTCCAGCCTAAAAGGATTCTATGAATCTATGAATTTAGTATCATTTTTTTTCATGGCATTTTTGTGTAGTGCTTTGTGAACATTCTTGGTAATGTTGACTAAAATAGTGGGAGACTACAATTGATGTTAGCAAGTATCAGGGTATCATGAATGAATTGTCTTCAATTTGCCTTCCCCTCCAGCCCACCAGTTCTTGTCTATATTATTTGTGTACACTAATCTACAATTTTTTTGACATATGTTCAGTCATACTTGCTAATGTTTCTAATGATTGGCTTCCTGCAATTCTTCATTAAATTAGTCAGAGGTTAGAACATTCTCTCCTTCAGGAATTAAATTAATCTTTTTATTTAATATCCTAAGATGCTTAGCTGTTTTAATTAAGAGATCAAACAGATTCCTTTTTTCAGCCACTGTAAAATTACTTTGGGATTTGAGGTTAAATAAATATCCACAATTCGAAATGCTCATGTGCCGGAGCAGATATGCTCTAAAAGTCCCTCCCTTTACCTCTGTCAGTGGTAGGCCAAGTTATTTGGTGTGTCATTGTAGGATTAGTTTGTTGCAATTTACATGACACTTGGAAATATTTCTATAACCATTGGAGTATTTGCACTGACTGGTTGTATAGTCACCACTGTATATATGGATGCATGCTTGATAAGTATGTTCAATCAGTAAGATAATATGAAATGAAAATTTTAAATTAGAATCTAGCCTTGTAGACTTTGTTGGCTGTGAGTATGTATGTGACAGCTTATAAGAGTGCTAATCAGGGACAGCAGAAACTTGGACTAACTTGTCTTGACACTGAAGTGTTTGTTACTGAAAGATAAATTGATTAGTTAAGGATCTATTGAGATGTAATCTTCTGTGGGCAGAGAATAATATATGCTGTCACAGGTTTTGTGATATCCTTTTATATTTAAGTACCATGTATTAGGTTATAGAAGTGGTATCAAGAGCCAGGTTATCACTTAGTGTAAATTGTGGGGCCTGTGCTGAATTACAAGGAGATAAAATTATTTAGGCCAACTTTAGGTGTGCTTCATATCATCTTAAATATGTTTCCACCTGTATATCAACCAACAATATAACTTTTACTTTTGCTAGCTTCATATTTTGTAACCCAACATCTTGTTTGTTAAGAAGGGCATCATGTTTGCAATCAGTGGAATTTTAGTTGAGTTCTTGATTTAAGAAAGCTGAATAGCTGTCTGATGCGTGTCTGGTTTAATGAATGCAAGATGTGGCTGGCTTGAGTTCTTTACTATCTGAAACTCAGCTGTTACTTGGTGGGTGCAGTAAATACAATCGTGAAAATTTCCTTTAGATATATGTGGAATATATTTGATATTTTTTTTTAAATATATTTTCCCCTTCCTTGGTATTGTGGGATTTTGTGAGTATTAGAGCTGAATAAACATTTTTCTCAACGTAATGAAGTGCAATGTTACACTGCATTACTGCATCATGCCTTTATTACTGGTTTTTCATGGTTTGATTCTTGAAACATATTTACATTCTGATGGGTTCTCAATTGTTTTATTTTCATGCAGATGTGATTACTAGTTAGAATTGGTGTTAGTTGTAGCAAGATCAGGAATGTATACTATTAGAAGTATGCAGTAACAGTATAAATTATTCAATCAAGTCAAAAGTCTCCACAGAGCAAAAGCCCAGAGCAAGACAGTGTTTAGCATTTGAACATCACTTACGATGCACGTGCAAGGTTTTGATGTTGCATAAGGCCTTATGTTCAGGCCCCCTAGAAACAGAGGGAAGAGTAAATAATTGACTGGTGGTGATTTTTACTGACAACCAGAAGGCAGAAGTTCTTAATCTTTTTCCTTGAATAAATTATTTACTAAAAGGTGTACAACTTGATGATATTTTATTTTGAAATGTGAGCAATGTGTAGCTACACTTAGTATCAAGGACATTAATATTATACAGCAAACTTTTGGTGGAATTATCCACATACCCTTAGTACATTGTGAAGCTTTCTCACGTGCTGTAACTAAATTTGCATGTGTTGTATGAATGTCGCTGTGTACTTTGCTCAGTAAAAGCATAGTGCTTTTGTTCAGGTGATAAGTGTAAATTGTTTCGTCTTGTCCCTTTCCTTAAAGTTGGGATCTTTTATGTATTTATACCTTGTTTATAAATCATAAGTGATGTTTTAATGCCTGCCAGTGAGTGTTTTATTCTCATAAATTACCTACTGCATGCTATCCTGTTTTACATAAAGCTGCCATAAATTCTTTTGTGGTTTTATATTGGTGATAGATTAGAGGATAAATTATAAAATGGAAATAAATAATAGTTCACTAAAATACTTTCTCCCATTTCATAGAAGGTAAAGTATAACTGGTCATGCAGTACTAACTAGCTAGAATTCTCAAGTCCATGGAAAGGAGTGCAAGACGGAAGAACTCTTAATTTCAATCTTCCAAAAATGTTAGTGGAGAATTGGGAGTTCTATAGTTTAACTATGTTTTTACTATATTTACTGACTATGAAGAGGACATCTGAAACTTTATCTGCTTTCCTGCTCTAGAGCTAATACTAGAAAAGAATATAAGCTGATAAGATATGGAAAAGCTTCTGGAAAAAACCAACAAAATATGCAAGAACTGTAGTTGCTGTTGGAAGTTTGAATTTCGGAAGTATCTGCTGTGTTCCCAGTTACCTTGTATAGCCATTTACAAATTCTGCTATTCTGTTTCATCAGTTTTGTACCTGAATAGTTTTGTACCTACACAAGATAAAGTTAATTGGATTCTCAAATTTGCAATGCTCCACTTGCTTTTATTGCTCTCCCCCCCTGCGCCGCCCACCCCCAGCATACATAATCGAGGTTAGAACAGCAAAAAAAATACGCCAGCAGTAGTACTAGTGTGACCGCTGTATATGTGTGACAGCTAGAGGGCGCCACAGCAGAGTTCATGTGAACCAAATGAAGCTGCTCTTGAT
Source organism: Falco punctatus (assembly GCF_963210335.1). Classification (NCBI taxonomy): domain Eukaryota; kingdom Metazoa; phylum Chordata; class Aves; order Falconiformes; family Falconidae; genus Falco; species Falco punctatus. The sequence goes on along the minus strand of NC_137583.1, from coordinate 10,377,259 downwards.
AAGCAGGAATACTGATGCCAAACCGGCACAGAGTAACAGCAACTGCTCAGAGACCAGTTTTGTCTTTAAGCAGCAAAGGTATTTATTTCGTGCAACGTTGGGGAGCTAGGCGATTCGCACCGGACAAACTAGATCCAAAGTTTTCAGGTAAAAGTTAGGTATTTTATACCTAAAAGTTAGGTATTTTATAGTTTTCATGAGAGGTTACGCAACATCTTTACATACATACTCATTTGATTTTGACACCTAATATTCCATTCACAATAGGTGGGATCTAGGTGGAGTAGACCTTTCAATTTCCTTTGTTCAACGATTTCCTGACTTGATGGTCTCCTTATGTCCTTCAGGTGCCCACCTTATCTTCTCTGATTATTCAGGGTACATTCCTTTCTCAACACAAACAGAGCACCACCCAGAGCATTGTACCAAACTCATCCTGACTAATCTTTTTATTTTAAGGCCTTGTTCTGTTTCAATACTGAGAAGTTTAGCTGATACTATTGATGATATGACCATTTGTTATCCGAGCCAGTATGGAACAGTGCTTGAATAAATAAAAGCTTGAGAGCCTTGAAATTCTAGAAGCTACTGATTTGGCAGATTCTCAGTTTCTTAATTTTGAAAATTGCAAGACAGGAACTCTGAAGATAAGGGAGCAAGTGGGAACTGTGTCAATTCATCTATGCTTACTATGGAAGTAGCTGGCTGGCATGTTGTTTTTCAAAACAAAGGTGCAGGGAAACTGGATATTTTCCAGATTTTCTTGTTGTGTGTGGATTTATAACGGACTTCCTCTAGGCAGGATGAAATCTTGCTAGTTGCTTCTTTTTACATAGGATTAAGTCAGGAAGCATTTCAGCTTTTTAAAACTGTATTTGAAATACAGGGTCCTGAACCTCTCTTGTGATTCAGTTTGTGGTGCCTTGGCCATTTCTGTCATTTCTGTCTCCAAATACTCTCTGTTTAGATTCTGTAGTATGAAACACACTTCCATTTCTATGACAAGTTGCAATCACTTTTAGAGAAAATCTCTCTGAAAACTGTCTCTGTCACGAAGAAAGAAATCTATACATCTTTAAATAATCAAGCATTGTTATATGTGGACTCAAGTGCATTCTGACTTTGACTTGACTTAAACTGAGTTTGGAGACAGAAACTTTTAAAAATCTTTTCTGTTTGGGTTTTGTCTTCCGCTGTAACAGCTAGGTTGTTTTTGTTTCAGCTTTCCTTTCCAACCTGACATGCAAGTATTTTTGTAATCTATAAAGACATGTGGGTACCGGTGCTAATCTTGGCTGAAGCAGTGGCGTGCAAATAACAATGTTAAATACCTTGTGTGAAAACTTTAATTTAGAATCTCTGTCATTTTTGAAGAGTTATGTGTTTCACTGGGGGCTTGAATTACAGTCATGTTCCTGCACTGAACTTTATTAGAAGAATAACTTGCTTTCTGATAGATTTACTTGAGAGAAATTGACAATTTGTAACTATTACTTTTGGTGACTTTTTGGGGAAGAGGAGCTATTGGAATTCCAGTCTGTATAGCAAGAAGGAAGACAAACTTAGCTACCAAACTTAGGAATTACAAAAATTAATTGCAAAACTAGGTCCTTAATTGCATACATTGAAAGAGAAAAGCTTACTGTCATATCTTAGTGTGCATGTATATGCAGGAGAGATTGTTGTACAATCTCTCTCCTGTAACAGTGGCTGGTGTGATGCGTAGCACTGCTTCTTGCCATGCAGCTGTGGCTGTGCAGCCCTTCTGATGAGCCTGGGTCAGCTGTCTGCCCCACATATGGCTGTGTCCTCGTGCTTAGAACACAATCTTTTGCAGGAAGATGCCTCAGTATTTTCTCACTAAGTTGGACCAGCCTACTTTTCTTGCTTATTAACGACATAATAGTCCTTCCTGCTCAGCATTGTCTATATGAGGGCTAGATACCATTACAACACATTGCATTGCTCCCAACTAAAGGGGTATTCTAGAAAAGGGACACAGAGGGGTAAAAATAACCATATTTCATTGGGCTGTCCTTGGGATTCTAGAAGCTTATCCTGTAAATTCAGTGTGTTGAGATTTCAATGCAGGAAAGAAAGAAGTACAATGTGGAAACCCAGAGATTGAGGGATACATGGACTACCTATTTGCTCTTGCACGTCTGGCTTCTGCAATTCTTAAAACTAGACCGGCTCTACATGGAGGAATGTTGAACGCAGCAGTGAGTTTATGGTTTGTCCCCAGACATATGTTATCTATATAATCAAATATTAATTCCTTTAGTCAAGTATGTGCTGATAAGAAAACTATAAACGCATATTTTGAGTAAAAAGTTGTGTGCCATTCTGTGTTCCAGAAAGACATGTAATTTAAGTGTTTTCCACTCCCTTTTTAAATGGTCCAAGTTAATAATAACTTCTCCTGAATTTTCTATTTAAAAAGGAAAAAACCCCAACCAACAATGGTCTTCTGTCTCTTATTTTGAGTAGGTCACCCAAGACTACACCAAGGATTTATTTATCTTTTTTTCTTCCAGTAGTTTCTTTAAGTAGTATGGTTATCCAGAATATGGCTTCTACAGATGAAAACATGGCTTTTGCAGTATTTGATCATTAGGATGACATTTTGAAACTTTTCTTTCAGGCACTAAGGCCTGTCAGAAAATGTGAGAAAACCACTGATCAATAAGAATCAAATTAGTAATTTTAACCAGAATTATGATTCTCCACCTTTACAATCTAAACCTTATTAAAATTGCTTTGAGGTATCCCAGTTCCTTATTCTTCTTTTATTTTGAATTTTTGATCTGATTAATTAGTAATAATTTGCTAACTTCGTGATAGTTACCTGGAAAAGCTTGTGTAAGTTAAGATAAATGCAAGTTTTTGTTAGCAAAACAGATTTATTTTTTTTCCTTCTTCTTAATACCATTGGTGACTGATGAAGACAGTGGAACTCTTCATGGTTTTGGGTTCTTCACAGAGTTTGTGATTTAAAGTCTTCATGAAGCCTCACACATTGTTTGGTGCTTGGCTGTTCCTTCCCCTAGGCAAGCAATGTGGTATACTGTGGCATATAATTAGAGGCAAAGTTGTTACTTTTACTGTTGTTGTCGGTTTAGTTTTGTTTTTTAAATATCACAACCTTAGAAATGTGAAATAGAACACTGTAGATAGACACAGTAAATAATTAATTGAAACATACCAGAACTTATTTATCTTCTACATCAGGAAAACATTTGGGAGTGAGGCTTTGCAATAATCCGGCTTTTACAGTGAAAGTAATTTAAAACACTTTAGCCTCTCAGTTGCCTGTTCCTATTTTTACCATTACTTGCCACCATCTCTGTTGTGCCAGTACTGTATTGATCCATGAAAATAATTTTGGTTAAAAATAGCTTCCCCAAAAGGAGATTGATTTTTATTTCAGTAATTATATATGTAGCACAGCCCTACAAATAGTGTTTTGGTACAATTCAGAGGATGAAAAACTGCAGTAAGTATAGAGTAGGACACAGTGACCAAGGAAGTGTGGAGTCACAGGGTTTGACCACTTTACTAGCACCACAAAACTAATGGGTTTTATCCTAAAATGGTAAATTTGAGTTATAAAATATATTATGAAAAGTAATCTCAAATAAATTGACCAAATTTCATGCTTATCTTTTTTAGAATTAGTCACTATTTAAAAACATTAGCTTTATGAATAAAAATTTGGGTTTGATCTTTACTTTCGGTGCTGTTGCATAACTGGATGCAGTATGGGGTGTGCTTGTTTTCTAGGGTTTGTAAGAGCTTCATAGGTGACCATTACTGTTTTAAATGATTGGAAAAAGATTCCCTGGCTTCAAAAATATGCATGCAGTATGTAGCTGTCTGATCAAAGGAAGGAAGTAGGCTCATGTAGTGAGAGTATTGACTTCAGTAGAGCAGTATGAAGGTGTAAGAATTTATAGAGCCAGCCCAAGAATTGTATAGGCCTACTTTAAAGTTATTTTTCTTAGAATTAAATCCCTCTTTTCAGTTCTTAAGTATTGTATACAATATGTCACAAGAAAAATGTAAAACTGATATTGTGAAGATAGCCAATTTTTTAAATATTATGAACACAGTGCAGTTCTGTTGACTTTACTGGGACTAATTCACTGTAAAATTAACTTGTGAGTAAATTACTATAAGAGCAAAACTTAAAAGCTTTTCCACTGAAAAAATGACTAGAGTGTTGAAGGCACTAACTGATTTTGTTAGCCTGCTTCTAACAGCACGTTTCTTTTGGAGGCTAGCCTTTTTTTAAGTCACAGATGATGGGAATAAAACAATCAGGAAAGCAAGACATGCAGGTTAACATTTAAACAAGTGTGCAGGGTGGAACGTGGGGAAAGGAAGACAGACTGAGGAGGGAAAGCCTCAGGCTGCCCAAAATGTTTGTTAGGTGCACTCTCATACTTCCCAGACAACATATTATGTGACTGTGTGCTTTTAAATAGCATTCCTATTGCAATACAGTCCGTTCAATCCGTAGTGGTTGGGCTTACTGTGGCTGAGCTCTGACCACAGTTGTGAAGTACTTTCTCACTTCTGTAATTCTAGGTTCTTAACAGCTGTTGCTGAGCTAAACCTATTTTTAGTCATTTACTTACTAAGGACCCACCAGGCTTACAATTACACAGCTTGCTTTTAATGTGATTTTATTAAATAAGGAAAATGGTTCTACAGTGAAGTTCTGCCCAGTGGCTAGATATCAGATCGCTCCCTGAACATATGGGTTATGTTAGTGTCTGTAATGATTGTTTCATCTGAGCTTTAAAATTTGGAAACTGTGGTATAGCAAAAGTAGTTATTCAGTGGTATCGTGCAAACTTATTTAAAACTTTTCCTTTTTTTAATTCATCTGTTATTCAATAACTAAATAGAAATAACAGGGTCACCTGAGATTAGAAAGATGCTTGAACTGACATGCCTGTGACTGGAATATGAGTAAAAGTAAGACAGGAAAACAGTGGTGAACAGCTGAGAATCTGCGTTTTCATGATGAGGTAGTATGTAGATACCACATGGTAGATACTTACCTTTAATGCATGTGGTTTTAATCACACAGCCCTTCTTTATGAGGATCAGAATAGGGTAGCTAAATTGCTGCATACTTGTAGCTCAAAGACAGACAAGTACTCAAGCTGACTCTGAACTTGTGTGGGAAGTAAGGTTTCGTGACATAAATAATCATAATTCTGTTGCTGCTTTTGCCAGCTGCTAACTGATGAAGGAAGAATTATGTGTCTGGAATTAGAGTGAGAAGAGAAACAAGTTTAACAACTTTTCCTGTTTTTCCTACATCCTTGTTCAATCAGTAGAAATGAGTCATCCTGAAGAACTGAATTAAAATGGCTCTAGTCAAATGCAGTTTAACTGCAGATGTTTGTGATTATAAAAGGCACATACATGTTTGGAGAACACAAGGTTACAGTGTTTGCAAGAAAGGAAGTTGCATAAATTGCAGATTAACACTTTAGATAGCTAGATAACACTCATCTTATTTGCAAGAGGCCTTGAATTAGTTGTTTTCTATTAATGTCTTACTGCAAAGACAGGAAATACTTTTCTTGGAAAGCTGGAGAATATTCAGGGTAGTTAGCATAACCTAATGATTATCATAGACTATTTCAATAAAGCAGATAAATATCTGCCAAATAGATTAAAAAAAAAATCACTTATATCTTACCTGACTTTCCTAGTTTGTTTAATGTACTTCTCTGCCCATAAAAGGAGCAGTGCAATTGAAAATTGTTACGGAGGAATCATTTGCACTGGGACTTGCAGTTCAAGAGTCAGTCCCTTAAAGGAAGTGGGTAAAGATCCAGGAGAGCAACATAGAACATGGAGAGGATGACTCATATCAGCTTCTGTAGCGCACCCAGAAACAGTGACAAATGAGAGAATGTGCCGAAATGGTTAAAGTAAAAGCAGTCGCCAACTGCTGACTTAAGTCTCATGCACACATGAAATGGGCTTTGTAACTGAAGAAAATATGCCCCAGAGGCAAGTACAAGTTTAAACATATGTTTAATCATCCTGTCTTACAAAACTTGGTATGGATTGCATTTCCTCATCCTGAATGGGATCAAAAAAATCTTGATTACTGCCTTAAGAAAGAAAAGCATTCAGCTTGCGTGCTGGCCTGAACCTGAATCCCAGAAGATGGCAGGCTTGATCCGGAATTGAGAAAGGCTGTTTCTGCACCCGGGCAGAGAACAAGGTGTTGAACTCACTGCTGTCCCTCTGTTTTCTGGCTGTTCTCCTTTCTTCCCACCCTGCCCTTTGCATCATTCCGGGATTGCATAACGAGGTATAGGCAGAGATGAGAGTTGTTGAATACTTGTTTCAAAAGCTGTTTCACTGGGCTAAGGCTGCTGCTTGTAGGCAACATTTAGTGGTTTTTTGTTTGCAGGGCCTTTATTCTTTTTTGGTGAAAGATGCTCACTCCCTAGATTCCTGGATAAAGCTGTCATCTGCGTTTTATACGTGTTATTATATTGTCTCTAGGTGATACTTCAAATAATTTCTATTGGCATTACATCTCTTGAGACATTTGCTATATGCTTGGCTATGACTCTTGTATTCTATCTGCTTTTCCACTGTTATGTGTCTCTTATTATAACTGTTAGCCTAGGGAGTTAGAACAAACATTTCTGAAATACCTAACTGGTCCAATTAGGTTCCAATTCAATGTCAAGAACTTTTTATCCAAGTAAAAGGTAACACCATCTTTAGGGTTCCCTCAGTGGTATTTTGTTTCTAAATGTGTAGCAGTGACATGGCATTTTATACTCTGATGTACAAGTAAATGGAATGTTCACAGAACGTTTAGAGTGAAATATATTAATTTTTTAAAGAGCTGAAGAATGTTTAAAACCTATAATTTTTAGTTAATTAGATTTTTTTATTCCTTTCCTACATCAATCAGTCTACCTGTCATTAAAAGTCTCTTCTTCCTTTCTCACTGATGGAGCGTATTGCTGAAATCTAGAAAGGATATTTAACAAAAATGAATGTCTCTTAGGACTTTCCATAACAGTCACTCTCTTGGCTGGAACAGGAATCACTGGGACTGAGAAGCTGAATCTGTATAGCTTTTAGCTGAAGAACCACGCTTTCTCGTTTTGGCATGTTAAGATTGTTTTTAAAAATATTCCCCCCCGCCCCCATCCTGTGGATAAGACAAGTGTAAGCTGATAGGGTGATAAATAACACAGGCATGGTGATTAGGCTTGGATCACCAATGCAAATAACTAATACACTGTGGAAGGAGGCCTAAGCTTCCCTAAATCATGTTTTGTTCATTTGCAAGTTGAAATTATAGTTATAGCAGATGAGAACTTCTTCAGTGTAGTCTTGCAAACACAGAATAAATGCATTTGCATAATTTAGAACCACGATGAAATTTATTATCCATCTTAGCTGTTTTCTTCATGCTGTAGAGCCTCATCTTCTCATTCAGATATACTGCATCTTGCTGCATTTTCTTTTCCTTCTGTATCACTTTATGAAGAAACACAAAAATTGCAGAAATAGTAAAAATTTCCATTTCAAAAATATGAAGCATGTTAACAAGCAAGGTAAAAAAAAAATTCCTTCCCTCCTTTGTAGTCTATTCCAATAATGGTAAAAATAACTAAAGGCAATAGCAGTTTAGTATAACAAGAGAGTTGTAATGTTTTTAGGTTGTCTTAATTCCCTTAATTTCCATTTCTCAACCAAAAATGTTTAACTTTGGCTAAATTAAATATACAATGATGTGATACTTGAATCATAAACAATAAGCATTGAATATATACAGAAGATTTTACATGTTGTAGTAGAAGAGCTTTTAACTGAGTCAGTGGGTTACTCATTATCACTATCTCCAAAGATCATCCCCCCCAACCCCACCATTAGAGCTGCTTTAGCACATCACCATATTTGATGCACATACAATGCATTTTGTAGGAAAATTGCTATTATTTAAACATCTCCCTCAGGTGGGTTTGATCTTTAAATACTGTGTATAGTATTAGATCCAAGCAAGCAAGTCAAGCTAACAGAGGAACAAGGCAAGGTTTTCCTCTTTCTGTTTAGAGAAGCTGCAGGATATGACATTAAACAGATGATACTGGTAGGTACTTAGGGAAGATTTCATTAAATGCATGTGAAGTTGACTGTTCGTTCCACAGTATGCTTCTACTGCTAATCAGCCCCATCTCCATTACTGCTATCAATACTTCAGGAACAATTAGCCCTCCAGGGACCCTTACTCACTGTTGCCAGCTGCTTACCACTTATTGCAGTTAAGTCTGCCAGTGTGTTTCAAAACACACCATTTGTGATAATTAAAATTGTGAGAAGTAAAAATTTTCAGGCCTTTGTTGCAATTGTGTATCCTACAGGCTTCATTATGGCTATATTAGCACTACCACCTTTTTGACCATGGAGATTTTCTGTTGCTTCCTTAACTGGGGTGGAAAAGGTTGTCCACAAAGGGAAAGTTGGTATTTGATTTACATCTGGTTCCCTCAATCTCTTCAGTCTTATGATGGGGTTTTGCTTTGTATTTGTTTTTTATTATCTGTACCTAGGAATCGGTGTAATAGTTTTTGGTTTTGTTTTTAAGCAGTGTTTGGCTGATGAGCTCTAACAAAGTCTTCTCTGCTCAGTTAACATGGGTTTACATTCCTCCCTCGGCCAGTACTTTTTTTCACCATTCTATAAAGGCACCCATGTTCAGTGAAGCACACCAGGTTTTGTTGCATTCCATTGTAGGTGAGAGTATGTTTTACTTTTAGGCTGATTTAGAAAAAGCAAGAACTCTTAACTTAAACCCACTAAACAACTTAAAAATTAAACAAACAAAAAAAGCCCTCAAAGTAAATTGTAATAAAATACAAAAGTAAATACATAAAAAATGTCAACTAGTGTGAATTTTTGCTAACCAATTTGATGAAAGATCTTGATTTGCTGAGTGGGTGTACATGCATGTGGCTATATGAAGTGTGTGACTTTTTTTTTTAAATGTAAAAAGGAAATCCCAGTGATCCACCATTGACAACCATGTGTTTCCTATATGCTTACCCTGCTTCTCTTTAAGAGATTCTTGTCCTTGTTTATGATTTCTTTTTGCTAAGACTCCAGTATCTCTTCATATAGTCTATTATTTTATTGTTCAACATGTAGTACAGTTTAACTTCTGACTAATACCCTAATACTACTAATAAGACACTTAAACTACTCCCCCCCACCCCCAAGTAATAAGCGATAAAATATTTTTAGTTAGTTCTCTGACTGTAGAGGGAGCTGATGATAAAGTTTTCAAGGAAAACAAACATCGTGTTTCTATGGGAATATTTAAACATTGTGGTCTTTGGAAACAAAAGATAGAACAGAAGGCTGATTTTTAACTTGCCCTTTCCTTTGGGGGTGGGAAGGCTGGTGAATATGTGAATTGGTGAAATCATTACGGAAAGTGGTAACCAGGAAAACTGTCCAAACCAAATGATTGTTTGGAAAGCTGACACAGGTTTATTGCAGTGCTGGGTGCATGGGGGATCTTTCCTCCTAATATGCACACCAACATACTCAAGGGTACGTATTACATACAGTAGAGTACTTGCATCGTACATTACATATTCCTTTCATTCACACACAGGATTGGTTACAAGTTTCTTGCTTCTAGCGCAAATTAGTGATTGCAACACCTTATCAGCTCATTTCCTCTTGCAGCCAGAATTTTTTCACTTGAAGACTTCTTTCTGCATAATTTACATAACTGTGTTCTTATGATTATTTATGATTTCCCGAATTGTTTCCCTTGATTAGAAGTCCTTTCAGTCATCGGTTTTGATGACTTGAGAGGGTGGGCCAGCCGGACCCAAACCCTGTGCATGTTCTTTTTAATTAGATCAGAGTTTGGTAACTGGGGAGTTTAGGGAACAAAATTAACTGCATGTTCACGTGGGTGCTGAAAAATTTCTGTGGTTAAGTGTTGTAAGAGAGGATGATGTGAATATGTGTCTTTCAAGCTGAATACACTTGGTCATCTGCAAATCTCTCAGATACAAATGGTACCTTTCTGTAGTAAGGTGTCATTACATTGCCTTAAAATTATACAAGGAAATTTTCCAACTAAATTTGTAGGTTTTTTTCTTCTGAATTGGAAAAGAAAATCTGCAGTAATAGCAATAGCTCACGTTAAGGTCATTATAGACAGAAACTCAATAAGAATACGCTACTAAAATACGAGCACTGCAAAGTATTGAAAAATACCTGCAAATGTTTCAGAATATCCACTTATATTTGTTAGTATTAAGAACATGTGCTTTTTTCCCCCCTGGCTTTGAACTTCAATGTCAGTGTAAGAAGCATAAATTAAAATTCAGAAGAATAATCTGATCTGTCAGCAGGAATATAGGTATTCTGTTTGTTGCTCTAGCATTGTCTTCTCTGTTGGGTTTTGCACTTAGTGGTGAAGGACAGAAGCGGCCTGTATTTTACTAGCTGTTCAGTTAGTTACATCTTCATTTTTAAAAAATAGATTCTAAGGCTGTATTAAAAAAAAAGTTGATTCAATTATTACTATACTTCTGAGTGGGGACAAGATTTTGTTTCAAAGACTCTCATTTATCATAGCCAATTACACCAAAAAGGAGTTCTGAATTTTTCTTTCTTTGTGTCTCCCCCAGCCTACTCTGTACAGATCAGCAGGATAAAGATGCCTCTATTTCAAAAGCTATATAACGTGTTTCTATTCCACAGATGAAAATGCAAGTTGTATGTGACCAGATAGACTAAAAATAAAACATTGCACTAAAACTTAAAAAGAGGTCTCTTTAATGTACTATTATAACAATTTTATTGCTGCAATTTCATTAGATATGTTCACATATGGAAACTTATATTGCGTAACTTGTTACTACAGCAGAACTCAGAAGATCTGGCAAGTTGTAACTGAGTCTGCTTAGGCATCTTTCCCTCTCCATTACTTGTCTAACTTACTGTGGCCTCACTTTCTCCTTTAAGTCAACTACATATCAATAAGTGATTTATATCCAAGTGCAGACAGAGGAAATAATGATACACTTTTATTGTACCTTTGTATATAGCTTCCTTTCTGTCCTGCCTGTCAAATTCTGTGAGGTTGTTTTTTTCTTCCCCCAGATATCCTTCTTTTTCTGAACTGACAACTGACCTAAGGAATTCTTTCATCTTTCTCCCCTGTGCTGTGTTGACATGGGGGCACTCTGTAACAAAACAGAAAATAGTGGGAAAGACCCACCAATCTCCATACAAATGAAGAAGGAAGCAGAAAGAAAAATTAGGACTTAGAAGGCTAAATAAGTTTATCATTAAGCATTGACGTTTATTACTCCTGAAATAACAGAATGATAATAAACTCCTCCAACTGCCTTCCAATCTATCAGAATATGATCTGCTGAAACTATGACGATCCAGGTTAATCAACAGTGATGCCTGTTTTATAACACCTTCCTGATCAATTCTTGTAGGAGATAAAGCTATCTAAAATTCGTTGGGCATCCTATAGTTAATCCAGAGGTTAAATAACAGCTCCTTTTCATGGTCTGTATATTCTGTGATTAAAAATAACTTTCCCTCCTTAACGTTTCTTATTTAATCTGCAACTCATCTGGCACAAGCCAATGTTTGCCTGCTCGCGTCTTCTGTAATAAGTACTTAATTGATTATTTTGCATTTCATTTCAACAGAGGTGTGAAATCAGTCACGAACTTTTCCTCATTGTGATTTGTATTTAATCACATTTGGAGGATGTTTTAAATACATATATATATAATGTGTTAGTGTTCACCATTTACAGCTTGATTTAAGAAAAACATAATTATTGAACACAGGGAGAAGGTAATTTAAAGGGAAGGTTCTCACATGTATTACAATGGATAGGCTCCTTAATACCTGTCTGTTCAGAATCTTCATTTTCTGTTTACTGGAGTAGGAGAGTTGTGAGGAAATTTAATTTCTTTTGTTATTGCTTGCCATCAGGATTTTGTATGTAAATGGAAGAGTATATAGTAATTTACAAAAAAATCATAGGGCACAGTGATAGAAAGGTAACTGCATTAAAAGTTTTATATTTTGCACAGCAGAGGGCTGTATTTACCAACAGTATGTGAATAGATGTTTTGGTTTTGTGTGAGAACTATGAGTGACTACTAGGGTATTTAATTTAAAAAACTTACAGTGCTTTAATACCATTTAAGGCTTTGCCAGACTTCTCTCACTCTCTGGTGTTTGTCCTTTTTTTTTTTTTTTGAAGACTTACTATTACAATACGTGGTTTCATAGTAGTTTTTTAGTATCTGTATCAAGTATTGAAAAGGTAAATTCTTCCAGCACCTGAACCATTTCTTCTTTTCCTCTTTGAAGGTTATTCCTGTATGGTTTGGCTGGACTTTTTTGACCAGCAGTAGCCTTCAGGTCTGTATGTGTGCTTTGCACACTTTTCTCTCGGCAACCTCAGGTCTCTTTTACAGCTCCCAAATAGCCTGTTTACAGTATGACAGCTGTGAAGTGTCCCATTACTCTGTACACTGCAGTTTACAAAACCTGCATACACTAACTTTATCATCATAAACAGAATAGGGGTTTCTTAAATTTCTTTATTAATGCGACAAGTTCGTGCAACTGATGCAACTGTCCATGACTCCTGAAGGAATGCTGTCTGTGAATGTTCATTCTGTTTGTTCTTCAGATAAACAGTACAGATAAGATGTGATCTTGTTTTTCTCCTACCATGTTCCTGCCCTGAGCCTTTCAGTGACTGACTTCTACCTACAAAAACACATAATTGTCACAAAGGGCAGGTTGGAAGATTGACAGAGGATTCTAGAACTGGCAAAAACTTGTTTTGGATTCTGAATCTGCTGTCCTTATTTAAAGGAAATGGCTTTTTGTTAAGTTCCATCAAAGGTCTTGAGTACTGTTTCCTTGCCCGTTTCAATGCATGCTGTTTTAATCAGTGATCCATAGAATATTCTTTTGCCCAGCAAGGAATCTGAGACTATCTCTTTTGCCAAGGTATCGGTAGTGTCAGGAACTGTCTCATCCATCATCAGGTCACAGTTGATTTAGGATTTTGTATCTGCTGTGTGAGTGGATGATGATCGTTAGTAGCCTGGTGAAACAAGCAGCTGTGTTTCCCCTGAGGGAAACTGCCGGCCCTTTTTCTCAGCCTAATCTAGCAGTTCAGAAAGTGCTCAGGTAAACAAAACTTTGGTGCTATGGAGCAAAGTTTGCGGTTAGTATGGATGCCTGTTGTATTGCTTTGTTACAGACTTCACAAAATGGAAATTTTAACAAAGCACATGGATTTCTTTGCTTGCCAGTGCTAACTTGTGTAGGAAAACAAGCTCAGTTATTCAACATACCTGTATTTATTTAAAGTCAAATATCTAGAATTTCAGGTTCTTTTGAGATTTCTGTAAGAATGGAAAGGTTTTCATGTGAAACTGTTGTAAAGGTACCATAATACCCACATTTTATTATGTGTTATTGTCTATTAGACCTTACACTCTGGAGTGTGAAGATTTACACTCACGATACCAGAGCATGCTTACAATAAATGTCTTCTACGGTAATTTAATGCCTTAATATAACTTTAGCAATCAGCTAAATTTCAAATGCACTACAGGACAAATTTTTGTTTGCTGAGACTTTTGCTCATAGTAGAACTCATTCATTACAAGTGTACTGCAGCTCTGTTTACGTTCTACTAAAGTAAAAATGTAACTGTTTTGCTCAGGTTTCCATTTAAAGACAGCTTAAAAATACTGTAATGTTTCTTTCCTGCATTTTCTTTTCACAGTGCAGTCAAGTTTAGAACGATAAACTTAAAGCTCTTTGTTTACATGTCAGACACAGGGTTAATATAGATTTCTTTGTGGTTTAGGTTTAACATTAAATATTTTTCACTTGTGAGGAATTTAAAATTTTCCTCTCTTGAGAAAAGCCACCTGATTTTATGAACTTTGGGAAAAATGATTTTTTTTTTTTTTTTTTTACTGAGTAGGGTGGTTGATTCATTATGATAATTTAGAGAACAAACATTTTCCCCCTTTCCATAGATTTACTTGAAGAAAAAAGTTATGATACACTTTCAGTTTAAACAACCAACCAACCCCCTCCCCCAACTTTATCTTTTTCTGTACGATGTAGGGGGGAGTGGGAGCTGGAAGTTCTGAAACCATTTACTTGACTTTTCAAGGCACCTTGAAAAGCAAGATTTGCAGAAAGATGTATGTGTGTGGTTTAAAGAAAGCCTGGTTTCCTCAGGAAATGGCATATGACTGTGCTGTCTGTCTCTTGCCAGTAACTTTTCAGCACATTGCCCAGTTCCATTTTTAAAAAGATATTAAAAAATACCAAAGCCAATAAACTCCAGTTTTATCGTAATTGTGTACGGGTGGAGGTGAGAGACCCCAATTAGTACCACTGTTGTGAGGAAGGCTGCCAGAGCGTAGCTGTTTCACGCCCTTCTGGCAGGAGCCTACCAGCAGATGTGCTGCTCGGAACTAACCACAGCCTTTCCACGGCAAGTGTCACAGAGCTAATGAGGGACAGAGCGTGCCGAGGTGTGGGGCAAAGCACAGGGCCTGCTTTCACAGGAAACCCACCGGTATCAGCTCTGCCCCTTGCAGCCCGTGGGTAAGCATCCGGGGCCGAGAGATGGTGTCTGCGCAGCAAGAGGATGCCTCTGCTGTTATCGTGTGTGCTCAGTGCTCTGTCTGCTCTTTCCGTTGTGACCGAGATCATGAGGTTCAATGCTGTGCATGGGATCGGGCTGCTGCTTCGCTTAATTCCGCTGCCACATTACTCTCAGGAATGAGAATGCAGCTTATTATCATTTATGTTTACCCTTAACAAAGGGTCCATACTGGATCTGCCTGTAGGGCTATTAGACAATTAATACTGTCAATGGATCTGATACCATCATTAAATTGTTAATGTGTTTAATACAAAAGACCCCACTTCAGTTGCGGGTGGGGAGAGCATTGGATGAAGTGAACTTTTTTCCTATCAGTTTTTCACAGAATCATAGAATAGCATTTTTAATGCATTTGGAAATGAAAAACACTGTACTAAAAACAAGACATAGAAGCAGGACCGTTTACCTTACATTCCTGTCACACTGATGACTACCAACAGTGGTTCTGGTATGAGTGACCATAAAGGAAATGGTAAACAATTTTGCATCATCATTAATCAAATCAACATCTGTTTGATTTCTTCTTTTGTGGTTTATGACTTTCTTATATCAGCTGCTGTAGTAAGTAGGAATATTGTCCTTGTGTTCTGGCGCTTTCTGTATTTGGACTGAAAAAGCCTGTTCTCTTGTTTTTGTAATTAGCAAGCTTTTCAGTTTTTATAATGAAATACTGCAGTGTATGTCTACTTCCTAAACCTATTTAATATACCTCTTTGAAACCTAAATACATTAGCTGTCAGCAAGAGTAGCAGCAAAGATAAATGTACCCTAATTTAAAGGCATGGCATTAAGAAACATTTTAGAGGAGACATAATAGTGTTGATTGTCTTGAAAAAAAAGCACAAACCTGATGAAAATACAGAATGAAGCGGTGTGCAATTGTGCAACTGCTAACATTCAGCAGTGTAAAAAAACCCAATGAGTCTTAAAACTAGCAGTCTCTGCATGTCAGAGTGATTCTTCTACCATATATTATAAAGTTGTTACAAATCATGGAGTATTTTCTTATGAAAAAAGAAAAAAAGATACTGTACTAGCTTACATGATGAGAATAGGTCAATATGTGCAAGGGCAAATAGCCCCAAAATACTTATTTCTTTGAAAGCAACTAGGCTCTGGCAAACTTATGTTTTTTAGATTTTTCTGAGTTACAAGAGCAAACAATATTATTCCTTATGGTTTCATAAAGAACCATGGAAAAACTAGTGTTTCATGAACAGCTATGTTTATTTCATGGGACCTTCTGTGACAGTCTTTTCAGTAGGTAATGTCAGTTCTGTATTAGCTTATTTTTTAAATGTGCTTGGATAGGAAAATTTTGCTATGTATGGCACAAACACGTAACGGAAGTAAATGGATTTTTGTTCACATTTGTTGGAAGAGCAAGGAACAGCAGTGTGATCTTAGCAATACTGATAATATATTAAAATAATTGTTCTTTGTTATTTTTCCTATAGCAAAAATTCTTAAAAATTATGTAAAGAAGCACCGGATACTTATTAGCAGTAATATTCCCTTGATGATGTACAAAGTGATGTTTCTTAAAATATTTTTCTGCTAACAACTTTCATACATAGCTACTTTTTGACCTTTCATTGCATTACATTTTGGGAAGCATCTTAAAAGAGGTAATCTGGAATCATAGGCCTGACATTTTGGTTTGAATTTGTCTTCTGCCTATAACAACATACACCGATACATTTGAAACGGATAATGTGAATGCACACTATAAGGCAAACAAAACAACATAGTTAATTACCGCACTTGCTGCTCTGATATACTTCAGGCAGAGACTGCAGAAGGAAAGCAACTAAATACCTGTATTGATTAAGGTAATTGATAACAAATCTCATAAATAAAGTAAACTAAGAACGATGTAGGCCTTCCTGCTTCCAGGCACAACCAGACAATCTTACCTTGAAAGAGACAAGAAAATTTCCTCTATCGGCAGATCAGCCCATTACTGGTCTGCTTTACAGCAAAATCCTACTTCCTGTCTGATTTACTTAACATGTCTCACTTAACATGTTAATTCCTGTTTTTGCAGGAGCTGTATTGTTTCAGAAGGAAAAAAAATGTTTGTGGGGTAGTATTCTTGCATATAAATACTTTTAAAAAAATGTATACATATTTTTTATATATATATATATATATATTTATCCCTGAAAAAACTGGCTCCAAATCTCTCCTACCCATAAATACACTTTTTAATGAATGTACTTTGACCCAGGACAAAGTGAAAAATGCATGCTTTCAGAGTCATCACTGCTACAATGTTATTTTTTAGTTATAGGGTTCTGTAATTGTAACACAATTTTGTCAGTTTTTGGTTTGTTCTTGTAAAATGATCTTGGGCTGAAATTACTGTAATGTAGTTAGTGTATTCATTTTGAAGAGACCAGAAATCATAACTTGTTGCTGGCAGAAGCAGAGATAAGTGAACATTTTCTGTCCTGCGTTGATGTTTTGAATGGAGCTTTAATGGCAGGATAGTTTCAACAGGTTTTACTCTATTGCATTCAGGGGTTTCTATAGTAATTACTATGGCAACAGTGATGCAGAAAATGTTCCCACAGGAACCCAGCTGTGAATAATAACTAACAACTAAAAACATTTTGTTTTTGCATCTCAGGTTAAATCGCTTCAGAAATGATGGAAACAGTGAAAGTGGGGTTTTTGCTTACTCAATAGGAAGTCATTCTACTACATAAAAATTCAGATATTATGAAAGGAGTCTTTGGTTTCAGAGTACATACCCCTTTTGAATATATTGCTGAAGTATCATCCCTCAGACCAATGAAGACTGTTAGAAACATTGCATGTTAAATTTGCTACCAGCTTCAAATGTTTCATGTTGTAAAGAAACTTTTAATGCCAAATATGTAGTACACAATCTTTTGCTCAGAAATTATAACTTAGCTTTTATTAACAGTGTTATTTTTTATGTAAACCTATTTACATGATTCTTGAAGAGAAAACTATTTTGATAGCCTTCTGACCTCACTGTGCAATGATGATCAAGATCACAAAAGTCACATGGTAGAGGTCAGTATTTGTTGACTTTAGTGTCTATTTATAAATTGCATTCAAAAACTCTTCTGATTTTTGCAGAAATAAATTTGTCAGTGTTTGTATTAAACAGAATATCCTGATGTCAGAGGATGCAATATTTATTGAAATTCTTTGTTATTAAATCTAGTTCTCCTTGTATGTGTAAACTGGCCTTTGTGCATATGGTTGCCTTGTTTGTATTTATTTCACTTTCATTCAGAACAAAGGGGAAACCAGTCCAGTGTTTATTATATGAATAAACTTTAAACTTGAAAGCATTTTAGGGCTTGATTTGGTAGCTTTACTGTCATGGAGTAAGACAAAAAGCTTATGGAGCTCAGGGGCTTTATGGCCACAATAAAAAGTCCTAGTGAGTTATATCAAACAAGGGAAACTAAAGTAATCAATACTGAATGGACATTGCTAATTCTTTTCGAGATCTAAAAAAGTATGTTAAAGCTGATTAAGAAAGTTATAAAGATCACTTTGTAAAATATGAGGAAAAAAGAATTTTCTAAGCCCAGGGGTCTGACAGTTGCTCTTACAGTTATTTATGCAACTTAGTAGGAAATGGTGTGCAGATGGAAATGAATACGAAATGGAGGTGAAATCACTGTTCTTTTTATTTGGGGTCCTGCAGTGTACGATCTGCTAATAATGCAAGTGAAAGTCTTACAAGTGAAAATGTCTTAATGAATCTAAAAGTTGCATAGTATGATCTTGATGACTTGTATGTATGTATTGCATATTGTTTTAAACTTTGCTTCAGGGCCTCTTGTAGTTCATTTTGGGGCACAAAATGTAACGTGAGTTCAAGAAAAATTAAATATACTGGCAGTTTATTAAAGAAAACAGGTTGTAATGGGTACATAACTACTGAAAATGTTTGCTTGTCTACAGATGTTTCTGTGAGTATCTTAAGTATTTTGTTAAGCATAGTTGTGTTAATTATACCTATTGATCTTAGTAATCTAATGAACTGGAAGAGTTCTCTCCTGTGTTTCATATTGTAAAAGAAAAAGGTGTTTCATTGGGTGCTTATCTTTAAAATAGCACCCAGAGGGGAAAATAAAAAATAATCCCAAGTTGTGGTACTTTAAATTTCTAAATAAAAAGCTCTAGAAACAGTGAAAGGTTATTTGAAAAAGTGTAAGCTTTTCCTTCAGACTTGATATATAGAAACTCATTCCCATGAAAGGTTTTGTTATTGGTCAGTTAATGAATTCCTGACTTTTTTCACTACTTAATACTCTGTTCTTTATTTAACTGACAGTGCTTAAAGTGTGGGAGAAGTTCTGGTGCCCATGTTTTAGTTATGCCACAGTTAAATACTTGCTTGTGTCCTGAGCAGAGTCCCAGTATGCTGCGGAATTTAATCTTTGGTGAGATTTTTAGGTCCAAGTTGCTGAACTATATGTGACAAAGTAGCTAAATGGAATTTGCCAAAACAACCTGCAATCCTTGAGGCATGGTGGAGGGCAGAACTAGTGTAGACATGACCGCATACACTTGGAGAAGTTTAGTTGATTAGCTCCAGTGGTGACAGGCCTGTTATGATCTTAAAACATGACATTCTGTCTGTCTGCATCAGAATGACAGGAGTGGTTCTTGTCACTCAATGTACCGCTTTATGCAAGAATAATCTTTCTCAGTGAAACAATATTCTGAAAGTTGCCATCCTTTGTAGCTGATTATGTTTAATAAAAGCAGATTTCCTTCCCTGACTAGTTTAATTCCATATCCTTGAGAGAGAGGTGTGGAACATACCATACAGCACTCTTTTAAAATGTGTGCAGGAGTTTTTCTCCTTTCAACACAGAGAAGCCTCTAAATTGGCTGCAGGCTTAATGGCATAATGGTCCTACTTGATGTGTTTGTTACAAACTTACATTTTTAGCCTTTTCAGTTGAAATGCAAGCTATAATGCAGAAAAAGATGAAGATGCAAATGAAAAGATAAGGAAATAGCAGTACAGGAGTTTAAAAATTTTGTATTGGATTGGTATGCCCCCAAATGTTACTTGCTTTAAATAGTGTTACCATCTTTATTTGGTCCTTCTGATCTTTCTAAATGACTCTTCGTGAACCACAGGAATTCATGTTTGCCTTCAGAAAGAGATCCGGATTATATGAATCTAAACAAAAAGGATTTTCAGAAAACACCCATTTCCTTTATCAAGAACATGATGTGATGGCACTTGAATGGTCATTTTGAGGGTGTTAGTAACTTCCATATAGGCTAACTGAAAATGCGGTTTGGTTGGATTTCATGAACTAAGAAATCCCTTGTCTATCTAATCAGTAAGTATCCGATCTTGCTAAACTAAGTGGATTTCCCAGCCTTAGGTTCTCAATGAGAATGAACTTCCATTTTGAAAACAAAATGGAGCCTACTCTCTTTCATTGAGCATGAATTATGTGAGTTTTTTGCACGGAGGCTTGCTTTTTATGACAGTGTCATGATGGGTGTGTGTGTGTGTAAATTTTTTTTCCCATGGACCAGAGAATCATACCTGGATGGCTGACTGTAGGGTGGAGGTGAGCAAACTTTTCTTTTTAATGTGGAGTTGTTCTCTTTGTAAAGATTTCAGCATGTATCTGTGATACAACAGTGGGATGAGGTAATGACTAAAAATTTCAAACATGTTATTTATTGCCATTTCTTATTCCTTAGTATTATTGAAACGCCAGAGGAATAATTTTAGGCTGCGCATTCAAAGTGAGCCAGTGAATAGTCTTTCTAATCTTAGCTTTTGCAATATTCATGAAACATTGATATTTTGTTACAGAAACATAATAGAAGACTCTCTTGTCATCCTCCCCAACGTTAATGCAGCTATACTTCTGTCAGACAGTAGAAAAGCCTGCATCCTCCTTTTGGCTAGTAGCCAGGGCTTTCTGTTTCAGTTGTGAACAGAGTTCATGTGTCAAGGGGGATGCTTTTATAGTGGTGTATATCAGACGTGATTTATTGCATTAACCTGTGGTAGTTAACAGATGAAGAAATAAATTAAGTTTAAAGCTTTAAATCAAGCCTGTGTTTCTTCAGAAGATGAAATGTTACATCATTAGGAGTATCTGATTTTTACATCAAAATGTAGAACTTGATCTTCAGATTTTTTTTTCCCCCCTCTTTCATAAAAATTACTTTTAATTTTTACAGGAAGTTAATCAAATGCAGACACGATAAAAAGCATTTTGTTGCTTCTTTGGGTTTTATTAACGATGAGATATTTTACAGTGCTGTGCATTGATTCACAGTATAAATAAACATGTTCTGAAGAGAGCGTGGGAAAAGAGTAGGTGTGGGACAGCTCACTGGTACATGTACCTGCTTCGGTGGTGCAGGCTGTCATCTGTGTTCATCCAGATTCATAAGGGCTGTTTTTCTTAATATGTTTATGACACATAGTTCATGATAGTAGCACAATAAAAAAATATATTAGTATTTAGGAAGTCAGCTCAATAGTAAGAATCAGTCATCTGTGTTTGCTTTGGTGGATGTTTTTGTTTCAAGATAGTAAGTGTTCGATCTTGCTCATCTAAGTGCCCCCCTTGTCTCTCGTAGATGCTATGGGAGCTTGAAGAGCTCGTGTCTGGAGGATTAGACCTTGGTAAATCAAACATACACACAATCCTAATGAGATGCTTTGCCTTTAGGAATAAAAGTGTATCAAGTAAACTCTCCACATTAACTTAAAACTTTTCTGAGCCAGATTTTACTATATTAGATTTGGCTTTTTCCTTCTGGAAAATAAATAAAATTTTCCACAACCTCCTTTTACTTCCAAAATGTACAAATCTAGCATAGAAGAGAAATAGTATTTGGGATTTCAAGTGAAGGAGTCAGTATATTTTATGAAGAGGTCAAGCCATGGGTGGGGTTTTTTTTCTGCTTTTAAAATTAGTACCAGAGGTACATGAATCTATTATCTTAACTTAAAACATCTAAGAGAGTCAGTATTGTTCAAAACTGTTGTTTGAAGCTAAAATGCTCTTGCATATCTCAAGCTTCACCAGGTAAACTACTTCAAATATTTTTTTAATGTGTGATTTAGTATCACAAATATCCCAGTGTGTTCAAATAAATTAGCTTTTATTAATGGTATATTAGTGTACGCTTTTGATAAGTTGAGCAGATGACATTACAAAGAACAGTTCTGAACAGTAAGTTCTATTTATTATTTAACAGTATCTTCATAAAATATTTACAACTGTAGTAACAACCTTTACTTTTGCAGATTGAAAAGAATTTTTACTTAGCACAGCTTGTCTCTAAGTGGTTTGAACTTTCCTTTTATTATCTGAGTGAGTATTCATGTAGATTTGTGAAATGTGCTTTTATCTTCAAACAGACTTAGCAGCTGAGTATTCTAAACAAAACACACACAGCTTGGATATTCTTATCTGAAAAAATACTGTTGTAGTCAGTGATTCTGTGTGCAGAAAGACTGCACGATCAGATGAAGATGTAAAAATTACAGAGCTTAATATAAACTGCCATAAATTGTTCATTTATGTCATCGTCATGCTTCAAGACAGGTAACACACTTGTTTTAGTAAATGCAATAGAAACTTTAAAATGTTTGATGTGTGTTGTAATCTTTAGAGTCCTTTATATACTTAATTATTGCCATTATAGAACTACCTACAGCACAGTAAAGATTGCACAAAAAGATCTCACTGATGTGTTTTGGGAGGCATGTTAATTGGGTGTCTACAAATTGTGTCTAAATAAAGATTTCAATAAAGATATCTTTGTCCAACAGATTTTTTATTATATCTATTTATAGTATGTGTGTGAGGGAACCTAAACAGGAAACCCTACACAACTTAAGGACAAAAACATTATTTTATGATTTTTAATTCATTTTCTTACCATTGCCAACAAAATTCGAGGGAACGTAGCTGGGTTCTGTCCTGAATTTTATGCAGAAATAATAGTTATAGGTCATATTCAGTCTTTGTAAAAAGTCTACAGTTTCACTGATCTTTTACAACAAATATATATTATAATATATATTATACAACAAATATATTTTACAGCAAATGTAAAATATAGGGATCATTTTTGCAAAACTATTTTAAGAAGGATCAATGTTTTGTTTCCAGACAAACCTTTATAATGATGCTGGTTTAATATAGTATCATAGAATTGTTTAGGTTGCAAAAGACATGTAAGGTCAAGTCCAGCCATTACCCTACCACTGTCAAGTCCACTACTAAACCATGTCCCCAAGTGCCACATCTACACGTCTTTTAAATACTTCCAGGGGTGGTAACTCAACCACTTCCCTGGGCAGCCTGTTCCAATGCTTGACAAATCTTTTGGTGAAGAAATTTTTCGTATGAAATACTGGATTTTTCTTCTGAATGCAAAGCAGTAGATGGGACAACATAAGCATTCTAGAAGACAAATAATGCATACTTCAGTCTTGACAGAGATATGTCTTTATTTTTAATTCAATGTTCTGCAGTGGAAACCAACTGACATATATCCTTAATCTAGTTTAGTACTTTATTGGAGTCTATGGCAACGTCTTGTCTTCATTGTATACAAAATTCTGTACTAAATACAGAGCTGTAAGAAAGGAAACAATATGTCTCTAGCTGTGTGGTTTTTTTTTTTTATTTCATGGCTTATCTTGTTTGTGTTCTTTTTTTTTTTTTTTCTTTCTTATTTTTTCTCCCTCTTCACTGCTACAAGTCATTTTCCTTTGTAAAGCTTTGCTTTTTGTTGGGTAGTGTCATACAGCCTTGTGTTACAGGAAGCATAAGGTGTTGATTCATTGTAATTAACTTAATAAACTCTGTAAATTAACTCATGGTACTAGAAGTTCTAGAACTTTTTTTCATTCAGATTTAGGACTTTAAGTGATTGTGCTGGACCACAGAATCTGGGACCTTAAAAAACTGAAGCTGATAATTCACTATACATTTAATTCAGTGGCTATTTATTCTCCAGGCTACAAAACAGTTGTAGAAGCAACTTTGTTAAAGATAGAGCCACAGCTCAGAGGATATTACTAGTGTCAAAAATTCCTGCAGTAATAAATGTTTTGTTCGGTAAAATTCCAAATTATCCTTACTGAACTGATCACTAGCAGGATCACTAGGAAACTAGCAGGTAAGCAAGTCAGTGTCGTTAAGTCATTCCTCGGTAGATGTTTCAAGGGATCAAGCATACATCTGAGCTATTAAGATGTGGAGATGCCATTTCCAGGGCTTATTTTGCCAGAGCTGGAGCTTAAAGATCAACACCTTTAAGACAGTGAAGGACCAAACAGAAAACTGTAAATTAGGTCTTGTTTTCAGTAGAACTATATTTTGTTACTTGAGGTGCAGTTGAGAACCAGAACTTGTAATTTTGATTTAGGGGTGTGTGCAGCTGAAAAATGCTGGTCATAGACAGTTTATGAATATGTTTAGCCTAGATCATTTCTAGTTATGGGAACAGTGAGATATCTAAACCAGTCTGTCAGTAAGATAGTAGGAAAACACTTTTAAAATTTTAATATCTTTGTAAGTTTGAGATGGGCAATATGAAGTGCTTTCTTATAATGGGAAATTAGACTTGATGTATTCACTGCATTGCAGACAAACATTGAATATCTCTAATAGAATGGGAAAAAAGGAAGTAATAACCAGGCCAGATGTGTAAAAATGTTGGAAGAAACTATTTAAGGTAGCCTGTAGCTTGGTAAATAGGTGTAATGCTTCAGCCTGATTTCTGCTCATTGGAAGAGCACTGCACGCATTAGGTGAAAAAACAATTTGTGAAGAATTTTGTTACACCCTGTATGTATCGGATCAGGCTGATAAGTTACGGAGGAACATACGGTGACTTCGATATGTTTCACTACCTTTTTAATTAACTCCTTTCGGTAAAAATGGCTTGTTTTGTTTAGGCTACTACATTTAAGGCTCTTTAATAACACTACAGTAGTACTAAGAAGAAAGGAGTTTAACATACCAGTGTGAATAGTAAGTTCATTCTCACCAAAATGAAGTGAGGTTCTTGACTGCTAAGATAAGAAAGGAGGATACCTATTGTGAAAACTGGCAAAATGTACTTTTAATACTGTCTGCTCTCTATAAAGACTGGCTGTTGTGTAGTCAGGGATGCTTTCAGTGAATGGGAATGTTACAGATTGATGATAACAAATGGTTAGTCATCAGTCTTCTGGTGGATGGTCTTCAGTTTAGTGTAGGTGAATGATACAACAACCTTATTGTGAAGTTCTCAGTTCTTGTTACAGGATGATAGTGGGGAGAGATAATTTTTAATGAAGTTTTCATTTCCTTTGTAACTGTCGTGTAAATTATCATAAATCCTGCTGTATTGAAGTTGAAATGTCTTTTGTTTCCCCTATGTTTAGCTTAATTAAAATAGAACTAGTGAAATTTTTAATAAACTGGGAAAACAAATGCATGGACAGCATTAAAATATCAAAGAAAAAATGTGGGAATGTGAGTTTAAACATGAGATTTTTTTGAGAAGTGACTAAGGAGCACAACTTTATAGAAAGCTCGTGGTACTTTTTGGAAAATCTGGCTGTTCTAGTGTGAGATCATCTGTGAATGAAAAGGGTTCAAAATACCATTAGGACAATTGATAATTGTGTGACTTTGTCATGTTAATCACATTTTTCTCTTTTCATAGTGCAGTAACAGTTGCAGTGAGGTTTTTGGGTTAGTAATTCAGTTTCATAATATTTTAACTTGGAAAGCTGTAGTAGGAGGATTTATTAGCGAGACTGCTTAACACTGAAGTCTGTCATGTATGCTGTCTTGTGCTTTTTAATGACTTTATCAATGTGCTTCGGATATTGATACTCTTTCTGGCTGGCTGTCAGGTAGACTGAAAAACTGAGAAGATTTACATCTCAGCCTTTGATGTTACAAAAATGACTCAATTGTCATGATTAATATTTGCTTTATTTTGGTATCTAAAAATGTCTACCGTGATCATGGCTCTATGATGTGTTTTAGCACACATATTAAGAAAACTGCCTGTACACCAAATATTTTATGCCAAAATAGAGAAGACAGAAAAGACAGAGAGAACTATGGCTATCCTGACTCTACAGAAAAGAAGCTGAGGCACTGTGTGTTGGAGTCCTTCAGGAGCTATAAGCAACAGGAATGACTCCCAGATCTTTCATGCGTTAGTCCAGTGCTTTCATTGCACAACATCTGTCCTGTTGTTGTTGGATGGTGAGGTTTGACAGGCAGCCATTTAATTTGCTATTTTTTAATCAAGTTTGTGTATTCTTGTTATTGTTTGGTCAGTTCTCTAATCTGTATAATTGCATGGTTGGAGCTGCAGCGTGTTCAGCACTTCGGTCCCACTGCCAAACTATTTGCTGGTTTGGTCAACTGCAACAGGTCAGTCTGGCTTTGATCTGACTTCATGCGTGAAATCTCAGCAATGTTTGCCTACCTTTGTAAAGTAGTTTAAGATCTCACTGGTGAAAAGCGCTTATTAGGAGGGAAGTGAAGAATGCTATGGTTACTTTTCAGAAATGATTGTACGGCAATAATTATAGGGTAGGAGAAAAGTTTTGGAAGGAGTAAAAACAGAAGTCAGCTTCTAGTTTTTAGTGTCATACAAAGGTCTGGCTAATTTACATTAGTGCTTTGCGTAGCTTCACTGGTATGATTAAAGGCTCTATAGTGTCCCCAGCTAGTACAGCTGGTAGGCTGCCCCATCGTGCATCACATGACATAATTGCAGCTTCACAGACCCGCACTGTTCAGGTCAGGGTTGTCTCCACTTGTTGAAAATCGGTAGGAGTAATGAGTTGCTGTCAGACATCAAGTCAGTGTGTCTCCGAAGGCTCGTAAGGCTGCCATGTCCTTTAGCTCTCAACCTGAATTAAAACACTCAACTAAACTGAAGAGAGAAACCTGTCAGAAGTACAGCCAAGGAAATCTAAGGTGTCTTAGTACTTGAAGCCTGTGTTTTCTCTTTTCTTCCTCTATTGTCACTCTGTTATTGATATAGAAAATACGACAGCTGAAAATGTCAACACTTTCCTTTGTCTCATCTTGCAGGCCGAAACAACAGCAACAGAATGGTTTTTCCCTGTTTCCTTCTACCAAGGGCTGGAATTTCAGAGGGGTAAGTGTGGTGGTGTTTTGTTCATACTCTGTTCATACCTCCTGCTTCATTCGGTTGCTGTGTAACTTTGGAGTTAAACCATGATCTGCAGGGACTAAAATCATGGCAAAATAATTACAGAACTGAACTTTTAATTTTCTGACCTCCTAAAAGGCTTTCTTAAAAAAAGGGGTTTTGTTTATGTGATTAGCTGATTTATGATGAGGGGTGGGGAAGATAATTTAATGTAAGTGTGTTAATGTACATTATGATTTAAAAAGAAAAGATGTGTGTTTTCATATCTGAAAATAGATCAGCAAAACGGAACTGATAGGTACAGGGTTTTTAAGCGCTTTTTTACTCTAATAGATATTTGTGAAATTAGTTATTGAAAGCTTGTATATGTGAATTTTGCAGAAGTACAGTTGGAGATTCATAACAAAAATTACATGGATTTCTTACAAGGCAAAAGGGAATAGGTTTTATTTTTGTTTGGCTAAGCAAGGAAATATGAAGTATGCCTGTTCCCACAGTAATTGAGTGAAAAAGTACATGAAAAAGCAATGTAAGTGAAACAGAGAACCTTAATATTTGCTGGGGGTATTGGGAGCTTTGATTCGTGTCTGCTTCAGGTTTCAGAGGTATAATTCTTATGTAGATTAATTGCTTCAGAAAGTCATGTTGTCCACTCTCTGTGCCCTATGCTCTGTGAAATCTTCTACACCATTTGTTGAAAAACTCAGTGTGACGGTGGTGACAATGGTGTGTTTGCCATTTGTGTAAGTACTGTAGCCTGGGATAGAGTCTAGGAGAAGGAGTTGTCACTGCATGTTGTATCTAAGTCATAGTATTACTGTAACCTTTTGGTTAAAGGTAGGGCTTTTCTGCCTTTCAAACTTCATTTGGTGTAATAAACAGTAAATTACCGTTACCTGTAATGTAGACTGACTTACGCTGAATCTAAACAGTTCAGTTTTGTATTCAGGACAGCATATAATTCTGTTTTCTTTGAGTTCTTTCCAACAAAAAAATTAAATAGAAAACCATTACTTAAATGCTTTGCTGAAAGTGTAAATGACATTGGCAGGTTTACTGATCTGTGGCGGTGATAATATGGTAAAATTAATTAAAATGTAAATTATTTTTCACAATATCTGGTAATGTCTTCTGCATTCTAATTTGGTATTATAGTGTCCACTATTGTTTACTGTGAGCATTTTATTTTCACCATCTATTTCTTGCATTGTACCACAAAGCTACAGAGTAAAGTTGTCAGCATTACCAAGAAAATAGCTCCGTCACAACAGCATTGTCAAGAATGCAGGGAAAATACCGACAACCTCTAATCTGTAGATTAATTATAAATTTCAGAGCCAGTTTAAAAGTAAAATTGACTGTAGTATTTCTCCTAATTCTCAGCTATGCTCAAAAAGTAACAGAGGAAGAAGGTAGGTACGAAAGTATAGGAAAAGTGTTGCAGGTATGAGTTGTAGATGGAGAAACAATGATTCTAAGTTCAGAAAACAATAGTGCACTGGAAGTAAGGGCTTAGGGTCACTAAGTGTGGTGGCATGAAGTCTGTCATCAAGCTGCATGGCAGAGGTGGAGTGCGCTAGTACATGAAGAACAGAGAATTGGGGAGTAAAAGACTGAAGAATCAAGAGAAATGAAGAACCTGAAAGGAAATAGAATAGGTAGTACTAGAGAAAACAGGCAGTGAGTAAAGGATCTTCAAACTGATTCCTCCATGTGTAGAAATTAAGATCTGTGGGAGCTGACTGCCACCTTACTTTTAAGGAAATTTATGGGATACTAAGACAGATGTCAAGTTCTATAGCTTTAATATTTCATAGAATGCATAGTAATTGACAGTTGCAGTTAATTGTTTGAAATAAACTGCTACATCAAGGGAAGAACCTGTATCAGTTGTTCACTTGATCTGTTTGGATGCTGAAACAAGACCGTTGAGCACTGGGGAAGAGAGCAATTCTCTGTTCATGTTTGCATTGTGTCAGCATCAATTTTATTTTGAGGGATGGAAAAATTGTGTTATGAAAAGCCCAATGAGCAGACTTGAAGTCATAAAGGTTTTCATACAGATGGTGAATGATAAAGGGTTAACTTTGATGTCTTCTCAAACAGGAGTAAAACCTTATTGGGTAAAAGAACTGAGTTAATGTTGACAGTGGAGCAGTGCCACACTTGAGTATAACAAACAATACTCTAGAGATGACTTATTCATAGCTGTTTTGTTTAAACATCTATGCTATAATACAGGATCATTTCAACAGTCACAAAAAATAATAACGTGGTTAAGCACCTAATTGCAACATTGTGTTCGTCCCACCTACCCTTGCTTTGCAGTCAGTTCACTGATTTTAAATGTCTCTGTATCATGCTGATAAGGTGGGCATGTTAAAGCATCCCTGAACGTGTACAAATGCAGACCTCAAAGTAAGATAAAGAAGGCCCAGATGCTAAACATTTACCAAAGAAACTCCTCTGCACTTCCCTTTTACCCTCCTTACGTTTATTTTATCAGAAGAAACTTTTTTTTTTCTGTGCTGAACAGCTCTTTTGAGCCCCATGGCTAGAGATCACATTTAATTCTCTCAATGGGGATTTCCATGTCACGATATCATTTACATGTTTCTGCCAACGCTGTCAATTTTAGATAACAGTAGCAGTTACTTAACAGAACTTTGGGCAGTGCTTAGGTATCATTGGGGAGAAAGGAGTTTATTTTGATTTTTTAAAAATTATTTCTTTTAATAGATCAATCAATCCTGGTTTAGATTAAATTTAGAATTAAATTTAATGAGCAGTGCAATCTCTCTGCTATGTGCTGCTCCTGCATATACGTGAAGCATCAGGTTAATTTGGTCTCTGAAATTGTATAGTCAAGTGTCCAGCAAATAGACTATTTTAGAGGGAAGGAATTTATAGTGAGAATTGTTATTTCAGAGGAAGAAACACAGAACCTGTGGAGACTAGAATATTGCAAACTGGAGGTACAGTGTAATGGGAAAACCAGAACATAAAAGAGTAGGTGGTGGATATGGCACTTAGAGCAGAAAAGGAATAAAGCAAAGGAAAGATACTGGGTGTAGGATTGGAGGAGGAAAGAGGAGGAAGCTGTAGCTTTGGAAAAGGGATAGTCAGGATGGGGAAAGCAAAGAGCAGTGAAAGATGAGAGAGTGAAAAGGGATGAAGTATGGAAATGGAGGAAAGCTAGTGAGTGTGAAAGCAGAGAGATGGAAGTATGGATTGGAGGCAGAAGTCTCCTATAAAACACTACAGGTTTATCAGTTCAACCTTTGCAAATACTAACTCTGGGAAGATAAAGATGCCATGTGGGTGTGGAGCAATTTGTGGCCAGAGCTTGGTAAGAAGAGGCATGAATATCTATCTGATGGGATGGGGCAATTCAGAGGCAGGTCGATAATGTATATAAAAAGTAACAGTACAGTTCTTAGCACAGAGATTGGTATTAATTCTATATTTGATCTCTTCTAATTGCCATTAACTCTCACTCTTTTTCTTCAAATCTCCATGCCCCTCTTCCCTTAACACCTGGATGCAGAGAGGTGGCTTTGCTCAGCACCATTGTTTGGTGCTTATATGTAAGTGACAGCAGTTCAATATGCTGCTTCTAATGTCTATGGAATTACTGTTATGTTGCCATGTAGGGTGGGAAACAGTTTGATTTAATAAAGCATCCCATCAAATGCAGATTACATGTGTACAGTCATACACACACAGTTAGAAGACGTTAAGATTAAAGCCTCTGTGGTTGTTTGCTAGTTGTGATAGTCTTGAATTACAAATAAGCCTAACTACTCTTACCATGGAAAAACAAGTGTGTAAGTTCTGAATTCAAGACTGAGATTCTCTCCTGAGGGGTTTCAGATTTCAGCTTCTTTGTCTCCCCTCCTACTCCCTTAAAATCACCCACTCTCTGTTTTTGCCAGCAGCATAATTTTCTAGATCTTGTCATGTGATTAGTGGGCTTGTGTTACTGAAAGTCTTTAAGTGATATTCTCCCCCCCCCACCCCCATGAGGTACTTTGCAAAAGTAGTGGTACCTGGTAGTCCCACTATTGATATGATGACACTTCAGATGGCCATAAAGAAACTGCCGGACAATCAAAAAAAGCAGTTACCTGATTAATGAAGAATACTGGGGTTGCAGACGTAACTGAAGAGGATGCTGGGTTTTGTCTCCACTTATTATTGATATTTCTTTTTACTGCTCCACCAAGATCTAGCATAGTTTCCTGCATATTTTAAACATCTGAACCACTATGATGGTTTCTCTAGCTTTTTTTTTTCCCCCTTACACACCAAATTTGGCTGAAGAACTTCAGTGCTAAAAATAAATAGTGACATCTAAACCAACATTTTCTACTTGAAATAGTTTGAGGCATGTGTTTGGAGCGCGGTTGCCTGAAGACTGAAGATAAATTACTGCAACTAGGCTTCTTCCTATTTCCTCCTTTTTGTTTCCTTTTTAATTTTAGAGAAGCATTGAACTAACCAAGCTGCAGATGCGGTCACCTGTGAGGAAGGCTGATCTAATTTATGAGAAGCCTGACATAAAAATGTGCTAAATGTGCTGAAAGTAAATTTCAGATGTGCAAGTGGTTTCTTTGCTAGTTTTGCTGCAAATGTCTTCATGGGGAAAGAGGTGTCTTTTATGCCAAATGGGAAGAATTCAGACAGTATTTACAAAACAGTATATTTATTTTGTGCAGGCTGGCAGACTTCAGTTATTCCCTTCAGAGTGCATGAATCTAAACAAGATAACGGTTTCTAAGAGAGAGGTTTGTTCCTAGCTTTACCTTGATGATTAATTACGTAAATTACATAATACTATCACAGAAAGCACCACTTTACCTCTCCTGGATTCTGACTGGTTTTATTTAATGTCTGTATCCACTGATACATTTTCTTAAGCAGTGATGTTACATGTAACAGACACTTATAAACGGTATCAGACAGGCCTTTGTTCTTAATTGTTGAAGCAAAACGATGCACTAATGTATCTACGTCAAATGTGCTTAAATACCATTGTAGTATGACCAATATGATTTTAAAACACAAGTTACCATATACATTGAAAAGCGCATGTGGCTTTCTGTTATTTTATATTTATACGCACAATCTGATTAGTTTCCTCCGGGCGTGTGGGGGAGTTACTCTGCCTAGTTGGCAGCATAGCCGTGAGTGGAATATCGTACCTGTTGTGACTTGGCAGTCAGAAACTGGCTCCTTCATGTGTCATAGAAAGACTCTTCCACGCGGGGGCGCCCTGCTGGCATCCCTGCTCTCCGCGCCTGCTCCAGCACTCTGTGCTCATCCGCTTCCCTCTGTGCAGAGACCAATTCTACCTCCTCCTGTAGTAGGTTAAAGAGATTCTAGGTGGGTGCTTGATCCCTGGCCCATCTCTTCCCCCTTTGTCTTTGAAAAGAATCCCTTTTTTGCTTTCTAACAGACGATGCATTCCTGTACTCCACTTCCTCCTTTTAGATCTCTTTCTTCTTCCAGTGGGTTGCAAGCTCTTCTGTTTCAGAGTTTGATTGCCCCAGCACTACTACTCTTTTACTGTCTTATTTCAGGCTTGCTTTTATTCTGCCTTTGTGGAGGTGCTGTTGTGCCTCTGTCCAGCATTGACCTTTCTTGGGCCAGAAGGTCTCTGATACCTGATATTAGAAGTGGTAAGAAACAATTCTACAAGTCTTTCAGCTTTAATGTATTAGAATATGGTGCTGTAAACATACAGCCTGTATAATGGGTTTAGTAGAAGCTGAGTTTCTCTGTAGCCATGCAGTTCCTGCTTTGGAGCGTTGCAGGAGCAGGGAAAGTTTACTTCAGTGTTGATAGCAGCAATGCAGGGGGCAATAGAAGCATTAAAATTTCCCTTCTCTAATACACAATTTGTAGTTCAGAAGACTGGAGCTTATATTGTGTAGCAAGTTGACACCCTAGACACTGATTCTTATTTGTAAAAGTGTTGGTTTTGATGTCTTCCTGCTTATTCTGTGGGCGGAGTTTTACATAGTTTAGCTTATTATTGGTTTTGTTTTTGAACAAACCATTGGAACTGTTGTTGATTAGTCACAAGACTAATTTCTCTTGGAACAGCAAGGTTTATGTTGGCAAACAAATAGAGATGCTATCAGAAATTCATTGTGTAGCATTTGCGTAACTGGATAGCAGTCAATTCCATCTGCAGTTCCAAAACATACATCAAAATTGTTGTATTCTTAATGTATACACTGAATTTAAAAAGCAATTCAGTGTGACCAGTTAGAAAATTTTGAAGAATTCAAGAGTGTGTTATTCCAAACTGATGTGCTGACTCACATGGTTTAATTACCATAAGTTCTATCCACAACATGTGATGTTAGGTTAGTTATGTTATGCCAGAATGTTCTATTAGAAATTTCTGTAAAACACGGTTGTTTGATATATTAGTTCTTAGGTCCATGATTAATGGCTGTATCTTTTCGTAGGATCAATGGGTAGTGGAAATTACAAGGTTCTTTGCATATAGTACTACTGCCAGAATCATGAACATGTGCTGGAGAGACGCTGTCAGTTATTTATAAATAAGTTAGTTATAAAAAAGAAGGGTGCAGGCTGGCCTTCAGGGTTTGCCAGGTTTCTAGCAATTTGAGGCTCTGGGTAGAAAACCCTGGACATGTTTTGAGCTGTTACCACTTGTGTTATCTAGAAGCGTGCTGTAATGCTTAGGAGTTTGCACTGTTTTCATTAACTCAATTCAGTAGCTGTTTTATTAAACTTTCACAGTTTTTACCTATAAATATGAGTTAAGTATACAGCCATAAAACCTGTCCAATTACCTAGTTTACAGGGCTACTTTCAAGTTAATTACATGCTAGTTACAGAAAATACACTTTGGATTATATGTTGCTTGGGGCAAGAATTTTGAAGCATGCTTATAGAGCACTTGGCTAATGCATTCTTGAAATGAAGACACTGTCATAGGCTTTTACATTTGCAAGACTTTTCCATGATTATTTACATCGTACACTGTACATATTCTGTTTATTAAAGCTCAGTTATTCAATTAATATTTTGAGTTTTTCTGATAACAAAGATAGCATGATATCTCCCATTTGGAAAGACTTCTTATAATTTCATGTTATCTTTTCACAAAATCAATATTTTCTTCAGAAATACTTTATGCAATCATTCTGTTAATGTTGTAGGGCTTTATTTTATGGATCTTTGTAACTAGTTTATTTTTGTTCCGGGTGTGGTTTGTTATTTATAGTAGAAATATTCTGTATGTGCTATAAACCTGTCATGCCAGCTATTTGGCACATACAAACAATACTGAGCTAGAAGCAACATGTGATAAAGCAGATAGGTCCAATTGTCATTCTCTTAGGCTAAGTCTGATGTTCTGTTATATAGCAGATTTCCTGTCTTTAATCATAGATTGGGTGTTACCTTGTACTCCTGCTGTCATTTACTGTTCTTTTCTTTGTTCAACAGCAGATGAACTTGACCCCTGTTCAATTTAACTCAAGCCTAACTCTGCCCATTTCTTTGTATTTGTTTCCCCCCACCCCACCAGTGGCTGCTCTCAGAGAACACGTGATCTGAAATTACTATTTCCTATCACTTCGTTTCAGAAACCTGTAATGGTTAACAGGGCAATGCTGTTGTCCAGCTGAATTTGATGCCGCTCAGTCTGAGAAATGAAATTTTTAGGAACAATTTTGAACTATATAGTGGTATTTTATTGTTGTTACACTATTTCAGATTAGCAAATTTATTTTAAAATGACTAGTGGACATGAATGGTTGTACACATGGATTTCTGTTGCTAATCTTTGTTTTTACTGGTTGCGATACTTGCAGTAGAACTTGTTGTTACTAGAACCTGTTACAAAGATACGTTATTAACATCACAGTTTCCTTTTTTACCAAATCACTGCAATGGTCTTGGTGTCCAATTTCCTAGTGCTCATACTGTAAAATCTCACTGGTCAATCTCAGTTGATTGTAAAAGTTTCCAATTTGGCAGTGTTTGGGTAGCACTAATCGGAACCGTGGAGTGAGTTTTAAACAAAAAGTACAGAAATGGACTACACGTTTAGAAAAAGCTGCAAGAGCATTATTTGCAGAAACATTTGGGAAATCCTCTGCTGTACAAGAGGTTTTGTTCGAACATCTGCCTCTCCATCTCCAGTTCCACATGTTCTGATTTAGGTTGTCAAGTTGTACTTCTGACAGAAAGCTAAATAAAGTCTTCTAAGGACTGGGAGAGAAGGAAAGCATTCTGAAAACTTTTGAATGAGCTTATAAACAGTTCTGTGGAGCTGATGGAAAAAGAAGAGGAAATTTGAGTTCCTCCTGATGTTTTCTGTTGGAAGAAGCATTTTGAGTGGGTTTATTGGTACTCTCTATGAAGACTGCTGTTCTTCCCAAACATAAAAGTGCTTTCAAAGCCAGATTTTCTCTGAGACATCTCAGTCTTAGTAGGAGTCCTAATTATTTTTAAACTAAATATAAGAACAAGATTATTCTTGAAAGCTAATGCTCTTTTCTGTGGTTAGAATGTATGCAGCAATTAAAAACTATGGTTGTCTTTTAAAATCTGACACAAATGCATAATAAGAGCAATACGATGGTGTCTATTTATAGCAGCCTGGAAACAAATTTTGTTATTACAGTAGCAACCAGAAAAAAAGGTCTTCATTTTGCTAGATATCATGTAAACATAATAATAAACTATTCTTTCTCTAAAGAATTTATAATCTAAACTGTTATAAGAACATACTGAAATATTTCTTAAATAATTCCAAATTAATTTTTTTAAAGTAAATTCAGATCTTTTGAAGCTCTTAAATTCCACTCATGATGACAGATGTTGTAATTCCTAGGTTCTGCTGCATGTTTTGAAATGATCCTAATGTGATTTGAGATAATATTCTAAAACTCTAAAACGCACATTTGAAAATATTTATTACTTAGTGGCTTTGATCCAAAAATTGTACACTGGTGCTGTCTCTCCATGGATTGTGGTTAATTGTAAAGCTTTTCAGAGAAAGTTAAATTTAGCATCCTTAAAACACTCATAATGCACAATGAGAAAACAGTTTCAATCTGACCGTGTGCCAGCAGGCTCCCCGCTGAATTTGGAAAGCCTGTTTCGTTTCCAAGTGCTATTTCAATTTTTCAGTGGTTCACAATCTTAAATACCCTCAAAAGAAGTAGTCTAAGTTTCAGCAATCACTCTGTCCTCTCAGACACTTCCAGTCAAAAGCAGACCAGTAGCCTTGTGAAAAGGTTATAAAATTAGGGTTATACCAATCCTAAAAAGATTAGATTGCATGCATGGCCTGACTGGAAGGATACTAGATGATGATGGGAAAGAATTGCAGTGCTTTCTGAGGGTATTCAGTTGGGCAGTGACTGGTGCAGTTTGGTGTGACACCATTTATTTATGACATTATAATTATTCTTTTCTCAATATCTTCAGAAACTCGTGACAATTTTTCACATTTTGGGAAGCGTTCTTAGAGTTGTCCAAATCATTATCTCTGGCAGTATATGTGAGAAATGACAAAATCAAGACAGTTTGTACTGTTGGAGATTGGATGGGCAAATTTGGAAGTCTTGCAGAGAATGTGCCACCAGTAAGCATCTCTTCCAGCCCTTAGAAGGAGCCAGGTCAAGTCTCTGGATCTCTGCTTGATGGTAGTGACAGAACTGGGAATCTCTTGACACAGCCAGGCCACTACTTAGCACATGCCACTGAGGTGTAGAGACCAGTGTTCAAATCTGTGAGGTGTTATGCCAGGTATTTCATTTAGATAAAGTACAGTCAAAGGCAAGAGGTGATGTCAGGAGGTACTCTAAAAGTACCTTGTAGGGTGGACAAAAGCAGGACTGAAACCAGCATGTTATCTCTTAAGGATTACTGTCGTGCAAGCCTTTGCGTGTTCTCCTGTTTAATAAAATTCTTATGACATTTTATTGTCTTGTCATAATATTTTGTTGAAGAGTGCAGAACCTCTGTTATTTTCACAACTCAAGCCCCCTCATAGCTTAATTCAAGTAACTTGCTTTCCTCGTGCTGCTGTCACCTGCTGAAAGAGATAAAAGCTTCAGAAGTTGTTGTAGTTGGGTTGGTTTTTATTAAAGGAATATTTAAGCAGGTTGATATATTTCTTCAGAGTAACAGGATTTTTTGATAACTTTTTTTTGTTTTAACTTTGATATCCAATAGTAAACGTGTATCAAATCCTAGTCTTGAGGAGGCTTTCCTCTATTACCAATAGGTAAACAGAAGAATGGGTTGACTGCTACACAAAGTTTGAAGTCGGCCCCTCTTACAGCACGGTTTCTGAAAAGAGGGAGAGAGCTGCAGGGTTTTTTGGATGGCCTGGTGGCTGCATGTGAACCCGCGTTTGACTCGCTTAGGCTTCTGCATGTGAAAAAGGGAATATGTTACGTGTCTTCCTACCACAGTACTTCAGATATGTATGTTCCCATTTGTCGTACAGTTAAAAATCATAGTTGCAGCAGTAGGATACTGCTGTCCTGCAAGGATGATTTTTACGTATTTATTTCCTTTTTTCTATTTCCTTACTTTTAAGAACTATAAAGAAAGTAACAGTGAAACTGCTTAGGTAGTTTTGCTTGCACTTTGCTATGATTTTGACAAGATCAACCAGCAGAAGCTACTTGGAAACTGGCTGTGTATTGTCTGAATAAAGACTTATCATGTGCTTGTTAAAACATTTGACAGACTTCAGCCTTATGCCACCCCAGTGCTTTGGGCATTTTACAAGTGAGAATACTAAGGCAGGAAAGTTTCTCAGACAAAGTGCTGAGGCAGGTTTTTTGAGTTTAAATCATTAATACCCCATGTTCATTCTCTGTTCCTGTAAACCAAAGTTACAGTAATATTTGATTGCTTTTACCTGCAGTTCTGTGGATGTTTCTGGCTATTTGATGTGCTCGTGGCCCTGGCATGTTTCATTTCATGTTTTGTTACTGCGGTGGACTCGGTGGCAGTGCTCTAGCTGCACACAGAGACAGCATGAACAGCTTTCATATTTTTATGTATTTTGAATTTGTCAATTATGATTTCTTAGCCTCAATCTTTTGAGGCAGTTCTGCCTGAAATCTACATATGATGTCTTAGATTTCCTTCCTTGGTACTTGTGTGAGTGTTTACAATTTAAGAAAGCTCTAGCTGCACTTTCAGGTGGATGCTATTGATGTTGCTGTCAACAAAGTGCAGAGTACCTTGGAGCTGACTGCTGCAAAGCTGCAGGGAAAAACCACAGATACAATGTTTTATTTACTCAGAGGTTAGAGAGCAGCTTTTGCCATCCTGTTAATCTATGTTGATTGATACAGGTAGGTTTTAAATGTGGTTCACTAAATTGATGAGGAAAAGTCTGGCTGGCCAATCTCATGCCTGACACTAGGCTGAAATCTGTGGCATCTGCCTTTAGGCTGCTTAAATTCCAATGGCTACTGAGGCAGAAGGTTATAGGTGATCTAAGAAGTGGCAAAAATGCAAATATAAAGAAGCATAGCAAGTCAAAGTGTTTGCATGTTGTGGTCTTCACGAAATGGAATACGGAAATCCAAATTTACCAGGAAATCTGATAGAAAAATGCCTGCCTTCCTAAATTCATCTTTGGTGCAATTTAAGGCCTATGAAAATCATAACACTTCAAAAAATTGCTCTCCTGTATTTGATCCTGGGTAAGGGATTACCAAATTCTGATAGCAAAGGATTAGGGTTTCATGTGAAGCTGTGAAAAATTAAGAAATAACTTAGATCTAGTAACAGCCTAATAACAAATTAATGAAGAGGAAGGAAAGAACCCTTGACAGAAATTTGCAGGCTTTTATATAGAATTTATATGGATTTCCTTTGAAAAATAAACTGTGTTCTGCTGGAAGGGTCTCAGAAGAAGAAGGTGGCAAGATTTGATTTTAGTTCATCTTTAGGCAGGGACACTGACTAACAGCATTTACAGTACGTCAAGAGGGAAATACTTGAGTAATTTTTAAAATCTTGGCCTAAAATGTCTGCTTCCTGAAGATTGCTTCAACTCGTTTTTTCTGTCTGCAGAGATGTCGTGGCTCTTGTCAAAGGAATTGGTTGCTGACTGGTATCAGTTTCACCTTTTATCTTCTTCCTCCAAACTCAGCAGAAACTTTTTATTCTAATTGAGTTTCGAGCTGATGAAAGATTGCACCAGCTCACTAAGGGCCTGTTTGCTTTAAAAATGAAGTTTGAATTGCTGTTAGCTTGCTACCCAAATTCAAATTTGTCTTGACATTCTTGCCTACTGGAAGTATGCAGAATTTTGCAGCTGGCAAAAAGATCTCCATGTTTGTAGATCTAAGCAAGTCACAAAAGAATTGAACAGGATAGGGACAGATCAAGGGTGAGGTGTAAGGATGTTGGCAATGTGAATTAATTATCTGTGTGTGTGAAGAGAGAGTGAGTGTTAAAATCACTGACGCAACATATTTACTAAAAAGTTAAATATTATTACCAATTAATTAAATCAAAGGAAAAAGGAGGTAACTCTGTTTTTAAAATTACTTTTATTGTTTCTTAAACCTTCATATTTATTCATGTTTGACTTCTTAGTGCATAGCCATTTGTCATTGTTTTTCTTAAGCTTTAGACTGAGCTGTTGACCTTATGCTTTAAAGAATCTGCAGTTGCCTATGAATAGTCTATAAAACCAAGTTTTGAAGCCCTTCTCTTAGAATGGAATTAATTTTAAGCGATAATAAGCAGATGAAGTTCTATTGGTTTAGAAGTGGAATTACTCAGTTGCAGCAGCTAAAGACCTGAGTTAAATGAAAGTCCCACATGGGCCTAATACTTTTATCATTGCTTATTGCTCTAGCTTTCAATGGAAGTAAATACCATATACATACGTACTTGTGATTTCTTTCAGCTTCTGGTAGCTATGACTCCTACCAGAACCTCCTTTTAAACCTAACATAAGAAAGGGTGTAATACTGAAGGTGCTGCAGAACACACTCTCTCTTTGTCGTTGTAGACGAACTGTGCAGTGAACAGCAGCAGAAGTTAAATGTGTGTGAAGCAATTACCTCAAATTTGGTAAAGCAAGGAACTGTTGACGTACAAATGGCATACAAAAAATTAAATAATTTCTAATCTTATTGTATATTTCTTGTTTTAATGTTAGTAGTGGTGTTAAAGCACGGAAGTAGTATGCTGTCATCAAAAAACGCTCACTCTCCCTGCACCTGACAGGTCTAATTCTAGCTTAACATAAAGAATATAGCAAAAAAAGTTTGCGTGCTTAGCTAAATTTGAGCCTTAAATCTTTTAATGTAGAA
The DNA here is from genome assembly GCF_963210335.1 of Falco punctatus. Taxonomy (NCBI): domain Eukaryota; kingdom Metazoa; phylum Chordata; class Aves; order Falconiformes; family Falconidae; genus Falco; species Falco punctatus. The sequence continues at coordinate 10,336,957 of NC_137583.1, read as the reverse complement.
AGTATGGTAGAAATGCATTAATCTTATGCTTATATGTGGGTTTTGTATGTTAAAATGGAATAGTTGGCTATTACCTTCAGCAGTTTCTCTTTGTCCGTTATGGATACTTGCCTGAACTTTTTACACAATTATTACCGAAGTCTTGAAGAAACAAAAAAGTATCTTCAGAATAGTAGTAGGAACATAGTTGTCTAATAAGACTAATCAATATGTCTTGTAAACTCAAGAATTCACTGTCTTACAAATGTATAAAAAATATTTTAAAAGGTAAGCACTCAAGAAACCTTTTGTTGTGTATTTGCAGCGTGTGTACAAGCATCAGAAAAATTCCAAGATGTTACTTTTTCCTTGTATTTGCACTTGTTCTTTACATTAGAGTTCATGTATGCTTCAAAAAAGAGCCACATCTCAAATATCTCCCAATAGTTCTTTTTTACTAGTTTCTGAGGACAAGTTTCACTTGCCCAAAAAGGTTAATTCAATTTGTGATGCAGGAAAGATGTGGGAAAGCCATTTTAGATTGCTCGTTTTTACTTGCCATGTGAAGTGCTCTGTTTCAATCGCTTCTGATGATTATGGATTCCATTTTTCAGTCAATACTCTGCATTGTTTTCTAGCTAACTTTGTCTAAGGGAAGTTGATACCTATGCATCACTAGATTTTGAACGTGCTCAAATGCACATTGAAACTGGTACATATGAATCATACACTAATATAAATTTTCATATAATGTGTGGGAAGTTATGCCTTTTGATAACTTGCAGACAAACACCTCATGAAACTTAGCTTTTCTTACTTGAAGTAATGTGGCTTAATATGATGGCCAAACAAGGCAATTAACTGAGCATATATTAAAGGAAAACATCTACTATAAAGTGCTGGTGACCTAGCTGGAGGTTTGAGAGAGACCACTGAAGAATCTCATGATTAGTAGGTCAGTCTCTGCGGCATTCCTGTCCAAACAATGATTTGGCACGCGGATATGAAAGCTCCCAAGGAAGCATTATGTTCTGCAGTGTGAGTTAAGTCTGGAACACAATCCTGTAAGTTTAGTCTTCAGGCATATTGATGGCTAGTGTGTGTGTGTCCAGGGCGTCCTTGCAGGAGGAGATCCACAGTTCTGAAACTTCAAGTGGGCTGGGAAATTTCATGTCATTGAGGTAACAACAGTCTTATTTGATTTTTTTTTTTTTTTTAAGGCAGCAAGGTGAATGCTTTCTTGATGCTTCAGGTATATATAGCTTTCCAAACCTTTGTTTCACTGGGTTTCACAGGATGAGTTGCCAAAGGCTTGCTTATCTAGATTAGTAGAGAATCAGCAGAACTGGAGTTTCATTCATCAGTTATATTGAACTACCAGGGATAAAATCAAACTTTGCACTTCCTTGACACGTCCTCGCATGCAAAATTTGGGTCCTCTGCCAAGCTTATCTTTGGGCCTTGATTCTGGGTTGAATCTAAAACATTCTGTGATGAGTTCTTGCCATTATTCCCCTGTTAATTTAAGATCCTTTACTTTCTGAAATACTGTAAGTTTTCTGTGAACTGAATGTTTAAAAGTTGCATTCAGTGTTTACCAGCAGTAGTGTTTTCTGAGGCATCCACCTTTGGAGGTAGTTGTCTGCCCTTGAGTTTAAAGCCAATTTGCTGCTGTTTAAGCCTGAGAATTGCACAGGTAGGAGGAGGTGGGCTGCGTTTCAGTTACTGAGTCTCTAAGCGCCCAAAGACCTACCTGTTACTTTAAAACCACATTCATGATGTCTTTACTTTTACCATTCTGGTGCCGTTCAGCTGTTAGCAATTTTTAAAACACTGTTGTCAGTTTAAAATATTGTTTGAAGCAGTCTGTGAGGAAAAACCACGACAGATAGACACGACAATACATATCACTGCTCCTGACACTTCTAGTACGCTGCATGACAGGAAGCGAGAGCAAACTGTGTGGCTGCATGGGGAGGAGTTCCTGCCGAAAACTGAAGGAGAGACATAGGGACTCCTTTGTAGCAAAGGCTTTTCACTGTCACGCTGAGTATTAAAAATCCTCCTAAAATCTTAGTACGATACAAAGTACCCCATGGTGTGGTGTTGCTTTTTTGTGCATCATCAGGTAAGTGTAAATTAAGGACTGTGTTACTTTTTGTTTGTGTGTGTGGCATTGTAGTAAGTTGAACTTGCACAGATACTGCTTCCATGCATGCCAGGATTTAAAATTGGCTATTAACGAAGCCAAAGTGTTGCTTAGCAGGAATGTTTCCTTCTATAAGGAAAGAAATTTGTTAGAAGTTTAGATAATACTCTGATATTTCCAAAGGGATGGATGGCAGTTTGTTTTTCTCTATGTATTGGTGGTTTATTGCTGCAGGGTGGTGGTTTTATGTTTTTGGTCTTGCTTTTTTATCGTACACGTGTAAATATCTCTGCCTCTGTCTCCTACCGTCAAAGTGAGGATTATGGCTGATTGCAAGGGTTTAAATGAGCACGTTTATAGCTACATGCATAAGTCTATCCACTGTCAAACTGAAAGTTGTAACAGATCCTGTTTACGGTGTATTTACAATTCATAATGATTCTGCTCTGCAGCATGTGTATGTGGCATCACCTGGAAAATGGTGCAAGTTTTAGACATAACACTTTGGAAAGATGTGGACAGAAAAGCAGCAAGATTAATAATAACTCTAGAAAATAGAGCCTATGAAGGAAATTTAAAAGATATAGCTCATGTTGTGTGTAAAGAAGTAAGACTTGATATGAGGTCTCTGAGTGTGTGTGGGAACAATTATGAAGTTGGTACTTGTTCTCTGTATTTGCTAAGGGTACCGCAGGAATAAGTAGGTTTATTTCATAGCAAGTGAGATTTAGGTTAAATATTTTTTGGGAAAACACTTCCTGATTGTAATGTTAACTAAGCAGTAGAACAGAGTATACAATTATATTATAAAATCTGTAATTTCAGACCTTTCAGCATAATCTAGAAAGACCTGCATTGTACGTATTGACCTAGCTTACATGTTGCAATGGTTAGCATTTAATACTTGATTGTTCTTAATGATTCATGTGGGATTTTGGTTTTGGGCTGTTAATAGTATGTGGATAAGAGTAGCACATTAGGGTCACAAGTGCACAATCTGATCTCTTAACTTTGCAGCTCTAGTCCCAGTTTGTATGATCCTTCCATACACTGGAAAACTAGAGAGCTTCCTTTTATTTAAGAAGCTAAGTTATTTCAAAATATTTGCACATATGTTGAAGAAAACCGTACTTTGAAGTTCTTAGGAACATGTGATAAAGGTGAGTGCCTGTAGTGTGAAGCAAGTGACCTGGGGATGTGTTCAAGGGCCTGTATGCACTAGGATTTGCTGTGGAGAATGTGGCTTAAATATACTGAAGCTTAAGACTGGATTGTTAATTGGGATATATATTTTTTGTATAACATTTTTGCAATAGGGAAAGAGATGGTCTGTGATGAATTTATTGCATAGAATGTTTTTAAGATGTTATCTGAAATGCTTTATGCAGTTCTGACTTAAATCATGTTTAAGAAAGGTAAATCAAAATTGCAACGGTCTTGGAAAGTTTATTAAGACTGTCAGAGAAATGAAGAGCTATTCAACTACTGAAAATTAGTTTAACAGATGTTGTACATTGGAATTCTTGGGTTTTATTAAATAGCTTAAGAACTGATTAACTGCCATACTGTTAAATTGGCGTAGTCTTTTTGGATGTACTTAATATGCATATTTGCTGTGGGTATGTGTTTTAGGTTTCATTCACTTGAAAATTTATAGTAGAGAAAATATACTAAATGACACTTTTTTTATGGAACACAAGGGAGATGCATGTTTATGAAGTAAAGTCACACAGATTGTTTAGGGTCTACTAATATTGCTGAGCTCACTTTGAAATCTTCTAAGTTGGATGTAAATTCTGTCTCCTGTTCTATACGCTTTGTTCAAAATGACTGAAGTCTTTATCTCTTCGTCAGTTTTGGTTGAAACTGGGCAACAAGTTTTACAAAAATAAAAGAATTAAGAGTCGCAGGGATATTGACCAGTATCCCATAAGCCTTGTTTCCTGAGAAATCGAGCTAAAGTGTTTGTGTGTGTTTGTTTACGTTGAACCAAAAAATAGATATAGCAACATGTAATTTTAGTAAAAGCAATATTGTGTTTATCTGCAGAAAAAAATCCATTTTGGGTGTAGCCAGTTTATCTATTCTGTGTGAAGCTGAAGAAGAGCACTTGAGGCTGGTAGATCAAAAGCTATATGCAGGATCCTGTCTGTGGTTTTAAAGGTACAGCAGCATAACGATGCTGAAGGCAGGAGACTGGGAGAAAGCAGAGCAGCAGTAGAGTATTAGAACAATGAGGGTTGACTGCTATTTATGCAAATGTAAGCCAATTTAATGCCACGTGGAGACCTAGTTTATGGGAATTGTTTCATTCTGCTGTATGTGGTTCCAGTGCTGTGCACAGTATCAGCAATCCAAGATCTCTTTTACAATGAGAAGCTCTGTTGGATTCTTAAAAAAAACCCCAACAATAAAACCCCCAACCCTCCAATAAATTATATAATAAAAATAATGATAAAGTGTAATTTGAATGAATCTGCATGTCATGAGAAACATTCATTGTGATTTTTGTTGGAAGGAAAAAGAGGTCTTATGTGTTACATACACAGATGTAGTTGTTTTGGAACCACAATCGGTGGTTGACAGCTGTGATTAAATGGTCAACTGCAGCAAGTACTGGTCGCTGCTGTCCAGTGAGAGGAAGTCCCCATGCCTTCAAGTGCACAAAACGTTTAAGGCTAGAGTTAGATCATTAAAATAGCCCGACTTCGATTATTCTTACTTTTACAACTAGACCTATAATAAACTCCCTCGACACAAACGTACAAAGCTGGGAACTGCAACTTCCTCACATCAACTTGGCAAAGGAATCCAGGGATTATTTGTAAACTGACTGATTATGTTATTTGGGGTCACAAAGAACTGGATCTGACAGATCCCAGGTGAAAAGAAGCTGTGTTTGTCAGAACGACAGCAGCTAAATCTAAGTAGTGTATGGACTCTTAAATTGCATCTTAGTTTTTATTCATATGCTGGGTGAATTTAGAATCCTTGGATATTGATTGTGTTAGTTAAAGGCATAATTTATGTAGCAGTCTTCAAGTTCCAACTGAGAAAGGATCATATAATAAAGCCGGCTGTTCAGTCATGTAACAAAGAACTACAGAGAAAGAAAGAAATGTAATTTATCTGAATTTCAGTTAGACTTTATAGTAAACTATGAAAAACTTTCAGCATGTTTAACTCTGCTAGATTCCAATGACTGATACTCTCCCCGTCTTCTGAAAAGGGGAAGGAAGAAGGTTAAATAAAGACAGAATAAATACCAGTCCTCAAACAAAGCTCTGCTGATCCTTGTCCTTACAGCATCCCGTACATGCACACCCATTTCCTGTTGTTAATGCTCAACACATTGAACATAACTTTCATTTCATTGTTCACTTCGGTGTTCATTTTATATTACATTGACCGGAAAATCTTAAATCCATCATGGTAAGCACAGCAGAAATAAAACGTGCTCTCTGTGGTCAGAGAAGGCTGAAAAGGAGCTGCCATTTTGTCTGCAGGTAGGAGCGTCTCTTCAGAAGGGCTTAGATAGGTTCAGTAGCAAAGCCCGAAGTGCCGTAGATGACCTCACCTCCATTTCAGTTTTCTGCTGTGTTGTGACAGACTTAGAGCAGTTTCTTTCATTTGTTTTGCTTGGGACATCACAAACAAGCAAGTTCTGTAACTAACACCAATACACAAAGACCCTGCCAGCAGAACATGTGCAGGGTGGGAAATTGAATCAGCAAAGCTTTGTACCAGGCTTGGTGCAAACTCTGCAATCCGGTCATCTCTGTTTCTCCCTCAAAAGGAATAAAGTTTTGTTTAGATTTTTATGTTTTTTTTTTTTCTTGTGAAAACGAAACCTGTAATGTCTTTGGTATTCTGAACAGTAGAGGGCAGCGGAAATATACATAGAAACTGGTTTTATTATAAAACTAAAGAATTTTTGGTTCTTTTCAGAGCTTAAGCAAGTGCTCTTTGCCAAACAATATAAAGAACTGTGGTATTGGAATGCAGGGTAACAACCGCTGTTATTTTAAAATAAAGTTGTATTAGAATTCAGTATTCTGAAGTTATGGTCCCCAAACCCACGTATGATGATGGAGCATTCAGCTAAAAAAAAAAAAAAAAAAAAAAAAAAAAGGCACTAGGCTCTGGGAAAACTTGCTTTTAGATGTTGTTGTCTTCCCATGCCTTCAAGCTCTTAGAAGTGTCTGGTACGGCCATGGAAGTGACAGGTAACCAGGGAGGAATACTGGTGCTGGTGTGGAGGTGACTGGTAGGCTATGGTAGAGTGACAAGAGGGCTGGCCGTAGAGGGTGACAGAAGATTCATGTATCTCGGAACGAGCTTAAACTAGGGAATGAATTATCACTGTGAAATCGTAATTGGTTAGCTCTGAACCGGGCTTAGAAGGCACACCATATTCAACGGGAAACTCAGATGTTTCCAGCTGGTTATTGCAGACAGAGATGCTTATGTGATTAATACGACGTGGTCTCCTTCTACATGGATGCTTTTTTGGAACTGTGCATTGTATCAGCTGGGCCCAAGTGGGGTGTGGTTTTTTCTTTTTTTTTTTTTTTTTAAATCTGTACTTTTATTTCGTCTTGAGACACTTGAATGTCAGTGCAGTAGCAGTGTAGCAAGATGGAAAATGAGTAATCCTACATGACACTTACTGCATGTTTCAGTGTCACGAGTGTTCTGGCTTGAAGCTGGGTAATGAAACACCACTGCTGCCTCTTCCATTGTGCTTCTGAAGTCTGTGTTGTGATGTTACATCCCACCACCTGAGGCAGGAAATGGTAAATTAGTGATTCTTCAACTAACCTCGAGATAGAAGGTTGTTAATATTTTCCCCTAGTAATTTTATACCCAATTTAAGCTGGATCCAAGGTGTATTTCGTTAACTGAGTGACAACAGCAGGTGAGAAAAATACTGAAGCATTTAGTCAGAATTTCCTCCTGTTGTATAAGGACAACCAAACCGAAATATTTAAATTTTTAGTTTTCTGGCTGTATCATCAATGAGACTTCTAGAAACATTTTAAATTAGTCTGGAGAACTGAAATGTGGCCTATTTCCTTCCTAGTCCAGTTTGTCATTATTTCTTTCATCCTACCTCACTACTGCTTGCATACCTTTTAACGTCTGTTTTGTGCTATTTGTGCCTCATCACTGGGCTCTGTGTCCCAAGGTTAAATCCTCCATACTCTGTGATATAACTGACTGGGAGCTTGATACATTTGAAAAAATTGGATGTGATTTGAAATGGAAACAGTGAAAACTTGAAACAGATCTTATAACACAGGCAACAACAGGTGGAGGTTTTGGAGTCATTAAAGGAATAAATTTGGTCTTGGCAAGAGGTGTTTTTCAGGGCTTTTTTTAAGAGGAGGATCAACATGTTATGGATGGGTGGGGAAGTACTGGCAAACTACAAAGGAAAGAAGGTGAGAAGTGTGGTGTCTTGAGTGTTCTTTTGACTGTACCAGAATGAAAGGGTGCTGAGAATCACTAGTATATATATGTGGATTTTGCTGATAAAAATTATTTCCATGTCAAGAGAATTTATAAGCTAACTGGATTTTTTTTTTTTTGAGTGTTGCTTGAAAAGAGTGTGATTAGAAATAAACATGAAAGTCTGGATTATTGTTGTGATTTGGTGTCTTTATAGAAAGAAAATGATGGTATGTTCCTGCCTTATTCCCAGCTGCTTCAACACTGACTGTGATTCCTAGTGCAGAAGGCCATTATCAGGTTTTTGATATGAAGGTTACTTGTACATTGAGAGAGCTCTTAGCTGGCTAAGGAGATCCTGATTGCTTTTTTAAAAAAAACAAACCCAAGTTTGTAGTAGAGCTGCTTTTCATGCAGATATAGTCTGCCCTTTGGGGTGTTCTTTGAACCTTTTCTGGCCTATGATATTTGACTTTTTGTTAAGTATTTAGTCTGTTTTCTCTCCTCCTTCCATGTGAATCGCTTCTGGATTTTATTTTTGACTATACCTAATCTCTTCATACTGTTTTTCTTTGGTTGGTTTTGGTGTTTAACTCAGTCTGATAGAGATACTGCCCTTTTGGTTGTTCTTGACTGTTGTGTACCATAAACTGGAGAGAAGCATGAAACCCACAGTGAATCCTTTCCTGCCTTTTCCACAACAGTAAAAAAGATCAAAAATTTTGTTGGCTACCTGGTTTTTCTTTTTCTGTATTATTGCAAATTTTATTTTTTGTTTAGTTTAAGGGGTTTTATTTTTTGGTTAAACTTGTATTACATAGGACAGACTTCGTGAAAATGCAGTGTGCGTATCTTAATGAATGAATGTATTCATTGGGTCATTATTCATGACCCAATTTTCTTTCATAAAAGTAGGCAATCAAATGGGAAATCATTCACATATTTTATGTCTCTGACTGTTTTATATGTTTGCATTCATTCATTTTTAGATGTTTTCCTTTGAAAATGCAGTGTGTTGTAATGCTCTATTATGAGAACTGGGACTGAGAGTCCACAATTGCTCTCATTATTGAACTTTGCAAAAAAATATGTAAACTTGCATTTTGCCAACTAGAAATCCTTTTAAAGAAACTTCAAATTATTACTGGTATGGAAAGCTGTTTCTTTAACTTAGACTTAACAATGTTTACCCAAGTATTTTGTAGTTCATTGCGTACTTCCGTCCCCCAAAATCTGAATAGGACATTCAAAAGGAACCATAGTAGAACATGTGATATGTTTGCCTTTTTTTTTTTTTTTTTTTTTTTTTTAAAGGCAGAAAAGGCAGTGGGGGGGAATGTATGTGATATATAAATGTATATATGTATTTGTGTATGCACATATATTTATATATATGTGTGTATACATATATGCACTTCCACCTATTTATACTTATTTAAATCATATTAGAACTCTTTTTTTGTGAAGTTGCTTACTTCCAATTAGCAGTGTTGAAGTGTGCCCATATATATGTTCTGGAAAGACTTAAGTTTTTTAGATATTTTCATATGAAAACAATTCGAAATACAGAATGATTAAATGGGCTTTAATTTTTCTTTATTTTGGACTTTTTGTTTTGGAGGGGTGGAGGAAGTCTGTTTTGGTAGAATGAATGGATCCTCATTTGTTAAATGGATTTCTGTATGATAAAAGGGCTTAAAAAGTAAGTTGTTTTATGTTTGGTTTTGAAATTAGTCTATAACTTAGAAGGTTTAAGGGTTTTATGTGCCTATGCAAATACATTCTCGTGAACTGTTACTTATTTAGATGTGGGCCTGCGTGCAGACCCATTTCTAAGCAACTAGAATGGATGGATAATTTAGCAAAAGCCAGTGATTCTTCTGAGAAGTGTTTCCTTCCTCATCACAGGATGGGCTTTTTTATCAAGCTATTTTTGTGCATCTTTGCATTTCATCTCCCAGGTGGTAAATTATAAATCTGTGAAATTGATAACTAACCCCCTGTGATGGCGAGAGGTTGTTAATTCAGCCTTCCTATAACAATGTCGTATTGCTCTAATTCCTTTAATTAAATCACTGTTTTAACATATAATTGGATATCTTACTTTCTCATCCCCTGCCAGATAGTTATGGAGAACAACTCTTTTCTGCTATGGTAAGATCAGGAGCTGTTCTGTCTCTATAGCTGTGGATGTAACCATAGCCTTTTAAGCAACAGTATCACAAGCAGAGATCAAGATTCAAACCAAATATACATCCAGTCATCGTGGTCTGGGGACTTAGATTTTTAATTTTTTTATTAGTATTCCAAAAGACAAAAAGCCCTAAGTGTGATAGAAAATGTTTTTCAGTCTAAAGGTACACATTCAGATGCATGTAATGCATTAGAAAACACAGGCACATCTCTGTTCAGAATAGATACTTGTTATGGGTATACTTTTTTCATGCAGACATCTACACCTTTTTTAGGTCTAAAAATACTGTACGGAAAAGGGGAGTTATCAAAGTGTTGCAAGCTGTCCTTTTTTCCCAGCAAGGCAAACAGCTTCATAACATTTTTCAATTTAGTTTCAAGTACATACAAATTTTGATAAAGAAATACTCTGCAGTGAGTTAGTGGGTGGCATTTTTCCATTGCTCGTAGACCAATATGGAGTAATCGCAGTATTTTGTATTTAATGTATTTCATGTAATGTTGCAGTGTGGCATTACTCATAAATAATATACAGTGGAGATGAGTGATCATGTCTAGTGTAAGGATAGCGTGCTACCTTTTACATGGGTTATTTTTAATATTATTACTCTGAATTTAAAATAGAGATGGGTTCTAATTGGATAGTTCAGTTTAAAATTTCAGGAATATTCAGATTAATAGCTTTAGCGTGCTTCCCAAGAATCAAGATAGGGAACAGTAATGGTCATGTCTTAAAAATTATCCCTGTTTCATAGTATTCATAATATGTTGGGGCTTCTTATGGGATTTTAATGAAAATAAAACTTGATACAATCTCCAGCTTGGTTCCATTAAAACAACACTCATATGCAGTATATTAGAATGTGATTATGTATTACACACGTAAGGAACATAACTTGTGTATATAACTCGGGCATGCTCAGGTATCAGTAAGGGCCTCAACTTTTCTGTCCTTTGACATGTTTGTGGTTAAATCTTCTGCGGTTTTCAGTAAGATCTCTGCATGGGTATACTCATGGACTTTAATTAGTGTATATAATCTTAATATAGCACACTCAGGATGGGCTTTCCTTCTCCCTATTGTGCATGCTTCTTCAATCCATATAGTCTAAAAAAAAAAAAGCTATTAAATTGTATTAAAACTGGTGATTGCTGCAGCCATAGATAATTGTAAGAGATATTAACAGGAACTAGGAATACTTCATGTGCAAGGTAATAAAATGCAATCAGGAAATCAGTCCTTTCTAGTGCTATGCCTGGGCCAGTGCAGGTGTCATGTTGAATAAAGATTCACATGTTTTTCAGCTTGACATAGTCATATGTGGCAATATAAGCTGGTATGAAAAACCTACTAGAATACAATATGATGCAGTTAGGATTTGTTTGATACATTTATTTGTCATTCAAGCAAAGTGTGCAATAGATATTTGAACCTCTCAAAGCACTGCTTACTTAAATTCTCTCAGGAACTTCAACTTCTTCATTAATATGCTACTTAACTCCTTTCAGTGTTTGAGCTATAAATTCATCTTATCGTCAAAGATCCTTGGCTTTTCAGTGAAACTTATTCCGCTATGAACACATGCAATACATACCATGCTTAGTCACATGACTTCTTCTGGGTTCATCCTAAAGCCGTTACATTGAACTTCTAGGATCTTTTGTGAAAGGAATACACACAAAATTGAGATCAAAATGGAGTGAAGCTTGTAGTGCTTGATGTGCCATGTGATTTAAAACATAAAATGAAGAGTAGCATTTAAGGGGTGATTTTCTGGAACATGAGAGATTCAGAGGTCAGCTGTGTTGTGCTATGGCAACCGAGACAGGACTTGTGACTCCTTTGGGTAAAAAGATCCTCACAAAGAGCAGGGATTAATGTAATGAGCACCTTATGCTCCCTGCACAATATCCACTGCAATCTTTGCTTCTAATCCACTTATTATGGGGAAAGAAATGTATTTGGTAGCTTAATTATTGGAAACTAATTTTTTTGCCATGGTGTTGCCCTCCTCCCCCCCCCCCCCCCCCAACAGCCCTTGAAAGTCGTAGAAAATTTTAAACATTAATCTTGCCTGCAGTGGTTGGTGATGTTTAAAAATTTCTGTATGAGATTACTTGTCTTGCATAGCCACTGAGACAAGCTTCCAGAGAACATTAGTAGTCTAATACTTACAAACTTCCAGAGAACAATAATAGTATAGTATGCATGTAGTTGGTAGATTCTTTTGTGTGTGTGTATGTGTTACTTTTCAGTAAGTAGAAGATCTAAAATAAAGTAAGGAGTGATCTTTTTATGAGCTTAGTAAAGTATGAGGTGGAGCGAGGGATCTGCTTTGTGGAGGCTGTCCCAGACTCATTCAATATGTAATTGTTTTTCTTACAATTTACCTGTTTTTTCATCCCTTCTAGTGTGTAGTTTCAACACCTACTGTTTAATTTCAAAACAGCATGAAATAAAAATTTCTGGGTTCTATGGTAGGTATTCCTTATCTTTGTTTACCAAAGAAAAAACAGTTCTCGGAAGCCGTATACTTGACCTAGTAGATGCAGCGGTTGTTTCACTGGCTTGATGGAATAAAACCTCCAAGGTCTGGAAGAGCTAGAAGCATGGGTATGGTCGAGGGAGCGCATTTTTTATATAGAATTTTTCAAAAAAAAGTAAGAAGTACCTGCACAATGTGCAGCTTCTGCCTTATAGCTGAGCTTTCATCATCTTGTAAGATAGGAGCTCTGTATGGCACCTGTGTGAGGTTTTTTGTTCTTTAAATTGCTTATCTTGGACTTCTGTAGACTGGAAGCTGAATCCCAGCTGCTGTTATGTGTGAACGCTTATCTTTAGTTGGCAGTGGAAGACAACACAGCTGGATAAATAAGGATCATGTATTCTGTGACTTCTCTTGTTCCCTAAATCTTCCCAGTGTGGTAGAAAATGCAGAGCTCTGTTAAATGACATTTCATACTTATTTGAAGGGCGTGAAGATTAATCTTGTGGTGAACCTGTGAAATGATGAGTGGGGGGCTTGCCATTCTCCAAAACAAAACCTGGATATAGAGCAGAATGCAAACACTGATGTGTACAGTGAAATCCAAAAATATGTTAATTTAATTCCTGCAGTACATTTCACCTATTATCCTCACTATGTAATATTGACTCTCTGGGAATAGTACTTGATTGCTGAATGTATGTTTTGAAAAATCTAAGTATAGGCTTTTGACACAAAATATGAGTTTCTCCTCCTGACAGTCTCATTAGTTAGAAAAGTTCATATCAAGTGCCAAAGTTCAATTTACAATATGCAATGTTTACTTGTGCTTTTAGTTAGAAATAAGTTTCTTAATTGAAGTGAACATAATGCTGTATGAGTAGAAAAAGGAACAGATTTTAATTTACTAATGTGCTAATATGTAACTTTTCAACTTGTGAAAATAAGAGTTTATATTCACATGCATGGTGATTATAATGATGAGAGAAAATAATTAACTATACACATATATGTATGTGTATTGCTTCTTTATATATACCTGTTTCAGGATCAAGCTCTTGTGGTAGCTGCTCTTCATCAAAACTGAGCTTTTCTTTTAATTTTGTTTTATAGAAAAAACGAAAACAGAGTACTCAAGATGAAGATACAATCAGTATCTGCAGCCTGGATACAAGTGTGAGTAATTTCATTTTCCTTTTTGCCTTCCCTTCACACCCCCTTGAACTGAAATGTGGCTGTTGTGGGTACTCTGAAACAAACCCCTTCATCTGTTCAGCTGTGTTGTTTTCATACATTGCATGAATAACTTGTTCTGCTTATTACTAAAATATTACACTTCATGTATTACTGCATTCATTTTTCTGTAGTAAAATATTGAAAGAGAAAAATAAAAAGCCAGGATAACAGTTTCTTGTAAAACAGTGAATCTTTTATAAGGAGATAATTATCAGGATAAAAGGGTATTGTGAATGCCAGACTTAGAGACAGACCTTTCTCCCATTGCATGGCTGTATAAGAAATTTTATTTCGGTTATGTCAGTGGTGGTTAATGCTGATGTTGTGAAACTGTGTGATGTGATATTAATACAATTGGGACCTACGTGTGTCGCTGCTGAAGTGATGCATGTATCACGTATCATGCACTTCAGATGTGAAGACTACATCAGAAAACATGTTTTATAAAAAATACGCAACTTATAATGTGTATTTTTTGGTACAAGTAGGCTGTTCCTGACTGAATTTTTTAATTGTCTCTGGAAGTAAAGGTGAAATATTGGCTTGTTTTATTATTTTTTTTAAAATTACTACAGTGGTTGATGTCTGCTTCCTTTAAAAATAAGCTATAAGGAAGAAACTGTTGATTTTGGTGGATGTTGATTCAAAGTATTAATGAGTGTAATTATGCAGTAAAGTGCAATATTAATTTTCCATGTAAAGTTGTGGCATGAGGGTACAGTTGCATTTATCATTTCAAATCCATGGAATTACAATAGATGTAGGAATATTTACGGTTCCTTCTGTTCAGTGTTAGTATCATTTTCAGTGTTTTGTTTACAGTCAGCTGTTGAACCCGTTTTCCCTTTCAGTAGACCTCTTATGTAGTACAGGCAGAAAAAGTTAAAAAACAGAGACTAAAAGCTGCTTGTTTTAACAGGTGGGTTTTTTTATTTTATTTATTAACATGTGCCAAACCTAGTGCTGTGGTTTCTTTAATGATCAGATCTTAATTTTGCTTTTGAAGTATTACCTGTTCTTTGAAGAAGCAATTACATTAAGGGTTTACCTGCCTGGATGGCTGCAGACAAATGCGAGCTCTTGTAGGCACTTTGAGTGGGCTGGGTAGAATCCAGAACTATTTTGGAGATCATAAACCCACAGTAGCCTGACCTTCTCTGTTATCTAATACTTTAATGTTAGTTAATCACGTTAGACTTTACAGTGAGCCCAACTTCAAAGAACTGTTATTCCTTTAAAGGAGTTTTAAAGGAATTGTTATTCTTCAGGGATTTGAAGATTCAAAATTGTTGACTATTTATTCTGGACTAATGGATAACATTTTAGATTACTTACTCTGACCTAGGATGGAAAATGTTGGTTTTAACTGTTTTCATGTTTCCATAAAGAGTATGTATTTTATTCTTGTATAATTAAGACAATTATGTAAAATTCTCTTGTGTAGAAGCTGTTACACTGCTGTAGAAATACTTGAATGTGTATTGAGTATGAGTCTAACAGCTAAAGGTTTAAATACTGCTTAAAAGGTACGGTTCCTGTTAACAGGTGAATTCTTAGAGGGAGGTGATCTGAGGACTTCAGAATTATGCAGGTCAGCAGGGTGGAGAATATCCCACGAGGGTGTAATGGGCAGTGGTGTGCGGTGTATCTTGAAGAATGGTCAGTTTATTTAAATGGACAATTTATATAAATACTAGTTGATTTATCTTTTCTGCTTGAGGTAGCCTCAAGTCTGTCACCACTTTTTTCTGTTACCAGAAAGTACTGCTTATCTTACGCTGTACAGCCGGCCAGAATATACTGTGTCTTGTGTCACTGGAACTTACTTTGCCCTGAATTCTTCTACATTATATTACTACAGTTTCCTATTCAGCATGTGATACTGATAATTGGTGTTAAGTCTAGTTTGCCTCTGGCTGTGACAGAAGACTTAAACTGTTAGGGTAACTTCCTTTGAGAGGGAAGGTGCCTTTGGTTTGGAAAATTAGCCTGGTATGTGACCTCAGAACACCATCACCCCACCCCTGTTTTTTAAGAGGTAATGGTTCAAGTGTGCCCATCGGAACTTGGTGCTGTTGACATTAGAACAAGTTGGGCAGGAAGAATTATGCATTTTCTAATGACTCGTGTTCCTGCCAGTTAGATTATGATCCTCCTGGTAAAGGAGGACTATTGCCTTTGTGAGCCTTCTGGATGTGGTAAATAAACTTTGGTTTTCCTTTCACATCATATTTTGCTGATGGATAATTGTAAAGATGGTGCTGAGTATGCATCTAGATGGAAAACCTGCTCCTTAAGTTCCAAGTGTCTCATGTCATTAGAAAATATTAGAGCCTTTTAACTGTACTGTGGAATGTTGTAGCATGAAATGGAATCCAGCAGTTCATGGGTAAATACCTGTAGAAGCATTTTGTTCTGTGCAAGCACTTAAAAAGCAACAGAAAAGAGAGACATGCTAGAAGATGTTATTTATATTGGGGAGATGTGTCTTTTGGGGTTTGCCTTTAGAGAGCCATAATTGACATTCCAACAATTAGATTTTATTACAGTACAGAGTTGGTTGTCTTTTGTTCTCATGTTTGTGAAGGCCAATTTCAAAAAGAATTGATTCATACCTCATAGAAACCAAGTGTAGTGGTGTTATGCAAAATAGCCTTCTTACTGTGTTGCTCCCCACTATTCATGTGCAAAGTAACTTATGCCCAAAAAATGGGGTGTGAGTGGGGCACGATGTGGTGTGGTGCAGGGCAGGGTAAGAGAAGTAATCTCAAAAGTTTGGAACAGTTCCATATAAGAAACAGTCAAATACATTGAAACTTACATAAACTGAAATTAAATATACTGGGGAGGAAAAAATGGTGGATGGCTATTCTATAAAAATACAATCAATGTAAGGTTATTCATTCTCTTGTGATTAAGGGCACAAAATTAAACTCTTTGTAAATTTGTACCAAACCAGAAGGGATACTGCTTCAGCTAGCAGGCACTGGCAGAATTCTGGCACAGATGTTCTGGATATCAGAGGTTTGCAGGAGTTCAAAGAGCAGACTGGACAAATTAATGGAAGAAGAATCCATCAAGAGCTATTAGACTGTCTGAAACCATCCATCTGAAGAAATCCTTGAACTTGCATATTTCTGGAGTCTGGGAGAGTAAACTATGCGTGTATCACTAGGTGTTTACTCTGCTTTCACGCACTTGCCTGGGCAGCTGTTTTTTACCATTGTTGAAGACATAGTGTTGGCCTCAAAGATCCATCATTAACCTGAGTCATGGCTGTTCTGAGATGAGTTAAATTAGCCCAATACACTACTTTATTTTTATTTATTTTGTTTTCTTCCAAGCAGTAACAGTTTGAAATGACGTAGCGAGGGCTCTACACTTAGTGTAGCCTTTGGATGGTAGCATGATGTAAATAAGTATTTGTTGAGGTTCCTTTGTGTAGCAGCTCTTACATCTTTGAAAAGTTGTGCTAAATTGCTTGTATGTATATTCTCAATGAAAGCATTTATTTTCCAGGGCAGTGGCTAGGAATATCAAAATCTAAATGCATGTGTTCCCTATTATAAATTTAGATTCTAACTGGGATAATTATATATTGTTAAGTTTTTACAGGTAATAAATCTATCAGAGTCTGTAATAAAATAAATAGCATATGTATTTAACAGATAAGCAGATTAGACTTTCCTGTGCAGCATACTTCCTGGTTTACATAATTAGCTGAATGGCTTCTGTTCAATTCTTCCAGCTCATTTCTCTGCTGATGTAAGGAAGCACTGTTGATCGCATGCTGCAGTCGTTGCTGCATTGGCCTCACGGGCATCACCTCAGGGGTATGCCTCTTTCTTGTGCTTGCCAATGGAAAGATCTGGCTATTCTCACTCTGTCTAAAGATTCCAATTTGTTTAAATGCACCTGTTTACCACCTTTGTCCAGGAGAAGGTAGGGGATGGCACAGAAAGTGGGTATTAAATACTTAAAGACTAAATTGCTTCATACTTTGGAAAGCAACATACCTATGGGTCTCCTGCCATTTTACATCATCACCTGTCTACAATACTTTTATAAAAAATTGATCTTAATTTTTAAAAATGACTGACCATTGCCAGACATACCTGTCTTTTCCAGGGGGATCAGTCATAAAGGCAGAATTTCCTTTTGCAGGAGGTGCTGGTTGGAGCTTTGCTGACTTAGGACAAGGTGGTAACCTAAGCATGTTAAATGGTCTTTGTATTTGTTTAGTGATCTGGACTGGTATTGATGCTTCAGGAGTTGATAAACTGGCTTATTAAACTGAACTGGTTGGTCCTGGCGTGTTTTATTGCCAGCTTAAAGAAGTGGATTTGTAGATCCCCTCAATGTCAAATAGTTTATGATAACTTGTGACAGATGTGGACAGCAGACTGTGAGGGCTGAGTGCATGAACATGCAAGGCCACTGCAGTCTGAAGTCTATTTTTAAAGGAAAATGTACGTATTATCTGCTGTGCTTTTGTTTGTCTTGGCCTCCACCAGAAGGCTTAACTCGTATTCAGTCTACACAGTTAACTCAGCCTGTGTGTTTCATGCTTCTGCTCTTACAATGGTGATAATGTTCTAGATTGGCATAGGCATATTGATTTTCAGACATTATATAATCAACATAGCTTACATAAACTTCAGATTTTTATAGATGTCCCTTTAAAGCTGAGACAGCTTTCACGATCATAGAGGGCTAAGTACATTTTTGTGTTTAAAACACCCTCCTAGAGCTCTACAATTCTTTCTATTCTTCCTTGTGCAGACATTGTCTTTCATTACTTAATTTCTGAGCTGATTGGAGATTCTTTCTGCCTGTGCTTTTACCCCTTGTTGCTGCTGCCACTTTTGTTCTTTTCTGATACCCAGACTTTGAAGTGTGGGTCTTCACTCTATGCAACCTCCTTCTGAGCCTGGTGGAGCGGTGTGTAAGGTTTTGTGCTACTCAGTTGGGGTCAGGTAACTATGTTCTGTACCTTTCTTGGAAACAAGATACTTGTTTATTAAGTTTCTGTAGGCCAAATACCCTTTGGGAATTTTGAGCTATTAAATATAGTTAGTGTAGTCACACTGAGCAAAATGGTGATGGATGCTTTTATCTGGAGATTTTTATGTAGAGCACTCATCAAGGTAGTTAAAAGCAATGTATTTTTAATGGCTATTGCATAAGGGGTAACTGCAAAGTAGTTGAAATCTTGTAATGGTGATAGATGATACTATGTCTCTACTGAGTCTCGACTCAATCAAAAGTAACGCAGGAGGTATCCAGAGAAAAAAATGGGAAAACGTAATACAAAACTTGTACTTTTCAGAATAAAATTATACTTACTTAAGCAAAATCCTGTTCAGAAGAAGAAACAGGCTGATGGTGTGCAGTGCTTCTCTGTAATCAGTTGTATGCAAAAATTTATTGCAAAGTCATGGAAGTTGCTTTTGTTTTCTTGTTATATTGAGGAGGAACATATAAGAGATACATGATGAACTAGGCAAGTGAAACACTTCCATAAAGAAGGTAAAATTCCATATTGAAAGCCTCAGAAGAGTTATTTATTTTGGTTATATAGAATAGTTACTGTTACCTAAAATAAAACTTCGAAATGGTCATTTATTAGTGCATTCTGAACTGGAGGAGCCTTACTGCTGACCTGTCTACTTGCAAGTTAATCAGATGCACCCCAATATAAAATACAAACAAAAAGTTACCCTGACTTAAGCTACATTTGCACATGCTAGATCAGAGTTAATTAATTTTGATTGCTTTTAGTCCTGAGTGCTCATTTGTTATGTATTTGAGAGTCAATGTAACAGAAACATTCTTTGGCCTAATTAAACTTAATTATAAACTCAATAATATTTTATTGCTAAGGTATGGTGAGCTAGCTTTGGAAAGCTTAGATAGGATTACTTCTGCATCAGCTTATCAGAGTTGAGATAATTAAAATATATATTGTATCTGGGTCCTTTTATTTCTATAAACTCTGGTCTGTTGCATGTTCTTAGTATAAAAGGCCTTCAGCTTTTCCAGTAAGAGGTATACAATATGTCTGAATTATGCATGACTTTTTAATATTGCTCTATTGCATAGGCGGTCAGTGCTCCATCTGGATTCAGACTTCATTATAAAGTGACTGTTCTTAATCCATTATTAATCCATCATATGGTTGTTATAGACTAGACACTGTCTGCTGCTGGTATTATTTGGAGTAGTGTGATATCATTTATCTTATGGCTATGTTTTGTTATTCTTTTGGTATTTCTCATTAAACGAGGCCTACAAGTGCTCTATTGGAAAAATGTATGAACTGCTGGTTATGCTGCTTTCTTGTTTTTTTTCCTGCATTCTGGAATGATCTCAGACTTCCCTTGTAGTGTTGCGATATAGTTACTCTTTATTTACGTCAACAGTTTCTCAGAATATGGCTAATTGTTCCAGTAAGTCTCACAGATTATTGTGGTGAAGCTAGCAAATGTGTGACAAAGCTAGACATCTTCAGTACAAATCTGTCTATACAGATATGCCAAATCCTTTGGAAACATGGGCTAAACTGCCTTAAAACATACTTGTGCAACTGGGAACTGAGTGAGAAAACGGTCTCTTGTATGAATTCACCCAATTTCTAGAACTTAAAGCTAATAGATAGATATCTTCAATGAAATATGGTCGTCGAAACTAGCATCTATTTATCTGCTCCTGTTTAAATTCATGTACAAGACACAGTTTGAATACAACATCCTTTCCTGCAGTACAGGGAATCCACTTGACCTCAGGGAATTTGTTCCCTTGTATTTTTTTTTTTTCTTTTCAGACATTGGACATGGAAGAAAAAATACTTTGAATTAATACATATAGCAAATTCAGTACAAGTCTGCCCATATGCAAGACTATTAAGTGATCCTGTATGTGTTAAGGGTTCCAAAAGAGGGTTTTTTATCTTGATGTGTAATGTTCAGATTGTCTTAGTAGTTCTAATGTGCTATTTCATACAAAACAAGGTCATTTTACAGACAAAAAAGAAAGAGTATCTGAATAAGGAATAGCTGTTCTTTAAGTGGAGTCTATAATTGAAAAATTGGGATCAGAGCAGGAAAATACAGTTTAGGAAGTTAGGCTATGGTCATCTTGTCTTTGGCAAACTAATAAAGCCTTAGGAAAACAAATATTATCGCCAGTGGGTCTCTAATTTTCTATTTTATAGAAAAGAAGTAGTGTATATGAACAAGCAGCGTTTATAATAGTAATTTATATATTTAATATATAAATATATTTTAAATATATTTATGCCAACATGTTAAAAAATTATGAACTAGATGAAAAAGAAAAATGTCAGTCCTTCTGAATACCATGTTAAAGGAATTGTATATTCTTTTTTAGGAAATGTGACCAGAATGAGCATTGTGTTCTGGCAGAATTACTGAAGCTGTTGCTGTATCAGCAGTAAGTTTAATGTAGGCAAAGTATTTACAGGCAAAATCGTGGGGGAGCAGAGCCTTTCAGACAGTATTTAAATGGAGTTTCTGTAGAAGATATAAAAAAATGTGCAAATTATATTTTTTTCAGGGAAACAGAAACTGCTTATGTCTGCATTAACACACATAGATCTATCAGGGTCTGTACTTGGTCTTTGGTGCTTTGGTGGTAGGATTCATCTTGGCTACCCTTTGGCAGCTGTAGCTGTGAGTTAGTTGTCTAAGATTTCCGTGATACTTTAGAGATTTGGATCTTGTTTTGATGAGAACGTATAAGAGAAACCAGCTGAATCTTGCCTTGATATTGTCTGTCTGAAATCTGTTTTGCGGCAAAGGGAAGATACTCCAGTAGAGACTGGAAGGAAAATACAGGTACAGGCTCTAGGGAGGTTGTTGGGACATGTGTGTCTTGTGCAAGAATGCATAAACTGGTGTGCTTCTGAGCTCATGGCACAGCTGCAGGGCTTCTTGTATCCTTCCCTAGCATTCCCTTTTCTAGTTCTTTTTCTCTCTCCTTCAGGTTATTGGCATGGATGCCCTTCGGAATAGAATAGACTAGACCATTTCAGTTGGAAAGGACCTACAACGATCTAGTCTAACTGCCTGACCAGCTCAGGGCTGACCAAGTTGAAGCATGTTATTAAGGGCATTGACCAAAAGCCTCGAACACTGACAGGCCTGGGGCATTGACCACCTCTCCAGGAAACCTGATGCAGTGTTTGACTCACCCTCTTGGTAAAGAAATGCTTCCTAATGTCCAGCCTAAACCTTCCCTGGGACGCCTTTGAACCATTCCCGCGTGTCCCATCACTGGATACCAGGGAGAAGTACTCAGCACCTCTCCCCGCACTTGCCCTCCTCAGGAATCTGTGGAGAGCAACATGTAGAGGTTGCCCCTCAGCCTCCTTTTCTCCAAACTAGACAAACCGAAGTCCTTAGCTGTTCCTCACAGGACTCAAGGTGAGGCTGCACCAACACTGAACACAGCGGGATAATCTCCTCTTTTGACTGGCAGGTGATGCTGTGTTCGATGCACCCCAGGATGCGGTTTGCCCTCTTGGCTGCCAGGGCACCCTGCTGACCGGTACTGAGCCTGCTGCTGACCAGCACCCCAGATCCCTTTCTGCAGGGCTGCTCCCCACCCGCTCCTCTCCCAGCACTGCTCTATCTGTGTGTACACAGCTAATAATGGTGGAATCGATCTAGCTGAACGTTTGTCTGGTCCTGCTTCACAAGAGATCAATAAGTAATAGGCAGAGTTAGTGAAACCATGTGCAAAATAAGGGAAGACCTTAAGGGATTCCTTTGTCAAAGTACGCAAGCTTAGAGTTTGGCTGCCTGTTAAGTGTTTGAATGGTATTACTGAAATAACCACTGGAAGTCAGAGGAGCTACTTTAGATGCTTGAAGGTAGATAAAGCCTGTTCAGGTGTGTCTTACTGAATTGTGGTGTGATCTGTAGAATTTAAATTCCATGTGTCTTGTAAAATCTTTGCAAGATTTCAAGATGTGTTATTACAAGATGATCTCTGAAGAGATACAGCTAAACAAAAGGAAGCGTGTCTACTTGTTATTTATGATCTTGACTAAAAAAGGGAGTTAAGACTGAAGTTATTGTACTGTTAAGACATGTAACAGTAGAGGAAAAAGCAGTAACACAAATTCTGGGATGATGGATATGTGTATAAAGATACAATAAACAGCAAAAATTAATTAGAAATGCCTCTGTGTGTGTGTGATGGGAGTAAATTCAATTTATTTTTTGTGCCTTTTCCTTTGTTTCGTGATTCTTTCTTTGTGCAGTTCTTGGCATTCTGCAGTCCTCGAGGATGAAATAAAGTAAGATGTTGTGGGGAACTCATTGGTTCCTAAAAGTGATTTTTCTTCTTTTTTATTATTTTTTTTTTTTCTGATGAGGCATGCCCAGTATCATTTTTCCTAAACTGAAATAAGGATAACTGTTGAGCAAGACAGATGTTGTGAAACCCCTTACAGGAATACAGGGATGCTTTTCGGATATTACAAAGTTATTGCTTATACTTTTGCTATGTATTTTAATTGTTGATCAAATCTTAAATTGTGGTAAAGCCTTGGGAGCTGTGGAGAACTTGTGGTACAAAACTGGAAATCGATGATACCAATTCTTACATTTAGTGTTTTTTGGTGAGATCAACCATGGTCATGCAATTTTTTTTTCTTCCCTTGACTGTAATGACAAAAGAGAAGACCATGAGCTAAGGTTTTGCCTGCAAATCAGGACTGTTTCATCCAAAAAATCCATTCAGTCTGTATGCTAAAGCAAGCTCCAAACTGAAAAATGAGAAAAAAAGAGAACTTTATCTTCAAGAGATCCAAAGAAATTGTTATTTTTATGACATCTGAATATTTATATCTCTGATTCAGTTGAAAGTAGTATATGTAAGTCTCTGATAGATTGAAGATAATTAGTTTGGATAGGAATAGTAGTATATGTTAGGTTCAGTTCAGTCTGGCTTCAGTTTGTTGACTGAGGGTCCTAAAGGAACCTTGTAACTTGCACTGAACTTGTGGCAGGTACGTACAAGCCCGCTTGGCCACACCTGCATAAACTGCAGTCCAGCACTACTTAAGCTACAGCAGTTATTTTGTGTATGGTATACTAAAAGTAAGTTTTTAATTAATTTCTTTTAAAATATTTTCTGTCCTATGTTGTCTTTAAAACAGTGACTTTATAGACAGATGGTGGTTAGCAGTGCAGCGTTTTCCACTTACTGTTCGTATCTCACTGAAGTTTAGTAATTTGATAAATTCATTGTTACTTTCTTGAATGATACTGGTTTTCTTCATTATATTCCTCCATAATGGAAAATGTCAATTGAAGTTTGAATTCAGTTTGAATTATTTTTGGGTTACAGAACTGGACTTCGCAGAGACTTATTTTCAATATGGCAAAATTGGGAGCATTTGTGAACAGAAATTAGCCAGATGTTATTGACAGCTATGAATTTGGAAAACCATTAAGAAATGAGTGTGGTGATTGTCTTGATGAAGATTTGCAGAAGAGATGTAGTTACATTTTTGTAATGAAATTGAATCATGAAACAGGTGCTTTTCTAGTTTGGTTTATTTGGACGTCAAAATAAAAACTGGTATTAGTTCTACAGTGATAAAATGTAGCTAAAATTATATAATAAATATATAATCTGATTAATTTTCTAAAATTAGATTTTATACATCAGCATTGGTAACTGTATTTTATATTGAATCTGTAATATAGATCATGCAGACAGAACTCGAAAGAAAAATTAAGGCTCTTTGTAAGCAATGTGCTATGGGCCTGTTAGAGTTTTTTTCCAAGTTACATTATACTTCTGATTAAAACAGTCTACCTATAATTATTCCATTGAAGGGGCCCATCCATCTTCAAATAATAATTGCTGGGAGTGTTTGACGTAGTCCACTGCCTAATGAAGTCTCGAGTGGAAGTCAAGTCAGGATTTCATTGAATTAGCATGGCTGTCTATTTTAAAGTCCATAAATTTCTGCAATGCCAGCTACATTTTGGCTATGCCTCTGGAAGTGACCAACCATAACAGGAAATTAAGTTTGCACAGGAATGCACCCTGTAACATCATAGGGTTAGGACAGGTCTCACGAGGGCATTTGTCCCATCCATCTCTCAGTGGTTGAATTAAATGATAATGAAGTTATTCATTGCAGATACTTCTGCAAGTTTTTTTTAGAAGCCTCTGCTGCTTCTGCAGTCAATCCAGTCTAGAGCTTCTCTGTGTCTGTTGTTAACAAGATTTTCCTAGTCACAAACTAGTTTAAGATGCTGCCTTATACTATACATGACAGTTCAGGTCAATGTAAGACTCCAAAATCCACCGAACAGATAAGGGCAGGGGATGCTATACTACACTTTTCACTGTAGCAAGAACCTACTGATAAGCACAGTTATTTCAAGTGATGCCTTTTGCTTTAGAAGAGGTAAAAATAATCATTTTAATGAAGCAATGAAAAGAAAAAAGGAAAAGTTTCACACAGGTATTTGAGGTTACGTGGTCTGCTTGGCTGTATTTATTTCAGCATGGACCTTAAGTTTTCTGTGTAACCTTCAGTGAACCATCCAACCTCTCTCTTGATCAGATTCTTGTCTGCAAAATATAAATAATTATGCTTGTTGGTTTTTCAAAGTTGCTTTGTGACTGATACGCAAAAATTTCTAGAGGAATGTTCTGCTTCCATTGCTGATGACTGCAGTTGGAAGAGGATGCCAGTGCGGGCTGGTAACCGAGGTCACTTCAGTGCAAGAAGAGTGTAGGAAGACAAAGGCAAGTGAATCTTAAAGTTTACTGTAACAAAGAAGTATAACGTGATTTTTCATAAAAGTTTCACTAGTTTTCTCTGGGGGCATCTTTCAATGCCATGGTAATCTTAGACTATTATCTCTGCATAGCAGTGATTTCCCAATTCATTTGGTAGCCCTTAAGTCCCCTTATCTCTTTGGAAATACTTTTTTTTTATTACTTCTACCCTTTCATTATTACTGTAGCTATGTAATCTGGACAGCTGAAGGATATCTGCTTACAGATGCTGACTCACTTTGTTACACAACTACACCCGTTTCCTGCGGTAGGGTTTGAAAAGCAGGAAGGGAAGGGGAAGAGCCCCCAGCAAATAGAAGCCCAACAAGTGTTTGGAAATGCTCTCTTAGAGTATTTTACAAAGAATAGTATGTTATTGTTTACAAGAGTGTGAATGTGTTTCTCCATAGAATATTAGTGTGTCAGCTCTCCAGATGAACAAAAATGCAGACAAATGGATTAAAACGTGCAGAACAATATGCTTGGTGGTTAAGCTACAACCACTAAAGTACAGGAGGCTGAGCAAGATAATTTAGTCACTTTTAGACCTACAGGCAACGAGCCTGTAATGCACGTGGCATTTTCACGTTTATTCTGAGCACTGGACTGTCATAAAATCATCTTGCCTGTATGGGGACAGAACGTCTCTAGTAGTAACTTCTCAGGTCTTTACAGTTATTTGAACTTGTTCATTTAGATAACTACAAAAATTAGGTAGCAGAAAATACAATAATTTTGCTGTGAACCTGTGAGGTTTATACATGTAAGTCTTCATTCATGCAATTCTAAATTCGCAAGGTCAAATCCATATCTGCTGCTATATTGGAGTATTGTTTCATTTACTTCCTCTGAAATCTCTTCTGTCTTATCTGCTAAATCAGTCATTAGCTGGTTTAAAAGGTCTGTCTTTTAATTGATCTGTTAATTCTGAAGGCAATGGTTGTGTAACAACCTAGTTGATATTTTTTACCACTGTTCTCAAGGAGACCAATACTGCAAGGATTTGACTGTCTTAGGAAATGCTGAAACTTTCAGCTGCTATTTTTGTACATAGAATAAGTTATTTAAACTTTATATATTTGCTGATGGTAGAGGTTGCCCTTTGAGTTTTGTTTGTCCCTAAGAGCTTAATCCCTTCATGGAGGAGGAATTTGCTTGATTTATCTCAGTAATCCAGTTTCTTTAGTGAATGTTTGACAGAACTGGAAACTGAACTGCAATCTCTTTAAAGCTCTCCTTCCCCCAGTGCAAGCAGTCCAGCTGCAAAAGGTATTTCTTTGCACTATTTAGAACTGTATGCCAATTTTGTTTTGAAGATGCTTAGGTGTAGTGATGGATGCATGTATCTGCATAGAATTGTCAAAGATGCTGAAGCATTTAATTTTCAAACTTGACTGTAGGTAACTTAATAAATATAAATATCTGCTGCTGTGTGCTTAATGATTCTACTCAATTCTAACTCGCTATGTGCATGTAATTGATTTTTTAATTTGATTTTCTAAAAAATGTAGTTCGGAAGACAGCAATATTCCACTAGTCTGTTTTTTCTTTAGCATGTTGATTAGAAATACTTCATGAATTTTTGTGTAGTTCCTCATAAGACTGTTATAATTGAGATTTTTTTCCCTTCCAAATTACCTTAACTGTACCTTATTGTGTTTATAAAAAAAATGTAAATTTGTCATCCTTATGTGTTTAGAACAAACGTGATTTTAATATATTGTAGGGCATTAACCTGGCGTAGCATATTACAGCGTAAGTGACATACCTACTTGACAAAGCAGAATAAAGCATTAAGGTAGTGTTTTGAATATTAAGTTTATTCTATACCAGCTACTATTACTGGAAAGTTGAAGCAATTTATGGTGGTTTAGTTTTACTATTACATGGATAAATAACTGATTATTAAAGCTTTTAAGAATTCATATTACATAAAACAAGAATGTGTTCCTACAAAAGTAACTGTAAGCTGTGTAGATACCCTGGTAATATCCATAGCATTACTAGAATTACAATATATCTGTTTAAGTCCAAAGTTCTAATTCTATAATTTTGCTTTTCTGTGTTATAAGCCAGTTTTTCAATGCAATGTAAAACCTGGCTGTGTGTTATCTGGCCTTCTTTGAATACACCATCTTTCAAGAAATCTCATTCACTTACCTTAGTTTAGAATTACGGGACATGCAAATGAAAATGTCTGATAGTTGAGGCTTAGATCTGTAACTTTGGTAAAGAGCTTTGGTGTTCTATTTGTAGCTGTTACTATTCTGTAAACATTAATGAAGAGCTTTGAAAGTAAATGAAACTAATTGCATACTTCCAGAAGTGCAATAATTAACAAAACTAATACAAGCCGTTAGCTGGAGGGGAAGAAGCTGGCAGTAAATTTCTTTTTCCTGTGAAGTTAATGGAATTTCTTCCAGAAACCTTTGATTTCAGCCAAAGAATAGGGACCCTGAATGTGTGAAAATACATTAACAAAGACAGTTGCAAGTTTTAATAGGCATATGTTCTTTTTTATTACTTACAGGTATCTTTGTATCAGACCTGTCAGTATCTAAATCCGATATTTTTGTCCAGTGTACATCTATTGTTGGGTCTAAAAAGTGATCGGTGATGTGTATGTGACGGGATGGAGACAGGATGGGACTTCAGAAGGGGCAAACTGTGTGACTGGATTTGTCATGAGGGCAGATGCATTCTTTGAGAGTCTGAACTAGCATTCGTTATACCTATTAGCTATTTACTAATTGACCATTAAGTAAAGTTTTGAAAGTATTTATAGGTAGTACAGAGTGGCTGAATGAAGTTTTTCTTACCTCTTTTATGAAAGCTCCATAGTTGCTTTGTAATTAAGCCAGATGATTAAATTCTGAGGCATAAAGCTGAGAGTTGTCTGAGCATTAATGTGTATTGGAATATGTTGTATATGTCATGCTATTTATTGTATGCATTGTGTTATTGATGGAAAATCTGTTGTTTTCTTATTCTCTTTTTTCTTGCATGCATCTGAAGCATGTTAATTGCACTCCTTTTGTGACTTTTTTTTTTCTTTTGTATCATCACTTCTTAGAATAGCACAGTGACTTCCTGCACACTGTGTGAAAATTGTCCTGAATTCAAACAGCTTGTGTATTTTGATGTTTGAAGACATATTTGGTTTTTTAGAGGATACCTCTTGCCAGGATAAGCAGCTTTTTATGCAGTTTTCTGCTCACATTAGATTTTTAACAGTTTATAGATAATGAACTCGCTGCCTAAGTCTGTGTGGAACTGGCCAAAGAATTGATGTGGAGTCTGGGTTTGTGCCTCTCTGGGTTATGAAACTATTTGTGGTTATGGCCCACATTTCTCATATGAACTTTATGTACCACCTATCCTGTGGCTTGTTTTCACTGATTATAAAATGCTGATGAGCTTATTTTTCCTTAGTGATACTGAGAAAATTCATGCATCAAATTCAATGGACTACACAAAATGTTATTAAAATATTTTGCTGTTCTTTTATTACATGACTGGAATCGAGCTTGCTTTGCTTGCAGAATTTCAGGATCTGCTATGTGTGGGGTAGTCTTTTGATGTAGGATGCACAGCTGAGAAGGAAGCAAAGTAAAAGCAGCGCCAGGATGAACTGCAGCACAAATTTGTTAAAATCAGTTTACTGCATGAAGTCAATGCAGTGATGTTCTGTTACACAGTAAGAAGAGGAGTGGGTTGGGAAAGGATAAGAGCCATTACAGCATGGTTGAGAGAACAGTAAATGCCGATCTGTCTGCCAGAACATTTTCTAGCCAGTACCTGCATTGAATTCTAACTTGATTTTTCTGCATACAGGCTTTAAAAATGTCATGTTAAATGGGCACTTTACACTTACAGGAGTTCCGAAATAACTGGCCAAGGAGACAGCTGAGGATAATATGACCTTTTTATTGTCACTGGTCATCCATAGTTTCTCTACCTTGTATTTTTAAATTCAGTGATTTTAAAAATTTATTATGTATGTAGTGGGCTAGGGTGGGTGGGAAGGGGAAGACCAATAAAATAGAATAGCTCTTGCATCTTGGGTCATAAATGGGACTAGATGCATAACTGGAAGCTTTTGCCTGACTCCTCAGGAAGTTGAGATGGTGTGCCTCAGGAAAAATAATTTTCCCTGTGGCTTCCTGGGAGTGAGACATTTTTTTTCCTTCTTTTTTTTCCCCTCTGTGTCTGGGAATAGGAAGAATAAATATCCCTTTCCATTAAATGCGATGCTTTGTTTCTAAAATAATTTCTTTAGTAGCAATGGTACAGCTATACTCTGATTCTTAGTATCGTCTGTCTTTTAGTGGTCTTTATTTATAGTAGCAGAAAACATAAATAGTGTCACAACATATTAATAAATTTTCATCCATTAATTAAGCAACGATGTATGTCTTGGTAGATATATTTGCTCACATTTGCCACTTTTAGTGCTCTTCCTCTTTGTGGTGTTCACAGTACATGTTTTAAGTAGGCTAAAACACCTCTACAAAAGAGAGATACGTTTGAGGACATCTTAAAAAGCAGTTCTTAACATTAAACAGACCACAAAGTTTTAAATATACTCAAGTGCTGGATGGATGTAGCGGTAAACCTCTCATCTTCTAGTTTAAGCAGCAAAGAATTGGTGCATTTGGCAGCGGTTAGGTTTTTTTATTTGAATGTGATGTGCGAGGTCATTCCAAAACACAAACCTACATGCGAGTGAGATAAGGAAGGGTTGATAGTCTTTGTAAGACAGTTCCCACGGTATATGTAGGTATTACTACACAGGCAGTGAAACTATGCCGTTTTTTATTACAGGTTGCATAACTGCCCACTTAAAAGTAACTCAAAAAAAGTGAGTTAACATTTCCCATTGGGTAAAGAAATAAGAAACAGAAGTGGGAAGAAGTCGTTAATGGCAACATTCATCTTTCTTCTTTTAAAGGATTGTTAGGAAAGCTGAAATGTTACAGCTCTTCCATGTGGAAGCTTCTATATGGAAAAAGTAGGTCTTATCCTTGGGGATTATAACAGCTAATGAAGGAACAAGTTAGTGTTCTCAGGTTACTGTCATTTCCTAATACAGAAAAGGTTTGAGCCAGCCAAGCTTGCACTTGTGATTTTGGAGTGGCATCACCTGAAAAAATACTTGAATGGCTTCTTTCTCTTAATAGAGTTATTATTAATAAAAATTCCTGAAAAGGTGCATATAATATAGCAAAAATGAATCAACGACAACCCTGTGAAGCTCCGAACAAGTGCCAGTTCCACTGTAAGCAGCAATCACTGGCACTTTTAGGTTCTGGTGGCTGTTTACGTGATGTAGCTGTAAATTTAAAAAAGTAATTTGTGTTGGTTTTTTTTTTAATGTATATAATTTGTGAAGGAATTATCTGCCTCTTTGCGGATACAGTGTAAGAGCAGTTAAAGCAAAACCCAACCCTGTGTTTTTACTAAAGAAGCGTTTTTTAGGTATTTCCCACAAGGAATCTTTCTCTATCTTAACTGAGTTGCTTAATGAAGTGCTGTTCATTAACAAAAAAATGACTGAGGGAAGAAGGAATGGTTAAAGGCAAGATACTAGGCATACTTTGCTCATAAGTTTTTATTTAAGTATGCAGTCTGTTCAGAAGTATGTACTTAAGGGCTCCCGGTCAGAGGCGTAGGGACCCAGGCCAGATTAGAACAGCAGCCATTAGGATACTGCTCACAATAGATATCTCATTAAATTGCTGCTAAGGTAAATTTCTACTGAAAATAATGGAAGACACAGAATTGGGAACTTCCAAATTCTAAAATTTATTCCAGATATGACTTCCATCCTGAATTCTCTCCCGCTTCATGTTTCACCTAGTTTGAAATTCTGTTTCCTGAAGTAGGAGATGTGCTTTACTGCTTTATAGGAGTAGTATAAGAAATCTGTAGGGTATTTTGAAGAGGAACATTTTTTTTGTAGAGATGTTTGCTCAGTTAGAAAGGAAGCTTCGTTCAAGAGTAACAATGCAAAAGGTACAGCAGAGATATTTTAACTATTATTGAGGTTAAAAAAAAGGCACTTAGATTGAGACTCTTTCAGCATACTAGAAATATTCTTACAAGGTCTGCTGTTACTTAACAAGAAAAATAAATGGAAGGAAATGCTCCAAAAATAACTGGGTATTTTTTTAGTCTATACCCCTTCAAAGACTGTTCTTTAAAACACAGTAGTTAAATATCTGGCCTCATCGCTGGGAAGGTGGCTTGTGCTGAACACTGCGAGCTGATCAAGAGGAAAGGTTACAGAAATGACATTCCTGTCATGAGTCAGTGTGTACGTGGAGCTGATGGTGTTCCTGACCCTGGCTTTCCAGCTGAATTAATAGCTGAAATGTTGATTCTGTGTACTGAGAGGTTCCAGCTGAGACTATGGCTTTAAACAGATTATTCAGAAGAACTCTAAGACCAAAAAGACTAAAAAACGTAAAGGATATTGTTTATTAGGTGGGACAACTATTTTTACTGTACCTGTTTGTTCGGATGACAGCTCGGCAGCTGACTGACACCCCGAAATGGTAAAAATGACTGCTAGAGGCACTGCCATCGGTTTAGTAATGCGCATTTGGCTTTACTGTTTTACCTTTCCACATTTTGAAGCAATAAGGGAGTATTAAAGAAAGCAGCAATGCTTTTCTGTACTGCTTGCCGTGTTTAATTTTATGCTGTGTTCAAGTATGTGCTGGTTCTACTTCATTAATTAATTCCAGGCTGCCAATTACAGGAGGCAGCTGAAGTACAAACCTATTCTCAATGTTGACACATCCACTCCCCCCGGTCAGGTGTGAGATGCTAAAGCTATACGTGACTGAGTTGAACAGGAAGAAGTAACACTTTTAGATTTAATTAAGACAAGGTGTCTTAAAGTTTCTTCCCCCATCTCCCTCATCCTCCAGTTATTTCCTGATACATTTTTGGGGCCAACTTTAGCAAGTTTAGGAAGGAACAGGTTTAAAAAACAGATGCATGCTTCCTGAAAAGGACCATTAAAAACTTCCACCCGGTTTCACAAACAAGACATAAACCTCATCCTAGAAGAACTGAATACATTAGAAAAGAAACCGTGGTCTCAGATGTTGGAATATTCACATATGGAAAAATATTTAACAACATAATCATATCAGAATCTTTAAAACTGTAAGCAAGTATGTTATCTCTTAGGAGTGTTTCCTTAGTATTCTTGCCTTTTTTCCACCGGTAAATACTAGGGGGGATATTGAGTTTCATTCCTCCTTATTTTTTTTTAAGTGTCATGTGGACTGTTCAGTTACTTTGCTAGTGTTGGTCACCTTATTAATTACTAAAGGGAAAAGGTCTAAAACTGTGGTCCTGAGATTATGGATGGCAGACAGCACACTGTCTCTGAGATCACCTTAATGTTTCTTGTGGTCATACAAAATTTAGGAAAAAAACCTTCCTAATTACAAGCCTGAAGTTCTCAGTAAGCACATCACTTGCTTAAAATTCTTGTCCATGATCTCTAAAGTTTGGGAATTACCAGTGTAAAATCTGCATGGCTTTAATTTCCAAAGAATGTCTGATTCTTGAGCCTACTTGCTAGCAAAATGTACTTACAGAGATATGTGTACATGGCTATATCATGGTCAGAAGACAAAACTGGATTTGTCCTGTATACTTCTGTAAGGTTAAATAGAGTCTGAGAAACATTGCACAGTATTTCTGATGTCATTTTTCAGCATGGTGTTTGGTCACATTTTCCTTCTGAGTTAGACACGAAGTCCTAATGAAAGCCGCTCATCTCTAAACACTAGAGGTGGAATCAGGATGGATTCATCAGGGTTAAAGATTCTCTTCTTCCTGTTTTCTTTTTTTTGCAAAAATTATGTCTCTTTGTAGTAATTTGTTAACTGGATTTCTCTCTGTTACCATTATTTTGGAAAATTGGCAATACCTCGTTCAAACCTGCGTTCTCATAGTCTGACTGCAAAGGTAAAAATTGGCTAACATGATTTTTTGATTGCGTTGCACCTTACAAAGGGTGCAAGGATATTGCAATTCTGGAAAAAAGTTAGATGAGCAGCTGATTAATTTAGAGGATTTTGCAGCTCAAATGTTGCAGATGTTGAGAAAGAATGTGAGGGCAGGCAATGATTAACAACCCCCCAAACCCCAGAAACAAACCAATCAACCAAACTCCCTTCCACCCCCTGAATTGTTGTGTTATGGGGAAATAAGACCTGAATCGTAACTATATTGCAGATACACTGTAAATCTAAGTGGATAACTCAGAGGACAAAAAAAAAAAAAAAAAAAAAAAAAAAAAAGTGCTAGTATGGTAAGTAGCAGCTGTGAAACAAGCGTACTGCTGCGAGGCATAAGCCTATGCCTTACCTAAGATCTATTGCCTGGTTATTGTATCTTTCCCATATGTGCAAGCAATATCAGACAGGTGATTTAGTTTCATAGAGATCAGGGAGACTGCTCATGTTCAAAAAGGTCTTTGTAGCTTCTTATTTCAGCTGTTTGACTTATTCATGTGATGTGGTTAATATATCCTGCAACAACACATTTTAACGCACGTCTGCTGTCAGATAACACGTACTAAAATAAATGTAACTTCCTGAACCAACAAAATAGATTCTTATTGTGGTAAAACTGCAATCATTTTGGGAGGATAGATATCCTTTATTTTAATCTAAATACCAGATTTAGAGGAAACGGTTATGAACAGAAGCAGGTAGCCTCTAAATGTTTGTACAAAAACAAACCCACCAAATTCCAGAGAGCAGTATGTAATAACATACCTGCTTTTTTCTATTCCAGATATGAAGTGCATTCCAATCTTTATTATACAGCTATGCTTTTATGAAGCTGTCCTTTCAGCCCTTCAGTGCTATGGCTGCACGCATTTCATAGGACTTGAACAGTTAGGGGTTTTTTTTTTGGTTTGTTTTTTTTTTGTGGATCATCATTGCAACTCCCTTAAGTAGTCTTGAATATCTGGTCTGTGCTCTCTTCCCCTGTTTTGTCTTAGGCAGGGATGGAATAGTGAAGTGGAGGAGAGTTTGCAGAGCACACTGAGAACACCTGTACTGTACCAGACAGCGTGCTTGAAGTACAACATAAGGGTTAACATTTTTCCTTCTACTTTATTGCAATATGTTCACATGCCAGCACTCTGTTTGCTCCTGCTTTTTCACCTAATTGTTTGGTACTTTGATTATAATTTTCTATTTATTATAGAATTATGATATCTGGAATAAGGAAAGTATACAGGCACTGGAATATATTCATGCTTCTTAATCGATAATTATTACTGGAAATTAAAATGAAGGCCCTGTATCCTGCAGCCTGGAAAACCATGGTTTTTACCCCTATTGCATCTTTTACTTCCCTTTTACTTTCAACTTTTATGTGTGACAGATTATTTTTGCTTCAACATACATTAGCAGTTCTGGGTGGTTGCAAGTTTGTTTTTGGTTTCTTTGTTTTTTATTTCCCCCCCTCCCATGTGCAGTGATTTTTTTAATTTTTTTTTTTTAATTCACTACTTCTCAAACAGGAATTTAGTCATTGATCCCTTCTTCTGGTATCAGTATCTCTAAATTAGCCTAAGTTGCTGAATACTCAAATTACATTATACCAGTGCAGTGTTTTTCTGATATGGGTGAACTAGAATCTGCTAGGAGTTGTGGCAAAACTTCCTTTGATTTCAGTGTGGCCAGGGTTTCCATTTCATGGTTTGCCACTCTCTTTAAGTCTAGAAGATCTAACAAAACCAAAATAAAAGTTTTTTTTTTTTTCCTCTGGTTTGGGCATAGAAATAATTTCTTTATACTGCCCTTCAAGGTAATAGAAATCAGAAAACAGTTCTTTGTTTAAAGTGCTTGCAAGCCTTTATAACTATGGCAGATTTCATTACCAAGAAGTGTTACGTGATCTTGGTCTCTTTTATTCTGTAGTAGCCTAGAACTCACCCATGAACCCACATGTTGAGATTTGAAAAGTGGAGTAAGATTTTTTGGGAGGAATTCTTTTATTCAAAAACACTTGCATCTCTACTTAAACTGCTGCTTTTGTGCAAAATTGAAGATTCAGATAAGTAAAAGGAATATCTGGGAATTTCACAGTGTGCAATATTGTGTATAGTTTACTAGTGGGATACTCACAGTACATAGCCTTCAAACCAAAAATTGTTCTACCCATCACTTATGGAACATGTATTATCATACATGAAATTCAGATACAATTCATCTAATGCAACGATGACATCTCTTCTAAAATTCTTTTCCCGTGTTCTTTGGCATCAGACTCACCTGAGAAGTAGGACCTTTTCTATGCCCCGTGTCTAATTTTGTATATTATTTTCATGTCATGATTTGTTTCTGGTCTTTTGTATTTACTCAGCTAAACTTCTCCTTTGGGATCTTACCATATTGTGTTTTGATTATTGCAACAACCTTTTTTTTCTGGCTTTAACAAAACCAGTTTTACCTTCCATGTATATAGTCAAATTTTATTACAAAAGTAATTTTTCTAGGTAATCACTATGCTGCACTGCTCTTTGCATTGTTCTGACAACTTCTATATTGCATCATACAGAAACTACAAAGCCTTTTGAAAAGCTAGATAAATTATTTATCCCAAATCCACAAATCATTCTGCCATTGAAGTGGTTCATTCCTGTTCCTGCTGGTCTAAAATACCAGCCTTCATTCTTAACTTGGTATTGGATTTATTTTTTTAAAATCAGTGTGCTTTTTTTCCTCCCTATATAGCCCCATGTTTTTGGAAGAGCCCTCCCCAAAAGTTACGTGATGATGAGAACAAACTTGACAGCTGTTAATCATCTTGAGGTGTGAAACCAGTGCCTGCCATTAAAAGTATATGGCCTCTATGGTTTTTTTTTTTTTTTAGTTGCATATTCTGTTTAACATACACCATAAGAACAAAAGAGTTTTATGGCTATGGGTTCATATTTAAGTCTCCTCATGTTGTTCTAAGTCTCTTGTGTTAACATTTCACTATTTGCTAGGGTCTTAAGAGGATAATATGTTCATATTTTTGCAGCTATTTGAAGATACATTATTTGACCTACATGTAATTTAAGACCGAACCCAATTATATAATAAAATCAGAATATTTGCTACAACATATGAATATATCATCTTGGGTTTGTGTTTGGTCAGTCACCATGTCTTCAAGATGAATAGTTGCAAAAATTCTGTTCTGATGCAATTTTGAGTTGTTTCTTAGCTTTTAAAATAACAACCAATATTTTATCTGTCGTGGTTGAAATTGCTTTCTAAGACTTTCTTTTCCATTGTCAATTATGGGCTTTCTTTGCTATTCTGGGAACAGAGTTAACTGCGATCATTAGGGACCTGTCCAAAATTCATAGTTGTAGGAAATGGAACACCGTTGTGTGCATTGTGGTTGCAGATTTGATAATGGAGATCATGTAAAAGTAGGATGTACTTTTGATCTTTTGGCCAGATAGCAGTTTGTGGTTAACAACTTGTCCAGAGATGAGGTGGACTTCAGAAATTATAGTTAGCATTCCTCAAGTAAGAAAGAAGTATTCAGGGAAACTGTTTCTTATTTATATTTTTATGTTTCAATTAAAACTTGTAACAGTAACTTTTGTATCATCTGGGATTACTTCATTATATTTACACTTGGGCAGATAGTTACTTTGAAACTTTAAAGAAAACCTTTTAGTAACTCAAAGTAAAACATTCCTGGGAATGGCTTCTCGATTCCCTGATTCTTGATCAAGGGGTATGAACAAAGAAGTTCTGTCCTAGTGTGAGTCGTTGGTATCCTTTTGGAGATGGTATGTTCTGTTTCAGCTGTCTCTTAAAGATTAGTCACGGTTTTGTCACATCATCTTTAAGGTCATTCATCTGCCATACAGCTGGTACTTGGGAGTAGGTTAGTTCTCTCATTTGTTGATGCATTATCGGTTTTTGCAAGGACACTTCTTTCTGAAGTTATGCCGTGGTTTTCCTCCCCCCTCATTAGGGGGAGGATGTGGGTAAGAGAAAGATGATTTAATTTTTTTTGTGTTCGTCTTTGTCTGATTTTTTTGCACAGTATGTCATAGCACATGGGGATTGAATAACATTTCTAAAAAGATTAGTAGACCACAATAGTGGAATATTGCAATTTGGATAATCACTGTGATAATTTCGATTGTAAGGCGTTGTATGAACTGCAAAACTCTACTCAGGACCACATGTGGAGGTTTTCTGCACTGGGTTGTCAGTGAGTATTGTAGTGTGGAAGAAGGCACCTCGGGTTCGAGATTGCTCTGCTGTAGTTGACATATTGGACTGTTCTTACTGTTTGTAAAACACTTAATAGTCTCACTGTTTTTCTTGACTATCATCACTCTTACCCATGTATGTCTTGGAATCTGTCAAATAATTGTAAGTTGGCTAACTTTGGGTTTAGAAATGCTGCTGGCATCTCCTTGGCTATGGTCTGGAAAAGGGTACATCATGCTCGGGAGAATATGAAATCACTCTCAAGGGTTGTGTTCTAGTATTTATTCAAGAAGCACAGATGTTCTCTTAATTTCAAGATACTCAAATTGGCAGGGTGACTAGAAGATGAGTAACAGTGCACAGTTGTTATGGAAATAAATAGGTGGGCCTGTTTTTTAAAATAAAGAAATAAATGAAACTTCTGATCCAAAACTTTCATTAAAAAAATTGAAATGCTGACAGTGTTCTTTGGGTATGACTTCACAAAACAGCTTGAGCTGAGCTAACAGTTTAGAGCTATCAGGAGGAGAGAAATTAGCCTTTTCCCTCTCCTGTCCTTATTCATACCTGTGTGCTTTTCCACCATTTACCTTCAGTGAGTTCAGTGATCTTCTCATGGCACAGTAATCTATCCAGCTCACAAAACCAGCAGAAAAGAAACATGGCAAAAGAAAGTATTTTTGTGGGTTTGGACTTCTGACTTACCAATGTGATGAGTGCTACAGTTGGCATAAGGTGGCCTGGAAGGACTAAACAGAGAGAGGCTACAGTGCCCGTGGAAGAGCATGAGAAGGGGGAGGAGGAGGAATTTGACTAGAGGAGAGGGAAATGAGGCTGATACTTCTAAAAGCGGCAATTTTTTAATTCACCTCAGCCATACTGTAAAATCCTATTCTTTGTCAGCACTTTGAGGCTTTATTCGCATCTTGAGTACAGCACTTCCCAAAACAACTCATTCCAAAATTAATAAGAATAACAAAATATTAACAAAGGGTAGAGTGTGATTAAGTCGGATAACTTTTCAGGACTGAGGAGAATCATACTAACACATAAATGTAATAAAACCTGTTAAACTGAGCACAATGAAATGTATAACAAGGTCTGAAACTTGTACAACTAGGTACGTAAATTAATAGGAAAAGCAAACTCAGAAGGTCTAAGTCTTATTTTTTTGCTGGTTTTATTTCTGACCTAAAGAAGGGTCAGAACCTGTACCTGAAAGCTCTTCTGTTGTTGGTTGCTTGCTTTGGATTGGACTGGGTTTTTTGTTTTGTTTTGGGTTTGTGTGTGTGTGTGTGTGTCCCAGTTATATAATTTGGTCTAATAAACCATGTTAATGCCAAATTTTGGTTTACATACTGCAGTTGGAGGGGACTGTTGGAAGAACAAACTAAGTGGCATTTGGCCAATATTACATGTGAGATCAGTCACAGAGTGGGGAAAATTCCTGTTCTTAATAGAATAGAATTTTCTCCTTGCTCATATCTAAGCATACACACTTATCTCTGCATACAACAGAAGATTACAAAATACTACCCTCTCTGAGGGTAAATATTATGGAGTTACTCATGTAATATAAATGTTGTTATAATAAAATTTAATCAAAACAAAAAATAGATAACTGCTGTGATGTCTTGGTAACACTTTGCATTAGAGAGAACGATTTCTTACAAAGAAATTTGTTACTTAATTCTCCAGTCAGCAGGAGCACTCTGGAGAGAAATCCCTGCTCCCACATTGTCTGTAACTTATTTTTAATTACATTTAATCTCATTTAAACATCATACAAGTGGTTCCAGTAATTTCCTCTCCCTTAAATGCCTCTCTCAACGGAAAATGTCAGGAAAGGATGCTACACTTTGGGTCATCATTTCACCCTGTGCAGAACTTGACTGGCTCTTTAAAATCCACATTGATAAATCAGTACAGTCCTCCCCACCTCCTCCTTTCTGCTTTCCCCAGGGAGGTACGCTCAGACAAGCTCAACCAACTTCTTTGTTGTAAGTGTAGGTCGTGAAGGGTCATTTTATCCAGTGTCACCACACCCTGTGCATTCCCTCATGAGGGACCACCGTGGTTTGTAATTAGTTTGCACTGCTGGGTGTGGTAGAGGGGTGGAGGAGCATGAATCCTTCCTGATTTTTCTAGGCAGGCCATCATTAGTGTTCAGCTGCAGACCAGTCATGGTAATAGTTTTTCTATACGAATCTGAGGCAGCTTTAAAAATGGGTTGTTGTTATTGTCTTCCTAAGGGAAGCTCATGAAGGGAGTGTTCTGTCTCAGTGCAAATGTAATTGTTAGAGGGCATCCTTCAACTGCACTGTACTTTCTGTAGTAATCAAATTTAGATTAATTTAGTGAAAAGAAAACAAACAAAACAACTTGCCAGGTTGTTTCATCTGTTTGTCTCCCAGTGCAGGATTGTTCCACAGGCCACATTGATAAGAAGAAACAATGTATGCATGTCTGTCTTTGAAAGCCCGCAGACTGTTTTACAAGCTGCATGTGTGTTTATACAATAAAACATTCATGATGATTTGTATGAGAATCATGTCTCCCCATCAGTTCAGCATGAATGTCCTTCAGTACGATGGTGGGATTTTGAAATAGCCAGCATTTGCAGAGGTAGATAATAGAGGCTCCTGCTATTTATTAATTGTATTTGACAAAACTTCGGGGAATAGTTCACAGCATCTTGGCTGTACAGCCAGTGACAACAGCAAAGAAATGTAACTTCCTCCTCCTTACTCTGTAAGTTGCATAAATAAGGGTCATATGAAAGGCAGTCTTCAATGGAGAATCTAGACAGAACAGAAATTTGGGGTTCAGTTTTGTAATACCACATGCTCCCCAGAGAAGTGTTTCTTTGTTCTGCACTGATCTTTCCAGGATTAGGACTCTACCTGGAAAAATCACGGCTGTGGTTTTTGAGAGAACATTTTTAACAGTAATCACTTGTTCTGTAATCGTATTTTTATTGGAATTTCTCAGCACCAATGTATTTAAATCAAGTGTTGTCTTCCTAATATTTATTCCCTAGTAAATTGTAACTGTCATTACCATGTGTACAATCCCTACTTGCAATGAGGAAGTTGCTGTGTCTTGAACAGCCGTGTAACTGCCCGCCGAGTACCCTTTATCTAGCAGTTTATATGCTTTCTAGCTACTCATCACTGTCACTGTTTCTGCATTCCAGCCTCCAAGCAGATTCAAACTTATAATCTTTGGTGGAAATACCTGCTTCCAAATTTTTCTTTTGGTTGTTTGCGTGTGGTTTTGGTTTTTGTGTTTGGTTGGTTTGCTTCTGTGTTTCTGGAAGGAATGCTTCCTAGTGATTATCCTGAAGAGATACTGGGGTGTGTTGAAGAAAGGGTTCAGAGATAGTAAGTGCAGAACTGTGTGTGTGTATGTGCAGCATTAGCTTGGCTAACACTCGCTGGTCTTTTCAGAATAGTTGCTTTTCTTGGAATATTCTTTAGCAAAATTGTACCTCTCCTGGGCAGGAATTCCTGTTGTGTTTGGTGGTTGGTTTTAGTTTTGTGAAACCACATACATAGGATGGGTGTATATATGAGAGAATACTCCATAAAGTGCAAACTACTGAGATATTTTTTTTTCCCTTGAAATGTTTATGCAATATTTTTACTAAATTTCAGGGGTTTATGGTGCGTAAAATTTCCAGAAACAACATATAACAAGTACTCTTTGCACACTTAGCCAAAATGGTGTAGGAGATTCTGGTCCTTCGCAACACAGTTTTACATTAAATCTTTTACTCCCTGGATAAACCTGGAGTAACTTAGCTAAACAGCAGAGCTACTCTATTCAGGATGACTCGAAGACTACTGGATAACTTGATATTCTTACAGTAATTCAGCTGTTTTGAAAACAAAGCAATGGACTGTTTGTTGTTCTTAATGTAATTTTCTTAAAATGAGCTGGGAATATAGCATATCTGAAGAGGATAGTGAAAGTGGTTGGTTTTGTTGGTTTGCTTGGGTGTTTTTTAAGCATTATGCCTTTTCTTACATTCTTATTTTGTAACTGGAAACTTGCCACATAGGCATATTTCACCAAGAAAGTAACTATGTGTATAAGTGTATATTTCTAAGTCACCGGAATGGACAGATCAAGAGCAAAAGCTCCCATAAATATGAATCACAGGAGAAATACAGTTAGTGTTTTTTCTTTCAGCTTTGCTAGTTGTAATTAAGAAAATAAATAGACTGAATTGTTGCAGCTAAGACTAGGCTTCTTCCTATAGCCTATAGTCAAACGCAGACCAGGTCATGGGCTGTTTCACATCGGGAGATGGAAGAAAAGCAGAGGCAGTCAGACAGACGTTCAGAGTCTCTTACTTTTTGGCACACCAATATTTTACCAAAAATTAATTGTATTTATCTGATGGTTGTTTTGGTGGGGTTTTTTTAACAGCTCGGCAAAACAGATTTTGACTTCTAATAGGGAAAGCAGTCACATTAGCATATCAGGAAGAAGGTGGTAATGGAGATCTGGGTGTAGACATCACAAAATATTTCTGTTTAATCACAAATTCTGCATTTCTGCCCAAAGGCAGTTAAATGTGTTGGCAAAGATGATGTTAAAACAAAACTTAAACAAAACAACAAAACCAACTCAAAACTTTGAACAATCTATTTGTGGATTTTTTTCCTTAGGCAGAGTTGAGCTTTAGTTGATCATTTTCTGTTCCACTGAACTCCTTAAAACCCACAACTTCGATGATTGAAGATTCTTCACTTCATTGGGCTCTTCCTTATTTAAACACTTAGATTAAATGCTTCAGTTCCTTTTGCCACTGCTTAGCATAATGGCTTCTTGACTAGTCTTTAAAGGAAACAGGGTTTTTTGTTGTTGTTTTTTATTCTTTTGCCATCATATTTTGGATCTTTTGAGAAATCTTTAATCAACTGCATTTTAATTTTACAATTACTCTGATCAAAGCTGTGTGGATCTCAAAGATTAGCGTAAGATGAAAAGGAATTCTAGCCACATACGAAGATATTTTTAAGGTTCATATCCTAAATATTTCAAAGGACTTTGCCATGCAGACAGATGGGTTTGTGATAATTACTTCAGTATTAGGTTTTGAATGTGTGAAGAAACTAACTAACGGCATTGGTGTGAACAAGACAATCGCAGAATAACTCTGTCAGGGAGCTTCAGTCCTGAACCAGCTCAGTCAATAGTAGTAGGCATCTTGAGCAGGGCTTTTCACAGTTACCAAATAGTTTACTTATTTCTTCTGACAGATAAATAACTGTCAGACTAAATTGTGCCATTGGCCTAAGTAAATTAAAATACAAACAAACAAAACCCAACAAAACAAAATAAGCCCACAAAAAAACTGTTCCAGAAATAGCAGAACTGATGTATTGGTCCGCTGTGCAATCTAGCAATTAGCACTTTTTTTCTTAAATATTAGTTTATTTTTTGAAGTAGCTTGCAATTCAGATATAATTTTTATAGTGTTGGTGTAGATTTGTAGTCCAAGTATAAATTTTGGAATGAGTGGACTCACTGGCTCCAGTCTTACAAGATTCCTTAGTGGTATCACTGAAACCTTTATTTCTCCAGCTGTGTAACTGGGGTTCACTAGGGAGTCTTTCAGCCACAAGTTCATGGCTCTGCTTGAGTGTGCATGCACACACGCAATACAGGCACTATTGATGGGCAATCAATTTGCAACCTAAATTGGTGTAGAAAGGAAATGTAAATCAGTACTGACTAAGTCTGTAAGATCTTTCAGACTGGACTCCAAGCGTTGTATTTGATATGCAATACAGAAGGGACTCGATACCATGGCAGAACTGACTTAGTTTTGATTATGAATTCACATAGCATGCCACAGACAAATTCAGCTCTCTGGAAGAGAGAATAGTTTTAAATTGCACTATTGTGTTATTTCATTTGGGTCCAAATTTCAGTTCTAAAACTGTATTTGCACTCTTCTGGTGAAGTAAAGAAACATCCAGAGAGTCGAATGTATCCTGCTTTAGATGTTCATTGAAGTCTATTTTGTAGGTGAAGGATGCTCTGAAACTTATTGATATGAAGGTCCTGCCTTTTTTAATGAATCTTATTCCTCTTAAAGACAGATTTTTCTCTTGTTTCTCAAGTGTGCTTAGCGAAGCTGAAGTGCATTGTCCTGATGAATGGAGAAATGACAGAACCCCTCTTCCTGGTGTATTTTTTTACGTGTATAAACCAAAGTTCATTATATCAATCTCCAAACCGGTACACTCTTGCCCTGTGTGAAGTGCTCTTAATGCTGCGAAGCATGTTACAGGATTAGAATGCTTTGAGGACAAGCCCCTGAAGGCATT
The DNA here is from genome assembly GCF_963210335.1 of Falco punctatus. NCBI lineage: Eukaryota > Metazoa > Chordata > Aves > Falconiformes > Falconidae > Falco > Falco punctatus. The sequence continues at coordinate 10,293,021 of NC_137583.1, read as the reverse complement.
TTCTCTGATTTAAGTGAAGTTGATTTTTAAAATGGTGTTAGCATACACATTTGTAAACAAACATACACAGATGGTATTTGAAGTCAAGGCTTCTTGGGCTTAAATGGTTACACAGCAGCTGCAGTGTTCTCAGGAGGTTCTTGACCATTTTATACTACCTGTGTGTATTGGTGTTTGGACGTGCTTGAAATGCGAGGAGAAACCATCCAACATTAACGGGTTGTGCTCAGAGCTATGTCATCTGAATGTCACGCTGAAGAAGACTTGCGAAAATGAATGCACGTTCATGTACATGAGGTAACTGTACCTTCAGAAATCCTTAGCTAAGACAGGTAGTCTTCAAATAAAATGGTGTATGTGTTTCATATTTTTTGAAATATGGAAAGGAAGAGGGCTGCAGCAAAGACTGATCTAACCTAATACCAAATCTCCAATGGTGGTCAACAGTAGATGCTTAGGGAAGAGTACAAAATAGAAATAGCTGATCATGATGTTTCCTCAAAAAACTGTCTCATTAGCCAAGAACTGTGTCTGAGAAGCTTTCTTAGCTGCAGCATCTTGTGGCAAATACTTCCGCTGTACATAACACAAAAATTGTACATAACGTGGAGAATTAGCTCCTTTTTCTTTGCTCTGAATCTGCCACCATTTGGTTTAATCTGACACACGGGGTTTTTCCCCTCTGGTTGAATGCAGTGAAAAATCATTCCCTGTTTGCTTTCTTTGTAACTCATGGTTTGTAGATCTTCATCACACCTGCTCTTTCTCTCTTTTCATCTCTGAAACATCCGCTCTGCTTAACTCTCCCCTACGTGGCACCTGTTTGATGCCTTTTGGCAGCGCTTTTTCTTTCAGTGAACTTTGTTGCATCCTACTGTGATGGAGATGAGGAGAGTGGTACCGCACATAACGCTCAGAATGTTCAAATGGCACATCTTCTAGAATAATTGAAGAACTAGAAGTATTGATAACTTTGGTCTAGCAGTTTTTCCAGGAATTGCAGGATTGGGAGACTAGTGGGGTTTTTGTTTTACGAGTAGGCTACTACAAAACAGAGGTGTCTGCATAACAGGCAGTGGGATAACGTCTCTGGCTCCACTGCAGTTGCTCTTGAAAAGGCTGAGGAGAAGTTTGAGGAAGTTATGCTTGGGATACTGGTAAAATTCAAGGAGAGTGTCCAAATGAGGACCATGCCTGCCATTTGACTAAGTTTATTCCAAAGAGATCATTGATTAACAACCTTTAGGAAGATAAATGCTTGTAGAGCCACATCCCTCATACAATCTGCCTTTAAAACCAGTAAGTTCTTTCAAACTCTATGAAGTTATTCTTGGTTGTGCTGCTTCCTTTCAGCTGGAAGTATCTTTCCCTCCTCGCCCTGTCCAGCTTCCTACTTAGTTTCCTTTTACTTGTCTCCGGCACATGCTTTCTGTGGGATTGATCCTGCATTGCAGACAGGGCCCCTCGCGCTTCCTCTCTCTTTTCAGGGAATTTTCCCTACCTTTGTCCTAAGGTGGCCATCGAGCAGAGCGGGCACGGCTGCGCAGGCACTGCAGCGCCCAGTGAGAGCAGTTCGGCAAAAGTCTGTTTCCACTTTCCCAGCTGGTTACAATGAGGGGTGCGGGCAGGGGAGCTCTTGGGCTAAACAATAGCAACAAAAGTGGAACTTTAAAAACACCAGAAATAAACTCCTGCTTGCCAGACAGGAAAAAGCAACAACATGGGTGAATAAGAAAAGAAGAAAAAAAAATAAAGGGGGGGGGGTGGGGGGGTGTATGGAAAAAAATGACACGCTGGGCTGCCCGCTAGCTGCGCGGTACGCCGCGGCAGCACGGCAAGGGTGCTCCCGCTGCAGGCACCGTCGGTCGGGGGCTGCCGCGCCGCTCGCTGCCCGCGCCCCGCGCTCCTGCCCCGGGCAGCGGCTGTGGGGGGCGAACGGCGGCCGGTGCCGCGTGCCGCCCGCGCTCCCCGCCGCCCCGGGCGGGCCCCGCCGCAGGGGGAGGGGCGGCCGTGCCCGCGGGTTCCGCCCCACCGGGGCGGGGCTGGCGCTGCCGCTCGCTGCGGCGCCGCTGCCGGCCCGGCCTCAGCCGAGCGCGGGAGCTGCTGCGGGCCGGGGTCTCGGTGACGGAGCTGCCGGGCGGGGCGGGCTCAGCTTCCTTTCGCGTTTGGCATCGGACAGAACCAGCGGTGACCCCCGAAACCGCCCCCCCTGCGGCCGCGATGGTGGCCAAGGATTATCCCTTCTACCTTTCCGTCAAGAGGGCGAACTGCGCCTTGGAAGCGCAGGCGGTGACCAGCCCGGCTAAAGAGACGGAGGTACTTAATCGGTTTTCTTTACAGTGTGCTCTGTGCTGCTTTGGGGGACAGGAATGTGCTTTGGAAATCGGCTCCTGTGTGTAGGCAGCGGGTTTGTCCAGGCATCCTTTGCTGCCTTCTCTAGATGCTGAACTTCCCTTCTGAATAAGGCAAGGAACAAAGAATCTAGATTTTTGTTATCTGTCACTTTAAGGAATTAGAATTAATCTCTTAAGCAGCTAATTGAGAAATACCTGTTTTAGATATGGAAATAATCTATATGTATTTTATTCTAGGGCTAACCATTGCTTACAAACTGTTAAACTTACACGGGAACTGGGAGGGGATCTGGAAAACAGTGCCTTAAAGCATCACCTGTCTTTTCCTCATTAGTAATAAAGCAAGAAGTTAATCCGATAACGCAGTTAACTAAAAACTCTTCCCTGTTAGCACACTGACTGCTCTATTTCTTAAAAATCATGAAATCCTTTGAAGCAGCATCAAAAAATCTTATTCATTAGCCCAAACTCAACATATTAATTTGCAACATACTCATAAATGGTGGAATGTTTCAGGAACAAATGTTTGTGAAAGACTGAAATATTTGATACTTTAGGCTAACGTTGCTTGTGTGCTTCTGTCTGGCTGCACTGGAGGAAGGATTAAATTTCTCTCTGGAAGTTTTTATCACCTACGTATATAGCTTCTTCATTAGACTTGTTTGCAGAGGAACTTGAAGACAACTAAAGAAACTGGGTTTGTTTAATACAGCTACATCAAAGTTTAATTATCTCCAGCAGTTCAATGGGTCTAAAGTAAAAGTAACATAAGCCAAGTGACTGTTTAATCATGATGTTTAAGCTAAGAACTGATAAGGAGATGCTGCACTCTTGCTTTTCAGGGTACCTTTTACAAAAAGGGATTTAATTATCGCAGTTGACAAAAGTGGAATTGTTTTCAACTCTCTGTTTTTGGAAAATAACACCCTGAGTGTGTGTGTATACGTGCATCTATGGAAAACACAAGTTGTTTGTTATTTTACTAACTGTGATATTAAAGAAGCATGAGTTTAGCTTTTACTGCATGAAGGGTTTCCCGTGAATGAACAGGATTGTTAAATCTGAAGTGCTGGAGTGTCGCTCTCTTACAATTAGGAAGGACGGCTTGATTATATTCAAATTTCAAAGTAAAAGTGTCGATGAAAGCTGAGCACATGAGGAAGTATCTAATAGCAGATGTGATCAATCAAAATTACAATGTGCAAACAGTTGGTTTTGATTTATCATCTTTTGGTTTGTGTTTTATACAAATAAGAAAATGTATCCTATGCTTTTGGGCTGTTTCTGAGAGTATGATGGACTTATGTCGTTCTGAAAAATAAACTTTTTGTCTTAGGAGGATATGGGAAGACCACCTGGCACTCCAAGAATTTGGTTAAGGAAGTAGAAAGAAACGACTCTTTGGGGAAAAAGGCATTATCAGGATAGATGTATACAGCCTGTTTCTTTGAAGTCTGTCAATACCGGGGGGTGGAAAATCCACGTTTTATCTCGAGCTTTAATTTTAAGCTGTTCTTCCACCCTTTAGTATTTACAAGACAAAGTGATTGAGCGCCTTCTACCACAATTTCGTGTTATTACACCAGAATGCTAGTTTGCAGTGTGGGGGTTATGAATCTCTGGCTTTGAAAACCTGAGTTTCATTTTAATTATTAGCACGTGGAATTGGTTCATTTATTTAATAACCTAACTGGTGCATATGTATGTTGATATATGTGGAATACAACCGATTTTCTGCTATATAGATGCTGATTTTTGGTTTTAAATCGGAGCTCATGATTATAAAATATTTCCTCTGACTTTACTAACAATAATCTTTGTTTGTTTTGAAAAAATACAAAATATTGCCTGGAAGATCAAGTATAATAGTACTTACATGGGATGAAATTCAGCAAAAATCTTGAGCATATACTGTATTGCTGAAATTTTCCCAAATTTCCAGCTGGAGGTCTCTAGGTAACAAGCTGAAGCTTGCTGGCAACAGATTTAATTTTTTCTTATTCTTGAGCTTCACTTGGAGCCAGAAAAGCAGCCGTGAAAAACTAGGGATGTTTTTGAAGAACAAGTCAATGGCACAAACGATAACAGAGGTTTTCTACTTAGTTCTTTCTTTAAGCCACACCAACTTCCTTGTTATAAGCTCCGTAGAGGTAGCACAGTCACAAATGAAACGTCCAAATGTATGCGTATAGTGAAACACTGGATTATGAGAAAAGGTTAGTGTACCTCTAGTCAAAGTGCAATTATCATCGATCTTTCTAAGTGCAGTTTAAGGGCAATAAAACACCGCTAAGCTGGAGGAGTGAGTTAATATAGGAACTATAAGGCCTTTATATATATATCATTGCATACCTCACATAAAATACCATAGTACAACCCTAGATGTGAATGGTACAGAGGTGTTGGGCTTTTTCCACCTTTTTCATAATTCAGAAATAGAGACCATTAGTAAAACTTATAATTTGCTTGAATTAAGATATAAAAAGCCCCAGGTCTTTCCCAGTAACACATACCATTGTCTATGTTTCACTGGTTAAAGCAACTCCTTTATCACCCCCTCTAAAGGGAACAAAGTGAAGCACAGCCAGTGGATGGGCAGCAGGTAAGAAAGAGCACGCACAATCACAGATTAGGTGTAAAGGTCTGAACGTGAAGATGTGGGAAGGAAGACGTGAATTTGTCAGAGTAAGGATGTTCTGTTCTGCTGCACAGGATCTAACACAGTGTCTGGGTTCAGGCTCTAAAAACTTCAACAGTGACATAGGATTCCTTTGCATCTCCGGTGTGTTGTAGGTCTGCTTACATGTCTTATGCTGCAGAAATCTTAGACCAGGGATTCCGGGCTGTTTGCAGTCTGTCTTTTCTTCTGATAGCCTCACCAGTTTGATGTGCAGGAGGTCTAGGCTTCCTCTTGCTCAGGACTGTTTAATTCAGCATGGTTTGTACAGGAGGGCTAACCTGAAGGGTAACCCACAGGCTTCTGGGTTGTGGCACATCATTAACATGAGAACCAGGCATGGAGCCAGAGGGAAGGGGGCCAAAAGATTATGAGATAAGCTGCAAGTCATGAATTTTCTTTGATCTTCACAAATGTATGCATTTTGCTTGTAATGAAATATGGTCAAGTTGCAGTTTTGATGTATTTCAGGTAAGTTCATGTGCAGTGTGACTGCAGTGAGCTAAACGTGGAAACATGTCAAACCTCCCCCCTCCCCGGAATTGTTGATCTGTTACACTTAATGGCAATTTGAAACAAACAGCTTGCCTTTATTTTTCCATTCAGTAACTCACCGTATGACGTCTGTTTGTTAAGTGGCAGTCCAGCTTCATATTCAGTTTGTTCCAGAATGGAAAAGGTCTGTCTTAGGTAGGCTGTACAAGCAACTTCTAATGAGAGGAAATGCAGAATTTAATCAACTCTGTTAGTTGTCTAGGTTTTTCACAGTTTCTGTTGCTTGTGTTGATTTACCTCAGTCTGAGGTTTTTCTGTTAATTGGCCTTCATTTCCGAACTTCTGGCAGATATATTGATTACTGGACATTGCAGACAAATGATCAGTCAAGATAGCTGGATGCAACTTGCCCTTATGCTGCTGATGCTTCAGTGGTTGTGTCTTGCATATGGCAAATGATACCTGAGGTCTTAAGGGTGGTGACAAATGAGGGCAGCCTGTTTGCTGCAAAATGATGCGATAGCGTGTTGCAAGCTTCAACTGATAGTCTTTGACTGAGAATACCACTTCTTTATATGGCTTTTCATTGTACCCTGACCATCATTTCAGGTGCTCTTCTTTATTTATTACACTGTGATTAAAACAAAACATCTTGGGACTTTGCTTTATTTGCTTGCTGGTTTTGCAGAGACTGGCTGAGGAGGAATAACAAACCTCTCCCTGCTCCCATCAGAGTGCAGGTGGTGGATGGAAACTTACGGATTTGAAGGACACTTGTATCACTGTTACACAATACACACAAATTAGTGGATTATCAAGTTGCCTTTATGTATCATTTTACTTAAATCACTTAATAAATTCTTCTTGCAATGCTGACAGTTTCAGTAGTGGGATACCTCTCCCAGTTTAGGATGCATTTGAGTGAATGGTTAAAGTTACCTTTGTGCAACACTGAACTATACTTGGAGCTGCTTTAGTCACATGCTTTTTTTCTTGACAATCAGCTTCAGCTCTAGAAGAGTGAATGTTCTAGAATTTCCCAATCAGAATATTTCTAAGATACTATGAAGCAAAGGCAAATTCTCTGCTTTTTTCAAGTATTAAAAAAAAATAAGTCTTTATTAGTGCCAATAACAATTGAGAATGTTTTTCCAGTTTTAGATTTGTTTCTCTGAAAGTGCAAAAAGCCCGAGATGTCTGGCTTAATTTATTTTTAGGTTAAATGTTTGCTGTATTAAGAGAGGCTGTTGTAACATAGGTTGTTTTTTCTATTTTAACCTTTTTTGTTTGTTTTGGGTTTTTTATCCTGCTGAAGGTTAAATACTGATAACATCCTGTGGAACAGAGCTTGAATGTGTTTTTTTATTAAACTCCAAGTTTTGGGGGCATTTATTAGAACTGTTTAATCTTAGGCCAATTTAACTAGTAGCAGACTAATAAAAATAATAATGTTGGGCTTCCTGCCATGACAAATGTTGACTTACCCTTATAAAGTTGACTAAAAACTAATAACCTTTAAAGTATAGGAGTATGGAAATTTAGCCAGTTACATGAAGTCTGAAACAGAGTGGTCCTGTTTTAGTTTGCTGACACTGCTTGTGAATTAGGTTTGAAACAAAGGTTACTGTACTGTTTCAATTTATAGTGTCTTCTATTTATTATGCTGTTAAATCTTTTGAGACTAATTTAAGTTAAAACATTTTGTACTAATGAATGCTGCAATAGCACAGAATGAATGCTTTGGGTATCTGTTTGTCTTGTTTCACAAATAGAATGTATATCAAAAGGGGGGGGGGGAAATAACCAGCATATTTTTTTCTAAAATGCCAAGAAAGTTAGCGACCCCAAATCCAGAATTACTACTGTAAATAATTATCTCAGAACTTGTTGAACTCCAGTAGGTTAGGAAGTTTTTAACAATCATTGCTGATTTCAGCTGTTTTGTATGTAAATTGAGAGAAGGTTAGTTTGCCTTTGAAGGTAAATGGCGTAAATTCTAATATTCTAAGATGCTAAGTTCCTGTACCGGTTTTCACATCACATTTATTTCCTGGCTTGCCTTAAAAGTCTCCATAAATTCCTTTTGTTGAGTTTGTTTTTAACTACAGTCAGAAAAATCAACACAATGGGGTCACAGTAGTGCTGCATGTGGGCTGAGGACACAACCATAATGACCCCTGAGGGAAATATTTTCCCTTGTTTGTCAAATTCAGCACCAGTTCTCCACGACATGGAGGCTGTTGTTGAAGTTGCTGATAAGAGATGGGAGAGTCGGTGGAAAAAGAATCATACCAGCAGTGAACTTACGTTTGCTTTTACCCTTCACTGGGAGGAAATTAGTGGCTAAGCGGTCAGGAGGATAGAGTAAAAGAATTTTGCAGTAAGTACTGAAGCAAATGAAGACCTTTTATACGGTACCCAGACTACTACTCAGTGCCCTTCAGTATGTGTTATCCAGGTCATTGGTTCTGCTGTTCTTAGGGCAATGTAAAGAGAGCCTGGCTTAGTTCTTTTTGTTTCCTTTCCTTAGGTTTGTTAGAAAACTAAAACCAATATTTTGCTAGAGTAATTCATACATCAAAGTGTGATAATTAAGCTATGGGTGGCCTTGTTGAAAGACAACCTATAGGAAATGAATCAGTATTATTGAATGGATTTAACTCACTGACATTCTGATTTGAACTTTTGGGAAATTTCATTTTTAACATATACTAGTATAGGAAAGAGTGGGTTTATGTTGTGGATGAAGAGCACAAGGAGTGTTAGCTTCTTCCCCTAAGTAGCCTCCTAAAAGCTTTTGTATCTGTGTAGTGTGTTATTGGATAGAACTTATCCAATTATTAGGTGCCAGTTTCACTAATGAAGAAACAAAAATAACATCAACTTAGCTGTCAGTACATTGCAACTAATGTAAGTGCCTGATTCTTCAAAGGATGTTCTGCGTTAACATGCTTCCGTGGCTGTGAATGCTTAGCTTGCCCCAGGAGCAGGTGCTGCATGCTAAGATTCAGGCTTTTAAATGGTAATTCTTGTGCATTAGAAGCAAAAATGATATGCAAGTTATCTTTTTGCCAAGATGATGTCATTTTGAAGTGACCATATCATGGTTTTAAAAAGTGACATCTCATTCAGTTGCAAGGCAAAAAGGCTGAAATTGTACTGAAGAGGGAGCTGGCAGAGGGTACGCAGGAGAGTAAGGCTTCCTGGTAGCGCTACAGCTGAAGCTGCTTGCTGTATGCATTTCCCAGCTTTCTGACAGCAGAAGCCTAATTTTGGGGCAGTTATACATTAAAAGCTAGAGCTTTCCTCTTACTTAGTAGTCTAAACCATTAGGTTAGAGCTTAATATGTAGAAGATACTAGAAATAAAGTTGTTTGTGTGTGTGTGTGTATATATATATATATATATATATATGACCTACAGGATAAATTACAATGAAGAAGCAACTTAGAGCACTGTGTCATTCATTCCATATTGGAAGAGTGGTAAGGCACGGTATTTTTGAAACATCTTATCTGATAGTTTCCCTTCCTAAATTGGTGATAATCAGTGATTATGCCATTGTGATTAATCTTTCTTCCTATGAATTCCCCAGAAAAGTGTATGATAAAAATATACTCTATCAGAAGGACATAGTAGTTGTTTGAAATGTCCACTGGTTTCCAGAAGCATCCAGATTTTGGATGCACATTTTCTTCTTTTATCAGTTTGTTCCCAGTTTCAAGAGTTCTTTTTGAGGCTGCATATATATATACACAGTACTTCCAGCTTGAATTTCTTGCTCTCTGAATTCAAATGTTACCAAAGTCATCTTGAGTTCAAATATACAGCTCCTTCCAAAAGCCATCTGCTCTTTGTTCTAGCCTAGTCAGGTATCAATTTGACTTCACTTGACTGTTCAGCCTTTGAAGTTCCTGCACTCATGTTTCCCTCAGCTTTACTTACCCTTATATCAAATTTAAAGCTCTATCAGATTAACAATACTTGTTCACATATACCAGCTCCAAATTTTGGAAACTCTGCCAAATTGTAGACTGGATCTTTTATTTCTTAACTTCCCGTATTGTTTTGGCAAGCCTTCGTGACTCTGAAAATGGAGTCTAACATTTATTAATTTCAAAACTCTGGAATTATTTTTTAATGTCAATATTAACTGTAAAAGGTGAAGGAAAACATTGCGGTACCTGAAAATTTTTTGTGTCATAATTTGGCACAATTCCCAGTTTGGACAGGTGATGGTTGTTCCAAGTGGATCCAGCCACTAAATATTCTCTCAGTCCCATTTGCTTCTAAGTTCCCTGAACTGAGAGGGGGAGAGAAGGAGGAGTGATGACTTGGGGTAGCTCTGCGTCTTCTGAACACACTCAGAGGTACAGACCTTGAATTTGATGTTTGTTCTACCTGGACATTATGTCCTTACTGGAGCCTTTTCATGCTGGACAGACACTGGATTCACACCATTCTGTGTTCCCCGTGCTTAGATTCATACCGCATAAGATTTTATGATTATGGGACCCATGGTTAAGTGGAAAATCTGAGATCTTTTTCAGAGACAAGTTAGTAAAAGAACGAACACGTGTACTAGGAATTCCTAACCTCAAGCAGTTTATTCTTTTAAAAATAAATAAATAAAATTGAAGAGGCTAGGGAAGCAGCATCTGGAATGCAGCTCCCTGATCTTACTGGACTATATGTGCGAGTGCAGGTTCTGGTCAGTATCTCTGGGTAAAGCAGAACAGTTCACACACTCTTCTCTTTCCATTTGATCTGTTGGTTGTGAAGAACAGAGCCCTTGATGAGAAGAGCAACCATCTGTTTAAAACTTACTTTTTTATGTACTCCACTCTGGAATTTTTTCCTGTCCAGATCATTGGTCTCAATAGTTTGTTCAGCTTCTGGAGGGGTGACACGGCTTGAGAACGAGGGTATTGGTGAAAGGTGTAGACCATGCAACAGAAATACTGTGCTCGAGGGTTTAACACTTTGAGTATTACTCTCTAACAGTTCCAGAATTGCTCTGGTAGAGCTGTATTTTCATTGTACAGTCAAAGCCTTACCTGTACAAACTTCATTATTCCACAGTGGAGGGGGTAACTCGGTGCTGATTGCTCTTGTCATCTCCCTCAGAGAAGTCTACCACCACCTTGGAACAATAAGGTTTGATGAGCTTTTACTTCCAGCTAGGTATCTTAACTTACCAGGCACTTTCTAATACAGGGTGAAAATCACATTAGAAGTATTTAGAAAGCTTTCCCCATAATTAAGAAATTACGATTAACAAGATTTACTTTCAGAACTCATTGGCAAGGTGTGAAGTCTCAGCCTTCTGAAATTATCTTAAATCTATTGGAGAAAATCCTAATGCTGATCTCTTTTAATAAAATTGAATTCCTAATTTGTACTACATATTTAGCTGTTTTGAATTCTGATCAAATTTTTCAGTGTGAGGTCAGAATATGAGACACTGCATGAGGAATTCAAAATGGGGTGCTGACCCAGAAGGGTAGGACCTCTGCAGGCACAACTTCACAACCCGTTACCCAACTTTCCTTCGACTGCTGGGAGACGTGCTGACCTCTGCTGGCTCACAGCAACAAGCTGAAGAAGAGATTAATGTTTTTCTGATTCTGGCTGAAACTCTCTTTGGAGTTCTTCGTCTTTAACATAAATTTCTGTTTTCAGTAAGGTTTTGCAGCATGAACGTCAGTAACAATTACACTGCCATAGCATTTTTCTGCTGGAAATGGATGGGGGAGTTTTAAAAGGCTGGGGGGAAGTTCTGCTGTGTTCCCCTGGAACTGTAGGCATCCTTGCTTAGGAGACAGTGCAGGATTCAGAGAGCCTTGGGGCTGTGTGATGCAAAGAAGGGGAAATCATATTTCTTTTTTTCACTTCCTCTCACTCTCCAAGAGAAAGAAGTTGTTTTCCATTCTTTTTAGGCAGGCTGATTTTCTCTGAAGTTATTTGATGCTGTGCATCAGTTTTCACAGCTGCCTGAGGTTTATGTGCCCCACACAGCAGATCTAATTAGGTCCTGGTCTGTGTGCTTAGCCTGCAGGCTTTGGGTAGTAATTTATAAACTTTACCTGAAGTCATGTAAGCAGTATTGGGAGGTTTTCAAAGAAGGATAAGACTGGCTTGTTGTTCCTTACTTAGTTTTAAACACTGTTCAGGAAGTTTCATTCGAGTTTTTTGCAACACGCTCAAAATGCTGCAGAGATGCAGTGAAGTATATTCACTTCTTTAGTGATTTCATTTGCTGTCAGTAGACTCCTCAGAAAATTATCCAAGGGCTTTTGGGCTTAGTTCTCTTATAAGCTAAGTCTGAAAGACTGCAAAATTGTGAATAGTTTGCAGTGTGTGTGGAAAAGACCTGTAAGACTATGGAGAGCATTTAACTTTCAGAAAGCAAGATATGGCTATGATGTTATATAGATCAAATCTGTGCTTTTTTGCATGAGTTTTGTCTTTTGACTAAAGAACATATATGTAGCAGCAAGGTTGTAAGGTAATAGAAAGGATACAGCAGTCAAGAAGGGAGAAATCTTTTCAATTAATCCTAATCCCCCTCTCCCTGTCTTCTGGAAAGTCTTGATTTTCCAGATTTTGCTTTTGGAGTGTGATATTTATGCCCAAGTTATCTTTGCTGCTGAGGGAGAGCTGCTAGCAAAAGCTGTGCTGCTGGCACAGCACTGCCCGACTCTGTCTGGGACTTCATGTCCTTTCACTGCAGTGCAGCAGGATTCATAACAAGCAGGCTCTGCCACGGGATATTATTTGTGCACCAGGACCAGCATTCTGAATAATCATAAAAAAGAAACAGCGATGGCTGAGCCACCAGGTAGAAAAGAATTACAGTGGCATTTCAAAGACTTTTTTTTTTTTCTTTTTTTCTTTTTTAGGGAGTGGGGGGAGGGGAGCAGGGAACGGTGATGGTGATGCTGTAGATAAGTATGCTAGTGGTGCTGCAATGACGTAAAAAAAAATACTCCTTCAAAAACATCTCAAAGACATGGTTGCTGAAAAGGAAGGAATATGAATAGCAATGCAACAGTGAAGACAAGGATGTAACTTGACTTAGGCTCCTGAAATTCTTTAATGCCAGCCTTCTTGTGTGGTGGAATATGTTATTTTTGCTAGAGGGTTAAACACTTTGTCCCTCATCTCAGGTGCCATTTATGGATTTCCAGGTCTGCCTGCTGAGAAGTAAATTAAATATGTAGCTGCTTCTCACTTTTCCTCTGTTGCTGTACTAACAGAAGAGAATTTTTCTTGCCAGTAACACAGATGATGGTTATCGCTGCTGAAATTTATTATTTTTTGGAATCAGGGAGGATGACAAATCAGCATTATTTCCAGAAGGATTTGGATTTCTGAACAAAAGGATAATAAGCCTGCTTCATTTTCTTAAAGCTATGCCCGGGAAATTGGAGGCATAGCAAGCCTGCACAAACTTTATAAGCATGGCTGAAAGAGAAAGATGCACTGCTTTAGGATGTCCTTGAAATATGGTGTTGGATGGGTTTTTTTAACTTCACTTCGAAGGTTTGGCTCTTTTTCTGTCAAAGTTGCCTTTTGCATGTGCTGTTCAAGATCCATTAAATGTCAGATGGAGGTTAGGAAGCCAAGGGTAACTGTTCTATTTTATGTATTTATAATCACCTTTTTCTTGTGTTAACGATTTCTGTTAGCTTTTCTTTTTAAAATCTGCAGGACAATTGGCATATTATATTGAAGTATATTTATTACTATAAGCACTGTTAAAAGTATATATGACAAGGAAAATATTTAATTGAATGCTTTATGGTAGATTTTAGTTTTAAATTTCCTTTCTACTTTATGCAAAAATTAAATATATGTAGACATGTTATAAATGTATTTGCCCATATATGTAAGTATTTCCATAGGAACGTGCACTCAAAGGACAATTACAGTTAGAGATTTATGTCTAAATTATATTTTCTGGAATAAAATACATTTAACTGAACAGTCACATGCTGACAGTGCCAGAGTCAGAGAAATGGATGGAGTTGTTTTTATTTAAAGTATTCCTTTCAATGACAAGATTATCATAACGTGCATTAGCTGCAGAGCACTGCTGAAAGATTCTCTTTTGAGTTAATACAATAGAATAATGTAGTCTTTCTTTACCTTCTTCCCTTCCCCTGCTCCCAGCCGTGCCAACTTCTCCATCATTACATTTTTCAGGTGTTTCCAGGATCTGTCTGTAGCAGCCAAGAGTAATCTGTCATTGTCAGCTTTTAAAACGGCTATTGTTTATTTACTGCTCTAATTACATACCAAATTTATAGACTTGCTTTTTACAAATGCTTTCTTAGGAAAATCAGCAAAACTGTTCGCAATGCTTATCTGATTATGCTCATACTCCCCCCATTTTTTTCCCTTTCCCTTGTCCTCCTCCCCTTACTCGCAGGAGCCCAGTAACAAACGGGTCAAGCCTCTTTCCAGAGTTACATCACTGGCGAGTCTCATTCCTCCTGTACGAGCCACTCCATTGAAGCGGTTCAGCCAGACACTTCAGGTAACTGCAGGGAACACATTGTTGCATTAAATTGCATTGCTAAGAGAGGAATGCATACATACTGACAGGTTCTTCTAGGGTTAGCATGGGAATGGGAACGCCTGTGTGTGCACACTCACCACTGTAATGCACCAAACAGGTTTAGGCAACCTCGGACTACAGAGTCACTCAATTTAAAGTCAGAACTCTCACCTCAAAAAAACACTTCTGTCCAGAAGATTAATGTTTTTTAATTACCAGTAAGAAAACTATTGCACCTGTAGCATATAAAAGTTGTTATACTAAAGGATTATGATTGCTTTTTACATTTGATGAACAGAATTTTCCATTACACTTGCTATTAATTTTGGTTGGTTTCTTTGAAAATTTTATTTTTGGTATAGTTAGTCATGTAGGACTGCTAAATTTCCTTCTGTGTGGTGAACTTTGACCTTGCCTAAACAAAAGAGTTAGTGAATAATTGGAAAAACGCCATTTTCCAAAGCTGCTGCTGAAAATTAATAAAGGGCAAGCAGATTTTAAACGCAGTTTAGAAATTAAATGATTTTGTAGTTGCAGTTTCTATATTGTAGATTAGGTGTGCAATATTTAACATACTTAGAGACTAATGGGACTTTAGTTTATAAAGTATTTGTGCCTCCAGACCTAGAGACTGCAAAACATTTGGGCACTCGGCTCCTAACAGTTATCATGAGAGGCAAACAGTTGGGAGCAGCAATATTGCTGTGGATCTGGCCTAGAAAGCCAGACTGTTTCCTCTTTAAAACAATTTATGTAAGAAGGCCTGTGTAAGATCTAAAGAATATCATTTAACAAGCCTAATTTCTTTGATGAGAGGAAATATAAAAATACCTTGAATATATTAAAAATGTTATTTAATCAAAATTGGCTTAAATTTAGAGCATTACTGGTGTTATCTGTTAATCGCAAAGGAAGAGAGAAATAAAGCTATACAGCCAGGAGTCTTAGGACAAAGAAATATTAACTCATGGGAAAGAACTCCCATTTCTCTGTAGCAGTAGTTACCTAGAAAACAGATATTACAGGGTAGCTTTAGCATTGGTTTTCCTGCGTTTGGTTCCTGCAGTTTTGAAAGTGCAGACATCTGCATGGAAAAGCTGCGCGTGTGGGATGGGAGGAAAGGCAACACGGCTGCACTCCCCTCCCTCTGGGTTGGAGCCAGAAGGTGTATTATAGCGTGACTAGCGCAGAGATGCCTGTGTTCCCTGGGGTGTATAAATCTCCTCCGTAGTCTGCCTCCAGGAAAAAATTGACCCGACTCTGAAAGGACTACATTAGTTCCAGTTGTGAGGAGTGTGGAAAGTGAATTAATTTTTGGCTAAACTGCTTCTGAGCACGGCACTTCCCTTTCCACAGCCTTAGACAGCTGTTGTCCTCATTTAAGTACCTATGCTATCATTCTGTAGCGAATGCCTTTGAGACTGGGTTGTCCAGTACAATATTGTATTTAATAAAATTTGATTTAGACTATCTGAAACAAACTATCCTTTCATGCATTTAGTAGCAGCTTCCCAAGGTGAGAGCTACGTAAATGTTTCTCAGGGCAAATTTTGACAAAAATAGAAAACAGTGTCTTTCTCACAAGTCTTACTTTTGCAAGCATTTCTGTCTTGCTCTGTTCATACTGATTATAAGAGTATATTTTAATTAACTGTCTGCTTCTTAGATTAAACAGCAGATTAATCAGTGATGTTATTCATACTACCTCCTCTAAGTAACTATGTGCTTGAAGAAGCTGTGTTGAGAAATCAGCCTGCATGTTCTCCAAATCCTAGGTCTGAATCCATTTCCAAGTGATGGATGCTGGTGATGACTCTCAAAACTGCCTTCAAAGCTGGCTGGAAATTGACTTCTTACCTGGTTTTGTCAGCAACAATAGAATAGGGGAAAAAATTACTGACCTCCTTATGCTGAGGAGCCCCATTTGGAATTATTTAGAAATGTTCTGGGAAGCATGTATAGCTTTTTTACTTTATTATGTACTGACATAGCTGTCGCTGTGCCTTGTGTGCCAGTATAGAGCAGTATACTGTACCAGTATAGAGCAGGATTTTTTTCAAGGTGTAATATCTGTAAAAAGAACAATGTTGATCTTTCTTTTTTTTGAACTTTTATGTATCATCATTGTGAAGTTATTTCAGTCAAAACCCATGTTTCTCCTTGCATTGCTGCTAGATGTTCTCTATGTGTAAAATGAAGAAAACTATCATCTCCACAACATCCAAAACAAACAGCTTCTTCCCCTGGAAAAAACAAAGCAAAGCCAACAGAACATCCATCCCAAAAGACCACTCCAACAGCATCAATAAAAGGAATTAGAACATTCTGAGTTTCCTTTATGGCGTTTCAAACAAACCTTCTTATATATTCTTTCTGTGTGGAAGATACATGTAAGAGGAAAAAAAAAAAAAGTTGATTGTGCATAAATTTCCTTACCTCTGTACATGTAACTTCTGCTTTATATTAATGGACTTTCTGCACGCAGGTTGAAGACAAACACCTCTGTGTGTGAGATCTGTGTAGTGCCTTTTAAGACATGTTTTTAGCAACTTTTCATGTTCTGCATGTTTTATTGATTATAGAGGTATTTGAATTTTTTTGCGTTGTCTTAACTTTACTACAGTTTTCCACATTATTCTCAATACTTTTCCACAAGGATTCCAAGTAACAAAACACATGAAGTCTTTCCAGCTGTCTTTCTGTTGGTTTGTGTGGAGGTTTTTTTTGGTGGTGTGGGGTTGTTTTTTTTTTTGTTTTTTTACTAGAGCACTGCAGACTGACTAATATAATGCTGTTAGCTTCATCTCTGACAGAGTCTGTCTCTGTATCTGCAGGATACCAAATGCTGAGCAGGTATTCTTATTTGCTTATTCACCTGGAAAACCACTTTATTTCTTAGCTGTATTTTCAGTCTGCATTAAGCTAGACTAATGAATATGATGATCTGCTTGTTTTTGCTTGGTCTTACAGCTGTGCTGTTCAACATAAAAGCTGAAAACAGGATCAGCTGTAGAGAGAAATTAAAGTCTGGGTAGTTTCCTCTGCAACTTCAGTTTTTATCAGTGTGTTTTGAATTTAATTAGGGAGTCCAAATTACTTATATCTATCTTAGGACACTGGAAATTTCTAAAAATCCCTAAGAAGAAAACTTTTGAATATCAGTTCTGAATGCTAGGACTTTGATCTGTAGTGACCTTTTCCCAGTACATGAAGCTGTTTGCTTTACTGCAGCTGAAATTAAGGTTTGTTAATTGCATGAATTAACATCAGTAACACATATACCCTTCATAGTAACAGTCTTGTAACAGCCAGTAAACAGTAAAAGCTGTTAAGTGTTGTAACAGCCAGATAAACAGAGTAAACAGAATCAGGGGTTGTGACTGGGTTCTTCCCCATCTCCATTAGTTTTTGGAATTACATGAAAACATTAATAATCCCAGATGGGCATTATTTTTAACCAGTATGCTGGACATGTTTTTTTAAGGAAGCAGAAACTAGGAAAATATTTTTAAAAGAGTGGAGACGTAGAGATGCTGTTTTGACATTCCTGTAATTCCTTCATGGGATTCTGGCTGATTCCCCCCCCCCCCCCCAGGAAGTGCCAACCAAAGATACCATCAGAGTACCTTTAAATTTATCTTTTCAAAAATTCTGGTAGAACTTCAGTTTAGCCCTCTATTCTGCTAAACTGAAATGGATCTATTTATTTGCAAAAATACAGGTAAAGTAGTAGAATTGAGATGTTTAAACTGATGTTGTACATTTATCATAAACTATCAGAGAGTTTTGTTGAAATAAACTATTTGGGGATTTTTTTTAGTTAGAGTTATATATATGAAGTTTACATCTCATTTTGGCATTAAATAATATTTATGCTATTGATAAAATAATCCTAGTGATATATTTGTTTCTCTCTTCATAGCTTTACAAGCTAATTTCTGCAACGCATATACAAAGGGCAAGACAGTATGTTAAAATAAGCTTGGATTCAACACTGAAGTCTCTGGTTCCCAGCCTAACTAAATCTTGGTGTACCAGGATAAGTCAGTGTTTTTGCTCGTGCTGTGTTAGTGTATAAAAGAAGGAAACATGCCAAAGAAGCCTTACTCTCGAAGTGAAATTTGTCCTCATTGTTTAATAACATCTCAAAACATTTTTGTCCCTTTCTACTAATAAGTACCCTCCACCCAATGTTCCTTATTAATATTAAGCAAGGTACACTTTGTATGGTTAATTAAAAGGCTGATGTATGAGAGAGATCAATGAAATATATACTTAACTGTGTCCAAGTAGCAAAGATGCTGAGCAAGCAAGCAGGATTTTGGGGAGTGTGGTTTCCTTTTGAGTTTCTTAGCCTTTTTGTGCCCCTTCTGCCCAGTGGAGGACAGTATAGGGCTGTAGAGAACAGCGTCAAGCATTCTCATTCGGCTTAGGCAAACATTACTATAAGTCAATGTGAAAGTTTACTTTCCTCAAAACACTATGTAATTTCAGATTGCCCTTACAGATGCATGCCATTTTGTAACACAATATTGAAATTTTGTTAAAAGGTTTCAAGATCAAGGCATTTACTTTACAAATCAGTCTGTCTGGTGCTTTTCATTATTTTCTCCATTCAACATAAAACATTCCTTTAAGAAAACACCACCAAAAACAAAGGAGCTATATGCTGGAGGATGCATATGGGAATGCACGGAAAGGGGCATTCCACCCTGGTCATGGAATGACAACTGCTTGGCTGCATTCTTATGGTTGGTGATCACACCTGCCTCTCTTCCTTAGAATTTCTATTTGCATGTGAAAACAATGGGTTCCGTGCTTCATCATCATAACAAGTGTAAATTAAGCAAGTAATTTCACATGTGTTTCTTTATCTTCTTAACTCTTGAAGGAAGACTAGCACCTGACTTGCAAAATTTTAGAAGGTTGGTATATATATGTGTATGTGTTTATTTTTAGGGGTTTTGTCAGTTCCAAGTAGGGCTCAAAATGGGTTCTGTTAAAAAGCTGCTATTTATTTATATAATATGTCTTCTGATATTTTAAAAACATACTGTATTTATAGGTACTATGTTTGCATTTCATGGGCTCTTATCTTCAGAGGAGAATTTCAAATATTGTACTTCGTATATGCTGTATAGCCTGGTAATGAAGAGAGTTTATTTTGCTTTCAATTAAAGACAATTGCGTTATATAACACAGGTTTTAAATAACAACAAAAATGCGTAGTATTTTAACAATGTGAAATACTTGAGGCATTTCAGAAGTAGGACCTCAAAAAGAAACCTTTAATTTAAATGAAGCAAGAAAGGAATCTTTTCAAAATACCACAGTAAGAGCACAAGTATCCATTCTTAGCCCAAATTCTTTTTAAGAGTCTACAGACAAATAGAACTCTCAAGTCTCACTTAAAGTTGGACTTGTTTTTATTGAAGTTTAGGACCAGACAACATAACAAATACTGAGGTGCTGGTACACTTCATCAGAGTTTACAGGCTCCAGAAATATTAATAAAGATTCTACAATAGTAGAACACAAAACCAGTATTTCACAATTTGCTATCTGCTAGTACTGATTGTTTAACTCATTTCTTCAAATAGTAAGAAATAAGTAGGTGCAAATGGTGTGAAAACAATTTGGCTTGTTGCTCACCATAAACATTAAAGTCTGAACATTGACATACCTTTTCCTTAAAGATAATGTGATTGTTCTTCTCTCAAATACCCATTTCGCACCTTTCTATGTGAATTAGTTTCTTAATCTGAAAGAGGGTAGATTTAGATTAGGCGTAAGGAAGAAATTCTTCACTGTCTGGGTGGTGAGACACTGTCACAGTTTGCCCCGAGCAGCTGCGGATGCCCCGTCCCTGGCAGTGCTCAAGGCCAGGCTGGATGGGGCCTGGAGCAACCTGGCCTAGCGGAGGCTTGGAACTATATGGTCTTCAAGGTCCCTTCCAACCCAAGCTATTCTATGATCTTATAATTTATCCAAAGAGGCAGGATGTTGCCACTTGAAAGGGTTTCTTCATGTATCAAACTGGTTTGGTCAGTTTGGGCATCATAGTACTAATTTTTTAAATCCTGCTTATGGACATATGTCATATCTGGAACAATTATACCAATCAAATATTTCACGATTCTGACAGTTAAAAAAAAAAAAAAAAAAGTGTTATCATCAGGTAGCAAGACACTTATTAAGGTAAGATGAAAGGTTTTGAAGTGCAGTCTGACCTTATGAACCCTCTTTCTGCCCAACTGAGAAAACATTTTTTTCTTAAACCATTGATATGCGTTTGATGTAATGCACATTTTCATCTGATATCCTCGAGGTAGGACCTATCGTTTCTCAGTACAGACATCTCTGAACAATCCCCCCCCCCAAACAAAACCCAACAGTTCTGTTGACTTTAAGTGAATACACAAGGTGAGTTATCTGCCAGATTTTGCAGTCCAAGCTTTCCCCGAGTTTCTGTGTAACAATTTAATCTTTCTTTCAACAAATGAACCAAAAAAGTATTATTACTAGTTTTATCTCTAAAATTTGCATTAATTCTAATTTTTTAAGTATTAGGGACCTAACGAGGCAGATGTGCAATGCATGAATAATTCCTGTCTGTTTACTAAATTGAAATTTTGTATTTGATCAGTTATGTTAGTTCAGTGTCTTGGACCATTCTGCCATTATCCACGCGGTTCATTCTTGTTACATGATATATGAATGCCTTGTATAGTTGCAAATGTTTTGAGAACAGGACATGGACATAGTTCACTGCAGGACTGGAAGTACTGGCCTTCCATAAGGATGTATAAAAACAATTTCTCTTGCATTCCCAGTACTAAACATTGCTCTTAAGTTCTCAGTAAAACTAATTAGATAGTTTGCTTGTTGTACTGAACTATGTATATAAATTCCTTAGGGAAAAAAAAAAATGAAATGTGAAACTGTTCTAACAAAACTATTCTTCTATGTTTCTAGCGATCTATCAGTTTCCGTAGTGACAGTCGCCCAGATCTGTTCAGTCCACGACCATGGTCTCGAAATATGCCTCCTGCTAACACAAAGCGGAGAGACAGCAAACTATGGAGTGAGACCTTCGATGTTTGTGTCAATCACATGCTTACATCTAAAGAAATCAAGCGTCAAGAGGTATAATTTTTTTTTACCGTAAATTTCGTGTTCAAAAGTCATCTTGAAAGCATGGAGTTGAGGAATGCTAGGAGGCATCAAGATAACACTTGAAGCTTTCCTGAAATTAAACAGAACCCTGGTCTTTATAATTCAAGCTATATTAGATGAATGTATTCTTTTTTAAAATCAGTTCATCATATATCCTTAATATATTGTACTGTGATTGTGTGTGCTGTATGACACTTTCTGTAGTGATGGATGATATTTTGATGTTTCATTTTGTTGTTCAGGTAATGATAGATCAGCATTTCAGGAACAGGTATTCATAAAGTGATATGTACATGCGGAAATGCACAATCATTTCCCTTGGTGGAAAAAAGTGTCTTTGAGGAAGTTTTTGGTGCTAGAAAGATGAAATATGGATCAAAAGATGTATCTTCCAAAGCAAAAAAAAAAAAAAAAAAAAGAGTATGTCAGTGGTTTAATGTGTTGTATGTGATAAATTCTGAATAGTTCATGTTACTGTTAGTTGATGACAGAGCTTCTGCGGAATCAAGAATATATTTTTTTCTAAATAAATTTCTGTCAGTATCAACAAAGTTTATAACAGTCTCTCTGAGAATACTGCATGGACTAAGCCATAAATCAAACAACAGTAACATCAAGCATTTCTTGTGCAGGTTTTAACATTACACAGGAATTCATGGGAAGTAACATTTTAAATTGAGAACTTCAGAGGCAGCTTATTAAAAAATAAACTGCAGAAACTGTTTGCATAGCATTACAGTCATTACTGTTTGTGGGCAGAAGCCAGGACCCTTCATAGAACCCAAAGAAATGAGCTGTATTCCGGGAAGTTTTGCGTGAGGGTTCAGCTTTGTATTGGTTCTGACACTGCATGCCTCAACAGAGTGTCTGAACCGCTTCCGTGCGTGTGCCACAGGTAACTCACACTCGGGCAAGGCTTCTGCGTATGCGTATTACCAAGCTCGGAGAATCCGCACTAGCCGAAGATGTTCTTCCATGATTTACACACGTTGAAAGCCTTAACTGTAAAGTTAGTAATTCTAACTAAAGTGTGTTAGCTTTTACTACACCCAAATTTAGAATGAAATCATACAATAAGTAAATAACAATGGTATTTTGATAAGCCGGTGTATTGGGGGGGTGGGGGTGGGGGGATGATTTTTAATCTGCTAGCTTTAAAGTCTCAAATCTGCTTCAAGAGAAGTAACTGACGTCAGCTGACACTTCAGTAGGACTCAGCCTTCATAACAAAAAAATAAACATGTACCAAAATAAGCACTCGTTACCAAACAAATGTTTTAAAGATCTGTCTTTTACTTGCTAGCTAACCCGGAACTTTTACCACCGCATGTGTTAAATCGGAACACAACAAACTCCTATGTAAATACTTGTATGAACAGGTAAGGTATAGCCGAGTCAAAATACCACACTGAGGAGAGCTCCCCCACCTAGAAATACACCAGTTTGAAAAAAGTTAATTCTGTGGTTATTTCAGATAAGCATTTTATCAACAATCAGACATAACTGTTAAAAAAAAATACTGCACATGATTCTGTAGGAATAAAACCTCACCTTATTTCTGCAATTAGATTTAGCAGAGAATTTCTGCTTTGTGGTGTTAAGACAGCTGTTCAGAGTAGAGTGAGTATAAATTAAATAAAGATATGTTGTAATATTTGTGTCTCTTTTTACAGGCTATCTTTGAACTTTCCCAGGGAGAAGAAGACTTGATAGAAGATCTGAAGTTAGCAAAAAAGGTATGTTTCTTATTAAAAAAACCCAAACAAAACCCCCACAACAAACAGTATTCATTGGCTCTTACCACTTCTAAAATAATCCTTGCTTTTTGTAATCGCTAAGACAGTAAGAGGGGAAGAAGACTAAAATATATTTCTATTTTCCCATTCTTTCTGAAACACTTAAGTGCACTGCTTTATTTTTTTAATTTAATATTAAATGGTAGTTTAAGATATAGTTATGAAACTTAAAAATATTCTCAGCAATTGTTCTGTTTTTACTTACCAGGGAGCTTTACACGCTCGCACTAATTTTTCAACTACCAATGATAAATTAGTTACAGAGCTGCCCTTTTTTTCTTTTCAGGCTTATCATGACCCAATGCTTAAACTTTCCATAATGACAGAGCAAGAGCTGAACCAAATTTTTGGAACGTTGGACTCTCTAATTCCTCTACATGAAGGTAAAACTCAAATAGTCTCTGTGTTACTATTGCACGTAGATTTATAGTCATCTGGTTCATTAAGTGAAGTTTCTCTTTTTTTTTTAATCATGATCAGATCTTCTTAGGCGACTTCAAGAAGTCAGGAAACCTGATGGATCAACAGAACATGTTGGCCATATCCTTGTGGGCTGGGTAAGGCAGAGTTTTTAATCAGTTTTGGGACATAGTTGGAGCTGCAACATAGTTTTTATCAGACAATTTCCTTTAAAAGATTTAGACTAGGATGTTGTTTCTAAAACTTTTGCTATTCAGGAGATGAGCAGTATTTAATATGCTTTAAATAAAAATCAAGAGTCAGACCAGAGTTTGATGTAGATCACTTAAGAACCTGCCCACGTTTGTATTCTGGTTTCCTAGGGAAATGAAGCTTGAACAGTCACTTTGTGTAAGGGCACCCTACAGCTATTTCTGAACGTTGTTGGTCTGTTCCAGTCAAGGTAACAGGTAGTTGTTAGTGTTGTCAAAGGTACTAATTTTCTAGAAGCTTGTAAAAATAAGGCAGGCAGGGATACGAGAGAGATGCTGTTACTGCCCCACAAAAGATGGTAAGTTCACTTTCACTAGCATCCAACAACATAAAACACTGAAAACAGTTTTTGTTACTTTTGTTGATTGCTCATTATATTAAATTATTTAAATATATATTAAAATTGCTCATTATATTAAAAAGGAGCTGTTTTTTAAAGTATTATAGATATGTGAAAAGTTTATTTCTAAGTATATGTATGTAATGAAATTTAGCAGAAAAAAGGGCTTGAAATTTTTTAAGAGATTGGGAAATAACACATTTAACAGCTCTCTGTGAAACTGTGATTTAAAGAATCAGTCACCATTATTTGAGTGAGCGGAGGTTATCTTTATCCAGCAGCGCTGGGTGCATGGGGGATTGCTCCACCAAAGTCATGCACACCGAGGGGATTTTTCAGTCCCCTCTTTATACAAGCAACTCATACCTATTCATTAGCTTTCCAGGAAATCGTTTACATATTCATTACAATTCCAGGAACTCATTTACATATCTCACTAAACTAGTGACCATGATTTAAGTCCTTGTCTTTGCCACGTTGTATAAACAACAGGAACTTAGGACCAGATGGCCTTTTTAAAGATGACAAATCCAAGGACCTAGCAATTAGTACATCCATCATGTTAGCAATAAGGGTCCTTGGACATTTCCCAACTTTTAGATAAACATAAGTACATCATCCTATAGATAAGTGGTACATCATTCATCATTCATTCCCCCCTTTTCTAGTAACTTTTGCAAATTCTTTTGCAACTACAAAAAAATCATTATGCCTTATGATCATTCTTTGACAGCACCAAACAAAACATTGAAGTAATACACATATTATTCCTAAAACTATTACAATAAATGTTACAAAAAAAGCATGCTTTAACCATTCCAAATTAGGTAACCATGAAGTCAGTTTGTCCCATATAGCTTTAAAACTCCATGATAAATCATCTTTAGTAATTTCATGAGGATCTGCACCTTGTTCCATATCTTATGGATGTCTGTTTAATCATTCCATCCATCAGATTGGGAACAAGTATTTTGCCCTGGGTTTCCAGGACATGCTCCTCCTGTCCTGTTTGAGCTTTCCAATGACAGTTATTATCACTTTTCATAACTACTGTGGTGGTTAAGTTTAATATTTGTAAATCAAACTTGGGACCCAACTCATTTGTTTAATTATCAAATAGGCAATATCCTCCACCATCGTTTGGCTTTTTCCAAAAGTCTGGATAGGTAGGCCATTTGTCATCGAGATAATTCCAGTTCTGAGAGGCCACCCCATACAGGGGTGTTAGCAAGCCTCCTTTAGGAAGAAGCACGTATCCAGCATTCCTTAGCTTTCGTAGCATTAACAATGATTTGCAACGTTTGAAGACGGGTATTGTTTACTCATGTTTCAGTTTCTAATACAGTTCTCTCTACAACAGTTACAATTAAGACCAGAATAACTTTACACAAACGTCCCTCATCCTTTTTGACAGTCCATTGTGTCTCCGGAGATTTCTTTATGATCTAAAGAACCATAGTTTCATGGGTCCTGCCGGGGTGGCGGCCCATAATTTCTCTCTCAGGAGCCGCCTTTATCAGAGAATAGTGAATCCAGGCTGGTGGTTCTCTTATCTTGACAGCGGTGAAGGTTGTCATGACAGCGGTGAAGGTTGTCAGCAGCACCTGACAGGGTTCTTCCCATTTTTCTTCCAAAGGTTTCCCCAAAAAAGTCTTTATATACACATAGTCACCAGATTTAAAGGAATGGACTGGTTGATCCAACTCTCTGGCCCTTGTTCCCAATACTTGTTTATTTATAACTTTTAATTGTCCCTGGAGGGTCTTCACATATTCACACAATTATCCCTCCCCTAACTGCCTTAAATCTTTTCCAGCAAATTGTAACTGGTACGGTCTCCCATATAATATTTCAAAAGGGCTCAAATTCTCCTTTGTTCTCGGTTTAGTTCGTATTCTTAATAATGCCAAGGGAAGATATTGTGGCCAAGTTAGATTTGTCTCTTGTCCTATTTTCACTGTCTGTTGTTTAATTAAATGGTTTATTTTTTCCACTTGCCCACTTGCTTGAGGCCTATAAGGAGTGTGTAATTGCCAATCTATTCCTAATACTGTATTCACTTGTATTATTTTGGCACAAAAGTGTGAGCCTCTATCAGAAGAGATTGTTGCCGGAACCCCAAAGCGGGGAATAATCTCATTTAACAATCCTTTCGTTACCTCTCTTGTTTTATTTCTTCCATAAGGGAAAGTTTCTGGCCAACCTGAAAACATACCAGTCATAACTAATAAATATCGGTACCTCTCCTTTTCTTGGGAGTTCGGAAAAATCAACTTGCCACTGTTGTCCTGGATAATTTCCTCTACTAATGTTCCCTAGTTTTATTCTATTTGCTACATTGGGATTATTACGTAAACACACTTCACATTGCTGAGTCACCTGTTTTACTACAGTATATAAGTTTCGCCCTATCAATTTCTGATTTAGACTTTCATATAACGTATCAGCTCCCCAATGAGTCTTAATTATGTTCTGTTAGGGCTGTGGTCCATATTAAATTGGATGGTACCACTATACAGCCATCTGCCAAATAAGCCCACTTATTTAATTTTATTTTACCATTCATGTCCTGAATTAGCTTTAGGTCTTCTTTATAATAGTTTGGCTCCTGATCTGTACTTACAGTTTGGATTTTATCGTCTGGTATTAATTCCTCCTTTCCCACCTCCTCTGCTACTCGTCTGGCCTCATGGTCGGCCAGGCGGTTTCCAATTTCCAAATCAGTCCCTCAGTGGGTCATCTTATGTTCTTCCTTCCTGGATGACCCTCTTATAACGGAGGGGGCCATTCCTCACATCAAGGTCTGGCATGGCACATGTTCCCACCGCTCAACACCTACTGGCTTGCAGCCAACAGCGGAGCTCAAGATTCTTCTTGGTGGCAAACACAGAGGCCAGCCCAATCTTGCCCTTGACTATGGTGGGAGGCACCTGACCAACCTTATTCCTTGTACTTCGTTGTCAATGCAGAGTTTCATCTGCGCATCCCATAACAAATCACTGTCATGGCAAAACACACAGATTTACATTAGTAGAGCTACTACAGAGTGCGTTTTATCTCAGTTTTTATGCCAATATCCCCCACAGCCCTGCTGACCAAGGGATATTGTTTTACCTGAACCGGGCAGGCCTCCCGCTTATCATTTTTACTGTAACAGGTAAAGCATTTTTCGCCTTACCTGGAAGTTATTTCCGGATATACCTGGTTAAAGATTTCTTTTACTTCAGGGAGGTCCTCTTTTCCACTTTTCTGTTGAATTAAAGATAAGCTCAAGACTTCAATTTACTTGATCATTTTTAACTTTTGGTTTCATTTCTCCTTCTTTAAACGTCTAGATGTTCTAATAAATCTCATCCCAACAAAGATTTTGGTGAATTTGGCATTCTTATGTACTTTAAAGGTTTCAGGATGTTTTCCTGGTGGCCAGCAGCTCCCACAACTGTAACAAATTCTTTTCACTGAAGTTTAACACCAAATAACTTGTTTCTGTATTCACTAAAAATTCCACCTCATTTTTCTTAGTCCCTAGTTCACCAGAACCCCTTGCTGGTTCTTTAGCTTAGGGCAGTCTCGCTTCCAGTGCCCACTTTCCCTACAATATGTACATTGATCCGATCCCATAGGAGAGGGATTCACTCTTTCACTTCTGCCTGACATTGCTCCTCTGTCTCTGCCTCATCTCCTCTACCAGTTTAGCACGACCCAGCTCTTCTTGTCTTACCTTCTGTACATGTTCCCTGTTCCTTCTATCAACTTTTCTACATCACAATTACCTAGTAACAATCAACTCGAACCTTTATCTAGTCCTATTACATCATCCTGATAAGTCTTTCACAACCAACTTTCAAACATCTAAATTTGCCCATCAAAGATTCACCTTTATTCTCTTCAGACCCACTGCCTGCCCTAAAGGGGCCCCCACCGGTCCTGTTGTGCTGCAAATGCTCCAGCAATTGGGGTGACATTGTCAGGTCCTTCTGCTCAATGGTCAGCAACAGCAACACCCTCCTCCTCACCATCGGAAGGATTGGAGCAGGAGATGCTCTTCCTGCTCTGCAGGTTACACAGGCCTGCCTCTGCAACAGCACTTCTGTTTTAACTCTTTCTTACCCTGAATGCAAATCTGCTACTTGTTGCTTTACATCTCTGTTCTTACCTATCAGCCTTCGCAGGCAAACAGCAAACACCCTGCCATGTGTCCAGCCGCACCTTCGAGCGGGTACGGGGGTTTGCACAAACTCACCCCAATACTTTAACACTTTCACAGGATCTTTGACTCTCCACACCCTGCTTTAGGTTTTACATACATTAGTGCAAGTTTTTATCTTATAATGTTGCTCCACAGAAGGAACCACAACCTGAGCTCTTTTTTTTTTTTCCACAAAAATTTCAACAAGAACATCTTTCTAGTTTAGGTCTCAGTTTTTCCCTATCCTTTTCTGGAGCTGACGTACGGAATTAGACTCTATAACTCGAAAGTTATAAAGTAGGTATGTTTATTGTGCGCAGATGCACGGGGGATCACTCCTCCACAAGCATGCATACCCGAAGTGACGAACCATCCCACATTTATACAATGAAACAAATGAATATTCAATTAACGCCTATACATATTCGTTACCTAAACCCACTTACTCTCCCTTCGTATGTTAATTAGCTTATCAGTCCTTTGCCTGGAATGTGGTGGTCTTGCAGGTTTGTAGGTTGTCATGTTCTTGTGACCATCCGATCTTCTCCAGCAAGGAGACTTAGCACTCCCTCCCTCTAGATAGCATTGGAATATCTCTCATCCTTTTCTCATTCTTTTTTAAAATAGCCCCTTTGTCAGAGGAAGAAGGGCAGGCCTTTCCTCAAGGCTGTGTGCCTATGTGACCAGACACCGCACCCATGACTAGTCACCATACCCACATTCCTGAGTAGACATACAATCACAATCGATGTCCATTGTCCCCATTTCACACTGTTTCTCCATATCAGAGCCATAATCAAAGATCAGGTGGTGTTAATCCCGTCCTGTCACACAAACATATCTGCACACATGACTTCATCCCACTTTTGTTCTCTACAAAGAAAGAGCATAAGCTGTAAAATTGCGTTGTAATATAAGACTTCCTTCGAGGGGCCATCTTTCACCATCACCTAATGCATACAAAGGCCACCAATTCTGACAATATTTTAAAAATGTCTTTTTGTTCAATTTTCCACTGGGAATTCCGCCAAATTCTTTCCAATGCTTCCAAATACATCCCAAGGGTGTTTCGGTATTTATTTCTTGGCTCGGTCTGCCCCCCCCCATCTTCCTAATGAGTCTGGTATTTGTCTACAATGTATTGGTTATTACTGGAGGCACCATACTTATCTCAGAACACACTGACGTGCGGAATTAGACTCTATAACTCGAAAGTTATAAAGTAGGTATGTTTATTGCGCGCAGATGCACGGGGGATCGCTCCTCCACAAGCGTGCATACCCGAAGTGACGAACCATCCCACATTTATACAATGAAACAAATGAATATTCAATTAGCGCCTATACATATTTGTTACCTAAACCCGCTTCGTATGTTAATTAGCTTATCAGTCCGTTTCCTGGAATGTGGTGGTCTTGCAGGTTTGTAGGTGATTCATGTTCTTGTGACCATCTAATCTTCTCCAGCAAGGAGACTTAGCACTCCCTCCCTCTAGATAGCATTTGAATGTCTCTCATCTTCTCTCATTCTCTTTTAAATAGCCCCTTTTGTTAGAGAAAGAAGGGCAGGCGTCGAAGGGCAGGCGTCTCCTCAAAAACTGTAGTTGTCTCCTCAGAGCTGTGTGCCTATGTGATCAGACACCGCACCCACGACTAGTCACCATACCCACATTTCTGAGTAGACATATACAATCACAGTCGGTGTTAAGCGTCCCCATTTCACACTATTTCTCCATATCAATCCCCCCTTTTTATTAAATTAAGTAAATTCTTTTACTTAAGCAGTCTTCCCAAATGATATAAAGCATCATACATAAGTGTTACCCTTTTAAACATTCTCCAAAACCACAAATAGAACATAATAGTTAGTATTAAGGAAATTCCTCAACTGATCAATAAGATCACAATGGGGTGTACCATAGTGTTAAGAATTCCTGTTGCAGAAGGTGACCAGCCAAAGAGAGTATTCCACCAACTTTCTTGATCCCCTCTATATCATAAGAAGAGTTTCGTGTCCCTTTTCTTTGGTTTCTTCCAGTATACGTTGTAAAATCTACATGTTTTAATAGTTCTTTTATACTGCTTATATTTAGTCCTATGGGGGTAGGAATTATCATCTGTGATAGGGTAAAGTTAGATGTAAAATTACAGATACAGTAATTTGAATATTGTGCAGTCTCCTTTACCTCCCCATCTACGGTTATTGTGTTACACTTAGTTCTCAAACACGCACATCCCTTCCCTGCATATATAATTACTGTTTTCAAGTTTGCATTTGGTCGGGCCTCGAAATGGCATATTTTCTGATCTGTATCTAAACAAGTATCCTGAGCCATTATAGTATTGCTTTCACAGAGGAAGCCCTGCTGTTCTCGCATAATACAAGATTCTAAATCTACTGGTTTGCCACTTGTCGCCTATCTTTCTGGCCCATGTTCTATGTTCAAAAGGATATTTTCCTAGGCATATTATAAAGATGGGCTTGGTTAAGGTAAAATTGTGCCAGCATTCCCGTGAATTAAAGCACATGGTTGTATTTAGAAGGGTAAATTCCTTATCTACCTTTCTGACATTAATCAGGGTGTCTCCTGAAATCTTGGTGTTATCTTTTTCATTATATGTTTGACACCCTACTTTTATCCTATCTCCTAATTTTCCCCATAATCGGTCGACTTTGTGTACATCCTCCCGATCCCATTGATTCCTTTGGTACACCTCATTTTCAGAAAAAAACACCATAGCTAGTTTCGTCTTTGAGTCCACCTTTCCCATTATTCCAGTGTGTTTTTTCTGGGCATGATTCCAAGGCCAGTTATCAGGCTCTTGGTTGTAGGCAAGAGAGAGGGTACAAAAAAACACAAATGGTTTAAACCCACTATTGATCATTTTAAGAATCTAAACGTTCCTCACATATACATATAAAATCTGTTTTGATCAAAATATCTTTGTTTGAGTTGGGGCTTACTGATAACAAGTTGGGCAAGACTGGCCACTGGCTCAGTCCCAGACTCTATTGTTCTATATTGTTTGTTGTGGTGCCCTTCCCATATGGAGGATCCACAACCGCTCAGGTTCACTTACTTGCCACCCACATTGTTCCCATTTGTCCGAGTAAATTTAAGTTTCAGTTCTTTTTTATTTGGGGTTACTTTCCACGAAGTTGCAGGGGCTTTCTTGATCCGGGTATGGTGAATCCAAGAATTCTGTCCCTCAACCTTGATTGCAGTGTAGGTGGTGAGTAGGACTTGAAAAGGTCCGGTCCACTGTGGTTCCAGGGTTTTATCTGCAAAACACTTAACGTATACATAGTCCCCTGGTCGTATATCGTGAACAGGTCCATCCAGACCCCTACTGCGTGTTCCCATCACATGCTTCTCAATTCTTATTAATTGTTTGTTTAGTGCCACCATATAGGAAGTCATTGTTTCTTCACCAATCTGTGAAGACGTCCCCTTTTGTACCCCATAGGGTCGTCCATATAAAATTTCAAATGGGCTAAGCCCCTCTTTTGCTCTTGGTCTAGTTCGAATTCGTGTAAGAGCTAATGGCAAATATTGGGGCCAAGTTAGATTTGTTTCTTGGCCTAGCTTGACAATCTGTTGTTTGATTAGATGGTTCATCTTTTCCACCTGGCCACTTGATTGTGGTCGGTATGGGGTATGTAATTGCCAATCTATTCCTAGATGGTGGCTGATCTGTTGCACTATTCTGGACACAAAATGTGGTCCTCTATCCGAGGACATTACCGCTGGGACTCCAAACCTAGGTATTATCTCTTGGAGCAGTATTTTGGTCACTTCCCGGGCTTTAGCAGTTCTGCACGGGAAGGCTTCTGGCCAACCTGAAAAGGTATCTGTTAGTACCAATAAATATCGATACCCCCCTTTTTTTGGAAGTTCCGAGAAATCAATCTGCCAATGTTG
The DNA here is from genome assembly GCF_963210335.1 of Falco punctatus. NCBI lineage: Eukaryota > Metazoa > Chordata > Aves > Falconiformes > Falconidae > Falco > Falco punctatus. Next base: position 10,260,837 of record NC_137583.1, on the reverse strand, counting down.
CCCTGGAACATTTCCTTTCCCAATTTTTCCCAACTTTGGCCCCTTGGTAATCTTAGGATTAGTCTGGAGACAAAGATCACATTGTTGGGTTACTTGTCTAATAGTAGTATACAAGTTTCGTGCTATTATGTTTTTAGTGAGATCTTCTGCCCCCCAGTGCCTTTTTCTATGTTCTTCCCAAACTACTGACCATACCATGTAGGAAGGAATCACTATTCTCCCATGTGAGATTACAGCCCACCCTTCCTCATTATATGATCCCTCTAGGTCAGAAATCAGTTTGCGATCTTCTTTAGTATAGTCTGGTTTACCTTCTAGAGATATTTGTCCATCGGGTATTAGCGCACCCTCTACCTTGATTGCTTTTCTGGCTGCCTGTTTTGCTTCCCTGTCCGCCAGTTCATTTCCTCTTTCTAATTCTGTGCTCACTTTCTGGTGTGCCTTGATGTGCATAATTGCCACCCTTTCAGGAAGCTGGACTGCATTTAGGAGTTTCAAAATTTCTTCTGCATGTTTGATGATTTTTCCTTGGGAGTTTAATAGTCCCCTTTCTTTCCATATTGCTCCATGAGCATGTACCACTCCAAAGGCATATTTAGAATCAGTCCAAATATTTATAGGTTTTCCCTGAGCTCTTTCCAGAGCTCGAGTAAGGGCTATGATTTCAGCCTTCTGTGCCGAAGTGTCAGCTGGTAGCGGTCCCGATTCTATCACTTCTTCAGAGGTTGTAACAGCATATCCGGAATGTCGCTTTCCATTCAGCATATAGCTGCTCCCATCCGTGAACCAATGTTCAGCTCCATTAATAGGAACATCCTTGAGATCTGTCCTACTAGAATAAGTGGCTTCGATTGTTTCTAGACAGTCATGATCGACTGATTCGCCAACATTCCCATTAAGAAACGAGGCCGGATTGACGACGTTTGTAGTCACGATCTCAACATCATCTTGTTCCACCATTATGGCCTGGTATTTTAGGAATCTCTGTGGGGAGAGCCAATGCCCCCCTTTTGTTTCAAGGACTGCAGACACTGTGTGGGATACTAAGACAGTCATTTTCTGGCCCAAGGTAAACTTCCGGGCCTCCTGGATGTTTAGGATGACAGCTGCTACTGCTCTCAGGCAACCAGGCCACCCTTTTGCAGTGGCATCCAGCTGTTTAGAGAAGTATGCCACTGCCCGTCTGTATGGTCCCAAATCTTGTGCCAGTATTCCTAATGCCATTCCCTGTTTCTCATGGGAAAATAGGAAAAATGGCTTACTCACATCAGGAAGTCCTAGTGCTGGTGCCGACATTAAGGCTTTCTTCAGTTCATGGAAAGCTCTGTCTGATTCAGCATCCCACTGAAGATCCTTCTGATTAGCTGCTATCAGGGAATATAATGGTTTAACAAGCAAGCCATAATTACATATCCAAAGCCTGCACCATCCTGTCATTCCCAGAAATGTCTGCAGTTCCTTTACAGTTCGTGGTCGGGGGGCTTGGCATATGGCTTCTTTTCGGGCCTTCCCTAGGACCCGTTGTCCGGCACTGATCTCGTACCCTAGGTATGTGACTTGTTGTAACACCACCTGTGCCTTCTTCTTAGAAACCCGATATCCTTGTAGTCCCAGAAAGTTCAGCAGGCTCACAGTCCAAATAATACAAGATTCTTCGGTTCTGGTTGCAATAAGAAGATCGTCTACATATTGTAACACTTTCCCTTCTCCTGACGGTGGTTCCCATAACTCCAAATCCTTTGCTAATTGGTTTCCAAAAATTGTGGGGCTATTTTTAAACCCCTGTGGCAACACCGTCCATGTGAGCTGGGTCTTTTGACCGCTTCTGGGATTTTCCCATTCAAAAGCAAAAATTCTTTGGCTGGCTTAGTGGAGAGGGAGGCAAAAGAAGGCATCTTTTAAGTCTAAAACTGTGAACCAAGCTAGGTCAGGTGTCAGGGTGGTTAGTAAGGTATAGGGGTTAGCTACTACAGGATACAGATCCTCTGTTATTTTGTTAATGGCCCTTAAATCTTGAACTATCCTATAAGACCCATCAGGTTTTTTAACTGGGAGGATAGGTGTGTTAAATTCTGACTCACATTCTTTTAGTAGTTTTAATTCTATGAATCGCTCTATGTTTGGACGAATTCCTTCCCTATCTTCCCTTTTCAGTGGGTATTGTTTAATTCTTATCGCACCCTGTCCTTCCTTTAATTTTACTATAACAGGTGATGCATTCTTGGCACGTCCCGGCATGTCAATTGCCCATACTCCGGGATATACCTGATCAATAATTCTGGTATCAATTTCCCTTTTTATAGGAGTACTGGCCAAAGATAGGCTCATAACCTGTATGTATTGGTGATCATTTACTTCCAGAGTAATTTCCCCTTTTTTAAATTTGATTGTTGCCTCCAATTGTTCTAATAAGTCCCTACCAAGAAGGGCCTTTGGGGAATTTGGCATTCTTGTTTGTTTTCTTAGTTTGTACTTTAAAGGTTTCAGGATGTTTTCCTGGTGGCCAGCAGCTCCCACAACTGTAACAAATAATTATTTTTTACTGAAGTTCAACAAATAAGTTGGTTTCATATTCAGTAGGGCAGTTATGGGTCCTGTTGTACTGCAAATGCTGCAGCAATTGGGGTGACATTGTCAGGTCCTTCTGCTCAATTGTCAGCAACAGCAACCCCTCCTCCCCACCATCAGGAGGATTCGGGGCAGGAGATGCTGTTCCTGCTCTGCAGGTTACACAGGCCTGCCTCTGCAGCAGCACTTCTGTTTTAACTCTTTCTTACCCTGAATGCAAATCTGCTACTTGTTGCTTTAAGTCTGTGTTATTACATATCAGCCTTCGCAGGCAAATAGCAAACACCCTGCCGTGCATCCAGCATGACTCAGTCGCACCTTCGAGGGGGTACGGGGGTTTGTACAAACTCACCCCAATACTTTAACACTTTCACAAGGTCTTTGATTCTCCACCCACCCCTGCCTCAGGTTTTACATACATTAGTACAAGTTTTTATCTTACAACGTGTTTCATTCTGGTTGCTCCACAGAAGGAACCGCAACCTGAGCTTTTTAACACAAAAATTTCAACAAGAACATCTTTCTAGTTTAGGTCTCAGGTTTTTTTTGTTTTTTTTTTTTTTTTTTTTTTTCCATCCTTTTCTAGAGCCATAATCAAAGATCAGGTGATGTTAATCCCGCACTCTTTCTAGTGTTAGTACCATAGGATCCCGAGGGGGTACTAATCCACAGTCCTTTTGCCACTCAGGTTTGTCCTGGAGGACGAAGAACATGTCTGTATACGATACTTCGTCCCATTTTCCCTCTCTCCTCAGAAACAACATTAATTGCAGGAGAGTGTTATAATCTAACGTTCCTCCCTCCTGAGACCATTTCGCATCACTCCCCAATTTATACAAAGGCCACCACTGATTACAATATTTAATCAATTTCCTTCTATTTTCGGTACCACCATGTCCTACGATATCACTCCAGTGTTTTAATATACAACCCAAGGGCGATTTTTCACAGGGCTTACTCCTTCCATTTCCCATTTTACAATTTTAATTACTTTGTTTTTCTCCGGCCACCTTAGCCACCCAAGGTCGGAAACGCGGATAGAGCTCCTTACTCGTATTGCACTCAAACGCGTGTCTCAAGCACTCTTGCACTCACACTCAGTCAAAATAATTAAGCTATACACGGAAAATCAAAATGTGCATCTCAATCACACCATTCACACTCTCCGGGCAGCCCGCAGTCACACAAGCAGTATGTTATACGGTACCATGCACTTATGTACAACTTTTAGGAACACTGACAGTTCACAAAGTATGCATTTCAATGAACAATTACCAAAAAACAAACAACAAACAAAAAACCCCCACATTTTTCCTGGTCTTAAGCAGAGTGTTAAGTTTTCCGCTATTTGCCACGAATTACCAGAATATTATTATTTTTCAACATACATTTCATAACTACAAGTTTTGAACATGTAACAAGACAACACACAGAACAAACAAGACACAGAGCGCCATTTCAGTTGTTATATTCTAGGAATTCCCCAATTCTTACGACAACCCAATGGAAGTTTTTAGCTTCCTTTTTTCCTACGCAAAAGTTTCCCTTTTACTTTTGCTAAGAGGTCCCTCTTGTTCCTGTGAGATTCCGCCTTATTCCGTCCCGCCCCCCGCTTTCCGTCACGAGGCCTCCGGGCTTTTAGGAATGGCAGTAACCTCGGGTTTGCTCGATCTGCCCTCAAGATCGCTAGCGGCCACCCCTTGGTCAGCAAACCCCCTCCCAAGGTACCTTTCCTCCTGGGGACTACGCTGCGCGCCGGACGTCTCCGTGCGTCTCACCAGCCGCCCCGTTACTAAACATACCGTTTTATCCGCGGATCCAGGGGTTCTCTTCTGCTCCCGGGTGAACAGCTGAGAAGAGGAGGCTCCTCCGAGGAAATCTCCCGGGGCGCGCCTAGGAGCGTCCGCTCCGCAGCTGGTCCCTCAGCCGAGCAGAAATCCTCCTGCCTGGCTCGCCAAAACTGACGTGCGGAATTAGACTCTATAACTCGAAAGTTATAAAGTAGGTATGTTTATTGCGCGCAGATGCACGGGGGATCGCTCCTCCACAAGCGTGCATACCCGAAGTGACGAACCATCCCACATTTATACAATGAAACAAATGAATATTCAATTAGCGCCTATACATATTTGTTACCTAAACCCGCTTCGTATGTTAATTAGCTTATCAGTCCGTTTCCTGGAATGTGGTGGTCTTGCAGGTTTGTAGGTGATTCATGTTCTTGTGACCATCTAATCTTCTCCAGCAAGGAGACTTAGCACTCCCTCCCTCTAGATAGCATTTGAATGTCTCTCATCTTCTCTCATTCTCTTTTAAATAGCCCCTTTTGTTAGAGAAAGAAGGGCAGGCATCGAAGGGCAGGCGTCTCCTCAAAAACTGTAGTTGTCTCCTCAGAGCTGTGTGCCTATGTGATCAGACACCGCACCCACGACTAGTCACCATACCCACATTTCTGAGTAGACATATACAATCACAGTCGGTGTTAAGCGTCCCCATTTCACACTATTTCTCCATATCAACACACCACAGTTCAAGACCTATTTAGCCTTATTTCTTGGTCTCATTATTTTTCTTCTTATTATTATTTTTGCAAGGAGATAATATGTCTTAGACACTTGCCACCCTTTGTTCGAGTATACCGACAGCACCTATGACACTAAGGGCAGAGGTTAATTCGTGCTTTTTCCAAATGATGTTAGTTCTAATGTTTTGTCCACAGTCTCCCGCTCTAATTTCTAATTATGCATCCAACACTTCATAAATTGATTTTTCAATCGCTCTGTCTGTCTCTGGCCGGCCCCTCACGGGGAACACAGACATGCAGATCAGGACTCCCCACTCGCTTCACAGTGACACCACATCTCTCACACACGTCACACTCTCCGGGCAGCCCTCAGTCACACAGGCAGTATGTTACACAGACCCTGCACTTACATACAGCTCTAGGAACGCTGACAGTTCGCATTATCACACAAAGTACACATTTCAGTGAACAATTGCCAAAAAACAGATTCTAATTTTTTTCGGGCCTTAAGCAGAGTGTTAAGTTTTCAGCTATTTGCCTAGAATTACCAGAATATTTTTTTTTTCAACATACATTTCATAACTCCAATTTTGAACATGTAACAAGACAACACATAGAACAAACAAGACACAGAGCGCTATTTCAGTTGTTGTATTCTAGGAATTCCTCAAATCTTAAGACAACCTAAAGGTAGTTTTTAGCTTCCCAAATCTTAAGACAATCAAATAGGGCTATTACCCTTTCCAGAAGGTGTCCCTTCTTCTCAACCCTGTGAGATGGTGTCCTGACTTTTGTCTTATGGGGTAAAACCAAATCTTAAGACAATCAAATATTCAAAACAAAGAATAAATATAAATACCTTTTATGTTGTGCAGAAGTCCTTGTCCACCTGTGTGAGAAGCCGAGGGGTAGGGGAGTCTTGCTGACAGAAGATGCAGTCGGGGGCCCTGAGGGTCCCCAGGCCCCTGGATTCCAGCACTGGTGGAGCGTTCTCCTGGCTGGCTCGCCAAATCAATGCCAAAACAGCACCGAGTAACTGCTCAGACACTAATTTTGTCTTTAAGCAGCAACCCCTGCCATATACTTAATAATTCTTTACACTATATGCACTTTAATATAGAGGTTCACATTCACCTCTCGGATGTTCAAGACAATAACCACATACCAACATTTATAATATACCTAATACAGAAATGTTCTCACGTTTCCAGCATAAAATGAGTATAAAAATTATTATTAGTAACCCTGTAATTATTAATCCTATATACACAGATTGACTTCAAATCATCAAACGTGTCAGTCTTCTGGCCAAAACAGAATCAGAGTTCCGATATTACCTCAATATCGGAATGAATACCAGAACAGAATCAGAGTTCCGATATTACCTTAATACTGGAACGAATACCAGAACAGAATCAGATGCATACCTGCAGTGCTAGCTACCCGGCATACGCCATCCTGCATAAGCATACAATGATCTTATGTCTTACGGACAGCTTTACAGATGGACCGGTCCCAGAACAGAAATATCTGAAACAGTACTGTTCAAAATATAATATTAATATAATATTTAAAATTAATATGATATTTGAATAAAGATAGTACCTTTGCTCCGCAAGACGGAGTCCTTGTCTACTCCTGCAGTGATCCAGATTAGACGAGGAGCCCCTCCGGGAAAATACCCGGGGGTACCCTAGGGAGTCCCCACTCTCAATGGGTCCTGCAGCCGAGCAGAGGAGGTCCCACCTGGGTTGCCAAATTGATTTAAAGAATCAGTCACCAATATTTGAGTGAGCGGAGGTTATCTTTATTCGGCAGTGCTGGGTGCATGACTTCGGTGGAGCGATCCCCCATGCACCCAGCACTGCCAAATAAAGATAACCTCCGCTCACTCAAATATTGGTGACTGATTCTTTAAAGCAATTGGCCTCCTGTAAACAAGAGAAACATGATCACACTGCTATATAATGCAAATAGTTAATGATATACTTGGGTCAAAAATTTTATCTGTTTTTATTTGCATAAAATATTTTTAAATATAATGTTTTCTGGTTGGTTTGAACACCAATGAACTTCTTTTGGTGCAAATATGTCCAAATCTAATTTCCTGTGTTGGAAGTTTTTACATATAATTGTTTGGTTCTAGCAGATTTTGTAAATGGATATATTGTTCTAATCAACATTACAAGCTATTTTTTTCAGATTTAAGGCACAGTTTTGTCATCTTAATTTGGCCAGGGTTCTTGAGGCAGTACAGAAGTTTGACTATAGAAGTTTGCTTATCTAAAAAAGGCCAGGTTTGGGAGTACTCATTCCTAGGCTTTTATTTCCATTCATAATTGAAATCAGTCTTCTGTGTTTAACTAATGTCTGCACAAAGTAGTGTTCAGTTTAAACTTACGAATATTTTTAATGCTTTGAATAATACTGGAGATCTCTAGGATCTAAGAGATGAGCTAGTGCTTCTAAATCATTTAAATGATGAACAAGGTGGTCAGAGGACCCTTGTAACCCTTATATATGCTGGAAACATTAACATCAATAAATTGTAGGTAAGTTCAGCTAACAGATTCTCAGCATGAGTTCCGACATCCTGAATCACTTGCAACTTTTGGTGTAGCAAACTGTGCTTTATTTCAGCTGCAGAATAGTCTATTTCTTTCCTCAGCTTCCATGCCTAAACTCCTACGATAGCTACTGCAGCAATCAAGTAGCAGCCAAAGCTTTACTGGATCACAAGAAACAAGATCACAGAGTGCAAGATTTCCTACAGCGTTGCTTAGAGTCTCCTTTTAGTCGCAAACTGGACCTTTGGAATTTCCTTGACATCCCAAGAAGCCGTTTGGTGAAATACCCACTACTACTCAGAGAAATTTTGAGACACACACCGAATGATCATCCAGATCAGCAGCATCTGGAAGAAGCTGTGAGTTACTGTTGGTTTGGGTTTTTTTTTAGATCATAGCACTTGTAATTTATTAATCAGTTAAGGGATACTACATAAAATATGGAAATACTAATACTTACACGAACAGCCGAAACTGCTACATGAAATATCTAGCCCTGCTCCCCCAATTAAATCTGATTTCAGTAGCAAAGTGATACCAAAAAAAAGGGGGGAAGGGATGGGAGATGTTTTCTACAGCGCTTGTCTGATCCTTGTCCGTTTTGTGTTTACTTTTCAGTGTCATTCTCCATTCTAATCTAAGTTGGGTAATGTGGAGATTTCAGGTTTTAGACATATAGATTAGTTTTATTCCCTGGCTTGAGCATAACCTCTGAATCTTAAATACCATCTGCCGGAATTTGTCCTTATTCTGTTTTTTATTTGGCGTTGTGCTTTCTGAGGTAAAACCAAAGCTTTAAAAACTTCTTTATTAATAGAAAGGGACCAATTCCAAAAGGTTTCTAAGATTTCTGTTCTTTCCTATATACATATATACATATATATATATATACACACACACACATATACATGAAATCCAATCATTTGTGGACACATGCAAATGTGTATCTGGGAGTAAATGAGGTTACTGCAGTGGATTTGTTTGAAACAGACTTTTAAATGAATAAATATCATCAGTATCCTACTACTTTTGAGTAGTATTTAAAAATAAGTAAATTTCATTAATAATTTGAGGACAAAATTTATGATTTGTCTAGATTTGAATATTTTGTACATTTCTTTGATGAAAAATAACACTCCTGCATATTTTGGAAAGTGCATGTTCCAAAACACATGTATCTGACGACTTTGTCCTGGGGATTCTTTCCCCAAATCCCATGCCCAGCTCAAACTCTCTGTTGTAAAATTGGACAACGGTGGTTTAAATTCCCCCTTGTGCATGTTCTCTTAAACCCAAACAAAAATCATAAATATCTCAAAGAATTCTTCTGTTTGCTGCTAAGGCTTGCTTTTCTACATATACAAATGCTTTCTTCCAGTACTTGCATTTGGTAATAAAATATATTTTATTATTGTTTATTTTATTATATTGTTTAATAAAATATAATCAGGATATTTTTCCTTGATTCTTCAATAGCCTTATATAGCTTTGTAATATTCTACTTCAGTAGAACACTATTTATCTTTGAAGTCATGTATTTAATAAATTGTATATTTGCCAAGTTAAATTAGGAAACAGAAATTACTCTGTGTGCTTGGCTCTTAACACTGGTTTAGGGTTATGAAGTACATTTGTCTTCCTGTCTGGCAATCTGCTATAAGCACACTGGGCCAAGCTGATCCCTGATAAATCTCCTGGGATCAGTAGATTCTTGAATTATCTGTTTGGGCATGCACATCTCCACCCATTTTCCTGCTCCACCTCCAGTTATTTAACAGAGGAATCTGATCAGTCTAAGCAACCTGTGAGACCACTGTTAAGAGCTGACCAAAATCAACAAAATTTCACATCCACATGCCCAATTCAGGACCTGTATTTTAAGTTTCAGATAAATTGATCTCAACGTCCTTAGAAACTGCATAGTGTAATGAAGTTCAAGATAGTGTATTTTCATAGAAAAGGGAAAGCTTCCTTTTTAAAGTGTTTTAAAATAAAAAGGCAAAATTATTGCTTTTAATTGTAAAATAAAATTATTTTACCTTATTTCCAGAGGGTAGTTTTTATAGTGAACAGAAATTGAGAATTTAGTGGTTTGTGCTAGTTGCATGTTTTGCAGGATAAGGATCTTGTTAGTTCTTCTGTTTCTTGTTCTCTTATACAATGCAGCAGATTTCAGTTCATTAAAAATTTAAATAAATATTTTAAAGGCAAGTTATTTGTCCTGTGTCATTTATTGGCACATTTCACCTCAGAAAAATATATCTCTGATTGTTTCTTGCATCTGTTTATTTTAATTCTGCCTATTTCAGTTTGATATAAAGAGATAAATATCAGATTTTTAAGCCATTGTTAGAAACAATGATAAAGCCAAACTACACTGTCTTTGTACACTGTAGCCTGCTTAATTCTGCTGCTAATAATAATACTCTTATAGACTGGTTGGCAAAATATTTATGAAAAATACACCATAAATAAAAAATGTTTTCTTGTAGCTACAGTTCAGTTATGAGATAGGTCTGAATATTGGAATGTCTAATTAAAGTTCATGTGTTCTCATTGTTTTTCTGCAGATAAATATAATTCAGGGCATAGTGGCTGAAATCAACACAAAGACTGGTGAATCTGAATGCCAGTATTACAAAGAGAGACTTATTTACCTTGAAGAAGGCCAAAGGGATTCACTGATTGATAATTCACGTGTTGTATGTTGTCATGGTGACCTGAAGAACAACAGGGGAGTGGTAAGGAATAAATATTTTGTCATAAATAGCTGTTAAAAACATCTTCATTTTGCATGACAGCTAAAAAAGCTGTGAGTATACATACAGAAACATCGCCCTCATGTATGGAAAGTTGGTAAATATTAACTATTACATATAACACTACTTTTTTTGTTAGCATTCAGATATCTGCATAGGAGATAATAAGCTTATATGTGTGTCTGCCTCTTCAGGGCATCTAACAATATTCTAGCTAAGCTGTACATCTGGTAAATTTCAATAAAATTTGCAGGAAAAACGCAAGTAAAAAAATGTATTTCTGGTCTCAGAGACATGATAATAAAGTCTATAGTGCCACACAGTGTACTAAAAAATTTTAAATCTGTTAAAGGCCATAGTTATTAAGAATGTTTAACTTGATTATTAGTTGAAGTCAAAGTTAATTTATTGACCAGAGAAATTTGGTATTTTATACTGTGAATTCCAGTCTCTAGGAGTCTGCACTATTGATGTGTAATAACCTGAGCTTTCTGTTTAAAAAAAAACAACAACAAACAAAACCCAAAACACATAGAATAGTAGGAGCTATTAATAGAAAAGAAACCAGCCATTCTTAGATTCCCGTGCCCACCCCTCCACCCCACACCCCATTTAATAGGAACAACATGGAAGTTTGAAAAAAGATCTTTTTCTCATTAACTAGGCTTATGAAAGTTTTATTAAAAAAACACAACAAAGAAAGCAAGCAGGATTGTAAATGCATTTTTAAGCATTAGGAGTGCTTCTGTGTAGCATGCTTATGCATGCAATAGAAGGCTCTTGTTTTACCGTAGGGCTGAGATGGAAAGATGAAATGGATGCTGTTTTCTGGTTCACCTGATAAAGATTAGGCAGGCAGTTAATGTATAGCAAACTAGCAGGAAGAAACTGGCAGTTTTCATCTTTCTGGTGAACTGTATTTATTCCATCCACACTACCACTGCCTTTCTTTGGTAGTATAAGTATATAATTAATAATTTCCAATTTATGAACAGTATTTGAAATTCCTCAGTGTTTTTGGGAGGTTTCCACACTGATGTATTCCTTGAATACAACTGACAGTGGGATATTTTAATTTTTGTGTGTTCTTTGATTTGGGGTGAAAACCACATCATTTATACCTTAATTTTTTCAGTCTCCTTTTCACACCTGCTATTGCAGAGTATTAGCTTTGCAGCAAGTAAGAGATCTCACCATTGAAAGGAGTTTCATATGACTTCCACTAAAATCAGCCATCACAAAACTTTACAGCATGAAGAATCTGCAACATTTTGTGGATGATAGTTTGAAAACTGAGTTTCGAAATAAACAAGGTATTTTTGCTGCACATTTAGAATATTTAAAAAACAAACAAAAATGCAACCCTGCTTAACAAGCAAGTGTCCCGTACCTGTATATACCTCAAATATTTCATCTCACACATTTCTGCTGTCTTTCATATTTTATTCATATGAGAAGATAGCCATTTGTCAAACATATAAACGGAAACACATAATGGATATTCTTTACCAGACTCTGAATAGAGTTGCTGTTAATTCAAAAGGTGGCAGCACTGCAGAATAAGGAACAAACAAAAGGTTTGGGTACGTGGCCTGCAAAGACTTAGAGAGGCACAAGTGGAAGAAAATTGGACTACTCATGGATATAAACTGAGGCATCTGTTGTGGAAAAATAGAATAAAGATGGACTTGTTCAGTATCAGAAGACTGCCAAGGCATATTGAGAAATGTTTCTGCTATAATTACCTCTTTCATTATAGTTTTCCGAAAACATGAGCTAATGGAAGATGGGACAGTAGGCTAAATGGATCTGAAGCTCTATCTTGTGTTAAAATTGCAAATAATGTGTCTATTTAGATTTAGTCAGGGCAACTTTAGAAGCAAAGAACAGTTACTCATGATTTGGAAGAGTTTTGGCAATGAAAAAAATAGTTGATTTCAATGCATGATATCAAGTGAAATTAATTTAAAATTTCACTTTGTTTATTATTGAAAGCCACTGGGGGTAGCAAAATGTGAGGAGGAACATAATTTCAAGATGATAATGGGTGACTTGTGGCACCTAGGAGCAAAAGTAATTTTCTGAGCTTCAAAGTGCTGTGGTGAAGCTGATTGTGAGCAGCACATGAGTTGTAAAAAGATTCCTCATAATTGTTAGTTGAAAATATTTGGATAAATAAGATTGCCTGTTTCTTAGTAACACAGGTGGTAGAGAAAAGTTACAGTGAGTGTCAGAAAGAAGAATGCATGTAGGTATGCTGCAGTGGAGAGAGCTTTGAAATGTCATGCACATTTCAAGGCCTTAACACTAAAAGATCCGTTAAGATCATGACATTAGAAACTTCTAAAATTAGCTTTTCTGTCCTCTTCTCAGTTTCTAATTTGTTGTGTTTACGTACTTGTATGCTGCTGTGCCATAAGACTTTTAAATAGTGGTAAGAGAGGAATCCTTATTTTAACTGTTGAAAAGACAAGGTTATAACACACTAGAATTTAAATAAATCTGGTTTAATGATGGTCTAAAAAAGGAATAATGCTTCATTATTTATTAATTTTGAACAGAAACTGCATGTCTTCCTCTTTGAAGAAGTGTTGGTGATTACCCGAGCTATCACCCATAATGAACAGCTCTGCTACCAGCTGTATCGGCAGCCGATTCCGGTGAGGGAGCTTGTGCTAGAAGACTTGCAAGATGGAGAGGTGCGACTGGGTGGATCCATACGTGGTGCATTCAGCAACAATGAGAGAAGTATGACTACACCTTCTTTTACTTGCTTATATAGGGTCATTACAACCTTAAGACACCTGCCAATGAGACATCAGAATGTTTTCTTTAAAATTCACATTATCTATATCCAGCATCTCGATTTTTATTTCAGACCGGTTTATTATGTTGTAACTTGCTTCTTTTAGATTGTTTCTCAAAAGTTCACTGTATTGGTAATGGGATTTCTCCACACACCCACTTCCGTACTGAACTGAGAAGGCAAGAATATGTAGAATATAGCGGCAAGCCCACAAAATTATAAACAGGTGTATTTTGAAATCTTAAGCTTTAGCTGTTACAACTTTCCTTGTATTATGGAGACGTTGATGGCTATTCCGTAACAAAGTCTTTCAGCTGACAGGTAATTAATGTACTCCTGAGGCTGCAGCTACTCAGGGTAATGCCAAGAGTTAAGAGTCAGTGTCCTTCCAATCAAGCCTATTGTGAAGATGCTTGTTTCTATCAGAACAGTCCTTTTAACCTTGTGAAAACTTTGAGGGGTTTTTATATGTATTCTTGTTATTAGTGAAAGGGAATGGAAGAGATGAGGCAATTTCTGGCTGACACAAGACACTATTTAGTGAAGGTTCTGGAAATCTGCTTTGCAGAGAAGCAGGAGGAGAGACATTGAAGTGTGGGAGAAGCCTTAATCCTGCTGATTCACTTAAAGCTTTATGGGTATCTCATGCATGGTGGAACCAAAACTGTTAAATCCAGCAATATGAAACTATTAGATGTGCTTGTGGCATTATGTTCTTGCCCCACAAAACAAGGCGATACCCAGACTCTCCTCTCTGATCTGACATGGTATTGGCAGGAAAACACTTTAAGTCAAAGATTTTGCAAATTCTGTTCTGTGACATATATATATATAAAAATACATATATTATACTCTTTGATTATAAAATCCATTCAGACAAAGCATTCAGTGTTTTGATAAATACTGTCTCTTTCAGTCAAAAACTTCTTTAGAGTCAGCTTCAAAAATGGATCTCAAAGCCAGACGCACTCGCTCCAAGCCAATGACTCCTTCAACAAACAACAGTGGCTTAACTGTATCCGCCAGGCCAAAGAAAAAGTTACATGTGCAGGCAAAGCTGGTGTGCTGAACTCAGAAGCACATTTTCTTTTGTCACCAAATGGAAGTAGAGTACCCCAGGGAGAAACCACACTCGAGCGAATGGACCAATCAGACTGTGAGTCAGACTGTAGTATGGACACCAGCGAGATCAGCATCGACTGTGAACGTATGGAACAGACGAACTCTTGTGAAAATGAAAAGCAAGTAGAAACCAACGTTTGACAGAAACTTACAGTTCATGGAAGAAAATCGGTCTCTTACCTGTACAGTATTTGCATTCCATATATGGAACCATTTGGAGAAGCACTTTTAAAATATGTTTTTTTGTGACAATGTCAATGCAGTTCTTGTATTTGTACCTATGAGTGTAGTACTGTAACTGCCGATCTGTATAAGCTGGAATCTCCTGCAACTCATGTCCTGTGATTATATCCTGTAAACATCTAAGGTGGATGAAAGAGGTACTTTACCAGTTATTCTCAATGTCCTGCTGGAAACAGAATCTCTAAACTACTGTTTATATATGCATTACATAAAGAATCTTTTCATAACTTTTAAAGTACTTATTTGTCCTTTAATGGGGCAGCTGAAGATGTGGACTTAATATGGAGTTTCAGGATGGGTATCAAGATAGTACGTTTTCATAAAGGCATGGAAATAATTTATTTTTTTTAAGAAAAGAAAAACATCTTGCAATAACCCATCTCTTCTCTTGTGGTATTACATCAACAAGAACTATCAGCAGCGGGCCATGTAACCAGTGACTCTTTAGGGATTAGTTTTTCAAAATTAAGCACTGTCCAAAGAACCAGCAACCTCACTTACTAAAATCTGGTCAATTAAAGTGGTCAGCATAGTGCTATGGTTTTTTTATCAAAGCAAGTAATGCTAAAAATAATCAGCTAAAAAACCCCAATAAACCAAACTCAACCAAACCTCTACAGCTGGCATCGACTAAAATGAAATGCTGAGAATACTGGGTATTTGTAAATAAGCTGGTAGTTTGCTTTCAGTGCCATATATATATATACACACATATTTTATCCCAAACAGGATAAGAATGGAAAAAAGCTTTTGCTTGTGAATAGGCCCTCTTCAGCATTTTGCACTCCACTGACCTCCACTGTTGGTTTTAAACACCACTAATGTTAAAACATTTAATTTTCTGTAAATGTCTGTTTACAATTACATGTAGTTGGTTTTTAAACCAAGTGATAATTTTATATAAACGGTGCTCTACAAATACCCTATGGGATTATGTAGAGAAAGTTTAAACAAAAAGGGAAATGCTTTTCCTTTAGGATGTATTACACCCTTAATATTTTTCTCAAGTTTTGTTTTAAAAGTTTTTGTTGCATTTAATCTCATGCTGTAATTGGAAATGTTACTGTGTTTTCTGGTGGCTGATTTAATCTTCTCAGATGAGAACTTCAAACAGATGAGCCACTTCAATGCAGTCTAAAGCACTCAGTTGAACATCCTGTTACTTTTCAGGAATCCCTGGGTAATATTTTATTTCTTAGTATAAGAAATAATGCCAGTGTTGTATGGCAAGCTATGAAAATTATATATTGATAAATTTAAGTGATCCTTGGTATAATAGAAGATAACCTGTGCAAAGTACTCGTAACAACAGAAGTAAAAAACCCTGCTAAGTTATTGCCAAAAACATTTTTCTTGTGTTCTACAGGTTTACAGAAAATTTACTGTGTCAACTATCTTATATATATGCTGGTGTGCATTACAGAAATCCATGTGACAAGGTGATAAACAATATAAAACAAGGTATTTTTATTTTTTAAAAAATGTCATTTTTACCCTATAGAAAATATTTCTGTATTTATAGTTTTTAAAAAAAGTCAATTTTCCTTTCTGTTTCAGGCTTTGTAATTTATTTCAACTGCTTCATTTTTAGAGCTGAATGAGTATGCCAGTGAAGATGAAAGAAAGGAAAAATTTGCAAAAGAAAAGGCATTAGGAAAGCATAAGAGATGATGAACCATTTTCATAAAAACTGTTCAGCAGAATGTTTAAAAGGAGTGAAAAGCATGTGAAGTGTTCAGCTAGAAAAGAAGGAATGAATGTGTGTATTGACTTCTTTTTTCTTCTTAATAATAGCCTTAAACTTTTCTGGAAGCATTTCAAATAAATTACATTAAACCATTTTGATTTTTATTTGGTTTGGTTGTTTGTGCAAGATGGCTACCAAAAGATTTCAAGGGTATGCACAGTGAGGCTTAAGGTACGTGGCCAAGGCTTATGTTTTGGTTCTTGTGGAAGTGTTACGTATTTGGACCTAATTTGCTAGATACAAAATAGTAACAAAGAAACTCAATTTAAGCGCATTACCTAAAGTTTTATTATATATTTATTATATAATAAATTTAGTAAGTAGGTGAAACAAAAAATTAACATCCTGCCATCAGTCTCTCTCTCCTGATTCCTTGTGGGTCACATCTCTACTAAATATGTATTATCCTGAAACACTGAGATGATGAATTTTTGGGTATGTAAAAAGCCACCAACCAGCCAGTGAATCTCAGAAGACTATTTTATGTTTGTTTACTAACACGTAGCAACTCACTTAGCATGGTGTTCAACATGCTGCAGTGGAAGTGTTTCAGTTTTGCCTTGTAGTGACACGCTTGATTTGTAATTTGGCTTGATAAAGCTTAATAATTTTTTTGTGGTTTTCTTTTTTTTTGTAATCATCTGAAGGAATAAGCCTTCCACTTTAAGAATACTAATATAATTCTGGATTTGCTTACCTTGTTTTTGTAGTAGCACTTCTAAATTGCCAGTGCTTTTGAAATAATTTTGATTGGGGCAGGGTGGAGGGGTGGGGTGGGCATGGACAACAAAATGTACCAAAAAGGATGAGTAAAATGTAAAACGATGAATGTGTAGTAAAGAGGGATAGTAATATAAGTAAATATGTCACAGTGATCATCATGGTTAGCAGTCCTGGTGTCAGCAGAACAGAACCTGAGGAGTTGCAGCAGTGAACTGGCATGCGTACTGCAACCGTGCGGTACGTATAGGCCTCTGCATGAGAATTGTACAGAAAATTGCTTCTGACTTCTCTGCTTACCCACCATTGCATGTATAGTGCATCCATTAACGAGACAGGTCAAAGCTGTGTAATTTTTATATTGGATCTCAGGTCACTCATGTCTGGGAAGAACAGTGCCATGGTGAGAAGGTGAATGAGAACAGGTGGAGCATGTAAAAGGCAAGAGGCAGTGAAGAGCCTGAGGTGTCTGGGGTTTTGAAGGTCACTGTGAGGGGATGGCAAAATAAGGAGAGGACTGTGGATGCTGGATGAGTTCCAGCTTCTCTAAATCTGGAATATGAGCACCGAGATCCCACAGTCTGGCAGAAGAGCAAGTGAGTGGCATCCTGCTCTCTAGAGCAGGGCGTCAGAAGTCTGACGTGGCAGTTCTGTCTTGGCAACATGTTTGCTCTTCTATTCCTAGTGAGGACAGGCAGTGTAGTCTTGGCTTGTGGAAAGATCTGATGAACCAGAAGTAATGAAGGTAAAAGCACAGATTGTCTTGACTGAGAAAGAAAGGTAAGCAAAGAGGATGTCCTTGGAAGTCTTTGAACTATGTCAGTCCTCTGAGTCTACAAAAGAGAATTAATGGTCTGTGATCTTTGGTTCTGTAGATTGCAGCACTGAACAAAGTAAGGATGAAGACCTATCTCCTGAAACACACACCACGAGCACTTAGTTTAACTTCTGCGGAGCTCAGTGCCAGGGAATCAATTGCCGGAATCTGGGTAAAGGAAAGGCCTGAAGTTCCACTCCAAGGTAGAGCAAGTACGTCTCAGTGGTGACTCCTATTCAGCATGACCCACTGAACGAGGGATACTCCTTAGGAATGCCTCTGCAATAGTGGAAACCAGGTTTCTTGAGGTTTCACATAAATTTCTAGATCTTGAAAGATACATCAGAACTTTTATATACCAGTTTAATGGATTGCTGTTTTGGAAAAGTTGATGTTTTATGGTGATGCTGTCTGGCACCTGACAGCCCTGATTCCCAGGATCTAACAGAGCCAGAAACTGAGTTCTACATGTATAGAAGATTTGTTTTCTTTGATTAGGGGGGTCCAGATCCAGAATGGGCAGTTAGCCATATTTAATGCTTACTCATGAAAACTTGATTTTAAAACACTGTAATCTGTTCTACAGGTTGATGCTGCCATCTACTGGAAATAGTTGTCTATTTTTAGAGTGATTTCACATGAAATTAAAAATATTTTAAGATACTAAACGCATTAATAATTATAAAATTAAAGTATTAAAAAAAATACAAGTAGATATTTTCAGACTTCCACCTGAGGATCACAAATTTGTTAGAAAAAAAGCACTAGGTGCTACTAATCCCTGGCTTTACAGAGACAAGTTGAGACTACTTCCCCAGTTTGTCTCACCTTTTACTGTCACAGGCATTACCATCGCTGGTAAATGACACTAAAGCTCTTCCAAGTGTGTAAATTAGGTTTTGTCTCTGAATTTTCTGAAGGTACCTCTCTTTGCATGGTCTATGAAGAAGGCTTAATGATACGGTTCTCCTATCTTTGATCTCCTGGCACCTAAAATGTAGTCAGCGCAAAACTTGCATTTAAACATTTGAAGAACTGAGATGTGTTTTGCACCACGAGAGTAATTTCTGGAAAGTAAAATAGTAATTTCTAGTTATTTAAATTAAACTGGAACAATATGCTTAGACTAAATAATATTTTGCATTTCTAGATTTCTTTTCATAAAAGACTACTGAGGTAATGTCTGAAGCAAGCACTCAAGTTTGCTTCTGAAGGATGGAGCCTTATGCGACTCTCCCTTATAAATGTCTTGTATTTTGTGGCTATTAATCTGATCTAAATGTGTATTACATAATATCTGATTTCAGAATCAAAGGGATCTGCAGCTGCTTTGTACTTGGGTGGGAAACCACTTGGTGCAAGCCACGGAGTCGTGGCTGAATGCTTGGCAAATACCAGAAACCACATAAACCAGAAACTAGGAAGACAATAAGGTGACAGATTTTTATAACCTTTTTTTACTTCAGAGTATTCAACTGGTCTCTTCCTGTGGTGATTTTTCATGGAACCTTTGTTTTGTGGACTGGGATTCTTGCCACTTATTTTCACTTATTGGGATTTAAGATTCATAGTGGTACAGTGATCCAGACTTGTTACATCACTTCTCAAGTAGTACTCAGTAATTTTTGCAATGATCTCTCCCAGGCTTATGTTAATTAATAGAGAAAATAATTTTGTACAACTGCAAAGAAGTATATTTTTAAAGCAAGTAGTAAATGAGGAAAAGTTCTTTGTATGTTGTTTGGTAAATAAGCAAGGCTTCATATGTTGTTTGGATTTTTAATGATACATGTTTATGCTTATATTTCTCATTATTGAATGCATCTAAATACTTTGTAAACATATGCTTTAGCATATATTACAGTATTTGCTGTGAGAGAAAATGGTAGGGAGCATACTTCTCAGAGTGACAGGGCAATTTCAGTAGAAAGTGGTTTCCCACCCTGTGGCCTTTTTCTGTAGCTGTTTCTTCAGTGCATGTTGTATTTATTGGAACAGCTCTATAGTTGATCCATACATGGCTCTATTCCAGAATTACTGGAATACAGTGAAGATAAGGGATTTAGCCTCAGTATTTCTTCTGAAGTGTTTGAAATCTTACTGTCATATTCACTGTCTGTGGACAGGTCTTCATCTACTGTGAAAAGTATGTCAGCAGAGCTATGGTAATTCAAACAAGCAAGGAAATAGATGGTGGGAGTGTGTGTATATATGCTAAAGTTATGTTTTCCGGGGGGGGGGGGGGGGGAGGGGGATCATATACTTACTGCATCTGTACATATTACTTTAATGGCTACTGGAAGACCTAATTTTCTTTTGAAAGTTCTTCCGCTCTGCCCAAAGCATAGATAACATTTTTCAGTAATTCTATTGGAAGAGAACAGACGATATGGTTGGAAGGACCTACATTAAATAAATGTAAATGTTAACCCATTCCTGGAAAAATGTCTTACCTAACTTTAAAACACCAGTTAAAGAAATCCCACAGTGTCCCCAAATAATTTCTTCCTGTACTTAACTTTTATTGCTAGATAGTTTTTCCTAACATTTAAACTAAGCCTCCTTTGAGAAAACTTGAACATCATCCCAGTCACCAAGAACATAAGAGAATATTTCCTCCGCTGCAACAGTATTTTCCATATTTGATAATTGCTATTATTTATTTTCTCCCTTCTAGACATAACACCACCATTCTTCCAGTCTTTCATACAATGGCTTAGATTCATGCAGCAAGAAGAACCATTAGATGTGTTCCCAGAAGTTAGAGCAAAGATGAGTATGTGTAAAATGAGAGTGAGGACACCGACTTCACTCTCTAGTATTACTGCTCACTTGTGAATGCAGGCAAGCCAGATGTAATCAAATCCTAACACCGATCAACTGAACTAGTTGTATATTGAAGACATAAACAGCCTGGAAGTGGTTTTAACAGCTTTGCCAATTCAAACAATAAAACAGGTTTATGTGTTTGGAGATGTATAATGGATCAACAAAGACTTAAATAACACTAGATTGGTATTTCCATTTATTTTCTTGTATATGGAAGTTCTATTTGAACAAAGTAGAGCACAGCAAAATTATTCTGATAATATATCAACTCATCTGTAATATCCTCTTTACCATCACTGAATCCTCACAGAGGCATGGCATAAAATTCTCAGGGAGACAATCTTAATTTATCCACAGGTTGAACACTGCATTTGTGGGTTTTATTACCTCTGGATAATTGAACACCATGTTTCTGCATTTAGATAATGTTTGGTGTTACGTTTCTGTAATTTATGTAAATTATAGATACTAATTAACCTATTTAAACTTGGCTGGCTCCCCAAAGACTTCCAAGAAGAAACTAATAATTATTAGCTTATCTTCTTTTAACACCCTGGAGGCTACCATTAGCACCAGACCATTTGTGAGTTGGTAGATTACTTATAATCTCTGATTTACAGGTAATCTAAAAAGAGATCAATATAAATAAAAGGATGAGGTTAAAATATTTGTTCCTTGCATAGGAAAAACCTTGCATTTAAACTCGGAGCTGCTTTCGAGATAACAATATAGCTAGCCACAGTTACCAGGATTTAAGATAATTGGTATAGCTAACTAACAAATATATGCAGTTGTTCAACAGCTACAGAACTAGTATACCTTTAAGAAAGAAAACAAATTGCAGGCTTTTAATGTTTTGCTAGTTACTTGTAAAATTAAACATCCGGTATTTGTACTTCCTAGGCACAGCAAAGAATGGGTTATTTTCAGCAGGCACTTCTCAATTCAGTGCATTCCTCAGAGCTGCCAAAGAAAGGTCATTGCTGTGGCTTTCACATATTCACACCCTTCTTTTACCAGAAGTTCTAAGCCTCGCAGCAGGGGTGGCAGAGTTGAATAAATGTTAACCTGATTCAATACTGACCTCCAGTAGGACAGACAACATGAGGTAGCAATGCCTTGAAGTGCCGCAGAGGGATCCAACAAAGCTTATCCGTGAATACCAAACAACTGTGTAGTGTGATGAAATTTCATTATTTATTGTTTTGAAATACCAGTTATTGTTGTATTTGTATTTGAAGCCTTGGTTTTCCTTAATAACTGATTTACATCCATGATCACAAGGATTAAATTTATTCTCATTAGTCTTTTAATAATATAGAATATAGACCAGATTGAATGATGATCTTGTGACAGAGAAGTCATTTCAAGCTAGCACCTTTTCATGTTCTTGCTATATCACACTTGGGTCCATAAATACAGCATTATGTTTTCTTTGCAGGTAAACAAAACTTGTAACAGCTTACCATTATTATTCAGCTCTGGCACTAAAAGAAAAAACATGTTGCCCATAACCATCCCAGCATACTACCTCATTAGTTTCCTTAGCAAATCTGCTGGAAAAACAGTTTCTGACTTAGCTTCAATAGCACCAAAAACATTTCTAGCATTCCGTTGCACTGCATTTGAAAACGGGTACTCTTTGGTATATGAATAATGGAACGTGTTGCCTTTGGTTGATCTATAATTCTTTGTCCTACTGATGAGACATTATAGTTGTTTTTTTTTTATTTTTGAAAAAGGTCAAATAGTTCCTTACTTGCACATGCTGCTTTTTCTTATTGAAGCTTGCTTGCAATTTGTAGTTTTACAAGCTGTGGAACCCAAATAGCTGTTGTCACTTAAGTACCCTTCCAACAGAATCTTTTGTCATGATCCTAAATGCATTTAATTGAACATATAAAAGAGGATTAAATTCAGCGAAATTATGCAATTAAACACACAGAAGTCTTTGCAATAACACGTTTCCTTTGCAGTTTAAGATTGTCTCAAAAAAGTGTAACAAATCGTATTGTTTATATTTTTAACTGATTGGGTAAGAACTGTCTCTCTTACACTGCCTTTGTACAAAGCCGTCGTTACTGTTTTAATTGGAATGACACCTTCCACTGAAGACGTTAGTGCAAAGACAGTTTGTCACTGTTTGTATCCGTCCCCCCCCCCGGCAGACGGGAGGTGATGAGGGCGGGGGGAGGGCACGGTGCCCTGGCGCTGCTCTAGTTGATCATCACGCTGTAGCGAGTGTGAAGTGTTGTCTGTCCTTCATGGTTAATAATGTGGTTTTATTCTTCAAAGGTGAAATGCCATTTTGTCCAGTGTCTTGTAGAAACTTTAAAGACGGGAAGAAGTGGCCGCTGGCGCTGCCGGCGCCCGGCTGGTTCCGTGCCGGGGACGCGGCGGGGGCGGCCCCGAGGCCGGGCTGCGGTGCCGGCGGGTCCCGGGCAGAGGCGCCTGGCGGCCAAACCTCACGGCCAGGAGCCCGCTGCGCCAGCGCGCCCACTGCTGCGCCGCGGGATGCGCCGCCTGCTAGCTGTAGATTGACGCGTATGGCTTTATCTCTACGTGAAATGCTCTCTCCCCTCTTCCCAGCGGCGTACCGGCCCCGCTCCTGTCCCGCTCCCCTCCAGAAACGGCGACGGACAGCGCGGCCTGCCCCGCCCGGCGCCCCCGCCTGGACCTCGCCTCGGGCCTCCCTCCACAGCCGGAGGAGCCGCCCGTAGGAGGGAAGCGGGAAACGAGAGAGCTGCTGCCTCCGCCCCGCGCTGGCAGACTGCGGCCGCAGGGACCCTTCTCAGGCGCTGCCGACGGCCCGCGGCCTCGCCCGACCGGCGGGGGCTGCCGCCATTTTAAAGGCCCCCCACTGCCTCGCAGGCCCCCGGCGGCAGCGGCGCCCCCGGAGCGGGCAGGCGGGCGCTCGCCCCTCTATTTATAACTTGCGCCGGGGATGGATTGGCGGAGCGGGGCTGGATCCGGCCCCGCCCCTTTTCTGTGAGCGCTGCCGCCATGTTAGAGAGCGGGGAGGGGGCGGTGGGGCTGCCATAAAGCGAGCGGACGGAGGGGGAGCAATAGCGGCAGCAGGCGGTGCATGGTGCTGGGGAAGGGGTAGTTTGGTGGGGGAGGAAGAGAAGGCGCGGGCAGTCGTGCTCGCTTCTCGGCGGTAGGAGTGAATGGCGGATGCTGTGAACCCCAGTGGTGACGAGATGGAGCCGGAGCAGCATCAGCGGACGGGGAAGATCAGCGCGGGCCTCCTCGGGGTGGAGAGTAATAGAGCAGGAGCCGCTGAGGACACCACACAAAATGGCGGACGGTCTGAGAGCAGTAGCACTGAGGAGGCGCTGCTGGTGGCTGCTGTTGCTGCAGAGGACAAGGTCCCCCCAAACCTCAGCATCACTAGCAGCAGCCAGCGCAGGAGCAGCATCTCAACGGCAAATGAACAACAACAACAACAGCAGCAGCAGCCGCCCAGCGGTGTGTTGGGGGGGCCTCCCCCTCTCCCTAAGCCCCCAGAAGACCTGCCTGTTAGGAGGAACTTTCAGATCCCCAGGAAGAGCAGAGAAAAGAAAGGTTGTTCCTTCCCTTTCCCTCCCTTCTCTCCCTCACTCCCTTCTTCATCTTATTCATTGGGCAGGCTCTTTACGCACCTCACACAACTGCATGCAAAATCCTGCGGGTGTGGAGGAGGCTGTGGCATGGCTTGACTAGCGAGGCTGCTGGGGATAAGATTTTTAGTGTCAGAGAGGCTTTTACATTCTCTCCTCTCCCTACCCCTCCCTCTTTTCTTTTTCGTTTTTATGTTGTCACAAGGAGGAGAAAAAAACCAAAAAAACTCGGCTTGAATTTCAGTTCATTGCTTTAAAAGGACAGAAAAGCTGGCTGCAATCAGGGTGGGCTTGAGTGTTGGTCCTGGCTCTGCTTCTGGAGATGCAATCATATGCAGAGAAGATGGTTCTCTGGGACACGGACGCGCAGAGAAGATGGTTCGCTGTTCTCTTCCCCCTGACCTCCTCCCTGCAGGAGAGGGGTGTAATCCTGTTTGGGGTAGACTAGCAGACCCTGAGCAGAGTTGACCTTCGTTGATGATATGCAGAAGGAAGACTGTTCTTATCTCCTGAAAGTTTCTTACTTTGCAGGGAGGAAGTGAGTGTCCCACATTCACATGCTTGGAAGCGTTCCTCTTCCAAGTGTCTAGGGTTTGTTTTTTGGTTTTCAAATGACTCTTCTTCTAAAAGCCTGTGGTATTTCTTGCTTTTCATGAGACTCCATTGGCTTCTGCTTATCTTTGATTTTGTTAAGTGGCACTGAAGACATGTCTTATTTCCTCCCTGAAACTTACCTCAGTTCTTGACCTTTTGCAGCATGGGGTCAGTAACTTGGTACATAGCACAAAAATACCTGTTCACATAGGCTTCTAGTTCTTCAGAGAAGAGTCTAACATCTAACTTCTTGAAATGCTTTCTTCTGTAAGAAAAAAATTAAGGTAGGTTTATTTCATTATCCAGTCTTCCCTTTCCCTCCTTCCATTTTTGGCAGTAATGTCCCCTTTTTCCTTTTCTTCCCTTTCTTTCTCATTGCCACCATGCAAGGGGGGATACAGGTCTGGCAGAGATTCATTGTGAAAAGGACTGGGTTGATTTGTAGGAAAAAACGTCTCTTATTTTTCATCTGACAGAAAAATGTCTGGATAAAACATGGTACCTCTTGCACTTCCATGTATCAGACCCAAGTGTGGTTTCATTTGAATACCTTTAAATATATCTCAGAAATGTTTAGTACTTAATCACAAACTCTTGAAGTTGCTTCCTACCATTTGGTTCCAGTGTGAATGAAAACCTGCAAAATACCTTTTTGGGTCATCAAATTCATCATTTGCCTATGGAGAGCCATCTCCTACAGACTAAAAAGTTTTATAATATGTAGTTCAAACATCAAGCTTCTAGAGTAGAAGAGGAAGCTCTTCTTACCCTGCTTCAAAAATTCACTCGCTAATGTCAAGGTCGTTTGACTCATTCTTAAGGGCTTACTTTCTAGTGTACTTGTCTTTTTTTTTTCTTTTTTTTTTTTTTTTTTCTTTTCTTTTCCCTTTCAGCTTACCAAAAGCTTTTAGGGCAACTTAAAGTTTTAGTGGCAACTTAAAGTTTTCCAGAATTCTCAAAACAGACCTCCCTCCATTCTGTCCACAATGCTTGTGGTCTTACAGTTGCTGATGGTCTTACATGTGATACCGTAATGCAAAGCACTGTGGGACAGCATGTCATAGGCAAGGCTAACAAAAGTGGGCTGCCAGCGTGATCTTTGAGGACAGCCAAATCACTATTGGAATTAGTATTGGCATTTGAGAAATTATGCAATTAAATCAGTTTTGGAGCTAAACTAGAAGATTAGCGGTGCATCAATCATCTGACATTGTAGTGGCATATACTTAAAATATGCTTAGTACCAGTGTTCAAATACATCTTGTGTAATTGCAGAATAATCAGAGTATCATCTGTCCCTCTCAAAAGAGCTGTCTTGGCTAGATTCAAAATTCCAGCATGAAAAAATACATGGAAGTTTCTTCCATCCTTTCTTGTACTGGGATTGTCCTTGTTTCGCTCTTTAAACCTCCATTTTATTACTGGACATACCATCCTGAGAGATACCTGCTGTCTTTGTTGGGAAGACTAATCTGCTATGTACAAACTACAAAAATCTGTACAGGATGACTTTGTTATTTGAGTGGGGTTTGTGGTTTTTTTTTTCCCTTAAGTTTTTTTTTTTTTTTTTTTAAGCACAAAATGTGTTTTGGAAACAATTTTTGATTGTGAAGCAATTAAAAATTGAATCTGCAAAGCAAAAACGTAAGGGAAAAATCCTGGAAAATGTGGGATGTAGCTGTTTATTTAGCCTTCCTGGAATTTTTATTTGGAGACCAATGAGGGACTGAAAGTCAGCAGAAAGAATTCTGTTAATGTGGAGAAATGCATCTGGAGGAAACATACTTCTTAAAACTAACTGTGGTTAGTTGTCACAGAGAATCTTTCTTCTGATTTTGCCCCCCCCCCTCCCCCCAGCGGAAGAATTCAGGAAACCAAACTCTAAGAAAGGTTGGCTATGAGGTTTGGGGTTTTTTAAGTTGTATGTGCATTTGTTTTCCTACTTAGAACTGGCGTGAAGGCTTCTCTTTCCTTGGTACATACAGTTTGGTAATAGTGTGACACTCTCTTGAGTAGCTGATCGCTGTTTATTTATTTATTTTTAATCCTAGTACTTAGCTGATGTTATTGGCCTCTTCTAATTTGATTGTCAGATCTTCTCAGGTTTCCAAGTCTGCCTGAGACTTCGAAGATCCTTCTTTGATAGGATGAGGAAAACAAATTTTCAAGATCAAGTGGTGGAAGATCATTTTTTGAACTAACTCTGGGTGGTCTTCATACCAAAATACATGCTCGGGTAGTAACCAGTGGCTTAAGTGGGTGGTTGTTGATTGTAGTTGGACTTCTCTAGGTGACCAAGTTAACAAAGTGACTGCTGTTTCTCAGGCTGAGTGGGGGGAAAAGGAAAATGATCTTTCTTTTATCCATGAAAGTCTTCACAGTACTGCTTGGAGGTCTAGGCTGTCTCTTTTCTACTTAATGGTGTTTGATGGTTCATCTTGCCTTGCTTTTGTCTTCTAATTTTCCGTGTCTGTGGTAGAGAGATGTATCTGCTACATGGTATTTCAACACAGGGATTTCAGTAAGCAATCCTTGAACTTGATAACTCTTAAGACCTTTTGAGAGCATGACATTTTGGGCTGAAAAAATCATAAAAATAACAATGTTGTGATTCATCAACACCACAGATTTTTGGTCTTGGTCTTCAAAAATGAAGACTTAAAATAAAACGGTTCTTCTCAATGGAGTTTTTGTAGCAGAAACACTTGTTTGAGAAGAATGCCAACGTTCTGCCAACTTGGCTGGTAACAAAAGTAATTTACTTACCTTCACTTAACAGTTAGTTCAGGATTCCTTAAAGAGCATGTCTCTGTTGTCTTCTTCACATTCTAACTTAAAAAAATGAAACACTCCCCCACCCCCACACCCCAAAATACCCAAAGAACCCAACCTGCTAACTGCAAACTCAGTTTTCTTAAGTTGAAGCATCAGACCACTGTGAAAGAAAAACTTCAAGCCTCTAGGGAATTACATGCATCTGGACTTCCAGTCAGTCCGTCCCTAGACTAGGTACTGTATTAGCTAAACACCTGAAAATACATATGTTCCAATATAGTGAAGAAAGAAATGGTAGAAGCTGAACAAAACCAGTATTTTCTTACATACTTCTGCAGAACAAGCCAGCAAAACCCCAACAATTCACTTGTAGGTGCTATAAGGATACTGCAATATAGTCCTTACATAAATTACTGTTTTAATTGAGATGGGTTGATAAAGGTGCAGCATACCCACGTCAGGATTGCACAGTGAGCCTGAAAAATATGTATGTACACACTGCTGATCTCTGAAGTAATGTAGGACTGGAGATAAGCTTAATAATCTCATTCTTTGCCTGTAAACATAGGGTTTGGTACAGAAGTTCTAGTTTAGTACTTCTCATTCTTTGCTTGCTTCTGATTTCCTTTAAGTGAGGAAATACAGGCCCTTCCACAGTGACCTTAACCTGGCAGAAAATAGCTGCCCTTTGGCAGAGTGCTGAGATGATAAATGAAAAGTATTGGCTTGCTGCTTGTCTCGTTAGGTAATGTTGCAGGTTTTTAGTAAGAACCTGAAGCCTGGAGTGCCTCAGATTCTGGAAGATGGGGGAAGTGGATTTGAGCCTGTCATGAAGCATATGATGAGTGTGTTTGAGGAGTCCTACTTGGAGAAGGAAAAAAAGCTTGTTCTGTGCACTCTAACAAATTTGACTGCTGTGTATGATGGTTTATCTGAAATTCAAAGCTAAGTGGCTTGGTTTTGTGCTTTATGATTACAGTATGGTTTATTTCTTGCTCCATCCATCATTTGGCTACTCAGAAATAGAATGCAATAGATACTAAACCAGCAGGCTGCCCCTGACAAATAAATGCTTAGCGGGTGCTGTCTAGTTCTCAACCAAATTGTGGGTTGTCTGCTACCACTGTATATGAAAAGGTGGCAGATAGGCAGTAGGATTTGGTGATAAAATTCCGTGTTTATAAGTAATCTTCAGAGCATAAGCAGTTTATTACTTCTGCAAGGAGCATACATTTAACAAATTTCATTCACGTTACTTTTTTCCTCAGTCAATAATGACATCTGATTGTGAAGCCAATCACTCTTAATTTATGCATGAAGTAAACTAAAGCAAGATCATATGTGTAGTTCTTGTTCACTTTGTATTGAGTGGGCAGTGCACATCAAAGGAATAGAAATTCCATTACTAAAAAGTTTTTTGATTATTAAGCTTTTTCTAGTAAAAGATGGTTATAACGTCTTGTTCTTGAGGTGATGTGTTCATTTAGGTGGAATCAGTCTTGTTTTAATGCTCTGTATGTTCTCAAACTGAAAAATTGGAATCTCAAAAATGACTTTTGTGCCCAAGTACTTTAAAATGTTTCACTTTTGATCTGTCTTTACTGCAAAGGTAGCAGCAGCCCTTCTAGCTTCAGTAGTATCTCTGGTGAATGTAGATGGTGTGTTTGGGGTATAAAATATATAAGAAAGTACGTATATTACTGAACAATAAGTAACAACGATAGTAAACCATGCTTTCGGTTCTCTGCTAAGAAATTGAGAAAAAAACCCCTGCAACAATCTTTAAAAAAATCTCTCATTTGCTGTATTCTGTAATTTAAGGGATTAGGTAGAGCTCTTCCATAAATCTGTTGAGACCTGATAGTAGTTCATGTAGGTTTTCCCTAGCTGAAGAACAGGGGGACATGCTGTTCTTGGGCAAGTCTCTCAGCTCGCTCCATGGAACTTTCCACAAACCAGGAAATATTTAAACACAAATGGAAATGTAGTTAATATTTGAATGAATGACAGGATATTAATTGGTGTAATAATATGCCTCTTCCTAGATTTGCATCTGGGAAGTAGGCAAGACATTGTGTATAGTTTGTAATCACTCTTTCTACCTACTCCTGTAGAGTTTTCTACTTGCCTGGACTCATGGTGGAAGAAATAGGCTGGTTTTGAGCATGCGTTTCTAGAGGGGAAAAAGGGAGAAGGGGTGAGGTACAATAATCACTGTGAAGGAAACAGGAAATTTGGGCAAGCAGCTGGCATTGGTGACCTTCTGTCTTAACTGGTCCTTTTCCACAGAAGAGGAACAGGCAATGTGTGAAACTCATGCGTTACAATGCTACGGTTTAGTAACTCCTTGTCAGAAAGATACAAGTGGTGTTTGAGGATGGGGTGGGACAGGAGGTGCTGTCCAGTATGTGTATCTGTAGTAGGCTTGCTTTATATTTTACTAATAAGTGTTACTTTCTTCAGTATAGTGCATTCAATCTTACTAATACTAAGTTGAGGCTGAGAATTTCATTCACTTGAGTTACCTTTCGTCTGTCCCGTCTTGCTGTCAGCCTTTCAAGAATGAAAGTATTGTAACTAAAAAGGATGTTATATAAGATCGGTTTCTTAATCACTTTCATAACTTCCTCTCTTAAAAAATCACTTACTTGTTGCTGGTGTTGGAATCATTGCTTTACTTCAGTTAGCAGTTATGGTGTTATGTTATAAAGTGTGTGTGTAAATGCAACTTTTACTAGATGAACAGTTCAGTTTTCATTTAGAACATGTATTTTATATTGAGGCTAATGCAATAATTATTTCCTGCAAATGAGGAAAAGATTATCATCTAAATCTACTACCATATTATTTAATGAAGTTGGAGATACACTCTAAAGATGTAATTAAATTTAATTTGCTGCTAGAGTAATGGTGGATTGTCTTTTATGTGAGACTAGTGCTACTGTAGTTCATTCTTAACTATTGTAACTTCTAGCAACTTCAGGTGGTGATGGTCCGGGTGCTTGTTTTAGTAGGGAAAAACAGGCCCTTTGTAAGAAAATAAACTAAAGCACTCTTGGACATATCTGCTGGAAATACTTACTGCCTGAAGTTTGCAAATACCACAAAAATACTGCGCTTTCTGTATTTTGGAAGTTACCCGAGGAGAAAACCTGCCATAATGAACTAGTTAATTTTCCCCTAGGAGTATGTATTATTTTTTGAGACATTACTCTCAAAATCCGCACTTAGATTCTCTGCTGGGCCATGCTCAGGTTGCCCTTCTGATCAGTTTGTCACTTTCAGTACCCAAACAAATGAAGAAGCCTGGGGAGATGAGTGTTTTACCGTGTGAACTCGGGCAAAGGTTTGCTCAGTACTTGAATTTGTGCAACAACAAATGAAGAGGTTTCCTTTTAAAGCAGTTATCATAAAGCATGAACACAGGCAGTGTGGTTTTTAATTATAGGAGCTTATTGGACTCCTTAAGACAGCATTGAATTTATTCATATTCAGCATAATTACCATAAGCAAACAAACAAAAACTGCCGTAAGGGCTCTAAAGAGAGGCTAAGCTATGAAACTGTTATTGAGGTTTTTAGAAGTGCAATTTGTTCCTGGTCCTTGATTAAAAGAGCTAATTAGTTTAATTACAGTGTTTTGCAACATATATCAGATGTTTTCTAAAGGTAAATTCAGACTTGAGGTGCTTCTCTTACAAGCTTCTGAGAACTAGCTGTTCAAGAGTAGTGTTTAGAAAGTGTAAAGAAACATTATTTTTTTAAGATGCTGTAATTCTAGGCAACTTTAACTTAAACTTTCTAGCCCAAATTCCATGTTTTACAAGTATTTTAGGTGTTTTGTGTTCTAAATTGAATCATGAACCTTTTATTTTTATGCATAAACTGTTATGTTTATATGTTTATGCATGAACTGGAAAATTTTTAATTGTTTTTCAGATGTGTATTGGAGCTTATGATTTTAATTGTTCTCTTTTATAGCACTTTTTCAGCCAGTAGCTGTAGGCTCTCGAGAATTTGAGGATGTTGTGAAGATTCTTCATTCGTCTTACTTGGAACCAAGTTCAGTGTCCAATTTTAATTACA
Organism: Falco punctatus; assembly: GCF_963210335.1. Classification (NCBI taxonomy): domain Eukaryota; kingdom Metazoa; phylum Chordata; class Aves; order Falconiformes; family Falconidae; genus Falco; species Falco punctatus. The sequence goes on along the minus strand of NC_137583.1, from coordinate 10,229,082 downwards.
AGAGAGCCAGCTTAGTTCATAGTGAACTTTTGGAAAAGGAAGTGAGTATATTTGTAGCTTCACTTTGAGTAAGGTACAAGTCAAATGAAATTTGCTGGAGGTTATTTTCTACTTATGTGCTTTATATTCAGTTGCAAACACATCCCCAAAAATGTAAGCAGCTATTTTTCAGGCAAGTTTATTACAGCGTAAACATAAAATCTTGCCTGCCATATACTCAAAAGGACTGAAAGAAGAATTGTATTTGGCATTGCTTGTCTCTGTGTGGTTTTAGTTTTCAAAAATTTTCTTAATTTTTATGTATGTTTAATAACCTGGAAAGATAATTGCAGTGTCTGATTTGAAAGGCCTGATGCTTCCTGTGAAACTTAAGGATAAAATATTGTTCTGATGCTAAGTTTACACAGTCTCTGTAGTTTTATTGTTTTCCAAGAAGTAGTACCTAAAAGAGTGGATTGCTTGAACTAGTAAGTGGAGCAGCTTGGTTGAAGCTTCTGCTGTACCTTATCTGGTGTGTCTTAAATCCAGTCTTGGCTTGCTTTCATAACTCTGAAATAAGTTTTCTGTTCTGGTGCCAAAAAGCTTAACGTATGGAGTAATAGAATATATAATTGGTTTGCTGTAATTACTATCGTGAAACTATAAATTCTGGAGCATTTTTTTTCCTGCTGCTGTAAGGTTTATGACTCATGGTTGCAGCTGATGAAAACCACCTCAAAAGTGAGTTGCAACTGCAAAAGTACATGCACAACATAATCTCTTATTATCTGTCTCCTAAAAAGCGAATAAAGGCTTATTTCTGGAATTTCAAAGATCATATGGAAAGCATTGAGTTGGATGCTTCTAAGTAGTTATGCTGCAAACATTAATGCACAGGTTTGTTTGAAGAGTGTCTTTTCCTTAAAAAATATTTTTTTTTTTTCGGATTAAGCCAATATTTCCCACAGGTATAATGTTTTTGAAATTTAATTTTAGCATACTGTAGTCTGATTCAAATTATCTTACGGTTTTTTACACTTGGATCTGCTAATGTAGATGAGGCCTTAAAACATAGACACTTGAATGTGATAGCAGTCAGCTGTCTACATGTGTTAAGAACTTTCTGTAATAATAGTTCACAGAAAAACGCAGAGAGCTGAAATTTGATGGTCGCCTAGAAAAAGAGCTTTCTGAAACCTATGCATTTCTGATGGTTGATCGACCTCAGGTAAGAAAAAAACCCTGTATATAAAATGCTTTCTCTTCTTTTTCGATTGAAGAGGTTTTGGTTTTAAAACTGTTTTTATTGACAGTTACTAATATTTAAGTTACTTTTGCAAAATTCAGCACTGAAAGTTATAGAAGGGTGGGAAAGATATATCACTTTAAATCCTTTTTCTCTGCTATTTGGGGTGCTCCATTTACATGTCTCTGAAGTATCTTCTCTGTTTTATAAAAAAGGGTAGATTTTCTGGATGGCATGTGGGTTTTTTGTTTTGTGCTAATTTTTTTTAAATTGAAAATCAATGTTGTATGTTTTCATTGCAGTTGTTTTTTGCTGTGTGTTTTTTTGGTTTGTTTTGGGTTTTTTTGTTGAGTGTTAAGAACAGATTACCTACCTTAAGGAGAAAGTAACCTGTAATATTAAAAAATGGACCTTCTCTTCAGTGTCTCTAGATCATATGTTTTTAATAGAAGTGATGGAAAGGGATTTTCTGTTGTGCTTCAGTGCAAGGCTTTCTTAAGTATTCAGTCATCTGGCAGGTTTACTTCTGCTTTGTGTCTTAAAAGCAAGTAATGTTCTTAATGTGTGTTTAAGGTATAGGGAGGCTGGTTTTTATTAAGATACAGTTGAGTCTGTGTGACTGCTTCATACGGAGCGACTTGCACAGGTTAACAGTTTATACAGCAGTTCAGAGTCGTCATACTTCTGGGTGGTTTTGTTTGTAAGGGTTTTTTGGGAGTGTGCGTGGGGGGGGTGGTGGGTTTTTTTTTTTTGTTTGTTTGTTTTTAGCTTAATCAAAATTCTGTAATTGTTGTTTCTCACTGTTTGTGCTGTTCATACACTGGCTACTTGTTTAAAAAAATGTGTGTTCTCCAGATCCAAGGCATTTGCGAAAAGGGGCTGCAGGTGGGCCACTCCAAAATAACAATTCTCGGCAGCCCTTCCATGGGTAACTATCTTTTCATGATATGTGCTGGTATTATTCAGTATGAGTTGGCAAATAATGTGATGCAGTTGTGTAAACTTTCAGTCCTTTTTTTTTTTTGCTTATTGCAGGAACATCACAGCTAGGTATTTTTAGCAAAGCTGATTGACATCAGAACATGTATCTATTTTTGACTAGTTCGTTTAAATGTCTTTCTCAAAGGGAAGACCTAATTCCCATTTTGGCTTAAATCAAACCAATGTATCATGTCTTCCCAGTAAAACTGGGAGACCAAAGAATTAATGGAATCTCTGATTGTGTGCCTGTCTGTGTTTGTATGTAAATCTATGCATGTATATGCATTCAGAAATACCTAATGGAAATAGTAGCTCAGCTTAGTATTGATGTACCTAGAACTCAAGTTCTTTACTCACAAATCCAAGAAAAGCATAGATAAATTAGAGACTTGGAAGAATCACAAGGTGTTAAGAGATTTGAAAGTGCAAGATTCACTTTCTCTTGGAAAGCTTTTCTATTAGAAAAGTAAGAAATCATTTTGTCATCCTCTGTGAGACTAATGTGAGACAGAGGTGGCAGTGTCAATGTTGAAATGAGAACAGATGCAAGGGGGGCAGAACAAAGGTATATGAGCACATTATTTGTTTTACTGTTTTAGCTGGTAAGGGTTCTGGAGCAATTTATCAAAGCAGCTAAATACAGGCTTGGAATGAGAGGAACCTAAGCAAAATGGGTGCTTGCCTGTGTTCCGTTACAGTTGTCTCACCTGAGGTAGTCAGCTAGACCAACAAATGACAGTTGTGTATATGAGGGCTTAAAATGTGTGAAATTATGGTTGAAGTGTTGAAAAGGAAAATTATTTTACCTTTCCATTTGAGTGTCAATTCATGGTTCCAAAGCTGGCTATTATTTCTCAATGATGCCTTCACTGCTTATCTCCACATGGTGCAGTGGGACGCTGTTTAAAAAAGGAACACCTGGAAGCAGTATTTGTGTAGTCCTTGGGCAGGGCTTGTCCTCTGGGTCACAATGCTTTCAGTGATGTGGGTGTGCTCCTTTCAAGCTGGGCTAGTGTCCGTTTTCTGCTGTGGTATTTTATACTGCAATGGATGCAAGTAAACCTTTATTCTGCTGTCCTGAAGGTGCAGATTGTGAACATGGCCTTTACACGTTTCTGTGATCGTATTCCAAAAAGACTGTTGTGTCTTTATTGTTTGATATATGTTGAGCTTTAATCCCACGTAATGTTCTTAAACTTCCAATAATGTTTTTACATTCAACGTAATGTGGGGTTTTGTTACATTTTTATACTCCTCTTAGGTGTATATATCTCCAGGTATGCTGATTTATTACAGCCTAATCCTCTAGAAGCTGGAGCAACTGGAGATGTGATTATCTTTAAAGTAATAAAGGTAAATTTATCTTGCTTATTCTTGAAGGATTGTATTGCTAACTGATAAAATAAAGGTGATTTTAACCTAACTCATTTAGCTTCCATTTACACAATTATCTGCTTAGAGAGAAATTGGAACCCTACCAGCTTTAAAATCTGATACTGACATTGAGCTTAAATCAAGCGTAATACTTTTTTATAAAAGGTGAAAATGTCTTGTTCTCTTTGAAAGTATGAAGATAATGTATTTCTCTAAATGGCTTTTTTTAATGGCCTGTTTTCATTTCCCTGCTCTTCCATCAGTTTGCCAGTTTTCAGGAAAAAGCTTATACTTACAGTTCTTCTGCTTTATTACAGGGAAAAATGAAAAGCATATATGACCACATCGGTATGAAAGCTATGGAATCAACAGTAAAGAGTGCATTAGATCCAACACCAAAGCATGAGTGTCATGTTTCAAAGAATGCAAATAAAGTCACCTCCTTGTTGGCTTATCGAGCCTATGAACTTACTCAGGTAGAGGAAGGTTGAGCATGTTTTAACTTCTTATATAAAAAAACTTTAGAAACAGAGCTTTTGAAATGATCGAGATAAAATCACTGAAGATATAACAAATACTGAACATGTCCTGTAAAGCTGCAGTAGGGTCTATGTTTAGCAGTAGCCCACAGATGCCTGTATTAAAAATTAAGAGAACAAGATAATTGGCCTCTCCTGCTTCTCTTTATATATACCTGAACCTGATGTAGACTTCCTTCAGATTAGGATGTCGGTGGAATAGGAAATGGCTAGGGAATGTACATGGGGAGTAGAGCGTAGGTTGAGGAGGAGTGGAGATACGTGGAGTATGAAGTGTAAAAGTAGAACTGGCTAGGGGGAATTAAATGAGACCCCTGAAAGGGAAACATTGGCTAGGAAAGAACAGCAATGTTTTTTCCTCTTTTATTCTTCAGGTTTTCTTTTTTTCTTTTTTTTTTTTTTTCTATTTCCTTTGCCTTTTTTTTCATTTCCCTTACCAAATTGTCAGGTTTGGAGTTAGGGAGGGAAGAGAGAATGGAATCAATTTCAAGCATCTCTGTCCCTCCAGCTGTTCCATCTCCATTACTGCAGTAATCTGTTGCAGTCAGATTATTCCATCAAGTCCATAGATTTTAGGATACTTACTTGAAAGCATTCTCTTCAGTATTACAGCTGCTTTTGACTTCTGTAAATCAGAGCTGGGCACTGGATCAGATGGCTAAAGATGAATGTTTGTTTTTATTTCACATTACAAACTTGCCTTAATTCATGGGGTTTTTTAATGTTAGAATTCTGTGACTGAACTAAAAATAGGCTCCAAAACTCAGAAATATTTACTTTCCTCAGTGAATTTTTTTTTGTTAATTGTCCCTTGCCTCATCAGGAATGTACTTTCAAATAAATGTTGCAAAATTATTTTTTCATTCTTGATCAGCTCCTGAAGTAGTGTCCATCCTGTCAGTGTTTGAAAAAGGAAGAAGGTGAAAAAATTACCTTAATTGATTGCATTATGAAATACATATGAGAATGACATTTAAAAGCTTCTTTATTTTAGGTATCAGCTTTTGAAGAAATAGACTGTTGGTGAAAGGAAGATAGATGTGATTTATTATAGTAATTTTAAACTTATTTTATGTACCAGCTAATGTTTGCCATAACTGGTTTCAAACAAACTCCCTTTGGTTATTTAAATAATTAATCATTGTATTAATGTATTTTGTAAGCTATTCCTGTGAAACAGAGTATACCTTTCTGTGAAGAAAGATCATGGATCTTTAGTATATTTGCAAAGTACAGTTTACCAGACTTCTAATTTAACATTGTGTTCACTTCTTTTTCTAGTACTATTTCTATGAATATGGCTTTGATGAGATAAGGCGAAGACCAAGACATGTTTGTCCTTATGCTGTCGTTTCATTTACTTATAAAGATGAAATGGTGCAAGTACCAAAATTCTTGCCCCCGTCAAGGTAAGCTAGGAAATGAGTTTTGGAAGAACTGCATGCAGCACGAAGAATTCATAGCTCTTGGCAGTCGCTTAGAATTGATGTAGCTGAAGTGCTGAAATGAATGGACATGTCAAAGGGACTTAGCATAATAAATACTTCTAATGCAAGCAAGAGGTGACAAAATCGGTTTTATGCAGTAGGCTGGCCCCCTGTAGGAAGCAGTTCTGCTGCTCTTTTCACCTACTTGCCTTCTGCCTAGGTGGAATCCATGTATAGTGATCGTTGGGTTTGGTTTTTTTTTTTTTTTTTGCTTAACTGAGGAAAATCACAGACATAAAGATGTTTGCAGCATTATCGTGCTTGGTATTCTAAAAAAAGATTCTGAAATATTCTGTCTACTTTGTCACTGAATTCTTCACTGGTGTCATCTTACTGCTTGTGGAGAGAATATCTAAATGGGCAGTTGATTACAGATACAGTATGATACCTATGCTGATGAGAGGGCGTCCACATGTGGGGACTGGACCATGTAGTGCTAAAAATAGTTATCAGAATATCTAAAATAGCACAAGGTGCTGCAGCAGCAATAGCTTGAGGTCAGTGAGTGAATTATCAGTGTTGCTATTTTGTTAAGACTGATAAAGTATCCTTAATGTAATATTTGTTAGCCAGAAGTTTCTGTCTCAACCCAGTCATACTGTCTTTTTTTCTTTTTGTTAGATCAAACAGCTTCAACGCAGATAGAGGTACAGGTGAGAACGCACTGAAATTTATTGATTTTATGACAAGACACAGAAGGTTTTGGACTTTTTTTCCCCGTGTAGTTTTGTCTTTTAACTAGTTCAGTGATGCTGACAGTATACCCGAGTTTTATCCTGTGCCATACTGATTGCAAGTGTCCCATCATGATATGGGATGATCAAACAGGCACCTTAATGTGTATCTTCTGGTTTGTTGTGATAAAAAGAACTCAACAGAATTAAGTCTCTTTCCCCCTCCTTTTCTACTTACAGTGCAGTAAGAACTTACCTTCTGTTCCCAAACCTCCTGTTCAATGGCACTTAAATAATATGATCCTCTGTCCTGCTTTTTTTTTTTTTTGAACCTCATTCAAGCAAAATATTAGTATGTATGAAAGTGGTTGACAGTTAAGGTGAAGGATATAATTCCACAGATGCTGGCACCAAGGGCATGCTTAATAGACATACCAACCTCCTTCACTCTGCTCAAAGCAAGTCAAAACAAGATGGGATTGTAAACACCCTTTCTGGTACCTTTTAACTTATTATTTAACATATTATTGGCTGGTCTGGTATTAGTACGAAATTTTTCCTAAACAGCTTTTGGACATTCAGCAGCCTCTTTACTGCCGTTCCTTTTCCGTCCCACCTGGCAAGTGGCTTCACTTAAGTCTTTCTTTCTCCATCTTAATTTAGATAAATCTAACTATACATTATGGAGGGGACAGCTTTGGAATAAAGGCAAACTTTTGTGCCATGTTTCTTTGAAATCAGCATCATGTCCTTTCCTTCCCTGCAAACTGTGAGTATTATCATTTAAACAAGTTTAAAGTATTACTTTGTTAAAGCTTTCTAGTAGACACCTATGAATTTTGGATATATTCAGATGAAAATCTAAAATACGGATTGACTAGGTGCTTTAAATATGTCAGACTAGACTCAGTTGTGTGTGTGCAGAGCTCTTCATTTGTGCACACAATTTTGTCAGCATCTCTTTTTTTTTTTTTTTTTTTTTTTTGGTGTTCTGTTTGAGTGTTTTTAAAGTGACACACGCTGCTTTGCAGGAATAAACACCACTGACTCGTGAGATAGTCAAAGGAACTGGTTTTTAAGAGCATGTATTTAATAGTTCTTTGGTCAATGAGGGTAGGACTAAGGTTGGAGGTGGGGAAAGAGGTCTTTTATTGGTTTTTTTTTTGTTTCTTCCTCCCTCTACACTTCTCCAGTCCTGAGAAGCTTGAGGTTGAAAAAGTTGTGAGCATCGATCAATTGAAGAAAAAAATTTCACCAGCATTGTTCTACAAAGAAACTTACCTAGGAGCAAAAGAAGGTAAATAGTTCTAGCTTATTTTTTTTAAAGTCAGAATATTAAAAAGTTTTCTGAATTACAGTTTTGTTTCTTTTTGTCTTACCTTCTCTTTCTACCCTTTTATCATGTCAGTGTTGAAGAACGGCATGTACTGTAGCCTTTATGAAGTTGTGGAGAAGTCCCGTTCTGGTAGTCACTTGGAGGGGTTACTTCAAAAATTAGAGAAAGAGAAACTTGTGAGTGTAACAGATTTGACTATTCCCATTTTTAAAAATAATTTTTCTAACTAGTAATTGAGGTGTGCTGCAAGATCCATGGTCTAGCTGGAATACCTTAGCTGTCGTACTCTTTAAGCATTATATTGGGGCACTGCTCTATCCATGATGGAATTTAGCTTATAGACAGTAAGAATATTTGTAGTGAACAGATGTCTTAGTTTGAAAAGGAATACTTTTTTTAAATTTTTTAAATTTTTTTGCTTGGAAACAGGTTCTTGTGAAACCACTTCTGGACAGAGGATTTCTTTTTCTTCTTTCTCCTTGGCAGATGATGTCCCCTTATGGTATGCATACACAGGGTTTTTTGTTTTTTAGGTGGGGAGGGGTTTGAGTACTCGATTGTCTTTTGAAACATAGTGGTTTTCTCCTTCTTAGCTGTTTCTATTTTCCTGTGTTGTAGACCACCAAACTGGATGGCCCCGCATGCTACATGCATTGTTTCTGTTTCCAGAACCTAGAGGTGTAATAAGCTCAGGTAAGTTCATTCACTGTTGAGTGTCCTGTACATGCTTATTTAAATGTAGTTTATATTCTGTTGAAGACTTTTTAGTGTTATGGTGTGTCAGTGTAAACCAGGAATAACAATTTGCATTGGTTATGGTCATGGTGATGGTTTTCATGAAGTGTTTATTTCTTCAGAAAAGTATTTTATCGCACTACATATTTTAGGTAGGTTTGTTCATATTTGGGAAAGTAAAAATTTGTTCAGATTTTTTTGATTGTATACTTTAGTAGAACTGAGCATCGCTATTCCAAGAGATCTATGTGTTAGTATAGGAATAGAGTTATACTAGAAAGTATAATATTGCATTTCAGAGGTTTGAGGGCTTTCTTTAACCATCAAAACATTAAGGACAAACATCTGAAAGTCTTTAATGTACCTGTGGTTTCCTCCCCTCCCCCCCCCCCCCCCCCCCCAATTGAGATACGTACCAAAAACTGAGTAAGTGAGCAAAGAACATATTGATACAACCAAGTAATAAGAAATGACTGAAAGGACTTGGCTGTAGTAGAACTTTTGACTTTATAGTCTCAGCCCAAAGTATGAATCTTCTACAGTTGTAATTTGCAATGAGTAGTACTAGTAGCAGAATGTAGTTCTTTTTGGCCTGCTCTGAGTTAGAAGTGATACTCTCAAAACATAACTCTTTCCAGGCATTTTGCTTTTACAAAGAGGTTCTTGCCCTAAGTCTTGACAACTTCTTAGATTCTTATCTCTGTATTTCTTATTTTAATAAACCCCTTACATTTTTCTTATTTCAGTAGCAGTTGTGAAAACTTTATCAGTTATAGATTGGCTAAGAGGAAAGACATAAGATTATAGCGTGTGCATGCCAGTTACTTAAAAATACTCCAGTTCTTGCTGCTGTGACATTTCCAAGATGTGTGAGCTCCAGTTTCTGTCAGACACAAGGTTAATAACTGGCTTGAGTCGTCAGGGTGTTCAGGTGGTTGAATGGAGAAAAGTTTCAGCCTGATTGGAAGAGAGGAAGAGTGTGAATAAACAAATAAGAAAAGGATATAACTTAGTGCTTTCTTGAGCTGCTGTTTCAAGGATGTGGTAAAAGGATCTAATAGTTTCCCAGGACAATCTTGCTCCTGGCACATGCCTGTATTGCATCTCTTTGATTTAGTGAGTTGTATTGCTTTGCAAAGGAAGGGAAAAAACTGTATAGATTTCTGCTGGGTTACTAAGCTGAATCACTTTAGAAAGGTCCAGTGAGCTTAGAAGCAGCACAATGAGTGCATCAGGACTGCATAGAAAGGAGTAATGTTTCACCTGTTTCTTTCAGGGAGCTGTTAGCCTGCTTCTTGGTAAACCTTAGTAAGCCTCTGAAGTTGGCCACCTTCTAGAAGGGACAGTAAAGTGGTTTAAATTGAAAATTATATGTGTATCTAGGTTACAGGCTACTACAAAATTACGGAAGTGAGCAGTTCATCATGACTATGAGTAGGTTGACTTTTAAGTAGGCCTTAAAGCTGGTTAATTCATAAAAAAATTAATTTCTTGGCTTTTGGGTTATTTTTCCACAGTCACTCCAAACTGTGTTTCACCAAATATGTGTAATACAGAATATTGTTAACTAGTCATCATTTATTTATAGCTTTATGATTTGATTTTAATTCTGAATTCCCTTTTCTCCTATGGCAGCACAAAAAAGTGTTCCATTTGGAACACAGAAAAATCCAGCTACCATGGTTTTGCACGAAAATCAGGAAATCATTCCAGAATTCACAAAGTTTATTCAGTCTCTACATTTTGCTTTAATCCAGTCTCGTAAAGACACTACTGCAGATTTCAATACTGTTGTGGAAAAGTATATACATGAGTATGTGAAAAGATGCTGTAGTGGCTCTGGAAAATATAGAGAATTTATATTATATCGGTATGAGTCACGGTTGGATGACAAAAAATTTCTTTATTCTGCTCCAAAAAATAAATCTCATATTGACAGCTCCTTGCAAAACTATATTTTTAGTTGTGAGGCATATCAACTACCTGTTTCTAGAGCTAAGGAACTGATGGAAGGAAACTGGAAACTTCAACAGTTCAGTCCCATCTCAGATTATGAAGCCACAGAAGAAGACTCTGAATTTGCCAGTGCAAAAGCTGGGAAAAGAATCCGTGCAAAATATGAAGCCACTGCTGCCAAGCACAAACTGCCTCATTCTGGAGATTATGATCCCGATAGACTCAAAGAACTTATTAACTTAATCCAGTGTAGGAAAAAAAATGTAGGTGGAGATTCTGATTCTGAAGACCTTAGAAATAAAAGTGGTCTGAAAAGGAAGCTGGAAAAACATTCTGAACACTTGCGGAAATACTTAAAAATGAGTGAACCTTCAGAGAATAGTTGTCAGTATGAAGGTAAGGATGTCTTTTGGAGTTCCTCTTTAAATATTGCATTTCAAAGCATATTTAACATGTAATGTTTATAGATGGAATATTTTTTGCATCCTGTGGATATTTTAATGCATGGTGGTTCATTTAAACATTACCCTGAGATCTATCAATGAAGATGAAGTTTATTTTTATGTAGGTTGCTTTTTTCTAGGAGGCAAGGTAACAGGAGTTGTTATGGAAGCCGCTTTTGTTCTGCCTCCTTGGAAGGAAGGCAGACTTCCAAAGAATTAGCTTAGCTGTGGAACTGTCCAAAGGCTAAGCAGAGTTGATATCATAATGTCTCTTGCAGTGTTTGACTTCAGGCATTGCTGTAATTCTTTCTTTATGGCTCCAATACCCTATATAATACCTAATAAATTTGGATTTAAGGGGAGAAATAAACTTCTAAGCATGAGTACAGTTAAGTTTGAAATAGCCAGTAATGTGTGTAGTGGGACAGAGGAAACAACCTAAGATTGCATTATTCTGTATGTGAAATCATCTACATGCAAACTTCAGATATTTATCAGAGATACTGATACTTAAGATCTGCCAAAAAACCTACTTTGATTTCTGTTTCCCTGACCTTTTTCTCAAGACAGTGATACGGGCCCCCTTCAGAAGGGGGAAGACTGGGGAGCAGGGTGGCATGAAGAGGGGGATTTGCATCAAACACCAGTCACTCTCAGTGTACATGAATCACTTTGGAAGATGGAGTGGCTGATCACAGGAATAAGTTTCCCTTTTGAGAGGAGCAAAAGATACTGGCATGTGTGGATGGAGGGGATAGAGGGTGGGCAACGTGGGATTCCTGCTTGGAAGTCTGAACCTTCAGGGTCTTTTAACATTGATTATTAATGTAAAATACGTGAATGCATTTTTGACTGGCTGTAATCAAAGGTATCTGTTTAAAACTATATTTTGACTTAACTCCTTCAGGGGTACCAAAACAGCAATATCTGTCTCTTGTTTGAATTCCATGTTTTTATATAACCATAAAAGTACTTTATCTTGCAAAAAATTTTACCTAAATATTGTGAGCTTAAGTATCTAAACATGATTAGATTTTTATTAGTCAAACAGCACTTACAGTTCCGTATTTCCATGTATGATGAGTTAGGGGTTCATCAGATACTTGAAGTAGTTCCTTGGCCTGTCTCTTCCCAAGGATAATATGAATACCTGTGGTATTTACTCGTCCAAGGGGATAAGTAGAAGAATAATAACCCTGTTATTATTTTAATAATAATAATTAATAAACATAATAAAGTTATGTTTAATTTAAATAGGCGTGGTAAGGTTTTAGAATTATGCTTAGTTTTAGATAAATTATGAAGTTAAGCGTTAAGATACTCAACAGTTTCTGGAGCAACAGTGATAGGATGGAGAGAAGTAAATATTTTGCTCAAACTAATCTTTTTCTCTCAACGAGGGATGGAGAATTTTACAAGGTTTCCATAAAATACATAGAACATAGTATGTGACTTCTATTAAAGCATAAAATAGTGTGATGTTAAGTGATCTAAAAAAATGTGATGATTTGTCTGGGGAAGACTATTAGTTTTAGAAATTGCTTTTTTATCAATATCTACCTGTTTTTATTTTCTTAGCAAAAAATTTTATGTATGTGTACTGTATGAATTGGTGCTAAAGAGTGATACTGTGGGTATGTGGCAGGTGTTTGGGTTGGGTCTGGTTTTGCTTTCGTTTTAAAACTTAGTAATGGATTACTTTTCCCTTCCTCCCCCTATTCTAAGGGGGCAGAACCTCGGATTCGCCACACTCTGTTTTCTCAGTTAATACTGGTCTTGGTGGACATGATACTGACTTGAGGCAGCAAGATGTATCCGACCCTGCTGTTACTGACACACATGGCCTCATTAAACTGCTTTTAGAAACACTAGCTAGTGCAGGACACTTGGATTCATCGTTGGCACAGTCTGTAAACCAAGCTTTAGGATTAAGCACTGATGAAATTGAAGAGGATATGAGACAAAAATATGAATATGAATCCATTCCAGCACAGGACAAAGGTGATCATGCGCTTCCTAATACTGCTCAGGCTGAAAATGTTAACTTTAAGGACCCACAGAGCCCAGTGATACTAGAAACTGATGCGGCATGCTTGCCCTACCCTTTTGATGTTGATCTACGGCTTTCGGCTAATGAAGTAGGCCTTGAACACACGCTACGTTTAAAAGTAAGTGAAACTGCCATACTGATAGATGCTGATAATGAATGTGCTGTTTTCATAAAAACTATGAGACTGAATGAAAAAACCCACTATTTTTTTAGATAGGTGAACATAGATAAGCTGTGCCACTTTTTTGTGAAGAAGCTTTTCTGTTTGGTAGGAATGTATATGGAAATTTTCTTAACTTCAAGATGTGTGTACTGGTTCCTTATGTCTACTCTTTCTGTAATGAAATTATAGTTAAGAATACCTGAAAGATGGAAAGCAGCCATGGTCAGTCTTCCTCACTAGCTTTACAGTAAGCGCCGTAGGCAGCTGTTCCAGCGATAGGCAGCAAAGCTTCTGTCATTCTGTGGCCGAGTGTTGTATTTGAGGGTGTTTTTTCATGTTTGTTGAGACCAAAGCCTTGCAGTTGTCATCTACCTCTTGTAGGAAAAAAGATCCTCTATTCTGGCTCTCACCTTGCTTATGGTGGTAGGTTTTTTTTTTTTTTTAGCAGTCTGTGAAGTTGTTGCATGGAACAAGTATAGTATTACTGTAACAGCTTGCACACTGCCTTCCATCTCCTGCTTCTGGGTGATTCTTAGTCTGGCTAGGGAGGGATTTGAGAGTTCCTCATCATAGTTATTGCCTAGCTGTTACTCTGCCCAAAAGCGGCTTATAAGGCAATAGTTGCTGTTCCATATGGACTCGCGCTCAGCAGTGGCTGCAGAGCAGGCCATTAACGACTGTTGTGGTTTAACCCCAGCCCAGCAACTAAGTACCACCCAGCTGCTCGCTCGTTCCCTGCTCCCCTTGGCCCCAGGATGCGGAGGAGAATTGGGAAAAAGGTAAAACTTGAGGGTTGAGATAAGAACAATTTAGTGATTTTTAAAAAAATAATAAAATAATGAGAACAATTGTAATGAAAAGGAGGGGGAAAGGGAGAGGAATAAAATCCAAAGGGAAAGGAAAGAAGAAAGCAGCTGATGCACAGTACAATTGCTCACCACCTGCTGACCGATGCCCAGCCAGTCCCTGAGCAGGATCAGCAGACCCTGGCCAAACCATCCCCTCAGTTTATACACTGAGCACGACATTCTGTGGTATGGAATATCCCTTTGGCTGGTTCAGGCCAGCTGTCCTGGCCATGTCCCCTCCTGGTTTCTGATGCCCCTCCAGCCTTCTTGCTGGCAGGGCCTGAAAAACTGAGAAGTCCTTGACTTAGTATAAACACTACCTAGCAGCAACTAAACCCATCTATTATCAACATCATTCTAACACCAAATCCAAACCATAGCACTGCACCAGCTGCTCAGAAGATTAATTCTATCCCAGCTGAAACCAGGGTAACAGTGTACTATTTAGTCTTTAACCTTTTTAGATTAAAGAACTGATAGGTGGTTCAGATGTGACAACTTGTCATGATTGTGAAATTCCATCTCTGGTGCAGAAATGAGCCTTTTTTTTGACCAGGCTTTTCCCAGTTGTAAGCTGAGACAATCTCTTTCAAAGCTTATGCACCCAGAATTGCGTAAGCTTATGCACCCCAAAATGCAAACCAAAACCCAGTACATCAGTCCTAGGCTTTATCATTTCAAGACCTTTTTCCACCTGTTGCTTTCTCATCATAAGCAAGAAAGTGACAGAATTCACTTTATTTTCTGTATTTTGTATTTGGAGTTGGTTGGAGGTATCTTAAACAAGACTGTTTATCCACAGGCGATCAGTAGTTACTCTAGAAAAGCAGAATGAGAGCAGTTTCCTTTTAATGATAGCCTGTCTCTCTTGTCTTAATAAAACATAGTGGCAAAACTAAGCCAATTGTCTTTGGAAACTAAATATGCTTTATGGTTGTGGACTGTTATCTCAAAAGCAAACAGGAAACCCCAATGGCAACAACTTACCTCAGGTGACTGTTTCTGTATGAGTTAGTGACCTTTTCTAGTGGCAATACCTCAGGGTCAATGAAGTGATTCTTACTGCCTTACAGTCATCAAGCATCCTTTTGCTCTAATTGTAGCTATTGCTTCAGTTTGGGGAATTGGTCTTGGCTCAGCCTCTTCAAAGTGTATTCTCTCTCTCCTGCTTTAATAGCGGTAGACATTTTATAGGGCAGGAAAATCTTCCTTACTTCTATGCATGTGAGGATCATGCAATCCTCATTTTCCCATCTTGTACTGTGCAAAAGGTGACGGGCTTGTTTCTGTCCCTTTAGCAATGTCTGAGTGAGAAAGCATTGAGAAATACGCATAGTGGAAGGTCTTAAATGCTTGATGGATATTAAAGGTGGTTGTGGAATTGGCTTTAGTTTTGGTGCGAGCAGAGCTGAAAAATTCTGAGCACTTAAACGCATCCCTAGCTCTCTTTGTGTAACCGCTGGCTGCAGTGCTGTATACGTGTTCCATGCATACTTATCATGACAGCATGTAACTGGCGGAACACCCTTTCTGGCATTTCTGCTTAGGGTTCGGAGTGCCCCAGCAGCTTGCTCAGTCACATTACAGAGTGGTTGTTCTGTGTTACTGACATTTCTACACAAAGCCATTTTGAAGTCATGGAGTAGGAAAGAGTTTGTCCTACCTCTGATCTCTGTGCTGTTTTGCTTCTAACTATCTGGAATATGAGATGACATTGGGTTGTTCAAGGGCTTAAGGCTAGTTGCAGGCGGTTCCTCAGTAGTGCCATCTCATGACTTTAGTCAGCTACCAAGAAAACACCCTCAAAAATGCTAAGGAGCAGACAGTTTTCCTAATTTTTTTCCCCTCTTTGCCTCCTTTCCTCCCTGCCCCACTCAGCTTCTGTACTCTGAGGCATGCGCTCAGGACTGCCTTATTTACTTAATGATAGACCATCAGCGAAGATTTCAGTCTCAGAAATTGTCAAATGGGTAAATGAAATGTGTAAGTACCTCATGTAAACATTTCCAAGCTTGATTTGACTTGGTTGGTGAACTCAGGTGTGTTCTTACTGTCAGCTGTTCAGAATGTAAAAGCTTAATGGCTACCAAAAAAGAAAAAAAAAAAGGTTTGAGCTGAGAATTTTTATTGTTTTTTAGGAAGCAAGCACGGGGAGTACTTTTGAAGACTGCAGTCCCTGTTATAGTACACCTGTAGAACATGTATATCGCAGGCAACATTCCAACTCAAATAATATAGGAGAAGTTGGAATGCATTGGAAACTTATTCCAATTACAGGTAAGGTGGGTTTAACTCTTTAACAGTTACTACAAGGACTGATCGAAAGCATGTTCTAAAGGTTTGTATCTTTCATAGATCCCATTCTTAGGTCATGTGTTGGTACGCAAGCATGTATATAGCTTAGGCAGTTGTTTCTGATACTTGATTAGTACAGAAGTCCGCTGGGCGAAAACAGATACTGGTGGAGAATATTGTTTTGGCTACGTACTGACAATTTAGGAATGTGAATGCTTGAGTGTTTATTTGGTGAGGTGCGTAAGTGTTTTGAATTCAGTGTTTGAACTTCCTAGGTTCTGCTGAAAGATTGGATGGGTGGATGATTGCAACTAGTAATCCAGAAAAATAATGAGAAATGTGTTCTCCATATAAAAAGTAGTCTACTTCTTATTGCATCAGGCTCTTCTACTGGAAGTGCTTCAAAGTCTTTGTCCTTGTCTAAACATTTACATCTTAAGTAATTTTACAGAAGAAGCTTCTGGTTCTACTTCTTGATGAGTCAACAGCGTCAAGTTTTGGGAGAGCATAAAAGCCTGGATTTGAAGGATGTGGAAAATGGCTATAGGAATAGTCATCAAAAGCTCTAAAGTCAAGGCAACAAAGCAGTCGTCATGACTAAATCCAGATAGAATTTAACTACATTCTCTGAGTAAAAACTTACTGACGTCTGATTGTGTTCCAGGAATGCTGGAATCTGTCTCTTGGATATTTCTGATATCCATCCAGTTGTGTAGTTCAGCAGCTCTTTTTTGCTTGACTGAGGAGGGAGGAGGGCAAGTGAAACAGGTTTCCCTTCGCAGCATTCATAGGCCTTTTGATGAAATGACAGAGTATTTCTGGCTAACATTTTCTCCACTTTCTTTAAGGGGCAAACATCAAAAAACTATTCTGATATTTTGCTGTTACAGAGTATGGAGACAGTGAAGTTGTTTGGATAGGACATTGTTTCTTTTAATCCTGGAGGAAACAGCTACTGTGCATATAGATGAGGATATGGTTGCTGAGATAACTAGTTAAGTGGGTGATTAAGCATCTAAAAACTGTCATACGTAGTAGATGCTGGATGTGGGAGTCCATGCAAGGTTTTGCCAATTGACTGACATGTCGCAGTCATCTGTGGGACTGCAAATCTTAGTAGAAAAAAAAAATTTTCTGAAGTCTTCATCTCTAGAGAACAGCACTTCTCCCTCTCAGAAAGAGATTGTCTTGAGCATCACTGGATTTCTTGAGTTCCTGCGAGGTTAGTTCTTCAGATTAGCTCTTGCTGCAGCAAGTATTGATTAGCTCTGCAACGTGGTAATGTAAACAATGCTGTATAAACACCAGGAAACCCTACAAATGCTAACTGCTGCTGTCCTTCGGGAGGGGTAGGAAGAGTTCAGGAGGATCAGCTGTAAAAATGTGAAGACAAATAAACAGGTGAGAAGAGCGGATGGGACAGTTTGCATAAGTCATTATGGCCTGAATATTAAGCAGCTCATATTCTCACCTAGTATTCGGTTTTCATCAGAAAATTAGATCAGTAATACACTATTCAGCAAGTGGACTCATTTTATTGAAGTGCTTAGAGAAGGCTGCAGGAGAGTCACAAGAGCCATCAGTGTTTTGGGCTACCGGCACTCATTTTTTCACTGGACATAACTTCCTGTATAGTATCCTCTGGAGGGCTTTGAGTTTTTATTCTAGGGTATTAAAATTAATTCAGTAATATCATTTAAAGGAAGCTGTTTTCTTTTCAGAAAATGATTGCTTTCTAAATCTGATGGCTTCTCCATGTCTCATTTTTGTAGCAAGGTAGTGATAGAAAGGAATTTGGAGAACATCAGTCCTTTTTCGTCTCTGCATAATTGCAGGAAGCCAAATTAGCAATCTCTTGTTTTTTCTTTTTAAACACAAATACGTTTTGATACAGAGTTCACGATCAGCTAAACTTACTGTAAGAACTTAACTCTTCATACTTGGTGACTTGAGGAGTTGGGGGTTTGTCTTGCTTCTTCTCGATGACATCAGAACATGTTGGAGGAGATAGATGTTCATAGGTCCTCAACTCATCTGGACTGCTTCTGTGTCATGTCATTGTTCATTTCTTCATGAGTATGTAACCTAAACTTCTGACAATGGTAAGCAAACCTGAATTGTATTTTTGAAAGCTGACTTGGGCACGTGTGTTTAACAAACCTGTCCTAACTCAGTTTTGGCTTGAACTTGAGACTCTTCTTTGGCTTTAGACGTTAAGTGCGAAAATGGTGTTCTTGCTTATTCTTCTTTCTCTTGTAAGAGAAGATCAATGCATTAACAGACACTCTGAAAAGTGATGGCTTTTGATTACATTCATCTTGGATATGAAGAAGCAGAATGTTCTAGGCTTTCTTTGTCAGGTGGTGGTTGAATTTCTGATTTCAAAATCTACCCAAGAATTCTCTTTCTGGAGTCACTGTAGAAGAACCTCTCTTAAGCAGTGAAGAATCTGACTCTTATCTGCAAGGAGGACTACTTCAGCAGCTCTTCAACAGCTCTTCTTTCCAGGATTGTTTTCAGGCAGTTCTTTTTCTGGTTTCTTTGACATATCCAGTTACAAGGTATTACTAACAAAGAGTATGTTTGAAATCATAAATCATACTTCAATAGTTGTTGAAGTGTTTGTTTATTTGGGGTTTGCTCCTTGCTCAATCATTTGTTTTTTGTGAAGACTTGTGATGGAAAGGTGTAGATCTATGAAGGATGCCACCTTCAGCGAATTCTATTAAAATAAGGGTAACCTTAGTTTGTCATCCTTCTCTTTTTTTTTTTAATTCTGTTTTTTACAGGTTAGAAAACATTTTGGATTTCATATTCAGCAGTGTATCTTCCTGATTAAATTCTGCTTAACAAAAGTTTTTGGTTTTTAAAACAAAATTTATTTCTGGAAAACTTAAATAATAACCTTTGAAGAACAACCTGATCTTTTTTTTTTTTTTTTTTAATCATATATATCTTGATAACTTTTTTACTAATATAATTGTTACAGAAACTTTCCATCAAATCAGGATAAATGGGTTGTATATTGGTTTTTTTTTTCAGTAAACTTAGGATTTGAAATTTTCCCTGTATCAGAGCTGCAGACAGGAAAGACACAGAACAAAAATTCATTGCTAAAATTGGTATGCAACTGATTAGCTGTATTAAAATGTAAGAAGTTATAAAAATAGCCCAAAACTTAAAGCCATAGTACAGCATTCAGTCTTTGTACTAAGACTTGCTTATAGTACAGAATTTCTTGATTCACAATAGTGATGCAGCTTGTAAGTGTTGAGCAGCTCAAGAAGAATGAGATACATAACATTAAGTACCTTGTATCTAAAATGAGCTTAAATGTAAATTTACTCTGTTAACATTGTAATTTGGTACTGAGCTCTTAGATCTTTTAAAATTAATATACTTGTGTATGCAAAAAGTGCAGATCAACACTGAAAGTATAAAGCAACAGAAAAAAGGTTGAAATAAAAAAGAATAGAACTAATTGGAATAACCTGATGTGTATCTGTCTAGTGCTCTTAAAGAAAAACTAGAAATTTGGGTTGGCTCAAAGGATGTGCTGTGAAGGATGAAAAAAGGACATAGAGTTTAATTCACAAGGAAAATAAAATGGAACCACATTTCTGGTTTCTCTGTGTACTTCTACTGGCATAAAGTAACGAAGGTGATACTGTCACCTTGAAAAAGGGATGCTGTTAGTGGCAGATGTTTTCCTATTAGATCTGGATAGACATGATCCAATTAGGGACTGAATATAACAGGCTACTTTGTATTCCAAAAGAATACTGATTTTTAAAAACTCTCTATACTATTTTGGTTATTGTTTCTGTTCTGGAAGTCTGGTTTTCTGTTTAATGGCTGTTAGCTTTAACAATAACACAACACCTAAAGAAACTAAAAAACCAAACAAACCATCTCAAAACCAAGAAAGAAAACCTACTTTGAAGTATTTATGGAATAGACATATACTGAAATATTTGCATGTTTCTGAAATATATGCATGTATATATATATCATTAGTTACAACAAAGTGTTACCTTTTGGTTTAAAACCAAACCAAACCATGGTTTTGAATGTGGATGGTGAAGAAACAGAGTGCTGCAGAAATGATCTGAGATTTGGATTACCAGAGGCCTTCAGCATTCCTTGCAGCGTAACTGATTCTGTGTATCAATAATTACCATAAAACTTACATCCTACCTTTTTAAGCAAAAGCCCTTCTGTTCTCAATTGCAAGAGCAGACATGCCGCTTGCAGGCTTAATTCCACAAGGTGGTGTGTGGCTAAAGTAACCCTTTCCAAAGTCTGAGGATTATAACCTAGTAGCAAATGAAATACTTGAGTAACTTGTCACCCTGCTTGATTTCTAGTTTGATTTTGTTTTTTTAATTAAGGCAGTTCCTGTTATGCTTAATCATAAGTTATCTCTGGGAAAATTACTTGTGTTCTGCTTTTTGAGCAAACTTTGATTTTATTGTTTTACGGTCTTAGGAGCTATTAAATTTTTTATTATGAAGTCTTTGGATTTAAGTTGATGGGTGGGGGAGGCACAGCATCAATGCTGTTTCAAAACTGTTTTGGAGGCTTTAGTGTACCAGTTGTGTGTGACTTTCAAACATGAGATGACGATTAACTCTTCCTATATAGGTCTGAAATCACCAGAAGAACCGCTCGTGTGTTTACCGCCAAAGGATGCCTTTCCTAATGATCCCCGGGTAATAAATAGACAGAGAAGTTCTGATTATCAGTTTCCATACTCTCCATTTTCAGACACACAAAAGGGGACAGCAGAAGATGGACTTTATCCAAGACAAGTGGCGAAACTTGAAGATCAGTGTGGGCTATCAGATCACCCTTTTACAACTAAGCATTCCATTAGTGCAGTAATAGAGACTACGCTATTAGAAGAATATAATCTCTTTGCAAGAAAGATTCAAGAAATTTTGCATCAAAAAAATATTGCTTATGTTAGTGGTATGTCCACACCAGTCTTCTCTCCCCGAGAGAGGATAATGAGACTTTCTGAATATATCTGTCTACAGGCATCGGAGATTTCTGTCCAAGAATATATAGAGACACTGAGTGAAAAGTTGAATAGAGTTATTTTGTCGTCTTCGTGCATTAGGCATACTCCACCAATTTATTGTAGTCCTGAATCGGCAGAAATGGTTAGTAACACTGCACTGAATCCTCCACCTGACACGCTGCCTGTTTGCAGCGACTCTGACACAGCGTTGTTAGCAGAGCCATTGTGTAATATTGTGGTGGTGGAAAATCGGGATTCTGTTGAGCAGCATTCGGCAAGCTTACCCTTAATGAAGGATGAAGTAGATCACGTGAATGCTAAAACTGAGGATGTGTTGACATCTGATCAGACCTTTTCCGGTGGTGATCTGATGGAGCCACCAGAAAAGACACAGAAATCCCCAGAGAACGCAAACATTTCAACCCAACCAGTCCTTTCTGATTTTATAAGCCAATTAAAACCTGAAGTATTTAACAGTTTGGTCAAAATTATTAAAGATGTACAGAAAAACACTGTGAAATTTTATATTCATGAAGAGGAGGAAAGCATTCTCTGCAAAGAAATCAAGGTAAATATATTTCAGTGCAGCTGCTCTATAGTGTTAAAATAGAATAGAGCGCCTTTCAAATCAGAATGAATGAAACTGGACTACAAACATAAGGCAGTCTGAAAGTTGTTTCGGAAAAGGTTGAATTGTGAAAACAGGCTGTCCTGTCTCATTTCTTGGTTGAGCTTCCGAGGTAGTCTTGTTTATATTCAGCTTTTTTGCAAATAGTTGGAAAGCAGAACAGGCTGTAGTTGGGTTCTTTCTGAAGATACTGCTGGGGACAGCCTCACAGAAAAGTGGTAACAACGGCAAAAATGCGATAGCCTACCGTTTTAAAAAGAATATATGAAAAGTCAGCGTGAGTAGTTTGGGTTTTTGTTTTCCCTTCCCCTTCAGTTAATAGTGTGGGTAACTTTTTGTAGATTACTGTTCTTCTGTATTTGATTGTGTAAGATGAAAGTGAAGTAACTTTTGGCTTTATTTGAACACTCACACAGTTCTGATACTGTCAGTTGGCCATCTATGTGCGATTCTGTAAGAATGACTTGACTGGCTGGAACAGGCTATTCGTGTGTTGCTGCATCCTTCCGATTGATGTATCGGAAAGACCAGGAAGCCAGCCCCTCTGAGATTCATCTGAGTGGAAAACTTGCTTACCATGGTCATCATGTGGGGATTGTTTTGGCTGAACTTCCTATTCACTTTTTCTTTACCATCTTCTCTTTTTGTGGTGTTAGGAATACCTTACAAAGTTAGGTAACACAGAGTGCCATCCAGAAGAGTTCCTTAAAAGAAGAGCTGCTGTAGATAAACTGTTGATAATTATCCAAAATGAA
Organism: Falco punctatus; assembly: GCF_963210335.1. Taxonomy (NCBI): domain Eukaryota; kingdom Metazoa; phylum Chordata; class Aves; order Falconiformes; family Falconidae; genus Falco; species Falco punctatus. The sequence continues at coordinate 10,206,570 of NC_137583.1, read as the reverse complement.
GACATTGCCAACCTCATCCATAAGGTATTTCACATAAGTAGATGTGTTCTATAGAAACCTATTGTTAAAACATAGTGAGACGAGCTCATTTTGAGCAAGGCTGCTTTCCTCTAACATAGCATTTAAACAATGCCCTGTGTTTAGTTGCTGTTTGAAGAAACAAAAATGGTGGTAAATACCTAGTATTGTTCCATTGTATACCTGTAACTTCTTCCATCTCCCCATACGTGCTAATACATGTTTATTGTTAGTAGTTGTAAAGTTGTAGAGGCTTGAGTAGTTCTGCTTCTTGTTCTGTGATGCTCTAATGGCAAGTGAAGGCAGCTGTCAGGTTACCATGGGTAGTCCTGACAGCTGTGGCTTATGAACCTGTGCTGGGCAGAAAGTAAAATTATTCTAAGTGCTCAACTTCCATTGTCTCATTCCTCTAGTATTTTTGAGACAGCATTTCCCAAGGCAGGAGGAAGAAATGATAATTCATTGAAAATGAGTTTTGTAGTTTGATATTTAAAGTTCTATAGTTTGTTCTGTTGGGTTTTTTTTTTTGTGTGTGATATTTGGCAAACATCTTGTTTGTAACATTTTTAAACAGATACCTGGCTTAGCAACTTTGAAGAGGCTTTGTTGTGTCAGCTTTGCGGGTGTCGATAGTTTGGATGATGTGAAAAATCACACTTACAATGAACTGTTTGTGTCTGGTGGTTTTGTTGTGTCAGATGAATCTGTCCTTAAGCCAGAGTCCATCAGTACAGGTAAGTGTGGTGCTTTCTGAAGCTTTAAAACACTGACAAAAAAGCCTCATCTTTTAGTATGTGGGAGAGTGGCCGTACTTACTGCAGTGAAGAATCGAGTCTTCTCATTTTCAGGTCTTCTAATTTTTGTGAGTTTTTTTTGAGAACTTCAGCTAATTCAGTATGTTTCTTATGTCGGTGGCCTTTATGGATAAGATTTTTCTGGGGAACATGTGAACTTGGAGATCTTGTCTTTCTAAGTTTGCATTACATTGTGTAGTTATGTATGTGGAACCTTTTATTCCTTACTACTCAATCCAGAAATGTGCTAGAAAGAAATATTGAAAAACTACACTTTCCCCCCCCCCCCCCACTTTTCTGTTTTTGAAATGGAATAGTTAACAAAGTTATCAGTTTTTTAAACAGATACTTGAGCAAGGCAGACCACCTATGACTGAATTGAGCTTTTACATATGCGGATACCGCTGTTCGGTATCTGACCTACAAAAAAGCAGCTCAGTTCTGCAATATTGTTGCTGCCTAATCTGCTAGGAAGAAAACCTAAAGTACTAGGCTAATATTCATAGTTGCGTAACTATACTTTGATGAAGACAAAAGTGAAGCATTATGTGTATACTGAAGCAGTGTTTTCAGTTTGCATAACGCAAAATATAACTTCTATTCACTATCTCCAAAACAGATAAACTAAAACAGTTCTTAAAGTTTCTGGAGGAGCTCAATACCCCAGATGGGAAATGGCAGTGGAAAGTCCACTGCAAAATACAAAAAAAACTTAAAGAGCTGGGGAGGTAAGTAGTGTTCTTCAATACCAAATGCTTGTTAAAATACTTCAGCTTCAATTATGCTCTCCAAAACCCAAATAAGTAGGACTTACTCTCACATTTGTGTTTTGACTTAATTTTAATATTTAGACTGACCTTAAATCAAGTGCCTTTCTAATGGTGTATTTTCCCTCCCCCCCGTTACAGAATGAATGCCAATGCCCTAAGTCTGCTGACCCTTCTGAACACCTATCAAAAGAAGCACTTGGTTGAGATTCTGTCTTACCATAATTGTGATTCTCAGACTCGAAATGCTCCAGAATTAGACTGCCTTATCAGGCTTCAGGCTCAAAACATACAACAGAGACATGTTGTCTTCTTAACAGGTAAACCCAAAGTTTATGAGTATTTCTCTCCCCTTTTGATAAAAGATGCTAAATAATAATACAAAGTCTCATTTTATGTATTTAGAAAAGAATCTCAAAACACTTTCAAATTACATTGATAACGGAATAGTGGTTGCTACTGTTGATGACTTTATGCAAAATTTTGAAAGTCTCGTTGGGTATCACAACTCGGTTACTGAAGAAAACAGCCTGTCTTCCTCTGATACTCATGCAAGACAATCAGGTAAAAAAAACCAACAAAATATACACTTTGTTTACCTAATTAGATGTGTGGGGTGGAGGTCCTTGAGAATAGTGTGCGTTTACTCTTGTAAGTGGGCTACAGATAGCAAGGAAAACCCAACTCAAGCTACTCTTTTTCCATTTTAAATGATGGTGGAAGAGCAGCTGGCGTGGAGCGCCAAAGGCGATCTTAAATACGGAGTTATATACAGGCTAACGCCGTATTCAAGAAAGCAGACATATGCCAAAGCTGCGTAACCGTCTGTTTGCAGGAGAAGGATAGACTTGTAACAAAGGGACTGAGATGTCAGCAATTGTGCTTTTAATTGTCTGATCAAATACTCACCTACTGTATAACTTTAGATGCTGTTTTGACATTAACCCCTTTGGAGCTGGGAATGGGGATTTCCCAACAGTAAACATGAACACAATGCACAGAAGCTTTTAGCATCGGAGTAACTGGACACTCACAGAGGGTTAAGTATGTATGTTGAGTAAGTGAACGAGAGTGGCAGAAGACCAAGACTTAAGTGATACTGGATTTACAGACCTGAATCTTAACGCTCTGTGAGTAGTGTATAGCTTTTCTAACAAAAGTTTGTATTTCAATAGAATAGGACTTTTTTCTCTCCCCCCCTTTTTTCTTTTCTTTTTTTTTTCTTTTTTTTTTTTAATTTAGTTCTTGTAGAGAACAATGAAAAGGATGAGGAGGACATGTCTTTGGATTCAGGGGATGAAACATCACAAATAGAGATCTGCAATGATGCCTCCAAGTATGATACTCCTTTGGAAGCTTTGCAGACAGAGGCCAAGGGCTTACATGGAGCAGATGCAAAAGAAACCTGCGTACCAGTTACTGAGTTACCTCCTGAAGCACAAATTGGCATGGTGGAAAAGCCTTCTAAAATTGACTTGGAAGAGATCCAGCTCATCACTCCAGTTTCCCCAATGTGCTGTGCTGAAGGAGAAAAACACAATTTGGTTGAACAAGCTCCTTTCAATAACTTCCAAGTTTACAGTAGACAATTAAACCTGTCCCACCAATTCAGTCACTTTAATGTACTCACTCATCAGACTTTTCTGGGAACAACGTACCCAATTTCTTCGGCAAGTCAGAACCAAGAAGGGGGCAGTTATTTTCTCTCTGCTTACAGCCAGAGCGTGGATACAGAGAAGTCAGCATCACCGGCTGGCTGGGATGTAAGTTGCGATTCTTCCAGGCCATATTCAAACCAGAAATAAACTCGTAAGTCTCTTTTTATAAGTTGCTGTGGACTTCTTTTGTTTCTAAAATGGTGGATTAACAATTTCTATTTTATTCTGGAACAAAATGTTTCTTGTCCTTTATCTCAAATGTTTTCTTGTCTTATTTAAATCCCGATGGCCTGTACCTGTTGGAAACATCTGAAAATTGAAATAAATATATATATTTTTTAACATTTACTGTACTTGAATTATCTTGTTTGTTGGCACCTTTATGTTTCTACATTTGTATTTGACCTGTACCTGGGCTTCAGTTTGAGGTCTGTTTAATTAATGTAAAACTGAATGTCAGACTAAAATATGTGAAACAGCAAGACTTTTTTTTTTTTTTTTTAACTGTAAGAGTATCCAAATCGCTTTTCTTTACATAAATATCAAAACTTAAGTATTTATTTGACATTTGACACAGATTTTGTACAAATGTTTTTACATAGCTATAGGGCAGTGTAGTTATTCTAATGCCTCTATACTGGATTCTGGCTAAATACCTCAATTAGAGTAACCAATGGTGCAGTTCCATTACAAAAATAAAATAAACTCTTAATGCACAAGGGACTTGCTAACACATTGCATTGTCTGTGGTTTTATATTATTTTCAAAATGTGAGAAATGTACCCAAAGTTTATTTCATGAATAGCAATTATCTTTGTATCTAATTTTGATACTCTATGCTTATTACAGCACCAGCAGAGCAATCTTACAACTTCTACCGTGCCATTGTAATTACCATTCTGTAATGAGAAGGACAAATCAGGACCTGGTTTTAGTGACTGTGGTAGCTCAATTTGCATTAGAAAAATCTCAGTCCTCTCCTACTTTAGCACAATGAGTACCTTTTTTTTTTTTTTTTAATTAGCATTGTCCTAAGTACAAAGTTTTATCTTAATCTTGTCCTTTTAAATTTCACATCTGCTGAGTTACAAACTTACTCTTCCCCAGAGATTCTCTCTTAATTGGCTCGTTTTGTGCATCCTCTTCTGACTCAGGCTTCTGCAAAACAGCAGCTGATGGTAAATAGCTGTGAGGTCTCAAGACTGCCCTTGTTCCTGGTTTTGCATATACTGATACTCGACACGTATATTTACTGCTTTTGTCTTTAAGTTGTCCAAAGTTACATGTTTGGGGGGTTTTCCCTGTTTGTAGTTTGATTTTAGCGCTCTTCTGTAGGATGTATGGTTTAGTACCAGGTGACAGTATCTGAAACTACATGGCTCTCAACTCACAAAATTAATTATTACTGGTTAAAAAAGGGTAGCTCTTAAAAAATCAAACAAAACCCACAGACGTTTCCCTACAGTTGAATGTTGCTCGTTCTGACAGTTGATTTGTTTAAATTTAAGAACGAACCTGTACTAGACTAGCATAGCAGTTGTTACCAAACATGGCAAATAAATCTTTTCTCAAAAAAAAGAGAATTCTCTTGTATCAATAAGGCAGGTTCTACCACTGAGAGCACCGAGCGCAGGTTCTCACCTGCTGGGTGGCTTTGGGATGTGATGGAGAGGAGAGGGCAGGAGAGAGGGCGCCGCGGGAGGGTCCCGGCTGGCAGGTTCTGCGGTATTGCCGAGCAGCTGACACGAGTGCGGTGATACAGGGGAAACAGTTTTACCCAGGGTATCCCATCTGTTGAATATTAAAAGCAAATGAATCTTCAGTAAACATTTCGTTCTGACTGGAAGCATTGAATACTGATCTGTTCAGACCTTGTTCATAACAGAACTTTCTTAAACTGAGTTCTGCTGCCTTGGGCCCAGCCCCTGGGATGTTAAATGCTGCTATTCTGTTCTAAAGGGGGGTGGGGGTGCTAGCCTGTAGTCAGTACTTCTGTGGTCGTCACATCGGGGGTTACTGGAGTTAATACACTTTGTAAGTAAGAGTGGTTTCATACAGTCAAAAATAATAGAGTCCACCCAAGCCATTCAGAATAAATCTTTTTATTTATCAAAATACATACGCTGAATTCTACAAACACCCACGTAACATTTTTATACTGTGTTTTGGTGGTTTATGTTAAATGGACATTATCTGCAGGTAGCATGAAGGCTATTCTAAACAGGCACACCGTCATTAGCTTAACGTAACTTGCATATAAAAAGCAATATGACCCTGTATTCTATCAAAATTCACATAATTTAGATCTTTCATAAAAAAGAGACTGTTCATAATTAATTACAGTAGCAAACAAAGTGCTGTGCATTAATAGTTTAAGAATTCTAGAACATTCATCTGTATCTCTCAAAATGGCAAAATAAAGTTCTCTTCCTGAGCCATGGTGGGAATCAGGGCAGTCTCCAACTCCTTCTGCTTCTGCAGCAGGCCCTGAAATAAATGGAATATAAATGTGAATGTTTTGTCTTCCTCGTGCAGCCTGAGGTAATAAAGTGTCACTCTTTCATACTTTAAAACTATTTCTTGTTAAGGCTCAATTTATTTTTTTTTTACGTTGTCTATTTTAAAAAGCAGTGCACTGTAATACGTTCAGTAGAGAGGGAACTTGAGAGTTCCCATCTTCTGCAAGGGACGTGGAGGTGTGACTGAGGTGGAAGCCAGCTGGGTTTCCAGGGGTGTCTCTGCCCTGGAAAGAGGATTCTTCCCTTGTGTTAAATTCAGCCTGCTCACCCCTCTGTGCTGTCACTGCACTTGTAGTACCCTAGCCTATTGTGTGCAGCTGAACCCAAAACCTCGATGGGTACCAGCTTTTACTCTTAACATAAATTATACTCTTAAGAGAAAGGCCAGCATTACCATTTGAAGTAGAACGTGTCAGGCATTTTGGGCTATGCATACTCACTCTCAAAAGGGAAAAGGTTCCTGGTTTGTTCATGGCTCTCCTAAGTACTACGCGATGGAGAAAACCTGTAATAAAACAACTTCTGGAAGCGTGTCCTTGTCTGTGTGGTAAGGAATACCTGACAGGGCTATGCCAGGTACATTCATAAATGTAAAATACATCTTTTTACTGAAATAGGATCATAAATGTTGACACACCTGCCCCTTGGGCTCTATCCATTTTAGACCTCTCAGCGGTAATCTGGTACCAAGGCAGTTTGGAAGAGCTGTAAGAGCAGGGCTCCCGTTAGAAGACCCTTCTCGAAGATAAGGGTTACAAGGCTGCTGGCAGAGCTCAGCAGAAGACTTAACGCAAGCCAGCGGGTACCACAATGATTTAGACACGGTATTCCTGGTGGTGTGGAAGGGAGGAGAGGTCCCGCAGAACCAGCCTCCGATAGCAAAGCAGCCCGTTAGACTTCACTCTGCAGCCTTCCAAAAGCAGCAGCTGCCTCCTTGCAGCTTCAACTAATCAACAGCATCTGCTATTGCTATTACTGGCTCTGTGGACTCGCTCCGCCCCTTTGTCAATCCTGACTTTTATTACAGAATGCTTTTTGCATTTAGCAGGCATCTTACAAAACAAAGTCATGTGATAAATCGCCCTAAATCAACCCAGAGCTGAGGTGAGAAACCGGTTAAGTAACACTGAAAACTGGAACAAGTCTGTCACGTGGTTTGGAAAGGTAAAAAAGCGGGCCTAGAGAAAAGTAATGTGACATATCTGCACAGGGACAAGCGGCGAGGTCTGTCCGTGCGTGCTGTCGGGCAGCTGCCGGTGGCTGGCAAGGCCCCTCGGCCAGTGCAGGCTACACCTGTTGGCAAGTGGTTTTAGTGCCGCGTCTGTTGCCAAAAGCCTGCGGAGAGTTCCTGTTCCTGCCGTCACCTGAAACACAGGAAGGGACTTTGCTGTCCTGTAACAAATGCAGCGACAGACTCACCCTCCCTCCTGCAGAGGAAAGCCCGCATCTGCCCTCCGTTCTCACTGGTGTCTTCCGTGGGTCGGCCAGTTCAGCTGGAGCGTTACTGAAACGGCCCACCCAGATTTCTCTCTCCCTGTAGCTGGGTGTGTATTTCAAAGGCTAAAACCTGGTCAAATATGCTGTGAATTCCCCCGGACAAAACAAGTCTAAAGCATGGCTAAGTATGTTGTAAATACTTTTTTCCCCCTGAAACTATCATTCCAATATATGCATGTTTATATAAATTTTAAAAAAGTCTAGATTAACTTCAGAAATAGAAAACTAAACTCTGCTCATTACCTACGTTGTACTTCATACAAAATACTGCATTTACTCTTCCTTTCTCAGTGAAGTAACTGATGCAAAACAGGTCTCACCTGCAGGAATATGCAATACTTGGCTACACAAGATGTCCCTAACTTCACCAGTTAATGTCTTAAATGCCTTCTGCAGCTGGTGGGCTATTTAAAAAAGAACTCTCTTCCAGAACCTAAGTCCACTGGAAGAGGAACCTTACCACTAGCTTTTGGCCACTGTTAAGACCTGAATATATCAAAAATGTCTCCTAGCTCCTAAAATTGCCAACATGGATATTACCACCCTGAAGTTCTTCAAATATCCATGGCTTTAATTCACCTCAGCAAGCCCAGGGATCAAATTGTGCTTTGAAGCAAAATACCACTGACAAGTGAAGGCTGAATACAAAATACGTCACAGCTGCAGGTACTTAACAAACACGTTAATAAGCACTGGGGAAGGCCAGATCCAGTCCAGCCCATCTGGGAGCTGCTGGGTGCAGGCAGCCTTTCAGCGTTCCTGGGTCACAACTTTTCTTAGTAACTCGGAGCCATGGCCCTTTGTTTGCACAAGTAATTCCCCTGCTATGGAAACACAACACATGCATGGCAAAAATTCCGTCTTTCTAAAGCTCAGCAGGTAATTGATAGTGTTGACTACTGGCAGTTTTGTTGTACTGAAGTCTGTCACACTTTCTTGCCTTTATTTTGTTAATTTACGAATTTTCTTCCCTGTAAGGCAAAGAAAAATAAATAGTGCTCCTAGCAATAAAGTATTTAGTATGGAGCTACTCAAAAACAAGGGACATAATGATTATCTTTAGTGTTCTTCAAGAACAAAATGCAAATATAAATGTGGTTTTTTTTTTTTTTCCTTGCAGTCCCCCGTCAGGCCGTTGAGAAGTGTAGGAGGAAACTGTGATTGTCCGGACCTGTGGTTTGAATCTGCTATGAGCCACACCTTGTTGCCAACAGGTGTAGTATCAAATTCACTCATGTTTTAGTAACTAGACTCCTGACAGTATTTTTTGGTATTCTGACTCCAATCAGGAAAATAAGTAACTTCACAGTTACCAGCTATAATCCTTTGTGCTGCTTTAAACTACTGCAACATGGACCCTTAAAAAGTTTCACCATATTCAAAATCCTTCTGGCATTCCTGTACGTCTAATCATTACCAGTAGCTTACTACAAATAGAACAACGTATACAAACATACACAGGCTTCTGTCTCAGGAGTGTGGGTGTGTGTTAGTATTAAACTGAATTTCATTTTATATTCACTCACTAAATCTGGCTGATTGACAAATCCTGAATTTTAAATGTTAACGACTAGCTGTCTTGGAAGGATTTTCTAAATGTTCACACTTCAAATTTGCACGTGACAGTGTTTTTCCAGGACTGACCCCATGAACTCTTCTGCACCAACCACACTGCTCTGGTGTGACTGGCTTACCCATGACATGCAGAAGTGAAATTTCATTAACAAAGGTTCTGGTGTTTTGTCAAAACACTGTTAGTTTTCCCCTTGAAATGGAAACATTCTTACTATAAGCAACTTTACCAAACCTGGAGGCTCAGTAAAGCCCTTCCTCTTGTTTGCAGTGTTCTCAGGTACCCCACGGTTTCACAGCTGGCCTAAGGACTAAGGAATCTATAGTCTCTCTCTAAGGACAGTCCGAAGGTGGGAGTAATGCATGAAAAGCAAAATTAGTAGAAGGGAACAGAAGTAGAGGACCAGGCCCAAAACCTAATCACACTTGATGGAAAAATGAATTTAAGACTAATGCTTATAATTATGTAATAGTTTGTGATGTTCATTTTAACTTCAGTATAAGTATATATACACATAGGTATTTATCCTGTAACTTTTTGCTTACCTGGCGTAATTCTGACAGTCCTTTGAGAATTGCTTGTTGTCTCTCTCTGATTTTAACTACATCAGGATTTAGAAGAGGGTCTCTAATGTGATCAGAGCTAAAAATGTGTCGTGGCATTTGGCAAGAATCTAAAAGTAAATGTGTATCAAATCAGTTAACCATACTCTTTTATCAATTTTGTTGTCATTTTGAAGCAGTAGTTTTTCACACCTTGTGAAAATCAGGTTTTGGTTGCTATCACTATTTTTAAGTCAAACAACGCTTGAGATTCCTAAACCCAAATCTATATAATAGAGAAGTGCAATTGTACTTCATTAACGGTAAAAAGACAGATAAAAGAATAAAAAATTCTGTTGCTTTTTTGCTTTTTGTAACTTTTTCTATGGCCTTATTTAATACACAGTATCAGTTGGCTGCACAGGCTTTCTGTATAGTGCTGTGGGACACGTGGGTTACTGCAAAATTCAGTAAAACCAAATACTAAATTGAATAAACTGTAGCACTTTGAACTAAATCACTATAACATCCCTTCTACATGAATCAGTTCACAATACCATTCAGTACCATTAAACTGTCGATACTGGGGGTCATATGTTGAAGGTCTAGTCACTGGTGCATCTGGATCAAGATAATATACTTCGTTTGTTCGAACATACGGAACAAATTGTGAAAAGGGGTCTGTAACAGGAGGAGAAGAGCTCCTCTGCTGGGTAGCTGTCTTGGTATTTTTCTCTCTTCTAATATTGTTGTTAAGCTCCAGGAAATTAGAAGCAAGTATCCGTTTTTTTTGCCCTTGGTGTAATCTGTTCTTAACTGCTGGCACAGGTGGCGATTCAGATCTGTATAAAAAAATTTAAGTTAAAAAAACCCCAAACAATACTTAAGTAATGTGATGAATTTTCTCAAATAGTAGAGACAAAGAATCCCCAGTGGACTGGACCTTCTGCTCATTTATTCTGATTTTATACCTGCAGTTTGTCTGGCCTTAGGTATTTTTAATAGGAGGCAATTAGATGCATCTAAATTCTTGTAAGAAAAATTTAAAAGATGGGAACGAAAAGCATGGATATTTCACTCCTAATGTATTTATACGTTTCATTAATGCACAGTATTGACGTACCTTTCTTCATTCAAATGGTTCTCATGTAACTGTTCTTCCTAGGAGAAAACCAAGAAAGTCAAAAGTCAAAGTACCCCATGCTTCATATGGTATCAGAAAATACTTATCTTAAAAATCTGCTTAAAATTAATTGTCCCATTTCTTGGGTACAAGTGTCTTGAACATTTACCTTTCAATAATGTAAGCACAAAACTCAGGTTTACCATTAACCTCAAATAAACTAACGGACTCGGTTTAACAAATGAATAAATATTTAAAGATGCCTACGTAAAGTTACGCATTTTCACATACTTTTTTTTCTTATATATATATACCCACAGCTTCTAAAACATGTGTTATGTAGCCACAGAAAACAAACAGCTGAACAGAACTGAAGTGACCTCCTTTCTACACCATTTTTTCTCTATTGGAAGGTGTGAGAAAGTGAGGCGTTTATGCATACAGATGTATATGCATACAGAGAGAGAAGGCATGAATATATTTGATAGTATTTTCTTTAAATGACAATTGATTTTTTATCCCAGCCACAAGCTATACTGATACATGCATCCTGAAATGGAGAATGCCTCCACTAAGGAGGATGCATTTCTATGACAACAGAGTACGTCCTCAGGAATCCATATTCTTTGCAGAAATAAAAATTGTTTTCTTGAACAGGTATGGCTACGCTTCACCCATCACTGCAATGTAATGACTGGAGAAAAAAAGGGCAAGTCACTGACGTCCTTCTACCCTGCACACTGTTTTCAGCCAAGATCCCTGTTTACATAATGAATCAATGACAATGAATAAACAAGAGAATCAACACTTCAGAAGACTGAAGTAACAGTAAAAGCTAAGTCACAAAATATGACTATGTCCTCCTGATCATGAGTGAAACAATGCTGTAACACCATTCTTTGCACAAAGGAGAGTAATAGGAAGATTCTCAATGCTCGAGTTCCACAACTGAATTCCCATCCAGGCAAAACTGTGTGGAACAAGTCTTAAAATTACACATCATTGCTCTTAAAGACCACATAGTTACCTTTCTGACTCTATGTCCCTTATTCTTCATTTTTATTTCTTTGTGTGGTGAAGGAGACCTGTCTGAGTAACTGCCCTTTTTTGGGCAGAGATTCCCAGGGGTATTCCTTTCTACCAGCTGAAGCAGTTCCATTTGTCGTCTCACTTTGTTTTCTTCCCTTTGTTTCTGTAGCTGTTTAGGGTATCTTTCTGATGCTGGAATGTATCTTTTCCCAGGCTTGTTTATATTCCAGTCAGGTCTTTTGCTGTATTTTTCTGAAGGTTTAATTTGTCTGTCTTTTCTTGCATATTGTTCATATAGATCACTGTATATGCCACCAGTTTCTTTTCCTGAAATTTTATTTTTATCTATATACTGCATGTCCTTCTGGCTTTTTTTGCTGTTAGAGGTTTCTTTATATCCTATGGATATATCAGGAGATCCACAACACACGGTTCTTTCCTCAGCTGACTCAGTGTATGCTGAAGTATTAAAGTAATCTTAAAAATAAATAAAAATTATATTTTAACTCCAAGTCTAAGCTATTAAAATTACTTGTTTAACCTTTGTATGCATATCAATCTACCATTACTTATTTTACTCAAATATAGGTTGTTAAGTTTTATAATATTTTTCTATTCTTTTTTATGTGCAAAATAAACAAGACCAGTAGAAGCAAACTCAATAAGGAGGGGAAAAAGAAGAAAGATCGGAGAACAAAATCAAGTCACCGTAAAGCAAAATTTATGTAAAATCAATAAACATCATTTTAAAATGTCAACTCTATTTCTGTCACGGTACCCAAAGGTAAAGAGCAAAACACGAGAGCTTCTTTTTAGTTTTTCAGCATGCTGATGGTTTGGTCATATTCACAATGCTGCTGGGATTAACTTAACTTTCCTAATCCTTGTCTTCTAATGGAAATAATTTTGTTCAATTTTTAAATTACTAACAATCCAGCTTCTTCCTTTACTAAGGGGTATACACAAAAACAGTATTTAATTTTTAAACTCCAAATTCACACTAAAATTTCTACCAGCGCAGTCAAAACCCAAAAATATTAATTGTTGCTTAAGCAAATAGAAATAAAAGCTTCCACTTTATAAGCAGTAAGCTAACAAATTTTTAAATACAAGGCATAAAGTGATCGTAAGTTTCCACCGAATCTGCTAATTCACACCTCATCTACAACATTAATAAATACAGACTAATTTTGAACTGGATTTTTTAATGGTGTGATACAAAATCAAGATAAAGACTAGCAAGTACTCTGTCTAGATGGACCTGCAATTCTGTCTGGATATTTAGCAAGAATTGTAGAAAGCTTTTCTAAACATTAGAATGTAAGCTCTCATTTTCTAGTGAGTCCATAGTTTTCGAATTCCAGAACTATTGACAGTGTTTCTGCCAATATGTTCAAGGATTCGTTAGGAACCCAGCTCTACTCGGTATCAAACCACGTTACATAAACCTGTGAACATTCGCACTTGAAGACTACTACAAATACATGTTTAAATGCCTTAATAAATGTAGTCCTACATGGCTTGTGACCATGGCTTTAAGTCAACACTGTATTTCAGACTTCATTATTTGAGTCTGTAACTGGTAAGTAACAACTATATAGACATATCACTTATTTAGAAGAATATAGTGATATATAGTAATATACTAACATGCCTGTGTCTATGCAAGTATTTCTTTCTCGTTTTACTCCGTTCTGAACGACAGTGATTTGGCTCAGTTTCACAAGTATGCTGTCCTACTGTCTGTCTTGAGGTACATCAGAGTAATTAAAGGGCTGCATACCTGTCTGTACAGCAGTGTCTTTCCGAGGAGAAGTCTGTGCATCGATATGACTCTTAATGTCACCAGAAAAATTATGACTTCGATGTGAAAGGCAAGTATTAGAATTTTCAAATTCTGTATCACCTAAAAAGAAGTAAGTAAAACTGTTAAATTTAGTGATGTATGTTCCATTTAAGCCATGTTACCAAGTTATCACACTGTTGTGTTCACAACTTAAAGCAAGACTGAAAACTACGGTTCAGATCCTAATACTCTCCCTTTTCCACTGGAAATCTAATTGACAGCACACAGACCTGAATATTCCCTATATATTACTGATAGTATCGTTGTATTTCTTCCTTTGTGTAATATAGTATTTGAAATATTTGAAGCTTATTAACATACAATATTCTCCATATTAGTTAACACTGGTATTTGTTTGGAAGGTAAATAAACTGAAATGAAATTTGGTTCATGAAGCAATGGAGCAATTTCTGACTGAAATGCAGACAGAGGAAAAGAAACCAAGACAAAACCACAAACAACTTAAGACACAAACACCAAAGGAACAGGAAACAGAGTATGAAAAGGCTCGTACTTACCACCAAGATTCTTCTGAAGTTTTGAAATGTCATGTCCCTTCTGAGCCAAGTCTCGAATGCGCTGCTCGTGTTTTAATCTCTGTGCCAATTCTTGAGCTTTCTGCATTGTCTGATAGAGCTCATTTGTTTTAAGAGTCATGAGTTCCTTTAGAAAAGAGGAAATACACGTGATCATTTATTTTAAGAATAAATTAATAGGATTCTTTAATTCTCATATAATCTTCAAGCCTTACGTATTCTTATTTTGGGTAGAGCTTCTTTTTATAAAAACAAACCCAAAACTAGTTGAGTTGTTGCAATGTGACAAAACTGTTATGATTACAAAGATAAATTCAGAACCTCTGCTGAGCTAATGAAAGATGTTCAATCCTAGCGTTAAAAAGCAAGCATCTAGATCCTGAAAATTATTTGGATATTTATCTCCTTTCTAATAAATTAGTATTTTCTTAAATGCCATCTGATTTCAGGCATCTATGACTTCCTAGATCATATGGTTTAATGAAATAAAAGCCTACATAAAAATTATTTAAAAACTTACTTCCTCCTGCTTCCACAGAAAGGAGACAGTAGAAGCCTCCCCAACAAAGGCAGAACATCCCTAAATATGAAGGCTAGCTTTCCAGACGTGGCAGGTTCAAAGTGCAGGAGACTGGGCCAAGGAAAATCTCTAAACCGCTGCTACCATCTCATCCCTACTTCCTACTGCATTTGCAGGTGGAAAGAACAACTGACAGTATAATTCGTTTTGAAGGAACCAAGCTATTACAGAGAAAGATGATTTTCCCAGTTTTTTACCAGTTTGTTCCAGCATCTACAGGTAGATGCTCTATGTTTCCATACAAAAAATGCAGAGAAGTTGGGGATCTATATTTTGTCAGGTTTTAGAGAAGGGTGTGTTTTTGGAATCACCCTCTCTTGCGACATCAAGGAATTTTGCTACTGTTCCAAATACAAAGGAAACAGCGATAGCTGCTACTGTGCCAAAAGAATAAAACATCAGACAAGGCTTTTAACCTTCTACAGAGGTAAGGATGTATACATATGCAAAAGCGTATTTACCAAAGGTCAAAATGCACTTTTGGTTTAACTTTTATATGAAAGGAGTATGGAAAGCTCAGCAATAGTTACAGAGAAAGCTCTAGAACATGAATGACTTTTTAAATTGGTTTTCCAGAATATATTCTGAAAAGTCTTTAATCCAGACTGAAAGCACACCCACTCAAATAAACTTCATGGTACTGAATCATCTTAAAAGCATTAAGTTACCAGCAACAATAATTGAGTCACATACTTTGTACGTATTTTTTTTTATTTAAAATTTACAATTAAAAATGCATGTTTCTGCATTACTTAAAAGTACAATTCCGTTTTTGCAGTTGTTACCATTTACCATCCTGAAAAAGCCTTTGTCTAAAAAAAGGAAACCTGCTTTGAACTTGTATGGTGGTGTAAGTTTATTAATTGAGGAGCCAATTTTGGTCTCAAATGTCTAAATTTCAGACAGTGTTCATTTTCAAAATGATGAGGTGACACAATTTTGAAGGCGAAGAACAAGAACCATTTTCCTCAAAACCCAGTATTATTACAGACTATCTGCACTAAAGGAAATGCAAATGCCCACCTCCTTTTGTTTTTGTTTCAGCGTATCTTCCTCAAATTGTTTCTGCATTTGTTCTTTTTCTTGTGCTAGGCGCTGTTCTTCTTCTTGTTCTTCCCATTTTCTCTGCTCTTCCTCCAGTTGTTTCTTCTTCCGTTTTTCTTCTACCTGAGCCATAATTGCTTTCTAGTAGTACCAGAAGAAAAAGGAAAATTAAATGACACAACATTAAGGTATTATAAGCTATTCATATACTTCCATACCTGTGTATAATAATTGGATTTGGATGAATTAAAAAAAAAATCACGACAATTTATTGCAAACACTTTTGCTTCCTTTAATTTCTCACAAGAGAGGTGGCTGCTTTCCTTATGTTTTCAAAAATGCTTTGATTTTTCTTGTACAGAAATGGTGGTCTCATTTTTACCTTACATACTGCCAGCTAGTATTTTGATCTAGCAGAATAACAGTTTGACCAGAACAGACAGGCGCATTACATTTATACTAAGACCTCTTCACATCATGCAGATATACATTCGGTTAGCGCGCCACAGAAATAATGTAAATGACAGTAAAGCAGATGAAAATGTAAAGATTCACAGAGCAGGTATCTGCAAGTGTCAGTCCTCCTGATGACAGTGGAGACTGAAGAAAAATGCACACAAACCTACCAGAGCGCTAAAGACTGCGCTGTATGTTTTTTAAGGCAAGAATTCAGTTACAGAAATGCAAACACCTCTGTACAAGTATGCAAAGAAAACTCTAGAGTCTAACTGAACGAAATGCCACCAAACAACTGTAAACATGCAACCTGAAGCATACAGTGCCTCACTGGACTGTGGTATTAAATCTCATGCTTTACTCATGACACAACGCTACCTTTTCTCCTTTCTTCTCAATAAAATGGTGTTAGACTTGAAAACAAAAGTTTACCTGATGTTCTAACTGTTTCTGCCGCCGCCTGTCTCTCTCTTCAATCTGTGCAGGGTCCAGGAGAGCTGTCATTGAACGGAGGAAACTAAGAACAAAGAATCATGTAAGTGTTTTTAATTATTAGAAAATAGTCCTAAAGCCTTTCTTAATTAGAATCAGTTATATCTCAATTAATATTTTTATATTGACGTTATCCCGTTGTATTAATCTACAGTTACGAAATTAATTTTACTATGGAACAAAAATAAGGTCATTTGCAGTAAATGTTATTAATGTACAATGGAAGCACTTGTGTCTTTCAAAAGTGAAACAACAGGTATTTCTGAAAAAAACCAAAAGCCAAATGAATAAGATCCAAAGATCAGATTTAAAGAATCTTATTAATTTTTTGTAATTTTAATTTCTGAGGAGTTATCAGAAATGCACCGGCTGGGAAGATGATTACACTTACAAAGCTCACTCACCTGACTTTCTGACTGTGTTCTGGAGCACTGTTTTTAGCAGCTTTTTCTGCATCTCCCACCTTTAAGGGCATGAGATTGCCTAAAGCTGCAGGTGAAAAAGGGTGAATAAAAGCAGTCAGCTCCTTAGGGTCAGGTGACAGGCAAAGACTTTCATGCTGGGTTTTGTACATTCCATTTACGGGATGCTGTGTATTAGCATTAAGGTGGTTCTTTAAAGAATCAAAATGCATTGCCCATCTGTCATGCTCTTCAGCCTAAATAAACATGAAGCAACAAGAAAACAGAAACATGCTCAATTACATGGCTTCTATAAGGTATGGTTAACAAAACAAACAATACACATTTTGTACAACAGGAACACTTGAAAAGCGCTTTTTATGGAGCTACAACACAGTAGTTAATTCCCAAAATGGGAAAACAGAAGCATCTCTACTGCTTAACATGCAAGTCAGATCAGAAATTATACTGCTGATCAGTATACCTGGTCAGCAAAAACATATTGCCACTATATTTCCAGGAAAAAAAGGAATACCAAAAAATAGAAAGTGAAAAAAAAATTTGAAAAAGTTAACGTGGGATCAGCCTTTTTGGTACTGTTTTTTTCAATTCATATAACTATTCCATTCCGTAATTTTACTAATCGTACCGGGAATTGCTTGATTGAGAGGTCATCTCAGTAATATAAACAAGTGGCATCTTTTACACTGCCCTACATTTACCCCCTTCATTTTAATTCTGGACGGTAGCAGAACTGATATGCTTTGGGCAGAGGTATTAATCTCTAACTTCCTATTTTCAGCCAGACAGGACTATTATAAAATAAAGCCTTTTCAAAATCTCTTTCACCCATAACAGCCACCACCGGCTCTCCTAACAAAGTACCTAAAACTTTTGTAGAGGTGACATACTGGGTTTAAGCCCCTCTTCTGTACCACCCAGGCTTATCTTTCTGGCTCAATGCTGGCAACTGGGACATCCCAGTATATCACTAACAAAAGATTTTTACCATTAACCTTTGCTTTTTCTATAGGTACTGAGAAGGTTTTCTCTGCACTAGGAGAACAACTGTTTCTCTGCAGGGACTGGAGAATGGCTGCCTCAAAACTTGCAGTTTGCAGGAAAAAAACTAATCTAATAAACTTTCTGGGAACCCCTTCCTTAAACAAAAATTCCCTTGTGTCAGAAAAGTTTCACACTTATTTTAAAAGAAACAAGAAAAATCAGTCCAAATAATAAAAATCAAAATTATTCTTCCTCCTGTTCCCTGAGTTTTGTTCCCTTTGAACACTCTATGATGTAGATGAGAGTAGTTGGGAAATCTACTTTATTCTTATGCATGTCTGTGGTGCAATACGCAGAAGGGTTGAGAGTATAACACAAGACCTGAAAAAAAGAAATGCTGAAGAAAACGAGATGTTGAAGAAAACAAGGTTAAGCACACTTCAACTTCATTTCAAAAAGAGGCTAGAAGTGAGATTACTGTCAGGTTACTCGCTGGTGACTGCAACCATCTTCCTACAGCAAACCTATCGAACTGAAAAACAAGGCAGCTAATGAAGGAAGCTCCCACAGCTGTGTTCCCTTCACAGTTGTGAAAGCTCAATTTACAAAGGAAATCTGATCCCTTCAACAATTCAGGAAATAGAGACTTGTGTTGTGTGTAGGTATGTAACCAACCTTAGCAACAAAGGGCTTTTTTTGGAGGGTGGGTAGGGAAAGCTCTCTTCTAGCATTACTAACTGTGCCATTAAAATGAAGAATTTCTGTCTAGAGTTTTGTAACTGCCATAAATGCTTCAGTTGAGAGTAAAAACTGTAGCCTTTTAATCCAGAAGGCTTTGAATGTTATGTTAATGAAGGTTTGCTAACCAAGATTCTTGTTAACCAACAATATAGAACATCTCATGATGTGAATACATCTCACATGGTGAAAAATATAATCCTGGGGTTAAAGGTGTGTACAATAATTTGGAAATGTAGTGCAATCTCACTATGTGTTTCTTCACTTCAAAAACCAGAGAGTCTTGGGAAGAGTGTGTCAGTATCAGACTGTACAAGAATGCAGAATATTCCACTGACCTTAAAACTATTAATAGTATAAATAGTAACACGTAAAGGAGGGAAGTCAGCTTCTATATGAAGAACTTCCAGGGGGTAGAAGATATAGTAACCAAATTGGCTAATAGTGACAGTATTAAGTCTCTCCAGGTATTCCACCTGCGAAGCAATTATATTGGCCACCGTTTCCTTCTAGATCCAGCACAAGAGACCTACATTCCACAGCCTGGAAAAACCACAGGGTAAAAAAGGTAAGGCTATTTTCTTCAATATTTTTTGGAGATGTGTTTAAAAAAGTTTCCTAAGAGTGTGTGCATATTAAAATAGTATTTATAGAAACAGATGTGAACACCACTGTGACACGCTGTAGCTGTCTATAACTTTCCTTCTCTTTCCTCATCTCCTTCTGTAGTCTACAGAAAACTTCTCTTCACCGTCTAGCCAGTGTCTCTGCAATACCTTCCAAACCCTAGTGAGACAGAAAAAATGTATAGTAATATCACTGTCTTCATCTTTGCAGAAAGCACACAACACATCACACCAGACACACAGTAGCCTGTTCTCTGTCACCAAAATACCGTAACAGCTACTGGGCGAATGGTCAATTAGACTGTCCTATGAACTTACGGTGAAAATCTGGACATGCTGCAGGTAATTACATCTCAGTCACTCCATCATGTCTATGATTTCATCTTTTATTTCTTAGAACTAAAAAATATAGAGAAAAACTTCTCTTATTCCAAAAAGTCCCTCTAAACCCCAGATACCTTTGTTAAATTAAGTTTTTCTTCTATTTTTCGTAGCTTAGCTTCTTCCTTCTGTTTATCCAGCTCTTCAAGCCACTTCTGTTGCTCATGCTTCAGTGCGCTAAAAGGTTGTTCCTGTGGCACGGCCTCCTGAAATAAGGTAAGTGCTAGTCTCTTCCTTGTACAAAAAATTCAGTACCTTGTCTAGCCACATAATAAAGTCCGGGCAGAAAGTTATGCTAGGCTTAAGTGGACTGTTCTCTTGCACAAAAAAATGAATGGAAGTTTGTAGCTGTAGCAAGTGCCTGACTGCTCCATAAAAATGATTCAGTTGTTAAGAAAGCTGCTAAATAAGGCAGTCTTTGAATTTATTCTCAATTGAATCATCAGCCTCACACTCCAAAAAAACTTACTTACACGTATCATGAATAAAAATAAATCCTTTCCTTCTTCCTATGGTTCACTGCTCAGTCTGTGTTCCAGGTAGATTAAGCACTGTATCTAATTAGTACTGGTCTGTCTCAAGTAAATTCTAGATACCATTTTCGTTCTTCTATTTCTGCTTCTTAATGGGGATCTATATTATTTAACAAATTCCAGTGCCACTAAGAACTTCTAATACTATCTGACAAAACCCACTTTTCAATCAGTGCCTACTAGCAATAACTCAAAAACTACTTCTTGAACCTTCTGCCATCCATGTGTTTTTTTAAAGTCTATTTCTGAGAGGTTCACACTTCTCTATTTTTTTAACGCACACCTAAAAGCTGATTAACACTTCCTCTCACACCTCTAGTACTGTTCTTCACATCAGCATTGAAAATGCTCAGTCTTTAAAGCATCAATATTTTGATCAACGCTCATTCAGACACAATTCTTTAGAGCAAAAATTCTACTGAATTCTTCTGGTTTAAAAGAACTACTGAAGATACACAACTGTTATCAACAAGTAAGTAAAAAACCACCTTCATGCAATTTAAAATCTTACCCCAAAAACAAACGCTGTGCAACTGACACCTGGTAAGTCAGAAGACTGCCCAGCTGGAACACTTAAAACATTCAGTGGAACTTTATTGGACTCTGTGGTTGAAGAAGTTGTACAGAGAGAGTTTTCCTCACTGGTAATAATTGACTCAGCTGGAAACACTGTCTGGAAATAAAGTGACCACTTTCAGACTTAGTAACTCATGTATTTGTTTGTATTAAATAGCCTTTAACATAAAATAAATCAAGTATATTATACTTCTAAAAGCTGCTATTCATTAAACTTCAGCCAAAACCTGTAACTAAGTATCTCATATACAGTATTTCTCAATTATGTAGACTGAAACAAATTCTCATGAGGCAGACCGGTAACTTTTCCAGGAAAGCTGAATATGCCACAAAAAAAGCAATTTGCTTTTGCTGTAATAACTGAGAGGAGGTACAACCCTAACTTCTGTTCAACAGCAATCAGTTTCACCAGAGAGGTCTCATCTGAGTATACTACGTTTATCTGACACAGCATTTTCAGAATGACAGCTGACTTTTTAGAAGGCAGGTTAAATTCCAGTTGCTATGCTCGTTATTACGTAAGTAATCTAATGTATGAGAGAGCTCATGAACAGTAATTATACAGCCAGGAGTTACATTTGAGACAGTCCTCAAAACAGTACTAGAAAAGATTTATACCTTTTAGTTAGGAATCAACATGGAAGGACAGGAATGGGTTACTCGTGCTACAAAGGTCTTAATCTGTGACGCTACAAACTGCAGCAATAGGTAGGGTATGAAACAGGGAGTTGTGACAATTCATGCTGTGAAAGAGCTTAAAGTGACTTGCTAAGTCTGGATTCTACTGGATTCAGAGAAAAGAAAATCTTGTATCAATTGGAAGTTCAACTGTTCTGGAACAGCACTGGGGAAACTTTTGTGTTTATAGATAGCCTTACCTTATCTGGGTCAGTTGTTTCCACTTTCTCTTTATGGGTTTCATTATTGCCAGGTTTTGCCCAGAAATAACCCACCTTTCCCTCCAAAGTTTCTTTCAGTTTCTTCTTCAGTGCTACCTGTTCATCTTCAAAAAACCAAAGTCTTAGTAGGAGTTCCTAATACAGACATATAGCAGTTTAGAAAAAGAAAAGCAGCAATGCACATCTACCCTGTAATTTCGACTGTAAAATGGACTACAGGAGTAAGTTACCATTGTCTGACAAATCAGTCTAAATGTAACTTTGCTCTTAAACCAAGTCTCTGCCCAGCCATGTAGCGGTAATAGGGGAATCTCTCTGGGGAGACTACAAAACACTGAAGGCTTAAAAACGTCCCAGGGAAAGAGGGAAAACTAACAAATAACCAAGTATATAAATTCTCTCCATTTTATTATACCAGTCTGGACTATTGCAATATTATTAAAACAAATGGAGCTACACGTGGAAGCTACTGACGATACAGAATCAAACCCTGAAACAAGATGGTCTACACCCAAGTTGAAAACAAAACAACACTCCTGCATGTGAATGATAAAAAGCTTAATTTTGAGAGAGAATTTACTACTGCATTAAACATTTTTATTTTTCTACAGATTCTCCTTGGTTGGTGATGGGGCAGGACTGCAAACTGTTTCAAGTTCAAATTGCAATTTGATACATTCAGTCATGCTTGTACATTGGGGGGACACTTCTCCCATTAAAAAACAAATCAATTTGTTAATGATAACAGCTATCAACTACTGCCGAATGTTACAAAATCAGTGGCAAGTAAAATATGAAGCATAACTGAATATTTTGTGATTATTTGGTTAAGAAGGATTTTTGCAAGAATTTAGACATAAACTTTGCATAAAATTTTGTAATTCAAGAATATTAATCCATCTTGGGAGACTAATTACACTGTACTTTCCAATTTGTTGCAACTGCAGTGGCAGAAGTAAATTTAAAAGAGCACAAGGGAAACAACGCTTTTGGAGTACTGAATGTAATGAACTGATCAAAAATGTATTCTGTATAACGTAAGTACCTAATTCCTTCTTCCATTGGGTCTTCCTAGATTCTAATAAGGCTTTCTCCCCTTCTTTTCCACCCAAGGTACTAAACATGTCAGCAGGCTTCCATGAATCCTTTCTAGAGAAAAGGAGGGGAAAAAAAATAATTTCACCTAAAAAGCTAATCTATTGATTTTAAAGGTAACTATTTAGTTAGTATTTATAAAGATTCTTACTGTGATTAAGAAATACAACACATGTTTATCTGAGATACAATTTTTGTAGACAATAATAACACAGATATACATACGTAACTTTCTGTCCTGGCTGCGGACATGCTTCTTGTTTCCTGCTTGAATCAGAGTTAGCCTTATCTGGAACAGATGAAACTTTACAAGCTTTTTGGAGCAATGCAATAATGTTTTCCTCTGATGCCTCATTAGGAGCTGCGGTAGAATACAGATATATGAAAAGATATAAAAAAAATTTATATATATATATATATATATATATATGACCACTAAACTTTTTTCAGCATTGAGTAAATAGTTTGAGAACAGCAGAAACTTGCAAATTTCCCACTATTTAACAAAACTGTTTTCAGGCCTGCTTATATAGTTAAGGCATGTAAGTTACAACTTTACAGGGTATTTTTAGAATGCTAGACTTACAGGAAACACTTATTCTTGGTTAAGAGCTCAGACTTTGGGACTCAACTGCAGTGTGTCTTTATTCTTGGTAGCAAAGAGCTGACCACCTCGACAGATCCACAAACAGGAGTAACGGAAGACCTGAACTCTTCAGAAATCCAAAAGGGCCCATCTCTTTGCGGTATTGGGTTTGCGCTTTTTTTCTTCAAACTCCTAATAGTAAAGGTACAGAGCGGTTCTGCTATGTCCCCCCCACCCTCCATGTAAAATGGTTCCTATTTTGCAAGAAATATTGACAGAACTGCTTGCTGTTTTGCTCTTCGAAATACTGGAATACTATCAAGCAATCCTAAGATTTTATTTTAAAATTATCAAATGCTTGATTCCTAACAGTAACAGGCAATTTCACAACCACACCAGGAAACAGTATTTTGCCTGAGACCATTACACATAAGACTAAAGCTCTGCACCCCAAAAATAAATTATGAACTCAAAAGTTTAGTTTTCAGGTTTTGCTCCATTTCCATGAAACCAACTTATTCAGGTATCGGTACCTTACCCATTTCCTCTTGCTTTTCATTATGAGTTTCAGAGATGCTTCTAGTTCCTTCTTTTACAAGCATCAAAATCTGCTGAAGCTGTTCCTGTGTTAAGCATACCAAACTTCTTAGGTCTTCAGCTGATACACATGAGTTTTGAAGTTTCTGTTGACTTTTTTTAACATCAGGATTCTCTGAATCAGGGTATCTGCTTGTGCTATCTCTTTGGAAAATCAAAGAGTAATCTTTAGTTGCAGCTTCATGTGAGGAGTGTTTAGTAACTTGCAGTTTTTCACCTTTTGTCATTGATAAGCTTGATTCACTCCTTGGTTTTGTTAAGTTTTCCTGCTTGATACAAGCATTTTGTGTTGACCTCAGAACACGCCCAGTATGCCTTATTCTCAACGCCTGTTTAGGTGCTCTGGCTTTATGACCCATCTGTTAAAGCAGTAAGATTTCACCATATATTAAATAAGGAAATAAAACTGCACAGGTAACAAACAAACCCAAGAATGACGCAGCAAGTAAAATCGGCATCATTTCTCTTCTCTGTTGCATCAATAGAAACTAACTCAGTATAAACTAATGAAATATCTGCATGAGTACTAGGAATACCTTGGAAGAGAATACAGCACCTAAATTTGAATATTTAAAAATATAAGTATGAAAAATAACTTTATGTAGGTAACATTTAAAAGAATTATTAATAATCTTTGATGTTTCTGAAGCCTGGCTTCAGACAGGTAGACATTTTCACCATGCAGTCAGTATTATTTCAATCTTGATTTTTCTATCCTGTACTGAAGTTTTATCCTTTTCAAGGTCCTTGATGTATACTTGTAATTATCTCCTGTGTATTGAGGTCATATTCTTTCCTTCCCCAAATCACTGCATTCCAGTTTACCCAGACAGAGAAAACCTAGACAACTTAATCGGAACTTAAAACACACCTCAGATCCCTATTTTATCAGATTCCCTTTAAGGTCTCTCGAAGTTCTGATTTAGATGATTCCCTGTGCTACTGTAACTTCTTGGCAAAGTAAACTAAAGCGTTTTGCAAAGCTAAAAGTAGTCATGGAACTTTTAATCAATCCTTTTCAACAGCTATTATGAACCTGAGAGATCACAGAATACCTCAAGCTGGAAGGGACCTGTAAGTACGTTTATCTTTCATCAATATCAGTGATTGCAAGTATTTAGACAGTTCAAATGTGTTCCTGAATTTCTGTTAACAAACTAACTGGTTAATTTGTGTGCTCCAACCAAAAAAGTAATTTTTCCACTTACCTGCATTGCAGGCTTTGATTGATCTTTTGGGAAACAAACACAAACATATGAAAGAAATATTTAATAACAACTTCCTCCTGAAAAACAATCTCAAGAAATTAGTAAACTGTTATATTAATCGGATTTTTTGTAAGGCAGAAAAGTACTTTCCCCATAACATCTGCCCCAATTATATATGTATATTATTTCAGTATACACACTTCAAAAGTATGTTTAAAAAACCCCCAACAACATATGTACATTCCAGTAACTATTTCCAGTTTCATACAATTCTAATAAACTTACTGTGCCAGTCTGATCCTCCCCTGCTATTCATCCTGTTTCTCAGAGCATCCTGGGGTAATGGCTTATTTTTAATTGCTTGTTTGTGATTTTTCAGTTTGCTTTGCGTGTCACGTCTTTTCAGGATAGTCCCTGCATCCAACCTCATCTTACTACACGATGCTATGTCTCCATTGCTGACAGCCTAAAGAGCCAATACGTGCAAGATCACACCATCCATTGTTCCTCTTACTATGCCCTGAAATACTCTTCAGTCTTTTAACACAAATCTTAGAGGATACATAGAGGTGTAGTGGTGTCAAAAATAATAATAAGTACTACATTTAATATAATACTTATTAATAATGAGTATTGTCATATTAGATTAGTAAAGGGAATGTGGCAGTCAACACGAGATAGCCTGCACATATGGGTAACAGAAAAGGAGGAGAAAATAGCAGGGATGATACTCTAGTGGAACAAGTCTGTTGGCAACAAGGCTTCTTCAGCTGCAGTATGCAACTATTGCTCTGGCAGTGGTTGTTGCACATTTTGCACTGGCAGTGCCTATACCCTTTTTTTTATATTATCAATTAAAGACACTGGAGAACACGAACATCTGAAAGTCTGCAAAACCATACTATTAATAGTTTCCAGCCTACATGAACATCTCAAAACTTGGGGATATGCTGATTTGTTTGTCCTGCAGAGAGAGGCATTAAATCCTGAACCATCTTGATAATGTTTCAGTAGTAAAGATGTTCTGCACCATGTTTATCGCTGGGTTCTCAAGCATTCAACCCTCA
Organism: Falco punctatus; assembly: GCF_963210335.1. Taxonomy (NCBI): domain Eukaryota; kingdom Metazoa; phylum Chordata; class Aves; order Falconiformes; family Falconidae; genus Falco; species Falco punctatus. Next base: position 10,180,384 of record NC_137583.1, on the reverse strand, counting down.
TCTGATTAGGTCACTTTTTGACTTCTTTCTGATTACTCAGAAATTAAATCAAGTGGGATTCTATATGCTATGCAAACCCAACTTCTCTGCGGAAAGGAGAAAAACATTGATAGGGTCTTTGCCATCACAGTGGGGAGATACATAATGTGGAATTCCAAAGTGCTGTTTACAGGTTATTTTCTTTGGGTTTTTCTGTGTAAGGAAGAAACAACTATCTTGAGTAGCAGCTTAAGCTACTATAGAACAATGTTACTTTAGCCCCTAAGACTGTGAGCAGTATTTGACAGTGCAGAAGACAAATTCAGAAATAACAGTTTGATGCCATTTTTGACACAATTTGATTGAAGGAAGAGCCGTTTATACCAATTGTATAAACATGTCAATTCCTGGAAAAGACTGCTCCAAGGTTAGTTCAAAGTCAAAGGTAATGCTTTATCTCAGAATACTCTAGGATGTATGTCGGCGCTAGCCAGCCAATGATGCTAACTATGGTTTTAAGAAGTGAAAGCTTGTAGCACTTCTGTTTCAGAGGTGATACAAGATTTTCTTTTCAGTAGATGGTTTACCTTACTGACTCAAAATACCCACTAACACCTCATTGGACAGCTGTCTGGTAAATGCAGAAAATGAAAGGTTCATTCAATAGAGATTTTCTGCATCCTGACTGCTATGTAGAAGAGTTAGAGAAAGTGGATCTGTGCTCGTATAGAAGCATCTGTCTGACAAATCACAAACCCAGACCTTCCTAATGCTCAATTACGAACACGTACTGAAAAAGTCAATCTCAGATGGTAGCAATGAGATCTGGTCTAAATAAACTGCTTATTGAAAATTATAAAAGTCAACTGCCAAATACTAAAGCTGCTTTTTAAAGCAGAAATGTGACTGTAATGATGTAATTCTGAGTAAATCAAGCAGAGTTATTAGGCCTCTTTTTCCTTGGCAAGTAAGGTGCTATAAAGTTAGAGAAATTATCAGGTTATGTTTTTTAGGAATGGCAAGACATGCTGTAAAGAACCAAGACTATTTGCCAGCTGTTCACCAGGGGACAGACTATTCAGAAGTTCATTACCAACCTACCGCTTGGTATCAAGCTGGCAAGTAAGAGGACTTGTAAATAACAATGCACAAACATCCTTCCTAATCTGAAAAATATTTCAATAAAGTTGTGCTTCATGTTGCTTGGATCTTAGGTTTAACTTCAAGAAGCCTTAAAGATTACTCAAGAGAAACAATTAAAAAAATACCAGAAGAAGCTAGAATTAGCCTAGGCTTTCCATCCAGCACTTCAGTTTCAAGCTTTAGTCCGTCACTGCAAAATGAGAGAGAGAGGGGAAGCTGAAACATTAATCTGGTAAAGGTAATACTTTTTGATTAATAACAAGGACAAGTGTGCTTAATTGTAACACTGTATTTACTGTTGGTCCAGATGGTCTTTCATACCCCAAGCTTTCTGTGTCTGTGAGAAGTTACTTAATATGAAGAAATCAACAGGTCTTGAAAAGGGTGTATTTTTATTATTGATACTGAAAAATTTGCATGTGCATGTTACAAAGTAAATCTTCACACTAAACGTGCCGCTCTGTACTGTTATACACAGCAATACACCTGCCTCAATAATTTAATAATCCAACAACATAGACTGTGTGCTTAAAAAACGCTAAAGAAGCCTCCCTGAATGACAGTGGTGATCACAAAGGGGGGCTGTAGTCTGACAACAGTCTTTAATTGCGCTTCCAGGCAAAACTGTCCCCATTTTAAAATGGAATAAATGTTATAAGGGTTTAATAAAAGAAAAAAAAGTTGGCAGTGTTTAGGTGTAAAGTACCCAAATGCTTTTCTTTCTTCTGCACATTTGAGAAAATCTAACGTGAAGATTAACGTTCAAAATAACACTTATCTTCACACTGTCTTTCATTTAATATTTTTTTTTTAAAGTCTAACACATCTGAAGCTCGCGGGCAACTTTCCAAATTAACGCGGCAGCACGGATGTGCCTGAAGCTGTAACTCCAGACGTGCCAACAGCATTCGGCAGCCAAGCCGAGCCCGGCAGCCGCCCGGTGTCGGCAGGAGGCGGTGGGGCAGGGTGACGGCCCCCGGCGGGGCGGGACCGGGAGCGGCGTCGGGTCCCGGCGTGGCCTCAGCCCCCCGCACCCGGCGGCGCGGGGCAGGCCTGCCCTGGCGGGGGGCGCCACCGGCGGGCCCCCGGCGCCTCACGGTGCTTTGAGCGCCTCACCCCCCAAACCTGCCCCCAGACCCCTTCCAGAGGCCCTCCGAGAGCAAGGCTCTGCCAGCCCCTCGGCTCCGTTACGCAGACCGCTCCCGTTCCCAGCAAGCTCCTTGCCGCCGGCGGCACCGGCGCGCTGCGCAGGCGAAGGTTCCCGGGCCGCCCCTCCCCGCGCAGGACCGAGCCCCAGCCGGCGGGGGCGGCTCTTGCTGCCAGCCCAGCGCCTCCCTTCCTCTCCCTCCTTACCCCAGGTTCATGGCTCTGCCCGGCTGCGAGCGGGGCGGCGGCGCGCATAGCCCGCCCGCTCCCTGTGTACCGCGGCCGCCGGGCCGCGCAAGGAGCCGGGAGCCGATAGGCTGCCCGCAGCGCGGCGGCTTTGCCAATGGGCTCCTCGCACACTGCGGGGCCCGCCGCAGCGAGCGCTGTGGGGGTGGGGCCCCGCGCCTGCGGGAGATGGCGCGCGGGGCCGGCGCTGCCGCTCTGCCCGCGCCGAGCGTGCCGGGCCGGGGCGCGGGGGCTGCCCGCGGCGCTGCGGGGGGGAAGCGCTGCGGCCGTGGGGAGCGGGCGGGGGCCCGGCTCTGCGGCCCTCGAGCAGCTGCTTTCTCGGCGTATAAAACGTGTCAGTCATCAGACAAAATTAAGACCTTTTTTTCAAATATCAGCTCGCAGCTGTTTATTGGGTATTTATTGATGGATACATCGGCTAACAAGTCTTGTGACACTTTCATTTAGAGGCTGGGGCGAGGGGGAAAAGGAGCCCGGCGGCTCTCCCGGTGACGCAGCGGGCGCAGGCGGGGCAGGCCCGGGCCGTACCGGGGGGGTTGGTAGCTGCTGCTGCCCTAAATCTGTGACTCTGAACCTCTGACTCTCCATGGGATGTCGTCAAGAATAACCTCCAGCTGATACCCTGTAGGCTCGTCAAGTCCGGGAATGAAGGTTTGGTAGAAGTGAGGCACAACGAAGAGCACGTGCTCAGCGAATCCGGACGGTGCTGCCCCACCACCCTGAACCCGACTTCTTACACCTCAGGAAGGGCATTGTCTGTTTAATTTAGATGAAAAGATTTCAAACAGGCACCCTCTGTCTCCCTTATCTACTGTCCAAGAATACCAGTTTTTGTTGTGTTCCATACTTAGTTTTCTTTTATTACTAATCTGGTTCCAGAAATACTGCTTTAAGCTGTATTTTTTTATTTTTTAAATTTTCCTTAATACATTTTTTAGTTTTTTAAATTATTATTGTTATTATTTAATGGAGTACTAGTGTTTGGGTTTTTTCCCCTATACTTGAGTTTCATGTTTCTGACCTTTCAGTGTACATCTGCTAATTTTTCTTTTTTTCTTTTCTTTTTTTTTTTTTTTTTTTTTAGGGTCTCTTGGCATTCATGCTTAACTCTGATTAATTTAACAGTGTTTATATACCAATTAACATGTGTTCTGTTTAGTTCCCTCAAAACACTCAAGGTGAAGTGTTAAAAAAGCCTTAACCTTACCCTATTTTTTTCACCATGCTGCTTCTCCCAAAACTTAACTCACTGAAATGTAGCATTCCCATAGAGACTTAATCCTAGTTTCTTGTAGACAATCACCTCTTTGCTAGAGGAGAGAACAGAGGACTAAAGCGTTTTCTTCTTCCTAGTCAGCTTGCAGTGTCCACAGTCTCTCTCAAAACATTGTGTCTGTGATAAGCTGCTCTTCACTTTCATGAATCTTGTCTGCCTGGTTTCCTGCCAACTAACTGTATGTATCTGGTCACCATGTCATAAAAGCTGCAAGAGAATATTGTAATGTTGTTCTATGATGAGCAGGGCATGAGTAGCTACACAGTCTTCACTGGTAATTTCCATCTCATTTACTCATCTCTTTTTTTTCTGCACCAATTGTGACCAAGCAAAAGAAAGGGAGACCGGGCACTAAATCATTCTTCATGATTTTAAAATGTATGTTTCACCCCCTGCTTCACAGTGGGTTTCCCAAATTAATAGATTGCTGTTATACTTACAGAATTTTAAATAACTAATAGACTTGTCTCCTGATATTTGTTTGAGACAGCAGGTGGCAACGTAGTTTAAAGCATCTCTCCAAAAGTTTAACTGTTACACAGAAACAACAGGTTTCACAGTCGGTTTGGATTTCTTTTAATTTTTTTTGTAAATAAAACATCAGTGTTTTCCTACACAAATATGAAAACAGGTTCTTTCAAAAAGCTGGTAGTAGTTGATCAAATGCTGCTATCTGAAGCTGTAAATAAAACTGATTTTTAAATTATGTACCTCCCAATCTACTCTATAGCCTGCTCTTTTATCGAAACATCCACAGAAGTGGTAAGACTCTTTCTCTGTTCATAGCGAATCTTTCCTGAGGTGTCCAGGATGATATCAGAATCGAGAAGAAATAGTCCTTTTAATGCATCACAGTGGTTTCAGGACTTGGGGAAAAAACCCCAGCACTTTTTTGTTTTTTGTCTATAAGTTAAGACCATCTAGAAAACTTGCTCTGTACATACAGAACCAGAGGTTCCAGAATGGGATAGAGTTGAGGGGTACAATATGCAAACTTGATAGATAATTAATTACAAGTCTGTTTCAAAAAGCCACCCTAATGTTAAAGGATAATTCAGACTCTTAAATCAGGTTGTTGTCTGTAGCATTACAGGGGAGAGCAATGCTTTCAGAGTAACAGAATAAACCTGTTCCTTATAGTCTATGTTTAATTCCGTTCTATAATTACTGTTATTTGTAAATGAATACACATGAAATGTTACTGAGATTTTATACATGACAGTAGGTTACAGGAAGGCCATAATACAATTGTAGTACTACGTCACTTTTCGGTTTTGATAGCTGCTGAAAATTGATCACATTTTTGTTTAGGTCATACCAGTTCTATAGTAAACATCTACAGAATCAAGAGTTAATCACATGCTAATCACTGTGGTTTGGTAAGACTGCATGTATTTATTTTTGGTATCATTAACAAAACAGTGAGAATCAGGAAGGCTGGAACAAAGTCACCTTTTAGCCCTCTCTGAATTCATCCTTCATCCTTACTTCCCAATTATATTGTTGGTATGCCGGTTTACTCCTTGTTTTCAGAAGTCTTGCCTCCATGCATAGGAGCATTTGCGTAACAGTCATTGAGATCGTTGCTACCCTTTCTGTCTCACAGGGAGAAATCATAATTTTTGCCTTGCTGTATTCAAAGGTCTGGCTAAGAGTTATTAAACTATAGGGTGTTTTTAAATCATTTTAAACCCAAATATTATACCTTATTTGCACAAAATATATGTCTAAGGGCAGCAGAATCCTGAGGATGAAAAGAGTAAGGCTTTCTTAGTCAAGAAATTTAGGCATTCATTTATTTGTTCAATAAGAAAAATACTGTATATTTGATCCTGTTGTAGGGCAAAGGAATCTATCAGATGTCCTGTTGATTCACCAAAACCAGAGAGACTTACTTTTACATTCTTTCCTGGGACATGCATTTCATTTTGAAGTAAATGTGCATATGTGCATCATGACACAAAAACTGGGCTTCCTCACTACGCCAGACTTGAGCACATACATTGTTCTGTAAGACTCAGATGGAAAAAATTAAAACATGCTTAAGAGAATTTTGTCAGAGGAGGAAGTTAACTAGAATGTACCTCTCTCTGCTCTTAGTTTGGCTGGTACTCTTACTGTAAATTGAATACACAAAGGATGTAAGTGCCTATACTGCTTTTACTCTGTAGCTTTAAAATATCTTTGTTGAATTGAACAGGCTGTTGCCTTTTGCTAAGTCTTTTTATGTCTGAAGCAAAACTGGATTGACTTGCATTTAACATGTCAAATCAATTCTATAACAGCTATACCATAGATGAAGTTGGCCAAAATAATTTCCCTTTGTGTACTACTTTATCAAATGCCTTGAAGACTTGCCATTTTTGAAGGATCATATTTTGTTAAGTGCAAGATTTTTATTTGATTAAATACAAATAAGCAGATTGTAACTTGTGTAAAAGGACTTCCTACACTGTAAAAAAATTATTGCTTCAATTAATGCACACTTGGCTTTGTATAATCGTGAAGGCTAGACAACTACTTTTTTTTTTTTTCTTTCAAAATAACTTGAAAATTTTCTCCCAGAATAACGTGTGATTCCAGCATTAAGAGGTAGTATTCTAAAAGATGTCTGATGTCCCTTAACTGTCGTGTTTATATATTGTGAGAAGGACTGTATAAAAGTTGGAAAGGAGAATTACTCTGTCTCGCAGTAAGACAGTTACCTGTCTTGCACTGAGGGTACATTGTGCGCTAATGCTGATAGTACAAATTTTATGTGCACTAATGCTGATAGTACAAATTTTAAGGCAGTCTGATTACCTGTAGCCCATAAATTGACATGCTTTCTTAAATGAGCAAGGAAATGTCTCTGGTGTGCATGCTGTATTTTAAATTGTTCTTTGAAGAACCAATAAAGAAGTCTTTGAACCTAAACCTTGCTCTGATACCCATTTTAAAAAATACTTTTTTTTCTCTCCTTTCAATATTTGTTACTATTTTACATCATGGGAACCTTTCAACTTTAAGACAATTATTTTATTTGAAGGGTTTTACCACAGGTTGCATCAAGTAGTAAAACTCCAGCCTTAACCTGTGCCTTTATCTTCACTGTATCTTTTCACTAGATATGACATTAGTTGCTTCCACTAACATACATTTTTTAAATATGTGACTATGGAATCTACATATTATCATTAGGCATTTTTGTATTTTGGACTGGATGCTTTAGCCATGCATTCCAAACTCCATGTGGATAATAAATCTACTAATGACATTATATCTAATTCTATGGACTATATTCTAACTTGCCATGCTCCCTATTATTATAATTAACTTTTGTAGTTTTATTTACTAATTCTTATCTGGAGAATATTATGTTAATATTAGAATCCAGTATACATGACGTGAAATATCTGAAGAAATCTAAAGATTATGTGTCCTGTTACTGCTTGTCCAAAAATCCTATTTAAAGTGCTTATGCTTTTAGGAAGGAGAATAGAGGAGATAATACTTGTTTCTATAACACGAGGACTGTTGGAATGCTTGCAGAAAAAGTTACCAGGGTCTGTTTGATTTCCTGATAAATTAAATCCCCAGCATTCGTAGGTCCTTGATTTATCATTCCCAAGGACTGAATAAGAATGCTTTCAGCTACATGCATCTCTCCTAAGGATCGTGAAACACTATACAAAGCACTTCAATTGCTCATTAATTAAACTTTCTAATAGCCCATATTAGTAAGGTAAGAGGATGAGAGGTAAGTAGGAGGTAGGTGTTATGGAAGTCCCATCAGGTGTCTGTCTTGATCTCCAGACACATAAATACTATTAATATCTGCTCTCAAATGACTTAAGAGAACCAGTCCCATTGATTTTTCAATCACTTACATACTCCTGAAAACCCCACTCAGAATTGTGCTTGTTTTCTAGGTGGATAAGAGGATTGGCAATTTGATTAAATTCAACATTGTTAGTGATAGCTTCTGGAAGCTAGAAGAGTGAGGGTCTGGCCTGGGGTTGGGTTTGTAAATGCATTTACAATGCAAATGTAGCTGACAGGGTCCCCCAAGAGTACATTTCTTTGGGACTTGCATATGGAATGTAGCCAGATTTGTATTTGGCATCGTTGCTGCATGGGGGAAGTATTTTTAAAATAGATTAATATACTGCAAGTGTGGTTTGAGTCATTTATCTCTGTTTTTTAAACTTAATTTTGGGGGAAGGGATTCCCAAACCTTTTCAGAATAACGTAACATTCATACATAGTGTATCCTTTTACACTACAGTGGCAGACAGAAATCATCATCCTTCCTCTTAATACTTGTATGTAGTTTCTCTGGGATGTCCAGCCATTGCAGATATATGTAAATCAGTGATGTCCCTAAGATGTATTTAATTTTATTGATGAAAATTTAGTAGTTTGAACTATAGAGAACCTGTGTGCACAAACAGCAAATCCCTGTCAAGTACTCTACAGATGGTCATTGAAACAAAGATGACTGCTGAAGAACAGTAGCCCTCAAAGCATGAAGATGTCTTACATGATACTGGACAGGTTCAAACTCGTCCTTAGTTTTCAAGTCTTCAGAAGTTAAATGGGAAACGTAAAGAGATTTGGCCTCACTTCCAATATTTTGAGGTATGTGAATGAATGTTGTTAGTCTTGTTTTCTTGATTGCTTCCTGCAAAAGCAAAAGATGAAGAGTAACTAACAACTTTCTGCAATCAAGTGCCAGCATGAGGTGGTGTTAATCTGTAGCTAGCATACTTGATGATTAATGAAATGCACATATGAACTGTATGCCAAATAAACTGACTGTTGAAATCAAACAAAACCTTCCTTTCGAAGAAATCAGTTACTTTTTGGCACTCAGATTGGTACAGGACTGCATGTTCTGATTTTAAAGTAGTATTCCAAACAGAAGCTTACATGATGTCTACAAATTAGAATTTATATCTAATTGCTATACACTAAGAAGTTTTTACACGCACTAGAATATTTCTAAAATACATTTCTATGTAGCAGAGGAATGCAGGTCCTGAAAGCTGCCTTTGTGGCCAAGGAATGTGCAGACCATACATACCATACTTTTTTTCTCAGTGTGTGATATTACACATATCCTCCATTCATATTTATGGATTTAAATTACATGCTTGAGATTGTGTTAGTTGGTATTGTCTTTAACTTGTTACCTTGCAATGACTATTATGAGGAAGACTGGTACTGTTATCACATATTTTTTTAAATCACACTTTTATACAGAGTTTAGACCACCAAGAAGCATGCAAAGAATGTAAAGAAAGTATTATTGCATATGCGTTACTGAACAACACTAAGAGGGAAGACAAACCATCCCAATGTATGTATGTTGAAGCCTGCAGTAGTCTTTTCCTTTTGTAGCCTTCAGCTCCATCAGTTTGATTAGGTTGCAGCCAAATCCATGGGTGGCAAAACCGACTGTTTAGGGGAGTTGTACTGTATCAGAAAAACAGTTAATATTACTTCCTGTTGAGATAAACTCCTTAATTAGCTTCTTGGGCTTTATAGCATTTGGCACATGTATTTGTGAAGTATTTTCGATATTCAGGTATCTCATGCACACCTATGAATGTTAACCTTTGCATGCACCATTTTTTATAGAAATTGTCCAGAAATTATATACTTAACTGAATATTCTAGTAAGCTCTTTTGAAAGAAACATTTTTTGAAGGGAGCCTTGCTTCAAAAACACAAGTGTACTTGCTGCACATTTGTTGTCGTAGAGAAATGTAGCTGGGTTAATTAGCACTGATAATATACAGCTGTGGGTTGGGTTCAGGTTGGCCGATGTAGATCAGGTGCAGCTGTGGCTGGTTCTGTTAAGAGGTTGAGAGCCAATGGAGAGAGGCAGCTGAGGAAGAAGCAAGAGAAGAGACAGTGGGCCCTGGATGAGGTGAGAAGAGAAGGCAGCAGAGTGACTGGTATGAAGAGTGTGTTGGTACGAGATGGTAAGAGATCTTGTTGCAGCTTGATAGTTTGGAGAGTGTTGTGACATGTTGTCTGTACGTGGTAGGTGGTACTTTGAAATTGGACGGAGCTATACAAGGTTCTCACTGCAGCCACTTCCTGTCCTCTTTCTTCACATGGCAGTCTTAAAATAATAATAATACTAATTAAAAAAATCTCAAATTGATTAAAAGACTTACTTCAAATTTTATGTGACTAAAAAAGTATTTATGTGTAGCACTATACCTATTGTAGAATTGGTGTGAAGTGTAGAAATAGAACATGTTGCATAGTAAGGCAAAAGATTATCAAGCAATGAATGGATTGTGATCTAAGTTAAGCACCGGAGTGGCTGCAGGTTTTTACTAAGTTCACTTTCTACATTCTTACTAGCAAAGGACGTCATGGTATCACACTGTGACACTTTGGTGATTGTCAGAACACAAACGGGTTGAGTCATGCTTCTTACAGGTATATTCCCTATCACATGTTGCAGTATTTTCTGGTAACAAGACTAGAATGTTAATTGCGTAACACCAATATGTAGCATCATTTGGATTTTTTTTAAAAAATGAAATGACTAATGATCAGCCTATTGAGTATGGACCAGTGTTTCTTCTGAAGCATGTATCATCTTTTTTTCCTAAAAGTATGTTTTGATATAGTTTATAATAAAACACTATAAAAGCAAAGACTACCGCTTAACATTTCATTCTTGTCAGGAGAGCATCTCCTGCAGAACACTTACAAATGAGCCTCTTCCTTCTCGAGTCTTGACTGAAATGCATTATGCAGAAACCTGACAACTGTTCAGTACAATTTGCGAGCTGTAGAGGATTCAAAATGGTCTTTGATGTCTAGGCAGAAATTCACTATACAGCAGGGAGTTTAGGTAGGTTCTCTGCATTTTATCAGCCCATGTTGTGTTTAATTAAGACATGGGAAGCATCTCAGGATTCTCTTTTGACAGCTAAGAGTTTTTGCTCCAGGTTAATAAGCCTGATTTTTTTTTTTTTTCCCCTCTCTCTTCCATCTTTCCCTGTCATAAAAATCCAATAGGCTGTCAAACCTTTTACTATTTTTCTTGAAGGAGCCTTCTTTTACATAGAGATATTATATTGGCACTGATGCATTCTTTAGCTTCGTAGAAGCATAGAACCATTTATATTGGAAAAGACCTTTGAGATCATCAGGTCCAACCGCCAACCCAGCACTGCCAAGTCCATCACTAAACCATGTCCCTGAGCATCGCATCTATGTGTTTTTTGAACACTTCCAGGGGTGGTGATTCTACCACCTCCATGGGCAGCCTGTGCCAATGCTTCATCACCCTTTCTGTGAAGAAATTTTTCCTAATATCCAGTCTAAACCTCCCCTGGTGCAACTTGAGGCTGTTTCCTCTCGTCCTGTCACTTGTTATCTGGGAGAAGAGACCAACCTCCCCCCCCCACCACCACCTGCCTACAGCCCCTGTCAGGCAGCTGCAGAGAGCAATAAGGTCCCCGCTGAGCCCCTTCCTCTCCAGGCTAAACCACCCCAGTTCCCTCAGCTGCTTCTCATAAGACTTGTACTCCAGACCCTTCCCCAGCTCCGTTGCCCATCTCTGGACATGCTCCAGCACCTCAATGTCCCTCTTGTAGTGAGGGGCCCAAAACTGAACACAGGATTCGAGGTGCAGCCTCACCAGTGCTGAGTACGTGGGGACAATTGCTGCTCTTGTCCTGCTGGCCACACCGTTTCTGATACAAGCCAGGATGCTGTTGGCCACTGGGCACACGGCTGGCTCACATTCAGCTGGCCATCAACCAACATCCCCAGGCCCTCTTCTGCCAGACACCTTTCCAGCCTCTCTCCCAAGCCTGTAGTGTTGTGTGGGGTTGTTGTGCCCCCAGGGCAGGACCCAGCGCTCAGCCTTGCTCAACCTCATACAATCAGCCTCAGCCCATCGGCCCAGCCTGCCCAGACCCCTCTGCAGAGCCTCCTGCCCTCCAGCAGATCAACACTCCCCCCCAGCTTGGTGTTGTCTGCAAACTTACTGAGGGTGCACTCGATCCCCTCGTCCAGGTCATCATTCTCTCAGGATGATCTGCTCCATAACCTCTCTCAGTACCAAGGTCAGGCTGACAGGCCTGTAGCTCCCTGGATCCTCCTCCCAGCCCCTCTTGTAGACGGTGTCACATTTGCCAACCTCCAGTCAGCTGGGGCCTCCCTGGTGAGCCAGGGCTGCTGATAAATGGTGGAGAGTGCCTCGGTGAGCACTTCCACCAGCTCCCTCGGTACCCTCAGGGGGATCCCATCCTGCCCCATAGACTTGGGGGGCTTTCTTATACAACTAAGCCAGCATTTTTCAACATGGCCAAAGAGAGACTCCTTGGCTATATTGGAAGATCTGATGGAGATCTTACCCTTTCATTCACTGCTGTTCTTTTCTGTGTGCCAGTACAAGTGTTTCAGGCTGTCACATATGGAGCCAGACTGAGAACTGATCTGACTAAAAATTATGTGTAGAGAAAAAAGGGAGAACTAATAGGGGGATAAGTTTCGGTGGATCACTTTCTTGATTTTCACTGTATAACCATACAAATAGCTATGCTGTCACAGCAGAAAAAATGGTGGTGCAGCACTGTATATGAAGTGGTAGATCATTGAGTAGATGGACAGCAATGAATGCTAAACCTGGCACTGCTCTTAAAATAATACTTGTCAGATTATGCTCTAATTTCTGTTATTGTGGTAGAGTTGTTTCTTTTTCCTAATAATTGTGGTAAGATGAACTCTGGAAATGTCCCAACAAACAAGAGTTAAAATATAGACCAGGCAGAGCAAGGACCAGCTAATACTAGTGCTGGGAGACCAAGAAGAGACTGCATCAATACTTGATTTGCAGCATCACTGCACCTTACGTGAAGAAACAGTTCCTCAAAAGAAGTAGCTGCTTTCCTGCTGATCCTGTTGTCAGGTAACAGAAGACTATGGTATGACCATTTGAAAAAAAAATTCAACTGGAAAAGAGACTATAACTTCAGGAAAGAGCCACATACTTGTAATCTATTTATTTAGGAATAACTGAAATTGTTCCTGTTCAACTGGCACGATGAAGTTTATGATTTTTGTAAAAGAGCTCCCCTTATTAAAAAAATATGCAAGAATTCTCTGTGTGATTCTTACTTCATCTGAGGAGTCATAAACTGTCATGTTAATTCCAAAGCATGATGGGTTGGGTTTTTTTGGTTTTGTTTTTTTTTTTTACATTGTTTTTATTTCATTATGACAAAATAAGCAGTCTCCAGCCATGCTATTCATCTAATCTGAATAGCATGTAAAATTAATTTCAAGTGGGCTCTATGTGAAGCACTTTTATTCCCCACTAACAATCTACATTGAGCACAGCACCTTCAGCACCATCACTTCTATCAAAACTAACACCTTTTGAGAAATTAATGACTGAGATTCACTTAGTCTACTTTTTTTATAACAAAAATGTACAACAAAATATCAAAATGGAAATAATTTTTCAGACAATTCAAAATTTTTTTATAACTTCCCTTAAAAATCAGAGCATAAAAGTAATGTCTCTTATGAAAAAGGGGACAAAATGTTAAGAGACTTGATATTTTAAATGAATGAATCTTCAGTTTATGTTTCTGTAATAATAAATAGCACTGATAATGTTAGAATAGTTAGAAACAGTTAATCTAGGTTTTGAGCACAGGAAATGTGCAGCCTTGGGGATACTGGTCCATCTTGGGTTCCACTGTAAGAAGTAAATAGCAGTCTCAAGGATAATACTGTAATTCCACTTAAAACTGACTGCCAGAGGTGATTGGTATAGGGATCATCTCTGTACTTAGTGCAGACCAGTGCTGGAATTGGAATAATGAAGAGTACTTAATCAGTAACTCAGTAGTTTTCGTTTGTCCTTACAGTATCTATTTCATAACCACAACCATAATTTCATTGCAATATGTTTGCTTTTTTCTTGTACAAATAAAATTTCTGATTATTCTAGTACTTTATTCTGGTCTTTCCCTCACCTCTCATTCATTTCTTTCTTAGTTTATTTTGTTCTACTTGCATGTGTCTTAGTCATTTCTATGCCTCTGAAAGTGTTCTACTTTCCAAGCTGATCTGCAGAAAAACATCTCTAAGATGCACACTAATTAATATCGTGGGTTTGGTGACCGCAGCTGAAATTTCAAATAGCAACATGTAGATCTTAACTATTTTCTGTTCTATATAAGAACTATGTGATTTTGGAACACCTCAGTTTGAGCTTCAGCAGCGTACAGGATTTGTCTTTTAATAACTTAGTGTAGGAGAACTACAGTACCCCAACCGTCTGCTTTATGCTGAAGCCTCTGAAACAGCCAATTTTGTCTTCCAGAACGTGGCTGCTGCACATGCTGGGTGCTGATTGCAAGTATTATCTTAAGAGAATCAGTTTACAATATTTAAGAAAATTACTCTTCTTTTAAAGGCATTATTTTGTGCTTTTATACTCCTGCTGGCTTGATCACACCAGGAGGTTACTGACAAATAGCATCATTCAATTCCATGGCTGCCTTTGCTGCTGCATTGTGTTTATCAAACAAATTGGGAGGAAGAAGAGGACTACGAAAAATCAACAACCTGCAGCTTCTCAAAGAAGCAAAGAATGTAGCCTGGCAACAAAAAGAAAGCCTGTACTATATTGCAACCAGAGTGGTTTGTCTGTGTAACAAGATGGGAGCAGTGTTTGAGAAGGACCTGAAACCAAGATTCATAGCCTTGGACATCCTAATGTCCTGCTTCACAGAGAACTCATGAAAAATCAAATGCAGGTAGGAGCCCTGCAAGAAGTGTAACCAGAATATTTGCTGGCGGGCATTTTCCCTTACCTTTTGTATTAGTAAGCATATGATACAAAAGTTCAATGATGAGCCTGCTAAAGAGCTGATATTAGAGGTCTTGAAGATCTAGTGATTTTATATGCAACCCTCCTGAACTCATTCCTGCATACCTGCTGCTATGCCAAACTAAATCCATTTTACCCCTGACCTTCTTTCTTCCCTTCTATTCTTGATAATACATTGTGGGTCACCATAACTGCTGCTCTGTAACAGTACCACAGAAATAAAGAGATATGTCACTCAACTAACATAAGCTATTATAAATGAAATAATGGTCAACTTCCAAAATAATTTATTTGCTCTGTTATACTCCTGTGTTCCTATCTTTTTTCTCATTAAAGCCACCAAAGCAGTTTTGCTCAGCTTCTGTTTTATTTGTAAATTAATCCTTCTGTCAAGCACAGGCCATAATGCTGCTCAGGATCCTAACATTGCAACTGCACTTTAACACCAAAACCATGAATCCCATTAGCTGCATGAAAGAAGCAGGCAAAATAGTTCCAGTGAGATAAGGTTTGCGCAGAGAGGTAATATGTTTTCTTAAACCAATTGCTGTAGCTGCAAAATATTTCTACTCATTTTCAAATGTACTCCTCTTCACAGCTGCCTGGTCAAGGTATTGAAAAAATGAATGCAGGAAATAAAAATATATTTTGGAAAATTCGAAGTGCATTTAAATAAGGAGCAGAGAAATATAAGTACATATAAATAAGAATCAGAGGAATGTTATTAAAAATATTGCTGTTGTAACTACTGCCTCCTTTTTTATCCCAGTATCTCTCTGGTTTCTCCATTCATATTAAAGATGGCCATATACAGTTCTCATACAATGATATTAGCACAGTCTGCTCTGTGATCAAGAAATCATGCCCCGTATTGTAGTCTTATCTTTCATGGTTTATAAAAATCTTTTTAATTGAGCTATACTTCACTGATGAATGCATTTATCCTCCCTTTCACAGCGGCTGCTGCTGCTGTAACATATGGTTTGCCTGCCTGCCTTTTGCTATACATATTTGCTTTCTGATTGCCCTGAAGATTTCAGAATAAATTCAGTGCATGGTGAAATATCCCAACATGAAAAATCTTGTGGTTTATAGTTTACAGTTCACTTATATATAGGTGTTTTACATCCTGAAGGAGCAAGAAATGGTTTTGGTACCATGGAAATGAGCTATATTTGTGAGGTTTTCCACTGCTCCTCTCTTACCTTCTCTACAGCTGATAAATTTATAGAAATTTTGCATAGATATTTCTTCCTCTAGCTAGTAATTCCAATAAACAATTTTACCAGTACTTCTATTTGTTTCTATTGCCTGATTTCTCTGGGAGTTCTGAATCTGCTCCTCAACATTTCTATATGGCTTCAGCACAGATGATGGTTTTCTTCTCTATATTTCACATCTGCCAAAAGAATACTGTGCTACTCAATGATAATGGATGGACAGGAGCGTACATATTTCTTCATCCTTAAAGGTGAGGGAAGGATAGAGCAACAGCTGTTTACAGGCTTCAGATTGCTTCCTATTGTTTTGAGGTTTGTCATTTTTTCAGCAGCTTCACTTGTTTTCTTTCTAAGGTTACATCTAAATGATAAAGAAGAAAAAGTATGTGGAAATTAAAGTTACTAGAGTGTATTTAATCCATAGCCAGAATTGTTTTGAAACATAATTGATATTTCCACTAAGCTTTAAAGTTTAATGTTTTCCTAGTTTTTTCCTTTCTTAATTTTTTTTACATGACTCCCCCAATAAAGTCAGACAATGAGAAAGGCCACAAAAATGGACAAAGGAATAAGGCATAATCACACATATGGATTTTTTTTCTCTCTAAACAGTATTTTATCAAGTGATAACAGAAAAAAAAATCCTTGAATTTGCAAGAACTGTGTTATGAGAGCCACCTTCTCCCTCATTGCAGTCAAACCTCAGGAATATTCATGCTTGCAAATTGCATATGCTGGGATTTGCAGTCCACTAGAAATAGATGTGCCGGACTGACAAGGAGGAATTCCTGTACATTAGCAGCCATTTTGTACCTATTTGTAGGGAAATGTTATATAATGTCAAACTGACAATTAGAAAACATTTCTCCCTCTCTATTTCCATTTGTAAGCTCTCTCCTTTTTTCTTTTCTTTTCTATATAGCTTAATGAGGAAGTAACAAGACTAAAAATCTCTTCAATTTAATGTAAACCTCCATTATTATTATATATGTAGATTCTTCTGTTAGAATACATAGTTGTGTTTCTGTTACTGAAGTCACAAATTGCTCTTAGTCAGAAAGACAACCAATAAACTATGCTAGTGGAGTGAGATGTAGAAGTGGGATTGGAGCAATGAAGAAAGCAGAAACTCTGAGGGGAGGTAGGCAAAAAGAGACAATACCAAGTTAATCCCTGGATCTAAATGCCCCTAATTAGGAAAGGCACTTCATTTGCAATCATCAGTACTGAAGTAGTCTTTTTTTAAAAGGCATATTCCAGGTTGTGAGAAGAACTTATTAATAAGATGCTTCTGTAGACAGAGGAAAACAATGTTTCCAGAATCAACCAGATAGAAAGAATTTCACCTGCAGTTACATTTATGCTAGTAAATTAAACAGGCTCAGGAAGAACTTTGTGGCCTTGGAATGTAACTGTTAAATTGTTGGAAAAGTACCTATCCTGTTCTAGACTAGACAAACTCCCTCGCTCCCAGTTCTCAGGCGTGTTTTGGAAGTTGCCGTAAGTTTGAGTATGTTCCCAATAGAAATCTGCATGGGAATACCCTATTTTGGGAGCTGAGGCACGAATCCAGATAATGCTAAGCATTTCCTTTTTAAGTCAGAGAGTAGTTCTGGATAAATTTAATTAAATGTGCTAGCATACATGTCATTTACAGAGCTGATTCTGAACAGTAAAAATAAGAAAAAATAAATGAGAAAAGACCATTCTATCTCTTTAGTTCTAGAACTGGTAAAATAACTGGACATAACCACTTGAAGTTAGATCCTCAAATAGTGACCAACTTTTACTCAGTTGTGGGAGAAGTCATGGTATTTCATAAAGTCAGTTGATGATTGTCATAGAAATGCTGATAGATAATTATAGCAGCATAAAAGAATATTTTCAGGCCTATATTTGACCTTTCTTCAATTGTAAAGACCGGAACGTAAATGAAGCATTCAGAATGGCATGTACCATGTGTTACAGCACTGACAACAATCTTGATGACAAAAGTAAAATCCAGTGTCTGTGAGATCTTTTTGTAAATTATCACTCACTACAATACTAAGAAAATGGGACAACGAAAGTAAGATTGCTTCAGTGAAGATTATGGAGTATATGAGAACTCTCTGGTTACTGAAATGTAGAATTCCTTAATATCTGGCCTTAGGTTCTACACGAAGCAAAAAATATATTGGTCCAGATAGAAATGTAAAATTCTGGTGTTCTGTAGAAGTTTTTTTTACAACATATAACTTTGTGTATAACAATTGCTTTAAAAATTATTTTTAGAAGAATTCTGGGATGGCATAAAATATTCCCTAACTACAATCACAAACCATGAAAGCAAGAAAAGTGATGCTTTAGCTGTAGAGTCAAGCATAGCTCATAGCATTTGATTTTTTTCCCTAAAGGTTCTGGAACTTTGTAGTGAAGTTGAAGATTGGGAAAATCTGAGCCTTTGATATCACAGTTTTTCACTGGGGAACTTGTAGAAGGCTTTTTGTGTTTCATATATATATATATATATATATATGTATGTATGAAATACCAAGGAGCAGTACCAGTATATATGTAAAAGCACCTATAAAAACACCTATTTTGTCTAAAGTAATAGATAAAATAAATGAAACTTAATTCCTCATGAATTTATATTTTGTGTAATTCTATGGAGCATTATGAAGCGGATATAAAGTGTTACCCTCTCCAAACAATAGTTCTATAAATCCTCTTCAGCATATCTATATAGAGTAACAGATGGAAGACTATCAAGTCTTCTTGTAACAGTTGTGTAAACCTCATGCTTCCTGTGTAATGTCAGTTATTAGCTGATAACTAGCATAAGTGCAAGCTGCCTTTGCCACTCATAGTCAGGTATATTATACTTCTTGCTATCCTGTTGGATGCAACAAAATCCACAATTAGTACAAAAGTAAGGAAGCATCTGCAGGTTCATTGTCAGTTTTGAAGCAGTCATACAAGGCTACTGTTTTTCACTATTTTCACATGGTTTCTTAACTTATTTGCTCTAGTGGGGAGCTATTAACTGTAGAAATTTGTTTCCATTTTGGGACTACTCTTGTGGATCAAGTTTCTAGCTCCACTGGGTGTAGGTAGTTTGGTTGCTCCCAACTCAGGCTTCAGTACCCAGCTGTTTAAAATTGGAAGAGATTGTCTTAATAATAAGTTTCCCTTAATGAAGAACTGCCCTGTGGCTCTGTTGAGAAAAGATGATGTACTGGGGGTGAATATTACTACAGGCGTGATTTTGTTTGTCCCTGCCAACTTCACTGTAGTGGTTGAGATCGGAAGGAAGGAGATCTTGGTTTCCTGCAACTGCGGAACTGAGAGTGGAACATCAGTTGTCTTCAGATGAAGTGCCTCATGTTGATGTTTGTAAGTAAAAGTTTTAGTATCTAGATTTACTTTTTGGGAATAAGGTAGGCATTTACAAGCTTAAGCCTTACTGAAAAGTCAGTTGGACTTTAGCTTTGAAGTGTCTAAACTGATTTTTTAATAACCAGTGTCTAAGCGTTTATTAGTCATTGCTCATTTAGCAGCAGCTCAAGTATAGCCACATGTACAACAGTGGTAGCTGTGATACTGTATTTCCAGAAAACAGATCTAGTGAGGTAAATAAAGGACCTTTGATAAAATTTTAGGTCTTAAAATATTAAACCTAATTCAAGATGTTTTAAGGTACATTAACTAGATACTCTTAGGGGCCAGTGGAGTTTGAATTTTCCTAAGAAATGTTTCTAGGTCTCTGAAATATATAGTATAGTTGATGTAAAAGCTATTAATAGCCCTATTTTGAGCTGTGGCTGCTGAAGAACCACTGCGAGATGAGTATTTTTACTATTAAATAATTTTGCTCTATTTGCAACAATGAAATTAACAGCATGTGTCAGTGTAGCTTTATAGCTATCCTGAATAGATTAGCAGTGCAGTACATAATAAATTGTTTAAATGATTCAATTACAGAAAAGAATATACTTTCCTTGGATTTTTTTGCATAATAATATATTTATAGTGAATTCCACAGTAGCATATTGTGCGTTCATGTATATCCAAGTAACGTTTTTCCATCCTCTGTAAAGTATGTATCACTGTTAGATTAAAAATATACTAATGAATTTGCAAACCAAGACAGCAGACTGGTTGGTGATCTGCCATGAGAAAGTAAAGAAGGAAACTAACATTTGGTGGAAACTATTTTGTCATTCAATTTGACAGATATCTGTAGGTGGATAGCTGAACAGATAAAGAAGAAAGAGAGCAGTCCTATAAGTTATTGACTGAAAAGTGCAACACCTCCATGATCTAGAATAATAGGACGTCATTCTGAAATCAACAGAAAAAAATAATTTTGTTTCAATTATTTTGTTTTGAGTTCTTTGTTTGTTGTGGGTCAAGTGCTCACACCAAGTTTGATCACCACATCATGGTAAATGCAACATTTTCTTTTTCTGTAATCTTCACTGTAAACCATGCAGAATTCAGTTTTTTTCTTTTCTTCCAGAGATATCAGTGTACTCCATGTGAAAGTAGTTTTCTTGCACTGTTAAATTCATTTTCTTCTTTCTGGACTTCACCAGTTGAGAAGAACTTGCACTATGAAAGTAACTTTCTGATTTGATCCTTGCTGGGAATTGGGTATTAGTATGAATAAAGAGCATCAACACCCATCATGACTCACTTTCTTTTCCAAAAAATATTTTCCTTAAACCCTTTCTTTGAATTTTAAACAATGTATCTTGGTAATATTGAGTTCTACTGGACAATTATAAGTTTAAAAGTGCTTGTGAATGTAAAGCAGCTAAATTTTATCAAGGAGGTTACTGTCATCCTTATTCGCTTTGTACTGCAACACAGGGTAAACAGAAATACTGATTTCATTTCTTGATAATAGTCTAACATTATTTTATGTATTTCTGGGTTTTACCATCAAAACACAGGGGCTGGCCTACATGATCTCTTATTTCTGTTTCAGCAGCTATCATGCTTTTAATAATTTTCATGTCTCTGTATTGTTTCTATTTGTACTGTACTTTTGTGAGAAAGTAATTCAGTATTTCATACATTAATACCAGAATTATTTTTTACAATTAATTTTTAGTTACACTGTTCTATCTCATTCCTGACTTGGCTTTTGTAATAGAAAATGAAAGCTGAAAACTCTGCCACTAGGGAAACACAGATGAATAATCAGGGCCAGGTTCAATGGAATAAAGCTAAAATGCATTTTCCTCAGTCTTTAAAGCACCACCTGCAGTTGCTTGCTCTCAGTTACGTAGCAGCAGTGACTAAGCTTCATCTCTACTTGTATTTCTGTTTTTTTAAAAATGAAGCACTAAAGATCATACATCTTCATCAAAATATGGAAGGGAGCTAGCTGCTGCTGAAGTTCTCTTCTTACCTGTGGTAGTAAAAGAGAGCTGGGAAGGGTGAAGGGAGGCACGGGAAACGAAGACAATCAGTAACATGTTTTCTAATGCAATTTTGAATTATTTATACTCATAAATTTTCTCTTTAGTTAATCTAATAAGAGGATGTTTTATACTTTACTGTTTCCAAAATTAGTATCACAGACTTCAAAATCTGTATTTCTTATGTACTTTAATCGCTCAAGGCCTAACACACACTCATTTAAATAATAATAAAAAAATTGTCATTAATTTCAGTGGGGGTTTCAGAGCTCCTGGTATATGATATGTAGCATAACCATAGTTCTTGCTGCTTATTTTTAAGGTAGAAAGCAAACAATTTCAGAAAACAAACAAAAATGTGCTAACCAAAAATGTATGTGAAGGTAAAGCTGTTGAAAAGTGTAAACCTTAGATATAGAATCACATGACACATTGTAAATGCTGGCTTAAGTTTTACAGCAGACTGCTTTCCTCTAACAGTTGGCTGAGAGATATGTCTAGTGTTAATGCATTGTTTGGAATGTCTTACAACAAAAACAAAAGGGGAAAAAAGTGCTAGTTTACTCAGAGGATCTGGCTTTCTTCATTTTATGCTTAATGGTACCCACCTGCATCATGACACAGAAGACAACACAGATGTTCCTGTGATTAGACTGAAATGAGAACTTTCATCAGCTGCAAAGAAGTCAGTCTTAAGTACATACTCTTGTTATTATCCTACCCTTTGGATTTGGATTCCATCATTGTCTTGAATGTAAGGAATGAATATTGTTGAAGGTTTTGGATTATGTGACCCTGAGCTTGTTTGCATGGATGTTGTTTCTACTAATACAATAAGTAGATTAGCTTTAAAATTCTGATTATTTTTTTCCCTTCACTTGAACTGCACATTTTTCTAACAACTCCTTTTGAATACAATTGGGTAAAATATTTTTTCCCCACAGAGCTCTACACCAAATGGTCTTGTCCACAGTGGGTATATTCTGTTCTTTGGCACTAGTAATATTGATAGTCCCCCTGCAGATGGTCTGCTGCTCCAAGATGGTCTATGATTAATTCTGCTACAAACTTTATTGAATGATTGCAAGCTTAATTCATTGCAATATTGTTGCAACCTTATGGTGACTCTTCCCACAATGATTATTCCTTGGAAAGAAGATTCTTAGGCTGCTGGTCTTCTGTCAGAATGATGCTGGCTTTTGCAGGCTATCACAAGGCCTGTACCTTTGCCAGTGAATGAGTCACAAAAGACAAAGCAGAACCTGATGTTCCTGTCTTGTCATATAGACAGGGATGGTGTGATATGTTGTTTAAAAAACTGTCAGCAGCTGACACCACTTGGAACAAAAGTCCTCTGATCATTAACAGTACTGAGACAGGTCTGTAAGATGTTCTTATTGCATACCAAATCCAAATTAAACACTAAACTTTTGAAAATGGACATTTCTTGTGCTTTGAAGCACAGTGTAGTGACCCACATCTTACAGTGTTTGTACATTTCCGTACAGATGCAGACTTGCTAACTCTTCAAGAGTACCTTCTGTTTGCTTTTTAGATCAAGTGAAATTATTTGTATACAAAACCATGTCCCTTGTCAATTTCTTCAGGAACAGATTTTATCTGTCCATAATCTCCATGGTTTTGTAATTATTTTAACAGAAATGTCTTCAAGTAAATGTGCAGGTTTGAAAAGCAACTGAAGCTTGCATTTTAATCATGGTTTATCCCATTACTTTGAACTTGGAAAAATATTTACCCCATATTGTAATTTAAGGGAGACTGATATTGTAAGGGTATGTCCCTTTCTTGGGGTAATAAAAAAACCTGCTATACTACTTCTGTGAATTGTATTCTAGCGTTGTTTTGAATGTTTGCATCTCTGAATAAACATTCACAACAGTAAACTATTTCAACTGGCTTTAGATAATTCAAATACAGCAATGAAGGGATTATGTTTGTTTTAAACATGATTGGTTGAAATCTGTTTCATTTGACATAGTTTTTAATAGTAATTCATAAAAGCTGTTATTAATAATGTTTAATAGTGGTATGGATGGGTGCATATGTGGGCAAGAGAAGAATAAAATGCAGATTACAGCAGAAGTGATTCTTAAAAACATTGTTATGGCAATGAGGTTAGGAAGAGGCAGATAAAATATGCTTGTGAAACTGTAGAGTAAGGTATGAAGTAGCCTTGAAGCTAACGACTGAGGGTGATCAGTTCTAATTGTATCAAGAGCAATGAAACTCACACAATTTGAGAAAAAGGGGAAAGACAGAAGGGGTGTGTGTGTGAAACATCACTTCTTAGGCTGAGAAGTCAGTGGTGTTTATAGAAGTTTCCCTCACTCCCCTTAACACAAAACTAAAGATGTAGGATCTCAGGGGTAATTTCTAATGCACTCTGCATTTTTCTGGTGAAAAATGCTTTCAGGCTTCACATAGCAGCTTATCTCCTGCTTTTCTCCCCTGCACACTATTTTTTTTTAAACACAAACATGGGTGTAATCTTAATTACTTTTGCATTTAAGCCAAAACACAGCTTTAGATCTCCCCCCCCCCCCCGCCCCATGTATGCACATATAGTAATGGATTCTAGATACTGTGTTCTTAAGCACCTGGCTTTGAAACATTTTGGCCTTTGGTGAACAGGGACAAGAAAGCGATTTTGCCTCCGCAGTTTTATGCGGACATAAATGTATGTTTAGGCTGTTTCACAGTAAACAACGCACTTTCCGACGCTTACAGGGTGGCGACTGGAACCCATGGGTTTGCAGCGAACGGACAGCGAGAAACCCATCGGCTTGCAGTACGCGTGCCCCGCTGGCAGGGCTCTCCGCCCGCTGATGGAGCTTGCTGCTGCCCCCGGCGGCAGGCCGCTCCGCGCTGATGAAGCCCCAGCTCCTCGGGAATGCTGGGAATGTTGAGTCAGGGACTGGCAACCCAGACAGCCAGGCTCGCAGCTGACTGAGGGAGACTCGCTGAGGGACAGAAAGACGAGGGACAGGAGCACACAAGCCTTCCCCCGACTGCAGCAGGTTCCCTCTCTTCCACCCCTCGTAGGTGTTCGGTTGCTCCGGCTCTCCCTTGCTGCCTCCTTCCTCCGCGCAAATGAGATGTCAGCTAAACGTGATGTTGTAAAATCCATGTGAGGATGAAAGAGAGATGCAATGATTTGAAAGGTGAGAAGCTTAAACAAGAATATGGCTGTAATGCGTTTCTGTAAATTTATTGTGATTAAGTAAATTTCTATATATTGCTTTCTACAACTGTCTGGTAGCTGAAACTGGAAATTAATTCGGAGAACAGGCTTTTTATATTGCTTTAGAGATACATTGTAATAAATGGGACCAAGAGCACATCTTATTCTGGTAACAGAGTGCCTCTCCCTACAGAATCGTCAACCAGAAACCTCTCTTGCAGTTTCTATTAAAAGCAGCCATGGGAGTCTCATTTTTTGTGCCCAATGTTTAAAAATATTATTGTTGTCAAAATTCTCTAGAATAGAATTTATAAGCTTTGGAAATTCCTAGCTTTTATACCTAAGTACTGGATAATGTTTGGGGTTTTAAAAATCGTGTCAGGAAAAAGGTGAGAGATTTCTGTACCCTTCTCGTGGCTGGTGAATGGAAATCAGAAACTAACAAGATATTATTTGCAGTTGCATAATTAAAATACTTACTGGGGTCCCTCACTTATGATGCTGTGATTTAAAAAAAAAAAATTTTTTTTTCAAAGATCGTTGTAGGTTGGACAAGAGGGATGCATATGATAAAATCCAAGCATATACTCATTAAGGATACCTATGCATTTTTCTGAGAGCATTAGAGTAGTAACGTGCTGGAAAAAGAATATATATATATTTTTATTAGTGTGTGGTTGATTTCTAGGCGGCTACCTGCTAAGCCTTGTGATGGATGGATGGGAATCTACTCCCTCAGCGGCGAATTGATATTTCCCTTTTGATGGACACACCAGCCGACCACTTGCATTGGCAGATACAAGCTCGTTACAAATCAGCACGGCCAATAAGTGCAGTCAAGAGGAGGGTAAATCCTACTTGTCAGGGTTAGTTTTCTGGTTGGCTTTTTAAATCAGTGGTTTCACTTAACTATTCGGTTGTTTGGGATTTGGTTTATTTTCCGATGCCCCTGCCCTCCATGTGCATGTCCAGGGCGGCCACCCGGTGGGAGACCCCTTCCCGGCGGCTCCGCCGAGAGCAGGCCCTTCCCGGCTCCCCCCTCCCGCCAAGGGCGGGGAAGGGGGAAGGTCCCCCCCTCCATCAAATCGCTTCTCCGCTGGTGCTTCATTTCCCTGTGGCGAAGTCGAGGATGGGAAGGATCCTCCGTCTCATGCCTGCCCCCACCCCCGGCCGCCCTGCTCTGAGGGAGGATGCGGTGGCTGTCAGCTGCCGCCCTCCTCCCACCTCAGGCTCCACAGCGCGGGCTCAGCGGCTCTTCCCAGGGCGCGGGGACCGACCTCCTGCGGCCCTGAGGCCGCTCGTTTTCCAGCCCTCGGGGCAGGGGGGACGGCGGCCTGTCCTCCCGCTCTCGCCGCACGTCAGCGAGGAGGGGGGAGCACGGCCACCTTCCCGGCCCAGCTCCCCTCGCAGGCGGCTGTGTCAGAGCAGCGCGGCCACCCCCACCTGCGTCTCTACAGGGACCCCTATAGCTATTCCCCTGCCAGGAGGAATTCCTTGAATTCTCCTAATATAAATGACCGCCCCGCGCCCCTCCATGGCTGCTGCTGCTCGAGCGAACGGGACTCTTAATCTGCCTTGGTGCGGGCCGTCCCCGCAGGCGGGCGGACTCCGTTTTCCCTGGCTCTCGCTGCGGGCGGGAAGGCAGCGCAGCCCCGCCCCGCCCCGCCCCGCCCCGCCCTCCTTGGCGGGCGGGGGCGCCCCCTCCCGCTTGGCTACCGGAGGGCGGGGGTTGGCGCGTGCCGCTGGCGGGGCCCCGCGGCCGCCGCACGCGTGTGCGCAGGGGCCCGCGCGGGCGGGCTGAGGTGAGGGGCGCTCCCCGCGCTTCTCCGCGCCCCGCCGTGGCTCCGGGGGGTCAGGCAGTTTGCCATCTTGTTTCGCTGCTAGGGCTGGCTGGTATTTACCTGTTCTAAGAGCGGAGGTTCTTGTAGCCCCTATCCCTTCACACTCTCGTCTGCTGGAGCATTCCCGATTTCTCCCTTTCCCTGGATATGAAGAGGAAAAGGTCCCTTGTTAGGGTCCATGTTCGCACACAGGGAGTGTGAAATGGTGAGTTTCCCCAGCCCTCTTAAGGAATATGTTTCTGTGGGAAAAGCATTGTCAGTTTCTTCCTGCAAGAAACTTGACCGTTTAAGTCTTGGCTTCGTGGGTGACTGTGTTAAGGGGTGTGTGTGGAAATACTCTTTCCACATCTCTTCAGTGCCTTAAAAGAAACTTTAATGTTACTGTTACTTTTGTTTGAAAGCTCTGTGTAAAACAGTTTTCAAAGGCATCAAGGTGAGTTAGCATTTTCACTTTTCTTAAAGGAAACTGTGTATGTGTGTGTGAAAGGAGAGACTTTCTGTCCTGTGAGTGAAGGAGACATGATTTTTTCTTCCAATGAATTAATGCGATCAGGGTAGCCCCTGAGATCTGTGGCTTCACAGCTCAGGTTGAAACTACATGTTTAAACTATGGAGTAACTCTGTGCTGTATCTCATACACGTAGGGTGGGGTAGATCTTCCAGTTAAGAACTGAGAGATTTCTTGTATGTTGTCTTTTGTAGTGCTGGTTCATTTGTATTATGTCTTCAAATCGACATTTTGTTTTGTCACCACTGAAATATCAAACAAAAGGGGAAGGAGATAATGTTTTGCTAGTGAAAGGGAAAGTGAGTACATAGACTGTTCTTGTCATTCTCTTGGAAATGCCCTTTTGATTACTTGAGTGATTAGATGGTAAAAAATACTGACTCCAGAAAATAGTTGGAGTACATAATTTTGAAGGGTAGTGCTGATGGTTGAAAGGTTGTTTCTGTGTTGGAGAAAGTGTGTTTAGACAGGTTTGGAGGAGACTTGGCTGCTGTTATCTTTACGTAGCTCCTGTTTTAATCCTGCCCGGTTGGTGGGGTACCCAGGCTGTCTTCCTGAATGTGGAAGATGATGCTGTCTTATTTTCCTTCCTCACCCTACAACTGAGAGCGTGTGCTTTTGGTTTTCCAGTTGTGTGGGTGTTTTTCTTTCTATACCATGAAGATGGGTTTATGAATAGAAAGTGTCTTCTGCCTTGAACCAAGATGTGTCCCTTTTTCCAGTAGGTTAAGGGTTCTGTTACTGAAATGGTCTCCCTCCTTCTCAAGCATGAAGGAGGTGGTTGGCATGCAGAGATGTCTGTTGTTCTTTGCCATCCTACTGTTCAAAATGGAAATGGAGTTCCTTGCCTTAGAACTTGTGTGTGTCTGGTCTTCCTGAGCGCTGACCTCCTTTTACTTTCTGTTAGTGTTTGAATGCCTACTTATACTTGTTATACCTATGATACTTTCTTGTGTGGATAAGCTGCATTTGGAGGAGACTCATCTCACTACCTCTTGTATTCTACAGGTAGCTTTTCAACTTCCCAAACCTAATGGTGGTCAAATTCTGATGAATGGTGGTGTAAGATATAATTATCCATGCCAGTTGCCCCTCCTATTTCTTGCCTGCTCTGAAGGCTGAAGAAAGGTGGCAAGGGAAAAGGTGCCCCGTATTCTTAGCAGCCAAATATCTAGTGAGCACTTTTGGCTGTCTTAGAGTGTCAAATATGCCTGCTATTTAGAGAATTAGCTATTCAGCATGCATGCTTTCATAGAAGAATGCTCAAGGTGATTTTCTTGTTTTAGAAAGATGATTCTTGCAGACCTTTGGAAGATGACTAACAGAAGAGTGGGTTGTTCACCCCTCAAAGAGGGTGAGGCAGCCAGCCTGTGTATCACTTCCAAAGACAACATATGTTCTCCCACCTGTACGTCTTATGGTGTTTATTATATTTTTATCCACTATGATGCATTTGTTATCTTCTCAGTTTAATTTCGTTTGTAAGATGTTTAAGATATATATGGAGATGGTTAGTCAGATCCACCCAGAAAATATTACTGTGATACTGATTTTTTTTTTCTAATGCAACTGCTCTTTTATTGTGAGATTATATTTGTTTTCTTCGGTTTTAAGATTGCTTTAGAATATTTTTGTGATGCAAGTTTTAGTTGTTAAGTAATCTTATGTACTTAGCAATGACGAGGTTGCCTCAACTTACTTGTTTTGCCACATTAATTTTAGCTTATATTTTCTACGAAGTCCTGGCAAAAGGGCAAGAGTTACTTTAAAGCAAGATGAGATTATAATTTCTTTTTGAGATTTGTAGGTGATTGAGAGAAAGCTCAGAAGCAAAATTCTTTAAATGAACTGAATAGTGCTGCTTATTCTGGATGGTACTTGGAAAATGCAAAGGCAGATCGGGAGAAACATCAGTTAAATCTTTTTTGGAGTACTTTAGGTAACAAAAAAAGAGAACAATTAAAAATAATGCTTTTTATAAACAATTTTTTTGAAATAAAGTGAGATAGGTTTATATATACTGCTGCTTGCATGTAAGGCGTGACCAACAAAAAGAGTTTTCTTTGGAGAATGGCTGTGGACTATTTGTGGGGTCCAAGAAAGCTTGTAAGCATAGATATCCAGCATTTGTTTGTATAAGAAAATGTAAATTTATTTGAATGAATGTTGGTAGTATAGTATTTAAGTTGTGTTGCTGCTTTCCGTTGTTGTTCTCAAGGGATTCTTACGATTCATTTAGTGATAGCAGCTTTTGCAGTGCCCAGGTTTGGAATATCTTAAATAGCCAGATTTTGTTTGTGAGTAGTTGTAACAACACTTAGGAACACCAACCTCATATCCTTTGAGAGACAGTCTATCAGGTGCTGAGCTCTGACAAAGGCTAACAGTAGTAAAGATGTTTTAGCACTTCTTTGGATAAGCATCCATTACTGTCACAGCATTTGTGGAATTCCTTCAGGATATCAGAAGTGTAGACTTTGAGGTAAACAGTTTATATGTTTGGAGAGTTGTCTATTACTACGATCTCTTTAGTTTGTAGTGAGCATAAGGGAGAACTATAGTATCAAAACTTCTGTTCTTGTAGGATGGCGGATGGAATGTGTTTTAAGATTTTGAGGTATACCTCAGACTTTCAAGCTGTGATTGGATGTATGGGAACATTTGACGTTTTGGATGCTCAGCAAAACTTAAGCTTTTCTGAGAAGTTTTAAGATTAGGTTTTTGAAAAGGGGTATCATCTTTCTAGACTATCTTAGAAACTCACTCTTGCATTTGCTGAAGTATTTCAGACTAGTTAGCATGTGGCTTCCTTAAAGACCAATGTACATTTTATTTAGTTCAAGTATCTCATTTTCAATAACTACTGTCTTTTTTTTAAGCTTCTCACTGCTTGTCATGCTTATTATCCTATCCCTCCAACAATGCAGATGTAGAATGTAACAGGTAAATTCTACAGAAATGGAAAATTATGAGATGTATTTTATAGTTAAATCACTTTTTAAAAAAATCTCGAATTGTGCAGGAAATGCCATGAAACCATCGAAGGAGTAAAAAGACCAGTGAAAGATAAATGGTATTGGTACATGTGAAAATAATGTGCTGTAGTTACTGGGATAACTGCGGAGTTGTGGTGGGAAGTCACTAAAGAAAGCAATGTCTATAATGATTGTCTAGCTGGCTATAATGTGCAGTTTATTTGGAAGGAAGTGAAAGAAATGTAACAGAAGTGATCTGTTGGACGAAATTCAGGAATGACAGAGACTACATGTTGCACAGAGCATTGGTAATAGGGGGGACAGTTTCCCTCCAAGTAAGTATCTCAGGTCACTTGGGATGAATGCTGACTTATTAGGCATACTATTCTATTTATTTTGAGAAGCTAAGAGAATACACTTTTGCTGACTTCATTCCAATTCCTAGTGGAAGTTTACTGCGTCTGTACTCGTGGCTGTGCTATTTGGCATCCATTTGGATTGTCTCATTGCAAAAATAACACATTGAATGGACTTGGAGACCATACTACTTGAATTCTCAGGAACTGAGTTCTTTTTGTCAAATATAAATTGAGATGTGCTGAGTTGGAGATTGTGCTGATGCTTCTTCAGGTTTCAGTATGGTGAACTAAGCACTTTTAATGGCCACTAAAATTAATTTACAGATAGTCTGCTAAGATAACATTTCATTGTATCTGTGGTATATACAATATCTGAATCATTTAATAACTTTACAAAACAGCATAGGTCTGTGTTATTTCTGTGACGGTGTGGACTTGGACTTAAACAGTTTTCTGTAGTGCTTTCTTTTCCTCAAAATATATTATTCTGGAAATACAGTTCTTACCACTTATGTTCTTTGAACAATTCAGATTAGTGGACATAGTAAAGCATAGCTCTTTGTTGACCAATGTCAAATAACAGTGCAAGAAATGGGTATTATGAGGTGCTTTACAGAGCAAACTGTCTTCCAGAGATGCATGTTTATTTTTGATAGCTAAGTATTGGAAGACATGGTGTATATTGGTTTTCATTTATATATCAGTTCCACAGACTTCATTTGAAAACTGCTCAATTTGTTTTTTCCTTAAGGAAAGCAGTTACAATTACATGTCATCAATGCCAAATGTTCACATTAGATGCCTTTAAGGACCTACAAATTGCATTTGTGAATTGGCATGATTACGGTCAGCTAAGATGGGTTTAGTGTCAGCGCAAAGGTGGAAGAGTGAATTGCACTATGAAGTTGTCAATAACCAAGTGGCTAGGGAGCTCTTTTCAGCCTTTTCTGTGAATAAATAAGTAAAAAGGTAATGGGAGGTGCAGTGCCTTCTCATGGTTCCAGGTTCCTGATTCTATGCTAAATTGAGAGGTAATCTGCAAAATCACTTGCATCACTTAAAAAGCCTATAAGTTCCTTGGAGAATTTTGACCTAATGTGGCTGAGGCATAACCAGTTTCTTTTTTTTGGTCATGTCCTAAACTGTGTGCATTCCCTTATATCCTAGTGAAGAGAGAGGAGATGTTCTGCACGTTTTTGAATTCTAATGGCTTCAAAGCATGCTGAATGCACACATACGCTTTTGTTTTATAATTCTAGTATGTCTATTACTATCCTTGAATCCAAGAAATATAAAATGCATAGTGGATATTTAGGCTTGACAAATTTGTAAATACGCCAGTACTTTAAGTATTCTAAGAAAATGCTGTCAGTTTCACAGGTAGTGTTAATAGCTGATCCTATGACTATTCTGTTGCTTTCTTATGAGAATAGAAACATTGTAGCAAAAAAACAACAAACAAGCTTTATCCTGCAAATATATAAGCTACTGTTTAATAACATTCATGTGAGTAGCTTTAGTGAATTGAATGGAAAATACTCCTTTGTGTAGAAGTATGTCTGATTATTTCTAAGATAGACTTGAAGTTTTAAATACCTCTTAAAAAGTGTTACATAATGTCAATGGCAGAATATTTTTTAACATACTTAATATGAAAATAAACAAATTTACAGGTCTCTTAGTAAATTCAGTCAGTTTCCTTTTACCTTATTTTCAGTTCCTCGTTTTTTTTCCTAAAACAAATAAATACACACTATAAAGACAGCAAATAATATATGTATGTGTTATATGGTGAAAAGCCTTATAGTTTAAACGCTGTTGATATGAACATTGACAATACAGTTGTTTGCTGGTGTGAACATGTGCAACAAGTTTTTTTTGGTATTCTACCTTTGTGGCCATATTTGGAAAACATTGTTTACTTTGGTATTATCAAAACATTCCTGATGCATTGGAAGTGTGACTTTTCCTATTGTAGACATAATTTGTGAGGACAGATTTGTGTAATATAATGATATTTTTGTTCTGTCATTACTGAGCATTTAATTAACTCTATTCTGTGTCTTCTATTGTTAATCTCTTACGACCTTATTTACTAGCATAGGGGGAGTTCCCCCTTATCAGCAAGGGGAAAGACAGATACTGGGTGTCACACAGAGTGTGTTT
Organism: Falco punctatus; assembly: GCF_963210335.1. Classification (NCBI taxonomy): domain Eukaryota; kingdom Metazoa; phylum Chordata; class Aves; order Falconiformes; family Falconidae; genus Falco; species Falco punctatus. Next base: position 10,148,051 of record NC_137583.1, on the reverse strand, counting down.
ACAAAAACTTTCAGTTTGAAGCAATGTCTTTAGTAGAAACATATATAAAACCATAAAACCCATACTTTTATCAAGTATAACTTTTATGAATCTCTTGTATTAATTTTGAAGATCAAACATGGTCTTTTCAATACTTGAATTCTAAGAGCTCTTTTTACATGGTTTAAAGCATCACAACAGGTCTTAATCTTGAAACAAGGGATCAATATGTTTGGAGTGATCCTTGACCTATCTTCCTTTCTTGCATGATGATATAGCAGTTGAGCTAACAAAGTTCTGCAGTAGTATTTGTCTTCATAAGTAAGTGTTGCTTACTTTCACAATGGCCTCTGTTAGTCCAGAGTATGCAAATGGAAAAAAATAAATGCATGCAATTATTCTGTAAGAAGAATTAAGGTTTCTATCAGTATTGCAACTTGGTGTCATTAGCATGCACAGAATTTAAAGTGTTGACTTTGTGACTTAGATCCTCACATTTGGCTGAAGAATTTGGACTATAACTTGTTTTGTCAAGGATTCAGTTTTCCTTGCTCATAAAAAAGACAGAGGAAATGGAGACTAGATGATAAGTTAGCAATATGAAGTTGCAAATGTGAATCGACCTACTTCACTTTTTATGGTGTACAACTTGGTTGCGCCATAAGCAAGGTGAATGAGATTGCAGTGAAGAAAAAGAAGCTTGGCTATTTAAATCATTATGGATATATTATTTTTTCCTTAAAATTTTTTTTAGTTTCCTTTACCCTGTTTACCTTTAAAAAGTAATTATAAAAATGGAAATTCAAGTTGAAGTATATCCTCATTTGATTCTTTACACAGGTTTATAATGAAATATATGTGTAGTATTGCTAGAAAAAAATATTTTAAAATATGTTAGGTCCTGCACATGGGTTGGGGCAATCCCAAGCACAGATACAGGCTGGAAGGAGAATGGTTTGAGACACCACCCTGCCCCTGCCAAGGAGGAAGACCTGGGAGTTTCAGCTGACGAGATACTCAACCTGACCCAGCAATGTGTGCTTGCAGCCCAGAAAGCCAACTGTATCCTGGGCCGCATCATAAGCAGCATGACCAGCAGGTCGAGGGAGGTGATCCTCCCCCTCTGCTCTGGTGAGACCCCACCTGGAGTGCTGCATTCAGCTCTGGGGTCCCCAACATAAGGAGGACACAGAGCTATTGGATTGAGTCCAGATGATGGCCACAAAGATGATCAGAGGGTGGGAGGACAGGCTAAGAGAGCTGGGGTCGTTCAGCCTGGAGAAGGGAAGGCTCCAGGCAGATTTTACAGCAGCCTCCCAGTACCTCAAGGGGCCTGCCAGAAAGCTGGAGAGGGACCTTTCACAAGGGCACGTAGTGATAGGACAAGGGGTAATGGCTTTCAACTGGAAGAGGGTTGATTCAGATTAGCTGTAAGCACAAAATCCTTCACTGTAAGTGCGGTGAGACACTGTCACAGTTTGCCCAGAGCAGCTGTGGATGCCCCATCCCTGGCAGTGCTCAAGGCCAGGCTGGATGAGGCCTGGAGCAACCTGGTGTTAGTGGGAGGTGTCCCTGCCCATGGCAGGGGAGTTTGAGCTAGATGATCTCTAAGGTCCCTTCCAACCCAAACCATTCTGACTGGGATTGTCTCTGTGTTCCTCTTGAAGTTACAGGTGCTTTGTAAAGAAGCTTTAAGTATTAGGTTTTTGTCATTACTAAGTATAAATAACAACTAAGATGTTGCTTGAAAGGGGAAGAAAGGTGGCATTTATTGCCATTTTTAATTTAAAAACAAGTCTGATCTTCCAATTTTTACTAGGAAACTTTCAGGTTTTATTAATCATGCTTATTTTTAAGCTTTAACTTCTGAATTGAAGTAGAAAGGTAATGCAGTCTATAACAAAGACAGTGTTTCTGTTAATTGTTAAGTAGTCATTCAAGTTAGGTAAATTTTGGTAAAAGCAAAGCAAAATCATGTTACTCAGGCATAAGTTTTCAGTAATCCTGAGGAATAGTGTAGACTTCTACATTTTAATGTTGTTTGACCAAATGTTTCTTGACTATTTTAGTAAAGATTTAAGATGTTTAACTTTTTTTACTGTTATTTAATAGTAATTAAACTAAAAGTACTGTTTTTCTGGCTAATGAGGTGGCTTAGAATAATCCTCCACAAAGACTGAAGTGCGTAAATGCAGACTTGAATAGATAAATGAGATTTCTTATTGAGAAAAAAATAAGACACAACTGATTAACAATTACAGGATGGAAGGCACAATGAATATAGACTAGAATGCAGAATTTAGCAAATACATGACACCTGCGTACCTGCAAGGACTAAAATGTTAGGCATTCTTTCTCTGGAAAGAATAAAGCTTGACAAGCCTTTAGAATTATCTGTATGTCCTGAGTAGGTTGTTATGGTGCAGGGAAGCTGAGTAAAAAAACCTGAAGAGTGCAGGCAGTGTTTTGGAATGTACTTTTCTATGGCTTATTGTCGCAGCACTCTCAAAACTGGGCAGCTGTAACAAGGTCTTTTACCATCTCATACCAACATACTCTTCATGCCAGTCCCTATGCTGTCTTCTCCTGGGCTTTCCTCACCTAGGGCATTTGTTCTCTCTCTTTTCTTCTCTCTTCTTCTTCCTCGGCTGCCCAGCCTCTTAACAGAACCAGCCACAGCTGCACCTTATCTACATCGGCCAACCCAGGGCCCCTGAAGCCAACCCACAGCTGTATGTTATCAATGAGAATTAACTCGGCTTCACTCTTCTACAGCTTATTACTTGTGGTTACACCACTTGCCTTCCCCCCCACCCCACCGAAAAATAGGATCTTAACATTAGAAGTTGCAGAGGGAGCAGATGACTAGCAAAACAATTTGCTCAGGACTGTGAAGTTTGATCTAGCAAAACTGAGATATTTTACCCTGTGTCTTTGAAGCTCTTAGCAACACTGTTAGTGCTGATGCTTAATATTTTAAACAAAGGATGATGCTAAACATCCCTGCTTCTGCTGATTGACCATTAAATCAGAATAAGCTTGGACAGCGATATGTCTGCATTGGAAGATAATTTGTTATGTAGGCTGTACTACTTTGTGTTTCCCCAGAACTGGCAAATACACTGCCCTACAGCTTTTTATAAAGATACGGTGTGTTCTCTGGCAAAACCAATGAAAATCAGATGTGATTTTCTGCCATTGTTTGGCTATAGAAGCCTCTTTTTTTTTTTTTTTTTTTTTATGAGCTATCTTCAGGTCTTTAATATTTGACACACACACACACAAAAAAAAATCTTAAATTTCTCGCCTCCCTTAGGCATCTTAGAAACTCCAGGGAGACTTTTTCCTGTCACAAGGAGTGCAGGAAAGAATTCTTGTAGTGGAAGTGTTAGAGATAAAATATTAAGAATTGGTGTTTCAACACCAGAAAGACCCAACTTAGAGGTTACGAAGTACTGGAGATGTCAGTTGGTGAAGTTTAAATATTTCTTTTTATTTAAAGCCCATTTCTAATTAATATTACACTTTAAAAGTGGTTTAAAACAATTACAATGCCTCTAACATTGTAATAAAAAGTCAGTGCATTGAAAAATTGTACTTTTACTGAGCACTAGCTTTATTTTAAAACTGAAACATGTATAAATGAGAGTTAAAAAGGTATTGTTGATTTTTTTTTTTTTTTAACTCAAAAATACTTGAGAGTAATATAATTTACAGTCCTGATAATTCAGTCAGAACTGCTTTTTTTCCTGAGTTTTTTAATACTGTGTTTTGAGCAAATATTTCCATGGCTGGAGTTTACTGATTGCATGAGGAGTGTTAATTGCTGTCGCTGCACCTGATAACACTAGAATACCTGATGACTTTATTTTCCATGTATGTCATTAGATGCATATTCAGCAGCCATTCTTACTTTCTCCTTCTTGTAGAATTTTGCTTGCATGGAGTAGAAATGGAAGATAGGCAGGTGTGATGAACTATTCCTGTGAGGTGATAAATGCTAGTTCTTTCATTTAGCATTGATGAGAGTTCAGGGACATTTCCAACTTGTAAGGTCATACCAGACATTGAAACTAACTTTATGCACAACTACATATGTACTGTTTTTATAACTAACTACAGAGAAGGTACATAAATTAATGCTTGTTGACAAGTAAAAATAAATTTATTGTGCAGACTATAGTAAAACTTACATTTACATTAGAAATGCAGATTCAAGACACTCTAAGGAACCTAAATGAAGATGATGTTGCTTTTAATGTCATGTATATTTTATTTCTCAAACTTTTAAGGAATAGTAGAGTGGTAGAAAGAAATGGGTCCTTTTCTTATGATTGAAATATGGGAGGGAGGAATAAGTAATTTATCAGTCTGATAAGTCTGGTAAATAAGTAGGGAAGAAATACTCCGCTTTCTTAATAAAACCAGTGCAGGTCTGATACTAACTCTATATGAACCAGCATTTGGTTCATTATCTTTTTGTTACTTTATTAAAATAAGAAATGCTTTGCTGCTCAGATTAATGAAGAAAGGACGTATACTGTACAATAAGTTTTGGTTCTCTGTATCTAGTTTGCATCGTGTTGCTTTTAATTTTATTTTTAATCAGCACAGATGATAAAAAATTATCTCTTAAGACAATACGTTGAGCCACCGTTAAAGCAGTCAAAACCCTAGGTAAAATAAAAGAATGTGCCAGAAATATTTCTGGCTCTTGGTTGCTACTTTAAATATACATGCATCCCTAGAGTTCTGTGTATAGAGGTGGTTGTTGTTGTGATAAGGGAGTATTTAAATGATTCCTTTATTTTAATAGAATCCTTGACTGCTTGCTAGGACATGCTGATGGAACAGAACTTTTTCTGTGAATCTCCTTTTTGTGGTGTCTCAAAATACAGGGGATGTGAGTCCTAGTGAAGAACATGGGAACACTATTGTTACCGAAATCTTGGAATGAAGAACTTATCAACACCAATGTGATGTAGATAAGCAGAGACTTCTTTATTAACAGCCAGGTGCGTGAGTGAGTCCTCTCACGACCAACGCACACCAAGTTTCAAAATCATACACCATATATAGAACTTATTCATGCATATTCATTAAGTATTCATGCATAATTATAATATTCCCCAAAAACCATTAACATACTCTCCTCCCATATGCGATTCTTCGCAGTAAAGGTTAGAAAGGTCCAGAAATGGGTCTGGGGTGTGATTTGGGTAGGTGGTATATGAGTCGGTGGTTGCGATCTCCCCCTGCCAGAATTACCTTTTACTAAAGTTCATGGTTTCTTGGCAGGTAACTACAAGTTGTTCCAGTTGACTCTCCCCAGTTCCCATTAATTCTATATTCTGACATTTCAATACACTTTCTACATACAGAAAACTAGTCAAATACAAAGAAATCCTCTCCCCAGTTCCCATTAATTCTACATTCTGACATTTCAATGCATTCTCCTAGTCTACCTGTAAATACTGTATCCAATCATCTTGAATCTCAAGTCTGTTATCTAAGTTCTAATCATTCCTACTAGGTGATTCTGACCTATTCTTTTGGCCTTGCTACAGGGCTGTACAGAGGATTTCATAGCTGCTTTTGCTGTGCAACTACAAGTTTCATGAAAATATATTTCTTATTCCAAATGATTTTTATAAAATCAAATAAAGTCAATTAAATCTAACTTATTAGCAGATCTGTAACATTATCTTCTACATAATCTCTTATTTCTTTTGTTGGTTTTTGTTTATATCTGGGGAGCTGTAGAGTACTAAACAGTTTTAGATGGTTTGGAAGCCTTTAAGTATTTAAAAAATCGGATTGCTAATTTCTGCACTTAGCTGTCACTATGTATTATTTGGGAAGGTTAGCTGTAAGGAAGGGGTTCCTTTAAAGCTTTCAGTAGTATTACAAATGTTTGCACTCTTGGCTGATTATTAATATTGGCAAGTAATTGTGCAAAGCTATTAAGTATTTGGCTAATATCCAAACTTACTGCTGACTAGGTGATTCTGGCCAGAGGGGAGACAAACTCCAACTGGCCCTAAGCTTTCTAAGCATAATTGTCAGAATTCTTCTCTCCCCTGTCCCCTCTTCTCTTGCCTCCCCCATCTGTGTTTTGGTGGCTGTTCTGGCCCCACTATGCCTCCCTATGAAGATGGTATAAACAACAGGTGAGATATATTGACATAAAGTCAGAAAGTAGCTCTGTTTTTAGATGCTTGTTAGCAGTTGATGATAAGGCAATGGTAACGCTGACCCTTAGGATAATCATGTGACCTAGTCTAGGCAAAAAAACCCCAACCAAACCCCAAAACCCCAAATGCCCGAAAAACAGGAAAAGGAAGGAATAGAGTCTCTTTATCCTTCACTAAATATATTTGGCTGCTGTCAGTAATATGAAGAATCATTTCTGTATGGTTAAGATGATACTTTGGATTTATTGGTCAATGTACTTCCTGAGCACAGTCTGAATATTTGCTCATATTATGTTTTCTTTCATGGGAATATCTAATGAGGAAAGGTTTGCTACATTTTGTTGTCTCTGGCCCTGTGTCTAGTTACTGAATTTTTTCTACACTTCTTGGTGTTTTCCAGCATAGTGTGATTTGATAATTTTTTTTCAATAAAGTTGTTAAATTTGCTGTGGAATTAACCACACTGCATGCTGTCTAGCGCCTGCTTGTTAGTGAAACCTCTAACGTGAAACTGGTGCGAACTCTCCATGCGCTGTGGCTGCATGCAGGATTGGTAGCAGAGTTCAGACTGTTACCTGTTTTGAATGGTTTGGAGTATCTGATCTGACTGAGACTGCTGGGCTGCTTCGGTCCAAACACTTTACAGGACTGCCATGGAATGTAACAACATACTGTAATTCTCCTCAATTGAATTAAGGAAGAATTTAATAACTTCTTTAAAAATTATTCAGACACCATAGGCTTTTGTCTGGCAAGATCTAGTTTCCATTTTTTTCTGAATCATCAGGATTCATAGAGCTCAGGAAACAGGCAAAGTAGCCCCTAGTCTGTTTTGAGGCTAAGCTACAGTGCCTCTACGCAATTCTTTTGGAGTTCTTATGAAAAGATTGACAGACACAACACAGAAAATGTTCAATTGCTTTGAACTTGCCATTGATTTGTTTAAATACTTAACAAAAATAATTGGGGGTGTGTTTGTGTGCAAAAGAGTATATAACCAGTGAAAACCAGAACTTAATGGGGTTCTGTGAAGACAGTATTTCAAGGAAGCTGTAATTATGTAAAATGTAGAAGTAATGCATTTGGAAAGTAAACTGAATGAGACAGACCTTCCATTAGCATTATACTGGAATCCTATGTTTTAAGTCTCTATAAAAATAGATAGTTAAGAAGCAAATAAAATGCAATGTCAGAGACTTAAGTGATGTGGATAATCTGAACCCATGATGTTATTGTCTCCAGAGGGCAGGTGATGAGATGAGGCAAAAATGTGGAAAATAAACTAAGCTTAAGTCAAAACAGCCACCAGGAAGTATTTTAGCGTGACTGTTTCTTATTTGTTGGGATTTTCAAGGCTGATGAAAGCATGGGGGTTGGGGAAGGGTCCGGTGTCTGCCCCCTGCCCCCCAGTTGAGAATTCATGCTTAATATTCTGGATTTGTTTGCAATGCAAAATGTTAGTCACAATCATAATGGTTACTTTTAAAGTCATATTTACATTAAAAAGTGTTTTTTAAAGTAAGAAAATATTGAGACAAGTAGATGAGAATATTTTTTGTTCTAGTACTATTAAGCTGATTTGGATTTTAAAACTCAGAATAACCTTTTATTGGAAAATACATGCAGTAGGTCTGCAGTCAGTCATAGACCAGACTGACTGACTGAATCTGGGTAACTTTTTGTCTCAAAAGTTTTCAGGGGGATATAACCTTCATGAGTTGTATTAGAGCTCCTTTGTGCTTGCTACTGCAAGATCTACAGCTTCTGGGCTTCTGTCAAGAGAGAGGGAGGATTGGTCTCTTTAGTTTTGGGTACACTGTTCTTGTCTATACAGCTCTCCTATCCTCCCCATCATATATGAGATTTTTATATTTCCACTTGATTCCATTTATCTTTCTTTCCACTCCTTGCACTATGGTGCATAAGGGTTCAGCAAAAGCATACTTGAAATGTTACTACTCTAAAGCAATTGTTTTTCATCCAAGATTTGCCCCCCTAAATTAAAATAGTGATATAAAATCAGTTTAGTTTTCAAGATGGAATAATCTGTATCCCACCTGCCCACTCTAAGTTCAACTAGAATTGCTCTGGGTCAGCAGTTTCTATGGGAAGATGGGGAAAGGGATCTTCTCTTTTTTTCCAGGCAGTAAATGTTTATCTGTGTGGCAACTGTTGAAACCCTGAGGCTGATACTGCTTCTTCCTAATATTGTTTCTTCATGCCTTCTATTCCTGGTGTGTTGAGACAACACAGTAAATCTTCCTGAAGCTAGGAAGGCTCTGTGTATACACAGTAAATAGTAGAAAATGGTGTTAGGTGCCTTTCTCCCCTCTTCCATAAAGCAGTGGTATGTGGCTTCTGCTGTGTCTGAGACTTTTCATGGCCATAACGGAAGACTCAAGGTTTATCCTTGATATATATACTTCCAAAAAGCAGACTTTCACATGCTTTCCTTTTTCAAAAGTGTTGGCAAGAAAGCAAGTCTGTATAATTCAGGTTGTAGAAGGTAATGAATTGCAAATTAAAATAGAGATACACTGTATAAGAATTTCTTTAAATTGTAGTTACCAGCTTTTGGTCTGTGAGCTATCCTTAGTAGCCTGTGAAAGTAAGAAAACCAAGCATATTGTCAGTGTGCTTGCACTTTCTACGTAGGGGTCTCAATATTGATTATTTTATGGGGGAAAATAAAGCTAATGAAATTTCTGTGGAGATAATTACATTCCTTTGGCTGGTAGCGTTTTGCTTCTGCTGTTGCTTTCAGAATTTACACAGGCTTATGAAAGTTACAATGCTAAGTCAGTAGGTGAACAGTTTTATTAAAGGAGAAGTCTAGAGAGAAATTAGCCTCCCTTTGCATGAGGGATGGCGATTCCCTTTTTCAGTAGGGTTCAATGATAAGCATTGGAGCACTAAGCGAGAAAAACTCTCTGCTTTGAGATGAGGACTTCTCAAAACCTCACAGAAGTAGAGAAAGGAAGATGGACCACAGCTAGTAAACTAAAAGGCAAACCAAGTACCTAAGAATACATATCAGGGACAAAAACAAAAGGCTAAGGTAGGATATTAAGTGACTCAAAGGAAGAAGCATAAATTACTTGTTTGTCAGACTGTGGCAATGGCAAGGAAAACCCGTATTGATATGATATAGGGGTATTCTGTACCTGTACTGTTGAGGATCAACAAATCTGGTCCCATCCCCACAACCTGGCCATGTATCAGGTCTGCTGTATCAAAAATTATTTGATTGTATCCAGTTTAAATTGACATTGACAGCTTATGCTAGCAGTCTTAGTTTTGCATTAGGTCCGATTTTTTTGGGGGGTGGGGGGTAGGGGAATTGCATCAGTTCAGCAGACAGTTGTTTTTGCTTAGGATCTGCTATGAGCCAGTGGAAGGAAAATGATCTTCAGCTCTGATCTCATGTGAGATCCTCTTTGAAGGAGCAACAGAACTTTCTCAGGAAACTAGAAATATACAAGGGTGGATTTCTCGGAGTGCATTATGAATGATATTATTTGACCAGAGGATGGCTGGCACTTGAGAGTTTGGATGAGCAATTGCATTGCCCCCAGTCACCATGATGAAATATGATTTTTATTGATCAATGCACTGAAATTGAGATGGCAGAAAAGCTGCACCATTTCTTTGTGGAACAAGTCCTGGGTCATCTCTTGAATGCTGGTTGACATCAGAAAAGGGGGGCAGGTTTGGGTACTCATGATAAAATGTTAACATTTGAAAATGCAAATCAGCAAGTTGTATCTGGCTCCTTTAAATCTGTGCACCTTGGGGCTGATGCCAAAACGGCACAGAGTAACTGCTCAGAGACTAATTTTGTCTTTAAGCAACAAAGGTATTTCGTGCAACACTGGGGAGCTAGTCGATTTGCACTGGACAAACTAGCTTCAAAGTTTTCAGGTAAAAGTTAGGTATTTTATACAGTTTTCATGAGAGGTTACACAAGGTCTTTACATACATACTCATTTGATTCTGACATCTAATCATTCCATTCACAATAGGTGGGATCTAGGTGGAGTAGACCTTTCCATTTCCTTTGTTCAACGATTTCCTGACTTGATGGTCTCCTTATGTCCTTCAGGTGCCCACCTTATCTTTTCTAATTATTCAGAGTACATTCCTTTCTCAACACAAACAGAGCATCACCCAGAGCACTGTACCAAACTCATCCTGACTAACCTTTTATTTTAAGACCTTGTTCTGTTTCAGGCTGAACTCAGGAAGCTTTAAGAGGTTTTCGTGGCTTCAGAAGCTGGATCAGGCTTTTGTCTCTAGAATTAAAAATATTTGTGTTATTAGTTATGTAGTCCTGAAGTAGGAAAGAAAATCTTATGCCTGTCTTCCTAAACAGTTTAAAACCTACATTTTTTCATTGAACGAGGTACCCCTGCTTTGCTTTATGCATTGCTGAATTGTTTGTACGTGGCAAAAAGTGGTAGTTTTATGACAGAATTACTGGTCTTGTTAACATAGTTTGTGTGGAACCATGTTATGTTAGCTTGTTTGAGTCATTCTAATGAGGGCAGTGCTTGCATTGAGATGAATTACTTTTAATGGAGCAGCCTGGGTGCAGTATGAAAAGTTCAGTGTTTCCAAATTATCAATGTTGAATAAATACCACGCTTCTATATTTTTGCTGAGCACCCATAGTGGCATTGTCATCAGTGTTTCAGTGTAGTGTAGTGCTATGCCTTCTGCTTCTGAATCTTGTGATTCTTCACACAAGACTCTTGTAACCTCTTGGGAAACAGGTAAAAATTCACAAGAATGGTCCCTGTATAATAGTAGTTGAAATAAGTTGAACAATTTGAAACATCTCAGCTAATTCAGAAACATACTGGTAATGCAAATGAAACAAAAATGCTTTATTTAGACTATGGTGGCTGTTAAATTTATGAAAACGTAACATATACCAAGGAATTGTTGCAATTCATATAAACTGTGGTATATGATAGTGTTGGATAATGAGGGGTCAGTGGAGAACTTGGTATGCTTCTTGTTTGCTGACACTGTTAGTATCTGTAATGTTTTATGCTAGTATTGTTGGTGAGGCTTTAACATCCTAAAGGTTATTAATAAATATGACATCAAATCAACCTACTGCCTGTCTCTGCAGCAACACTTTTTTTTTTCACAGCAAATGTAGAACAGATGTTTTAAAACACAGAAATAATGTATCTATAGATAATGAGGATGCCTTGAGGGTATTGTTAACATACTACATTTGACTGAATCTAACTTTTGTTCTTCCTTTCATTACCTTTGAAATAAATGGTACTGGAGCTGGTTAATGACCACCAATTTAATTAATACCACAAATTTATTGAAATGGTCAGATTTGTTTAAAGAAAAATAATCAGTGGGCCTACCTAATCCTAAAGTCCTATTGTATGTTTATATTTATGCTACGTGAAGTTAATATACTTACTCAAAACTTGGTAAATGTATAATGATAGTGTTGAAGAATTTGAGAGCAAAGTTTTGGTCCACATCTGTCTGTTGTTTGGTTAAATAAATTACAAGGATAGTTCTAGCAAAGCAATAATATGATTTCCATAGGGGAAAAAAGAGAATTGTATTTCACAAGCCTTCCTTTTCTAAATGAAAACCTAGATTATTGTCATGCAGCCTTTTCTTGAGAAGCTTATTAACAATAAATATTAGCAAGCTAGTACTTCATTGAACAAATATGATGTATTGCAACACAGTATTAATTGTTCAGAAGGAAATATTCACTCAAATTAGCTTAGTTTTATTACTAATTTTTCTTACTAAAATATGCTTTTACTGGTTACAGCTGAACTGTACAGCTGAAAGAAACATTTTGTACAGCTGAAAGAAACATTGTTTCCTTCATCTTTTTTCCTATCCAAAAAGCTCTTTGTTAATCTAAACAAAGATTTAAACCTCTGCCTATTTGCTTGTTCTGTCTTAATCTAATATTATTCGAGAACATACAGAACAGCTGAATTGCTACTTTTATGCTGTCTTTTAAAAATGCAGTATCTTAGTTTGTGTAGTTCTTAAAGTCAACAATGGCTATTTTTTTTCCTTTAATTCCACATGGACAGCCATTTAAGCCCATTAACAAAAGGCTAAGATGAGTTTTTGGGCCCATGCTGTTTATTGTGACATAAAGCTTGTTAAAATAAGTCAAAATGTCAAGATATTTTCTATTTTGAAATAAATGAACAGTTTATTCTTCTGAATGAAAATAGTTTGAATATACATTTTTAACTAGTCATCCTAAATACAAAATATATAGTAAATTTTATTTTTAAAGTAATTACTCTGGGAAGTGGGTTAGTTTAATTTCTGATGTATGCTGATTACTTATTTTCCATGATGAAAATTTGCTTAATTTTGTATCTTTTTTCAGGTCTCTGACTTTGGAGGAACAATAGATTTTTGCCTATTGGAAGAATGCAGTGAAACTGCCAATATTTCTAGCTGGAATTATAAATTTAATATTCAACTTTAGTGTTACTAATTTATTACGAAATAGTACCTCAAAGTAGAAGAAAAATGTATGGAAGTGCAAGAACAATCAGCAACTTGGAAGGAAGTCCCTCCAGGTCTCCTCGTTTGCCAAGATCCCCTCGCCTGGGCCACAGGCGAACAAATAGTGGAGGAGGAGGAGGAACAGGTAAGACGTTATCGATGGAGAACATCCAGTCCCTTAATGCAGCCTATGCAACATCTGGACCAATGTATCTGAGTGACCATGAAGGTGTAGCTTCTACTACTTTCCCAAAGGGCACAATGACTCTTGGAAGGGCTACAAATCGGGCTGTGTATGGTGGTCGAGTCACAGCTATGGGGAGCAGTCCTAATATTGCTTCAGCTGGACTTTCGCACACAGATGTCCTTTCTTATACTGATCAGCATGGAGGTCTGACCACATCTTCACACCATCACCACCATCAGGTTCCTTCTATGCTGAGACAGGTTAGAGACAGTACCATGTTAGACCTGCAGGCTCAGCTTAAGGAACTACAGAGGGAGAATGATCTTCTTAGAAAAGAACTAGATATTAAGGACAGCAAGCTGGGATCCTCCATGAATAGCATCAAAACCTTCTGGAGTCCTGAGCTGAAGAAAGAAAGAGTATTGAGGAAAGAGGAAGCAGCCAGAATGTCAGTTCTTAAAGAACAAATGAGAGTTTCCCATGAAGAAAATCAGGTAAATAATTTTGACAGTTTCTTTGTGTTGGTTTATGGTTAAGTACTTGATGATTTACTTATGGTACTGTATCCTATGCTGGAGCAAGTTTGACATTTACAAGAATTGTATGTCTTGATCTATCTGCCTCTGGCTGCTAAACAGTAGGAAAGCACACTAATAAGAATCTGAATACAGGTTATAATTTCCTTCATGCAGCATTCATTCACATAATAGCTGAAGAGAATGATTGTCGCTATACTTTTTCTTATTTTTGAGACTTTCTCTAGTGCTTTTTTGCAGCAACAGTCTAAATATACTTAGCAACCTTTTCTGAAGAGGTAAATGAGCCACCTGTGCAAAAGTATAAATAAACATGCACAGGCATATTGTGTAAGCTGTAAGGCATTTAGCTGTTAAAGTTAGAAGATCTATTAAATCCTCATATGTAAGCTTCTGTAAATCTGTTACAGAATGAAGTTGAAGTTGTCTTTTCAGCAACATTGCAGAGACTTGTGTCTCAGAAAAGAACATCTTGTAAATAAGTATTTTAAATACTTATACTCACATAACGTTCTTTTCCCAAAGTTGTGAAAAGATTGAAGTATTTTAATCTGGTTGAATAAAGCTATAAGGTCAAGCTTTGTGCTATTTTACAAAGCTATACAAAACAGTGGCACAGAATAGATCAAAAAATTTTTGTATTGCTCTCTCCACACACTTTTTGGCTGCTGGTCTTATTTTAAAGCTGATCCTTTTTAGACCATCTGTTAACTTTCCCCAGACAAAAACGCAATCCTATGTTTCTCTCACTTCCAGATTCCTAATCTAAACTTCTTTGTTGGCAGGCAACAACAAATTAAATTTTTAATTTACTTCCGGCTTTGTGACACCATCAGTGCTTTTTTCCAAACTTTCCACCTCTTAGGCATGTCATGAGCCTAAATACCTTTGGAACTAACAAGCCTGACACCAGTTACTTTAGCGGGAAGTTGACTGGGTCTTGATCAGGAGTTCAGTACAGCAAATTAATTTATTATTTTTGTGTATCCAGACTGACAGTAATAGTTACTGAATATTTATTTATAGTAGGTGCACTAGGATGCTGCTAGGACCAAAAACATGTTTGATGGAGGTTCTGCTATTCACAAGCCTTACTGGTTAGCTATTTTAATTGTGACGGTTGAAGTAGCAGTAGGAGGAACATCCTAATATACTCTGTTTTGGTAGCCTTTCTTATGGAAATGTCAAATATCTTGTATTGTCATTTGGAATCTAGATCTGGTATTCAGACACTGTCACCTACCAAAGTGGTTATGTGTGGGTTTTTTGGTGGTGTTTTTTGTTTGTTTTCCTAAAAAGCTGTTTCCTCATCTTGAGGGGAAAGTAAATTAGTAACTCTGTTAAAGTCCTTCTATTCATTCATTTCATATCCTTTATTTTTAACAAGTGCTCTTATTTTCCTGTGAGAAGATTCTTCTCTGAGTCTTTTTTCAGACCTATTACATAATTTTTCTTGAGGTGAAGAGACAAAATGGCTCATGTTCTTAATACAGGTGTAAAATGCATTGATGGTCAATAGTGTTTGCCCTTTTATTCTGTATGTCTCTCCCAAGAATTCCCAACACTCAGTTTGTTCTTTCTAGCTTTGGGTTACCTTTCATTTATTTTTCTTTTACTGCTACTGAGTATCGAACTAATATTTTAATGGAAATATTAATCATACCTGAAGAATCTCACCAGTGGTTATAATCAGTTTAGATCCCAGCTTGTTATGCATGAAGCTAGGATTATTTTCACTTCTGAGTAATTTCATTTATCTCCCTGAATTTCATCTGCCAGCACTTACCTAATTGCCTGGTCTTACAAAATCCTTCTTTGCATTTGGCTTTTGTCTTTACTGCCCTGAATACCGTGTGGAAAATTTTTCATCTTGCTCTTCACCCTGTTCTCTGGGTTTCTTAGGGTATTTCAAACAGCACAAAGCCCAGCCACAGGTTTCAGCAAAACTCCACAGGGGCCTTCTGTTGGTTTTATGACTTGATTGTGGGCTTCTGCTATTTCCTCTCTTGTAATCAAGTATTTATGTATGAAAGGACCATCCCTCTTATCTAATTGCTGCCTAGTTTTCTTGTAAAGCATTTGGAGTGGAGCCTTTCTGAAGGAATGGGTTTGGAAGTCCAAGCTGGCTGTATCAGCTAGTTTGTAAGTTTTGCTTATCCACATGGTTATTGATTCTTTCAAACAACTAATTTCAATTAAAATTATCAAAAAAGCTATAATTTTAAGACTAAAAATGTGATGTGATCCATCACATTTATACTGAAAAGAGATAATCTGTCCTTGTGTATGGGAGGGCTACTGGCTTATGACATTTACTTTCTTAAAAGCTGAAATGTTTCTTACTGAAGCATTAAAATTTTGGATTGGCTGTGTGTGATGAAATTGACCCTGAATGGGGGCCCTTAGTCTCATAGCCAACTTTGGGAACTCCCAGGAGACTGAAGAAGGGCAAATCTAGCTGCCTGCCAAAAGAAAAAGAAAGAGGGGGGGAGAAAAAAAGACATGCATGAATGAATTACAAGTTTGATATTTTTTGTTGCAGTTTCTGGGAAAATATATTATGAACAAATAGAATTATTTGTAAATGTTATTAATTGCATTTTTAAAAAATCATTAACTATTTCTAAAACGTAAGGCATGTAATGGAAAAATATCAAAAAAGGACTAGCCCTTAATATGGATTTGTCAAGAATAATGTCAAACAAGTCTGATTTTCTTGGATGACAGGAAAATGAGCATTCTGCCTAAGAGAAAAACAGTAGTAACGTTGACATTAGGAGAACTTTCAACATCATTTCAGAAGATTTTCATCAGCAAGCTGGTGGGAAGTATATGAGATTAAATTGGTGTTATACAGATGCCTATCTGATTGGAAGACTGTCAAAGTGTAATTATCAATGATTCATGGTGAGATTGGAAAGATGTCTAGCAGGATTTGTCATGTTTGGGGCTTTCATCTCTGTTCTGAATGATGGATATGTATTACACACCCAGGTAATGTCAAGCTGGGAAGGGTTAAAAAAATTCTGGAAAATAGGATTATAAATTAGAACAAACCAGGCAGACTGAAGAGGTAGTCTGAAAAAGTAGAATGTATTTCAACAGAAAATTGATAAAAATTAAACCTTTTGGAAGCAAAAAGAGACCCATGAGGAAGTTTATGTACAATAAGTTGGATGTTCCTGATTTTTTTCAAGATTATTTCACTTTTGAAAATGTATGCTTTGAGCAACTGTACTTTGATACTACAAGTAAAGTTGTCTCGTCTTCCTTTTCTTTATATTTTTTGACATATTTTTCTTACAGCACAATTAGTAGTATACATGCTTTGATTATATATATATATATATATATAAGGGTAGGAAGTATTCCACATGTTTTTTAACTATTTAAAGTGATTCTTCATCTTGGAATCATCCATTTGCAATGTCTTAATTGGATTTTGCATTCCCCTCCCCAGTATATAGTTACTCTCTCTAAAGTTGCTTGAATGTATTATACAGAAAAGTTAATGTAGCAGGTTTCAATGAAGAGCAGAAGGCTGTGAGGTGGAAAGAACTGGGAGGACACAAGAAACTATTCAGCAGTATTGATTCCCAGGATTGTTGCCTGTCTGTTAAAATGAGGGATGACTAGCTTATCTGTTTGGATTAGCTGGTTCTAAGATAATGTTTATGTTTATCAGTTGACATGCTGCTTTTATGACACTGCAATAACTGAACTAGATCCCGTGATGTGTTTTAAATAAACTGTAAACTCAGTTGCACAACATGTCCCTTTTCCCTACTTATAAATGTCATTATTTAATACTACATAATTAATACAAAATTAACCACTGCGTGCAACGAACAGTGGCTCTTTTTCATTCATGATATGTTTACATGTTGGTTTTGGAAATAAATGGTGAGTTTGATCCTTTTTTTAATTTTTTTTAACTTCCTTACAGAAAACCAGGTAACTTTAATTTGCTTAATGTGTTCTTTGAAAACATTTTGTAAATTTTGATCTTCTTTTGAAGTTTAGTTCCTGTCCTGATACTGCAAGAGTTTGCTTCTGATTAATGAGATGAAAAGGATAAAAAGGATAGTGAATAGTTCTTCTAAGAGGTTCATAGTTTTGTATACAAAATTGTTCCTTGAAATATTTTTAATATATTTGTAGCAATATGAATAACTCAAAGATGCTGCAATTCAGAGACTAGAAGTGATAAAATAATCGGTAGATAAGTATATGTGTATTCATGATTTCAGGACTGTGAGTAGCTACTCAATGTTATTTCATATGCTTTTCATTTTTACTTTGTTTCATGATGTGTATCAAGTAGAACAGTAAAAGAAAATACACTAAGAAATACTGTGAAATTTAGTTCCTTTTTTTTGCATTAGTTAAACTGTGTTCAAGGTAGAGCCTTGATCAGGCTAATATATACATTCTTTAAAAAAAGAAACAAAAAACCCCAACCCAAACATACCATGTACTTATTTTGCTTTCTGACATGCTAAGTACACTCTTACAAGGCAGGGAGATGACTAAAACCTCAGGAAGCAAGGGCTATAATTGAATTTGCTGTAACTTTGCTAGCTTATCTGGGAACTAGTCAGTGGAGTTAAAGAAATATTCAAGAATTGTGTATTGTTTATATATACATGTAAAACTAAATGTAGTTGAAAAATATTATGTATTAATATGGTCTATTATTATATATGCTTAAAGAAGCTTTCCAGTTTTTAACTTTACCAAATGGTTTCCATGGCTGGGATCAGCCCTGCCTGCTTCCAAACTGGACAGTCCATTGCTTAGATCCTGTTGGCATCCTCTAAATGGAAGTCAAAGGAAGCTGAAGATCTGTAATCTCCTTGCTGTGTCCACTTCTGAGATTACTTGTCTTTTTTTGAGGCATTTTTGTTTATGTCCATTGAAATTCTGGAGGTTTGATCCTAGTGGAATATGCAGGGAGTTGCCAGCATTGAGTCTTCAGCTAGAGTTCCCATTTAAGTGTTTTCTTCCTTAATATGGATCAAAGTCTGCACTTGACTGCTGGTTGGAAAGGTGGTTCTCCATTGTTCCTAAATACCAGAAGTGGTCAGAGGACTTTTTGGTGCTATAAATACCTTGCAGCCTGTCTCATTGTCTATGTGTAAATGTGTGCAACACTACAAATCTTAAAGTTTATTGTGAATGTTTATGAAGTACAAGGTTACATACAAATGGTAAAGCTAGTAACCTAAGAAACAGAAATGTTCTGTTCATGTTTTACTAGGCTTCCTGGGTATGTTATCACATTAATAAACTAGTAAGAATAACAAAAATTTACCCAATTCTCTTTTTAAGTATGTCTCTTTTTGAGAAAAAGTATGTTTCAATATTTCCAAATCAAATTTGTAATATAGTATTTATGACCAGTGAAAGTATCTTTTAAGATTTTTTTTTAAAGTCACTAGGTTCAGCACATTCATTCACCATATTTTCTGTTTTTCACTGTACTGTTGTTTCCTGCTTTCTTCAGCTGTTTTTTTAAATACTTCTGTCTTAAGAGCTGCATGCATATTTGTCAATTTTATTTTGGATGTTTTCACAGTCGTCTTCATTTAAGTTCATGTACGTTGATGGCAATTTAGGTAAGTGCAAAATATTTCTCCTTTTACTTTTTTTTTTTTTTTAAACGAGACAAAGTGCTTAAGCATTTGAATGTGTGGAATAGATTAATTATTTATTGTAGAGCAAAACTTCATTATCTGAAAATGAAAGTATAATGAAACAAAATTACTGATGTACTTTTTTTTTCTAATTTGAAAATAAAAACATTTCTGTCAAATGGGAAGAGGCTAAATAGCAGGATTTTCTGCTGAGGGATAATGGTATATAGATGGTACAAAGCAGAGTGAATAAGCCATACCAGAAGGATGTGTGTTGGCTCTTGTGCTGCTGTTACTGATGATGAAGAAAGGCTACTGTCTCTTTCCACTCTCCACCACAGAGCTAAGGGGATGGTGATAATGCTGCAGATATTTAAGGAAATTTCGAGGAAGCAATAACCTAAAAGTTTTTAAAGGGTGAATGTAGAATGTAGTTACCAAGCTTTTTTCAGATTTAAAAATCTCACAGTTAAAAAAAAAAAAAAAGTAAGTACTGATCTAGAAAAAGAATAAGGGGAATATGTCCCTCTAAGTGTGCAAGTACTTGTTTAGTCTTGACTGAAGCTTATTGGTAGTGTTCTGGTTTGGATAATATTACACATATGTACATTGTATAGTAGAAACTATTAGTTTAAGTGGTATGAAAATTGTATTACTTGTTAATGGTTCTTTGGAAAGGATATTAATAGCAAGTTATATACTTCTGTGCATTTGTGAGATATAGAGAGATCTGAGGAAAGTAAACATAGATTTTATGTTCTGTTCCCCCCAGTATTTGAAAAATATAAGGAGCATGAATTGTAGTCTCTAGGATGTGCTGTGTATAACTGTCAGCTGAAGGAGCACTATTACTATATTTCAAACAAAAAGTACTTTATTCACCGTGTTGGAATTAAAAGTTGTTGAAAAACTGATTTAAACTTAAAAGCATATGAGCAAAATGCTTACTTTAGTTGGGTCAATTTTTTTTTTTTTTTTTAATGCAGTTATAGGTCGTTCTCAATTGCGCCAGTGCCAAAGTGCTAATTTTCTGAAAAAAAATGCTGGAAATTACTTCTGAATTTTCTATGATCTGAAGTGGGAGAGAGAAAGGGAAGGCAATACTGAAAAAAAAGAGATGAGTCATTCCTTTCTCATTGTACGTTTTTAGTCTTTACTATTGCAGACACTTCCTCATTTTGGTCCTTTAATCTTGAATTTTCTGAGAGTTGTTCCTAGTTTATCTACCAGGCAGTTGATAATGATATATTCTATTAGCCTGTAATAGGGAGCTCTGTCCTCTAGGCTATTTCTCAAAAACAACTCTTTTGGCTGTGCTGCAAGGCATTATTTTTATTTGGTTTATATTTGCATATAATTTAAAAATAAATTTTCATGAAACTTGCTAAATTTTCTCTTTTATGTTTCTGAGTTTATAAGATGCATTTCAGCTTGCATCAGGGTGAGGGGAGATGTTATGATGGGACCTTAACTTGTTGATCACTGATTAAATTTTCTTGTGAGTTTTTTTGTGTGTCTGGGAGCTATGGTTTGTTAATGTCATGC
The DNA here is from genome assembly GCF_963210335.1 of Falco punctatus. NCBI lineage: Eukaryota > Metazoa > Chordata > Aves > Falconiformes > Falconidae > Falco > Falco punctatus. The sequence continues at coordinate 10,127,452 of NC_137583.1, read as the reverse complement.
AGAGTCAGATTCTGACTTTACTTGTCATTTGCTTTGTTCAAGGTGTCTAGTATTCTTGACTACAGAACTGTGTATTTCTCTGGTGCTGTAGAGTCAGTCCTAAAAGCTGTCAGTTGCAAGATGTGATTTGCTACATGAATTTATTGCTAGAATATCTGTCAGTTGAGTTAGCAAAGAAAGTAACATTTGGGAGCCCTTGGCATATTTTATGGAGGATAACATTGATTCAAATTGGATTGCCTGTAGCAGGAGCAAATCACTCTTTTGAATTTAGTAATTTTAGAGTGTTTGGCCTCTGGGGTGGGGAAACGGTATTTACTTTTTGAATTTCCTTAAGCATGTGCCACAGTATAGTTATTGCTCTTACTTTTCATGTTTGGAGATGATATACAAAGCTAACAACACATGTGAAAAGGTGGCGGTAGAATTCATGTGAAGTGCTCTTCAAACACTGAAGGGAAAAGAATAGATGATGTTTTTCCCAAAAGGAAAATCCTGAGGCAAATCAATGCAAATATTTTGGTGTTAGAGGCTTGGAGAACACTGAGGTCTTTTAAGGTAATCTCTATTCCAGTTCCATCTACAATTGAATGAGAAGTCTTTACCACATCACATTTCTGTAGAAGAAAAAGCAAAGATCAGCAGATGCTAGAGAAAAAGCCTAACACACATTGGGATGCAGCTTCAGAGCAGCAGGCCCTAAAACAAGGTCTGCTTTTTGCACAGGCTTAGGTTTTCCATTTAACCGACTACAACGTTAATTGTACAGAGTACAATTCTCACTGCAGAATCCATATTTGAATTGAAAAAAGGCCAACATAGAAAGAGGCAGGGAGTTGTGCTTTGAAAATTAAGTACTGCCGATATACTTTGTTTGAAATTATACGTAAACTGGTGTTGTGTAGCTCTTTCGCTTTGTAGGCAAAAAGTCTGAAAGAATAGTCTGTTAGTGTGAACTTTTTCCTCTGTGTGATACTAACTCCAGATAGCTAATAGTTGCTGATAGTGTCACTTTCTTAACTCTTAACAGTGAAGAAATGCTTACATATCATGCTGTAGTATTACTGCTAGATACAGTAGAATGTGGAGGTGAAATAGTTGGGTTGCTATTTAAATATTGTTATACCAAAGCATTAATAAAACATTTCAATCCAAACTTGAAAAACTGTTTGAAGTCAACAGGTCTGTGATAAAATCCAACTGGTCTGTTGAAAGAGATACATAAATATACACATACGTATGTATATGTAAAAAATTACGTATGTTGGAATATTCAGAATGTTTTGCATTCAATGATGATATTAAATTCCTTCTGTGTCAGAATTTTCTACTGTTTTCTGAGTGATAGAAACTAAGCTGGGTCTCTCAGTTTTGAGGGAAACCAAAATTCCTGATTGCCCTTTATTCTACAGCCCAAATTCTATTTCTTTCCATATCACTCTGATAATATACCTCCTTGTCAGCATAACACTCTGAAATATGGAGTATATGTTACCTACATAAAAACTATTTTAAATAAAGGTTTGTACCATGTTTGACGTTAACATAGATACATCTAGGTACACCTTATATTGTTTTAGTTGTTTAGATATGTATTGTAAAAGAACAAAACAAACTCATGACCCTTTTATATTTCTGGAGATGGTTAATACTCCATGAAAATTACAACATACCACTGCAATGAGACTATAGTATACTGGAAATCTGAAGTTCTTCCTACAAAACTTGTGTTCAGAAGAACATTTTATTGTATGCTAGTATATGTTTTACTAGGAAGATTCTGATACCTGAGAGTTTTGGCATAACTTTAATCAATGGTTAACAAAAACTGCTTAGAGGGCCATCAGCCTCTTGTGGATGAAATGAATTTATTTTCATTTTATATTATTACTTTAGTATATTTATTGTTTTACTTGTAAGAATGTATGGGTTAACTATATGTTAGTTTGGTTAAAATGTGGAAATAACTGAGGTGCATAATTGCATAACTGTGTATGAATAATCTAGTACTTTCCTTACACTAAAGAGATTTTTGTCTTCAGATTCTCTAGTGAAGTTAAGGAAGGGAGGGGGGAACTATAGAGTAGAAAGCACAAAAGTTGCTTAAGAAAGCAAACCCAGGCATTCTTTATCCTGTTCAGGCAGTTCATCCCCTAAAGAGGGAGAGCTGTCAGAACGAGAATTTGAGCAATTAGACAGGAATACTCATGATAAGCTTTTCCACCTGAATACACTCTGTTATGCTGACTTCAGGATGGCAGAATGAACAAGCAGTGCCAGTCTGGCAAAGTCCAAGAAAAATTACTTCTATATAATATTTTAAAGAAGAGTTTTTTTTCCTAAGTATATAGGTATAACCATAAAATGTGAATTAAAGCCATCAGTATGTTAAATAGGTAGGGCATTATCCTTTTCAGAACTCAGATCTTGTGTAAAGCAGCGCTTCGCCACGTAGAGGAGTGGTGCAATCAATGGATAAGCATAGAATGGAATATCAGAAAGAAGATTTTGCAAATTTACAAGAAACCAAAATTATCTTCAGGAATTTATTTTCCCATACTTGTTTCAACTGGAAACTTTATTTTTTTGTATAATGTCACAGTTCTCAGATGAAAGCGGTAACTCAATCCCATTGGAAACCATATCTAAAAATCTATGGTTCTAAAAGTTTTCTAAGCGTTCGTTTCCCAGGTGTGTCCCGTTGAGTTATTTGGTTTCCAAATACATGAGTTAGAATCTACTCCTTTTTTGATATCCTTGAACTAAGCTTTCGGAATAACTCAGGGGAAAAATATATAAAAAAACCTTGGTCCCATATTTGTTAAGCATTTTACAGCAAACACTGTTATGCAGTGTGGGTTTATTAATATTTCAGATATTTTAACACATCTCCATTAAAAAAAAGAAAGTATAACAGGAGAGAAGTAGTTTGGAAATAAGAAAGCATCTTTGCCTTACACCAAATTGATTCCCAACTTCTATTATTGTTCTCTGTGGGTGTGTTCCTCTCCCCGCCTCATCATCTTTCTCTGCATTTTCTGTGTGTATCTGCCAGTTTCGGAGAATGTTGCTCTTGTCCAGCTGGCATTGTTTAGTTCATGATTACTTTTTCAGTCCTCTTGTGGGTGCTAGATAACTGAAGTTTGTGAAACTCAGCATTATATGTATGCCTTTTTGACAGAAGTTCCATAGTGTGTAGAATTTTCATCTTTACGTTCTGGTGAAGGCTTATTCTTAATAGATTTCAGGGCATTATTTTACCTTTTGGACATCCGTTCAGTAAAGAATGTTTCACTTCAGTTTGGTTTAATTTAGATTCTACTCCCTGTGTCATGTGACAGTATTTCCCCACTATTTTAGTTCCCAGACCTGAAAGTTTATCTGCTTTGAAAAATGTGTGTGGTTTAATGTCTTCTGACCTTTGCCATCTCATTCTTTTTCTGCAGAACTTTGCATCTTAGTGGGAGGGGTCACAGAGCACTTGCAAAGTCATTTTATTTCTGTGCCAACCAGCTATCTCACACATTCTCCTGCTGCTTTTCCCAGTAGTTGTCATTAGAATTTGTATTCTACAACATAACATGCTACATTAGGGACGAAATACTTAGTTGTATGTTTTTTTTTTTCCTGGGTTAATTTTCAGCTGGGTCACTTCCCTGACTCCTCATACCTAGTCATGTGTTGGTATAAAGCAGGTAGAGGGTTGAGTGGCTAAGAGTAGGAGACAAAAGCGGGATCTCAAATTCTGGCAGCAGCTCAGATTCTGCTGCTGAGCCTTTGTGTTACTGAGACTTGACTGCCTTTTGCACTTAAGAAATGTCTTGAAAAAAAGCTTGAATATCTGTACTATACTACAGTCGTCTTTTGTTTCCAGACATACCTCAATGCGTACAGAGAATAATATTTAGACTACTTTAGGTATTTTGTACTTGCATCATGAGGAAATGGTGAATACTGATATTCTTGTGACTGCAGTATACAACACAATTTGCCATTGAGCTACATTGTCTTTGGCAAGTCAGCAAGTGCATTTTAGCTGTGATGTCATCTTTGGTGTTTGCCCTGAATGCCTTATTTTCAAATATCCATACTTTTTTTTTTTTTTATTTTATCTTGATATGATCTGAGGGGTTGGGTTTTTTCAGTGACTTGATTAAGATCAGTCTTTCTCTACTACCATGGGAATATTTGGGTGGTTTTGCTTTTTTTTTTTTTAATCCTGACTTAATAGTGTCTAAAACAAATTTAATTCTTTCAGCTTTGAAGGCTTATTTTCCTCATGCGTTTTCTTTCTAGAGCTAAGTAATCATCCATTCTTAATAATTTTCTTAACAGATAAGGAATTCTAAAGTGTGCAGAAACAAATAGTTTTTAAAGCAAAAGAAATCTAGTAAATAGATTTTGTTATGAAATGTATCCTCTTCCTCTCATTTTATTGCTTAATTTATTTTTACCAGATGGTAGAAGATTCTGGAAAACACTTAACAGGGTTTGCTGCTGTTCTTGTTTTTAATTCAGCTTGCAAAAGGCTACTGGGTGGATTATGTGTGATCAAGAAGAGTGAGTTAATTTATATAAACTTCTTACTTACACCATTTATACATCTTACAAATTCAGTATTATCCTGCCCTTTTCTGTTGTGCATTCAGCTGTGACAATGCATTTTCTTAAACTCTTTAAATTTAAAGCCTGCAGTGTCTCAAGGTAGTAATTCTGCACTCTAGAGCATGGCTACTCACCTACTTTTCCCAGATTGACAAGCTCAAGCATTTAAATATCAGTGAAAAGGAAACACAGTTATTCTTTTGGCGCTTTGAGTAGCGCGGTCGTTATAAGCAATGTTTCCTTCTATTTCACTGTGCATAAGAAAAATTGTACCAAACATTGGTTGCAACTGAGAGGATAAAAAGCTTTGGTGTGAGGAGCCATGAAAAAAGGCAAGTTTTCCAGTTTGCCAGACATTTGCCCTTTCCTTTTCTCAAATAACTGTGCTCCATGAGCGTCCTGCACAGTACTGTAGGATCAGGTTAACTGAAACAAGCAATAATTTGGGAACATGGACAGGGACATAATGAAGGACTTCGTAAATATTTCTAATCAAAATTAGAAAATTCGCTGTTGTCTAATCAAAATGTGTTTACACTGCCTTCTTTACAATTCAGGAAAGAGCAACATCCCTTTCCTGACTGTTTGGAGCAAGTCTCTCCTCTGTGTCAGAGTGAATTTACCTTCTAATAAATGAATATGAGAAAATAGATGATATCAGTTTATGTTGCTGCTTAAACATGAATTTTCAGATATAAGCAGATTGTTTAAATAATAATTGAAGTTCAATAATGCAATAAATTGAATAATTTAAATAATAAATTAAATCAAGGCTTTTTTGACAGGAAAAACTTAAAATCTAGTGATTATAAGCTATAAATGGGGAAAGAATACTTTAATGCAAATTCTGGGAAAGCGAAAACAGTATTAATTAAAACCAGTAAAAAAATCCACAAAACCAACCCCCCCAACAATCCAAAAGACAAGAACTGGTATATGAAATAACTATGGCTTGATGTTCCTTGTTGTTTTGAACACTAAGAAGTGTAATTGTTTAACTAAGGCTCTAAACAGCATGCAGCAGATGAACATTTCTATTATAAAATTATTCTGAAATTATGAAATGTTAGGCTTTAGATGTGAGGCAAGAAAACCCAAATGAAATCAGTAAAGTAGTTTACTTTTGAGATTAAGAAGTGGTTCTGTCTTTGTGCATGAACCTTGCATTTCCTACGGTTATTATAGGAGAACAGGGAAGGTGGACCTGTGTCACCTGCACAGGCGAGCAATGAATCAGTACATTTACTACTGTTAGATACTAGTGCAACATACTAACATACTGTTAGATGATATTGCAGACCATACCATTAAAGAGAACTTCATAGTTCAGGACTGTTAATGAATTGCTTTGCAAAGGCACTTTCTTTTGCTTTTCTGTTATATTTTAGCCAGTAGTTGACTGATTTTTAGACCAATATGTATTGCGCCTCTGCTATTCTGTATATAAAACAATAGGTAAATTACAGGTTGTTTCAGAAAGGAGAGGATTTCCTGTAACACCAAGTTTGGACAAAGCTTTATTTCAAGAAAGTATACTGAAAAACTTACTTATGCTTCCATGAACTTATCTAAAACAAATGAGAGAAGAAAAAAGGTGGGAATTCAGGAGAACCCAGCAGTGGCTTTGGCAGATTACGTAGATAGCAATGCTCAACAATTCCAGTATCACTTACAATAGTGTGCAAAGGTAGGTAGGTAACTGTACATGTTTCTGCAGCTCACAACCCCATTTACCAAATTGGCAGATAAAAATCTTAAGGAAAATAGATCAGTTTATAACTAAAGAACAAGTATACATACACCCGCCTGTTTGCTGTACTTGTATTTTAAAATTTTGCCTATGCACAACTGCATTGTTGATCTTTGCATTACAAATTGATAACTCTTGCATATGAAGCAATTCTCCTGATCTGCCTACATGTTACTGAGATGACATAGTTCTTTCATTTAATATCTTTCAATTTTCTGCTATTTTTCTTGTGGTTTCTTTTGCTTCAGCAGTTTACTTCTCAAATTGAATAGTATCCAAGCAATAAGTTAAGTGATTCTGAACATAGTTTTCTGTATTGCTATTCTATTTTAATTTGTTTTCCTTTAAGCTGGGCAAAACCTGAATGACGTAGCAAACTAAAAAACCTTAGTAATGGTTCCTAGTGAAAGTGGAGTGTTTCAGTTCTTTGTACAGAAATAATTAAAATAATTTAACTGTGCTCTACCAAGTATGTAAGAAACAAATGTTGTAGAAGATGACTACATTTCTGTGAATTGTGGTGGCCTAATTTCAGAAACAAAAGCCCCTGTACAGCAGCTGAAGAAGTTCATGCTGTGTTGTATATGGGCAGCTGGAAATACTCACTGAATAAACATATGCTTTTTTCTGTTTTTACCCTGTTGGATCTAGTGTAAATCTTGAAGTTCAGAAACCCTGTTGTCAAACGTTTCATAGCTTCCAAGTATGTTAATTTCATTCCTGTGTTGCTTTGAATATGGATCACTGCCATGAAATCAATTAATTTGCCTTCATCAATCACAAAGAGTATTTTTATACTTTAGTGACCAAGGCTTCGATTTTTCTGGTGTGAAATACCGCATCAGCCTTACCTCAGCTCAGGCTATGATTCTCACTATTTTAGTTACGTGGATTCTTGCTGTGCTGTAAGGGATTTCATGATTAAATATCAGCAAAACTGAACCCAAATCTGACCTTTAAGACTACCATAAATTTTACTAAATAAATATTCCCGTTAATCTCTTACTAATATTTTTCTGTATTTAAAAGGTCAAAATTTAATGCTTTATAGTCATCAATTAAAAAAAAAATGTATCAGGAGATTTCATATCAGTAGAACACAATAACAGTGACTGTGCCTAAAGGAATAAAAGAAATACTTCTTTTGGTGTATCTGATTCCTTACTGTTAATTTCAGTTCCATATTTTTTCAGTTATAGCTGGTGATCTAGAATCATTCTGTAAAGTAATTCAGCACCTTCAAAGTGAAAGATGCACTTTCAGGCCCCGCTTCTACAGTGTCTGTCAGTTCTAGTTCTGAACTCTGCACTTAGTAGTGAAAAAAAATATTTATAAAAATTATCTTTAATGGCAGTTCTGATCCAGCAATAAAATTTAAGGAAGGTGGTGGCCACTGGTGCCAACTGGTAGGGGAAAAATATTTTTTGAGAGATTGAGACAAACAGCCCAACTATTTCTGTCACAGGGAGTAGGATGCATATCGGGGAAAAGATTCTTTTGAGGAATCACACTAATCAGAATCACAAGATCAGTTTTGAATAGGTAAAGAAGTCTGGCTATTAGTAAATATTGTAATTCCTAGATATAATGCTCTATCTGGCATCAGAGCTATAGTCTAAATATTAATTTCAACCTAGGTATCATTTGGACTGGTTAGTCTTCTGGCTAGCATATGGACATATTGATGGATACTGTGCTTGATAAGCTATGTCTGCTGCTTTTCCAGTTTGTTTAAATCTAGTTAATAAGGTTGACTTAGAACAGTTGTGGATTTGCTCTGCATTGTGGGCTGTCCCTTTCCTTCTCTGCAGGGAGCATGGAATGGAAGAACGGGTTAATTTTGCTGCAACCTCACAAGTTGATTTAGATGTTAGATAAATTTTAATTTTAATAAAAAACATCTTAAAGTTGAAGGAGTAAACTGTTTTCCTTTCAGAACGTTGGGCCAGTAATTTCTTTTAACTGAGTATGAGAAACCAAGACCTGAAAGGGAAATAGCAATAAAAAGATAAACTACCATGCATTTATTAAAATGTCTATTAACAAAAGCACTAAGAAAATTTGCATTTAAGAGTGGGTAATGCAAGCTGATAAAATAATTAACAACTAGAGAATGCAATATTCATTGCTAATTTTGTTTTTATTGACTTTGATAATTATCAGACTTGCCTTTTCATAGAACAGGTAAAGCAGCTATGAAAAAAGTATTTAATGCTCTTAAAATACATATTACTGTTTAGGCTACTGTTCAAACAAATAGTTCCATGCTGTCCCTACTGTTTAGCTGTATTTAAAAGCATGAATACTGGGAAATGTTTTGTTCTGTTTGATTCTTTGCTTTTAGGAGGCTGTTTATAGTCCACCAGTTTAGTTTAGCATTTCCAGTGTTTAAAATCAGAGTTTATTTATGCTTTTAGTTACTTAAGCCTCCGAATGTTCAATAGCACAGATACAGAGTAGTCTAAATTCCTTGGCCACTATTAATATTTGATCTGTAGTTGCATCTTGGTCTATGTTGTAATCTGAGTCACATTGAGGATATACTGACTTTCTTCTGATTTATGCCTTGTACCTGATTTTTCCATGGATGAAGAATAGAATATACTTAAAAGTAATAATAAACCCCACCCCCCACGAGCTAACTTCATATTTGTTTTTAAACAATTTATAGGTAATCTTGTCCATGTATTCTCTTTTAAATGAAATATTATTTGCAAAATATAAATACAGGTTGAGTGTAGGACATGTGATGGAGCCAAAATTAACAGAGGAATTTAGCTTAGCACAGTAATTCATAGGTCTATTTTAATTTTTAGGCGCCCAACACTTTTTCTATGTATCTCTTTCTTTATTCTTGTGTGTAGAATCCATGATCAATAGCTGTTAAGGGACCAGCAATTCCCTTCCTATTGTCAGCAAAATACCTTTGCAATAATTGGTCACAGTTCCTTTTATTATGCTCTTTCTGGTCCTATGAAATTTTCATTCTTGGTTGTGCAGGGGCAAAGCTTAAGTGTATTTCCTTTTACATAACTCCCGTTTCCCTTTAACAGCTTTATTAATGAATAACTCAATAAAATAATTGGAAGTTCTCTGAATATCTTAATGGAATTGTGTCTTTACCAACAAGGTAAAAGAAATACCTGTTCTCTGAATAGAATATTCCATACTAATTACTACACTGTATCATCTCTGACAAATACAGGTCAGATTCCTTGGTAGTAGGGAGAATTTTTAACCATATGGTTATGATTATAAACTATGACAAAGAATGTCTTGCACTATTTTCCTCCTTTCATATATGCACAATAGGGCCTTTAGGACCACAGTACTCAAAGCTAACAAAAATTTCAAGGGAGAGGGGACCCTCTGCCCAGTTCTCTTTTAGGATGAAAGCTGCAATGTACTTTTTATCACAGATGTTTTCTTACAAGGTTTTTTAGCTCAGCAGTGGCCAGTGCACAATTCCTCTATTTCCAATTGGGTCCAAGACCCAACTGTTGCAAACCTATGTGCATCCAGTTTTCCGAGCTGCAGGAAGTCATTGTCTAGGATTCTGACCAGTATATTTAGCTATCATTGTCAACACATGAATGGGTATAATTTAAAATATATAATTGAAATATCAACTTATTGTGGCCACTTATTTCTAAGGGAAGTTAATGAAGCAAGTGCAATTGGAAACTTTTCCCCATAAATGAGGTACTGTTACCCTTTATGGCTCTCTCCTTAGACACTGAATCATAACAATTTAAAAATGGTGGCAAGAACGGACCATCTGTTGAATTCAATATGCTGCTAGGAAAGGAATGTTTTACTTGATTTTTTTTTTTTTTTTCAATCTTAATCAGATAAAGGCTGTTTTTGTTTGACCAACTTCTTAGTTATGCCTGAGCATAACTAGCTTCCCTTTGATAACAGAATTCCATCAATATCAATAAATACACAAAAGGTCTGGAATAGCTGCTGATTTGGCAAATTTGGATGCCTTTTCACATTCCTTAAAGCATATCTGTTCTTCCTTATGGTGACCTACTGTGTTTTGTAAACTGTAAACTATGGAACAAAATAGTAAGATATATCTTTTGACACTTCTCAGAAAATCACCAAGGTATGGAAGCTTTTCAGTTGAAATCCAGTTTTACGTTTGCTATTTTGACTCTGATCTCTCTAATGCTCTTTGCTTCCATTAGATGGTTGGCAGCCTTTGGCAATACCAGAGTCTTTCTTTACAAGAGTAAAAATATCTTGTCACCCAGAAGTAGCTGAAGACTGAGTTAACGCTTCCTTTATTGAGGAAACCAGCAATGTAAGGTTTTTTTGTTTGTTTTTGGCCATATGTTTCCCTGACCCAGTCTTGTCTGATATACCTCTTTTATTCTCTAAACTCTTATGAGATGGAAGATCTTGTTTTGTTGAAACTTCAAAAATTTTCAAATTTTGTATAAAAATTCTAAATAGTGATTTGGGCTCGGGTGGCTGCTGTATTGAACAGCTACAGAGAGTGAAAAGGGGTGTCTGGAATTTTTGTAAGAAAATACAGATCTGTTCTCTTTGGAACAGAGCAAGTGTACAAAGCAGCATCCACATTACGAAATGTGCAGATCTGAAACAATCTTCCCTAGGAGAGACGGGTGAACACTTTGGGACAGCAATGACACTGAAGTCAGGCCTGGGACGTCTTCTAAAGGAGCCTGTAAAATGAACAGTTTCTCTGCAATTACTTGTTGGTAACAACAGCATCTCAGAAGTTATGCATGGTTTTAAATATGCAAACATGTTTAAATCTACATTAAATCTGATGTAATAGAAAATAGCTGAACTGCATATAATCTGAAGTAACTTCCAAAAGCATATCTTGAGGTCAGGAAGTAACTTCATCCAAAGTTACCCTATTTCTTCTTTCCAGGTTTACATTTGGAAGTAACTGGAATAAGTTAAAGATGATTCCATCTGTGGTTTAGAAGAAAAAAAAAAGTCACAGATCAGCACTCTTATAAAGACAAATAAAATTTCTGCTTACAGCCCTGAAATTGTAGTTCTATTTTTTTTTAAACAATAATTTAAAGGATTTTACTCAAAACTTTCTCCATTTTAAAGTATGCATGATTTCTCTGAGAAAACTTTGAATTGATGAACTAAAGCATAATCTATAGACTTAAAAATGATACTTCAGTGCGTTCTGGTTGTTAACAGAGAAAACAGAAAAAGATTTAAAACTATTTTAGTACAACTTTCTACCTGTGCATATAGGTATAGAGTTTTATACATAGTAAAAATAAACTAAGAGAAAATGTAAATCAATGTGAGAAAAATAAGTTGTCTATGTTTATATATAGTGCATTCATTAATAGCATAACTGGAAAACATAAAACTATTTCTGAAGCCCAATTGAAATGCTGTTTATAAAAGAACTCCCAAAACAACCTAACAAAACCAAAACAAAACCACCAAGAACTTGTGGGGAGAATGAATTTTATTCCCCAGTGTTTGAAATAGAGGAATTTCTTGACCTACCTCGTGGCAGAGACTGAAATAGTAAAACATTCAAACAAGCCATATTTTTTTTTTAAAAAAAATATTCTTAGTATATTGTCAGTGGAGTAATGGGATAATAAGGCATTAGAAGGGAGGAAAAATAGACCTGGCATAAAGCGGTCAGAACTGCTTTTTGAGGATTTTGTACAAATTTAAAGAGGTTTTCCTTAGCTTTTATAGTTTTCTTAAGTGCTGTATGTGTAGGCCATTTCTTTCTTGAATTAACAGTTTTTACCAAACCTGTCTTTTGGCAAATCAGTTAAGTAGTCAGATTCCTGCAGAGTTTAACTCAAATTGCAAAACCGTGTTGTTAACTCTCTAACGCTGTGGATTAGATGGAAGGCATTGCAGTCTGTTAGAGAAAATGCTGGTTGCAAGTAAATGTAGCAGGGCATCTGGCCCCAGTACCACTGCAGGGAAAGCCGCTGGGGGGGCACACCGATGACAAGGCAACTTGATCCTAAATGCCTAGTTTGTACTTTCAGCGAGATGACAGGAAAGCATAGTTATCTTGATTAATGCTAACCTCTGGTGTACTGGAGACACATGGAAACTTCTAGGCTCACCTGAGGGGAATATTAATTAGCGTTAGGACACCTATTGCTCTGTCTTGAGTTTAATTGCTTTAGCCCAGATGAGAACAGTGATTCATAAACCAGAATTTAATGTCTGTATTAGAAAAATGGCAGTGAATATGAACATAAATGAATCCCTAATTTAATCTATAACATGAAATAGGGAATGTTTCTGCAAATTAGGTTTATATATTACATACTAATTTAACTTATTTTTACAAAATTTTAATGCTGTTTGATATCTATTTTTAGAACTACATAACTGACTTCTTCCAGCATATTAAAGTAATATTAGAATGTTCATTCAGACATTTCATTAGGTGAAGAGAGAGATGTGTATTTGGTCAAATCCCTTGGTCCCAGCTAGTTTCTATTGGGTGAGGTCATGTCTACCACTAAGAAATTTTATCACCCCAACTTTTTGCCTTTCAGCTGCCAACTTTGCTGTGCTGCTGAAGCACATGCATGCTTGCCTGCTTTTGCTGGTGTCTCTCCTAACTGAGAGACATTGCACTGGCAAAGGCACTGTGTGTGGTGGGTAAGAGCCCAGAGTTTACAGCTGCTGATGTTTCTGTATTACTGGAGTGTGTCCAGCGTGGCCTTTTGCCAGCAGCTGAATGTCAGCTGATGGTTCATGTCATTTGTGAAGGTGGTTTCAGTGGAAGGACTGAATTTTGCCTGCTTTATTTTGAAATATTCTGCATATTGCAGAGGCATGGAAAAAAGGAGGCAATTTAGCACAAAGATTTGCAGTATATGACCCATCTAAAATATAAAAAAACGCCACACCTAAGTGATCATTTTTAACAGTTACCTTACTTGAAAAATGTTCATAATGTGATTGCAGAAACATTTCTGGGGAATTTAATTAAGCAATGAAACTGTTTCATTAGTAATACTGTGCTATATTTTAGATGCATGCCTATGACTGAATGTACTATGCCCTGAGACTTTCTGTATCATTCATACTATGTTCTGAAGTTGGTGACATGAATACATATATGGTTGAGGAAGAACATGTCTGTCACTGTTGAATGAATATACATTCATACGTACATACAGAGATGAGGCCTATGGCTTAAAAATATCAATTAAACTATATAAATAATTTTAATAAAATGAATGTGAGTTGAAAATTTATGAACATGATTTTTTGGTAATTTCTAAATATCTTTTGCTGCTTATACCTTGGTACCAAATTTAAGAGCAGATAGTAGGGTAACTTCTGAGTACACCTGGAATGCAGACACAGTTTTGATACGCTCCTGCTTTCTTACTGTATTTAGTATGAAGGCCTTGGCTATTCATACAACGTCACTGTTGGCATAAACAATGTGTTCTGATATATCTTTTCTTGAGATAGAGATGAATGTTCACTTTAAAATTATTTTGTGCAAGCTTGTACTTAATTATTTGAAGGGAGATTGTGGAAATTTTCTAGAAAGATTGGGAGCTATTGAGCTTGTGCTGTGAAATTGTTTTGAGGTCTTGCAAAATCCTATCCTAAAGTAAAACATAAGTTTTGAAAAAATGATGCAATACATACTCTGACACTTAATCTTTCACAGTTGTGAAAATGTAGTAGTGTAACTAGGAAGAATAAAGTTGCTAATTGATTACATGTTATGTATTAGTAGTTCTTTGTTCACTTACTGTTAAAAGGATCCTAAGGAAGTATGAATCAACTCTCCTTTTATCAATAAAAGTAAAACCTGCATAAGGTTTATTTATCTGTATAAGACCAAATATTTATTGGAGTTTTTGTTTATAGATCTCCCTTTAGAAGTTTTTCTACTGCTATCCTTTCTATTGATATTCTGAATCAACTTAGAGAAAGAATTTTGTAGGTCTTTATTCATCTTTAAACAGAAAATACAAACATGCATTCTGGTTTTATTTTTTAAATATGAAGGAGTTTCCATACAGCAAGGAAGTATATTGATATTTTTATGTTACAGTATATGGGGAAACTGCTTTAATATTTCAGTTCAGTGTCGTGCCAGTGGCATATCTGGAAAGCTTATTCTTTGCCAACAGTCCAATTAATAGTGTACTGAAAAAGATGTGGTTTAGCTTTATTAAAATATGAGGTATGATATATAGTATCGCATCAGTGTTATATCAGTTGGATCAGTGAATGTCTGAAAAGCCTCTTCCTCCTCTAAATAATACTGTATTGTCTCAAATGTACCTAAAAACTTTCTTGATGAGAATATTGTATTTTTTTAATATACTTGTGTATTAATTTTAAATAAAATGCAATTATTTTGGTGGTTATGCAGCAAAAACAGTGAAGAAACAATAGGAGTGCCTCAGAAATTAGTAGCTGAGTTGTGTTATTAATTTATGGCATTTATAGCCTGCTCTAGAATATGTTTAATAATATATTGGCCCAAATGCTCCTTTAGATTCTACTTCATAGATTATGATCGGATTAATAGATTTGTATTTCTCTATGACAAAATTGAAATGCAACACTTTCAATTTCTGGTGCCAATTTTACAGTGTGCCAAACCTAAGTACTTTAAATCCCTCGCTTTCCACCAAAACTACCAACTGCTTCACAAAGAAATGAAAAGGGTTGAAGTCTTGCAATTAAAATTGGCATTTCAATAATAATACTGTTATTTTTATTGAATGTTTATTTAACAAAGTAGTAGTCAGATTTGCCAATCAGTGCCCCATTGTGTAATGTGATATAAAGCCCATAGGAAAAGACAGATGCTAAGAAGTAATTAGATTTTCTTGGACAGATTGGAGAAAAAATATTTTTGGCAAATTAAGTTTTTTCATGTTATTTTCTTGCTGCGTTTTTGATGTGATGACATCATCATTAACAACTTGTATCAGATTCAGAAATTCAGAAAAGATCGTTACTAGTTGGTTGCTCTCTCTTCTGTTTTGCCTAGGCTGCTCTGTATGTATGCAGGTATAACAAACAGCAAACCACCACACAAAAAAAACCAACCCAAAAGGTCTCTCCATTACGTTTGCGTTCAAATTTGTTATCTTCTGTCTTCACTATTTGCATAGTCACTGCTGTTTCTTGGCTCCCATCTTGCTTCCCCAGTTGTGTCTTTTTATGGCTCTTTCTAGGTCAAACTCTTTTCCACACCCACCATATTATTTCCCTCTAGGCTTGTTATTACTCTGAGCTTCTGTCTATAAATCCACCATATAAGTAATATCTCTTCGCTATCTATTTGTTTTTCCTGCCTTGTGCGTCTTTTGCCAGCTAATGATATTTTTCCAGTTTCAGTTCCTTACCATTCTTTTCTCAGTGCTTTCTTCTAACCCTCTTGTTTGAGAGGCAAAAAGCATGACATTTTAGCATGGTTTTTGTGCCTGAAGTTGCATATGCAGTTGGAGAGTATGTCTTTAGAGATCTGAAATAGGGTTTAAGCGAATTGTAACTATTTGTTGTTGTCATCTTCTTTCTATTGCCATCATTTTCCCTGTGAATTACAGTGTAGGAGTGTTTGCAGAAAAAGGAGTATAGATTATCTGATAATATGATTCTGGTCTCTCTTAATTTTGGTTTTGTTAACTTAGTATGTTAATATACATTTGCATGAGGAGGAAGGGAGGAATATCATGTTCTTGGCATGACAGTAGTGCTAGGCTGTGTTTCATACGCAGCTTAAAAATAATTATTATGAGCCAACAGAAGTGTGTTACTGAATGTTGAGAGAAACAGTATGACAGCAGAAAGGAAAATATGAAACAGATGTACCATATGCTACTGTGAGTTTGTTTTTGATAATAAAACCATAGGGCATGCAAGAATAAATGTTTTATTCATAAAAAAAGTAAATCTTACTCTTTTTTGCAAGGGTTGGGGAGAGCCTCAAATTTATATTTCAGATTCATTGAGGACTATCTTTCTGCTAGAGCATAGTGTTTACTGTATTATAATCATGATAATTTTTTCCACTTTTTTCTGTGTGCTTTTTGGCAGCTGGGGAGAGCCTAAAATGTGCCTTAAATGCCCTGAAGAGCTGTAATAAATATTACTCAAACCAGAAGGGGCATGCATTTACATGCAGAACTTGTGGCCAAATGTCCGTGTGTCTCAGACTATATAGGTGTTGCTGGGGAAATAAGAGGATTTTAGAAGGCCTTTATGGTTGTTATGTACTGGAAAGTGGGTACATTTGTGAAGATTGCCCTGCTCTTTCTGGAAGTCTCCAGTTATTTTGCCATAGCATGTGATAGATAATAGGTATGCATGTTACCCTTCAGTTTTACTTGTGGGAATTACCTGAATTAAAGAGTACATTTATTTTTAAAATATTTTCTTACCTCCTACCTGGATTTAAAAAATAAATAATTTGCTTTAGTTCTTCATGTAAATTGACCCACAAGTGAGGAATGACCCTCTTTCCTCCCCTCCA
The DNA here is from genome assembly GCF_963210335.1 of Falco punctatus. Lineage (NCBI taxonomy): Eukaryota > Metazoa > Chordata > Aves > Falconiformes > Falconidae > Falco > Falco punctatus. Next base: position 10,110,590 of record NC_137583.1, on the reverse strand, counting down.
AGGGAAAGATGCTGTTTTGTTGAACACTGGATTTAAGAGTTTGTTTTAAGATTTTATTTAAATTGTTTATTTAAATAAGAATTTATTTAAATTGGTCTTGTTTGATTTAAGAGTTTATGTTTCCCAGTTTTCTCTATCAGTTTTGCTGATTCATGTGTGTGTGAAGTTCAGCTGTATGATGTGTTAAATTAAAACTCACTTGGTTTTACTTACTTGGAGCCTTGGGGATTGAAAGTCCTAAGGTTAGGTTTGTAAAGGAAATAATGAATTACATGTTAGGATCTGATCCCTTTCTGTCTTGTTTTTCTTTGTGGTGTAGTTCTGTAGACTTCAATGAAACTACTGCAGACTTGCAGAATAATGCGTAGGAGAAGAGTTAGGCTCTCATACCATCTTTTTCATCTTTTTTTTTTTTTTTTTTTTTTTAATGTACAAATGCCCCCATTTCATTTGATTTTGATGGGATTGTTGTTGTAAATTAATCCTGTTTAATCATTGAGTTATCTGCTAGAAGAAGTTTTGAGTTAAGAAGGCAAACAACCCCCCCCAAAACTTTCACATTTAGGCAGAATTAGCCAATTTGTGTTTCACATCCTTTTTTATTTTAAAAAGAGTCGATGAACAAATTGAAAGATAGGAAACTTACTCATCTGCCTTGGTATTTTTAACTGCAATTGCTGCTTTAAATCTTGCATTAAATATCTTTTGATCATTACAGCACAATTAAATCTCTTTAAGCAAGTTAAACTGAAACTTGGCAGAATAACTTAGATGTGTTTTCAAGCGCTGAGGCAAGTACATACTTTGAAAGGCACAGATAAGTCAGTATAGGTTGCTAGGAAATAAACCAGCATTTTCAGTCTTGCTGTGAGTCAAAATTTAAAATTGTAAGTCAAAACTCTGTCATTTGCAGTTTCTCTTAAGTAGGATATTGAGGGCTACAATTCTTTTTGTTTTTCCTTGGGGATAATGGAAAGAGAAACACCCCAGCAACTGGAATCTTGCTAACAGGAAGTGATTAATGTTGTTTATTTTTTTTTTTAAAAAGAGATGTAGTGATGGCTGATCACCTTCCCCATATTTTGACTTCACAGAAATCCTTCTTTACACTTCCATGGATTTTGGATTCCACTATGGAAAAACCAAACACACCCCCACCCCTCAAAAAAAACCCAAATCCCAAACCAAAACAAACCCCAAAGAACCCCAAAACCTAAAACAAACCCCAAACAAACCAAAAAACCCCTACCCCCCAAAAAAACCCAACAAACCACAACACAAGAAAACAAACAAGCAAAACCCCAACCCCAAACAAAAAGCATCGGTATATTAGCAATGGGACTGTGCTCTATATCCATAGCATTTGAATAGTCTAGATTGAGACTGAAGCTGTTCCCAGTTATGCTGTTGGGGTACCTGAACTAGACAGTCCTAGGCACCTGGGTCTGATTGCTGTTCCCATTACTGCTGTATAAGATGGCCTTCTGAATAGCCATCTTATACTTCTGTGTGTGTATATATATATACATACACACACACTTATATACCTTATAAGAAGGATAGCTCCTTTTTAGCTGATTTTCTAGTTTCTATAGAAATGTTAATTGGCATGACAATGAAAGCTTTATGGGTTTCTTTGGAAATTGCTAGGGTCTCTGAGTGCATCTGAAAATAAAATAAGTCTTCATGAAATCCTCAGGACACTTTCCACCTGGAAAAGAAAGGGAAGCTCCACAATTTTCTCTACAGCACTACAACTCCTGGAAAGCTCTACAGAAAATAATTTGGTCTTGAATTATTTCTGTACGATTTAGCCTTCTGTGTTTTAGAAGTTATATATGTATTGAAATAGCAGATTAGAAACTCGTGAAGTAGTGTTACCATAATATCAGTTTTTGTTCTGTCTTAATTTTATTCTGTCACAGTAATTTGGTAAACACCTACATGACTCTATGAGTAAAATAGCTTGTTCACTATGTGCCTCCCAGTTTCGTATATGCAGGACATTACACTTCTCTAATTTTTGTTGAAATAATATTAGAAAAGCTTCACTTATTTAATGCTCATGTTATAATCAGATGTGAATATTCCAACATATAAAGTGATTTGAAGTTCATTCAATGTTTAGATTGCCAAGAGAACTTCACTTTGAAATAAAATAAAAATAGTCTTTGAAACATGTTCCTAAGTACCTGTTAATATGGGATAGTAGGGTTGATAACATTATAACTAAGAATTTCCTGTATAATAGGTTAAATTCAGCGGCCAGATCATTTGATGATATAAGTTTACTCTAGAAAATGTAATTAAGTTTTCACTGCTTGTAGTAGAAAATAAGGAATAGCATAATACAGTCAAGATGACTCAAAGCAGGAAGAGGAAATTAAATTTTTCACAAAGTGTGAGCAAACCTTGCTTTGCTAGAGACTTTATGAACCTTGTGATTATTATTTTTTGGGTGTTTTATTTTTGTGAATGAATTCAGATTGGCAGGACTGTGCATTTAATCAGAACTAGAAGGACTGATCTGTTATCTGTTGTGCTGTTCTGTAGCTACTTTATTGAGTACTGTAGAAGTAACCAAAATTACTTCACAGGCTTTTCTGAGGTCACGAAATTCAGTTAAAGAGTTATTTTCCCAAGGTTTTTGGTTGGAAACTCATTTTTTAATAAAAGCATAAAACCTTATTCAAATTGGCAAATCTTAATACCCATTAATGACTTATGACACTACAATTTGTTTCTGTAAAACTTCTAATTTCCTGCTAAAAGCAGTGAGACTAGAGCAAAAGTCAGTTCTGAATTTTTGAGAGTCGGAAGTTTGAATGATAGTCTTACTGTATGTTTTCTGCGGTACCTTCAGGTCAGAGATAACTTTTACAAAAAGTAAGCAAAAGAGAGTCCATCTTTTATGTTAAGAGTATTTACTGAAAGTGGAGTCAAAGAATTCTGTATTGAAAAGACTAAAATTTCAGCCTTTGATACATATGTTTTTATGGTTAAAAATGAGGCCATTATAGCAACCCCCTTTAGAGCTACAAGAGGTTCTTCATTTGTTATCTAAGGAGATCTGAATTTTAATGTCCTTAAAAGATTTTCAGTATGTGTATTTATTTTGATTGGCACAGAAAAATAGAAAAGAAAAAAATTAGGTTTTTAATACTGATTTCATTTCTTAGATTACTTCTGGGCCACTTTTTAATCCAGCTGAGATTTCTGCTCTGAACCTTTCTTTTTGTCGGGTTTGTATGCTTTTTGATATGCAGTTTTGAGACCTAATGACTTTTGTAGCAAAGTATAAAGCTTGTGATGGCCTATCTTGCTTACTAGTTAGCAACTAGTAATAGCTACTACCTAACAAAGAGTTGACAGCGTATGGTTTTGCTATTTCATCAAAAGTTACTGGTATTCCAGTTATTCCAACTGCTAGGTAAGCAATTGAGACCTATCATCTGGGAAAGAAAAAAAGAAAAAACTGCTTTTAGTTTTGTTTGGTGATTATTTTTTTTATACCTGTGGTGGTTTTTGTTTGTTTTTCCTTCAGAAAACTGTTTACTGACATTGATCTGGCATAATGTTTCAAGAGAGGATTGTTACTGTCTAGGAATCTAGTCTTTCTACTCAGTTGAGCAGGAGAATTTTATTTATAAAATACTTTAAAATATTTTATTTCAAAGAATCCTACTTTGGGGATTACCTTTGGGGATTCTTGAGACTTCACAGGCCTCCAATCAATCTCCCTAGCTCACTTCTGAGAAAGTTAGATAATGCACTCCATTTACAGGCAGAAAAGCTCCTGATAGTTTTTAATTCAGAACCATTTTTTCATAGTTGGTAATGACAAGTTGAGATTTAATTATCACCAGTGATGAATTGGTGAGGAGCAGTATAAAAGAAAAATACAGTTTCTGTATGTGGAAAGTATGTCTGAAAGACCTATGGGACGTCCTTATTTTTTCAGTTAAAATTAATATTTCCCTACTATTCAACTTTTTTTCCCCTCTGGGTGTAGCATGTTATGAATAGCTGCTTCATCCATGGACAGTGTGATTGAAAGCTTTGTGATCTTGTCTGTTCTTTACACTCTTCTCCTAATGTATTTGGTATGGGACAGTCATTAGCTGACACAGGAGGTAGGTAAACAGATGGAAAAAAAATACCAAATTGCATTCAGTCTTCCAGTTCTTATTCAGGGAAAATTGCTGTGAAAAAGACATAATAAATGGGCTTGCATAAGAATTTTTTGTTGTTGTTATCATATTGCTGTAGTCTTTAATAGGGAAATGTGTGAAAAAGCTTTAGTTGATACTTTTGAAAAGTAGGATTAAATTTTCAGGTGACAAAAGTTATTTTCCGAATGTATTAAAAATTACTTACATTTGTATTTCATTATTAAGGTGTTATACATTCCTATTGTTTACCACCTGTGGAAATACATGACTAGCAGATATTGTTGGCATTTTCTATAATTAGCTTAGTATTGCTTAGTATTGGAGTGCAATTATAAAGTACGAATAAATTCAAATATAACTCATGTTGTTTTGTTGAGTTTTAATACAGAGTTAGGAAATCTGGATGCCGTATTAGCTTAAAAATGACACACAAATAATTTAATTCTTTAAGAAACTTGCAAATTATTCCAAAGTGTCAGTATATTTCAACTAAGATGTAATAGATGTAGTGTATTTTGATAAATATAGAAGATGGGTGCATTGTGACATACTACAATTGTTTAAATGTCATATTTTCAGTAACAGACTTGCAGTATAGGCAGCAAGAGGATTATTTATTTGTATTACATTGCTGAGAGATTCCAATTAAAACAGGTTTGCATGTGAAAGTAGTTGGGGAAAAAAGTTTGGGCTCTCATTGGAAATACAGGATTAAAACCCCCATACAAATGGTAAAAGATAACATAGAAAGATAGGGAAGAACTAGTTTTGTATTCAAACTCATCCAGCTTCCCATAGTTACAGGTAACCATCTATTAGAGGTTTGGTATGGAATGTCCCAAGAGGGAACTATATTGTGCTGTTTTTTATTTTGTAATTCGGAGCGCTCTGTGGGTCAGATGTTATCCCTGCAGTCTTGTAATCATTTAAGGCCGTAACTAGGTACCTCAGATCTTCGGTGCAGGAGGCTGGGAAAGAGTACTGTATAGGACCTTCACACATCCCCTTTATTGGAGAATTCTGTTCTGCAAGCTGTTGTCTGTGAAGGAACAATGGACCAATTTAAGAGATGCTAAAAGAAGCAAAGACAACGTGGCTCTATTGATTCACAGGTCTAGTTCTCATTTAAGTGACACACAGGAAAATGGGCTGCTATTGTACTCATTAACCGTAGCTGGCAGGAGACTTGAACAAAAATATCTACATACCCTTACTATGAGTTCTTACTATACAATTCATTGGTTCTGTAGCAACCTGATCATAGCAAATTATTTTGTATAACCTGTGGTCTTTACTGTACAAAAGAAACTGTCTCATTTGAGCTGGAGACATAGAAAAGAGCTATACTTTATGGCCAGTCAACATACTGTAAATTCCTAGCCTCTTCGTGGTTCACTGGCATACTAAGTTTTGAAAACAGTGGCTGAGAGATATTTAGAAACACTTTATTATGATTTTTCACGTTGTGGTGTGGGATATGTTGCATGGCAAAAAGTATCAACAAAATATGGAAGACTCTTATTAACTCCATAAACCTACAATTACTTTTTTATCAGATTGAATGTAGGAGTAACTATATTCCCCCAGTTATTAGAGTCCAAACTTGGTAGAAACTAATTTGTACTTCTTTATATCATATTATTCAATCATCCTTGTGTTTGTGTATGCCAGGGAGTCACTGATTACCTAGGTAATGATGGCATAGCTGATATAGTCATATAGGTTTTTGAAAATCTTTAATAAAGTCACCTGTCAGAGGTTTTTTAAATTAATCTAATGTGAAATGAAAGTTTCTTCACATGCTAATCACTTGTAGAATAACTCTTAAGGAATCATAACAGGCTGAAATGAATTGGGGAGTTTGCTTATGGAGTCCAAAGGGGATCTCCTCTGTTCAGCATTTTAATTATATGAAAAAGGGGACAAAGGGTACAGTGGCATCTTTTGTTGACGTTCTTAATCAGAATAATAACAGTGAATACTGAGTAGGAAGAGTTGCAGGAGTGTACTGAATGAATGTATGATAAAACTGTAAATGAAATCCAGTACTGCTAAGTGAGAAGTGGTGCACCCGAGGGAAAAACAATCCTAAATCTACATACACAATGATGCTTACTGGACTGTTAGCACACAGAAAAGAGGTTTTGGGGTTGTAATAGATTTTCTACCAAAATGTCAACTTGCATGCTCAGTACAGTCGAAAAAGCCGATGGAAAATTAGAAAAAATTGAGAAAAAGGAATGACATGCAAACCAGGGAACTTTACAGTGACAGTTTGTATTTTGTAGCTCATCTGTGTCCTGAATTCTCTACATTTTCAGGTCCCCTTAACCTCAAAAATGACATGGTAGAGCTAGAGAAGGTTCTACTGAAAAAGGAAGGAAGGATAAACAAGAATATGGAAGGTCTACTAAGGTTGGAAAAGAGATGACAGAAGTGAGATGTGATAGAAATCTGCAAGAGTTTGAGCAGCATGAAAAAATAGGGAGAACTATTTAGTATTTCTTATGAAAAGAATTGGGAAATACAAGATGATGGTAGTATGGTCAGAATTAGCAAAAAGGCATTTAAACAAAAAATGTGGAGTTAAGCTGGTAGCTCATTGCTGCAGGACTTTGGCTTCCACGAATTCAAAAAGTCATTAGATAAATTAATACAAGCCTTTCAAGGACTGTTGAGCACACAGATCCCCAATTTGGACCTAGAACTTCTTCAGCTGAAGACTACTGGAAAGTGCATCCCCCTCTGCTTATGCCTCTTATTCTTCCCTAGGCATCCAATATGGGCTGGTTGTTGGATCCAGTAGAAGAACATCCTATAGTGTCTGACAGGTGCCCTTTTTCAAAAGATGGTTCAAAAATCCTTTTTTTTTCTCTTGCTTAAGTAAGACATTTTGTCACTCATGCAATCACAATTTTTTTCCTATAAAAGCACAGAAAAAGAAAACACTTAGGTTGTGTTTGAACTTCATTTAAACTGTAGTTACCCCTTCCTATCTGAAAGTTTGAAAGATGAATCACCTGTGTGGACTGTGTTCCAAACCTCTGACTGATCTTAAAAAGAACAGAGAGATCATAGTCATAAATGAGTGGTGAGATCTTCTGGGCACATACATCAGTCTGTGCTCCAGACATTCTTTCATCCTGGTTCCTCTTAAACAGGGATTCTGTCTCCAAATCAAGAGAAGTAGTGCTTGAAGGATGACTCTATCTATAACCGTGCTTGCAGTGAAACTAAATTAATTGTCAGCAAACTTAGAGCAAATACTGTTTAACTTAAACACTAAAAAAATTCAATCTTTGTAAGCAAGAGTTGCCATTAACAAATATATGCTTAACGTCAAAGCTGGCAAGTGGATCAGTTACAGGATATTTTAGGACATAATACATTTGTGTTTAATAAAGGTTACGTTTTACTAGGGAAAATAAAAATATTGAGGTATACCATCTGGTCAGGATTATTCTGACCTTTACAGACAAAGCTTGCTTTAAGTAGGTACCAGTTACCTTAAAAAGCTTAAAACCCAAGGCCCCAGATATAAAGCACCAGAAATAATTCAGATTTAACATGAGAGTTTGAATTAAGGAAGTAGTATCCTTTTCAGAGGATGGAAGCCTGTCAAAAGGGTTGTTAAGTTTAAAATCAAAAGACCAAAAATGCTTCCTTTATCTGTAACTTAAATAAGCACATTTTGATGCTTGTTTCTTATGTCATGTAAATCTTTTTTTTTTTTTCATTTTTTTTTCTGCTTCCCAGTGAGGAATAAGAGCCAGCAAAACCATCAATGTTCTGAACAGTCTAATTAGCCTAAGCTATTGCAAATATTCACATTATTTCTGCTGAAATAAAATTTGAATGCTGGCTCATGAAAGTGTACTATATTTGGGTGATATTTATAAATAGCTACAGTGGATTAATTTATTGAATAGATTTATCAGATGCTTGCAATGAATTGAGCTTTGGAACCAGAATAAATATACCTGTGCATCAGCAGTAATACAGCCTTCCGGTATTTTGTCTCATACAGCTGAATTTTAACACGATAAAAACAAGCACACTTTCTTTGCTAGACATGTATCAAACTTTTGTCATTGGGATAATTTTCAGCACAGTTAAATTTTGAACAAGCTTTTAAAAATTGATTTAGTATAGAATACAGAAATGAAGTTGCACAAAAATTCTGAATTAGAGCTTCTTGGTTATTAGGATTTAAGAATAAATTCTGTTAGACGTAACAAATCTAGCTGAACAGAGCTCAAACACCGGGTTCCTGAGGTGTCTTGTCAGTCTACCCTAGTGAGAAATTATCAGCTTGTTGCCCTGAACTTACAAACTGTTGTGTTTTTCTTTCTAGATATTGTGAGGAAAAAAAGTAGTAAAAGATTCTACAGAACAAACCATTAATTTAAAATCTATTTGGTTAAAACAGTAATTAAATGTATTATTTTTCTTTGTTTTCTGAAATGTCTGGAGCCATTTTCTCCTTGATTTTATTTAGTGATAGATAAAAAAATAAAGGATCAAGTTCACTGAAGACTTTTTCACTTGGTAGGTAAACAGTTGGTATTACTGTCCAAGGAGATCAGGATTTTTACATTTCGTCATTCCTGGAATTTATCTTCTGTGGTCCAGCTTGATTAAATGTCCTGTGGCTCTGGAGGAAAGAGAAGTGAAGGTCTTAAGGCGAGGACAGTGTTATTGACTAATTAGAGTTTAGGACTATGGAAATTCAACTTTTTTCCCCCTCCTTTCAAATACTCCTTGTGCTAAACAGAACACAGGGTAATCATAGAAGAACTGTTACTTGGAAAAATAAATTGATTATTTAAAGATTTTATTTGGCAATTTTACTTGCTGTAAATGGGAGAAAGGTCCAAAGAATTAAAGAGCTTTAAGCTCATAGGCAGCAAAGCATTGTGAACTTGATTTGGGTGTGAAAGTCACAGAAAATATTTTTTTTTCCTTTGGAATTTTTTTTTCTTTTTCTTCCCTTTGCAACTGAAGAGAACCAGCAGAGCCCTACAGTGAGGACAGCATCTCCTGTTACCCTTTCCAAAGGAATTTTTTGACCAGTGGACTATGTGGGTACCCTCCTACTGCTTTGTTTCAGATATAACTTTCAATTTCCCCCATATTAAATACAAGTAATCTCAGTAGATTACACTGTAACATATAGACAGCTTCTAGGATTTGAGCGAACTGAGAGATGAAAAGGAATGAGGCTGAATCAGGTATGTTACATTTTACTGCAACTAACAAGACTTTCATATATGAATGGATGTACAATAAAAAGTTGTAGGTTTTTTGGAATGGACAGCCTAGACTTCGCTATTTTAAAATAATAGTCCAAAAGATGTTTGAGATTTTCTAGAATTTGCTTTGTCAATAGGTATTCATTATGATGAACAGTTTTGGAACAGAGAGGAAAATGGAATGGTTATTCACGTCATCATACCTAGATATTTAATTCCTGTTGAGCATGGATAGCATTTACTCAGGATTTTCATAGGCTCTGTTTATCAAAGGGGAAAAAATATTCTTTCTAAAAAATACAATATGTTTTACCAAGATTTTTGGCAATAGAAATGACACTGTGCTATTTTTAGGTATACTTTTCTATAAAGGCTTTTTTCACAGGGCATAACTGGCCTAGACTTTTTTTCTCTTGGTAGACAAAATTCAACATATAGGGATGAACTTGTGTTCCCAGTACAACTGGGAATATTAAAGAGAGGGTCTGTGATCATGGTAACTGCTCAAGGTATTTCAGGAAGTTGACAGTTTGGAAAGGAAAAACCGCCAAAGTATACCCTTGACAGTGCTTGAATAGATTGAATGTGCTGGGTTTTTTTGTTCAAAGTGATATGAAGTTGTTCATTATTCCATTGAATTTTGAATTATGAGTAAAGTTGCAAAAAAAATATATGAAACGGGCCTTTGAGCTGCTGCTTTTTGGTTCACTGCTGCAGACCTCAATGAGGTCAGCATGTAGTGTTTGTGAGTAAAATTACAGTTTTAAAACTGTAATTTTTCTTTTCATCTTGGGGTTGGGTTTTTTTCTAGAATAAGGTAAATTAATGATAATACAGAGAAACTGAAGCAGGAAGAGAAGGGAAAACTTTGTAGAATTACATCCTTTTTTGTCTGAGATAATGGTTTAAGACTTGACAAAAGGACAGTGTTCCATTGACCACCTCTGTTCTCTTCTGTGATCATTTAACTTCTCTATCAGATACAGAAATTGTTCATATGAAAAAAATGAAGCCTGAAATGCAGTTTTCATTGCCATCATTTTGGCAAGTGTTCCTATTAGAGAAAAAAGGTAGTGTAATGCCTTTGAAGCTCCATTTTATTCTCACTTCTAGGACTCCTAATGTCTCTTTCCTGAACACTGTGATCATGCTTTTTGATGCTTAGTCCTTTTCTCCTCTATATATTTGAATACACGGTCTGGCTGTTCTGTTTTTTTGAACCTGTGCTTCATTGGCTGACAGTTCATTCCATTAAGTGGACTCATTCCTGAAGAAAAGGTCATAATTTTTTCTTGTGTAGAAATAACTTCTAATAGACATGCGTAAGATGGCTTCCTGTTGTTACTAGCAACTTTTATCTTCCCCCATAAATGTGAAATAAGAAAATCAGCCTGTGATCATCGATCTATTTGCTGCTTTCAGCAGTAACTTGATCTACAAGCTGCAATTAAGAATGTCTACTCTAAAGCACAAAAGAACAGTTTTTAATGTTTAATGTTGGTTTCTCTGTGCATCTCTAATAAAACTTATCAGTTGATCGGAATAATACTATTTAGTTAACCTACGCTTCTGTTGTCTCACATTTGGAACACTAGGACTATATAAAAGCTTATCTTCTTGGGCTAACGGAATTCTGACTAAAAAGTTTTAGACAATACTTGCAGAATTCAACCAGCTTTTTTCTATCTTTCAGTTGAAAAACAAAAGCAATTTTTTCAGAAGTATGAAGTGTAATACTTTAAATGCTTTTACATGCAGACTTTTTGTTTTCTTTATAGTGACTTATAAAAGTTCCCACTTATGGTAGATTGTGTCCTTTAGAAGAACTTCCTTTGGGTGTGGCTTTCTGGTCCCCTGAGCGACAGAAAGATTTAATCCAGAGAATTCTGGTACAGGTTTTATACATCAAGGAGCATCTGCATTACTGTATGCCTCCTAGAAGGTGACGTAAATGCATTTACTTCTTTATAGCCTGAGTGAGAAGGCATACTGGGAATTATAGGAGCTGTAGCATGTAGCATAGTGGAAAGCAAAAACTCCTGTGATTAATCCTTTGCTGCTACTAGTGATCTCATCTGTAGCATCAGAATGTATCAGAACAGGATTCTCTTCCAATTCTTACTGTGGTTAGATGACCCTAAATTAGAGAATTGTAATTCAACACTCTTACTTCTGGCAGTAGTGCAGTTGTTTGAAATATTAGAAATATTATTTTTTCTGTGCAATCAGTGCATATAAAACTGTTAAAGAATAGTGAAACACGATTTCTGTTACTGTAATGTGGTGTGAAAATATCTCCTTATACAATGGTGATTCTCTTGTTTGTTAGACAAGCAATTTCAAATGGAGGGCTTGGAATCAGCTTTTCTGAATCTTAGCTGGGCTAAGAGAAGACATTATAAAGACTAGTTGGAATATGGAAAAATATGCATCATATTGCTTGTCACACTCTTCCTTCAGTGGTAGTACTCTTTTTTTTTTCTTTTTTTTTTTTTTTTTTCCATTGCCATATAGGCAATATAGTGGGGTGGGAGTGGGAGTCTAGAGGGAACTGCTCGTGATTTCAGCTGATTTCCAACTGCTTTGCACTTAAGGATCAACAAAGAGCAGCCAGAGCAGGAACAGAATGAAGCTGTATCTCCCTTAGCCTTTATATAGAAATGTATATCCCGTAACTTTTATATAGAAATTATTTCACCATTTGATTATTTTAATTTATATTTTCTAGTGGTTTTGGTTTACCAGATCGTTGTGTAAGTAATTTGTGCTGAAAAATAATAGTTTTTCCCTAGAATTCTCCTAAAATTTTAGTGCGGAGTCTGAATGATGCCTGACATAAGAATCATTTATCTTACAATAATTAAGTGATATAACAACATGGATGAAGTGCAGTGCTGAACCGAGGCAGTCTGGCTTCTGGAGATTAACTGCAGCGATGTGTGAGTTATGAGTTTGCTAGTTTATTTTCAGTCTTTTATGAAAGTCAGGATAGAAATTATAATCAATATTGTGTAACAGAACTCAGAAAACACTGTAATCCTTCAAAAGATGAAAAATATTTCTGTTTTCCTTGAGAAACATTTTATATGGGCACACCTGTTTCACTAAATAATGATTGCCAGTGCAGTCTTTGAACACATGTATATCAGAAAGATTAAAACTTGAAAATCTTTATGACACCACAAAGCAAACATAATAAAGGATTGTGAAGCTTTCTGTTTAAATAAAATGTTCTAATGAAAGTTGGTAGGTTAGCTGCATTTAGTCATAAAGTTTAATTTACTTTTATATAGCTATTTTTATCTTAGAAGTGAAGTTAAAGGCATATGTAGCACAGCAAAGAAGGTTGTATTTCTCTGATGTTTATAATTGCTACTTCATGTTTTGCTTTCAACCTAATGATCTCAGTGGAGTTTCTCTCTAAAGATTATACTCTGAAAAAGGCATGGTTTTAAATCCCCGAAGAGGGATATTGTTACATGTGTATGGTGCTTTCCTGTAAAGCAATGACCATTTATCCTGTCGCTTTGGGCTTTTGTGAAGTGGATTTAGTGAAGTTTCTTTAAATACTGAATAATATCTCTGTTTGTCCATCAGCCTGTGGAGGAGCTTCTAGGCACACTGGGGTGCACTATGCAGCCTGTTTTGCCTATCATAGCTGAACATTTATTGTACATTTGAAGTGTTTCAGCTAGGGCATATGGGTTTTTTAAAGAAATCCATCATGTTGGAGAATAGTTTATTCTGCTCACTTTTGTTTTATTTTCTATTTTTTTAACTAGTTGTCATATCTATGTGTTTACTTGGGGAAGCAACAGCCCTCCTACCCACAGTAAGACAGATGTTCTTGTTCAAGATTTTGCTACTGCATGAGTTCTACTGAAAACACAGCATTATTTGGGAAACGTTAGGGTTAAAGGAAAGCTGTAACTGGAAAACGTGTTGAGCAAAGTAAACCAGATATGAGATTGAGAACTTTTTGCAAATGTATAGGAAAACCTATTGGTGGAAGGAAGAGAAAGGAGGAATCGGAGGTAGATTCAAGCGAAGTGGAAAGCTGTAAAGCTGGTTCATACGGTTAATATGCTCGATCTCTTATGTGCTGCTCAAGAGTAAGATAAAATGATCCCATTAATTCATGCTCAGATGCGTCTTCATAAAAAGTAGAAAGATACAAGGTTACATAATTTCTTAAAAACCTGAAAGAGCCCATACAATTTATTAAACTGACAGAGCTGACATTAGCTGAGCAGGATGCATGGAGTGTTCTGGACGATAACACGAGTATTGATTCTATACCCTCACTTTTTATACAGCATAGAACAAATCCTTTCTGGTCATACAGTGCAAAAACTGGGGATTAATGGAGGATGTGTTGAGGGGGATATTCACTCTGATCACAAATCTGTACTTAAACTGCAATGAGTTTGCATTATGTTGCCAACAGATGTGTAAGCATGTGATTTAGGACAAAACCCCGTAGCGGTTACAACTAAAATAAGGCTTTTGCACTCCGAGGTGGCTCTGAAATGCCTTACTCCCTAGCAGATCTGTGGTGTTCTTATCTGCTGTGTGGGGTGGTTGAAAGGAAATCAATAGTAGTGGTGTGCTTGTGGAGCTTGCATTGCTTTTTGGTAAGGTAAGGCTTGCAGAACAGACCAGATCCTGAAAGTGCTTTACCTTTTCTTGCCTTAATGGTCGTTTTGTTTTGTGACCAGTGGAAAAGTGTTCGCACAGCTTTAATAACTCTTAATAGCTGTATGAAATAGTCTTACAGCATGTTTACTTAAAAGCAGTTTGAAATATAAGGAAAAAACCAGTAGATTGTTGGCAGAAAAGGCGATAGTGCTAACAATTTAAAATTCAGCACTGTGGAATGCAGTTGGCCCCAAATGACCTTTAGTACCTGTTTTTTTCATTGGAGTTGGCAATGAAAGTCCGCCTGGAGGCTTCTGGGCACTACATGGGTTTGAACCACTACTAAATAGTACACCAGTATAAGGATACAATACTGTTTCAGCACTGTAGTAATTAAGATTATGCTGTGTACTTGTGGGGGGAAAGAACCCACCAACATACAATGAAAGAAGGGCCACCAACATACAATGAAGGGGGGTGGTGGGGGAGGGAATCATAGCTGTGATGAATCTTTAAGTAATTTACAATGGAATATTTACTGCATTCAGTTGTTCCCCTGTAGTGGTTTCATAGTGCATCTGTAATCTTAGCTGAGACATTTCTTACTGTTTGTGGATCAGTTTCAAAATCATACCATTAGTTTGATACACTCTTTCCTACAGAAATATGTAACAGGTTTTATGGTCACATTTAAAGAATGTAAGTTGTTAGTACTTAAAATCCTAAATACTTAACTGCTTAGTTAAGTTATTTATATTTATAACTTCACTTAGTTAAAAGTGAAGTATTTTGTGTAGTGCTGAGTGTTGAATGGTGATTAGGAAGACACAGATTTAACCATTCATTGATGTACATATTTGTAATTGCTTCTTTGGAATGAAGGCTTTCCCGTATTTAAACATGCAAGTACAATATATTGCATCTAACCATTAGTGTTTGCAGTGCGTGCAAACAGTGTGATTGTATTTGGCATTAACTGACCAGTGTTAGTGTAACCAGGGGAACAAAACAATTTCTAGCTTATATTGTGGTTCTGTATCAGAACTTGGAACAAAGAGCCAAGGTTAACTTCGTTTATTGTGAAGTGCTAACTGTATGCCAGGGGTTACTAAATTTTGAAAACTTCTGTGGGGAGAGAAAAACCCAACACACTTTTTCCACTCCCCCCCCGCCCCGCCTTCCCCCAGTAGCTTTATACATTGTTTTTAATTATTTTTTTTTAATAATAGGTATTTTTGATGAGTGATGCTATGTTAGCCTGTGAGTTAAGGTTTTAAAGAATTAAAGCAAAGTTCCAGACTAGTAATGCTTTGATTTAAAGCAGAACACTGTTTTAGTTTAGGGATCTCCTGGTCTTCATTTAAGTAATCCTGGAGAGGATACTTGGCTATGCCTTTGGGTTGCCCCGAATTTGATCGTTTTGTTAATGAATTTTAAGTTCAGTTGTGTCTCGTGTTTGCTTTTTAATGACTGTGCTTTCCAAGGTAAACCAGTTTCAGACTCGGGTGGATTTTCTGTTTATACAGATACTTTTGTGTATTATACTTTGAAGAAAAAATGTTTGGGTTTTATTTACTTTTTAATATATATATGTATAGACACATATATTTAAGTATATATTAAAGTGTATATACAAAGTATGTATAAGTATATATTGAGTGCATGTATATGTATGTGTGTTGTCTGGGCTGTTCATGTCCCTGCCCCTAGTTGTTGAATTATGAGGGGAAAATTGCTATCTATTTTAAGAAAAGATCTGTCTTAGGCTGTTGATTTTATTTTTGCATACTTGCAACTTCTAATTATTATATAAAGTTAGTTTATTTTAGGTATGTGACCACAGTTTTCCCTTTGTTTTTGTGCTGGTGGATTTTTCGCAGGCTATGGACGTAGTGCCATCTTGTGGAGACACTTAATAACTGCAGATTCTGGTATGACTACTGGATTCATGTAGGCCGTAAACAAAACTCCTATTAAATCTGACAAGAATAAGTATAGATTTAACGAAGTTCATTGTGAAACCAAAGTCTTCCAACTTAGGAAAGCATATTTTTACGAAGTGCATAGATCTTTTGAGGCCAAAATGTTTTCTCCTTAATGATTTCTCTTTCCTGCTGATCTGTTCTTCAGTAACTCTGGATGAAATATCTTTCCAGATGGTCGGCTTGCTTTGTGATACATCATTTTTCTCTGTTGGATCTAACTGAACGCTGTTTTGATTGGAGCTACTGAAATCTCTATATTGATTTTTTTTCTTTTTTTTCCCTTAACTGTAGCAGAACGCATAGTTCTAAAGCTCATTTTCAAATTGTTTCAATGAGAGATGATTGTGTATTATGGTTAATCAACTCACAGTACTATTCCAAGTAGAGGAGGAAAAATTGGAAGCTGAAGAGTGCTCTTTTATGTGTTTTGCCTGATTAAAGTATAGCAGGGAGAGGTTGAAATTGGAACTTGATTTATCACTTTTTTATTTCTGGCTTACTAAAAGCTCTCCTTGATATTGTCATGTGGATAACTTATATTCATACAGGTTTTTTGTCCAATGGCTGCATTAAAATATAGCTAGAAAGTTTCAAAATCAAAAGGTGGAGAAGATAAGGTCACGCAAAATGTTAAGATGCCCCACTCCCACAGCTTTCAGTGACGCTAGGCATTTGACTTATGTCAACGAAGATTTCTTGTCTAGAAACTTTAAGCACCCATTTCACATGTAGAAGAAACATGTATGTTTGCAATGCAGTGCTGAGTGTCTAGTCTTCTGTCTTTCCTATTCTCTGTTTTTCAATATAGTGTAAAATAATCTCTGGACTATCTTGTTGAGAAATTGGTCAGCTGTATCAGGCTGTTAATTTCCCCATATTGTTTCTTAGATATTATATGCAAAATGCTAACTTTCACAATATGTGGAATATTAAGGTCACCTGAGAAACAAACATGCTGTATACTATGGAAGTAATTGTTTTAATATTTCTAACGTAATTCACATCAGTGTTTTGTTCATTACTACTTACTGACAATGGCAACCATCTCTATTTCGGTCTGTTATGACCTTGTTATTAGAAACACTGCTTAGACACTGATACAGTTTTCCTTTACATGCATTTTTCTTTGATAACTTCAGCAGAACCTGCACTATGTCCACAGAAATTCCTGTCCTTCGATTTTATTTTACTTTTTTTAAATGAAAGAATTTGGATTTTTCTTTCTTTTGGAGGCAGACTGCAAAGTAGGAAAAAGAAGCCCAGTTCACATGATTTTTATCTAGGAAAAAGATTTTTTTTTTTTTTTTTTCTTCAAGGTAACAGTGAGCTTTCTGCCAGAAGGCCCTAAACTTTATAACAAAAGATCAAGCAGATAAAGGGAGGGACTGAAAATCAAATACCACAGGTTTTTCAGTTTGAAATGTGACCTTGTTTACTCTCAGTGCTCTTTTGTAAGTAATTTCTTGACTCAGTGCCTGAAAAAGAATTCCTGTAATGTAGCTAGACCTCAGTTTTTGAGAAATACAAAAGGAATAGGCCTTCTCAGCATCCAAGATTTTTGCTGTGCCCTTATTTTGACTCAATCAGTAAGCTGGACAATATACTCTACTATCCAGAAAGAGAGAGGAATTTACTTGCCAAATATTTTTGGGCTTATCAGGCTTCTCAAAGCTGACAATCACAAACAATGAGTTTTTAACTTCCTGTTCTTTGTTAACATAAGTTTGCACAATGGCTCATACTGAACTGGTGCTACCAAATATAATCTCCTGGATATGTCAGGAAGAAGGCGAATTGAAAATCTGGGAAACTATAACAGGTGCATTTCAGTTGTATGTGACCACAGAAGCAGGAGTAGACCTCAGCTCCCTACGACAAATGCAAATCTTAATTGACATACAGTCTTGCTTTTTAAATGGATATTCCCAGTATATGCTTTCGGCTTTTGTTTCTGGGCCTGCTGTGATCATTGCTAAACCTAATTTGTTCTCAGGCCCTATAACAGATTGAAGAATGTTGATCCTATGGTATTCTACTACTGTTTTTTTTTTTTTTTTAAATAATTATTACAGAGTCCCTACAGCTTTTATGAGAAAGAAAATTGCATTCCAGTAGATCACTGATCTATGCTGGAACCTGACAGGGCAGTGCTCAATTTGCTACTGGTCCATTGAGGACACAGTATGTGAGTTCACTGTGAAGGGAGCTCTGCATTTTTTTTCTTTAAAAAACCCCAAACAAACAGCAAACCCAACTCAAAGGAACCCCACCAAACCTAAAACACCCCTCACCCCCCCGCCCTCTCAACATTTAATTAATTAATTTCTTATTGCTAACAAGTTTGTAACTGATTTTGTGGAATAAAATTTTTTTTTAACTTGTAGTTATGGTGAGACTGAGACAAATGATAACTATCGTTTTTCAGACACTTCAGGTACATGTTGGCAGGTTTGCAGACTGGGGAATGGCCAGTAGCCTTTCTTATTGAAAGTTCAGTTTGTACGTCTGCTTCTTTACTCATTGGTTTGAGACTGATGCCAGGGAAGAATCTCTTCATATCCCCTTCTTACACAGTAGGATTTCTAGTGCCTGGAGGCATCCATCTCTTTATTGCTAATGTTTTCTGAACAAGAAGTAGTAAACTGATATAGTACTATTAATAGCATTTTACGGAAGTTATCCTATATTGGCACTATGAATTACTGTAATTTCTGTATGTACAGTATTTAGTATAGGAAATACTCATGGAAACTCTGTGAAGTATTTATTGAGTTTTATGGCTTTTCTTAAATGTTAGTCAGAAACATTGTTTTTGCAGTAACAGTCATCTGCAGGTGAAGGCTGGTGACCTTCCTGGTCTCTGCTTAAGAGTACAGTTGAAATGGTTCAGAACATCCCCTGTTCTGAGCTACTGCAGAGGTATTCAAAATCCCAGAATGTTCAGGACCTAATACTGTTTGCAACTTGTCCTAGCATCAGGGACAACTGAAATACTGAAGAGTGCTACTCAGAGGAAAGAAATAAACCTTGGGTTTAAGGCTCTGAGGAATTAAAACTTTTAATGACATCCATGGAAGGTGTTAGAATGTTATATATATATATATATAAAAAAAAAAAGTCTGCCAGAAATATTTGAAATAGCAATATCCTTGAAAATTTTGTGGATGTTCACTTCCTTGGTCTCAGTTATTTGGCTGCTAGTGTTTCAGAAGCCTTAAATAGGAATTCTGTCCATAAGGCTGAATCTGTTGTTTCCCATTAACATGCTCAATTATACGTGATCTTAATTCAACAATATTGTGGACTGTCACTCATGTTCTAAATATTGTCCTTTGACATTTTTGTGGTGGAATAGTAATGTGATAGTGTCTTTTTGTCTTTTTGCATCTTCAATATACAGTTTATATATGGCAAAAAAAGTTTTCTAAGACTTGCATAATATTGCTGGAATTATTTGTTGGAAGTTACTCAACACTTTCTTTTAGGGAGTGAGTTAATGGAAGCAGTTTTAGTTGTTGGCAATTTGAAATATTTAGTATTAATATTCACATTGCTGAAAACCAAGTGACTGGCCTAAAAGAAATTTCCAATTTAAGGAACAGGTCAAGGCCTTTCTGAGAAAGAGTGCATGTGCTGGGCTTATTCAAAGGCATGCAGATGAGAGCTGATTAATGCCCAACACTGAAAAGAGGTAAAATACCACAAAAGTATACTGCTTGTTTTCTTAGGTGAAAATGTTAGAATGGAAACACCAGAAATAACTTACCTTAAAGGCTAATAGGAATAATTTCAGTAGTGACTTTGATGAATGAGACACATGAAATAGACCAGACATAATTAAAAGCATTAAGGCTACACTTGTTTGATCTTACTGGTAGAAAAAAAAAAAAAAAGGATTCTTTTGACCCTTAAACAAGACATAAAGCAGAGGTGCTGACCGCTTATAATCATTAATGAACCCAGATGCACTTTTCATAATAAGAGGTGTGTTAAAATATAGTGTGTTGGCTAAATTCCATGTGATTTAGGAACCTACTCTGGGTATGGCACTTTTGCTGTTCTGGGCATTAAATACATAACCACCCACTAATTATAACCATAACAAAAGAGTAAGATAATGCTATTTGAACAAAAAGCTTGTCATTAAATATTGCTATGCTGGAAAAAAATACCTGCTTTCTTCATGGAAACTTGAACTTATTAGAAATCAGGAAGGAAATTATTTTTTTCTGAGTTTCCTCCAATTTTTGGTTAAAGTATAACAAGCAAAATTTCAATCAGTTCTACATAGTGCAATGTTTTGTTAATGAACAACACTTTGCTCACTGAGTCTTTAAAGTTTTTTACTCACAAAATTATAAGAGCTTTGTGTGTGTCTGCAAGAAGAATCTTGTCCAAATAGAACCTATTGAAAATACTTGATGATTTACTGTAAATCTTTGCCTTCCGAAAACAAGTGATTATTACTTCAGAGTTATATTTATGATAAATCTTTTTTGATAGGGAAGTTCTAACAGCATAGAAGACACTATAAAAAAAAGGGCTTCCAGAAGTACCAGACAGGGCATCAGCAGAATTGCAAAATTACTGTTCCCTTTAGATAAAAGGCTGAGGAGATAACTGGAAATCTGCTGTTTTATGAGCGAGAGAGAGCTGGGAGTGATGTATTGTTTTGCTTTTTGATTTTTTTTTTTTCATCTTGTATCTCTTCATTAACAGTGTGGTTTGGGGGGTGGGGTTGTTGGAGGATGGAATTTTCTTTCTTCTTTGGGAAAGGTTTTGGGTACTTTTCACTTTCCTAGACTTCTGCTGTCATGATGTGAAGCTCTGGGGATTCTGTTCTGTGACTGCAGTTACTCCTGGGATTAGTTGTAGGACTGAGATTCTGCTCATCTTTGGTAAACCATGAACAGTCAGAATATAAATTGAAAGGATTGGTTGTGTAGAGCCTAGGCCTCGTCAGAAATCTTGTGCGTGGAGGGTAAAGATTTATGGTCCCAGATGGTCTAAAAGCTTCTTTAGAGAACCTGAAGTACTTCAATCCTTAATCCCCAAACAGAAATTATTTATCCTGGCAAGAAAAAATTACGAGAGAAAATGCAGTGCATTAGAGGATGGAGGATTTCTCACGTATATAGTTATTTTATCTAATGAGAGTAGTTTTTAAATATGAATGCAAAGATTTATCTGTGAGTGTTCAGGACTTCTAAAACTTGCATTGTTCTTACCTAAGTAGCTAATGTTATAGACACAGTGTTGGGGGGAAAAAGTAATAATCTGCTTTTCTGAAGCTAACTTTGATTTCTAGGCCTTGTTAAAATGTATTTTGTTTTTCCCTCTCGCTAAGTTGTAATAAGTAATCTTGAAACAGATTCTTCCAGATGTGTTCATATTGGTCAAAATCTGTGTTAATGGGTGATTTTCAGTCAACTAAAATATTATTTAGCGATTCTGACATTGCTCAGCCCTAAAAACATGCTAGCAGCATTTTTCTGAAGGGAAGAGGGGAAAAACGGAGGCCATAGTCTTGTCATAACAGCATGACTGGGCTGTTTAAAAGTTGTAACAGTACTAGTAGTGATCATCTAAATACAAAACCTTGCATTTTGATCTGATACTGATGACTCTGCATGTTGAATTAAAGCTTTTTTTTTTTAATAACATAAGCTTGATATGGGCATTTTTGTGAACATGTATCTCTGCAGATTACTCCCATCAAGGCTTTCTTTTGACTTCTTACATTTCTAAAAGTCTTTTCCTCTTGGCCATCTGGTTCTCATGATTACAGGCTACAAGATTTGACCCATGAGTATTAAAGTGATTTTTATCAATGGGAGAAAATATATAGATTAATTCAAATTTTCTAGGTTAAAGGAACTAAGGAGGAAGGTTGTACCGAGTTTTGCTCATGAGATACTACTTTAATCAAGGTACACCATAACTGAATTCCTATTGGTAAATGTGGACTGAGGTAAAATGTATTGTGTCTCCACAGAGATAAGGCTGTGGTCTGACTTTGGTTAAAGCTGGTTGATAAATATAAAAAATCCTCCACTGAATAAATAACTCAGCAAATAGTATTCAGTAGCTTTCTTCAGAGGAAAAAAATATGGAAGTATTGCATTTTAGAGGCAAGGTGAATTTGAAAGACCTGAAATGAGATCACACACTGCAGAAGTCATTTGCAATGCTGGAGAAATGTAGTGGAAGAAAGGAGGAAAGGATTATAGAGAGAAGTATTTCAGACATAGAGTTAGCTTTTTTTCTGCCCCAGTATAGTCCAAATTAACAAATGAACTTCAGTACTTGAGGTGAATTTGTGGTACTGTAAATATCTGTTATGAAGAAATGTTATTTGACAGAATGACAAACTGTATCTGTGAGAGCAAGCCTACTTAGGGCAAATGGCAAACAAAGGAAATAAAAAATGACATCTCTTGGCCCACAGCAAGCCAGGGAATTGGGCAAGAAATATATTTATAGATTGTGCCTTAAGAATTAGGTGCAAAACTACTATGAAACTTGCAATACTAAAACATTTTAACTTACAGGTACCCCTCAGTTATAAATGGAGATGTGTTTTTGTACAGTGACCTCAGGTTTTTTAGGCAATCCTTAGGCTGTAGTTGTTTTTCACCACAATATTTGTGTGAGAAGACCCAGAGATGCTGACTGAATAGTAATGAAGTCTAATAGTTTGGTTTAAATATAATGTCTGTATTAAGAAATGCAGATTTAAATCTACAACAAGTTTCCTTATTTAACTTGAGAAGCAGGATATTAAGGGCAAGTTTAGGGAAGGGATAGAGCAGCTTGTAGGCACCCACCACTGTCCTTTTTGATGCCTGACATGGGGCAAGAGACAATGGCAGTTTTCTATTGGGTGCTTTTTGGTTTCCTCTTACAGAAGAAAATAAAGATTTGCATATTTGTCCTTAACAATCTTTAATTATAAATATTTGTAAATCTGATGCTCGTACTTGTTTGTGTAGCAACTGAAGTTAACATACAAATTGGTTTAGATCAGTTCATAAGAAAGCTATAAATAGTTTGTTACCTTTCAATGGTAGATCTTCATACAGTGAAAGAATGACAATGGATGGGTGGCAGATTATAGAATAAATAATGAAGCATGATTTTAGAAAATGAGAGTATAGTTGATAGTATAATTTTCTTTTATACTAGTTGAGATGTATTCGGTTATAGTTGTAGCTTCTCTACAGTGTACAGTTACACAGTAAATTGTTTTCCGGTCTTCTGTGTCATATATTTGCCAACTGTGAATAGGCTAGACTATATCAACTGATCCAGCTGTCTAAATTCTCTGTTTATGTCCCAAGACACAGGACATTTTAGTTAGTACATTTTATTCCTTTCATTGCATGCACCACAGAGATAATGGGATCATGCAAGGCTGCTTAAGATATCCCATACCATCAAGAAGCTAGCTGCAGAGACTGCGGAAAACAATCAACTGTAGTTAAGAATAATTTCAGAAAAATACTGTTAGACCATGCCTTTTCAAAGATTGCAACGGATCAGAAACAACTGACAAAATCTTTTGTCATTTTTACATGTGTTAATAAAAGGGGAAAAAAAAAGTGTATTGAAATTTTCAGTTTGAATTCCAGCTCTGGATGTCTTTGTCATTAATCCATCGTGATATGCTCCTATGTATTCCCATACTGCCAGTTGCCTGGTGTAAGATAAGGCAGTTTAGCATCACCTCATGTCCCTGTTGCTTGGGCCTACTGTCTTCCCTGGACTCTGATTATTTCTTCTAGACTTGCAGGGTTTTGCTGTCAGTTGGTTTTCACTTTGTCAGATGATTTGATCATCACATTATATGGAAGTTCTGGCATTGAGAGGACAGAGACTATTATCACAGTGGTTGTTACTTGTCAATTGCTGTAAAGCCAGGTAAGAGGGTCCCAGAAGATAGAGCTAATAAGTTTTGTCCTTATGTTTGGAGTGGGAAAGAAACAGGAGAATCAGGAGCTAAAGGTGTAGTCATAAGAAATAGGAACTAGAAGTCAATAAAAAGAGAGTGGGGAGTGAGAGGGGAGGATTGAGGCATTAGGTGGGGAAAAAACACTCAAGTCCCATAAAGTAGCTATAGCTCTTTTTGGATGAAGTACCAAAATAACAAATCATCTTAAACAACAGAAGTAGTTGTTTTAAATCTAGTGGATGATCTTGCTATCGTCCTCTTTAGTCATAGTCCTGTACTGAATTATTTAGAGCAGAAACAATCAAAGAACATACTTGGAATCCTTCAGCAGCTCTGGTGTCCAAATTTGAGTGATTCCTGTCTGACGAATTAGCCTGTTAGTTTATCACTGCATTACAAAAAAACCCAAACAACCAACCCTACTTGCAAATTGTATATGGATGGATGTATATTTCAAAATCCATCACTGGATGATAACATAAGACCACTTTCTGCCACAAAAACCTTCAAGCTGGCTTTCGCAATCAAGACAGCCCCATCTATAATTTCTTCCTTGACCTTACCCAAGGTTTGTCACTTCTTTCCATGTTAGTAGCAGGCGATTTCTTATGTGACGGTAGACTGGATTCTTCAACATGTTCTTTGCTTTTGGTGCTGGGGTGATGATGCAAAGCGTGAGAAGCTGTATACTTCTGCAGGTGGACTAACAATTTTAAATCAGTGAGACCCCTTGAAATTTCCTTTTCTTCCACTGTTCACTATATACCTAAGGCTTTGGGATGCTCTGAAAGTGCTTACGTGCTCTGGCCCAAGGTATTCTGTGGCAAGGCAGTTCTCTGCAGGCAACTCCTTTGGGAATAACCAGTTGGCGCAGGTTAGAGGAACTTGTGTAGAACTTGGGGAATGCCATTAATTCACCTTCCTTTCATAGTTTTGTTTCAGTTTATGGGGGCAAATGTTGAAAACCTCACTATGCTTAATTCAGAGAAAGATTAATGGAACCTCCTGTGCAGTTCCATGAATTGCCTCTTGGAGTTGGGCTATAGAGAAGGAATGAAAAAGTTCTGAAAGAACTATTTATCTATTACCAAGAATTGGGATGCAAATATTTCTGATCAACTGGTCTGTTCTTAATAGAAATTATGAAAAATATGAAAGATTTTGATTTTTTTTTAATTTCCATAAAGTTCTATGTCTATGTAATGACAGCAGTGTGACATACTCACAGCACTCCTACATTCCTCCTCCACTGCAATTAATTATCCAGTTTCTTCCCACCCTCACAACATTTGTTCTTTCCTTTTCTTAGCTAGCTGCAGATACAAAAATCTGTGTCAGTACAAGTCTAAATCTGGTCTGTCATGTTCAAAGACAGTTCTAAGTTTTGAAGGTGTACAAAAATGGATTCTTTTATGTCAAAGTAAGCAGTAGTCTGCCACAGTTGAAGCTGTTAGTTTTAACATAATTACTGAGAAGCAGCCACAACTGCTGTTGTGCTTAGTGAGAAACATGGTTATGCGAAGAACCGAAGAACTGCACACATAGGTTGGTGTGGGACAGAAAAGGAAGTTGTCTGGCTTATCTTAACCAGAACTGCTGTTTGAGTTCTGAAATCTAATTATTTGTGAGTTGGTTGAACAGTTTGGGTTTTACAGCTTGCATTTGGAAGGGTTGTATGTGAGCAATGTGTATATTCTCTGCTTTTATTTTTGTCTTTGAACATTTTAAATATTTTTTAAATTGGTTTCTAAAAATTTAGTTGTTTTTTTTAATGTGGACTTGCAGAATATCCATATTTAGAAATTTTTCTTCTAGAAAAAGAAAAGTCTTATAGACACATAGGCATTTGTTGTATGGAGACTGGTAAAACATTTATTTGTACATAGTTTTTTAGCATCAAGTAATAATTTAAAATTAGGAGGACATATCTTAATTGCTCAGACTGGAGAAAACAATTCTTTTCTTTTGACTATTTCTAGACTACTGGTAGTTGCTGAATATCCTTGTTGCTTAGTAGTGAAATAATTTTGGAATGCAGAGGATTTACTTTACTGTGCTTATGCAAAGGAAATTTTGTGTGTTATTTCAGCCAGTAATTCTTTTTAAGAATGTATAGATACAAGCTTCATTCTTCAAATAAATGCCCTGGGGCTGAAGCTCTGGCTGATAGCTGATGTGGACACCAAATTGAAAATTAATTAAAAGGGAAATTTCTTTATATAATGTTGAATGAAATGCTTGATCAAAAGGAAGCATTTCATTTAGAAAAATTCTAACTTCATTAAGAAAAGGACAATTTTAAATAAAACCCCTAAACTTCTAGTTTGCAAACATAAACGAAAATATTTCTTGAATTATTTTAAGCTTTTGAGATGTGCTGTTTGCCAAGCTTGATGCAAAATTATGAATAGTTTAAATGAATACAAATCTATTCCATAATTACTCATCCGAAAATTTTCAGTAAGCTCTAACCAAGGCTTCCTTCCATAACAGGAGTCATAGAATCATAAAATAGTTTGGGTTGGAAGGGACCTTTAAAGGTCAACTAGTTCACCCCCCCCTGCAATAAGCAGGAACTTGTTCAACTAGACCAGGTTGCTCAGAGCCCCATCCAACCTAACCTTGAATGTTTCCAGGGATGGGGCGTCTACCACCTGTCTGGGCAACCTGTTCCACTGTGTCGCCACCCTCACCTCACCATAAAAAAAATCTTCCTTATATCTAGTCTAAATCTGCTGTCTTTTAATTTAAAACTATTGCCCCTTGTCCTATTGCAACAGGCTCTGCTGGTAGTCTGTTGCCATCTTTCTTATAATCCCCCTTGAAGTCCTGAAAGGCTGCAGTAAGGTTTCCTCTGAGCCACCTTTTCTCCAGGCTGAATAACCCCAACTCTCTCAGCTTGTCCTCACGGAGAGGGGCTGCAGTCCTTCCTTCATACTGTATTGGCAGGTTAAGGTAATTACAAAAATTATGTCCCTGTGACTTAACATTGTGAAAAAACCTCTAAAAAGAAATGTTTTTCATTCTGTTTACTTTATCATTGCCTTCCCCTGTCTTTGTTAATTCACTCATTCATGATAATCATTGCATTTTTACTATTTGAACATTTGATTTGGATTTATGCACTGAATTTCTGTGCTAAAACTGTCAGTCTTGGGGTCATAAACACTCAGTATATTAGTAGATACAGGTATATTAAAGCAGGGAAGATTGCTGCATCTAGAGGAGTTTTGAGTTTATTGGGAGCTTTTAATTTATATAAATGAAAAGATGATGAGATTAAGAAAATGTAGAATTACCATTAAATAAAGACAGAGCTGTAAATGAGTAGCTCTACATTTGTATGCTTTTAACTGACTGAGCACCTAATAACATGCAAATATTAAATAATTAAGATCTAGATGTTTATTGAAACAGTATTATTTAATGATAGAACAGATTCAAAGTGTCGAACTACAGAATTCTATGACTGGTGTTACTTTTTTCCATTTGAAATAACTGATAAAAGGTGTGATTTCAAAAGGTTATTGTCTTAAGATTTCTCATTTAGTTTAAATTGTTACAGAGTTTTGGATGTAATTGTGCTAAAATGAAGACAGTATCAAACAATGTTTTGTTTGGGTTTTTTTGTTGTTGTTGGTTGTTGTCTATTTTTTGTTTTGTGTTTTTGTTGTATGGTGTTTTTTTTAATAGAATGTGGACTTGCAGAATAGCCATATTAATGCAAAAAAGTCTGGTGCCATGTGTTTAAGTCCCTGAATTCCTGCAATTAAATTTCTTCTAGTACAGACTGTGTTCAGGAATTCATAATTCTATAAAGCCAGTATGCTGCGTAGGCAGTGAATAAATAGAGGGGAAAAACAAGAAGAAAAACAAATAACCAGATAAAAATATAATCTGACATGAACATCAGAAACCATAGTAATTCAGGATAATTATCCATGTTCCAACCTTAACATGGGCAAAATCCTTTTTGATTTTGATTTTAATTTGTGTTGAAGAAGGAGTGCAAGATTTGCCTCTTAAACAGAGAAAGACCCCTCTACTCAGATGTAGTACAGATAATTTAGGACAAATTACTGTTTTTTGAAAAACCTTACAGTGTAAAAGAACATTAAGATAAAATAGGAGTGTTATTCACTGTGCAATTGATTATATCTGATACGTTTTTGTTTGTCACATCTGTTGAGTAAAGTCTGCCTATAGTTTAGGTTTATATATGAGTACTGTGCAGTTGTTGGTGCCTTTCTGTATAACTCAATAAATTATTTTTTTCTGTTGAAGGTACTTTTTGTTGAACTCAGTTCTTTCTGTTGAACCTCCTTTGCTTGCATCTGACCTTTATTTATGTTGATTTTGCTTCATTTTTTCATTTACCATGCTGTTCAGTTTTTGGATGCCAGGAGAACAAAGGTTTGTCCACTATTTGCAGTCAACTTATTTTATAAAATTCACTATTGCTTATTGTGGTTTTTTGTTTGCTTGTTAGAGATACAGTAATCCTGTTTACTAAACATGTTCATAGCTGTAGATACCAAAAGAAAAAAACCAAGACCTACCAGGTACAATTCAGCCCCTCCCACAATCCTCCTTTAATTATAGTGAGTACTTTGATTGACTTTATAACCAACAGTACTGTTGAGCACCGTGAAGGGCAGATTTACCTTTAGTCTATGAAATAATTTAGAAAACATGGAATACTGAGTCTTGCAGCTTTGTAGGTACATATTGACTGTACTAATGGATGTGTCACTTCCCAGTGTTTGGGTTTGTTGGTTTGCCTTTGCTATTTATTTTATCTGTAGCTGACACTATTTTGTGTGTGTTTGTTTTAGTCTTTTTTTTTTTTTTTCCAGAAGCACTTGAAAAGATACCATTACAAATACTGTGACATGCTTTTGCTATTTTATAAGGTCATTTGATATACTTTCATCATTGATTCTAACAAATTTTTGTAACAATGTACAACAAAAGTTCAGTCAAGGACTAATACTGCATTCAGGTCCTAAATTGATTTTTTTTTCTTTTTTCTTTATTGCAGCATCTGCAAATGACAATCCAAGCACTGCAAGATGAGCTTAGAACCCAGAGAGACCTTAACCATCTTCTGCAGCAAGAAAGTGGAAACAGAGGGGCTGAGCATTTTACCATTGAGCTCACAGAGGAGAATTTTCGAAGACTTCAAGCAGAACATGATAGACAAGCTAAAGAGCTCTTCCTGTTGAGAAAAACGCTAGAAGAGATGGAGCTTAGGATTGAAACACAAAAGCAAACACTAAATGCCAGAGATGAATCAATAAAAAAGCTGCTGGAAATGTTGCAGAGTAAAGGTTTGCCATCTAAAGGAATGGAAGATGACAATGAGAGAACTCGAAGGATGGCAGAGGCTGAATCTCAGGTTAATCATTTAGAAGTGATTTTAGATCAGAAGGAGAAGGAAAACATGCATCTTAGAGAGGTAAAGAAAAACTCATTTATTTGTTTAAAAGATATTGTCAAAGTACTTTTTGCAGTTTTAGAAATATAGAGTATCTCAGTTTTTTACTGCTCTCATTTTTTTCATAAAAAATAGCATACATTTGTTTTGCATCTGTAATAAATACACAACAGGACTGTATAATATTTGAAAGCAAGTATAAGAAATTATGGAAGAAAAGTAATCAGGGCTTATCTCTGACATTGTTGCTTTGTGTAGTTTCTATGTTCTTTGTATTTTGAACAAATCAGTGTTTGGCAAACGAAGACCAGAACTATTGAAGAGGGAAGTAACCCCTGCTGCTGCTATAAACTAAATAGTCGTGACTGCATGTTACTTTTGTGTTTGATTTCATACCCCTTGTGTTTGAAATGAGTGTTTTAGAATGTTTTGCCTTCCATATAAACAAAGGTTTCTGCCTATGTGCATTTCTAATAAATTTTCATGTGTGGTACCCTGACTTTTTAGGTAAATATACCACATAATATTGCCACATTAAAATATTGGAGTGATGGCTGCACTGTATCTTATCCTTAATTTGTTCCCAAGCCCATCCACACCAGCTGCCCATATCACTTGTGAATGCATTTTTAAGACTGGATTTAGGATGATTGAATTGTACATACAGTTCAAAGAAAATCTGGCTTGGTGTCAAGCCCAGCTGCCCCTCTGCATCCCAGCAGCCCATCATCATTATCGTGTGACAAGTGTCAGGCAAACAAGCCTTGTGGGGCTTCCTCAGACAGGCCCTGTTGCTTCCTGCTAAGAAGGTTGGCAGCTGCAGGGAGGTAGTGTGCAAGCTACCCACGCAAGGGAAAACAGGAGAAACCTTTCTGTTTCCTTAGAAATTTGGTAAATGTAGTCTGATTGAACTTCCAGTCTAGCTAAATGCCATATTGCTGGATAGATCAAAATGTGAATAAAATTAGTACAAGAGCATAGAAAACTATTATTGTCTCCTGTATATCACTGAACATGCGGATGCTAGAGATTAAGAACAGCTATTTACATCTATAGAATGTTGTCAAAATATTTTCTTTTGATATGGACAAATTCTCTTCTGTTTAGCATATGGCTTCTTTAGGTTTTGTTTTCAACACCCCCCCCCCTCTTTTTTTTGTGTGTGTGTCTTTAACATACAATATGTGTTGAGGACTCAATGGTATCTGTGGCCCATCCGAACCTTGGAAGCTGGAAAATTTGCAAGGCACAATGATACTTTTTGGTTAAGTTTTCTTGTTAGGGTGTGAAACCTGAATCTTTTTACAGGCAGAATTTTAATTAAAAAGTAGTGCCACCCATTAACGAAGTCTGAAAGTCAATGGATCCTGAAAGGAGTTCTGCAAGGAGTTAATAATACTGAGTTTGTGATGAAGGAGGATTGTGGGAGAAGTTCTGTAAACCAGCAGACAAGTTTATGGAATTAGATCTGCTATTCTTGGAGCAGTACATGCAGTCTGTTTCAAGGATGGATGATTTCTGTTTATTATTTGTTTTTTATGTGATTGTATTTCACCTGTTGCACCAGTATCACTTTGCCAGTCCTAATTTGGGTATGTATTGGACATGAATAAATTTGCAGCAGAAATTTGAAGGTTTGTATTTAGCACAGTAGTTAAGAGTAGTGAGAGAAATAGAACTAAATAGAGCTTAAAAAATAGATAAAATACAAGCTTCCAAGTCAAGTCCTTGGGCATCCAATTGATTGATTAGTCCAAGGAATACTGAAAGGAGATCATATTGCTACCTACAGACTGTGCATGTTTCTCCTATATTTATATTGAATTAATTTTATATTTCAGATTTCTTCTCAGGTTACCCTCAGGGGCCAGGAGAAAAATTATTTCTCCCTCTGTTTGTATGAGGATAATAGAGACTGTCTTTTGTCTGGAGTGATGCAAGTACAGAAAGGGATTTATTGGAGTTGCTGCTTATGACATGCTGATATGTCTTGAAGACTTTGGTAGCTGGTCAAGGTTTAAAAATCTACTAGGTCTGTTGTCTGGAATCTCTCCTTGTCAGATTGGCCTGAACTATCTAGTGATGTGGAGATTTTGGTGAACAGTATCCTTGCTAATATAAAAATTCTGGGCTTTGGAAGAAGTTTGTCTCTCCAGCTCTCTTCCTGTTACATATGATATTTAATTTTTTTTTTTCTGTTGTTTTTTTTTTTTTTTTTCCTTTGCGTATTTGAAGTTTGTTGTGGGGAGCTTGGAGGAACAAAGTGTAGGGTGTATGAACTCTTTAGAAACTAAATGTTTAGTAGATGCCTGCTTGTTTTTCCAGGAATCTGTGTTTGATTTTTCGATTGAGTTCTTGGAAAATGTTCTGAGGTTCAAATTTTGTCTTTTGATGTCTTGTTGTGGGAAGTTGTCTGCATGCTTTGAGGGAATATCAGATATTCTGTATAGTTTTATCCTTTGTTAGAAGTCCAAATGGACCAACTTTTGATCTGCATGTGTAGCTTGGTAGAGTTCTTGTCATTCTGCAGTGCTGATTTGAATTGCTGTCACTGCATGTAGTCTTCATCATGCATAATACAGTTTTCCAACGTGATAAAAACCAGGAATGACTGTGTTGAATCTTCTGCAGTAGTCTTCTCAGTGGATTGATATTTTTTTTTTTTTACTAGTGTTTGTAAATTTTCATCCTAACTGTCTAAATGACCTTGCAGAGTTACTGGATTTTTTTTTTTTCCCTCAAGAGAATGCTTTAAAAGAAAACTGGATCTTGGATACATTTTTAATTAATTCCATTCATGAATTACTTAGTATTGAGTCAAATTGTGTTAATCTTTCTATATTTTTTAAAAAATGTTTGTCATTTTAGAATTTCATCTAAAATATTCTGCTTTCTGTATTTTTACAGGTTGGAGTATAGAGCTCGTGTGTTGACTATATTTCTGAGAAACTAGTAGGTTTTCATGTGTAACGTACTGTTTGATAAAATCCTGAACACTTGCTTCTTTTTTTTTTTTTAATTGGTTCTGCTATTTGACTTTCTGCCACTGCAAGTTAAGGAAGATAAACTTCTTTGTAGCAGCAAATTAAGCTATTCAAAGAACTGAGTTTTCTAGTGTGTCAATTTACCCATGCAGTGATAGATTCTGCTGTAGTCTCCAGTGGAAAGAGTGCTATCTATGGGGGAAAAAAAGTGGAATATGGAAAAAATAATGAAAGACTACTGATCTTCTACAGCCTCAACACTATGTTAAAAGGCATATCTAAATCAACTTCTCATAAGCTATGGAGTTGGTATTTAGTTTAAAAATACATTCAGTCTGAAGTTTTTCAGTTCTTGAAATATAATTGTGTACCATCCTGTTACCTTTTAAATCCTAGCTGAAGAAAGGCCAAGTTTTAAATGTATTTTGCTGAGCTTTTGAACACATTTTCCTGTAATGCAACCATATCTTTCTCCCTTACGCTGTTCATTTCTTTGCTCTTTAAAATAGTGCCAAAGCTGGAATCCGTAGTCTTTCTTGTTCATTCACAGCCTTTTAGATCTCTCAAATGGTGGAATAGAAACCTAATGGATGAGAAGCAGAGGAAATTGATTTTGTTATTGATGGTCACTGGTGGGTGGAATTTTGACCAAACCGGACAATTAAACTAACATGATGTGAAAGAAGCTGAAGAAACTGGTTGTGAAACATTGGCAATTAAGGATAGCCTCTTCTACACACTCAGCAAGTCTCCAGTGGCTGTCAATTCTATCTACTTAACGTGCACCCCCCAAGCACTGATCACACTAGGAATTGAATAGTAAGGGATATGTTCTTTGTTATTTCAGAGCTCCTTTTGTCTAGCTAGTAACATTTTTCAAAGTTTACTTAACTAGCTAGAGAGAAAGAACTTTTCTTGCCCTTCAGTCTCTACCACTTTGTCAATTATGAAATGTTTCTCATTAATTTTCTCCCCATTTCATGTTAAACATATGTTACCAGAAACCAATATCCTACTGGTTTGATTCAAAATAATTTGCCAAATATCCAAGAATCATGAAAAAATTTCTCTGTCTTAAGCCATTGATTCTTTTTTTCTGTGAATAGTTGTAGCAGAACTTTATAATACAGCTGCCTTCAAAGATCTGGAATTTCTCTAGGCCTTAGATTATATTGCTTTAAGAAGGTACAGGAAGCAGAAATACACACAGCTAGTGTATCAGAGGCATAGGATCAACTTTGGAAAATAAAACAACCCATTTTTTCCCTTGTTTTCATATTCATAGCAGATTTGGACTGACTTTGGTGTGTTAACTAACTGGCCCTCAAAGACTGTACTGTTCTGCAGTATGCAGTCATCTACATCTTTAAACTTTGTTCCCCAGAGGCAAACTTGTGATGACAGGTTTACTCAAGTTTTGTATTTGAAGGTCTTAGGAATGGCAAATTTGAGGCTTACTATACAGGCGGAGGGCATTTAAGTGAAGTTGGAATCCTGCTCTTTTACAGGAGTAGCAAAGAATGTCAGTGTCGGTAAGGTTCGTTAAAATGTTGGGAAATAAGGTATGCAAAAAATGGGTTTAGATTTCTTCCAATGTATTAAGGAATTTAAAATCTAGGCAATAAGCTTTCACAAGGATAGCTAG
Organism: Falco punctatus; assembly: GCF_963210335.1. Taxonomy (NCBI): domain Eukaryota; kingdom Metazoa; phylum Chordata; class Aves; order Falconiformes; family Falconidae; genus Falco; species Falco punctatus. The sequence goes on along the minus strand of NC_137583.1, from coordinate 10,076,526 downwards.
ATTGCCAGCTTTGCAATAGTTATAAGAAAAGTTTCCTTAGTTGCTGATATGCAAAGCAAGAAAGAACAAATAAAACTCTGAATAGCAAAAAGTGTGAGCATGTGTTTCTGCTTCGATTTTGGAGATGCAGGCTATTGAGGAGAGAATGTTGAGCTCTTTCCCATGGTTTCTGAGAAGTGCCCAGTTTGCATTTTTCCATCACTGAGTTAGACTGAATCTTTGTGTCTGTATCTAACTAACCTCACTTGAATATTTTTGTTAATGTTTTTCAAAGGTAGTTGAATTTTATTGATACTATCTGAGACAAAATGATATAGCATTTACTTTGGTAAGGAAATAAGGTGTCTTGTATGGAACAAAGTGGTCTTTGCAAATACACACATGTATGAAAAAAGGTCGTTCTTGGGCTGGGTAATCTCCCTGTAATTATATTAATGGTTGAAAATCTGTCTTGAAGTCATAATGTCATATCATGGCATTCTTCATGTTCAGAATTAAATATCACGAAGGTCGCTAAATATACATTCCTATCAGAAAACACAAGATGCTTGCCTTTAAGTTCCTAAATTGGTTATCACATGTCTCTTCTAAAATTTTAAATAAACATTTGTTTCTCTATAACTTTGGGAGGACTGTAGGTAATATGGGGATTTTATCTTGTGGAAATCTAGCACAGATGTTTGGTATTACTTTTTTTAAACATAGTGACCACACATTATTTACCCTAAGTACCATTAAGTATTTTTTTATTATTGCTATTAAAAACTTGCCTTAGGCAAAGTCCCACTAAATATCTAGTAAAGTCAAATGTTAAAATTCCAGCAAGTATTTTATTATATATACATACATGTATATTACACATGCCCTCTCTATATAACATACAATTTGACTAAAACAGAATCTGAGATCATATAGGATTTTATATACACATTTTGACTCTTACCTTGCATGTATTTTTAAAATAATGTTGTTGCACATGGTTTAAAGCTACAGCTTTTTTATATTTAGTAGAAAGAAGAACACAGCTTCTTATTATAATTTAAAGTGTACTTCTAAACTTTCAAGGGTTTTTAAAAACTTGCTCTATCTTTGAACTCAGCTTGGTCAAATAACGAAGGCTGCTGATAGGATTTGAACTGCCATCATGAATTAGTTATTGCATGTCTTTAAAGTTATTAATGGAGCAAAGTTCCTTCTTCCACTGTGAATAGAACAGATGCTTTGCAGACTTTTGGTGTTTACTGTAAATGTCTTACACTGGAGCCAGTAGTAATTTACTAAGGAAATGCTTTATCGACACCAAACGTTTCTTCCCTGAAGTTAGTTATATAGATTAACAACCATTCTAGACTGAACCTCTTTATTAGGTTCATTAGTGCCTCTTTGCTTTTATTTCTCCTGCCTCAGCTCAAAATATTAATCTTATCAGTTGCTATAAAGACAATTACTTTCTCTCAAAATATCAATAGTAATATGTGTTTTTAAGGTGACCCCTTAAGTATACAGAAGGACTTTGCAATGTTGGCAGTCACTCCAGACATGAGAAAGTAGACAGAACCTGATTATGCTCTGGAGAACAGTTACTACTTCTAATATAGCCCATTCAGATTTTGTTATGTTTCATGATACTCTTGCCAGAGTGCTTGGTTACAGTAGTTTTTATAACTCCACGTGGAGGATTAGAAAGCTTTGTTCATTTAGAAATCAGTTTCTTTAAAGACAGGATTGCTCTTCATGACATCACCATCAGTAGTTTGGAATCCAGAATATGAAAAAACTGTCAGTTTCAAACTGACATGTCTCAGAGTAGCAACTAAAGAAATTGTTTTAGAAAAAGGGAGAGAAATCAGAGATTCGTGAATAAACTGAGTTTTCTATACCTTTAAATAGAGGCTATAAGTGTTGATCCTGCCAGTGTTCCTGGAAAGTGCACCCTTCAGAAGGTAATCTGGGGACTGTCTTGAATTGCTATAAAACGAATGTTGTCCCCAGTTGTGGAAATAACACTTTTGCAGGGTTGTTTTCTTAGTTCACCCACTTACAACTTTCAGGCTGCATGTAAACAGTTTAGGGACTAGCCAATAATGGAATGGAGAAAAATGAGCCATTTTCGCTTCTATCAGAGAGTTTGTTTCCTTTCATCTTCTGTTTTAAAGTCTCTGTTCTGTAAGCATGCTGCTACTCATCTCTGTCGTAATAACTTCATTATTCTATTATGTAATTAATTTTGTTTAGCTTCATCTTCTTGTCCATACGAATAACAAGAGCCTATGCATGTGACTCACAGCTCTGATGTGTCGATGTATTTTCAGAGAAAGAATTAGAGCTGAATTTGTGGGGAATAGGGGAATGGGTTACTGTTGAATTCCTGTGTATACTTTTCTGCTTTAGATTCTCCTAAGTGCACGAAGATGCATCCAGAGAGTAGTTAATCCATGGAATAGATTGCCCAGAGTTGTTGAGGAACCTTATTGGGCTGAGGAGATACAAGACACAGATCATAAATCCCACAGAAGTTATGCTCACAACACACTTTATTATGCTGAGAAGTGCATTTGAAAGTCATTTGGTCATATTATGTGCTATCTTCAACATTTATTTTAGAATTCTTTTCATTTACTAATTCTGTTCCCATTAGATAATCCATGGCTAAGACTTTCCTGAGAACAGTCACTAGGAAAAGAAAAAAATTGTCAGAGAATATGCAGAAACTTGCCACTCCTACTGAAATGGAAGTGGACTGCGAGTTATGCATCTCCTTAGTTGCTCTGCCCAATGTTGACACCTAGACAGTGCTATATGATAGAAGCAGTGTTTCCTAATATTTGATCACTTCAGGGAGAAGTCATATTTCAACTTTTTTTTTTTGAGACTCTAATAAGGTAAAGTGAGTCGTTCTATGTTGTTTTTATAAAATACAATGAAAACAGATAAAAGGGGGGGGGGGAAGAAACATCATTGGAAATTAAAAAAACAAATACACAAACCAAAACAAAGCACCATTTAAGATGTACTTTTATTATATATGTAGCTTATCATACACAGTGATTACCTCTTGCATCTCACTGGGATCAGTCAACTCAAAATTAAGGAAATACTTCACAGAAGAGCATGAATGTGTCTTCCAGAACTTCAGCGTGCTAAATGTAAAAAAAATACCGATCTGTCCATGCTCCATGTTGCTGATAATCTTTGCATGCCTCACAGTATATTTTTAACAAGTTATCTCTCAGTGTCTGTCTTAGTGTAATACTCTTCTATAGATGAGGAACATGAAGCAAAAGGTAAGTCAGCAAACTGCCCAGGTCTTCCCAGAAAATCAGTAATGAAGCAAGGGGAAGGATCTGCATGAGTTGCATGTACATTCCCTGACCGCTATTATTCATTTTAGTCCACTATGTAAATGGAACTGCAGTAGCTGAAAAAGGAGTGTCTTTATTAAAAGATTTGCATTTAAATAAGAGGAATGTATATTAACATGCTAATGTGTTGAACAAGTTTTGTTTAAAATATGAGCAACTGGAAAATGTTGTAAGCAACTGTGGTCAAATCACCTTAAGTAGAAGACAGCTGGAAATTATAAGGCTTAGCAAAAGGGTAGTGCTGATAACTGTGTGAAGCGTAGGCCCTGGGTAAGAGCATTTTCAGTTGTTAATTTAAGATGAGCTGAGTGCTTGAGGCGGAAGAGTTGATGTTAGATGTGAGATTTCTAGCAGTAGCACTGTTCCTTGCAAGCTCTCTGTTACAAGCCAGCTAGACCCGGAGAGTTCATCAGGTGACCAGTTCTGCCTAGTTCAAAGCAGTCAGTATTTTATGCATTTTGAAAATTCGTGGGGATCAGTTAAATTCCAGGTGTGGGCAAGAGCATACAACCTTAACATTTGATAGCTTGAGATGCAACAAAAGGTTTTCTCTTGAGGGGAAGATCTAATATGCTGAAATGCCTTTCCTTTCTATTTTATTTCTGTTATTTACTGTCTTTCATAGTCTTGTAAGATCATGCTGGCATATTTTCTAATAAAAGAAGCGTAGACCTGATTACATAGCATTAATTACATAGTATTAATGCAGGTTCTAGGCTATTCCTTATAGAGTGAAAAAAAAAAAAAGGTCTTTTCAGGATGAAGTCAAAGAAATAAGACAGTCAAGTGGGCTCTTACTCATGTGCTGAATGATTGTTCATATTTCTCAAACTAATGAACTTAATCAAACCACATCCTTCTAACCTTCTGCTTACACTGGACACATGCAAATAATCTGTCCTACTTTTGCTGACTCCTACCTGCATTTCATATTGAGGTACAACTGACTGAATGTACTGGGGTTTTTTTCAGCTTCCTTTTGGGGCAATAGCTGTTGGACAATGTTTAGGTCAGGATATAAGATCATTAGTTAATGATATGGTCTTTTATGGCAGGTGCTGTCTTCCTACTTAAAAACATTATGAAGAATTTAAGACCTTACTAAGCAAGAGTTACAGTAGCAACCCTTTACTGCAATTTAAAATGACTGACCTTCATCCAGCAGGCATAAGGAATTGGAAATGTATTTGAGGTGGATCTCAAACTGGAACCAGCTTTTTTATTCCAGATATATTGTCTTATAACACCCCAGAAGGAACATCAGTCTGAAAAATTATTCTATCATCCATTTTAAATGAAAGCTACTGTTGAATATTTTTATTATAACAGTGCTTTCCCACTGTATGAATATTTCCAGAAGAATATTGGAAGAAGACACTGAGAATCTGAGTAATTTAAGTTATTGTTAAAGTTGCTGTAAACTGGCATCTCTTTTACTTACCACCTCCTGCATCATCTCACAAGAAAACCTTAGAACTCTGTAGCGGAAAATGAAGGTTTTCTAAAATAATAGGTTGAAGAACACTCATTGTTCTAAATCCATTATACTCAAATAAAATCCTTTATACTTAAATAGCTCCAAGAGCAGAATAAGGTTAGCTAACCCTGTTTTGCCATTTTCAGGGCTAGTCTTCTAAAACAAAACTGCCATTTTAGCACATAACAGGTTTTAGCTAAGTTGAGTCTCCTTTGTCCTAGGAACCATGCAGCATTTTACCTGGACTAAAAACCCAGGTGTTGTAGTCATACAGGCTTCACTTCCAGAAATGGCAAGGCTAGCCCCCTGCCAGAGACTATATACACATGTGTGTATGCGTATGTACACATTTTTTTCTTTGTGTGGATGTAAAGAACCAAATGAAGAAAATGTGTTTTATCATCTTTTAAGCCCTCCTGCCCCTCCCCCCCAAAAAAAAAAACCAACAAAAACCCAACAGTTTTCATTTGCTAATCTTTTTCCTTTTACCGTGTTAAACTGTGTTGCAATGTGAGTTTTGTTTTTGTATGTGCACGGCCTATCTCAGTGATGGAATTGGGAGTGTATTATAGGCTGTAGAATATGGCTAATAATGTAAACTCTTCCTGAAGTTTCACCTGAAACTCAGTTTGATGAAGGAAAAGTATAATCTTAGATTAAACTATTTAATGAAACAAGCTTTCTGGTTTAGTGAAGAGATGCAGACTTCTTGTTGAAACAGTCTGGCGCCTTTCTTCAGGAAGAACACATAGCCTTTGATCTCATGGGACTAGAATTTAGCTAGTCACTAATAGCCTGATCGTATCCTAATTTTATATATATATTCATTGGCTTGTGAGATAATCTTGATTATAGGTCAGGGTTTTTTTTCCTGTTGACAGCTTGAGCCTGATAGTCCAACATGATTATAAAGCTCTCGATATATTTATTTGCAAATATAAAATTTGATAGTAAGTATAAATATATCCTATCTCACTATAAAGATGTGGTAAAAATATTGATGAATAACCCCAATGTCCTCTGAAAGACATTTCCACCAAAACTCTGGGTATTTTTCAAAGTACTGAGGACCAAATCCTGTTTGTGTTTTTTCATGAGTCAAATGAGGTCAATGGGATTAATTGAGTGACTTAAGGTGAATAGGATTACATCTGAAAGAATAAATGAATCCGGACTTGATTACTGCTTGGTAACTGGTTGAGAGAAAGTAGTTCACTGTAGCTTTTCTGTAGATGGATCTGATTTCTTCACCTGCTTGGCTTATCTCCATTTAGCAACATATATGTCATCACACTCATACATAGAAGTATTTTGGTTGCTCTTAAAGGTTTCTTCTCCCTGAAACATAAAGCTTTAGAAAACAAACAAAACTGCCCAGACTTTTCAGAGCCATTTATGTATAATGAATGTATTCAGAATAGTTACTGGTTCTGTGTGTTTTTGTGGGCTGTTGTTTCCAAGATTAAGAACGGTATTGATGTAGGCAGTTGCGTGATCTCAAGGGACTACTTACTGTTACACATATCTGTATGTTTTGGGCCCTTGCCTGTTCCTTCCGCTTTCATGCAAAAGCATTGAGCAATATTCCTGCTGGTCTTTTAATAACGCTTCATAGTTCTTCTTGGAGGAAATGAAGTGGTAAATAGAAATGATATATGATCTGTGGAAGTGTGAATCAGACATGCTTCTGTAATTACTGAAAGAGAAGTACATATGCAATACCCTATTATAGACTGTAATGAAATACCAGGGTTTTTTGGGGTAACAAAATTGTAGTGTTTCCTACTCTGAGGAGGTATAAGGGGTATATCTAGTATGTTCTTTATTGCTCTGCTTTTTATACAACTTACTTGAATGTATTATGTTTAAATACACAGTTTGTGTTCTCTCCTAGTCTGATAATACTGGAAGATTTTTGTATGTAGTCCAAGTTCCACTCAATATAATTCAGAAGAAGAAAAATAATCTAATAATTGGCATAGAGAAAAATGCTTAGTCAACTCACTGCTATACTTGGTAATTGCAAACAGGTTCTTAGCTGTGTATCACTGAGTTCTGCCTACTGTATTCCTCCAATACTGAAATTTTTATGCTGCCGTTGCTCTGCTGTACTGGCAATCTGATTCCTAATTCACTTCAAAAAAGTATTTAATGTGAGTGTTCCATATGCGGTTAGTAAAGGGACATCTTACTGAAGGGAATGCACTTCACACACTGTGAATGCATTTGTAGAATGCATTATTTTCATCTTTTACTAGGTAATAGCTATATTTCTTCAGTCAAGTGCTTTAACTGGCTTTGGCTCTTGACATCTTTTATTTCCCAGAATATAAATGTATTTTCAAAAATACATGTATCTGTTTAGATTTATAACAATGGATATAAGCTGAATGTTGTGGTTTTTTTTCTTTGGCTCATTATTTGACACAAAAATAAATGTTGAAAAAATATCCTCTAAACACATGATCTTTAGAAGGATAACTTGTGTAATTTCTCAGTTCATGATATCTTTTGAGGAATTTCCTGCAAATAGTTAATTTTCTACTTTTTCATTATCAGCTGAAATTTTTACAAGTTTTATTAACTAAAGCAGTGGTCTTCAGATGCTGAACGAGAAATGGTGTATTGTTTGCTAGATGTCTGAAAGTACTGGGGGGAAAAAAGGTGTTATTAACTTGTGTCCTTCTTTGCCGCATAACTTTTTGTGACTATTGATGCTATTCAGATATTTTAAGATTAAAGGTTAACTGAGTTCAGGTTTCTCTCCAAGTGAAATTGCTTAATTGCAAATATAGATAACCCATAAGAATCAGTCTGTTCTGCATGATTGCTTTTGGCAAGAAGCAATTGTTTGGTAATGAAGTAATGCATTTTCTGTGGTAGTTACATGGAGAGTAAGTCAAATTACAGTTCAAATAATTTGTTTTTGGTTGTCCTTAGTGTGATACTTCATGCTTCTTCACCAGTAGTTGACAACATATTCCACTTACATGGGAGCTGAAGTGCCATACTTAAAAAAAGAAGTATATTTGTGCCAACAAAATAGAAAAGATGCATTGTTCCTGCCATGCTTCCAAAGCATGATTGAGTTCTGTAAGTCTGTAGATCTGGTTAATGTAGAAGAGGTTTCAGGCATTTTTTACTGTGTTAAATGAACAAATAACTAATGGAATGTTATGTAAGCTTTACATATTAACATTTATGTTAGAAATTACTATACAGCTATTGTGATTATGCTATTTGCAGCGTTATTCACGTGAGAAGAAAGGTTGCATAAAACTTTTTGTGTTTACCTTGAGGAACTGAGCTATGAAAACTGGAGGCATGGAAGAACAGCATATTCTATTTTCATATGTCCTCTTTGTCAAACAGTAGAGATTAAGGAAAAAAAGCTACATGATATTCCAAGAATAGAGTATACTTTTGTCTGATTTTTTTTCTTTTAAAAAAGTTATTCCTTTTTAAGTTGGCAGTAGATTACAAAACAACGGCTATTTAACTCACTAACCAGAGTACTTAATGGTTTACTTTTTCTGTTGGCTTCTGATTCTGCAATGTCTTTCAAGATGCTCGTTTAAACTATTGATCAGAATCTAATTGTACAGTTTGCTTAAAAATGAAGATGTGAAAAAGTATCTCCTGAATAGTTCTAATGCTGGTATTTTGAATTATAATGGGAATACGATAGGCCTTACTTAAAGCTCAGTAGAACTGTGTGCATGCTTGTATGAATAGTCCTAGTGAATATTGTATAAAATGGTATAGCATAGGGAGCAAGATCTAATCTCTCCTCTCCTTAGATCACAAACGACACATGGAGATTTGTAATGAGAACTGAGAAAAATTAGTAGTTAACTTTATTATAAATGCTGCCTATTTCCTGAATGCCCAGCACCATTCCCAGACACCACTTCTCTATTTACATGCACCTTGCTTTGTTTTTTCTGGAATAGTTAGACCTCTGCAGATGGGCGTTTTCATGGATATGCACTGTGAGGTTTATGAAAATACAGACTTCCAGGTCATAGACATTCAAATTATGCTTGTCACTTAAGAATGTCCTATGAGTTGCTGTGGCCTTCAAGTGAGGTACTATCGTCTACAGCAAAAGTAGCCTGTCAGAGATGAGAAACTTTGTCATTCTACGGTTTCAAATGTAATATCTCCCCTTAAAAAAACAAAGAGGGGGGGGGGAGAAATGGGAGAGGGTGTCTAAATAAATCCTAAAAAACAGCCGGTGTGTGACTTGATGGGGTCACATCCTTCCTGCAACGGCTGTGGGGTTACTTTGGTCACTAGATGGCAGTCGGCAATGAGGATTGGTTTCCGTTCTGATTTTCTCAGATGATCGCTCCCTATTTGTTATTTTTTATCGCTCATTTTACAATGATAGAATTAAGAGGAGGACTATTTCCCTTTAAAGTCGATGGAAAGGCAATTTCACAGAGATTTTTTTGATAGTAGTCTGTAAACTGAATGCAGTTTATAATCGCTGCATCTAAGAATCAAACAAGCAGACTAAAAAGTACAGTGTGGCTCTTTACAGAAAAAGTGAAATCAGGAATTCGGTCTGAAGGTATTAGTGCGATTCGGTTCCAATGCGTTAGTCATGGTTTGTGATTTACTATAATTTTAAAAAAGTAAAAGCAAACTAAGACTTCATTTTACTCTTTTGAGTGGATTAGAGTTTCACTGTGGTATGTACTGTCATACCCCAACTGCCAAGACACACTTCTACACAGATACTATGTGATTGGGACCCAGAAGGTGGATGGTGCAAAACATCTCAAGTCATGCTGACATGCCTTGCTGCATTTCAAGATAGGCTTTTAATTCTTAGCCTACTCAGATGGTTTTCTTGCCTTTTTAATGGCATGGTAATACGTAACCATACTGAAGAAGCCAAAGGCAGGACATACGTAGCTGCCTCTGCATCCCATAGTTTGTGATGCATTTTGGACCCTCTGACATGAAAGCCTATATAAACATATAGCCTTCGGGAATATATGAAATACTTCCTATAATTACTTCCATTATGTAAAATAAAGTACCTGACATTACATGAGAAGGCTATATAAATATAATAAAATGAAATAGTAAGATGCAATAAGATTTTTTTTAAAAAGCTAATTTCTTATTAATTCTGGTGTGAATTGTAAATGTAAATCTTCTATTCAAAATCTAATCTCTCATCTGCATGAAATACTGTTTATTATCTTTGTGTAGTAGACAAAAATTGTGGTTTTTGAGAGGAAATAGTTGGGACTTTACTCAAAACAGCAAAAAAGATGCATTTTTTCCTCTTAAATATATAAAAAACCTTCAAATGAAGGTACTTTTACAGATTACGCAATAAGCCTTCCTAATTTTTTTAGTTTTAGAATCTATAATTTACTTAAAATACTGAAGACTTTCTTAAATAACATGTAACTAATAGCATGGATTATATGCAATACCGGATCTGGTTCTGAAATTCTTTTAATAAAAGACAGAACATGTTGAGCAACTAGTGACCATTGGGGAGGTAAGAAAAAACAAACTGGGGAGGGAAGGCAAAAAGAGACAGATAAATCAGAATTTTGCTTGTACTCTTGCTCCTTCAAGATTTTTTGGCCTAACTGCTACACATCAAGAAAACTTTGCTGTTTCTAAACAGATCTCTCTACTCTTGATATTTTCAGTGCTTCACTTTTTTAGTACAGAAAGCCTCCATTCTGTAATGTGGTTAAAACTATACTTCATCTAAAAAACCAGGAAAGTAAATAACATAAAAGACCCCAAACAAACTAGTTTTAAGTTCTGTGGCAAACTGTTTGATGTATATACATCGTTTCTTGTATCAGTATACATAGCACACTGGAGTAATAGGAATAGGGAATGCCTTAAACTTTTTTTTCCTTTCAAATTTGTGGTGAGCGATGTAATAAAGCAACAGTTTACAGCAGTATTGAAAAGATTACTAGGGGGTGTAATTGCACCTTTTTGAAAGAAAAGTTTACTGTTGAATGGCTGACAACTATAATAATTTTTTATAGTGAAATGCAATTATCATGACTTGATCAAGTGTACAGGTGAACTATGATAGCATATGAGGGAGCAACTTAAGGTTATTTCAAATGTTAGGAAGTTTTTAGCAAGATCTTGAGTGTGAGCAGCACTGAATAAAGCCACTGAATTTTGCAGCTTAAGGCACCTGTGAGACACAGGGCATCTCATGGCTCCAGTATTTCTTGTTTCAAAATCATGGTGAAGGGGCTACCACCCAAAACCCCAGTATTTTCACTCAAAAACATGTTATTCTTCTGTCTTAAGACTCATAGACTACATCATTCCTGATGTTTGTCTGTCCTAAATATGAGTAATTCAACATTTTACTGTTTACAGTTGATTGTGGAAGTGTCAGATGAGAACACTCAATATACTGCCTGTTCAGTTGTCTTTGCTGTCATCCAATAAACATCCAATTTGATGAAGAATTACAGTATTCTAGGGAATCACTATACTGATAATCCTCTAAGATGCAACTTTGATTCTTCACTTTTTTTGGCCCTATGTAGAACATGCCTGTGGAGGTTTTTGTAGCTTGAACAAATAACATAACTGTGAACAAACTTGTATTGGAGATTTTTCCTGATTTTGTAGTGCAGTTACACATACATGCCACAACTAACTTTTTTTCTTTTGTAGTGGTCTCTCAGGAGAGCTTTCTCACAAAGGAAGTAGAACCTAAATGTTGTTTAGAAGTGTACCATTGTAGCACAGGAGGAAGGATTTTTATTGTGGATGCATTGTTATTCCCAACAAAAACATTGGTCTGTTTCAGAGCACTGGTGGACTGAACACCTGCATGTTTCAGTCTGAACAATCAGTTTGTTCTCAATTATTCCTGACTTGCTTGGAGAGAGTAATTTTCAGCTTTCAACTTGAAAAGGGCATCTTTTCACACAGGAGTACATCTGGCAGACAAAGATTTTCTGCTGATAACAAATCTCAGAAACCATTATCAATATAGTGTTACCCTTTGGCCTCTCAACAGCGTTGTGAGTGTTTACAGAGTTCTTGGCAGTGCTTACATCCCATCTGCATCATTAAGGCACAGGATGATTGGCCAGAAAAAAGGAAATCTTACCAAGAGAGTGGGAACAGATAAACATACTCCCTCTTGTGCGTTTTTCTTATCTCAAAAAAAAGCTGCTTATTTTAACACCAAATTGGATGATAGACTTTATCAAAAGAATTGTGGACTTCAGTATGGTAAGACAGACCTTCTGGAAAGATTCCAAATCAGGGCTACTTTGATCATTTGTTTCCACTGAGCCCTTCAGCGGGAGGGGTTTCTTGTCTCTCACGTGTAGTTGGAAGCCTGGTGTCACATGCAAATATGATCTTATATTTATTACCCATTTTTTCTGAATGTTTTGCATTCCAGCAAAGTCTGAAAATACAGGTTTAAATATCCAGACAACCTGGGTGTTTTTTGGTCTGATGGAAAAAATACAGTGTTAGAAACATTTATAAAAACTTTCTCTCCTTTTATTCCTTTAGAAACAAATTATGAATACATTATTCGTAAGCTTGAGTATTCCCAGTGTATGCATATATTGTGGTTGAGCTTTGCATGAATCTTTGATTCAGTTTAACATTGTAGAGCTTTAACCAATGTAAAATGTATGTATTTCCTACAGTCTCCTCTTGCTGGAATCACTGGGCAGTATGACAGTGATAAACTCCATAAATAAGGGAAAGTGTAGACTGTGTAATTACAAATGCTAGCAAGCAGTGTTTGGAACTGGTATGTATATCAGCACATTGTGATATTTGTAAAATGCTTACCAGTTACTTAAAAAATGCTATAGTCCTAGCAGAAACTCCCAGGGAAGAGAAGTGAAAGAACTAAGCATATGAAGTTGTGGGGTTTATCCATCTGTGGATTTATTGCAAACAAGAATATCAAAGAGTTTTTGGGTCTGTGGCTGGTTAGAGATACCTAAGGGGTGGTTTACTGAGTCAGTGGTCAGGTTTACCTCATACCTGCATTCCTATCATTGCAATTATTGTGGCCAAAGCAGCAGTTCAGCTGGCATCTCCTGCATTGACGTTCCTTTCGATTTCCACAGCTGTTTCAGCTGGCTATAGAGGCCAGTTCAGTAATCTCTTAAACCAGATTTCTTGTCTCTGCAGGAAAGATCCATTTCACAGCTGTTTTCTCTTCTCAGGTTTAGTAGCATGCTTTTTGGATGTTTAGTATAGAAAATTCAAATTTAGACAATTTTAAGAGCATGAAGGAATTCACAAAGAAAGTTTGTTTTATCAGATTGGAAAATGCTTTGTACGTGATTTGAGTAATTGTATTTGATATTATGTCAGCTAAATTTATTTGAGTGTACTCTCCAGGTAAAAATTATTTATTGTAAACTTGGCAGTCATCAGTGTTTTTAGCCCTTCAATAGACTGCTGCATCTTAAAGTGCAGTGACTCACAGGTAGATTTATGAAAGAGCTGCAAGAATTCTTTTTTTCCACAGGAACACCCTCTCCTCCTTTTGCTATTCTGAGTTTAATATTCCAGCTCTAATATATAGAAGTCCTTTGTCTCCTATCCCTTTTCCATTTTACTTAGAAAGGGGAATTTAGCAATAACAGTATCAGCCAGTATCACGGTGAAACAACAGGATTTTTTTTGTGAGACTTTTTTTTTTGTCCCGCTTTGGTACTCTACTGTATCATGAGGTGCTCTTGATGAACCATACTCAAAACTTTTTCCCAAGGTAGTTTCAGAATCCACATTTAATCAGGTTATATGCTAGCCTGTATTCCTTCTGAGACTCATTCAAATAATGAAGAAATTATATTGCACTTCTGAGATATCAGAAGAGCCTTGTTATTTGAAGATTGAAAGCCCTCCTTCCCTAAACTGTGAGTTGCGTTGAGAGACTAAAAAATTTGACTGTCTGAATAAGGCTTTGCTATGAATTACCTGGCTCTGAACACATTCAGAACTTTTCTTTCCAGAAGCCATACGTGCTGCTTGGGATTCATTTACAGGGAAACACTCACAAGGACAAGCAACTGAAGAAAGGAAAGTTCACCAGCTTGTCTGTCCTCTGGATATCTTTGAGATGCTTTGACCCTTTATGTATCCTACTTCCCGCCCCCCACGCTTATCGCTTCCACTCTCATTTATCTTCAGAACATAGAAAGAACGGCAATAGGTCATGCCTTGTTCTTGCATCTTTTATACTGCGAGTGGAGCTAGAATGCATATATGTAGGAAAATGCAGCAGCTGTGAGAACTCTGTTGCAGGTGTATAAAGCACTTGAGTAACCTTTTGTGTCTGTCTGGCTACATAGCTCAGACTTCAGTTATTTCTCAGCAATCCAAAAAGCAATTGCTAGGGAATGATGGCTACATGACTATTCAAATACAAACAGCACCAACAAAATCAATGTAATGTACAGAACAGGGGTTTGAATCTATCTTTTCCAAGTGAATTTTATGGCTATAGGGCTATTAAATAATTTCTTTTTCTTCTCTTTCTTGGCTCTAGACTTGAAAAGTTCTACCTTAAGTGTCAGAAATGCACCCAGTTATTTTTGAGGTTGATAATTCCCATCCTCAGCAAAGAAAATTTATTTCTATATCAGTGTTTAGCTTGTGAAAATATAAAGCTTATCTTTCCTACTGTTGTTTCTATACATTCATGTTATGTCACCATGGTTTTAAATAAACATCATCAAATTAAATGCAAAATCTGCTGCATACTGAATTTGTGAATTTGTTGTGTATGATACTTCGTGTAATGTTTGCTATCCTAGGCATTTCAAAATTGCTAAGCTTTCTGTTACCCTTAAGCTGAAACTCAACAATAGCTAATAGGATAAAGACTGTGATGGGTGTGAGGATATAAGTGAGAAACATTTTCACTAATAATTTTTAATATTGACAGAGATAAGTTATTTCACAAGTCTCTGTTAAATAAACCTTTTCTAACTTAAGAAGATTGCTTTTTGTGCAACCCTTGATGTTTTGGGGTCATTTCATAGACTTCATTCATAGAGGAAGAATCAAAAACAGAAAGAAAGAAACAGTCAAAGAGGTAAAGCTTCAGAAATGTCATTCTGAAGCACAGTGGGAAGTCTGGTAATGCACTTGTTGCAGCCATTGTATGCATTAACTGCAGATTTTTAACTCACCTGTTATATGGAACATAGACATAGAGGTCTGGATATTTTCATTTTATGTTAATTTACACTTAGTTGCAGAACCACCAGTAAGAAATTTTACATATGTACTTCTTTAAACTTTTGGTCTTTGTCAGAAGTATAATTGTGTGGATCTTAACGTAAAGCGGTTTAAGGCAGCATTAGGATTCCCTCACACTTGTCCTCTGCAGTAGAATATGGGTAGATTTTATCTGTGAAGTGCTATTATATTAGTATGGGTAACTACCTCAATTTTATGACAGCAATTTGATCTTCAAGTTGGTATATTATTTCTGGGGTGATGTGGAATTAGGTATTTTTAGAATAGCAGGAAAAAATTATTATTAGAACTCCTGTTCAATAGTGTACAGAACGAACATACTTTTACTTAAACAGTTAAAAACTGAAAAACAAGAAAAATCAGGTTTAGTTTATATGGAACATCCAATATTGAAGTAAATATGATTATGGCTAAAATATTGATATTCTTTTTGTTCAGGGTTTTTTTCTGATACTAAACTGTTTTCTGGATGGTGATATATTCTTCATACTTAGTGTTAAGTATGCAGTCCCTCACAGTAGCTTTGCAACTGAATAGAAGTTGTTGCTAATATTTTTAAAAATTCTATGTAAATAATATACCATATGTAGCACTTTATATAATGTGATATTTGTGGTATTAATGGATCTGTAAAAACATTTTGGAGGTGTTTTGTATTAGTTCTTTTGCACATTAGGAATACTATGTGAAACACTATATTAAAAAGATGGAATTTGAAGACAGCCAAATGCTCTTTTGAAGATATTTTAGACAATTTCATTTTTTCTGCAATGTAAATTTTAACTCTGATTTACTCCACCTGCAGAAGTTCTTTCTAATAATTCTGAGAAAATGATAATACATACTCACACTTCTGTCATGCACTTTTCCATGTTTGTTTACAAATGCAAAATTACTTTAATGACACAGTAATATTTATATGAATGGCAAAAAGTAGAAAGTGGGATTTATTTGTTTTTTGAATGTAGAGATTTTTTTCTGTAGGGTACCTTTTTTGTATTCAGAAATATTACAGATAGGCTGTCTATGTTTTGCATGTCCTCAGAACTCTAGATGTCAATTGTTCCTTCCACCCTTCAAGACTTAAATCACTACACCCCCCGATTCTTGGCATAAAATAAAAATAAATTCAAAAGCTGACACTGTGGAGGACAGACAATACATACATATATATATAGGATGTTTAAACTGTGCATATTCTTTTATGGAAAGCCTTGCAGCTGTGGAGATAGATTTAAGAAAGTGGTTTTTTTCAGTGCTTTCTTGAGTGAGTAATCTATCATACCTTGCTAGGAAAAGGATGTATCTTTAAAGTTTTCATTACGTTCTCAGCTGTATTAAATCAGCGGTATTAAAAGTATGGATTTGTTCACTCTGGTACCTGAACAAAGTAATCTGTAACGGGATGTTTCATTGTGATGACAGCATTGAAAAATATTATTAACAGTGTGAAATGTCAGGTATGAGATATTTTATATTCCTCTTTGCTACCAAGTTCCTGAAGAACATAAGATTTTAGATATTGCACTTGGAGGCACAGTCTCACCTAACCTGGAAAACAACATTAAAAAGGAGGAAATAGACCTGCAAAGAACAAAGCTCTTTGGGATTTTCAGGGACTGGCTTGGAATCTCTTGATAATAAACTGAGCTAATGATTGACCTTGGGGAAGGAGTGAAAATAATGAGGTGTCATTAATTTTTCATAATTGCCAACACTATAGGTGATAACTGGAAGAAATGTATTATTTTGTCTTGAAAACACCCTTCAAAACCTGTTTTAGATGCCATTATACTGTAACAGGCAAGCAAAAAATTAGTGTGCTTATATATGAAGCTCTAAATCTTGTCTAATTTAATGCACTGAGAAGTCAAGTCTAATTGTTGTGGGAGCTTTTTTGGTTTGGTTTTTTTTTTTTTAATGAATATGACTTTAATGGAAGAAAGTCTGTACAGCATGTTTTAAATGTTGTAATAAAATAGCACTGAAGTAAAAGATGGTTTTAAACTTTTTTTGTAACATTGGCTGTAACAGTGGAGGCTATGATTTTGCTTTAGTGGACCAGCTGTTCATGTACTATTGCTTAATAACATAACTGAAAAAAATCTTGTACTGCAGCTTGGAGAGTGGCATGTGAAAAATGCAGGCTCTTTGCTGACTCTGACTGCATTGGGATTAGCATATTACAGAAGCATAAGAGTAGCAGCTTTGGACAGCTAAATAGTTGGTACTGAGAATATTTTGGGGAAATTATGCTGGGTATTTTTGATTTTCTTCTCTGCTCTTTTCTTCCACGAGAGCAAAGCTGCTTTTGCTCAGACGTTCACAGTGGGCTAGATATTGATGGAAAATGCAATTTGATAAGAACTTGGAAGTGAAGGTGCTCTCTATATGTGAAACTTGTACTAAAAAACTGTCAAAGAATTTTCAGTTAGATTTGTAATTTAATCAGAGAAATTTTCAGAGAATTATAGAATATCTCAGGTTGCAAGGGACCCATAAGGATCATTGAGTCCAACTCCTTACTCCTCACAGGACTATGTAACACTGTGTCATGTTACTAGGAATGTCATCCAGATGCTTCTGGACTGGAGCTGTCAGGCTTGTGGTGCTGTGACCACTTCCCTGGGGAGCCTGTTCCAGTGACCGACCACCCTCTCAGTGAAGAACCTTTTCCTAACGTCCACTCTGAACTTCTGACGCAGCTTCATACCATTTCATGAATGTTCTATTAGGTTCTTCAAGCTTCTGTTTCATTCTAGAAGACTTTAAATGGAGAAGTATCTTTCTTTTTCATTTGTTTGTTTCTCCATTTTCCCTCTCTATTCTCTTTCCACTCAAAGCAGGCAGATTTTAAAAAAAATATTTTAAAGGATTTCCCCCCATATTACTAAGGTAATATTATAAGAGAGCAGACAGGTACTCAGAAATTGTGAAGCATAAAAACATTTTTTTTTCTGTAGAGTGTCTAATGTCTTTGTCTTTACAGAATATATGCTGTGTTTCCACAAGACAAAACGCTTAATGTAAAAAAAAAAAATAGACAGCACTCAGTTGTTCCATACTGTAGTCAGGTAGTCAAACAGTGGGTTTTTTTGGCAGAACTGTGTCATTTGTTCTAGAAACTGGAAGAATGTGTATTGGATGTAGTGGTGTAAGAAAAGAAGTAGTGTTGTTATAGATTAAAGGGGTTATATATGACTTCATACGATGTTTCTTGTTGGCTCTGCCACTGCGTTTCTCCTTATTGCTGGTCCAGTTGTTCCAGGCAGAGATTTTGCAAATGTCTGCTTATTTGTTTCTGATTTTCTGGGTTGCCATCCTTCTGACCCTAAGAGTTCTGTAAATGCTAAGGGTTTAGAATTGCAGAAGTCGTCACTGGAAGTCACAAATAATCTGTTGGGGGGGGGGGGGGGGGGGGCGGGAAATCAGTCATCCAGTGACTGGGGTATCTCACGCTTTATATGGAGTGAACAGCTTGATTTACATCTCATTTAGAGAACACTGTTAAGTCAGGTCTGTGAAATCAAAACACTATTAGTTAGGAATCTGGGAAGATTATTCTTCTGAAATAACCACATAAACAGTGGAAAATAAATATGTAACTTTTCAGAATAAAATTCAAAATTAACAGCAATTTACACTGATTAAATTACAAACATCACGAACTTTTAAGACCCTGTTCATTAACATAGGAGCTGGATTTTATTTTGGCTTTTTTTTTTTTTTTTTTTTGAAGAGACATACAAAGATAAAACTATAAGTTATGGTCTTTAATAAGTTTAAGACACTTACTGTGCTAGAGATAATGTGATGGTTTTACAGAACTATTTCTGTAGTCCATTAGGCTGTAGTATTGCTCTTCCATAATTCCTATTACCACAATGCATTGTTTAGTTCATGTACACCATGTTTAGTTAATAAACAAACATCCAGAGCATGTGGAAAGCTTGTTTTCCAGAGGTTTTGGAAAAATCTAATTAGATGAGATAATGTAGTGTTATGGTAATGCAAAAGCTAAAGTATAAAATACATTCTCTTGTAATCTGAGCATTGCCCAGACTGCTTTCTGTTATATGTTTTCTGTTGGAAATTACTTGCATTAAAAATGAAGCAGTACTTTCTGATGAAGGAAAAGCCTTTAAATGATGCTGTTCCTACTGTGATTTTACTTAGTCTTAAAAAATATATATTAAGTTTCATAACTTGAAATATTCAAGACTCTTTGTTTTCTTGTGATATTTCCAGTGCAGTGGTCTGAAGTAGAAGAGAGGTGTACTTGTCCAGATTTTGCTTGGCTGCTTTCAGTGGTCTCTGCTGGTATTTCAAGATATTTGGAACATAATAGGATATGATCTTGAATTTCTTTATGGTTATCTTGCAAGACACTGGGTAAAATTTGAGAAATTACTTAGAAAATAAAGACAGCAGAAGTTGTGTTCAGGGCCTGGACCTTTGAAGCCCAGTGAACTTTATATGTATTTATATGAAAGTAGAACATTTATGCTTAGATAATATGCAAATGTCCTACCATCTGCAAAAACAGAAGGGAGAGTCGTCTTTGTGGTAGCTCAGTATACCACTACATTTTTAGTCCTCAGAGCTCTGGTAAAATGGTAAATGCTAGTTACATAGCAGCTCACGATTTCCCAGAATTACTGGAGTGAAAACTCACTAGCTTTCCAACAGCTTCACAGAAGATCTGCTTTTATGGCAATGTCATATTTCCCAGAGGAATATTTGAAGGTTGTATTAGGAATAATCTAATAGTTGTTTTTTTTTTTTTTTTTTTTTTTTGTGTGTGTGTGCTAGTGTTTTCCTAATGATACAATAAATTCAGATCTGAAGACAATGAGAAAGAGTAATATTTATGTAGGAAGGCATTTTTTTCAGTTATGTTTAAAATTAGAGTGACTGCCCTTTGTCCAAGTCTGAGTCACTGTCCACTCATAATTTTGATGCCTCTCTGGAAGACCTGTACATGCAAGCTTCCAATAAGTGAACAGCATTTGCATTTTCTTCTAAAATGCAGAAGAGAATTATTGGAAGTGATGATGATGATATATAAACACTCTTGGAGCAAGGGCTGAAACTGAGTTACCTTGCTAGCTGTAGAGACTTTTACGTCTTCTGTGTACTCCAGTGAATTTGGACTTATTTCTGCTCAAACAAGAGCTTTTAACAATAGAGGTGCAATATGCTATTCATCATTCTAGGGTGCTTTCAGAAGGGAAACATGATTTTCAGACTTAGCAAAGGCAGTCAGTATGTGTGTCTTTTAGTTGCTCAAGAATGAAAAGAGTGGGCAGAATATCCTTTGAACATCCTTTTTATTAAACAGAGTTCCAAGAAGAAGACAAAGAACATCCTTTTGGTTCAGATAGGTCTTAATTTTGAACAAGACACTTTGTATCTTAGTGCTGACGGTATTAGGGGCACCTCTGAACACATGCAGAAAGGAAGTGACAGACATCTGCAGTATCTTCCACTGTTGGAGGAAGTTGTCATGTAAATGTTTCAGTTCTAAGTACCTATTACAACTAAGTACAAATTACCACTAAGCCTCAGAAAGTCTTACTTTATAAATGTTCAATCTTCCAGACATGAGAATATTCATATTATTTGGTTCAGCTTTTAATTTTTCTGGTTCTGAAGGGTCACAGGACTTTGAATAATAAGAGAAGCCCATAAGGTTATTTGTGTAAGTCATGTTATCTGGAAAATAATTTGCCTACTCTTTCCGTTTGTTGCTGCCGTGTATGAGTTGTTCTTCCTCTGTTGTTTAGTCTTACACTAGGACAGTGTCTCTTCTCACTCAACCTTGAAAGTTTTGGTCTACTGTCACCTGATCTATATTTAATGACCTTATAGAGCTAATCTAATATTAGAAGTACAGAGCCTGCTTTTTCTTCAGCTAGTACCTGTAGATAAAGTAAACTTTTAAAATTTAGATAGGTAAAGGTAAATAATAACTAACAACCAAATATGGATATAAACATTTATATTTAGATGTTGGTAATTGAGCATAACCATGCTGATGCTTGCTTAAACAATGTGCCTCGAACATTTTGTGTGCAACTATTGGAAACATATAAGGAAGTATCAGGAAAACGTACATCAAGAGTAAGGATGGAAAGTGTTAAGTAATTAAGGTAAAAATAATTCAGATTAAGGTTTTTTTTTCTTTTTTAAAAAGGTGCTTAAACTCCCAAGAAATTGAGGCAATGCATAAGCAAAACGTCAATGTGTTAAACCTTATCTTTACTTCTAACTTTTAAAGTATTGTTTATTGTGGATAAATAATTACAAACAAATAGTTATCTATCAGATAAGCTGTGGTAATTGAGAGAATTTCCAAAAACTGCTTTTGAAAGTGATTCTGCTGGAAAAGAATTTTTGTAGCATTGATACTGCTCAAAAAATAATAGCGAAAGATGTTGAGAGTGAGAGCTCCTTCCTATAGACAGGAAAGGAAACCAATATGTTAAGTGAAATTTTGAACCCTGTTTAGTTCTCTTTTCTCAGCAAACCCCCCCTCATTAACATGATCATTTCTCATTTTGTGAAAATCATTTATAAATCACAAAGAACACCATAAATCAGTATATTCTGTATATATAGGGATTGTTCTGTATGCATACACCTGCAGATGGGGAAAACATCAGGGTGTAGCAGAAGAACTAAAGGGAGGCCTTCAGGGTGGCCCACTTCTTCCAGTGAACACAGGGTACTGGTCATGACTGCACCACAGAAGTCCTACAAGCCTTACTGTGGTAAGTTTTCTATAGTGAATGAATTATTTGTCAGTTACAGTCGTATTTATGTTTGTGATCACAGAACTAACAATTTGTGCATGTACCTTGGAATATTTTTTTTCTAATTTTTCAATTAAATTGATTTATAATTATTTTAATTTCTCTGTTTATCTTTTGTGTTAAGGGGCTGGATAATGATATGAGCTACAAATCAATTTAGGGTTCTCTTTTCCTTTTCCTGTCTTGCAGATACTTATCATCTGGTAGGAAATGCATTACATAAGAGAAGGGTCAGAAAAAGAATTTGATGATCCCAGCTTGAAAGACTAAATTGAGGCAGGTAATGATGCAGTTCCTTGGCTCGTAATTCTTCCCATTTGTTATGAGGACTATATAGTAGCTGTGTCATAGAATGCTGCATGGTATATATTAATGAAGCAAAGTACAGAATCACAGTCCTTTTACCTAACTGCTTTGTAAAAAAAAATAAATTAAAACATCATTGTACCATTCTTTCTCTTAGATCACCCTTGTGATGAGATCATCCAGTGTACCACCATTTTCCTCCTAGAAAATGTGGGCGATAAGAGGATCAGAAGAAGCCCACGAAAAAAAGGATTACATTGCACTCATTTTTTTCTTTACAAATACTTTCTCACATTGTAAACTGTTCTGAAGAAAATGCTATCATCCAAACTTGCAATAACATAAAGAGCTTCCAATAAAAATATATAAAACGTAGTTATTTTTAAGTATGCTTTTATTACAAATGCAAAGAAACTTTGGTGTTAAGATTTTGTAAGTAAAATGATACACTTCCAAAACCATGCTTAAAGAAATATGGTGTGGAGGGACAATGAACGAGACAAGTGCATGTATGAGATCTAACTTAAGATATTTTATTGTTGGTATGTGTGCTCCTAAATGAAAATATTATATCCATTTTCTTTTTATTGCCTCTAAATATAATGAAGATAATCTAAGATACCTCATGGTATCTTTTCCCATTCTGTTATGCTTAACAGACTTGCGTATGATTTCATCTGCAATGACTTTGCTGCAGAATGATGTCATTGATTGGTATTACACTTGACTGACCCTGATGTAAATAAGGAAAGAGTCAAACCATTGGTTTGTGGAGACCTACTGACTGCTGAAGTTCAGCTTTGAAATTCAGTCTTCTGAATAATGGTACACAGCAATATCCAAATAGAAAATGAATAATGTATGTAAAGGGAGCTTTTAGCATGCTGAGATACTGACTATGGACCTGTTACTGAAGAGATTTCTGCTAGGCAGGAATTGATGCCAAGAATTTTTGACGTTTGTGGGATAAGGCCATCAATTGGCAGGATATGTGAAGAAGTGATTTTGGAAATGGAGGTTATGTGGCAAGACATAGGGGCCTAGAAAATCTGCTAGACTTTACTGGGAGAGTCCATAGAGAGCTGTAAATAACTAGATAGTCTTTAACTTAGAAGCAATGGAGTAAGTAAACTATGAAATAAATTGTTTCTGTAATATGTCAACGGAGTTATGTAGTTGGCAAGTTTCCAGCAGGTAACTTTTTGTACTGTCTGGGTTTTGGTTCTTACTCTACGCAGTTTCTCTGTTCTTTGTACAGTTAGCCTGCATTGTAGAGTTTTTAACCCTTAAACTATTTATAACTCTGTTTTGAATTTTCCTGTACCAAAATGTCTTTATGTGCAGGCTTTGTTACATGATGTCAGCAGAGCTTGGGTAGTTAATAGTCTATCACTTTATTTAAATTAGGGAAAATCTATCCGTTCATAGAGCTGCTAGGTAAGTTACTAGTGGTGTGTGTGTTTTTTTTTTTTTGTTATTTAGTGATAGCATTGTATATTCTGTATTCACTGAGAGCTTCTAAATGTATAATAAGTAGCTATTTAAAAATATGGAATATATATGAATGGCAGTTATACCTAGACTGAAGATTTGGCATGTTCAATCAGTAGTATGCACTTAAACCAGCGACCAAAATATAAAATTCAGACTCCCTAGTGATTCACAGAAGGCCTAGACCAAATTCCCCAGAGGGAGATTTGGAAAGGCATAGCAAGGGCTGACCTTGTCTAAGCCTATAAAAACTTGAGTAATAGATATGAAATGAATGCGAAATGCAACATCTCAGGCAATACTAAGATAATGAAGAGTTGTAAGAAATGAAACTGAGAGCAACCTGATTTACTCAGTTTTGTGTTTGCTCTGTAGTGTGAAGGTAGTATGAAAAATAAATAAATAATCAGTATGAGCTATGGCATCCTTAGGGGAGTATCAGCATTAACAGATGTTTAACTAACGGAGAAGTATCAGAAGAAAAATAGATGGATTTGAAGGATGGATTAAGCATGAATATATTCAGCCAAGGGGTGATACAAGACTGCAGCCTCAGAGCGTATAAATTTTCTGATAACATGAAAATTAGTTAATACTGTTAATGTTTATGTTCTCATAACTGGGCTTAAGACTAAACGACAAAATAAAATTGTTTAATCCCTTAAAATATAGTGGTCTATATAGTAGAGACTTGGCAACAAGTAATGCAAAGCAAGTGGCTGAAATTTTACTCCATTGTGTTGTAGTTTTCACTTATTTAGCACCTTTTGCTCAGCTATTTCAAAGAGCTATTTCAAATATTTAACATGTCAGTGAGAGGTATTATATTTTGAAACCAATTTGTAAATAAAAGTAGAAAAGGGATGGTCCTTCGTTATCATAGGTATTATAGTCTCTGTGCTGACATACAGACTAAAGTTTGCTCTGTTTTCTATTCTGAGTTTTAGTTCATAGAATATTATAAAAGGAATTAATGTAGTATAGTCTTATCTACACTTTTTTATTACACTAATTTTATCAACAATATAGCTCTGAAGTGTTAATTGCATTTGTTATGTAATAATTAAATAGAGATCAGGATTTTTTCAGGTTTGCTTTTCTTGTTATGGCTAGGCATTCTCAGCAAGAGGTTGTTTTCCTAAGATAATCACTCATTTTAAGTCAAACTATACAAATGCAAATCCCCATAGTAATACTGTAGATTCTTTTGCCAACCTGTGCTCTTGCGAATTTGCTTGTCAAACTGAAGGTAGTTTCACAGTTGTATAGAAACAGTCTTTGACATGTAGTTACAATGTAGAAATAAGATCAACAATTTTTAGGCCATTAGTAGCATGTATAGTATGTCTTTTCTCACTTACATTGCAGGTATTTTATGTGTTTGGCTCACTTGTGGGAGTAAAAAGTGCTCTGAAGGGGAATTTTTAACTAGTAATTGTACTTCATAGGATAAGTTTAGTTTAAGACAAAGGTGATGGAGAAACAGCTTTTTGACTGAAACAACTTTAATATGATTCTTTTGGTATGTTGAGATTTCTGTTTCTATTCTACAAATCTCTGTTCTTTCCTACCGCTTTGTAATAAGGAGAAGCCATCTAAGGCATCCTTTTCAGCGTCATAGAGACCTTTAGAAGAGGTTCTTGCTGTCCTCTGTAGTCATGGGTGAGAGCAAGAATGGAACAAAATAGATGTTGCGGAGTGATTAGTGTAATGCAGCTTAGCCTGCCATGGTGCTAGAATTCCCAGACTCCGCTGGGAAGCAGTGCATTGTATCCCCTATGCTGCTCAGAGGCTATTAGGCTGAAGAGAAGCACTGTGTGTCCTTTCCTGATTCAGAAGGAGGCAGCACTGTGAATTCTAAAAACTGTGGGTCCTGATTAGGTGTCCCTAATAGGCTATCTGTAAGTTGTCATTCACTGTCTGATAAAGGAAGAGTTTTTGAGTGGGACTTATGGGGCTGTGCAAGCATTAGACTGGGCAGATGATGTAGGTTCACATGAAATACTGAATGTATGTACTGACTACCTTCACACCTTAAAATAAGAAGTGTATTTAATGCATGATCAAAATGCTGTTGGCATGGCTTAGTGAAAGAATGTACCTGCTTATGTATGGGAGATGTCTGTATTTTTACTCGTGGAATGGATGTATGTTTAGTCACATGATTAGTGATGGGCTGCAAGTTTTTCAGGAAAATGGTAGCAGTGTGCAGGCTGGCGTAACTGTCCAGTGGGTAGAAAAGAAGAAGCTGTGTGGGCTGAATAAATTGTTCTGGTTGCCTAAATATAATGGGAAGTTTACCACTTCTGATGATTAAAAATGATTATTTTGTGGAATAAGAACTGGTATGCTGATACTGATGTCTGTACTTGAGATTGTATGAGATTTATTCAGGTGTATAAAGGTCTATTCAGTAATACTGCTGATCAATGCATGTACATCTTGCAAGGTGGAAGGTATGTACTCTTGGTGTGTAGTAAACTGTGTGGAAAATAATTTCAGATTACTAAATCATGTTGTAGCTGGATCTAGTCAATGTTACATGGTGATTTAATATTCAGAAAGCATTTTTGTTTTGATTTATAGATAGATCTTACTAAACTGGACTAGAAATCCAAAATCAGCAAGTCTAAATTGAGACTTTTAATGGCTCTGACCCATCTGCTTTTTATATATTCTTCAGTTCATCTGTGGGACAGAGATCTCATGAATATGCATATTGAGTGAACTGACGAGCAGAAACAAATCTATAAGGAACAGATCATTTAATATGATATAGGTAGTAATCTTTTAGCTTTCTGAAAGTTTGTTGTATTTGACAAGCCATTTTCCTGTCATCATGTTTTTTCAACTGTTTTTATAAATTGTAGAGTTTAATTTTATATATTTTTTTTCAGTCAGGTTATGAAGCATTTAGTAGAAACAGTTGCTGGAACACACCTTGGAAGGAAATTAAACCTGACCTTTGGATGACCTGACAGAAAATGACTTGTTTGCAGCTACATGTTTATAGCTTACTGTTTGTGATATGAAAATATTTTCGTGCATGCCAGCCTTGTCTGTACAGGGCCACAAAATGGCAGAAGTTGGTGTAGGGGGCTGAATTGTATTGCTGCAGAAACTATCGTCAGGACTTTGCTACCGTGTGCGTGTGTAAACTTTTTTTCACTAGTTTGCATTTATATTATAAGAAGGGTCAACAACTGAGTTTATCATACTCTTCTGATTTCCACAGACACCATTCTGAAAGAGTTCTGCAACAAAGTGTTGTCACTGTGTTCTCTAACAATCTTTTGACTTAAAATTCTTTGTACTCAGATGGTGGTGCTGTTCTTGCAGTCATTTTGACATCTTTATGATGTGATCTTTCACAGCAGAATCATTTAGGCTTTACTCTAAGGCTGTGCTGTACTTGATGAGAAGTCTGCTTTCAGACCAATCAATTTATTTCTGTTCTGAATCTGTTGAAGCTAATTGCACATTAGTAAACTGCATTGTTGCAGTTCTTTACTTTGTAGCCAAATACTTTGCGTATTAGGAAGTCAGATATTTAGGCATAAAACATTGCAGTAGCAAGAGTAATAAAACATACTAGTTTTTGAAAATTGTGCTCCCATTCTTTGAGGTGGTTGTAGGAAGAGGTATAGTTTTAATGGACACAAGGGTTTAATTAAAACACATAACTCCATTTAAAGTTTCAGTTTATGTACTGCAGAAGATATCCAGGACTTCTTAGGAAGTGCCTGAACCAGAACCCAAAAGGGTTGATGGCATCTTGCCTATACGGACCATATTTGCTTTAGACTGGGTAAGTTAAGCTCTAATTGTAATATACAAGCAATAGTAGGTGGCTCAAACTGGGCTGGGGGATTCAGTGTCTTTTGTGTGTTCCTGAACTACAGTACGTGAAGGCAGATAAAGATTGTTAAAAATGAAAATGTTTCTAAGGTATAAAGCACAAAAAGTTAATGGATGCATTTAGATGCATCAGTGTTGGGACCCCATTGTGAATTATGTAAACCTAACTGAAGTCAGTCTATTCACTCTAGCTTGTTCAAATAACGGGCAGAGCAGGCAGTTGCCTTGATGGTAATCTGCCTGCCCTTCGCTGAGAAACTATGGTGCATCTACTCTAAACCAGAAAACCTTCCAGTCTCCCCAGCTGTGTAGGGAAGGGTTAAGAAGGTTGAGTGGCTCCCTTCCTGTGACAATGATTTCTACCTCAGCCTCTCGTTGAAACTCTAAAAAGAGTTTTTCCTCGCTTGTTCAGCTCCATTTTGCTCCTCAAAAGCATGACAGGAACAGCAAGGTGAATGGGACTCCTCAAGAGAAAGGAGAACAATGGTAAGTAAGAGGAAGCTGCAGCTTCTAGGATGTGAATTGAGGTCCCTGCAATACCTCTGGGCTGGATGTGAGCATTACATTGTCCTGTGCTCCACATAAAAGAAAAAATGGTGTCTGAGGAAGGGTGGCCTGGGTAAGAGCAGAAGAGAGCATTAAACCTCGGCCCTTGGCTGTTACTGTCTTTCAATTCCTTTCTTATCCTAAAGATCTCCTGGAACAAGTGTCACTCTGAGAAGCCTTGAGTTGACTCTGCCATTATTTTGAAACAAAGATGACATAAAATGTTTAAAATAGCAGTAATTCTAATTTTTTGAACTTGAAAATACAGATATAGAAATCAGGTAATATATAGCACGTAATTTTTTTCTCGGTATATTAGTGCAATTTATTTATTGAAACTGTACTTGTTGTCTTCAGCCGTTCTGCAAATCTGGCTCCAAAAGTTACCAAAACAGAACAAAAGCCATATTTATACTGAGGTAAGCTTAGTGCCTAAAAGTGTGAAAAATGGAAAGCATTAGATAACTCTGGTTTGCCATTGCTAGCACTTCTCTTTGTAACATGGTGGGATTTTTTTTTTTAAAATACATGTGGTAATGTGTTTGATACAGAATTTGGTCTCCTACGTCATCATGAAGTTTTTCTCCATTTGTCTGTTTTCCAGTCTTACGCTCTTTATATCTCATTGACTCCCAAAGTTTGGAAAATTCTCTTTTAGGGTCCGATTTTAATTTCAATAGATAGTACCAGTAATTTCAGTGGAGATTCTTTTGATTTTCATCTTAGAGAAAACTAAATGTTTATTGATTTATCCATATTAAAAATATGCATTAAAACAGCATTTAAGTACTGATGCACAACGAAGTATTTTGTAATCTGTGACTTAGCTCCCAGGCTGTAGATATTGATGTTGAGCATATAGTTACAGAAAAGATACACGCCCTAAATTGTGTAAGGAAATGGTGTCTTGCTGCTTATATTGCCCTGAGTTAGAATAGGAATAAACTACAATTTTTTGCTTTAAAAAATCTGTGAGGGGAAGCAGCATTGTTTTGAAGAGGCAACATTGTATTTGTAACTGTCATAATTTTAACACAGATAAGGATCTGGCGTCTTTTATGCAGTGAGAAAACATTTTTTCCACCCCTCTGATCATATTTTCTTAAGGGATAGGGTTTTTTTTCCTGATAAAAAGGGAGGACTGAAAGAGGAAACTTGAACAGATGGATTCAAGTTACCAAGCAACACTTTGTTTCCCAGGCAATGGAAAAAGAACTGGAGCAGGTGCTAAGTGCATTTTCTTCTTCTTCTTCTTTTTTTTTTTTTTTTTTTTTTTTTTTTGTTATCATGAGTTGATGAATTAACTTCAATTTAACAGACTCTTGACGGACTTCATAGAATGATAAAATATTCAGCTGGACGATTACTTGTGGAGGTTGTTTACTGTGTGATTTGAATGGTTCTTTTCTGTAGTTCGGTAGCGCACAGTGTAGTTGGCAAGCAACACATCACAACTAGTTTTTGTCGATGACGCTGGTGGTGGTTTCACTCCGATATTCTCATATACAATCAACTCTGTTTTGCAATATTCTGATTTAAATGTATTGCTGTAATGATGCATTCAGGCTCTTCTCTAGAATCTAAGTTTCAGAGTGAAATGAGTGTTCTGCATTGTCAAATGTTTAGACATTACTCCCTACCTCTTCCCTGCTGAGAAAGACTGTCTTGGTGGGTGTATCTCAGCTGACAGGTATATCTGCATTGAATTGGTGGATTTGGTTAAGTTTCTGTCAGATCCAAAAATATGATTTTTTTTTTTTTTTATAAAAAAAAGTCAATGCAAATTCATTTCTCCTTCCTTTTACTTTTTTTTTTTTTTTGTTGGGGTGTGTGGTGTGTGATATGAATTTTTTTGGCAAGCATAAAATTTGGTTTTAGGTTAAAATGCATGAATCTTTCTTTAAATTTAAGAGTTGCATTCTAATTGTTTGTTTGAAAAAAGATCAAAGGCAATGGAATATTGAAGCTATTTGAAATATTTTTTCCCAAACATTTCATTTAACACTTTGAAAAATGTTGATTGCTTTAGACTTCTAAAGGTCTTTAAAGATTGTTTAACAAAATAGAAATATATTAGTTTCAATGGTTCTTACAAGCTTTTTTTAAGAAACCAAAATAAAACACCCACAGCCTCCCAAAAACCCCAGCACCCAAATCATGAATTATAAAAATATGAAAATATGAGCCCAAATGAAAAATTGTCCATCTTTCATTGAGAATTAGCTTAGCGCTCTCCCTTGCTGTCAGATACTTGCATGACCTAAGAGCTATATAGAATTTCTGTTAATCAATGATCCTTTTTACTAGTGCCATCCATATAAATATGTACACTTAGTAATTTTGGAAATAATATTGCACACTCAAATTGTATGTAGTAAAAAAACTAATCAAAGTATTATTAGTATTTATATGGTATATTATTGAAAAACCCCAACTTCTATGGATATAGAATATAGTGCTTAGGCAATCCTTTTGTGCGTTAACTTAGCAATCCAACATTTTTATCTGCACATATATTAACTACTTGGGAATGTAGGGATGAAATCTGTCTGACTATCTAGGGGAGATAATTTTGTTAATTGAGAGCTTTGACATGCTGTTACTTGATAATGTTTTAACTGTAATCTTGTATTTTGTTATAAAATAATGATATCTAATTTTTAATCTACCAATATTTCTTAGTCCTTCTGTATAGGGCTGCTCTCAATCCATTCATCCATCACCCAACCTGTATTGGTAATGGAGGTTGCCCCAGGCCACTTGGCCAGGACCTTGCACTTGGCCTTGTTGAATTTCAGGAGATTCACACTGGCCCACTCCTCCAGCCTGTCCAAGTCCCTCTGGATGGCATCGCTTCCCTCAAGCATTATCAGTTGCGTTTCTTGGCTTGGTGTTATCTGCAAACTTGCTTGGTGTTACCTGCATACTTGTCCACTATGTGTCACTGATCAAGATATTAAATAGTATTGGTCCCAATACAGACTCCTGAGGGACACCACAAATATCACCACAAAACTTTGTTTGCATTTTTAAAAAAATTGCTATACCGAAGAGCCAAGGAACTTACACATTTGAAGTCTTATTACCTCTGATGTTTGTTGGCTTTGCTGATTAAGGCCTGATGTTTAAATACTAAATAGCCTAAACCAGCAGTAATTTTAAATGCATGTAAGTAAAACCCACCCATATTTAGAAAAGCACTTCCTGGAGAATTAGGGAACTGAAAATCAAAGCCATAAATTATTTTAGCTAGTGATTTCACTGAGCCAATGTGAAGAGAAAAGAGACAGTAAGGAATACACTAGAAGGTAGGTTAGAAAGATAACAAGGCAGTGTATCCATTAATAATAAGTATGGATTTGAGTAAGATAAACTGATGTAACTATGCTTTTCAAAATTAAAAGTCCTGTGCTAATTAATTTAAAGTATTACTGCAACATGGGGGTGTGCATCACATAGGGAATGCCAACCCTTTCTTTGGTTGGCTCAGGCTGTTTGCAGTGATACTCTGATCAAGGGTTGATGTTTTATCAGTGCTAAATTTATAAAAATGATTTCTACAAAAAAAAAAAAAGTGAACAGTATGTTTAAAGTTCAGTGTATTAGGATGAGGAAAAGAGAGAAAACTATTTATTGTCAAGTTTCTTTCACTGAAGGTTTTTGTGAAGCAAAAACTTTTCCTTAACTTTGGAGAAGTAATTTTGGGAAGAGGAAAAAAAATTAACGATACTGGGGGGAAAAAAAAAAAAGATCCTCTAAGCATTTTGTCCCTTTTGCAAAGAAAAGAAATAAATTTTTAAGGATTCTGGTGAAACTAGAGTTTCAGTAGCTCCTTTCAGGAAACATTCTATGTGCTTTCAATTAGAAACTAAATTGTCCCACATGCATTTCAAGCTCTATACACAAATCGCCTTTTCACTTGAAAACTTTTTATATGTGGTCTTTTGCCAGAAGACACTCTTCTAGCATGACAACATACATGGTTGCTTAAGGTGTTTTTGACATACAAGTCAAAGAAAAGCTGAGTTTTCTTAATGCTCAGATTATTTTTCCTTGTAGTCTGTCTTTAGGCATGTTGGTAAAACATATCATAAGCCCTTAATTTATACTTGAATTCAGGAATAAATGGAGGTACGATCATTGTAAAGAAATATTTTGGCTAGTGACTCAATGTGTTCGTTTTCATCTGATGTAAAACCTTCTTCTTCCTCCCTCCTATTCTTCTTCACACCCCCAGGTTTTCTAATGTAGGCCAAGAGCGGTGTCAGAATTGTTGTTCAAGAGCAATACTGAAGTTAATGAGATTATTGCTAGACTTGTCTGCAGTGATGGACTATTTGATCTTTTATAGTTTGTTGGTGTATAATTTTGCAATTTTTTCTATATTAATGAAAACTCATATTTGGCAGTTTATTTAAAAATGTGAAATGGAGAGAGAATTAGACATGCATCTGAATATTTTGCTTAACTGTGAGGACTTAATAAATTTAAGTACACCTACTTTACAAAGAAACTCTTTTTCTAGTACAGAACTCTTATAGCTATCAACTCTTTATATTTTCCCATAATTTTTCATTTCATATGCTTCTATCCACGTTTTCATTTTGTCAAACTATAAAATTTGTTGGGATTTGACAGAATTTCGTTAACAGGTTCCCACAGAGTTCAAATACCAGTGGTAGTAGTTTTTTAAAAGATGACCAATGGCAATTTGATTTTTTGAATTCTTCCTAATAACAAGGCTTTTTTCCCCTACATACTGGAGCCAGACA
The DNA here is from genome assembly GCF_963210335.1 of Falco punctatus. Taxonomy (NCBI): domain Eukaryota; kingdom Metazoa; phylum Chordata; class Aves; order Falconiformes; family Falconidae; genus Falco; species Falco punctatus. The sequence goes on along the minus strand of NC_137583.1, from coordinate 10,043,636 downwards.
TGGAAATTTTCAGTGTTGTCAGTTTATGGTTTCCAGAAAGATAAAAGAGTTTGATCAGGACTTCTTAAATATACTTTGATCTAAACCATTATGAGACCATTTTATCTGGAGGTAGAGCAAAGGGTTAGAAAACGGAAGAGAAGATAAGCTTATATGTTAAGAATAAATTAATTTATATATGTTAAATTTTTGTAGTATTCTGCTTAAATAGATTTTGATCACTCTTTCTTAATGGTATTTTTTGCCTGAAGAAACACTACTGTTTAGACATTTTAGGTAAGTGGCTGTGCTTTTACTTGAAATAAATAATTGATTGAAATATTAATATACTGTTGATTTGAATTTTGAAGTTCAGACAAGCTGTCCATGTAGAAGCAATACCAAGGCTTTCTTTTCCAGGAGAATGGAAGCAGTCTGCTTTGAGGTGTTTAAGATAACTAGCAGCTCCTATACTATTGCCTGCTGTGATTTACAGATTTGTACATTTTACCTAGGAATACATAAAGCTGGATTTACTGACATGATTGTTTCTCATGCCTGTTTTTATGTTGCCTTAGACATAGTTGCTGCCTTTTTTAATTACCTATCTTTCTTATTCCTCTGGCTATTTGATTCAGATGTCTTTGTTCCTATTATGTCTTTATTTTTTTCAAATCTTGAATTTGGTGTTAATTTTAAAAATATCTTCTGGTTTATGATTGCATTTTCCTTCTGTTCTTTAATCAGTAGAAGCTTACCGGTTGAAATGCAGGCGCTCACTGACATGATTCCATCTCTAAACTGCCTATTTTTCTGACAAAATTCCTTTTCTTTCTAACACTTTGTGCTATGCTATTTTAGGCAGTTCTATGTAAATAGAAGGTAAAACCCTTGAACTGCATTAACAGCATTGGTGTAACCTGTTATTTAAGAGTTTCAGCTCAGTGTGGTCTAATCAGAACAACATATAGTCACTGATGTCTTGGGAACCTTAATAAAGTAAATCAGAAGCAGAATAAAAGAAGGATTGGTTTGCAGCACCCTGGCTTTCCTGCAGCCAAGTGATGAAGTGTCTTATAATAAAGCTGGGATAAAAAGGCAGTTTTGTTTGTGTTTTAATTAGTATTAGGTTTGTGCCATGCTATGGAATGTGGATTTTGATTATCAGTCAATAATGATAAGATCTTGCAACATCTTTTTCTTGATTTCTGAACAAAAGAACAGGACTCGTCTTCCACCATTTTAGGAAGTATATGATATGAACTGTCTCCTCTTGGGATTTTTGATGTTTAAATTAGTGGTGAAATTGTGTGCTGAAATTACTTCTGAGGCCAGCACAAGATGCTAATCTAATATCCTAGAAACATGTGGAAGGAGAAAGCTATGACCAGCTTTGGTTTAAGATTAATTTTGGTCTAAAAGCAAAGAATAGTAGAGTAAATTTAATGTGAAGAAAAAGACCTCATTACCTAGCAATTTTGTGTGGGTGTGTTAATCACCTTGACAACTAAGAATCATCATGAAATCCCTGGTGTGGGCATCTGGTTGTGCAGTGTTATAATTGATGTGTATGTACAAAGTGGTTACTCAGAAGTACTACCAACTGCAGTGATACAGATGTCATATAGGGGTTATAATGAAAGTGTAATTTCATAAATGAATATATCAGTTCCATTCTATACAATTCAGGTTATAAGAAACTATTGCTGATGTTTGTGAGGTTTTTTTTGAAGTTTATTATTAGGCTCCCTGGGGTTTTTATTAAAAGAAATTAAGAAGACAAAGCAGCATCGTTCCAAAAATGATGTAATGGATAAAAATCTGGTTTCCTTAGGCAATAAGGACTTCATGAAATGTTCAGAATATCTCTTGGTTAGCTGTTCAGGCAAATCTGAAACCCTCCAGATGACCTCAGATAGCAAAACAATCAGTATAAGGTGTCATGCTCATAAAGCGGTAGTATCCTTGAATCGATACCCCAGAAGTATATCCCTGAGTCAGGTACCCCAAAAGAAAAAATGCATCTATAGAACAACATAAATTCAAGAACTGAGCCGTGTGGGAGTCTCCAAACATTTGAATCTGGTTGGAAGAAAACCCACACAAAATAATAAAGTGGGAGTCATTTTCTGATCTTCTCCAGAATCCTAAAGTCTGCTTCATTTTACCATCAGGGATAGAGAAGAAAAGCTTTTAAGTCAGCCAGCATCAGATTGATTCATAAAGCAAACAGGAAAAGTATTATGAGGCAAAGCTTCATGCTATGATAGACATCTAGGAATACTCATCTTTGGCAGTCTATTCATCTTTGGCTAAGGGGGTGGAAACTCTGGTTTGTCTCCCTGGGTAATGTGTGGAATCCTGTTTATATTCCAACTCAGTTTATGTGGCCTTGGGGAGCAAAGTCTGGTCTTAGAATTAGCTGTAATTTTTGCTGATCAGATAGCGGTATGACTGGCCAACTATTTTTCCATGACTTTTGTAGGAGAATTGTATGACAAACCTATGACATACTCTTATTTTGTAAAACATTTTTGTAGTGAAGATACTTGTTTCATCTGAGACAAACAGATGGTGGTGATTGAGAGATTCCCTATATAGGTGGTTTGCAAGAATTTCTTTTTATAATGTGGAGAGTTAGTTGTATATTAAAAAAAATAAAAAGGAAAAAGGACCATTCAGATACACTTTTTCATAAATACCCAGTGCAAAATTAGACGTTCTCTGTTGTCATTTGTTAGAGGTAGTTTAAATATACATACATATATCTGTAATATATTTAATGTAATAAGTAGGTCAGCATGCTTTTTTTAGGTATGTGTTTAAAGATTTGCACCTAAGCTGACTCTTGCAGGTTGTGATTTATGAAGATATCAATAGGTTATTTCAGGTCAGAATGTAATTTAACCGTTTGTCGAACAGTTATGTTTTTGTGCATCTCTTCTATAGAAACAGCAGAGTGGGCAAGACAGAAGAGACAAGATAGACCATATCTAACTTTTTGTTCTTTATGTTCCTAGGGTTCTTAAGAGTTTCAGTCATTGACTAAGGTGTCATTGTTAGGTGCAATACAAACAGGGAATGAAAAATTGCCCATGCCCCTAAATGTTTGCGGGCTAAGATCATAAACAAATGGAGGAATCTGAAAAATAGGATCAAAATGGTATGATCAAAATGGTCTTAAGTTACCAGGCATTTGACTGTAGTGTAGTTACATAACTGTAATCATACAGCTCATAAGTATTGATCTATTCCTGTATACATAAAATCCTGTTACCTATGGACAGCTTCTTTTATTTTAGCCAAAAATGCATGCCAAATCTGACAATTTTGGGATGGGAGTCTTGATATTGTGTCCTGTCATATGCTACATTTCAAGTTAAGTAATCTATGTTCACTTAAATGGAGCTCACAGAACTATCTTGTCTTTCAGTTACTTTAATATACTAGGCCATGCAATTTTTTTAACGTATTTTATAAAGATGTTTATTATCAGTAAATTTTAATTTAACAACATGCCCCAATTCACTCCTACTACTTAGTCCTTAAAGAGTGGTTGTTTCTCAAAGTCATTGATAAGCAATATGCTTGTTGCTAAACAGAACAAGAAACTGATTGCTAGCTCATGATACAAAAAATTATGACTTTTAAGCTTGTGGGTTATAAGGCAGGTGAGACCCAGAAATGTGCTAGGATAGTGGAGCAGGATAATAAAAGCACACAATCTGTAGCTGATTATATTTCTGATTGTTAGTCTGTCAATTGGTTGTCAAGTTGTACATTGTTTGCTTCACTCCAGAAAAAGGGATTTGAGAGGTGAGAATAAAGATAATTAGGACTGACAGTGTGATATTTTTTTGATGATACCCACTGCCTGAATTTATGAGGATGAGCTGGGAGGGGCATAATTTGGAAGACACAGTAGCTCAGGTTCTGGAGTCAGCTAATGTCTTTGCGGTGAATGAACCTAACTTAGCCTACTAGGCATAAATGTATTTTTCATGGTTATAAAATTAGTTCAATTGTGTTCAAGTTTAGAGGAGAAAGACTCTAAAAGACTAGAAACAGGACTATATCTGTCCTGTTACAGTTTGTTTTTCTAATAAACCTCTCAGATTGTTTGTGTGTGGGGTATATGCATCACCAAATTCTTGTATGATGATGTTTCATTACAGTTTTACATTGTTCGATGTGGATATGTGAGTTTTTTACTGAGATATCTCATACTAAGATAAAACTCCTGTGTTTTATGAGACAGTGCTGCTGTCTTCATACTTTTCTTTTTTTTTTTTAATATATAAAGGCCAGTAGACATTAATTCTGTTAACTGTGTTTTAACTAATGCAATCTATTTTTCTTTTACCTGTGGATTAAGATGCATAAAAACTAGTATGAAAATTTGAAAACTGAAATGTAATTGCTACTGTAGAGGATGCTGCATCAACCCACTATATAATTATTATCCTTAAAATGTCAAAGTTAAATACAATGTCATTAAATTCCTTATTTCAACTATTAGAGGAGGAACTAAGAAGAAACTACTGCAGAAGATTTTAAATGACTTAACAGTGTTTGAATTAGTAACGTAACTGAATTAAGTTTTGATGTTTAGGCAGAAACAGCAGCATTGTATTTGGACTAAGAAATTACTTCCTGGCTTTGTCACCACTGACATTAATTATTGATAATGGTTTCAGAAATAGCGCATGTGCCATCAGAGTTGACTGTAATATAAGATAGGGACTGCAGTGATGTTAGAGGGATTATAAAGAGGAAGCACCTGTAGCATTTGGAGTTGCATGCTTCTAATCATCAGACTTTTATTTTGCTGCAATAAATTCATATGAGTGACTACAATAATGGAAAGATGAGTCGTCAGGCTTATTTCTATCGTGTCCCTCCACAGGAATTGCACAGAAGAACCCAACTTCAGCCTGAGCCAGCAAAGACGAAGGCTCTTCAAACAGTTATTGAAATGAAGGTATGGTCTTTGCATGTTTTCTTGTGCATTATTTTTGTAGCATGAATTCCTGTGTTCGGTATGGCTGGGATTGAGTTAATTTTCCTTATAGCAGCCTGTATGGTGGTATGTTTTGGATTTGGGACCAAAACTGTGTTGATAACACATTGATTTTAGCTGTTGCTGAACAGTGCTTGCACACAGTCAAAGCTTTCTCGATTTCTCACTCTGCTCCCCCCTGGCAGCAAGTAGGTTGGGGTGGACAAGAGGCTGGAAGGAAACACAGTCAGGACAGCTGACCTGAATTGAGCAAAGGGATATTCCGTACCATAGAATGACATGCTCAGCAATAAAACTTAGAGGAGGACGTTCAGAGTTATGGCATTTGTCTTCCCAAGTACCTGTTGTGCATGATGAAGCCCTGCTTTCCTGGAAGTAGCTAGGCATCTGCTTGCTGATGGGAAGTACTTAATGAATTCCATAATTTGCTTTGCTTGCATGCATAGCTTTGCTTTACCTATTAAACTTGCTTTATCTCAATGTACGCATCTTCTCACTTTTGCCCTTCTGATTCTCTTCCCCCATCCCACTGAGGGGCAGTCGATGAGCGGCTGTGTGAGACAGCTGCCTATCAGGGTTAACCCACAACACTTTGATTTATAACCTTTACTATTAAATCATTAATTGTTTCCTTTTACTGCTTAATTTATTTTGCTGTGGAGCTAGGAATAATTAGTATTTCTTTCTCCCACTCTGTTTTCTTAATAAGACTTGATTGAAAAAAAATAAACTAAGTGCAGCATGGCTGAATAATATGAAATATATACTGCTTGTTAAAAAGACTTCAGGGTAAAAGAGGGGAGTTTCAGGTGAGCTAATCTGGATGGAATAAACTGACAAACAGAAGCAAACACAAACTGTCCAAGGCCAACAGAAAATGTTTTTCTTCTTGATCTTTAATAATAATACTTCTGTTGGTGGTATTTGGCCATCATTTTGCATTTAACCTAAGGAACAATATTCATTGCATCAGCAGAGTGATATGAAAAAATGTTATGAAGCTCTTACCTTAGTCCTGAATATAGTTTTCTCTTTCAATATATAATACTACTAAAGTGTTGTGGCTCCCCCCCCCCAATAACAAAAGATAAAAATAATAATTAAAAAAAATGAAAATGGATATTTTTGCATAATTCTATGAGTCTGGAACATACATCTTCAAGAAAAATACCAAGAGACTTGAGATAATTTATGAGTTGGCAATGCTGCCTGAAATAAATTAATGATAGTCTTTCATTTCAGTCTTAAAGGAAGAGCAAATTAAAGGCCTTATTTTGCCAGTGACTTCTGTTGTAAGCAAATGAGTTCAGCATGTCTGAACATTGTGGTAAATACACAGTTACAATGACAGCAGGACTTCATAAATATAGTATCTGCCTTTTAATAGATAATAATTAGTTTGGATTATATGAGTAATAAAGAAGGTACATAAATTTCAGTATTCTGTCTTCTGATGTGTATTTGTCTTGGATGTTCCCTGTTTATTCTAGTTCAGAAGTCTATGTGTGAAATCTAAAATATGTGTTTTTGCAGCAACTTGTTACCCTAAGTATATAGAGTGTGTGCATGTGTGTGTATATATATATATAAAGTAGAATTCTGGCTGAAAAACTCTATTGATATTCAAGATTATAAATTTAAAGTTTTAGGATACAGAGATAGTGCGTTAGAATAATTTATGGTCTTCCATGTGGGCTATTAACAATGTAAATGTGAAGTTACAGAATCATTTGCAATTCTTCCTGTACCAAAACTCCTTGAAAAGAACTGGAGGGTGATATGATACATGAATGACACACGTCACAGCTGTAGTTGCAGCCTCTCTGACAGCATCTGTCCCTGAAGACAATAACATCTTTTCTGCTTGTCTCCCAGGAGAGCTGGGTGTGGTGTGATGTTCCACTTCTTAAAAATCTAATGTTTGTAGCGAGGGCTTTAGTTTGTCACGGGTGAGACTGTAATCATGTTGCTGGAGCATTCTGATGCGGAGCTGCCTTTTGGCTCTGAGGCACAGGGTTCTTTCTTTTCCTATGAACACATGCTCCTTTGGGGTAGACCTGTCTAAAATAGGCCTAATATTGAAAAGAAAAAGGGACAAATGTAAGATGTTGAAATCCACATGATTAAACAGCAGTTTTTGTTACAAGTTCCAGCTTTGGAATGTTTTCAAGTAAATTTAAATTGTCTTAATCCAGACAGCATTTGTTTTGAAAAAAAATGTGGAACATTTGTTTTGAATGATCAAGCATTGAAGCAATTATTTCCCTACAGTGTTGAGGGTAGAAGGAGGGAGAGGATTATTCTGTAATATGGCAGTCTGAGGCCATACACTCCCCCATGCAGAGGCTCCAAGCAGTATATATTTCTCTTCACCGCACCCAACCCCTTCCACCCCCTCGCCGCATGAGCTTTTGTTTGAGTTCTCTCCATGGCTCCACCAGCCTCTACCAGGAGGCAGCTTTCCTTCCTTCATAAATCCCTCTATTCTTCCCTGTGGCTTTCTTCTGTCCCTTGCCACTGCTAATGCTTTCTGTCCCTTTACCCAGTCAGTCGTCCCTTTCATCCAATGAAGTATACCCATTTCTTCTACTTGTAATCTCATATATATTTTTTTTTTGTCCTAAACAGCTTTCCTTCTGCACTACCTTTCCTGTCCTGATCTTCATTTCTCTCTGAAAACTTTGAAAATAGTTGCCTTTTCTTATAGCAATTGTATTTTCTGCATAACTGTTGTCAAAAAAAAGGGGGGTGGGGTGGGTGGGAAAGAAAATATAGCAAATTCACATCCTATGTCTTGACTCCTGTTTCTATTGCTTTATTTATTCCTTTTCAGATATCTATTATTTTTGCAGGTGAATCACACATGCCTTTCCTAACTTTCTGGTTTTTCTTCTTAGATGCATTTGCATCCAGGTGTCTTATATATTTGCTTATTCTTTCCCCTTACATTTTTTACTCTGTTTCGTTGTCTGAAAGAGACTTTCTTCTCCAGAAGCCCTTTCATATGGAAAGCAGAGTCACAAGACCGAAGGAGGGCAGGATGATTCTTTTCCCACCATGTTCTTGTTCCCTCAAGCTCCTGTTTTTTTGAACTTGCTTAATGACATTGTAGACCTTGTTTTCAAGATTTTTTTTTTTTTGATTTCTCGTTTTGTTTCCCCAGCCCTCTACCATGGTTTTCTGAGATCTATTCTCTAGAAAGTAGGACATACTAGATAATGCTGTTTATATCCTGGATTTAGTAAAGGGGTAAAAGTTTTGAACTGCGCATCTTTCCAAAACAGCAAGTTACATGATGGAGCTCGTGGTACTTGGAGAAGAGCTGCCAGAATGTTTAAAAATATTACTAAACAATGAATGACTTGAGGGGCTTAATTTTGTGTAGTTTAATAAATAGGAAATGACAGAGCAAAGAGATTGCAGTCTGTAGTTACCTACTTGAGATATCTTCATTTAAAAAAAAAAAGTCCTCTCCAGTAATGAAAATAAATATGTTGTAAAATATAGTGTGTGGAAGCTTGAGGTTGCAAATGCACACCAAAATATGGTGTGTATGTTTAACAGCATTCATATAACTTTTTCTTGTGTTAGATAGGAAGCCAGTCTAGTTTTGTTGCAATGGTTGCTTTTGACTGTGGATACATGTAATGGAACAGTATTTTTTTTCTCATGCCTAAATCTTTATCTGTTTAAGTGTAAAATAAAGCTGTTACATTGAAATCCTTTCCTTTAATTGCAGTTGCAACTGCATATTTCTTTGCATGTTGTGTGTTGACAAATGCTAGATCACTGATACCTTTGAATATCAGTGATATCCAAAGTTAATTAACACTGATTAATATCATAAAAAAGAGTAAAAGGAAACATGCTTTTCATTTCATTCTTTCAAAAAGAAGTTCTCGTAAGCACATGAATTGGGTCAAAATTTGCTCATCTTGTGTGAGGCCACACCTGGACTACTGCATTCAGTTCTGAGGTGCCCAGTACAAGACAGACATGGACCTGTTGGAGCACATCCGGAGGAGGGTCACAAAAATGGTCAGAAGGCTGGAACAGCTCCCCTGTGAGGAAAGGCTGAGAGAGTTGGTGTTGTTCAGCCTGGGGAAGAGAAGGCTCCAGAGAGATGTTCTTGTGGTCTTTCAATACTTAAAGGGAGCTTATAAGAAAGATGAGGAGAGGCTTTTTAATAAGAACTGTTGTGTTAGGACAACAGAAATGGTTTTAAACTGAAAAAGGATAGATTTATATTAGACATAAGGAAGAAATTTTTTATGATGAGCATGGTGAGGCATTGAAACAAGTTGCCTAGAGAAGTTGTGGGTGCCCCATCACTGGAAGTGTTGAAGGCCAGGTTGGATGGGGCTTTGAGCAACATGATCTAGTAAAAGGTGTCCCTGCCCATGGCAGAGGGGTTGGACTAGGTGATCTTTAAAAGGTCCCTTCCAACCCAGACCATTCTGTGATTCTATGATCTTGTTCAGACAGTTCTAAGCTTAAACCAGTAAGAAAACCAGAAATGAGTTGCCTACAGATATGGCATAAAGCTTATCCTAAGTGTAAGGTATTGACTATCTGAAATATATGTAGTCTAATAACAAGAATTACGAACTATTTAAAAATAGTAAGCTGTAAAGTAAATGAAAATATTTGTGGTTTACCTTACTTGCAGAAAGAGCCGTCTTTATGTATTGATCCAGCTTTGATATTTCAGGTATGGGTTTGGTTCTGAATGAGCGTGTATGTGTGTTTGCGGTGAAACATACTTGCCTTATTAAGATTGCATGAACTTTCAATTTCCCTTGTCTTCAAAAATAAACCTGAATATTCTCTGTGTTAAATTGATGAAAGTTAAAAAAATATATAGTAAGAGTAGTCATGTATGATCTGTTGATAGCATGTGTGCATATGTGCATTCTATTAAATGCGAAGTTTCAAATATTTACTTCTGATTGCTTGTTGAGTGCCCTACAAGCAAAATTTTTCACAGACGTAGCTTAAACTTATCAGGTATTTGAAATGATGAAGAGTAATATCTCATTACTTTCCATTTCAGAGTAAGACAGACTGGAATGCTGTATTATTTACAGATATTTTGCCTTTTTTCCTCTGCTAAGTTTTAGGAAATGTACTGTAGCATTCTTGTAAGGACTGCATATATAAGATTCATGCAACATTGTGGAAACAATCTCCTTTCCATTGTGCAATATTATTTCCTTCAGTGTCAGGATACATACTAATTATTTTGTGTTGCAAAAGAGACTGCTTTCTCCTAGGTCCAGCATAGAAATAGCCCTAACCTCTCTCACAGAATATCTGCAACACTGTTCTAATAAAGGAGATGAGGAAGAAGTATCAGTTACTGCAGGAAGGAGGGGATAGATTAGGGCGAGTACCTCAATCTATATCACAAATCCTGCTATATAATCTTATGTCTTTCAAAAGATTTAAGAAGCCCTGACTGGAAAAATCTGCACAAATACTGCATTGTTGTAGATCTCAAAGACGTTTATTAGTACCATTTAGTACTAAGCTTTTTCCATAATATTACTGCAAAAGAATCTTCTTTGTGATTCAACACAGACTCATGTAGTTTTTTTAGTGTGTTGCTAATGTGGATAAGCCTTAGAGGTTTGAAGGAAATACTGCATCTGTTCCTATTTCAGTTTCTGTAAGATTGCCAGACCCTGTGCCACAACAAGAGCTGGTTGGAAGTTTTCCAATTGAAGTTTTCTGTGGGAAAATGCTGATTCAGCTGAATCAGAAGATTTTATGGGAATGTGCCTATTCTGTCAAAACTTTTAGCGGAAGCAAAGCTATCTAATGTTCTATCCATCCTGTAAGTCAACCCAGCTTCCTTGTGGTACTACCCACTGGGAGCTGTCTGTACTATCTTTGACCTACAAGGTTCCTCACTCTCTAGCAGTTCTCCAAACAGGAGAACTTTCAGGTTTTCAGGGCAAGCCAGCAGCCTGTCTTGCTTATTTTCAGAATTGCTGGTCCTGTGTTGTTCATATATAAGGGAGCAGTACCTTTGGTTCCTCGAACAGTCTGTGAATGAAGGTGATGTCTGGCTTCTCTTCTGTCTTGTCATCACATGTTTTTGATACTTTATTCTGAAAGAGATTTTAGTGTTGAAAATTTTGTGAAATTTCTGCCTTCTGTTCCAATAAAAAGTTAATCCAAAACTGACAGTGACAATTTTTCTAGAGATAGAAAAACTAGTTACACAGCTGTAGTCACAGTATGCAGAGATTGATGAAAAATAAACTTTTCCTCGGAGAGTTCAAACTTGTGATAAAGTACAGAAAACTCTTCCAGAAGTTATGTTAGATATTTCTCTTAAAGTTTCAATATTATTCTGTGATGGATAAACCTAAGGAGTGTAACAGGCTGTGCTATAAATTATTTTTGCCATGTTATATTTACAAACATGTACAATACAAATGCAGTACAAAACCCCGGACTCTTAAAGACTTTAGAGAGATTTGATGAGGACTGCTCCCAGATGAGATGTCGTAACAGGTCATGCAAGTATTAATATATTTCAGTGCAAAATCATTCTGAAGTGCAGCGAAGCTTAGATTTTGCTTTTATCTTCAATAATAGGAGTAGAAAATTTCTGAAATGGAGTCTGATGGAGCAAGCTGATTTGATTGTAGTATCTGTGAGAGCTACAATAATTTATTGTTGTGCATAAGCCTTGATAGTTTTTAAAATTCTTTTCAGTATTTTTCTTTTTGTACAGTTTCTCCAAGTGATAAGATTTAATGAAATTCTTCCCCTTTCTTTTTTTCACCCTATCTCAACCTTTTATTTCACATTTCTCTTTTTTTTAAAAAAAGTTTATGGAAAAATGTTTTGTGAACAGAACAGTTAACATCTAAAAAAGGTTTATTTTTTGTCGTGTGATGGGCTGGTCATTTAGTGGAAAGATTATTTGGTTTGTATGATCATTCACACAGTCTTTGCTCTATGATACGAGAAATGCTGATTCCATGGGCAAATACGAATAAAATTTTTAGGGTTCTGATATGGGAAATCTGCCATGTTAATATCATTAGACTAGTATACTAAGTTATATAAGTTACATTTTATCTGTTAACTTGAAAAGTTGTTATTCAAAAATACTCCATAATTATATTAGATATAGGCATATAATGTAAAAGCTGGTTGGAATTCTTCCAAAATGGGGGGGAGTGGTGGTGGTGGTGTGTGGTGTTTTTGTTGGTGGGTTTTTATTTTTTTTTTGGAGGTTATTTTGGTTTAGGTTTTTTTTTTTTTTTTTTTTTTTTAAAGTTGCATCCCTAGTCAGCTCCTTTGTGTTTTTCAATTGATTTTTGGGGGAATACTCTTTCTTGTGGAACATACCCTTCAAGAAAGCAAAATATGGACTGCTGATTGAGGTAATTATTGACATCTTCAGTATCAGATTTTTTCCAGAAAAGAAACAGCTACTGAGGCAAAAAATATAAGAAACTGCAAGTTTCACATTTCAAGAGTTTTTTTGTTTCCTTTACATTCTGGCATTTCTTTCTCTTTTGACTGGAGCTCCTTTTCTGAAAGGGGATGCAGTTAATTTGGAAACTTGTAAGATACATAAAGGCGATTAGTATTCTCCTTTCAAGTGCATTACCTTGCCTATATGGCATGAAAGTATGTTTGCTGTTATGGGAGACAGCTCTCTTCCATTGTCTTGAGATTTGTTGTTGAAAAGTTTTACACCCTTTTACATCACTGAGCTCTTGCCTAGATTAAAGCACACCAAAACCTCTTCAGACAGGAACCACAATGTATTTGTGTAATTGTACAACCCAGAAATATATCTACCAGTGAAAACTGGTGTATCAGTGTGATACAAGTGAATAAATCTGTGTTCAACAGCAGGCTAGATGTATTTTTCCCATTTTCACAATGTTGGCAGTAGGAAAATCTGACAAGTCTTTGCTTTCAGTTTCTTTTTTTTTTTTTCCCCTGCTATCTTGTAACAGATTTTTTTTTTTTTTTAAAGTGAAAATTTGTATTCTGGACTTATTAATTGTCTGGAAGGAAGCTGACCGTGTTTTTTATCAGGATTCTGATTCACACAAAATTTTCTTGGTCACTTTGTGTGACTGTAAAGAAATGTTTATCCTGCTGTTCATTTTTAAGCTATTTGCTTTGTATGGTTGGATTGGTATATATATACCTATATCTGTATAGTGCTATTATTAATTCCACAGAATCACAGAATGGTCGGGGTTGGGAGGGTCCTCTGGAGATACACTAGTTCAACTCCCTGCTGAAGGGGGTTCACCCATGGCAGGTTGCACAGAATTGTGTCCAGGCAGGATTTGAATGTCTCAGAAAAGAAGACTCCACAGCCTCTCTGGGCAGCCTGTTCCAGTGCTCTGTCACCCTCAAAGTCAAGAAGCTTTTTCTTTGAGTAAAGAAGTTTTTCCTCAAATTTGCTGTGTTTTGATTGTGCGATTTTACAAAACTGTTTAATGAGAGCATAGTCTTTCACAGAAGAAATGTGCTTTTACTCTGATAATTTTCAGCTAACTGTTTTGAATGAGATTACTTCCATGTTCTTTCTACGGCTTGCTACAGTCACAATATCCTGATTTTTCTGATGTTTTCGGTGAACAGAATTGGATTGAAAATTTGTTTACACATGAATAAAAGGACTTGCAAATTTAATTTTTTACATTACTTTGGTTATGAACAATGCTGCTGGCAATTCACAAAGAGAAAAACCAAGAAAGAAGCAGTGAAGTCAGTCCTACTTCTAGGAAACACATCCGTCTGCTTCTACAATTAATTATATTGCAAAGCCATTTGTGATTACTTATTAAGGGTGCTAAAAATCCCAATGCAGTTTGCTAGTTCAATGTTTAACTTATTTCAGTGGCATCAAACATTCAGGCTTCAGATCACTGTACTAAAATTACTGTGGGAGTAACGACAGAGAAAGAATATTCTTTCTACACCATTGGAATAATGAATAGCCAGGCCTAGATGGTTAGCAAAGAAAACGAGGTATGTTATCATGTATGTGTGGCAAACAGGGCATCTCCAATTCCCCTTTCATCCCTAACTGTGTAGGAATGGAGACAGAATTTTAATCAGAAGGTATTCTCTACAGATTACACAACAGAGTGTAGCATTGCACGCTTTTTTTTTCTGGTGGTGAGAGGTCTAAATTCTGCATTTCTTTAAGCCAAAATAAATTTAATTATTTTTGATTTGTGGCAGTATGGACAATCCGTATTTGTAGCATCTATTTTGGCTAACTTATTATTTATTTGATGTTTGTGCCTGTACAGATATACTTCTGTTACTCTTTAATATACATTTTGTATCATTTTCAATACTCTCTTAGGATACAAAAATAGCTTCACTTGAGCGCAATATAAGAGATCTTGAAGATGAAATACAGATGTTAAAGACAAATGGAGTTCTGAATACAGAAGACCGAGAAGAAGAAATCAAACAAATAGAAGTTTACAAGAGTCACTCAAAGTTCATGAAAAATAAGGTAACGTTTATTAATAAAATAGTTGAATGCTGTTTAAATAATAGAAACAAAAATTTTAACTTGACCCTTTTCAACTTAAGCAGCTCTCTGAATGTTTTATTTTTGTGAATCCCTTCTATGGGACACTCAGTAGCTATGGAGGAGTGAAGCGTTTTGGAAAAAAAAATGTGGTTGTTTTGACTTAGCCTCCTCCTTATGTCTTCCTATTTCACCACTCCTGCAGAGGCTACTACAGTCTTGAATCTATACCTTGTTACCTTTTTTCTTTCTTGTTTAAGGTGTCTTAATGTTGACGTTTTGAATTGGTTCATAATTATGACTTGCACCATTCTGGCACAAGGTTATTTGTGCATTTTTGTCTGGTTTTGATTGTAGTTTTACAGAAAGGACTGCTGTTCCATAGATGATGCCAAAATGTAATCTCTTATTTTAAAGACTTGTAATTTGATGACTTTGCTTCTGCAGAATACCTTTCATTTCAAATTATTTTGTGTAGATAATTATGGGTTGACTGCAAGCAGAGAGTGATTATGTAGTGATGTAACACATTTCGTGGTATCAAGCTCAACAAAACAATATTGCTTGTTCATTATTTTAAAATACATCAGAAGTAAAGCTTGATGTCTAAGTTGTTGTCCCAGCTGGTCTTTTTACCTCCTTTTGTTTTGATGTACTCAGCTGCTGTCTAGGTAAAGATGAGCACTCTAAATAGTCTTTCTTCTGAGTGCTAATATTTTTTTTCTGATACTTTTATAATTGCCTTAAAAATTGTAATAAATAAATATGTTACAATTTGTGCTGGTTTATTCCCAGCTTTTCTACCTTGAATATATTTTTTTTATGAAGTGATAAAATAATAAAAATTAAAAAATATTAGATATTATGGAGACTGAAGCCGATGCTCCCATTCTTATTAGGTTTTGGAAGGAACATTTTAAAAATATTATTTATAAGCTAAACTAAGATGGGGCAAGACAAGTCACAGCAGCCCAAAACTGAAACATTGAAGAGGAAAGCCAGCCATCTCACCTCCTGCAGCGATGTTAAAAATTTGAGCATAGTGCCAGAATAAAAACTAAGGAACTGACTTTATAGTCATGATTATTATGAAATCTTACTTTATTTTAGAAGTCATTCCATCCTAGTTGTTTGTTTGGGTTCTGATTCTGTTGAATATTTAGGAGGTTTTGCGTATGTGAAATTATAGGGAACTGAGATGGACTGATTCAGTTTTTCTGAAATGTAGACTTGCAGCTCGGAAAATATGCTTGAGGAGGAACTGGTACTATTACCTCTCTAGAGGCCACGTAAGCAAAAAAAGTAGGAGTCGATTGGCTTAAAGTGTAGTTCTCTGCATACCGTTGTCTGTTGATGCTAAAAATACTTAGCAATATTGCTGTTTAAGTACAAAATTTGCAATATCAGGTAAATAAATGCCATTACCGCTTTTTCAGGGTTGGGCAAGCTAAGACTCAAAGTATGCAGCTTGTGTGTGGTCAGAGAATGAAATGTTGTCAGCACCTTCTGGAGAACAAGTTCTCTGGTTTTCTGTTTTCTTGTGTAAATTAAACCTTCATTATCTTCTTGACAAGATGCTTTTACTTTGTCTGAATTCTACAGTGAGTATAGGATTAAGAAAATTCACCAGTGTAGTATTGTACACTGAAGGTTTTCCATCTCAGAAGAGCTGTTACTGTCTCAGTTTGGAAACTGTAGTATCTTGTAAACTACATTGCAGGAAATGCTTGTGTCTTGAGACACTGGGGTGTATTTATACCCTCTCCTGAGGGTTTGTGCTACAGAAGAAATGGAAGTTTTAGTGCCCATTTTAAATATGCCCAAATAAATCCAGATTTATTTAATTAAAAAAATCAAAAAATGTATGTATTCTGTTGAAAAAAGTTCCTCTTAAGCTACTGAAAAGTAGCTGAAGTTCAAGTAGCATTGTCATCAGGAAAACTATTTTGCCTATTTAAACGTTAATTTCAAAGCAATTCAGTTTTAGTAATTTACAGCAAAACTAATGCATCTCAGCAAATCTGTTGATATAAAAATAATGTGCAAAGCACAGTATTTTGTTAACAATCTTCTGATGTTTTTGAGAAGAAAAGCTTCAGTATATTTCTGTGGCACAGAAAGCAGATGAATGAGAAGACTATTACACATGCCTTGTTTTGTCACAATCTTCTGATCTTTGATAAATGCCACGTTCTGATGAAATTTTGTCTGTTCTCTTTCACCAGTCCTTTTCTTCCACTTAAAATTGAGATTGGAAGCAGAAGATACTATTTTTATCATTCATCTGAGAACCTTTCAAGGTGGAAATGTATTTATGTAGCTGTCAGCAAACAGATCTTATTCTAAGTGATCTATTGAACCAGAGATTGTTGATAAATTCTGATAAACAGAAGTCTGGATTGATGGCAAAGAGCAGAACAAAACTCTTCTCACAGTTAAGGACTTTATAGCACCTATGATTGTGAATGCTTCACATTTATTTTTGAAATATAACATGTTTTAAATCTGTTCCTGATTTAAATAAATGGGAAGGTGTTAAATGAAGGCCAGTACTGAATATCATTTACTGTACATGAGTGGCAAAGAATTTTGGGAAGTGTTCCTTTTCTTAAATAATTATTATTAATATTCACTCCTTCAAAATATATAGGCTTTAATTTTGATTTGCAGTTAGATAGAGGTTGTAGAAATGAGAAAGAAAACTTGCTTAAATTTATTTTTGTTTTTCTTGCTCACTTGGTAGGGACTCTCCTTGCTCTGTTTGTGAAGGGACAGAAATAGGCATCACTCACACGATACAAAAATTGTCCAAACAGGTCTTAAAGTTTTCATGGCTAAGGGGTATGACACTGCAAATGTATTTATTGAGGATGTGGAGAAAACATACAGGATGATACACATTTTTAAAAATAATTTCTGCTTTGAAAGAACCCTCTCTTACTAGGCTTCATCCTTTCACTAGCAGCCAGATATTTCAAGGAATACTGATGCATTTTTTCAGGTGTGTGTTTGCACTCTGGTGTTTAAGTAGGTCTTTGAGTATTAGAACTCTTATGCTATCAACAAGAATGACTATGAAAATCTAGTGATAATTTAGTACTTCTGAAAATTATAAAGATGAGTTTTAAGAACTGATTAGGCTCTAAAAAGGCACTCAGTAATTAATGTCTGTGTGTAAGAACTCACGCTTTATGAAGGAAACATGCAAGTTCTGTATGATCCTGTAAAAGAAATAAAGGAAAAAAGTATTACAGCATCTTTTGTAGATAGCCTGGAAATGTGATAAAACCTTTAAAAATAGTCCTTGACCAATACAACCTGTAGAGTCTACAGATAGATTTTGGAGTCCACTGTATACAGCGACATCATTTGCATTACTACTGTTTTTTCTTTCACTTTAAAAAGTAGTTGTCATTTGTCACATAAGACCAGATCCTTATGATGCATAAATCTGCATAGTTTGATTTAATTATTTACTTAAAGATTTAGCTCTTAATTTTAATAAGCAATGTTCAGGGGAAAAGTTCTTGATTGCTTTGTTTTTAGTTAGTTTCTCAGTTACTCTATGCAAGTCATGTAGGATTTTGGTGTGTAAAAATAATAATGTAAGAAAAAGGATAATGGTTTTCTGGAAATGTTGGTATCTAAGGAACTGAAATTATAGGAGGTGACAGAATCATAAATTGAGAAGGAAGATAAAGGAACTAGGGTTTCAGGAAAGGGTGTGAAGCAAGATTGTATTGGGCAATGTTGAAAAAGCAGTGACAGGCAAACTACGCATATGAAATAAGTGAGATTTGGGGAAGGTCAGGATCAGAGGACAAACTTGGAGTTCCTTGGATGCTAGAGCACTTATACCCAGACTTGTATGTTATCTTCCCTGTAGTCTTTATAAAATACAAAAACATTTTTGCTTTTGTCTTTTTTTTTTAATTGAGATCAGTAGACCTCATTGAATCGTTGCTCTTGGTCTTCCACACCACTTAAGATATAGCGAAGTGAAAATGTTTGCACATCTGCTGGAGACAGACATTTATTTCATGCCCTGTTTTTTACACACTAGTAGATACAATACTTTAAAAAAGCAAATTACCCAGGTCTAAATATTTCTTTTAAAAAGTTATCTGGTTTCTTGTTATGCCTTTGGTACTTTTTATACATTATTTTTTTAAATTGAAGTTTTAGTACATTTTCACCATTATACTCTATTTTAATAAAACACACCACCCAAAAGCATAATTATTCAATGTTTGGTGTGTTTTTTTTTTTTTTTTTTTTTGAGAGAGAGTGAGTTCTAACATGTTTTTTAAACTCTTGGCAATTTGTAGGTCTTGTAGCCAGAAGTTTATGCTAAACAGATTCTCTTTCTAGACCGCAAAGAACATACCTGCAATAAAAAAGAAGCTTGTTTTTTTATTATTATTATTTGTCAGGGTGTGGGTTGTGTCATTCAAAAATCGGGAAGGGTTTCTAGGAGGGATTAAGTGTCTGTGATGTTCACATGGGTCTCGTATAAAGCATGTGATGTAATTCAGATTGGCTGCAGATCTGCATTTTGTCTTTCTATCTTGTGGACAGATTTTCTTGGTTGCCATACTTGCTTCCATGTTCTGACAATGGATGGAGTAAGGTGTTTTGCTTTCAAGTGGAAGTTTTCTCTAGCAGTTTAACTGCACTCTATATTTTTTTGACATCTGTTCTTTGTATGCTTCTTTTCTTATTTTGGTTTATTTCAGAATGTGAAGGTGATTGCTTTTAGTGTCAGTATAAGATTCCTGATTTTGTACAGTAGCTCTGGGATGGCTAGCCAAGTACCTTAACCAGCTAGACAAGCACTGGGATTTATAAAAAGAGATAAGAAATAAATATTTTTAAGACATGCATATGGACTGTAGTTGGAAGAAAGATGTATTTTTAATGTAATTTTAAAGGATACACTTGCAATGTAAAACAAAATAGAAATATTTTGATCAGCAGAAAATGTTTCCCCTGACTGTGCCATATAATATTGAATCTGTGATGTGGTTGAGTGGGATCATCCTGTGGATACGTATTAATTTTTTTCCTGAGGACTTTGGAATCATCTTCCATCCAGCCCTTCTAGATTTCTTACATCCCAAATGTGTGTTTGGATGCAACTGATGGGAAAGAAAAGAAAGAGCTCTTCCAGCACTTCTCTGGTTGTTGCAGAACTGAAACTTGAATTTTAAAGAAAATATATAGGCCTTACAGTCATCAAGAAAACTTCCCAAATATAAACAAAGTTTTCTCTGAGTTAGGCAGATGCACTGAGGCATTTTAGTTTAAATAACCCTCATGAGATGATGTATCTGAACTCATCTGGTGACCAGTGTTATTTCACAGGACTTTAAGAAGAATAGTTATATGTCACCTAATTCACCATCCTTTAGCATCATTCTGTCTATTGTCCAGTGCTTTGTTCATATTCATATGTTCTAAATCCACCACACTTCTGCATTCTGTGGTGACCCCTCCTATTTGTCATAGTGGAAAGGGAAGAGTAATCACAATTCCATGACATTTACTGATGAACCTTAAATTCTCTTAAATTCAGAACCTTCATGACTTAGTGACTGGGTTTCTGCTGTTTCCCTTAGGATATGCTTTTACAGTCTCACAGACCTTTCACTCTGTGGAATTTTTTTATAACGTTTTCCCTAGACTTTTCTTAAGTTAATCTCTTTGGCTTGGCTTTCCTAGTACCTGAGAATTCCATATGAACTGGCGGGGGGCGGTGGGGGTGGGGGGGGGAAGGAGGTGGGGATGGTGGGCAGCAACACATTTGCAAGAAGAGTAAGGTCAAAATTCCATTTCTCAGTTTTCCTCTCCTTACTAAGATACCTACTTTAGATACCTACTTTTCCTTATCAGGCTTCTAAAAACCTTGATTCACTCTGTCCAAGGATAAGAATCATGTTGTTGGAAGGAATAGGCTATTGGATGGAATTTATACTTTTGTGAACACTTTTTTTTTTTCCTATGCATTTTTGCTGTCCTGCCAGACTTGCCTCACACAGGATAACCTCCTTTGAACTTAAGTGAGGTCAATGGTGAATTTATAGGTCAAATCATCATGTACAATCTTTAAGAGTTTCCTTTTAATTTCTGCAACAGTAGGGCAATAATTCTTATGACAGGGTACATAAAATTATAAGAAACTTATTTGAAGTTGTAGGTGTAAAAAGTCCAAATCTTAATTCTCTTCCAGAATTTACAGGTGTCTGAATTGTCATATCATCGTTGTTCACACCTTTCAGATTTCAAGTGCAACTATGAATTGGAAATGAAATTAATGATCTAACTTTTATTTTCCCCATTACAGATTGACCAACTGAAACAAGAACTCTCAAAGAAAGAATCAGAACTTCTTGCCTTACAAACTAAGCTTGAAACCCTTAGCAATCAGAATTCAGATTGCAAGCAACACATTGAAGTGCTTAAAGAGTCACTTACTGCCAAAGAACAGAGAGCTGCCATACTTCAGACAGAGGTATTGTATCTTCTAATCATAAAATGCAATAGAGTTAATAGCGTGTGTCAAGGTGATGATGTGTTTGTTGCAAGTCTGTGCAGAAGGCAATTTGTTAAAGAATCATGGAATAATTTAAAACCCTTTAAATGCCAATATATTTGGTATATGTTTTTTTGGTAGTACACCAGCTCTCATTCTAGAATATTTTAGAGGCACCTATGATTGCATTTTAAGAAAATGTTTGTGCCTAATTCTCATTGGCTTCAATGGAGGGAGCTGGGCCTTAATGACTAGATTGTTGTGATTTCATTTCTTGTTTCTTCACCTGTTAACTGAGTTTTTGTTTTGGTTGCCTTGGCTTGATGCTTCCTTTCTACTGTGTATTTTTATTCTGAAGAGTGAAGCTACTGATGTATTTTGAAAGCATCTGTTGAAGGGTGCATGCTATTAATCTGTGGTTATTGTTTCAAGTGCAATCAATATTTATTTTAAAATAGGAATAATTTTAGTCTTTAAAACAGGCCAGTGCATTCGTTATATATCTGTCTACAATTTCAGATCATGAAATAATGGGTAGTGGAATACACGGTTGAGATGGTTGTAACATTTGATGGAAAGTGTAAAATCCAGTGTTAAAAATGCTGTCCATTACTTAATTTCCTGGGGTTTTAAAAAGCTTCATAGATTTGGAGCACACAATACTGACTAGCTTGAGTCCTATTATAAATTCTCTTATTTTATTATTATGTGTGTACCCCTTTCAAGAAAGAAAAATACCTATGAAATTCAGTCATACAGTATAAATGATGTCTGGTCAGAGAAGTACATTAAAGTATACTTACAGAACGTTTCAAATTTCTGGCAAACAAAACTCTAGGAGAAAAAACAGCTTAAACTCATCATTCTCATGGAAGCAGGAAATAAATATTTTTAAGATTCTGATTATCCCTCTGTGCCGTATGTGTTATTCTCTGTACATTAAGATGATACAGATGAAATCTTGGAATTTCCAGCTTGTGTTTAATGGGCCGGCTAGCATATGTACATAATACAAAATAATCATAATAGAACAAGGGTAAAAACTCCAGCAATTTTGGCAGATCTCAATCTAGCATTTTTGTAGTAAAGACTACATATTTTAAATCTTTGGCTGTGCAAGTCTGTTTTGCAAGGTTTGTATTACCTGTCACGCTGCTGAGGATGGTGATGAATTCCTGTGGCTCTCCACTAATTTAATTCTTAATTCTTTATCAGTCTGGTAGGTATTCAAGGCAGTTCTATGGCTGGCAGGTGGGCAGTGGTAAAAAACCCTGAATCTGTAGTGCTCTTGATGAAGGGTTGCTGGGATTGCACATTCCTGGTGGAGAACCAATTGATTTCTGACAGGTATTCAGTTCTTCACAGTCTCTACGTAAGGCAGTAGAGCTTGAACCTTTTACATGAAGCAATTTAAGTCAAAATTAGCTTTTTGACTTAATTGTAATTGCCTGTTGGTGTGCAGGTTGTATTGTGCCTGTTGGTGTGCAGGTTGTATTGTGCCTGCTTTTTGTTAGTCTCTTCAATTGGGAAACGAAATGAAAAATTAATGTTAAAATGATCAGAGAGGTAGCTTGATAAAAGGAATGCTCTGTAACAGCAGAGAACTGTTTGGCATAATACCATGTTATTTGTGAAATAAGTGATTGTGATATTTCATACAAATGACGTGAGATTCTTCCAGTTTTCAGTGAAAAAAAATACAAATCTGTTCAGGTGTAGGATTAGTGAAAGGTATGTTCAGTATAATTTCTATTCCATGGAGGATACTAGTTCCTGGTTTTGATTATTTATTTTAATTGATCCTTTACTTCTGTATAATTCAAAGCATTCTGATGACAAGCCTTAGTTTGTTTCTAAATGAAGTAATGCTGTAAACTAGGTGGGTCGTTGCTGATATGAGACTTAAAAATGAAGGAAAATAACTCATAAATGTCCTCACTGTATATTTTGGTTCTAGACATCTATGACTGTCTCTGCATGGACTTGCTAAATCAATTGAGCCTAATTTTTTTTTGTGACTGATTCTTCAGAAATTGTGGGGTTTATTTCGTATGTGTTATTGTCAGCCATTAGTAACTACAGTACCTCATAAACTGATGAAGTTCTGAAACTCTGCAAGCTCTTTTATATTGCCCATAGAAATGTAGGTGATTTGCATTTTCTGCTTTGAGTAGGGTGTAGGTGACGATTTTATCAGACAACAGTGTTTTGATTTTTTTTTTTTCTTTTTAAGGTATCTTTGTGAAGGGAATTGGGGAAGGTTGGTAAATTATGTCCACCTTTTCTGGGAAGTAATTTTAGTTAAAATTTTCTGTAATTTTCTGTTCATGTACAGAAGGCTTTTGGATAAAGTGTCACATCAATGTAATTTTTTTTTTTTCTTTCCTGGGAGACCATATGAAAATGAAGGCCTTTGAGTACTGGGTTAATGCCAAGTTTCATTTTGGGATATGGTACATCTTGAGATGCATTAGGAGAAAAATAAAGAAAACAAACTTTGATTCCAGTTATACATATGTATTAATGCAGCCTGTATTTGACATGGTTTACCAAATAATTTTGAAAAGATATCATTACAGCGTGTGCTCTTACATGCATCATTTACTTGTGAGGCAGAGATTTAAATAACCTGTGTTAAACTTTATTGTCAGCAATTTACCTGATCTAGAAATACTTTAATAACATATTTGGCCAATATTAATTCTATCTCATTTTTTATCCATTTAAGATGCACTGAATGTTTTATTACAGTAGAGATGCAGCTCATCTTAAATCTACTGAAGGTCTTTTATGTAGGTAGAAATAACACACACTGTGTACCCATTAGGTTCTCAAGCTGGGAAAGAACAGCACTTTTGTTTGTTATTTTAAGGTCTCAGGGTTGTTGTAGGCATGTCACAGGCTGTACAGTTTTCCATCTCGAAGATGAGATATTTAGAGGTTAGAAATGAGGAGTGGTTTCTAAAGTTAAATAATATTGAGGCTTTCAAAAAGTACGTGTTTAGTCTCACCATACTTTTCAACTCTTTTGAATAGACTTGGAATCAAGAGGTCCTTAAATCTACTGACCTATCCAGTCTTATTTGCTGGAAAAAGAGTCTTATAGCTAGCTGAAAGCTGCTATAAGAAATATGTTCATATCATCAAACACAGTTTGGGTTTGTCATAAATTGCTGTATAACTATGTGAGATTGTTACTTGCTTTGCCTAAGAATCATGAAAACAAGTGACAGCTCTCTGTCCAAGCAATTTCACAGATTAGAAAATAAGGTTCTTCAAGGCTGATGCGTGTGTTCTAATGTTATATAGTTATATATTTTTAAGACTCTCTGGGTTTTGGCACATTCCTTACTACCCTACTGTATTCTGGGAAGTTTTTCTGGTTAAAAATGATTGCCAGGATGTCTCTTCTCCACAAACTATTATGTTACAACTTCCAGACTGGATGTGCAGTTTATTGGAGAGAGTCTGTTAAACTGTGGGCGTCCTTGAGAAATATGCTGGAGCTCCAAGCAACACAAAAGCTGGACAGCGTCTGAATTTGTACATTGCTTTGTCTGCTTCTGTAGGCCAAAATCCTTGTTTCTTATCAATATTTACACAAAGCCAGAAAGAACACATCCTTAACATAAGCAACAAGAAGACTTCTCACTAAAAAATAATTTCTAAGGCTTTTGATCTCTCACTGGATGCTGTGAGTTTGAGGGGGTTTAGAGCTGATCTTGTTCCTAGTGGTAGTCAGTTACGATCTAGTGGAAAACAGGCTGTTTGTGCTGCTTGCAGTTTTTCTTATTCAGGGTGGAAACGCCTCCTTTTTCTTTCTTCTTTCTTTTGCCTGCTTATTGCCCTTCATTTATTTTAACTAACCACGGGGGCAATAAGAATTAACTAATATTTTGGTTTTATTGTATGCTTCATTGTACATTTTGATGAACAAATTAATGCCTTCAGGCTGCATTCTCCTGTTACATCCTGTACAAAATAAATGTGATGCAGCAAGACAGGAAAATTCAAAATGATGCCATAAAGTAAAATTTATTGAACTCCCTTTATACCTTCTCTTAGTTTTTTTGATGAGCTTTTTTGGTAATTGCTTTGCAAACATCAATTTCGTATAACTCAACAGTGTCTGTCTTCAGTACTGGGAAATTTCCTGTCTTTCAAAAGGATCTTTTACATTTCCACTTAATCTTTAGTTTGGAGAACTCTGGGGGAGTAGAGGGAATATTTATCTATCATATGAATCTTTGCCAAAAATGTTATTTGGTGACATGTAGAAGACTAAATGTGGGTTAATTCCAAGTATTAGCAGAGGCTGTCGATTTTTTGTTTATGGTATATAGATTAAGCTGTGTTAAATTGCGTAACAAAACAACAACAAATCAAAAGCTTCTATGATGAAGCTCATACATTTCCTGCAGAATATGCCATCCCTGCAACAAGAGACCCATGGTAGGATACAGGGGCTTTCTGTGCACTAAACCCAGGGTCCTTCCTACCAAAGACCTGAAAAGGAGCAAGTGTCATTTACGTGGTGATCAAGTATGTGACCTGCCACTGTAGATGGATGAGGAATAAAAATACTGCTTTGCCAGCTGGGCTCTCTCTAAGACCTGGCTTTGAAGCTGACTAAACTAAGGCCTAGACTGTGCTGTGGTAGCCATCCAGCAATGATTCTAGACATTGCAGGTTTTGTTCTCAGCAACCGGGAATTGGGAAAAGGTTTTGTTTGCTTAGAGCAACTGAATCGTCTATCTCCAGACCTCAGGTCTTATCTAAAGGGAGGGCAATGGCTTCCAGCAGCAGATGGGAAAGCAGCTGCAGGAAGATGCAGGGTGAATGGCAGCCCTCCAGCAGGTGGAAATCATTATGGAAAGAATTTTGTACAGTACAAGCTATTGTTGGTTGTTCCCAGATGAGTAAAGTTAATAATATTTTGGCCGGTATTAAGCTGCACTCCTTTCTTTCTGCATGTTCACATTGTCTATTTGTAGACTAGATAGTTTTTGTTAATTATCACTGTAGAATTTTATGCTGTCCTAAAACATGCTTGTAACCTGCCTTGAAGGGCTTCCTTCTGGTGGTGAAAGTAACTGGCAAAGCCCAGTTCTAATCCTGAGCTAATGTGTTCGTAGTCACAGTGTCAACTTCCTGCCTAAATAGGATTACTTTGTAATCACCTTGTTGTAATTAAATCAGCTTAGTAAACCCTGCATTAAAAGAAATCCTGGACATATATCAGTTACTTCATAACAAGTCTTTTATTACTATTTAATAATGGTGCTTTGCAGGTTATCTTTAGGTTTTGGAGACAGCAGTTGCATATGATGCAAGAGGATGCGATTCATAGCATCACTAATGGTTAAAGTTGGAAGGGAGCTCTGGAGGTCATCTTGCCCAACCCCCCCCCGGCTCAAACAGGGCCACCTATAGCTGGCTGTGCAGAACCCTGTCCAGATGGCTTTTGAGTATCTCCAAGGATGGAGATTCCACAACCTCTCTGGGCAACATGCACAAGTGCTCAATGATCCTCACAGTAATGTTTCCATATGTTCAGAGGGAACCTCCTGTATTTCAGTTTGTGCCCCTTGCCTCTTGTCCTGTCATTGGGTGCTGCTGAAAAGCCTGGCTCTGTCGTCTTTACAGCCTTCCTTCAGGTACTTATACACAGTGATATATGATGCCCCCTTCTCTTTTCCAGGCTAGACAAACCCAGCTGTCTCAGGCTATTGTCATATGAGAGATGCTCCAGTTCTTTATTAAAGTCCTTAATCCCTTCATTGCTTCATGGCCCTTCATCAGACCCTTTCTAGTATGGCCATGTGTCTCTTGTGCTGAGGAGCCCAGAACTGGGCACAACATCCCAGGTGTGGCCTGGCCAGAGATAAATTGAGGGGAAGGATCACCTCCCTCAATCAGCTGGCAACACCCCTCGTAAGGCAGCCCAGGACACTGTTTTGGGGTTTCTTTTGCTGCAGGGGCACATTGCTGGTGTTCGACTTGGTGTTCACCTGAACCTCGGGGTCCTTCTCTACAAAGCTGCATTCTAGCTGGCTGGACCCCAGCATATACAGTTGCATGCGGCTGTTCCTCCCCAGGTGCAGGACTTTTATATTTCCTTTCCCTGAACTGCATGAGGTTCCCCACAGTCCGTTTCTCCAGTCTGTCAAGGTCCCTCTGAATAGCAGTGTCACCCTCTGGTGTATCAGATGCCTTTCCCAGTTTTGTTATCATCAGCAAACTTTCTAAGGCTGCACCCTGCCCCATCGTTCAGATAATTAATGAAGATGTTCAGCAGGACTGGATGCAATATTGACCCCTGGGGTACATGCAGTACTGGTTACCTGAGTCCCCGATACGCCTCGATACTCCTCCACGTCCATCTATGGTTCTCACAAGCCAGGTCTAACAGGGCATGAGGCTTAGAAGTAATCTGTTAGTATTAATTATGTATTCTTGTAGTTCAGGCATCCCTGGAAGTTCATTAATTTAAATTTGTTGGTGAATTCTATCAGTGTTTGTTATTCAGTAGAATAGATTATTTTTTGTATCATTTCAGGTCTGGAATTTTCATGATGACTTTGCAAAATTACTCAGAATATATTACTACTTTAAAAGTGTAGTTTAAATTTGAGGTCATTCTTACATAGTTGGTTTCAATGGTCAGAAATGAAGTGTAAGTGGAGTTATAATGATTCTTAACCTCTGCAGAATGTTGACTACTATTGAGAGGCATTGACTAGTGTATCTGTTTATTCAGATAGTTGTTTTACATGTGTTATAGCAGATCATCAGAAATAAGAGGATATCTGGATTTTTCTTTTTTGATGAGTGTGGTTTGGTAATCACTTTGCAAATATCAACTTCATATAAATCAAAAAAGTCTGTCTTCAGTACTCAGAAATATCCTGTCTTTCAAAAGGACCTTTTACAATTCCACGTAATTTTTAGTTTGGAGAACCCTGGGGGAATTTCATTCCCAGAGTGAAACTGTATTTTTTTCAAACAATGGCAATTGGATCAGATTTCAGGTACAATGGCACTTGGTCACATGATGTGAGAAAACTTACAATCAACACTAAAAAATTTAGGTCTAGTTCTGAACGCAGTGTGCTTTTTGCATGGTGTTTCTGTTGTCTCCATGATGTCATTTTTTTTTGGTTTGGTGGTTTTTTTCTTTTTTTTTTTATATAGGTTTATTTGACCTAAAAAGCTATTATTTGAAGTTTTTATTGACAGTTGAAACAAGAAGATATAATACTGTAAAGCAATAACTATCATGGTGGCCAGAGTTGGGAGGTCTGAAAATGGTTTATTGTCAGTAGGAAAAATGTTTGGAACCAGCCCTTAGAAGGTTCACCACCTCTGCTACGTGCATTTAATTTTGTTCCATTTTTAAGGGTATATATAATAGTGCCAAACTATGCAAACTTTTCCTACCGTAATGTATATAGCCATTGTTTTTGATTATCTTTCTATTAATGAAGTGAAAACCCTAAGGTCAGGTAAAAAATGAGCCAATGTCAGGCTACTCCAGCTACAGAACGCTGAAAATGTCACTCTGCTCCGTAGAAAACTGTTAAAAGGAAGAATATTAGACTTGCTGAGATCTTCTGTGCTGTTGTGAAAATAGCTATAGATGTTAATTTTTAAATGATGTCTTGTACTGTTACTGCAGAGGGAAAGAGGTTAAATAGCATGAATGATCTTTTTTGATTATTTTAATAGATGAGACACTACCATTTGTATACTTTAAAAAAAGTGATAGATGGTACAGTTTGAGACTATATTTGTAGATATTCGCAGTGACTGGCACTTAACTACTGCTTTTACCATCAGGGAAAAAAAACTTAAATTGATGCTATAAATTCATTTCAGCTGTAGCTCAGTGGAGAAACACATTAATTTCATCAGCAATTCTGACACAAACATACTTAGCACTTTATTAGTTAGTGTAACATTGCTTTAGATAACACACCTGAAAACTGGCAGGTGTGCTGTTTGAAGGTTAATGAACTGTGAAATAAGTAAATATCTACAAAGAAATTTTGTAAATTGTGAGCATGGCCCTGTCAATAGAGAAAATGGATTAAAAAAACCTAAGTGGTCTGTACTGTAACAGAATACTGATGTGTTCAGCATACGCGTATTAATATAGAAAACCTAATAAAAATGAAGAGGAGAGGTGATTATAGTAGGTATTTATTGCAGTCTTTTTTCTTTTAAACAAATCTGTTTATAGAGAAGGGCTGTGAAATGATTGACTTCTTGGCAGTTCTTAGTTTGCATAAAGAACAAATAAAAGCAGACAGCACAAAATACTTGGAAGAAAACTAGAAACACTTTATTGTTCTTTCTGTTACCATGTTGATACTTGATATTGCTTGAAATGTAAATCTGCTTTTAATTTTACAATAATAATGGTATAACTACAGTTATTTCACTCTCACATTTTTATTTTTCTAAGTTAGTTTTACTTTGAAATTGTATTTTTCTATTGTTTTGTGACTTTTCTTGTTTCAAGTCAGGCTGGGCCAGATATTTCAGTGTGGTCTCTTTTCTGTACTGCCAGTGTATTGTTCTGCTAGATGTGCTGTGCGTGCAAGGAAAAGATCACCCACTGTAAAAAGCGCTGTTCTGGAGGCATTTACTCTCTCTGTCACTCCACAGCTGTTGGCAGCTTTCTTGACAGTGTGTTCTATATTTCAAATGAAGCTTTATCTCAGGTGGAATTTGCCAGCCATTTCACTTTATATACAGTTTTCACATTTTGTGGACACCTGTAAGAGTTAAGGACAGGAGAGAGGAGCATAGTGGCAAGGCAGTGTTCAAAGGATTAAACTGAAACAACGCTTAGATTAGCAAAATCCTGAATTTAAACAAAGTAAACATGAAACAAAGTTGGTTTTTTTTTTGGATTTCAAGACTTGACTGTTCAAAGGCACACCAGATGACATGGTCTGATCTCAGTGTTTTCCATGCTTTGAGCAGGAGGTTGGACTAGTGACAACCTGAGACCCATTCTAAACTCAGTGGCTCTATGGTACTATGAATGAAGCGCTCTCAAATACATGGTAGGTAACACTGTCCCAAAGATATGTGTTTTCTGCTTTGTGAATTATATACTAGCATTCACTTATCCAGAGAAAGATTAAATACTGATTTATTTACAACACCTCCCGCCCCACACACCCCCTAGTTGAATCCCTTCTTGATAATAGCTTTAAACGTGCTATCTTTCTTTTGGGGAAACCGTTATTTTTGTTTCATATAAAATTGAAATGGAATTGGCTGAGGGAAAGGTGAGTGAAAGAGTGGAGAGTTCCATTTACAGGCCCCGTAGAAAGTAATGCCTAGAGATAGAAACACAGATAAAAAGAAGAGGGGAAAGATGAAAGTACAAAGATAAGGGCTGTATACTCAATGCGTAAAGTTATTATGCAAATTGTTTGGGACAAATAGTTTAATGGATGTTAGATTTATCTTACTGTCAAAACGCTTCTCATTTTCATTTATTTTATTTTAAATGACAAATAACTGTCGTCATCCCCTGCCACCCCCCCAGTTCTTAGATTTACAGAAAATCACCTTGTTGCCATCATAAATAATATTCAATTAGACAGGGTTTTGTAACTGAGCAAAATTTACTGTGGTAAGGTAAACTAAGCTTCAATTAGGCTTGATTCTATTGGATGGAAATTACTAGAAAAATATTAGTACTGTTATCCGCTGATTTAAAACTTTAACTCTAGATGTTTTGAGAGGAACTTACGATAGGGTTGCTTCAGAAATTATTCTTTGGATACTTTAACTGTTACTTATATTGTGATTAAGTCTAAAGAGGCCTAGTTACGATCCTGATGTATTGGTACTGTACACAAAGAAATTCAAAGATAAACCCACCTGAAAACAGCATTGAAATTTCATCAGGTAGATGCAAAACAGAGAGGAACACAAATATGTAGATGATGTAGTTAGTATAGTAACTAGCAGTCATCACCCCCCAGCCTGAAACTGTTAATGATGTTTTATGCATATTGCTATAATGATGAAGAATTAGGAGAAATTGCTGAAGTATTTTTACATGTTTTTGGTTTTTTTGTTTAAGAGACAGTTGGGGAGAAAGGGCTAGAGCCACTTAGAGGTAGCCACGAATTAAGTTGTCTGACAGAAGGGAGACGGGCGCTGTGGTTTGGTGAATAAGCCATGAAGGGTCTTAAGGCCAAAGGCAATGGATAAAAGTGAAAGAGGGAAGGGGCAATGGTGACTGGTGTTTTGTATCTGCTGTCATGGGGTAAAAATGAAAGAAGACAGCAAATCCTCAATGAGGCTGATCCATGTGTAGGTTACATACAGCTAGGTAAAAGCTTGCTACACAAAGGTAGGGCCAAGATGCATTTTTTAATTTTTTTTAATGTGGGTGTTAAGAATGCAGCACAGGGATATTATGTGCAGCAGTTCAGCCTTTGTGCTGATCAAAGCGCAACAAAGGACAGAGACTGCAAACTGTGTATTTTTAATTAGTGATTTGTTTGGGAGCATCTTTGTTCAGTGATCTCCTCTTTCTAACACAGGTAACAGATTTCCTAGCTCACAATTGCTCTTAACAGTTCTTAGCTCAAATTGCCCCAATACTCAAGCCTGTGGTAGGTGCAAAGATACATTCTCAGCCTGCCCTCTGTCTCTGCAGAGGAAAAAAATAAACATGCTTCCAGCAGAAGCACAGTTGAAAAAAACAGATGATAGAGCCCATCTGAAATAAAAAAGCTTCTGCGGCTGTGGCATCCAGAAATCTTTGGAGATGTTCATTACTGACAGTAGACCTCAGATGGCGTTTTGATTCTTCTCTTGGTAGGATTCTGAATATTTTCTTTATAGCTATGTGGTGGTGTGGGCTCTATGGCTTTTTGCCCTCTCTTTTTTTTTTTTTTTTTTTTTTTTCTTTCTTTTTGTCTGCTTTATTTAACTTTTAGAAGGAAAGAAATCTTTAGGTCTTGGTATCACAGTGGAAAATGAAAGCAAGAATCTAAACTTGTAAAAGACCAGTGGTTTCACAGGTGACCTGCTGATATTTAGGGAAATCTCAGCTAATACAAACAGAAGTTATACACTTTATATCCCAAGCGATAACATAATATAATTACATAATACTTTACAGTTCTTTAGTACTTTCCATACTTTAAATCATCATGTAATACAGGCTGTGAGAATTTTTGAAAGATTTATCATTGTTATAGGTAAAAAGTAGTTGTAAATTATCTCATGCAAAAGTAGCAGCAGTTGCATTCTCTCCTGAATAATTTGATTCTGTCATCTGGTATATTTTCAGTGAGCTGGTGTGGTAACCTAAATGCAATTCCAGTTTTGTGATTTCCATTTTTGTTTTCTGTTAAAGCTGCTTTTTCATTTCATAAATTGGAAAAAATAGAAATCCAGACATAAATGTACTGTTTGATTTAGACAAGTGAAGGACAATACTTGTGTGCCAAAAGCTGTCTTTCTGAAGTAGATTTGGTACTTTGCAGCTCTACCATGCTAAGTTATGGCAGTTAAGTTGTGTAGCCTTAAGGCTTTAGTAAATAAAAATCCTTGTGGACTGTTGGCTGGCACACACATGTGGGAACAATCATCTTAGTTTCCAGTTGTTGCAGGAAGGAATTTCAGTTGTGCACAGTAAGCCATGAAAAAAGTGGTCTGACACTTAAAAAGAAGCTGGGCTAAGCAACTACTGTGCATGATAGCACCTAGTTAAATAAGGATATTAATGTCCTTAGAGCAAAAATTTTTAAAGATATCTAGTTAATGAGAAGACTGTGAATTTAATTTAATTAAAATACAAAATGTTCTCAAAGGCAGGATGCTAATTAACATTTGCTGGACTTGACTAGGTAAAAAGTGCTTGTAACAAAGCTCTGAAATCATCTGTGTCCTTTGAAAAATGTTCTTTTTAGATCTTTAGTCATGTAAGTGTTTAACAATGTTAGTAAACTATTCAGTTAGTTGACTGTGGTGCACTTCTCAATTTGTTTGATTTTTTCTTTTCCTGTGTTTATTTTTAATGTATGGCATTATAACTTAAATCTAAGCTCTTCAAACAAATCCTTTGCATGTGTATTTCCTGTACAGGATCGTATACCTTCTGCCTGCTAGCATTAGTTACATTATTTCTGCGCAAGAAAATTTGTAATGCAGTAATATTTGTTAAAGAAATAATAGCATTATGTGGCATTAAGTAACTTGAGTTTTTATAATTGCCTTTTGTTATTATCTGTTCTCTGAAATATAAAGAAGAAAGGCTGTGAATTGTGTCTCCTGTACTTCTCTGTTGAATGTTCACTCTTTCTCACACAGAAAGTTAACACTGAGAATCACAGGAATATACTCATTTCCATATTTTTGAGAAGGAAGCATGGGATATTAAAAAATGATGAGAATGCCAAGGCTTGCTGATGCCATTATAGACACCATATATTGTAGGCTTCTTGCTCTTATATATTCATACTTCTTCCTACCTGTGTCCATTCCAC
This sequence comes from Falco punctatus, assembly GCF_963210335.1. Lineage (NCBI taxonomy): Eukaryota > Metazoa > Chordata > Aves > Falconiformes > Falconidae > Falco > Falco punctatus. The sequence goes on along the minus strand of NC_137583.1, from coordinate 10,010,043 downwards.
CAGCAAAGACTCCACGTACATCCTGATGAATTTCCATTGTATACTCTTTGCCACAGATCTGTGTGTCTGTTTTTGAAAGATTCTTGCTTAACAGTAACTGAATATTTTCAGTTGATAGCATTTTTAGTTTTACAGAAGAAACTGTGTAAGCAGTACTGTGCTAGAAGAAATAAAGGTTTAGAAAAGTGGAAAAAATTGTTTTAAAAATGCAAACAAATATTTCTGATGCATTTCTGTCAGTTTAATTACTTTTAAACAGTATCATTTACTCATGTTTCTGAACACCATTAAAGCAACACTAAATTGGATTCTGGAATAGTCATATATACTGTAACTGTCTTCCTATACTATCCAATTGAAACGAAAATCAATATCTGTGATATCTGCCCATCTCTATATATTAATATTTTTTTTCATAAATAATATTTTGCTGTTTTTCAAGTATGTGTACTGTTTGTGGTTGAGTTTGAAACATTTTGGTAGCAAGATTGGAGAAAGTTACTACCTATTGTAAAACATTTACAGTGCTTTTCAGTAGTAAATTTGGAGGAACGTTGCAGCTGAAATATTCCTTATTGAGGGCAATAATGTTGCCTTAAAATGGGAGAAATAATAAAGTAATAAGAAGAAATGTTCTGGTAGAAGTTACTACCAGTAGTAATAGAAGTTACTAAGATTCTTTTTCTTTGCATTTCTGCAAAAAGCATTCATGATGCCTGCTGGCCATATCCAGTATAACAGGAGTGATTCTTTGGTCAGTGGCTTTCATGGAAGATGGATTACTACTGGAAAGACTTGTATTGGACGTTCATCTTTCATCTTTAAATTTAGATACATAGAAAAATCATGTAAAAATAAGTAAGAGTCCGTACAGGGCAAGGAAGGAAACTGTAGCGGAAAAAGTGCTCAGAAATATGTGAGCTCCAGATTACACTGTACTGATCTTTTACATGTTTTGGAACTCTAAAATGTAACATAGTGCACAGTTTTTAATGGGCTCTTCTGAATTTCAAACAGAACGTGTTCTTTTCTGTCTTGGTATAGTTCCACATTATTTTCTGTCTTTGAATATTTATAGCTAAAATTACCTGCTTTATGTCAGGAGCAGTAAGGTTCCTGAGATTAGAAAGTATTAAAATAAAAGATTATAACCTTAATTCTCTGCAATACCTAGTTAGATTCACATTATTTGAGTTGCATAAAGTAATCCTTTCCCCTTATAATTAATTTATTTCATTTTTGAGGCAAGTGTAAATTTCGTTTGACTCTTTTGATGAGAAGAAAATCCATTTTCTTCATTAATAGACAGGTAATTACTAAGATATTTCATTGTGGAGCTGTTTAGTCTTTCTGCATGGTTGATATAAGAGAAATTTGCTTTTCTCTTACTGAATAATTTTTTTCTATTTCTTTCAGGCCAGTTTTATCTTTCACGTAAATAAGGTCTTGGCTGACCTTTCAATATAAGGATTGATTTGTTTCCTTGTTTATTTTGAAATGTTGCCAGAAAAGGGGGGGGGGGGGGGGGGGGGTCAGGGTGGAAGAGAAGTTGCCTTTATGTTACCCCATTTTAGCATTTTATGCATGATTTCATAAAGTTGTGGTAAATTCAATAGTACATATTTAATACAGCTTGTAGGTTTGTTTGCAACAGACTGGAAACAATTGAGAGTAGTTTTCCTAAGCATAACCATAAACATAATGAAGTTTATTCTGCCAAGTGTCGGACCACAAATACAGACACACACATGTGTGGTCAACCTGCCCTCCATTTCTAGGAAAAGTGCCATTGGACCAAATAAACTAAGTTTAAATCAGGCAGGAAATCTTTGCCAGACTTGACCTAGACTCGTACACATCGGTGACTCGTGGTTGTTGCCCAGCCCTGCAGCTGCTTGGTTTGTGAGCCACGCAGGAGTTCAGGTCTGTCTGCACTGATGTGCCAGTGGCCTCTGTTAGCTGCTTCTCCTCCAGCGTGGTTCTGCGTGCTAGCGGGCTGGCAGTGGGCTAGTTTACTTTGTGTCATCGCCTGTCATACATGTTGAAGCAGTCTGTCACATACTTGGTGAGAGGCTAAGCTTCAATGGGGTATGCTTTTTCTGAACAAGGGATGCTTTCAGGAATTGTTAAAATATATGAGAATGTGTTGGTACCATGCATTTTTATAAATGATCACTTCTGCATAATTGAAATCAGCTCTCATTCTTCCTCCTCTAATTATGAAGCTAAATAAAAAACAATAATACATGGGGTGGGAGCAGGCACAAGTGACCTGGTAGGAACAGGGAGACCCTGTCTAAGCATGCAGGTATAGGGTTAAGAAAACCAAAGCCCATCTAGACTTGAATATAGCAAGAGACATGAAGAGCAACAAAAAAGATTTCTACAGACAAATCAACAGCAGAAGAATGTGGAAAATCTGGGCTCACTGATGAATGGGAGTGAAGACGTGATCCTAAAGGACATGAGGCAAAGGTACTGAATGCCACCTTCACCTTGGTCTTTGCTGGTCAGACTAGCTTTCAGCAATCCCGGGTCTCTGAAACCGGTGTAAAAGTCCAGGGCCAGGTAAACTTACCCTCAGTGGAGGAGGATCAGGTCAGGGAGTATTTAAAAAAACTGGATACACACAGGTCCCATGGCCTTGCTGGAATGCACCTGCAAGTGCTGATGGCATTGTCTATTATCTTTGCAAGATCATGGTGGCTGGGGAGTTTACTGAGGACTGAAGAAAGCAATTGTCACTCTTTAAGAAAGGTAAGAAGTGGGATCCAGGGAACCATAGGCTGGTAAGGGAAGGTCTTAGTAAGGAAGGAATAATCCTGGAAGCCATTTTCAAATATATGACAGATAAGAAGGTGATTTGGAGTAGCCAGCATGGATTTATGAGGGGAAATAACTTCTGACCAACCTGGGAAGCTTTCCTCAGTGAGGCAGTTGCCTCTACCAGGGTTGCATATAAGCATTTGCCCTTGATGCTGGTGAGGTCCTAAGTATTGGTGTTGCTATGCATGATTGTGGCTTTCTTCTGTTTATCAAGCACTATTGTTTCTTGGGCTTTTCTTGCTAAATACACCACCTAGTCCTAAAATCTTATGTAAGTATATCTTCTAATTTATGCCAATGTACTACTTGTTTTCAGCCTCTCTTTCATTTAGCTAGAGTAATTCCATTTGCAAGCTAACTCATCTTTAAAATATATTTTGCCTTATTGTATAATCTAGATGGGAAAGCAAGAGACTGGTCTTTATTTCTGTTCAGTGTCATAATATAGTTCGTAGTTGTTAAAGCAGATTATAATTATTCTATTGTTTAACAACTATTTCCTGAAAATATTAGGAATTGGGTTAAATAAAATATATTAAGAAACAGGAAAGTTCTTACAGTTAGCTAACAACACATGGATAGTAATGGATAAATATGACTTTAAATATATTAGAATGCCATCATAAAGGGCAAGATCAGCCCTATTTTCCCTGTACAGGTTTATGAACTATGAATTTCACTATCTTTCAGATGACATGCGTACTTCTCAAAATGTCTGATGCTTTAAGCACGTTTTCATCACTCTCAGCTTATGCTGCCCTTAGCAGTTTTTTTTTTTTTTTTTTATTCTCTAGAATTTCTGGGGTTATCAACTGAGAATATAGTAATTTTTTACTGTCACTGAACATAATACACAGTTCTGTGAAAATAAAAGTAGTATTCTGGATGAACCTTTAAGTAAACTCTGCCTTGTATTTTATTTAAACTTTTGCAGTTTTTCTGGGTGGATTGTCCCCAAGAAAAGCTGCATTTTTCGTGGGTTGCTGATAGTTTGATTTGGAATCTGACATCCTTCTCTGCTTATGTTGAGTTTGGTAATTCTTCAGCATTTTTGTTAGAGTGTTTCTCTTTTGCAGTTACTGGCAAACTCTCTTTTGAAGTATTTCATGTCTGTAGTGGTTCAAATGATTTTTAGGCAAATGGAAACCTTGAAAGATCATCTTTGTTCAACTTCATTGTGGAAAGGGTGGTTAAAGCACAGTTACATAGTAAATTGTCACCACTTACCTCATGAACACAATCACAGGGTATCTGGAATTTTGCGACCTAACTTTCTCTTATGTAGTGCATTTCATGCTCAGCCCATCCAGCCTAGTTGCTGCATGCCCACCGCTGTGACTTTGGGGAGATCCTCAGGGAGGGCTGGTCTGCAGGTGCTTCCTCTTCCGGTGGGACCTTCCTAGTGTGGTGAGTTGCGGTGCCATGCTTAGTCTGGGGGTGTCTGTTGTCTGCGCTTTTAGTGCAAGGAGGTACAGGAGACTGACAGATTGAGGGTTAAGTTCAGATGAATCACAGGATTATGTACCTCGAGAGGGGGCTGTAGAGGTTATCTAGCCCAAGGTTCTGCTCAAAGCAGGTCTTAATTGGGGCAAGTTGCTCAGGGCTGTGTCCAGTCAAGGTCTGGATATCTCAGGGATGGAGGTTCTGTAATGTCTTTAGGCACTTGTTCCAGTAGTTGACCAAGCTTGTGGCAAAAAGATGTGGTTTTTCTATCTTCTCGCACCCTCCTACTAAATAACTGAAGACAGCAGTATCTCCCTGTGGCTTTTTCTTCAGGGTACATAAACCTGGGGCTTAGTCTCTCCTGGTACAATTTGTGCCCCAGTCCCATGACTGTCCCGGTGGGGCCTCGGTTGAACTCATGCCAGTGTTTCAGTATCTGTCTTTTACTGGGCAAGTCTGAACTGGGCACAGAGCTCTGAGTATAATTTCACAAGTTCCAGAAACAGGCTCCACACCCCCAAGGTAGTTGCTGCCGCCTCCTCCAGTTTTTTGGCTTTGTTTTGTGCTGGTTTTAGCTATTGTTCTGGTGCATAACCAAAAGAAGCATTTCTAGAACATGAGTTCAGAGTTGCAATGTGTTATTAATTCCGATAGTTATTATTAGTCGGACATAAGTCCAAGAATTATTATCCACTTACAGTTCTAAGATAAACAGTTTGATGAAAAGCTTATATTATTATTTGATGTATTATTTAACAGTTCAATGTATTTAAAAAAATACGTGGTAGTCCATCAATAAGAAAAGAACCTTTCCTATCCAAGAAAAAATGTGTTAACCGTGGACCAAAAAGTATTAGGAAAATTATTTCTGTTATTATATATTATTTTCCTCCACAGAGACAGATGCAGGTTTTATGATTTGAAGATCAGGGCGTGTCTTTCAAACCTTACCTTGATCACTTGCAGGATTACTGGTGGATGGGTTTTTTTTATGTTTGCTTCTGTGAAAACAGTGCACAAGTGGTTTTGATGAGCAGCTGCTCAAAGAGAACGGGAAAAGAAGCCACAACAGCAATTTAAGTCAATCTGATAGCACCAGCTGTTACCTGGCTTCATCTCTTCATGAAGGAGAAAGAGATCCAGGGCATGGTTATGTGGTTTTCTGCTTCCATCTCCGGCTACTGTACTGAACCCCATAACATCTCATAGGAAACAGGAATAAAGGCATGGCACACTTGGAAGTTCAGGGCCTCCTTTCATTTATTTCATTATTTTTGGGCTGGCTGGAAAGTGTCGGCAGTCACGTGCATGGGGGTTGCCCACATGGGTAAGAATCATAATAGAATTTGGATCCATTATGTTGGATTTTCCCCATCTAGAAAAGTGTTCTTGCATGGCTGTAATAGTTTTATAGGTCTAAAACGTAGTGGCAATAGTTAATGCAAAATTTTAAGGTATAAACAATCATTTAAAATGTCAAATGCAGCAGCTGAGAGGGAACACAGAATGGCAGCTGTGATATGCTGGATTGATAAATCAAAATAATAAATTCAAAACATATGTTAGGATCTCAGTAATGTAATCCAGATTATGCTTTGGAGGGCAACAGTTGTGCCTTGTGAGTGCTAGAAGTTTACTTTGCCCTTGACCTGATGATTTGACATACACTAAAGGTACAGGTTGATGTATTGTGATAAATTGTATTTGTGCTTGTGTACTATCAACCTAAGTTTTTTTTGTTCAAATGAGACATGCAAGTTTGATTTATAGTGCAAAACTATAAAGATTCTTATTCCATAAGAATTACATTTCCTTTTCTTTGTCGCAGAATATGGCAGGGTACTTTAAAGGTACCAAAACTTGGGGGACGGGGAGAAGCTACTTGCTGTGGTAAAGCTTTAAAGTGAGTGTGAGAGCATTTTTATACAAGTGATGAGAACCTCCTGGACATGATTGACTTAAATTAGCTTGATTGCTTTTTATCAATTGCAGCTGCACTATTTAGCATAAAAATGCAAAACATCCAAAAATAATTTGCCTTGCAGTGTAGTAGAAAGATGGTTTTAGTTAGTCTTTAAGATGTTTCAAATGTTTATTCTACACAGATTCTCTGAGAATGGATCCAGAACATATCTAGTTACAGAGAATTAGTACAGATATTGTAAACTTTGAGAAAATTAATTAAGGAAAATATGCTGCTTTATGAATTACATATTTAGAATTTTGTTTGGTTTTTTTTTTTTTTTCATTTTAACTGTGTTAGTAAGTTAAACAGTTCAAAGATATCTGTTATGCTGGCATAATCGGGCATCTGTTGCTAAAAGCTAAAAGAGAAAGACCAGAACTTTTTGTGTGGTGTACAATTGTCTCACTTGCTCTCTAAACCAGTGATATGGTTGAAAGAGAAATCCTGAAGATAAAGGAAAATAGATATTTTTTTTTTTCTAAATAAGAGGAGAAAATTTTAGGCCAGTCTTTGGAATTGCAACCCAGTGTAGAACACTTGATCAGGGAAAAGCTGCTACTGTTATTTAAAGGCTGTATTTGTATCCTGAGTTTTGATACGTGATGTCTGCCACCTGAGTTTCCTTTTTTGTAGGAATGTACTGCTTGCAAACTGAGGATCCTCTCTTTGTTTCAAAGGTTTCTGTTTTTCAGTGGTTTAATGATTTCTATGACATGTGATCTTGAGGCTGATTAAGTGCTTCTTTGTATCCTTTGGATGCTTGATGTTACCTAATTCACAGGAAAAATATTCATGTATCTAAAACTTGCATTGTTTACTGTCATTAATTTTAATGAGCAGTTGTGCTCAAGAAGAACCCTTATTGTTATGCCAAGCAATAGGTTATAGTAAAGAATGAGATTACTTGAAGTCAAACTTTTGTACACTTTTAAGTGTTTTTGATACATGATACCTACATTGAAGTAAAAAGTTTTTATTATTCCTCAGATTCATTTACTTCTACATGTTCTTAGGATAATGATGCCTGTTTAAATCCTTAGGCAGATTCTTGGAATCAAGATGTTCAAAACAGAAAAATAGCTAGATAAGGGCATACTTAATGGTACAATTTCAGTGGCTGAATGCCTATTAAAGGCTTAAGTACTTGTAGTTACATATATATAAAAGTTTGTACATATATATAAAGAAATCACAAGGAAGTATAGGGATTATTTTATTACTATGTAAAGACAACTTGTGCTCCTCAGTTTCGTTCTTTGTTAGCATTAAAAGTCACATCTATATACATGATTCAGCAAATAAACTTCTAATTTTCTTTATTCCTTTGTTGTATCTTGCAATCCAGTACAGAGATGAATGAGAGTAGAGGGTTATATTTCTTCTTGCATAAATAATAGAAGAGTTTAGAAAGTTTCAGTTACAGAGGCACTTAATTGCATCTGCACAAGTTTACGGGCAGGCTGCAGAGGTATTACTGGGGGTGTAATTTATGTGGGAAGAACAAAGGCTGACTTTCCTGTCCTAGATTTAACTTTCAGGAATGACAGGCCTAAACACCACACTCCCCCCCGCCCCCCCCCCGCCTTTTTTTTTTTTTTTTTTTTTTTACAGTAAGATGCGAATAAAAAAGGCTAATACACCTATGGATCCACAGATATGCTTTTGTAATGCAATATTAAGGTACATCTACATTTAATGAATTAATTAAATTGTATGTGGTTGGTTTTATTCTCGAACTATTAGCTCTTCACTTTGTTTTTTAAACTTCCTTACTAAAGGAGTACTTGGAAATGAAATTCTTTGAAGCATCATTTTGAGCTCCACAGTACTTGGGCATTTTGCTGTTTAATTGAACTGTGAAATATGTGCCGCTACATGGGATTGCACAGGGAAAGCCTCGAGGTATTGCTCGAGATAGTTTGACAGCTACAGAGAGAAATATTAGCAGTTCTTTAATGTGTCCTTTTTAACTTACTGGGTTGGAAAGGTGTGGGGTTTCTAGGGGTTTGTTTTTGTTTTGTTTTCCTTCTCCTTAAGATGATATTGTGATACTCATATGTGCTGATAAATATAATTAAATTTGCATAGTGCAGGGTTCTGTGAAGTCAATCAATGATAAACTTTACATTAAGATTCCTTTTGTGTGCTGGCATTGTCCTGTTTCTTGAAATGTATCTTTATTTTCCCAATCTTTTGAGAAGATTGGAAAAAGAAGCAGAATTTCACCCATGTGCAGAATAATCTATGTCTGGAAAAAAGATTACTTTCAGAATGCTTTCCAGGAAAAGAAAAACAGATGAGGAATGATACCCGCTTTTATTTATTTATTTACTTTCAGAATTTTCTTTAAAGGGCAGATTTATAAGGCTCCATGTTAATGTCAACTGTCAGAGATTGGGGAATGAATTTTCATACTTAGGTTTCATTTCCATGACTAGTAAATCTGCTTTTATGTAGCCTCTGCTTCTGTGTTAAATCTTTTATACTCTGTTTTTTTAGCAGTAGTACTTGTTCATACATGAACATGCATCTCTATTTATATCAAAATATATAAACTAGAAAGAATATACACTAAATATGTACTGTATTCGCGAAAAAGAACATTAAGAATGATTAAACAGTAAACAATTTTAAAAAACGAATGTCTAGCATGCTTTCTATGGCATATTAGGAAAATCCTTTCCACAGTAATCTGTATCTTTTTCTTTAAGGGTAGCCTTAGTTGAAAGGTTTAAAATCCTAAAAGTATTTCAAAGACACTTTCAAGTACAGAAACTTTCAACAGAAGTCTTTTGAACATATTTTATACAAAACCCAGGAATTCTGGTGACATTTCGTGTGGAACAAAATAGTTACTCAAAGATTGCAAATGCATTGATAGCACAGGATTGAGAACAGATCTTTACAACTTCCATTTCCAGATTGGATAGGAAGATTGAAACAAATAATAAAAGCTCTGTTTGTATCTAAAGTAAAATCAAACACTATTTTGAGTATCCTCCTTTGAGTTTGCTATGAAAGATTACTTTTCTGGTACGAAAAAACCCTTCTCATTTAGGCATTTTTAGAGAGCTGCTGTACATCCATTTTGGTTATGAAATCTGTTAAATTAGACTAAGGCAGGATCTTTACTAAAGGCACTAATCCTGTAGGCAAAGAAAATACATTGTGTCTAATCTATCTGACTCTTAGTAAGGCTTTTGATGCTGTAAAATGTTTGCGGGGTTAAAGTGGGAGACTCTTTGGTTCAAGAATGGTAGAATTGCTGAGATGTTGGCTAATAGAGAAACAGTGTAGGTAGTATGGAAGAGGAAAGACCAGGTTGGGGGAAATGACTGTTGAAGCCTCTCAAGATCTGATATCGTGATGAGGCTTATTTAATATTTTCATTGCATAGCTTGCCAAACTTTGGAAGCACGCACACAAGATTTCATGTTGATGCACAGATTGGAACCACTAGCAATGCTGAGAAGATTTGGATGATCTTGAATTCTAGAGTGAAATAAAAAATGGATGAGATGTAATACTAAATAGAAGGTTAAGCCCCTGAGGACTGAAACCCAGAACTTCTATAATGTAAAGGTTGAGGTAAAGGTAGTAACAGTGTGTTAGTCAGAAGGTTGCTGTTAGCCACCAGTAAAATGTGGCTGTGGAAAATCTGATCCTAGAATGGATCAGGAGAGAGATTTCTGTTACATATGGGGAATGTTTTAATGTACTCTGTGAGATCTCATCTGAAATGCAGTTTGTGGTTCTGGTCACCCAGGTTCAAGAAAGATTAATTTAGGATAGGAAAGGTGCAGAGGAAGGTTAGAGGGATGATTGGAAATGGAAAAACTTTCTTACAATGCTAAAAAGGCTTGGCTCAAACCTCTCATTGTATTGTGGTTTCATTTCCAGGGGTCATTTAAGCCAAATCATTTTACTTATCACTCTGTGAACTGGTGATGTTCCTTTTTCTTTTGGTTATGATGTATTTGCTAAGGAATAGTAATTTCCAACTCAGGGATGAATGAGCGTAAAAACAACTTCAGGTTGTTTACTTGTGGTAATCTGACCAGACTCCAAAATGCTTTTTTTACAAAATTTATTTTTGAAGTAGTAGACTTGTCAGTCTATTCTCAGAATCCTGTATCTTATATGTTATTTGATCATTTAGTTTTATTTATATGTCACAGTCTGGTGTTCCATCAATTTGGGTTTGTTGTGTGGGGAAAAAAAAAGTAATCTGTAGAATATTTCTTTCACCTTCCCCCTCTATAAAGTGGAATCTGTCTATCTTTACATTACCAAAAATGGCCATACAATTTTTGTTCAAACTTTCTGAAATTCACTTTTTAGAGCAAACCAAGTCAAGAAAAGATTTCATTTTGGAAGGCCTGATAAAAGAATTATTTGAAACATCCATTAGTGCATTTTATTTGGCTCAGCCAAACTTTTGCTTCAAGCTTTAAAATATGGGAAGCTTTTCAAAGGCTACCTGAGGGGTGTGTGTGTGTGTATTTCATCTTCTAGGGGTAATGTTCAGATTTTTACATAATGTTTATAATAATAATACGAGCAGAAATTGGTCTGGAGGTTATCTGATCTTAAGATGCTGTACATCATATTACATTTTTCCCTCCAACCTCCTATTGTAAAGTATAATAGCAGTATCTTAACATCTCTACCAGAATTCTTGAAAATATTTCACAAGATTCAATGAGAGAACTGCCATTGTGCGACTTTCCTTGGGAATGTTTGAAAGAGATCCTGCTCCTAAAGGAACCAGCATCTTGCCAGAAGTGGCTCAAGCTGCCTGTCTGCTGGCCTGATTCAACACTCCATTATCCCATCTACTTATTCTTTTTTTGCCTTTGTAGCATGACACACTTCTGGCTTTTTGTGCAAGACACTTTTCAAAGATCATAATCATTGGAACTTCATAGCACATCTAAGAGACAGGTATAGCAATTACTCGTTTACGCTATGGACAGCAAAACTGAGCAGGGTAGAACCATCTTGCTGATGATTGCCTACTTGAGTCATTGTTTGAAGACACAAATTCCTTTTACAGAAAATGGTTGAAAATGTCATTTGGATCCTGACATAATTATATACTTTATTGTATTGACTACATTTCTTTCACCTTGCTCTTTCTCTTGTTGCTGGTGACAAACTTTTGCTATAAAAAAAGGAAAATGGAAAAAAAAAAGAAAAATAAAAGAGAGCTTATATGTATAGTTATATGTCCAAATTAATTCAATGATGTTTCACTGTCTGATGTTTAATGACCACAATTAAATACATTTTGATCATTTATCTACTATAATTAGAGTTCTTGTTTTAGTTTTGACAGCAGTTCTCCTGCAACATTGCTTTTGTATCTACTTCTAACCTGTTGGAGGGAGATTGTTGACATACTTTTGGGCGGAAGTTTGAGCAGACAAATAACTCTTAAACTCTCTAAAAAGCAGGTATTCATCATATTTTCATATTACTGTATTTACTTTAAATGATATTTTTGATCTTCTGAATAGTTATGTTGAATGGTATGACACCTTTCTCTTCTATAAATTCTGTTGAAACTTATCCAGCACATAGATTATATATTTGACAAACATTACTTAAATTAGTGGTAAACTTGTGCTAACAACATTTAAAACAAAAGTAGTAGTAAAAGATGGAAGGTCAATGAATTAGCATTTATCACAGTTAAATTTTAGCTGAGTACAGTAAAATCAAAAACATATTAAGTTTTTCAGTGGCTGTTTTTCGATCCTTTAGAATTCTAGGAATCTTCATTTGTTGAGCCTTATTTTAGGAAAGGCTTTAATCCATTTTATGGATGAAGGCTCCCCCAAGACAAGGATAATGCAAATAAACTCAGTTCTGTGTCCTTTTGACTGTTGCTGTGAGAGAATTCAGCTATTGTGGAAAATGTAGGGGTTTTGTTGTGGTGGTGGGGTTTTTTTGGTTTTTGTTTGGGTTTTGTTTTTTTTTTTTGGTCCACTTGGTGCAGCCATATAGTCTTACTTTATATGATATTCCATGAAGATGATTGCCAGATTTGTAACTGGCCTTGGGCTCTCTTAGGGACTGGCATTTTAATCACATAGAACTAGCTGAGAAGTTTGTAGATGTTATTTTGTTGCTTTGTTCTGTGAACCATTTTTTATGGCCATTTTGATATCCAACAGAGTTATGAATTTTATTCCTAGGCGTTGAATGTGAAACTGTTTTGCAGGACTCCCTAGAGGAATGAGGTGTCAGGAACAAATTGTTTGCCTTGTGCAAAATTGTTTTCTCGTGGACAAATAGTTCCTCCACCACCTCATTGATTGTTTCTGTGTCTTCATTATGATATGTAATAGTAGTTATGTTTCACCAACGTATTTTTTCTTATAGTAAATACTGTATTGAATCAAGTACGTAAAAAAACCTGGGGTGCCTCTGCAGGATTTAGAGGGCCCTAGGATTTTTTGCTCTGTGACACTCTGGTTGTACTATATATATATATGTCACTTTTTTTTTTTTTTTCTGAATATGAGCTTTATAGATTTTAGTCTCATTGAAGAGAGCTGGGAAAAGGGGGAAGAAGGAAAGATTTCTTTCAGCTCTTCCAGTGTTGGTAATTGTGGTTTAATTATTTTTCCATGCACGTTCTACTGTACTGCAGGATCAAGCGCGGATACTTAGTTCATGGAGTTTCTCTTTTTAAAATGCAATAATGTGTACGTGATATCTAGTATTGCCTTGCACATTTTGGAGAAAGAAAGAATATGATGGCATCCTTGAAATTACAGTTAGTATATCTGTGGGTTCTAGACTTCCTTGTACTGTGAAGAATCAGAGTTGGCTTGCATTCTCACTGAATCGGTATTCAGTTGAAGACTCGGTTTATTTAGTCCCCATGTCTTGGCTGTCACTGTTGGTTCTTGTAGGTTACAGGGCTTTCTCTGAAAGTAGTTTTTGAGGGTTATTTCACTTGCTGATTCTTTTGCTGAAAGTATTCCTGACATTTTTGACAGTTTAAGATCACTTCTGTGATACAATTTGTTTTCACATCTAACTTTACATAGTTTCTTTAGTGTCAAGACTGTTACAAAAGCAGCACATAACAGTTTTGCTTTATCTTTCTCATGCAGATGCTATTCTGTCCTGAGAAACTGAGTGTCTCCCAGATGGAATATAATTGTGGTAAACTAGTAAACCCATAGCTTCCAGCTGAATAATAAATAAACTCAAGATCAGATCTTGACATAGCTCGACTTGCTGCTAGATGATCTGGCAGACTAGATTCAGTAAAAATATTTGGCAAGCTAATATCTGTTAGTATGTTAGGGAAGCCTGCAACTGAATCTTATGTCTGGTTTCATTCCTGCATAAGTTTTTGTTTTTAATTGACCATGTAACCTGTATTATAAGCACTCTATTTCTACAAAGAATGAAATTATTGCTTTTATGACCCTAGTTACAATATCATGCATTTCTTTGCAGTATTGTTGAGTCTCATTAATTATCTTAGACATTTCAACATCTAAAATATGAGGTGAAGATCTACCATTTCTGTGATAATTACATCTTTTTAGAGTAAAATATCTTCTCCAGTTCTACCTAAAATGCCTGAATTGTTTTACTGCAAAGATGACATAAAAAAGAAGTTACCGATTTGGAATCTGAAACTGCTCTTTTAGTCTTTTCTTGAGATACTGCATCTCAAGGAGCCTCTCAAGGTCTAAGTAGTCTTTCCTTGTCTGGAATTCTTATCCCAAGCCAGCACAATCTCTGGAAACTAGTTTGGGAGTCTGTTTCCAGCATAAGAAGTAAATATATTTCCAATGTCTAAGACAGGCAAAATGGCTGCACTTCAATTTTGCTGGGAGTACAGTCTGCTTTTTGGTCGAGATGCTTGTTAGTAACGGAACAGTTTAGCAGTATTACCAAGCCTCATTGTTTTCAGCTGACGGGCCACTTACTATCTGTAAGGTATCTCTGAATAATGATTTACAATTATTTTAAATTAATATATATGATACATTTCACAGAGCAATTTCTTAAAGGGCTCATAATATCACTGAAAATCTATTCGTTTCCATAAATCTGTAAGCTACTGAGCCCTCACATAGTACATTTTCTAGACATGCAAATGGGGCCAGATGGGATCCACCTGAGGGTACTGAGGGAGCTGGTGGAGGAGCTTGCCCAAGCCACTCTCCATCATTTATCAACAGTCCTGGCAAATTGGGGAGGTCCCAGAAGACTGGAGGTCAGCCAGTGTGACGTACATCTACAAGACAGGCCAGAAGGAGGATCTGGGGACCTACAGGCCTATCAGCCTGACCTTGGTGCAGTGGAAGGTTATGGAGCAGATCATCCTGAGTGCCAGCACGTGGCACACACAGGACAACCTGGGGATCAGGCCCAGCCAGCATGGGTTTATGAAAGGCAGGTCCTGCTTGACAAACCTGATCTCCCTTTACAACAAGATAACCATCCTAGTGGATGAGGGAGAGGGTGTGGACTTTGTCTACCTGGACTTTAGTGTAAAGTCTTTGACACTGTCTCCCACAGCATTCTCCTGGAGAAACTGGCTGCTTATGGTTTGGATGGGTATATTTTATGCTGGGTTAATAACTGGCTGGATGGCTAAGCCCAAAGAGTGCTACTAAATGGAGTTACACCCAGCTGGAGATCGTCACAAGTGGTGTTCCCCAGGGCTCAGTACTGGGGCCAGTTCTGTTTCAGTGTCTTTGTTGATGATCTGGATGAGGGTATTGAGTGCACCCTTAGAAAGTTTGCAGACAAAACCAAGCTTGGGGGGAATGTTGATCTGCTGGAGGACAGGAGGCTCTGCAGAGGGGTCTGGGCAGGCTGGGCCGATGGGCTGAGGCTGATTGTATGAGGTTGAGCAAGGCTGAGCACTGGGTCCTGCACTGGGGGCACAACAACCCTGCACAGTGCTACAGGCTTGGGGAAGTGTGACTGGGAAGGTGTCTGGTGGGAGAGGACCTGGGGGTGCTGGTTGATGGGTGGCTGAAGATGAGCCAGCAGTGTGCCCAGGTGGCCAAGGCAGCCAATAGCATCCTGGCTTGTACCAGAAGCAGTGTGGCCAGCAGGACCAGGGCAGAAATCCTGTCCTTGGTTTTGGGCCCTTCACTACAAGAGGGACATTGAGGTGCTGGAGCGTGTCCAGAGAAGGACAACGGAGCTGGGGAAGGGTCTGGAGTACAAGTCTTATGAGGAGCAGCTGAGGGAACTGGGGTGGTTTAGCCTGGAGAGGAGGGGGCTCAGCGGGGACCTTATTGCTCCCTGCAGCTCCCTGACAGGGGCTGTAGGCAGGTGTGGGGGGGTCGGTCTCTTCTCCCAGATAACAAGTGACAGGACGAGAGGAAACAGCCTCAAGTTGCACCAGGGGAGGTTTAGACTGGATATTAGGAAAAATTTCTTCACAGAAAGGGTGATGAAGCATTGGCACAGGCTGCCCATGGAGGTGGTAGAATCACCACCCCTGGAAGTGTTCAAAAAACACATAGATGCGATCTCAGGGACATGGTTTAGTGATGGACTTGGCAGTGCTGGGTTAACGGTTGGACCTGATGATCTCAAAGGTTTTTTCCAATATAAATGATTCTATGAAATCTTGATTCATCTGTTGAGCGATGTAAATTTTTTTTTATATATTTTTCTTTCTGAGTTATGATCTTGTGGTTTTTACACTATCATAAAGATCTGATTTTTTTAGGTGTCAACACATTATTTCTCATCTGAGGTTCTAAGACGGTATTTATCATATGACTGACAGTATGGTTTTAATGTTTTTCTCAAGCCACTTGCAAACTATCCTAGTAAAGTTACTTGTCCTAGGTACTAGTCAGAGCTTTGGCCGTAGTCATATGTATGGCTATTCAGGTATCATCTCCTAATATTGATAGTATAGATATAAGCTTCCAGAAAGGGTATAACCATTTTTTGCACTCTGGAAGGTTCCATGTGTTAGATAACAAATACAATGTTACTGTTAGTAGACATCTGTTTAACTTGTTTCTGTGTAAGGCATGAAAAAGTTGAGAGAACTGCATGTGTCTGCACTCTTACAAGACTAGCCTAACTGGCAAGTTCCTGTGTCAAACAGTTGATGATCCATCCAAAGGCATGCTACAGCTGAGCTATATTTGATAGCTTTTTTTTCAAGTTGATTATTTGCAAAAAATCAAATAATTGTGTGATACATGGCTCAGCTACATATGTCTTTGAGTTTTTTATCAGAGTCCTTATCTCTGAGCAATAGTTTGCTGTTAAACTCTTAGCTTTTTCCTCTTATAATGTCAAGTCATACAAGAATGTTATTCTTGGCACAAAATTGTTTTCCTTAAGTGAGCTATTATGTGATATTCTGTTCTTTCTCTAGTTTATCTTTGGTGTAGACCAGTCAACACTACCATTTGCATGAGAAGCAGCCATTTGTGCATATATCACATTGAGGCAATGCTGACAAACAGTTTTTAATTATGTAATTTAAGAGTTCTTAAAACCTTGCCAGTTGTAGCTATGAATATGTATTTATATTGTTAGCTATTTTATCTCTTTCACCTATTATCAAAGAGTTTTCATTGCTAACCTTTGAGCCTGAAATTTTTTGCTTTGTGACCTTGGACTTAAATTTTCTTCAGAAGTTCACATACCAAGTTTTACTTATTCCCAAAGCAGTGTCTCAACTCTTGCTCCTCCTTCAGTTAAAGAAGCAGATTTTATGTGAGTTGCATGTATTAAACATTTTCATTCCTCTGGAAAGATACTATAATCTTCAAGATGCCATAACTGGAAAACCAAGGTTATACCACACTGCTAAAAAAATTGTCATCATCATCTGAGTTTGAAAAGCCTGTTTAGATCATTTGTAGTGCTGAGATCACTATGGCCTTGCTACAGAAGCATTTATTTTTGGATTTCATCAGAATTAATTACTGATTTTTCCCTTAGTTCAGAAATAAACTTCAAACTAAAAAAAATGATCCTTGCAAACCCTGGGATCAATAAAATTTTTTTACTCTTGATCTGAGACATACATGTACTTATTAAGTTGTCCCCTAAAATCAGCCTACTACTAGCAGGAAGCAAAAGACACTGCAGTAGATAGAGTGCGTAGCGCCTTTGCTTGAAACGGGCTTTCCATTAAAGCTGTCTCTGTGAATGGTATGCACACTTTGCTATTTAAAGAACTATTTATTGCTATTCATTATATCCTGAATAGCTTAGAATGTTCTTGCTAGATCTCTGTAATTTTAAAAATCTTATTAATGTTTAGTAGATACAGAGATAAACATTTATCAAGAATGTGCCTTACTACATGCCAGAGCATTCCTTTTAGGGTCCATTTATGGAAGTTTCAGGCCATATTAAAAAAAAAAAAAAGCTTTTAGTCACTAATTATTACTTGCATCAAACATTTTAGAAGGTATGGTTCAACTCTATGTATGGAAATAAAGATCTCTCCTAACATAATCTGTTCTTCTATAACTTTTAGTTTTACTTCTGGAAAGATGCAATTATCTAGTCTCTTAGTTTTCTCTTACTTCTTGTTTTAGCAGTCCTGACTTCTAAATTCCATGAAATTAGGAGATTTTTTGTCCTTGGCCTGGTAGTACAAAGAATATAAAATAGGATGTCACTTTTAATTTCATATTTGAAGTTAATTTGCAGCTTGTCTGCTAGCACATATATATTTTCAGATTTAATACTTATGATGAATTGAGCCAGCTAGTGTTTGTTTCAGACTTTAGGTAGGGTTTCTCTACACAGATGCTTTATGCCATGTGGTTCAGACCCAGTACAATCAGTTTGGTTGTATCATCTATCTCATTCTTACATTAGAGATATTATTTTTTAATCTACTCTTGAATATTGCTAGTTCATAAATGGGTCGTTGTAATCACAGAAGACTGGGGAGAGACATGGAAAGTGGACATAATGGTGAACTGGTGCAGCCAATGAAAAAGAGAACATGTCTGATACATACTGCATCTTAACCTCATAAAAAGATTTTAATTAGAAACATCAACATTGTTTATTGAAAATTAAGGCTTGCCAACTAAAGACTTGAAATTATTTGATATTTTGGAAAGGTGTCAAAGCCGTTATAACCAATAACATAGCATTTTGCTTCTAGATGCAAGGACAGTATGGAATTCTGAACAGACAGCATTTCTACTTGCTGTTGTTTTGTAAGTTTGTAGGATGCTATTGAGACCAGCAACTTAACAACAGATTTGGAAACTCCTAAGCAGTAAAGGTGTCCTATGACCTATAACATCTGTGAAAGGGGAGTTTGTAGAAGTCTGTTTCTCCAGGTGTGTATATGCAGTGAGTCTATATGCAGCGTTAGGCTTTTCAAGGGGTGGAGGGAAGGTATTCTGAGCATATGTGTACCACTTTATGATTATATAAAGCCAGAGCAGACCAGAAGGTTGACTTTGGTTTCTCTCTCTAGGTCTTAGTGTCCCAGGGGCCTCTGATTTGAGGTCTACATGGTTCTGATGTGCCTGCATAGTTCAGCCGAATTTATAAAGACAGAGAACTTTGTACACAATGTATTCAGTGCAGTCTGTTTTTCCAGTTAGTAAATTGTATAGTCAACATGTTGTCTTTCCTCTGGGCAAATGCTTGGCATTTATAATAATTCTTAATTTGTGTACTTTTACCAACTGGATTATTTCTATATATTACCCAAACTCAGCTGCATGCTGTAAAAGGGAAATTGATTTGTAAAACAGTGTGTAGATGGGTATTTTGGTACAGCTCGGTATCACAAGAAAAGATATGCCACAAATCTGAATGGGTAAAAAAGACTGACTATGAAGCTAGGAAAAACACCCAAAAGAATAATGTACTGACCAGGCTTTTCTGAAGAGGGTGGCTAATGTCTGTAATTGCATGAGGACAGAGACCTCCTGTGTGCTGAAGTGCAGAATCTTCCTGCAAAGTACAATTTTTTATCCTTTTATCTTTTTAAAAACTTGATTGTAGGAGGATCTGGTAGCATACTACCAGCTCTGGTTGAAATGTATAAATATTGAAAATATGCCAGGTATTGGCAAACTGAACCTTCACTGATGTTTGTTTGTTTTTTGTTTGGTTTTGTGTTTTTTTTTTTTTGTTTGTTTGTTTGTGGTTTTTTTTTTGTTTGTTTGTTTTTTGTTTTTTGTTTTCCCTTGAGAAGAACTTCCTTTATGGGCAACTCTCAAAAATAGCAGAATTGGACTTCCTAAGTTATGACAGTTTATCTCTTCAGAATATTACTACTGGATTGCCAAGTATTCCACATCACGTTTTTGTACTGCACATCTAATGCAGTAAAACACGGCAATCTGTTCCGATACCAGGCAAATACCTTGCCTCATACATGCAAGGGAAGCAAGAAAGAGGGTTGCCTTGTCTTACATGCCTTGAAAGCCAAAGCTAATGACAAAGTTCTGAGTCCTGGAAGGCACTAGAGAACCAAAGGTTTGAATTGAGGACTAGTGACGGAGCTAAGCAGACCTGTTACACTTGCTGGTACTCAAGATCAGTATTAAATCAGCTGATGTTTACTGTTGTCTAGGAGATTATGGAGCCTGGCTTGTAGGGAGAGAGAGAATTGCACTCACAGCTTTTATATTTGGAAAATTTTAGAGGTGACTTTTTAATCAGAGAGATTACAAGTAGTTAGAAGCGAAGACTCTTAAGAAAAATTAAGCAGTTTGTGGAGGAAAGGCTGTAACTTGGTCTCTGGAAGAAAGTGAGCAGGAGACATACAAAAGCCAAAATGGCATATTTCTTCAAGAAAATGCTGTGTTGTTACATTTAAAGTAAACAATATATGTTTAGTTTATTGTTTTAACCTTCTTCTCTGTTCACTGTGTTCTTACAAATAAATGAAAAATATCACCCAAGCTGTTTTATGTCACTCTATTTATGAGCTGGTCATAGATCCTGGAAGATAAGCTTGTAGCCAGGCTGATTCCAGCTGGACCTACTGATGTAGGAATGTCCGATAAACAAGCGGGTGACATGAACAGGTGTTCTAGTCTCACAACAGGGTGAATTTTAAGATTCTTCTCTGAGAGATGTGTCCCACTCAAAACCTGTGACATTTCGAGAGTATGGGTCACCCCTGCAAGCATATCACAGGCTTTCTAGCTTAGTTGGAGAGAGGATAACCTACAGGCACCTTCTTTGTTTGAATGTTCTGAGTAGGTTACAAACCTAAATGTGCTTTTTAAAATCACACTTTCACTGCTATGTCAACTGTTTGTAATAACTGACTCCTATTATTAAAAAAAATTAAACTGAGGAAAACAGTTCATATAAAAATTGTTTTTATCGTGTATAAAGCTAACATATTTATTGATGATTCTTATACTGTTATGGAATTCTACACTTTTTTTCATGAAGCAGTTAAATGCATTGGCATGACTTTAAAAAAGAATATTGTGGCCTTTTAGTTCACTTTCTATTAATCTGTTACAGTATAATAAATCTGAATGTTATTTGAGACAGAAATTTCAAAAGTTAAAAGCTTCCAAGATTGATAGTTTTGTAAATTGGTTTTAAGTATTTTGAATTTATGACTATCATTATGTTGCTAAATAACATTGACTCTGGAATGACTGACTTCCTTTTGCAGTAATTCAAAAATATTATGACAGCTATGGTTTTATAGTGAGCATAAAAATCAGTGAGGTAAGTTCAATGAGGTAAGGTTAGTGTTGGAAGTTTTATTAACAAAAACTTTAGGTATTAGCACATGAGTTACAATTCCCATGTGTTTTCCAAAATTTGCTGGAACTGAAGTGAATATTAAATTCTGAACTTTGGACTAGTTGCTTTAAACTACCTAATTTTAGTGGTAGGAGTAGGCAAAGATGCAAATTTGAATAAAACAGCTGTTGGGCAGTTGGCTGCATTGATAAGCTACACATGATCAGAATTCCTTGTGGCATATAACGTTCACAAGGATGAGTTTTAAACTGCCTGAGGGAACCGTTTATATCTTGGCTACAGTCTCTGGTTCAAGCTAAAACCTTTACTCGTGTAGTTTGACCAGTCAGTATTATCGATTTTCTCTTTTAAAAAGCAGCATAAGCCACACTAGTGGAAAAAAAGAATGAAAGAAAAATCAGGATTGATTAGCAGAGATGGTGGCTGGCTAAGCTCCATCCTGGGGAGGGAGGCTGGGACCTTTATGAAACCTGTAGGTACCATCTCTCAAGGAGTAAGTGTATTTTATGCATTAGACCATCAGGTCATTCTCCATCCTTGTACAGAGGGGTTGAAAGAGCTTGTGATAGCGATTATGTAATGGAAATTGTATGAGATGGTGCAAGTTTGTTTCCTGATGTGAACGGCCGCTTCTGTGCTGTGTTTATAAAGCATCTAATGTTCGCTGTCTGTTCCTGTTGACTATAATGTACTCAGCTGCTTTAACACCCTCCTTTTGTCAGTTCTTAAATACTGGAGTAGTAGAAAGAAGACAGTAAAATAGGTTATCCTTTAAAGAATTATAAAGCCTTTTAACTATCGACTCTATAATAATATAATTTGCTGAATTAAAATGTAAGCTAGAGCAACCATAATACCCAGAGTAGTAGAGGTGGGAATGTTGTTGAAATAATGCTTGAAAGTGGAATTTTCCTCTACAAAGTCAAAAAACTAGGTAACTCACTAAAGTTTCATTTTGGAGCAAGAATATAAAGCATATTACTTGCAAAAAAATTCCAGTGTCTGTAGCTTCCAAATGTAGCCATGTTGTGCCCTTTCTGCCTTGAATTTTGCATAGACCAGATGTTTTTGAAAGAAATCAAGCATTATATTATGGGTTACCAGGTACAGCTGTTGCTTTAAAAAAAAAAATTATCAATTATCAGACTGAAAAATGAGTCTGACAAATATGATGAGGGCATAGTTTTCATGTTATTGTTGTATTTTAAAATACTTTTTTTTTTACTATCTTTGAAGTGGAGAGTACAGTTGGGACATTTTAAAGACATGATATCTTTTCTACACTTGTAACTCAGTTCTCATATTTGCCAAAAGACCTATATGTTTTTTAGAGGATATGTTCTCTACTCACAACTCTACTTTTGCATAGAAAATTCAAAGCTTTTTTTTTTTTTTTCTCATGGTTTAGACTGTTTTTTGTAATCAAAACGGTATATTGGATTTCCATGGATACACATAGATGTATAAATACAGGCACTAAGATCTTTGATAGAATTTTTTTTTTTTTTTGATTAACTGAAGTGGCCACTCAAAAGATGGCTGCAATAATACACTAAGAGAGCAAGTAGTACATAAAAAGTGTTCACATCCCTGTGGAGCCTGTAGTGGTCATCAGGAAAGGAGAGAACGATAGTACAAAAGGGGATAAGACTGGCTTTTGGACACAGTGGCAAATACTGACTGCAGTGTGTGCCGGGACAGAGGTTGGGTTAGGAGGGAGACTGACAATGGGTTGCAGTTGCCTTCTCTATTACCCCAGGTGCAGTACTACAGTACACTCAGTGCTTGACTAGTAAATTCAGAATTAGTTTTTAAAAAATACAGCCAAACCTGTGCTTTAAATGTATTTATTTACGATGGTAAAATAAATAATTCTTAACAGCGAAACATGGTAGTTCTTCTTCATGCTTTACTTCCTCATGGAGCTCCTTAGCACTAAAAACACTTTCATAAATGATATATATATATATATCATATGGCATGTAAGTTAAACAGTTAACAGTGAAGAACTTCAAGAAATAAGTGTCACCACTGGAGCTGGTCGTGAGTGGCGGGTGATGACATGAAGATTAATAAAGTTTGACTTTGAATTTGGCAATTTTTGCCACTTACATGAACCTTTCTTTTTCTAAAGTATAACCCAGTTCTGAAGTTTTCGCAGTGTGTTGTATATTTCCAGAGCAAGTGACTGAGTTTATTGTGTTAAATAGCTGAAATAAGTAGTTGCTGAGGAAAAAGAAGTTAGGCAAAATTAAAAAGCAATTTACTTGGGCAGAGGTCTTTGAAATGCTTTGTGTGTTAGCTATCAGATCTGGTTTTGCTTTATTTTTCTGGAAAATGATGGTGTTCTTCAGATTGCCAAGTTTTACTAGTAAATGTACTGCCAAAGCTTGGGAAAAATAAGTCAAGGACTCTTAAAATTACATAGTGTTGAGTGAAAAGCCAAAGAGAGACTTTTTGTGTACCAGAAATCCTTATGCTTTCAAATATAAAATATATATATCTGATGCTGTAAAATGACACATATTTAATTTCCTTTCAGATTATATTTAAAATGCCATAGATGTAAAAGGGGGAGTAACAAAATGGCAGACATTTCTCATAGTATACTGGCATGCTCTATTTAGAATACTTCACTGTTTCATTATTTTTGGGAGATGTGATTTCACAGTACCATTTTCAAGGAAGAGATAATTACTAATGTTGGCAAATTCATCCTGGCTATAAATGAAATGGTATATTTTGCTTCTTGTCTTCCACAAGATGAGGAAGTGATTTAACAGCTTTTTGGTTTTATGCTATCTGGAGGTTCATATTTGACTTATGAATTTGTCATACATGCTTAGCCCTGAACAGATATCATATAGTAAAAGGTCACATGCAGTTCAGGCTGAGGTAGTTTTATTTTGCATTATGAGAAACGTAAAAGTCTTGGTTCCTGGCTACTGGAGGCAGAAGGAATTTAGGAAAGGAGAAAATGACTGACATAACCCATGTTCTTGTAAACCTCCACACTGCATTCCTGTGAATAGAAAATAAATCTGTACAACTAAGACCACACACAGTATGAGTTGCCAGTTCACTCTCCCAGACTGGCACTGGCTCAGAGTTCTGCCTTTCTGAAAACTCACGCAGAGCACTCATTTCAGAATGGCTTCTTGCTGTGTTATGTTAGTTTGGGGCATGATATACCTATTCTATCAGTATACCTGGGCTTCATTGTGGAGGTGTACTTTTAAAGTACAAAGCTCTGCTGCATTAGTCTCAAGATATCTGACCATTGGTTGAGGAGTTGTAAGAAAATAGAGATGTATTTGGCAGATATTTTTTTTCTTTTTTGATTCCTAACATTGGTGTCAGGACACAATCTAATCTGAGCTCCACATAAAATAACTTTTGGGGAGGAAGACAGAGATAATTCTGTTTCCTGTATCTGCAAGGAGAAAAGGACGACACGTTGAAAACCATGCTCTGTTATAAATACTATCTTTTTCTGATCTTAAAGATTTTAGTGAGAGCTGTCACAAGGGTTTGGCTTTAATTGTAATATATCATCAGCTAAAATATTTCTGCACAAAGGGGAAAAAAAGAGTGAGCATCAAATAAGGTATTGTCTTATAAAAGAATAAGAAAATCTATGTTATGCAAAAGATTAGTCTGAATCTCCATGATCCAGATTGAAACATAGGAATTTCCATGCCCGTAACCCAGGTCACCAGCTGCTTCTCATCATATTTGAGAAAGACTTCTGCTTCACCAGGAAGGTGACATTCTTTTAAGAAGGAATTTACTTGTAATTCTGTGGAACTCAAATTCTAGCTAGAACAGTAGAAAATTGGCTGAGCAATGGTTCATTAGGAAAGGGCTGGGAAATAAGACGGTTCAGCCTCCTAAATATGATATTGGACTGCTGTGGAAGTGTCAGATTTCCTGACCGAGAACACGTGGTGTAAGCATGTCTTTTACCTCTCTGTGTTAGCAACAGGGGTGGCATTTTTGTTGCTGGAGCAGGCAGAACCACTCACCCACCAGAGAGGGAGGAGTGAGGGTAGGAGACACAGCGACTGCGATGGAGGATCTGCCACCTAAGGCTGTGGCTGGACATGCTGTGCTCTTCCCTTCTCAATGCTTGCACTGCCCTTGTTTGAAGTGGGGTTGCTGGGATCGAGATGCTATGGCAGTCTCAAATCTTTTAGAGCATTTTTGTCAGTGCAATTGAAGCTGCACTTCAGTCATGCTTTAAGGCTTTTATTTGATGCTACCAAGGCTAGAAACGAATTCTTAGGTGAAAGCTGAGATAGTCTTATTTTAAGAGCAACCTTATGTGGGAACTGGGGTTCTAGGCAAAGTTACACCACTTACCAAATATATTAAGGTCTTAAGGCCATGTGCAGCTTCTTACAGAAGAAGGCAATTCACCTGAGAGAAGTGTTAAAAAGTTACCTTGGAGCTGAAAGAATTGATCTCAGGGGTCAACTGTTTACATGAAGGTGTATGGAGTAATCTGCTTATGACATTAACAAGTAAACAATCTGTTCCTGTATTTGGAGTCAGTCCAAAGAACTCTGCAGTACTGGGTGCCTAGTCCTCTGTGGCACAGTCGAGGTCATAACCCTTGTGCTGACTTAAAGGTTTTCATGTGGGTGGCCTGAACGCAAACCAGTGGAAGGAAAGATGGAGACTGCGGCTCTGCTGCGCACTTCCGCGTGTGTTTGTTTTTGGTGTGAAAGAAAACTATGGTGCACCTTCCCTTGTTCCTCCAGGTTGAATTTGTGTCTTTATTTAGGGAATAGAAAGAACGTGTTAGTCGTGTTATGAGCTGGCTAGTGGTGAAAGGAAATGCAGAAAGGTTCAGTCATGTCGTGCTCTTTAATTAACAGCTGTGTGAGGGCAGGATTGGGAAACAGGAGTGGACAGGGCTCTGCTCCCTTTTCTCACTCACAGACTTGGACTTAAGCACCACTGACATCCTCTCAACCCTCCTTCTTGTGCTCCCAGGTTTTAACGCCTAACATTCCCATTCTTGAGTTGAATCACAGTGAGCTGTGATGACAGGGTGTGTGGGAAGAAATTTGTGAAGAAGAGTAAGAACTGTCTGCTTGGCCCTTTGGGTGGGGACTGCTGGATGGGTAGAGAAGAAAAGGCTATTGACTCAGAAACTGCCCGGCTCAGCCGAGCAGAACAGAACGGCATCGGCACATGTGTAAGCTACTGTGTTATCCCGGTCACTGGGGGCCTGTGTCAGTGCTTTGTTTATGCTTTGACTTCAAGCGTTAAACTCCTGCCTAGTGGCATTGGGAAATGAGACTTGCAGCGCCTGGCTGAAGGGAACCCCTTTCGCAGCTCCCGCCGCAATGTTATGACGAGCTTCTCAGCTGCAGCTTAAAGGCCCAACAGAGATTTTTGTGATTTGCCTTAAGGGATTGCTTTCAGATACGAGGCAAATAAGTGAATAAGTATGAAGAAGATGTGGTAATGAGTTTCAGATGAGTTCTTTTATGTTTATTAAATGAGGTCTGAAAGTTTGCTGCTACTACTATTTCTTGTTTTCTAACTTGAAAAGTCATCTTTGAATATCATACTGCACACTGTTTACAAATGGCAAGATCCGGTAATGTTTTAAAAAGATAGTAGTGTAATAGTGTAAAAAAAAAAAAAGTCTTAAAAATAGAATAAATCCAGTAGAATATAAATCTTTTTTCCAGTGCATAGAAAAGCAATGAGCCATTTTAAGAGCAGGAAGAACATGCATTTTGAGATCCAATAGATCATCTAAATTGGTCCCAAACCAAGTTTTAAAATGGCATTGCAAAGGCTTTTGCTTTGAGTAGATTTAGCATTACAAAACTCAGAATATAAATAAAAATAAATTAGATTTGCTGGTTGCTTTGTACTTTACTAATATTCTGATTAACTAGGAAATAAAGTGCTTAATAGATATGACCTTTCTATTCCAACTGCAGAACTTAAAAATTCTAAACTAACATTTATACCCTTTCAGTTACTTCAATCTAGATTTTTATATGAACAAACTTTATGAATTCCTAGGTAATGTAAACTTTAATCCTTTGTGCTTTATTTTCTGACATTTGTATGTTTGAAATTTGGATTAGTGAATCTAAAATTTCTCACTTGCCTGACTTCCTGTAGCTCTGATGTAGATGGGGAATTATTCTGGGTTGCCACATCATATATTTTCAGTCCAAACCTTGTATTCTCAATGGCAGACCTTGCAGCCAAAACAAGCCTGTGTGGGCCCACTTAATGTGAACACCTCATGGTTTCAGAGCTGCAGAAGAAAACAGTATCAGAAAAACGGCCTCTGTTCAAGGAAACCTGTCTTTGTGATAACAAACCTTTGCACGCTTTTTATCTTAATTCTCTACTTTGCCTGAAATTATGTCACTTTAATGTCTTGCAAACCTTGCAAAAGTTTTCCATGCCCGTGCTGTCACCTCTGTGTGCTTTCAGCGCTACGTCGCGTCTTCCTCTGGGTGGAGCGGAAGGACAAACATGGAAGTAGGTCTATAGTGGTATATTTAGTGTCTCCTTTCCTGGACTCTCAGTTTCGATGTGTTAACCAGCCTTCTGGAAAACTGAAATATTTTACTAAGAATGAAGTCCTTGATTTCCATACCCCAGGCTTGAATTTGGGAGTTTGAGACTGCACAAGGAGTGCAGAATTGAGTCCGTAATGCTTAACACCAAGAGTGGGTTGGTTTTGTTGATATCTTACAATGTTTGAAAGTGCTGACAAAAATTCATGCATATACTATATTTTCTTGTAGTATTTTATTTACAAATTAGCCTTCAGTAATGAGACTTGCATTATAAAAAAACAGGTGTCTCTTTTGGTCTTTAAAAGCTTGATATGTGATGAAATGTGGTTTTTACCCCAAAATTTTTCACCCAGTACTCTATGCTGCTCAGTAATACATTTGTAATTGCATTTCTGAACCAGTATATGGAAACAAGCATCATTTAGTGGAAGTGCTCACTGAAGGAACCATAAATGTAAGGTGAACCTCTTGCAATACTGATGGTTAAACCCAAACAGACTCTGTTGCTTTAATGAATTGAGATGTCTACCATTTTATTACAAAAATACCTTTGTAATCACCTTCGTGTGATGGGCAATTCTTTCTTTAGCATCAATGAATTAAGCTCTGTGCCTCACTCCCCCGGCATATTTTAGGTTAGATGAGAAATGGATAAACATTTTAAGCTAGAGAAATACATTTTAATTCAGTTCCATTTCTGGTGTGGGGTTTTTTTTTTCCCTTTAACAATTTTTTTTTTTATTCTGCCTATTCAATTTAGCACATCCTTCCATACACTTTTTTTGAACATTCTTATAGGAATAACGTTGCTTGCTCTTTCCATTTTCAGTGAAATATATAATTTTTCACTTTGCTAATTTATCAAGGTGAGCAAGGATTACATGCATTGTATTCTGACCCCCCTACATTCTACAGTCAGTATCTTTATATTCTTGAATTATTACTGCATTGATTTCTAATTGCCTTGTTCTCTACCATATAAAAAGCTACACCTTTGAAACCTGCAAACCTTTATTTTCCAGCTCTACTTTTTGCTTACAATTTCACCTTATGGTTTCAACCTCCACTCACCATCACATCATTGTAAGACCACTTTAGTGCTGGCTTTGTTCCATGCCATTATTATATCTTTATTTAAGCAAGCTGTGATAAGATCTCTTCGAATATGTTTTTGAAAGTTCGTGAGAGCCAATAGTCTGAACAGTATATTAGTTGTTCTCAAAGGTTGTATCAACGAGCATCTTGACAATGACTGTTTCCTCTCCTCTTCATGGTGTGAAGAGTAACACCTTTTGCATTTGGAATCATACCTTACTTTGTGTAACTACTCTAGGCAGTGCTTATGTAGAAAAGTATTATTAGAAAAGTTACTAATAATTTGAAGCTGTGAAGTAGGATTGTTAAATCTACCTGAAGAAAGTGCTTTCCTGAAGAAAGCTCTTTTTCTGTTCCCCTAGTTTGACATTTTTTGTGTCCTTCCACCTGGATTCACGTGTATATGCCTACTGCTGTGGCTATGTCTGTCTGTCCACATTTTACATGCTTGCCTGTGTCTTGATGATACTCCCCAAAGAGCCACTTTCTTCCCCCATTTCCTTGAACAGGTACCCCATCATGTAGATTTTCCTTTTTCTTGCCTCTTTGTCTTTTGCTTCACCAAATATTTTTTCATTTTTGATGATAATATTTATACTGCTGTCCTTGAAGATGTCTGCTCTCCCCTGCCCAGTGGAGAAGTCAGCTACTTTTCCTCCTTATTTCCAAATGCTTTTGTGAGTACTGAAGCTTTTAATTGCAATTAGCAGTAGAGCTGCTTATAGGAACAACTGTATACAAATACTAACCAGTATTGAGTGATCTACAGATTTTTCCCAGACCACCGGCAAGTATTTGCCTGACCATAATTTGAGAACTATTTGAACTGTGTTAAGAGAACAATAAAATTGCATGCTGGAGCATTTATACAGCAAGAAATGAGAAAATCAGGGCTACATACACCTTCTGGGCTGTTAGAATGCTTTTGATGTTTTGTAATTTTTTTTTATTTACTTTTTTTTAAAGGTTTGTAAAGGCAAAAAGCAGTTCTATAATGCAGAACAATTTGGTGAGGTTCTTTATTAAGACATTTCTACTTAGGAAAATCCTTGGAATATCCCATATTTTGGTTGAGAGGGATTTGTGCTTACTACAGAAAAGTACACTAAGGCACATTTGTTAGGAAACTTATGTGATATACACTGGAGAGAAGTGAATAACCCCATCATTTCCCTGTTTACCATATATTTCTGTATCTAGATTCTGATCTCTGTCCAAATCTGTGTAGTGACTGTAGTATCTGATTGCCCACTTCTGGGCTTTATTGGGCAAATTAAATATAGGATACAGAACACTATTTTCAATGAGTTATATATTTAATAAATCAAGTTTTGGCTGTGGTTTTTGGGGTTTTTTTTGAGTCTTTTAGCTATATGTCAAGTTAGGACTGTTTTAATGCTATTTTGTGTTTTGACTCTTCTACTTTTTCTATGCATGCTTTGGTGCTTGTCCTGGTTTCTGCTGGGATGGAGTTGATTTTGCTTCTCAGTAGCTGGTGCAGTGCTGTATTTTGGGATTTGGTGTGAGAACAATGTTGATAGCACACTGATGGTTTTGGTTGTTGCTGGGTAATGTTTACGGTAAGTCGAGGACTTTTCAGTTTCTCAGGGCCTGCCAGTGAAAGGGCTGGAGGGGCATGGGAAATTGGGAGGGGACACAGCTAGGACAGCTGACCCCAACAAGCCAAAGGGATGTTCCATACCATTGAACATCATGCTGAATATATAAGCTTGGAGAAAAAGAAGGAAGGGGGGGATGTTCAGCATTAGGGCATTTGTCTTCCCAAGTAACTGTTACGCGTGATGGAGCCCTGCTTTCCCGGAGATGGCTGAGCACCTGCCTGCTGGTGGGAGGTGGTGAAAAAATTCCTCGGTTTGTTTTGTTTGTGTGCATGGCTTTTGTTTTACGTATTAAACTGTCTTTATCTCAACCCGCGTTTTCTCATGTTTCCTCTTCTGATTCTCTCCCCCATCCCACTGTGGGGGGAGCGAGCAAGCAGCTGTGTGGGGCTTAGTTGCTGGCTGGGGTTAAACCACGATAGCGCTACAAGTGCTTTCGTGTTCTATCACATTTTAACAAGTAAAAGAATCTCTTAATCTGAGATAAGGTTCGAAAACTGACATAGAAAAGAAATCAAAAGTTTCATAAGTGACAAAAAAGAAGGGAATTGAATAAATAAATAAAATACGTTAATGTTCTTTACTTAAACCTAAATATGTTTGATTTACTTACTGTAGGTTGATGCCTTGCGGTTACGATTGGAAGAAAAAGAAACCTTTCTGAATAAAAAAACAAAACAACTTCAAGACCTCACAGAAGAGAAAGGAACCCTGGCTGGAGAGATCAGAGATATGAAAGACATGTTGGAAGTAAAAGAAAGAAAAATTAATGTCCTTCAGAAAAAGGTAAAACTTTTGAGGCACATTTAAAAGAAATGTATTTATTTCTTATAGAAAATTCTTATTACTTTTAATAGATTAAAAAATGCATGGAGTCAGTCTGCAACAGTCAAGTAGTTCTCTAATACAAAATGTGTTACTGTTTTCCATGGGATCATTTCTATAGCATTATATCTTAATTATATTGTATCATAAAAACATTAGGTGCCACAGTTGCCACAAAATTATTGGAGTTATATGAAAGTCCTAAACATTCTGACAAATCTTCTTATTCCTCAGTGTGAGGCATTCCATTGTCCTTACTAACACTGATTACTACTCTTTCCAAATAATGTAAACAAAATGTGTGGGACTGCTAAAAGATTAGGATACTGCTTTTTTTTTTTTTTTTTTTTTCTTTAAAGACTCTTTTGGGGGGTGGGGGAAGTGGAGGGGAGTGGGGAAGGAACCTATATTAAGTTAATTATCTGCTTTTCTTGTGAGCTAAAGACATTAAAACAGACATTAAAGAGGCTCTCTCCAAACAGCCTTATTAATCTTATTTCTAATTTCCACAGATTTAGCTAACTGCATTTATTCTCTTTGAGAAGTTGGATTTAATCATTACAGTTTCCACCCGAGGGAGTGGGGAGGGAATTTCCTGGAAAGGTAGCTCTGCAAGGGTTCCGCAGACAGTAGTAGAATGTTTATTTACCATATCCCTTTTCTCACACTCACAAAAATATTTATTCTAGCAGGTATGTTCTATGCATCTTGTGTGTGTCACTCCATCGAATATAGATACACTTGTGAGCATACAGATACATGGAGAAAAAGTTCCTGGCATTAAATACATTTTACTGTTACTTCTCCCCTCATTTTACAGCCACACAAAGAATGTCTGCTCCTTATTCTCTAATATTATGTAGGTCGTGTTACTGTGGTTTTCGTCCAGGATTCATACATGGTTCACATGGTCTAGCTGTGCTTCTGTCTGTGCTTGGTTAAATGAAATCTTTAAAAAGTGGAGGAGGAGGAATGGGGATTCAGTGATGAAAATTGGGTGATGAACATGACATCACAGAGCTGTCAGCACTATTCGTCATGGCTCTGTGCTCAGAAATCTGCAATGTAGTGTGTTTTTCTGGTTTTAGTACATCACAGCTATTTCATTAGGACTTGCAAATGGTCTTGCCTCTTTTGTACCTGCTTCTTAATGAACATAATCGCTCTAACTGCACTCTTTTCACTAAAGCAGAGTAAACACATGTTATAGCCTCGTGAGCTCTTGTATACAGTGTGATAAATAAATCCTGCTAACTACTAGGTGCAAAATCAGTTAGTACTAAGTTGATTCTTTAAAACTGGAAGTAGCATCTGATTTTTATGTGGTTTTTTTTTTTTTTTTCCATTTTTGTTAGTTTTTTATTCTGGTAAATGTGCTTCATCAGGGGACTTGTGAAGTTCAGTTTTTCTGCTATGGGCTAAATACTAAGTTTACTTAGAGGAGAATGCCATGATTACTTTTTTAAAAAAGGAGAAAATAGTTCATTTACATCATATAAGTTATGCATAGATTTCTTTCTCTGAAGCATTTTTAATAACGACATTATCTTAATATGTAGATGTCAGCATGCCCAAAAATACTCATTACACCCTTATTTTGTTTATAGGAAAAGAATATAGTATTCGGAAAATAACATTTTTAAAATTACTCTTAGGTCACATTTTCAGCTTTGGATCATTACTTTATTTGTGCGTCACTTCCAGTGTGTTTGGAAATAAATTCACTCACAGATAATTTGACTAGTGAAAAATTTGATTGATATATCATCCCACTGTACTCAGGATACGTTCACTGTTTTTTTTATCATCTGTAAGGTGTGTAGTTCTGAAGTAGAAAATATGTCAGCAGTCGAAATCCAGACTTTTAGGTTCATCTGGAAAAAAAAAAAATTAAATCTACTTGTTTAGTTAATCCAAGTGTTCAGCTTCATTTTGGCAGTGCTTATTAGATCATGACTTCTTATGCTTAGCTTCCTTGAGCATCCCAGCATCCTTGGCAGCAGATGTAACTCATCTCTGGACCACGATACTTGCATGTAGAAGGCAAGATATTCAGTGTTTGTCTACTTTTTTTCAAGAAGATTTCCTGGCATTAGTGGCTTTCTATTCCAGATAATTTTATCCTCACTATGTGAAGTTATGTGTCCCAGGGCATTCATACCTCATAGAGTCTTTATGTTCTGTCAAAGGCAAAGGGAGCACGGCTCCTTTATGACCATAGGCATATTGTTCATTCAGTCATGTGTTATTTCAGAAATATGTTGGACTATGTATAGTAGTAATTTGTAGTGTTGTAGTATTCTTACTGTAATATTTTTTGAACATTGACTTTTCAGGGATTTTCAGATAGTCTAGTAGTAGATGCTGTGCTTTAAGAAAACGGTTGTCCGATATAACTCTTTTCTTTTCAGTTTTGACAAGATACTTTCCAATAGCAAGCATATATAAGAATAAATTTTGATGGAAAAGCATTTAGTATATATTGATTGCAGTAATTTTATCCTTTACTTGATTCTAAATATGCTTTTATCCTTTACTGCTTGCTGGATTGCACATGCCAACTTGCATTCATTCAGTTTTTGCTCATCTTCTCCTTCTGACTTTTTGGCCATCTTTCCACTATTGTTTTCACTTCACGTGACAGCAGGCAGAGACTTGCATGTTGAGCATTTAGAAATTAATTTGTTCTCATTATGCACTTGTATGTGGAGAATTCAGTGGGTGGAAAGCAACACAGATCGTTTGATACTACACTTAGGAGGTGAAACAATTAGTGGGCTCTCCAGGACAGTGGACTGTCCTACCTTCATGTACCTTCTTTCAGGACATGGCCCCGGTTGCTGTCTTACTGTCATCAAAACCCTTCTGAAAGTGAGGGAATTGCTTCTAGTTCTTCTTCCTAAATTCTCTCTCGACATTAGATTCTTCTGACTGTAATATTATAATGCTTGCCTTGATTTTTTTTTTTTCTATGAAGAGCCAAATTTTATATCTGTGTATTTTTATTTACTTTTGATATGAGGACTTCCGAATATCTAATTATTTTAGTGCCTTCATTTGTTAATGCAAGATAGATGGCTACATCTCTCTCCACTCAGCCTGATGTGCTTCACTCAGCCTAAAATAATATTTGTTTTACTGTTTGTATTAAGTAATTGAAGAAGGAAGAATTTGTATATAGTGCTTAAAAATATTTCTCTTGGTGATACATGAAATGGAGTAGAAAGGAATATGTAACTTGGAAAATGCAATTTCTAATTCTATATTCTCTTGTGTATATTACTGTTACCTGCCGTGTTGAAAAATACAAAAGAGAGCAAACCAAACCCAGAAAAGCTCCCTTTCAAAGCTGGAGCTGTTTCTTCTTTCTGGATAGCCGTTAAACTTGGGGGCAGGACAGGTTCTGTTGAGGGCTTTCTACCAAAGGTGTGGAAGAAACAAAAACATTGGCAACAAAACAACTGGGGTGAATCTCACAGGATGGCATAGAAGCTCAGTAGCCAACATGTTGCAGGCAAAAGTAATGGGCTAGATAATGACCTAATGATGCATTGTCCTTCCATGTAGTGGTTTTGGTGTAGTTTTTGATCAAATTGAAAAACTGCTATGCTCTTCAGTATAATTTGCAGGCTTAAGGGAGGCCCAGCACTGGAACAGCATGCATTTAGAGGATTTGGATGAAGGTGGATTGGCATGGAGTAATAATAAACTTATGTCAATGTCAGAGGTGCAATATTACTTAATATTTCTTTCTTTTAGGATCTTTGGCACCACTGTTCCATTTTAGTGCCAGTAAAGTTGGGTATGCTGTTTTAATAGCTTTGTTTAACCTGGCAAAGCTAGTCTTGCACCTCATATCTGTCAGTTTAGCATGCAGAGGGGCAGACCTCAGAAATCTTTATGTATTTCTTACCAGAATGTGCAAGTTCTTTGAATATGTCCGAGTTATAGGCTGAAGGGCAGAAGTGCTGAACTGGGTGATAAACTTTTTTGCTCCCAAATTTTCTCTTTTATGCAGTAGCTATACCCCATGTGTTTTGTGCTTTAGGAATCTGTGGATATTTAAAAAAAACAATTATATACTGTGAAGTATGAGTCTCAGTGTTGAAAACGGTAGCTGTTGAGACAAGAACAGTGTAGAGGATGTAGACCTGGATCATATTAGGACAACAGCTTGTGGAAATTTTTTTGTGGGGACTATTATAAAAGAACACCATGTAAAGGGGGCTAATATAATATTCTACTTTGACTTGCAACATAACTTTTCATGTAAAATGTTACAGTTTCCATCTTTAATAGTTTAAGCTTTGTGATTGATGAAGTGCTACATGACTGAGGGCCTTAAACTACCAGCTAATTAGCATTTGTAGGAAATGTCATAAAGTCGTAGTTCTCATGTAATAATTGGAATCTGTAGTTGGAGTGGCTGGACTGGGCACACTAGGTGATATTGTCCAGCTTGTGTTAAATGAAAATGTGTTGTACCATTAATTGTATTGTTAGCTGTCTTCTAAAATAGAGGAAATTTACATAAGGTCAGATTAGGAGTATGCTAGCATAAACAAATGAGTTCTACTCTTTTGCTTAGAAATTTACATCAGCATTATTGCTTGATGAAGGAAGTCTGATTGAGAAAGCCACTGAAATAGAAACTTCTGAATCCAGAATGGTCCAGGAAGACCTAAGAGACCAGTTTATTTTGTTTGATTTCAACAAGTAGAAAGTGCAAGCATATTGCTGATAGAAGATGCCTTTGACTTTTTTCTCATGGTTTAATCAATTGGGAGTATGTTTTCATAATCCCATAAAGGGGCCATGATGGCGTGATGAAGGACATTGTCAACTTTGTCAGATTCTGTCAGAACTGTACATAGGCTGGGATGAACTGGTGTTTTACATTTACCAAATCAGAGTCCTGTTGTATTTCTGGAGTGAGACAACAAATTCTGAACTAATTATTTGTTCTCTAAAACAGACCAGTATTCTGACTGCAGATTCCCAGTGTCAAAAAAAAAATTAGGGAGTCCTGTTATAACATGGAAGTTTTGATATTTCAAAGCCGCTATGGTGACTATTGACTTGTGCATTATTACATTAAGTAATGTTTCTTCTAATCATATATGTCTGCTTTAGGGTATAGAATTCAGTGTACTGAGTATTAGAAAATTATACTTTGTTGGCTGCGTATGTTTGCAGCTTTGCCAGATCATGTTATGCTATTCAGATAAGGCAGTCTGAAAGTGAGATTGAACTAATTATAGCCAGTTGTTCATCCAGGGTGGTGGTGTTACTGACCCCGATACATTGTCAAAGAAATGGGTCCTCAATGGTTCCACACAATAAAATGCAGCTTTGGAACCCTTAAACTTTGCATGTGGCATGCATGGAGGCTATCTGAATAAATACAAAAAACCCTCAAGCCTAACCAGTGCAGCTATTTGGATGCTCTTGGCCTGTATACTGAGACACTGAGAACAATGTCATTAAGATCAGAGGCGGTGATATTTTTGCTTTCCTTTAGCTTCTTTTATTTCCTGTTCTTTCCACCACACTACACTTCTAAGTTCTTACAGGTTATAAGAGGTTGCTAGAAATATGTGGCTTAATATAGGTTCACTTAGTGAAGCCAACCTGAATGACGATCCAGCCTAAAACCATAGCTTTGAGTTTAGGTAAGTCCTTGCACCTCTAAGTTCATGATCATTATAAAGTTTTCCAGCCTGTGGTTGAATCTACTGTCTTTTCCAATGAATTTGCTAACCGCTGAAGCTAGAAGCCCAGCACTGGGTTGTTCCTCCTATTCCCGAAGACCTGCTTTTTACTGCTCGTTTTGTTCAAGTCTACACTTCAAAAGAATAGTCGGATTACACGCTTATGCTTACTGTTTATTTGAAAGTAAGCATTTATCTTTTTAGGAGAAATATCACTGAATTCCTCAAATGAAGTTTCGTAAGATTACAAAATCTAAAACCTGTTTTATCTAATGCCAGTTCTGTAAACGTGGTAATTTTTGAATATTAGGTATATTGTAAATCAGGGACCCTCAAGTAAGTGAAGAGATATTGACTGCACCTGGTCTTGGTGTTAAAGTTGTTTGGAGATCTGCTCACAATAATCATGTCTAAGCAGGTCTCCTCTTTATCAATGGCAGCTGACTAATGAAATGGTTGGAGATGTGTGGTACCAGGTGTTATGGAGAATTCAGAAGTGTTACCAGGTTTCAGTATAAGTAGCTGAAACTGCAAGCCTGTCTTAGTTTACTGTATTATTCTCCCACTATGAGAGGGAAGCATCTATTCTTTGGGATGGCCTTCACTTGTCAGAAAATATTACAAGAACCAACATGTATGCAGTTTTTCAAGAAACAGGGTAAAACTGCAGTTTGTCAGTCTGGTTTGTGTACCAGTAATATACATCTCTGAACAGGTTAAAAAGGAACCTGTTTGTTTGCGTGTTTGAAAATTCTAATAGTGTTTTAAAATCCTGTAAGTTAAAATACTAATTTTCCTGCCTTTGTATGCCATCTATGGAAAACTGAGAATTTTGCATATATCATTTAATTTATTTGGGAGCTATATGGTAAGAGATTGTGAGTGAAAGTGAAAAAGTACAAGTATTTGAAGAAAGAAGCTGAAATCAAGAAGTGCTTTGAAGAGATGCTGTCATATATTTGTGTAGTTAGCACAGTAGTATGATACTATTACTATGTTATTAACTAATACATTATTAACATTCAAAATGTAGCTATGTATACAGAAAGGAGGCAATCAGTTGTAAGGTTTAAAATGTGCAATATTTAAATGAGAGATTAAAAAATCACTTTTTGGGAATCTATGTCTAAATCTATGTCATAGATCTACTTGTGATCTATGTCTAGGTCACAAGTATTTAGATTTTTCAAGATAAATCCTTAAGTGTAAATAATGTCAGTTATTCTAGATCAAGTTATGCTAACTAGTTTTAAGAAATTTCTTCATATGCAGCTCAAATGAAGAGAATTGAATAGTTCAAGACTTGGGTTATATGTAGCGTACAGAAGGGCTCTTAAGAGCAGTATGCCATTTGCAGAGTAGAACTGAGCTTAATGAGATACTTACATAAGGGTTTCACACTGCTACTGTGACACCAGTGCTACTGGTGAGGAAGGAAGCTGCAATTTGGCTCTAAAATGTCATACTTATTAACAAAGTTACCTTTACAGAAGATCCTAAGTTTTATTCATGCTGAGAAAGCAGCCAACTCGCATGCTGGGAATTTTAAGCTGTCTGAAGAGTAATGTTTTCTTTTCAATGGAGGTGGAGGAAATTTCTTTTGAAGTGTGAAGGAGCTAAATTATGTATAGTGTGACTGGGCAAAAAGAAAGTAGAAGTTGTCATATGTGGGAGGTGCAGAACACAAAGGAATTACTTAGGGAAATGGATGACTGCTTATATATCCAAAAAAGAACAAGGAAGAATCAGAATTGCTGAAGAGATATGTTTTTCTGTGAAATAGTCTTCCAAGAAATGTAATACAAGTCTGCTGATTGGAATTAAAAATACTAAGGGACAGTGTTATAAATATAAATGAGAATGATTTCACATTAGAGAGGTATCCTGCTGTCGTGACTTTTTTTTTTTTAATTTTCAGCTCCTGGCTGAAAGTGTGTACTCCTGTGGTTTGCTGCTCTGGGAACTGCATCCTGGAGTGGCAGCCTGACTAGTTCCTAGCTCTCTCAACATGACAGGTTCAGCTGGTTTTATACCTGCTAGCCGTTTACCATGGAATCCTTGACAACTCATTTAAATGACCCCAAATCAGATCCTTCAAAAAGTAGCCGATGGAACAAAGTTTTGCACAAACCCAAAAGGCTTGTACATCTTATTTGTACACTAATCTTTTCCTTGAAAGCTCTTTCAATCTCCGTGCTCCAGGTGACTGATCTGTGGTAGGGAGGAAGGAGGCTGGGTGGCTTCTCACATTTTCTGACTGACATGGACCTTGAAAAGGGGGATCACAGCTGCCTCTCTGAACCAGCAGCCATTCCTCTGGGTATGCTGTAACTGGGTATAGGAAGTACTCTTTGCCGAGCTCCAGAACTTTGACTTGCTGGATTAGATCAGCATTTTGGACATATTCTGCAGTAGTGTAAACACGTGTATGTTAAAACCATAGTTCTAGCTTCAGAATATGTAAGGTGGCAAGCTGGGAATAGGTTGCCAAGTAATACTTTAACTAAAGCAACAGTTGTTTTACTCTGTGTATCATATTTTGTTACATGGCATAACTGTGATTGCATCAATGTTGGTAGAGGTGTTTAACTCCTATCTTTTTCCTTTGGGATACATGAGTTGTAACCTTCAACATAATCCTTCCTGAAGCTGGGAACTGTGCGTCCTGCCAGGCTTGTATATTTGGAGATGTTATACATACTTCTTAATGCTACACGCATAGTGGGAGCAACTGTTGATGCTACTACTTTGGGGAGATTTTTCTTAATGCTGTAATTGATTCCTGCTCAGATAAAGTGAGAATGTTATTTACAACACTGAGCAAAATATTTTGATATTTTTATTTGTTTTCATTTGAAGTAATGTACCATTCATACTGGAATTTGATGTATTAAAACTAAGTCTCAGACAAAGTTTGAAGTTTAATAAGATTGCCTATACGCAAAGCATAATGGTAAATTTTATATCTAAATAAATGGTCCGTATGATTCTGTATCATGGTTATAGTACACTGTTTCAAATGTGTCATTATCAGTTTTTTAATAATGATCTTTATTCCCTTTGAGCATATTTAGCTGAAAATTGTGAGAAAACTCTGAATCAGTTTCATAGAATGTTTCCTAGGCAAATAAGTTCATCAGCAGGTTGATTATATGCAGTAAAATCCATGAGAAGACCATTTTAAATCTTGAGGGGTTCAGCAATGGTACATTTTGAGCCTGTTTTGACTGAGAAATTATTTTTTTTGTCATAATCTGATGCATAAAATATTTAGCAATATAGTTGATTAAGTGTTAATGTGATAAACCATATTGACCTTATCCTGAAATAAGAAAGCAGATCCCACTGCCTTTGTTCATCTCCATGCTAGATAGGCAGTTACAGTTGATCTATGACTTGACATATATAAATAAATATTAAAAAAAGTGTATCCAAGTTTGTTTTATCTAGAAATAAAAAGAAATATTTCCTAGTAAATATAGAAAGTAGACATGCATTAACAGTTTTTTTCAGTCTTGTAGTATATTAAATTTTTACTCTTTTGTTGGCATAGAATCAAACACCTTAATTTATGCATTGCTAGAGCTCCTTGATGTTGGCAGTCATGCTTTCCTGGTGGTATTCCATTGCTGTCTGACTGAGCAGCCTGTGACTAGAGACTCTAATACCTTAGTAAATTGCATATTTTATCACTTTTGGAAAGGCATCACCCCTCACCTTTGAATGCAGCTCTTATTGGCTTTATGAAAGCATGAAGTTCAAAGACTTCAGAGTATGCATGCAGATAAGTTTAACGGTAAAAAATACATGAGAGTTGTTATCTTCATACTTCTCCTTTCGTGTTATTGTTACCAGATGTAGCCAGAGCTAGTGGTGCCAATTTGGTCAGATCGCTTTGATAATTTCCTTGTTGCCAAGTAGTATGTATTTCTTGGTGGTAGAACGAGCAGTGGTATGTTCGAATATGAGTAGAACAAATCCAACTGTAGAATGGAATCTGAATCTAATTCACTTCCTTCTAGCACACCTGACTTTAATTTTTAGTGCCTAGCCAGGCACAGTGCTAAGATCAAAGTGAAATAAAGAGGATGGAGTAAAGCACTTCTTGGAAAGTAAAAAGAAAAATGGCGTAACGTTGTGTAATCTTTTATATATGAAACAAATATTGGGCCTATTTGCCATTCACTTTAAAATAAATCTGCAGTAAATTTACTAAAGGTAATTTTGCACGTGTATAAACCCTTATTTATCTGGGAGAAAAATCAGGCCTACTATATTTACTGCCTAAAAGATGACTTGATTGGACAGCAGAAATCTCTGTGTCCCCAGACAGGCACAGAGTCCTTTTTTGCTCTGTGTTTAATCCATGCCAAAGGGACTGTACACCATGGGAACTTCTATACGTTACTCTCTGTAGTGCCTACTGCTGATCTTGAGTGAGGGTAGGAAGCTGCTAAAGGTCCACATCAGTTTGTGAACTATTCGTCTTAAAGCAGCTGCTTGTTGACAGACAGGTGTGACAGTATGTAAAAGCACATTTTAAATTTGAGTGAAATACCTGCTGTGACCTATCCTAAAATCTTAATCTATGGTTAAGTCTGGATTTTTGTTGTGGCTGTCATGGGGGCCATAAATAGCTTGATTTGAATGTTTATTTTAAAAAAAATATCTGTGACTTTGGTGAGTGTAGAGATTTTTTTGTGTGTTGGGAGGTGGATGTGATAGTAAGCAGTTGAACAAATGTGAAGAACTGTGAAGTACAGAATATAGACTACATAGGAAGGTAATAGAAAACAGGAGCTTGCTCATTTAGCTGCAAAAAAGTTTATCCCTGTGAACTATCCATGGGAGCTAGTCTTGTAAATTGTGTTCAAGTTACAAATCATGATTTTTTGCATGACATTTTACGTGTTCAGCTATTTTCACTGTTAGCACTCATTAATTGTTACTAATTTTTGTATACTGTCATTTTATGAAATGTAGCATAATTCAGCCTTTGCCTCGAAATGTATGAATTGCTACATCTTCCGTGAGTTCCTATAAATCACTCCAACTTTGGGGGGATGAAGAGCCATCTCACAGACAGCTAGCTGTGTGCAGGGCAGCAAAACAAACCAGTTCATACCGTTATCCTTGTGAATTGCATCCCCTTGGCAAGGCAGGAGCATTTCTTCTTCCTTGGGCTTATTGTAATGTTGACAGCAGTGTTCAGTGATGACAAATGTATGTTCTTCTTACTGAGACCTGTGCTACAATTCATGCTGTAGGACATATTTCTCAGTAAGGGCTAAATCTGAGGGGGTTTTGGGAGGGGATCTGAGGTGAGGGGAGGATGGGTAGTGCTGCAGTTACTAGTTGTGACTGTGCCTTAAGCTTTCTGCTGCAAAACCTGTTAAACCCCCCCCAAAACTACAAAAAGGAACAGGACCAGAACAGGAAGATTTGCTTGGTTTTGGTTAAGTTTTAATGTACTGCTTTACAGAATACCTGGTTAACACTTGTAGACTACCTGATTAACTTTTGTACTAATGCTAAAATAAAAATTCTCTGAGTAGAGCAGTAGAAAATAATGTCTATATATGCTTAGTTCTGCAATAAGCTCTTCCCTGTGTCTGAACAGGTTTTTTTTAACATTGAGCTGACCATCATTCAATCGTTTATAAATTCCAGACGTTAGTAAGGAATTAGGTTAGTAATACCTATCATCTTCTGAATGGGAGACACTGAAAACCCAAGTGTTGTCAGACTTGCAGTTTCATTGTTAAGGAATGCTCAAGTGTTTTAGAAGAATTTTATAGTTAAAATTAAGTACATGTTCTTGAGGAGAAAGCCTGACAAAAATTAAGTTCTGTTATAATTCTAATGCTCACAGAACTGCAGAGATAGTCAATCTGTGTAATGTATTTTGATATAGCCATCATCTCTAAAGGACTTCAAAGTATTCTGAACTGAAAACTCCTAACTCACTACTCTTCTGAAGGTTTTATCTAGTATCTTCTTAA
Organism: Falco punctatus; assembly: GCF_963210335.1. NCBI lineage: Eukaryota > Metazoa > Chordata > Aves > Falconiformes > Falconidae > Falco > Falco punctatus. Next base: position 9,967,257 of record NC_137583.1, on the reverse strand, counting down.
ACCCCACCATGGTGAGGGGCAGTTTCAGGTAGTAACAGAAGTGAGTATGGAGCTACAAGGGCAACAACTGCATCTGACAGTTGTTGAAACCTCTTCCCAGCCTGTGTAATTCTTTATGATAAACTTTTAAATACCTGGCATAAAGAGCAAAGAAGACTTTTTTCAGATCACTGAAAAAATAGTACAAGTTTGTTATCAGTTTTAGTATAGTATGAGGTTAGTGTCACTGACATCCCAATAGCTGATGGCCTCCATATACATCTTCAGGATATGACAATGAATTTTCCTTTAATTGCCAAAGGGACAATGAGTATTCTTTATAGATCCTTTCATCAAGGTTTTTACAATAAATAAAAAAAATACATGAAGAAAGCCAAATGAATGAGGATGGCTATATTGATTAATAAATCCCTGGCATTAATGATGTATTGAAATACTTTTTCCCCCCAATCCAGTTTTTCTGTATCATAGATCTACTATACTGTAATTTTTTTTTTGTTTTCTTGTAGTTGATGATATTGGCATGAGGCCAACCTATACGTAGAAACCTGCTAGTTTTTAGGAGAAGATACATGTTAAAGGGAATTCAGTGAAAGATTAAAGAAAAAAGACATTTTCTCATACCAAAAGCAAACTATCTTAAGCACAGAACTACAGAACTACACACTACTGCTCAGATTATTTCTCCTTCCTATTCAGACATTTATATAAAAGCACTGCTGTGTTACCTTTGCTGCTATAGAAAATCTAAACTGTTCAGCAGATGTTGATTAAAGACATCCAAGTTGCTGCGTTTAACATTTCAATTTAAGTTTGGTGGTGCTTTGATAGTTTATATGTAGGAAGACTGTCTGGCCTGCAGTAACTAATGGTGAAACTCAATATGTGCATTGTCTTCTGTGCAGCTATAGTGCAAATATTAAATTACATCTCATAGTAACAAGAATCTTAGTTCTCTGATGAACAACATTTTGAAGACTGCAACTCTTAATTTATATAAACCTATGTACATTGACCATATGTTGATTTAGAATGATTAAGAAATGACATCTTTAAAAAAAGGGGGTAGGGAGATATTTTATCCTTCTGCAAAGCTTTTCTTTGATGTAAAGCCATTACTCTGTCCCTTATATATGAATATAGATGGCCTCTGTAACCAGGGAGCTAAAAGGAAACTTTGCAATAGAAAGGGTATTATTATTTCTGATTAATTGCTGCCTATCTGTTTAAGCTCTGCTGCTGTGGTTTTTCCCCTACTTTTTACCACTGGCACTTCAGAATTAACTCATGAAAAAGTACCATGTGAATTTGGGTTCTCCATTACAAGCTCTTGAATGCAGTTTTAAGGGCAGGATGCTCTTCTAGTGCAGATCAACATAGCTATATTGGATTCATAGAGCCATCCGTTATTTATAGTAGCTGGGGGCAGACCTGTTATTTTTACTTTTCCTGTAAAAATTTTTGCTATTAGAGATTTTTTTCATTTGAAATAATTTTCCATTTTTAGGGCTTCCTTTCTCCCTCTTCAACCTGCCTGTCCCCTTATTCCTTACTCTGAGAGTAAGGAATTGTAAAGTTTAATATTTTTCCTCCGTTGATTTTGATGAAGTGTTATATTATTATTTAGAATATTTTACAGGAAAACTGGAAAACAAGAGAACATGGGAAATCTCGAACATAATTTGGTAAGGCTATAGGAAGAGGTATGTAATTAAGGATTAAAGAAGACAGCAGTTTCAAACTGCTGTCCTTGCACTTTCTTTTTCCCTTTAGGTGTGAGATGCCTGTGATTTATAAATTCTATAGAATCAATTTGTCATTTAGAGTTGAGAGCATTACACTTATCTGAAATCTCTGAACTAAAGAATACTGAGAGTTCTCTATGTTCTGGAACTATCAAATAGAGCTTAACGTTAACTCTCAAGTGAACATCTGTCTGTACTTTTGAAGTCTTTATACCAAGTATGTTTAATATTGTCATACAGTTCTATGGAAAAGGCATGTTATAAAACTATTAATATAAGGAGATACATAATTACTATTATAATGTAAATTTATGGCCACTCTTCTTATAAAAATTAATTGTAGTATGCTGCAGTAAATGCTAGACATTTGCTATACTCATAATTGTATATGGTCTAAGTTACGCTGTCCGGTAGAACAGTGTGATGTTTAAATGTACATTTATTTTGCTTTTGTCTAGACTCTTGTATCTTTTATAGCTTTCCATTGGAATAAAAACTGTAGGAGTAGCTTAAAAGGAAGATGTATTGAATTTCAAATTCAAACCTTACAAAAAGCATGTTAAATATCTCTTTAAACTTTCCAGGAAGGAAAGAAAAGTATTCTTTTCTTTCACTCAAGCTCATGATTTAAATTGTAACCTTAAGCCATCAATAGAAATATATAGTGGTGTGTTGTGCTTTAACCCCAGCCAGTAACTAAGCCCCACACAGCTGCTCACTCACTCCCCCCACAGTGAGATGGGGGAGAGAACCGAAAGAGTAAAAGTAAGAAAACTGGTGGGTTGAGATAAAGATGGTTTGATAAGTAAAGCAAAACCTGCTTGCACAAGCAAAGCAAAGCCAAGCAAACCAAGGAATTCATTCACCCGTTCCATCGCAGGCAGGTGTTCAGCCGTCCCCAGGAAGGCAGGGCTCCATTGTGTGTCGTGGTTGCTTGGGAAGAGAAAACGCAGTAACTCCGAACGTACCCCCCTTCCACCTCCTTCCCCCAGGTCTATAAGCTGAGCGTGCTGCCATATGGTATGGGATATCCCTTTGGTCAGTGGGGGTCAGCTGTCCTGCCTGTGTCATCCCCCCCCTCCCCAACTCCTTGTGCCCCCCAGCCCCCTCGCTGTGGGGTGGGGTGAGGAGCAGAGAAGCCCTTGGCTCTGTGCAAGCTGCTCAGCAATAACAGAAACATCCCTGTGTTATCAAGGCTGTTTTCAGCACAAACCCAAAGCAGAGCCCCATACCAGCTACTATGAAGAAAATTAACTCTATCCCAGCCAAAACCAGCACATGGTGTTAGTAAAAATAAAATAGATATTCTGAAAGTATCACAATGTATATGTCCATAAATTAAAAGTATATGAAAAAGAGGCAAGAAAAACTGGGAGACTACAGACTGTGATAGAGTTTACATTTGGTGTTCATTCTTTAACTGGGTTGTTCACATAAATGTAGATGATACCTCAATAGAGCCAGTGACTTTCTAGGCTAGAAATATTTTATTGTAGACCATATTTCTGGATTGAATATGGAAAGAATGAATGTAAGAGAGCAAGAATAAAAATTAAAAAATCTTTCTGGTAATAAAAAAAATTCCCAGATTGATTGAAGTTGATTGAAGAGGTATGAAAAATGATAAATGAGCAACTAGAGTTAAGACGAGGGGGACCTACTTGGAGTGAGAAGGCAAATTTTTGTCTCAGATACGGCCTTCTTCAATTTTTCAATTAGGAAAAAAACAGTTTACATGCAGATGGGGAAAAAAGAAATGATGACTAGCCTAAAAAAGAGATGTGGAGTGTTAATGCTGGGAGGCTGAAGGGAGTGATTAATATCTAGTTAGAAGAGTAGTTGCGATGGGATGTGGTAGTAAAAATTGCCAGTGTTTCTGTCCACAGAAATACTGGGTAGCAGAACAAAAAATGATAAACTCTCTCTAGGTGGCCTTTGTGTTGTCCCACCTGAAAAACCATGCTTGATTTCAGACGTCTCGTTGTCAGAACAATGATGTAAATGTGAGAGAGTTGGAGAAAAAGAATAGTTAGAGACCTGACAGGTACAGGTGTCTGGCTAAAATTAATAGGGCTTAGTTTTTTATTTTAATTTTCTGAAGTTATAAGTATCACAAAAGAGGAGAAATTATTTTGGACAGTATAAAATTTAGTAAATGAGTAGCATGAAATGAGTTTGACAAGATCTGTTAAGTGATTTCATAGTTTTCATATGGGAAAGGAAGTTCGATTAATACAGGTTTTTCAGTGCTAGTAGTAACATAGGCACAGTCCTCGAAAGGATCTTAGAGTACCCTTGTTCGTTCTACTGTCCGCAAGCAGGATGTCTGCCTGTTTTCCTGTCTTAATAATTTTCCTAAGTTCTTGTAAATAAATCCTTCTGTTATTTTTCTAAACTCTTTTAAATCTTTTTAGTGATGAAGATTGTTTCTGTTTTACTGCCTTTTTTTCATTGATGAATGCTTCTCATTAATTTATCAGGACTGTATTGCTCTGTAGTAACTACACTGACTTTATTATTATGTATGTACACATATATACACAATATATAACATATTGTGAAGTGAAGTAATTTTATTTAAAACGAGGCAGTATGCTTTCTTTTTAGTTTATTTCTTGTGATACTTTGGCTATCAAAACCTAAATCTGCCTTCAGAACAGATTGGTCATCTATTTTAAAGCTTATGTTATTTTTCTATTTTTAGATATATTTCCCTTTATATGTCTGTGTATTTTATAATAATGCTCACAACATACACATCTTGTGCTGCTTCCCATTCATGTTATCCAGCATATTGATTTTTTCTGTGTTCATTGCTCTGTAAGACTTCCTGTACTGCTGTCGAACTGGCTCTCGCTCCCTTTCTGCAGCTCACGAGGTGCTTATTCTTACTCTGTTTCCTTTGTAGCTTCCCTTTTCAGTATTCCCTGTTGCCCAACAGTTGTCTATACAACTTACCTGCTGCCTCTCTCTTCCCACCATCTGTTAACGCTTTTTACGAGACATGCTGTAATTTTTTAATCTGGGCAGAGGCCTCCGGGTTTCCCAGATGATATAGACATAATAGGAATTAAAAGATACAAACTAAATCTATATCGCTGTTCAACTTAAATTACTTGTATTAAAAGCATAAGTATGCCAAAGCAGCTTTGTTTCTACATGCAAGTTTACATTTGAGTATGTTAGAGTATATATACTTCTCTGGCTTGCATACGACAGTGTAACAGTTTTCCATGCAAAATCCTCTTGAAAAATTCTTGCATAAGGTAACGTATCCTATTTTGTATGCACCTGTACCAAATAACGCAAAACTGGCCATAAGTAACAAATATTCAGATGTCTTCAAATACCTGAAAAGTAGATTTGAGCAGAAAGGTAATGATTTTTCATGGTTAACTTGGAGAAGTAATACAGGTCATATTTTCAGGTGCTTCTCAATGTGCAATTGGGCTAGACTTCAAAGAATTCATTTTCATTACAGGGTAATCAGTCATTACCCTGTCATGTAAAAGGTTGTGAGATGTAGGAATCCATACCAAACCAATGCAGCTTGAAAATCTGGCCCTGAATATATACAGAAGGTTGTTACAAGAAGCGTTAGCTTGCTAAGAATCAATGTCCACCTCTTCATGTGTCATAATTGGAATTATGTGTTAGTCTGTCTTGTATTATAATATTTATTATCTGGAAAATACCGATTGCATTTTGAATTATATCACAATAAATGCATATAATGAGAGCAAAAACTTTTCAATGGATGTCTCCACAATACTGTGAGTCCTGCTTAGAAGAGTCCAAGAGTCAAGCTGTTTTGTTCAGAGAATTTATTGGTCCCTGAAGAGAAGGAGACAGAGACTGAGTATTTCCAGATACACAAGTGGATATTATCAGCCCAGGCTTCTTTTGGCTAGCTTCCTGGTGAAGGTTAATTTTAGCATTAAGTTCCAGCTCTTTCTCAGCTGGAGTCTGGCAACAGAAGCCAAGCTTTCAGTCCAGGAGCTCCTTTCTGTGTGACAGCCTTCTCCTCTCCTGGCTCAGTTTGCCCACTGACTTGCTTTTATAGCCCTGTAAAAGTATCAGCTGACTTGAGGGCAGATCCCTTCCCTAAGCAGCTCTAGGGGAGTTTTCTTCTCTCTGTATGAAAACTTTGCACATGTGTTGTCTTTCTTGTTGATTCCTCTGAATCCTTCCTGCATCCATACATTTGAGTCCTGTATTATGGAAGGAATCTAGAATCTCACATTAAGCACAAACTGGTGAAATATTTCCAGCAGTGATTGCACAGTAAAAGAAGCAAACATGCTTGTTTTAGAGGAAGAATTAGAGAAAGTATTTATCACTTTTGATCCCCAATTGTAGTTGCATATGCTTCCATTTATTGATACAATAGAATGCTTTCAGTTTCTACATGTACATGAGATAGTAGGCTGACATTTCCCTTTATAAAATAAAGACTAAAAAAAATTCTAATCACATATAATAGCACTTTATTGCAGGTACTGACCAGAGATTAAGACTGCATGTTCCCAGTAAATGATATGTTTTCTCTGTAGTGATCAGCAGTTCATAGGTTCTTTTCCCTCTTTATACCTTTTTTCCCTCTCCTGACTTAATGGGCATATATTTTTTCTTTTTCCTTTAGGTAAACTTGCAATCCTATTGGATTATTTTTTTTAAGATACCATAATAATACTCTATGCTTCTGTAGATTTTACTAATACTCAGTTGATACTCCATGTGTTTAACAAACTGAATCATATAATGGCATGGGAAATACTTGCACATTATGTGAGTAGATATCATCATTCTACCACTAACTGACTTGCTTTCCTCAGCCTACTTTAGGCAAGTTTAATTACTGTGTAACACCTGTTCAGAAGCTTGATATCAGTGTAAATTTCACATCTTCATTAATCATATTCTTTTTGCTCTTTGCAGCTTTACCGCCATATGGTGGCGAATTTGTTGAGTGGACTATCAAATGGATAAATAGAGTGAACATAAGGCACTAAACTGTTTATTAGCAATAATGTCTTCTAAGACTGTAAAATATCCTTGTATTCCTAAGGCCACTTGCTTCTTAGGACAGAGATTTGTTGTAAGCAAGCCTGATAAAACACTTGTAGTAAGTCACACTATAAAAGCCACTATTAGTCCTGTTCAAGTGACAGAACCCTACAGCTTTGTGTTTCTGTGACAGCTAAGAGGGGGTCAAGGACTGAAATTTTGTTTCTAGAGCTTCTGTGGAAAGTGGGCTTCAGGTACTGCAAATCTGTGAAGATCTTATTACTTTTCAGGTTACTGTACCTGCAAAATACGTGAGAATTTTGATAACAGTTGATTTAGTTAACAACTAATGAGAAAGGAAATGTAAGAAATGCATTACCCTATTATTTTACAGAGTTCTGATAAAGCATTTGCAATTAAACTCAATATGTTATTGCAATCTTACTATACTTAAGATGTAAAAATACAAAAATGTGAAATAAAAGTGTGAATTCCTCTGTTTTCCCTTTCCAGAATAACAGTATTGGGACCAATTATTAATAGTTCATAAAATCATTTAGGTTGGAAAAGACGCTTAAGATCATAGAGTCCAGCTGTTAACCTAGATATAAAAAACGTATGTGAAATTTTCAGCCTTATTCGTTTCTTTAAAATGAAAAAAAAAAAAAAGCAAATAAAACCTGAAAGCCACATTGGAAAATAAGTATCTGAATTGTCATTAATGGCTTTGAAAATATCCTAAACTTTGCAGTTTGAGAAAGTTATGAAAGATACTGATGCAGAGCTTACTGCCATTACTGATAATTCAGAGCAGAAGTGTAACAGCTACCAGCAGAGGAATACCCTGTGCCGGTTATTCTGTTCGCTCCTCCTGGAGGCCTTGTTGGTGCTAGCGGGGAATTCAGCATGAAACAGGAGAATTGGTAGAGTTCTGGTGACAGATTTGGGAGTTTATTGATGAGCTGGCCACTTCTGGTGCTGCGATCTTCTTCTAGTTTTTATCTTCATGGTTTTTAGAAATTCATGTATCCATTTGATACTTTTTTTTCTGGACAGTCTTTTGTTGAATGTCTCTTGTTTAGAGACGATGGTTAATTTTTTGCAGTAAAGGCATTTGATGACATAGTGGTGGAAGTGGCTGAAATATTTCAGACTTCAGTTTCTAAAAACACGTGCATGCTGACTTTGAAATTATTTTAGTTCTCTGTATCGTAGGTTTTGGTTTTGTTCATACACAAAAAGATGTGTATACCTTGAAGTAGAACTAAATTTATTCCCAAGAAGGGAATAAACCATTTATTGTATTTTTCTTAGAAATGTTTTTTGTCCTGATTTTTAGTAGGTATGTAATGTTGATCCTCCTGATCAGATCAGATCATAACTGCCTTTTTTTTTTTTTTTGTGATTGATACTGCTGCCAACGTTTGTTACTTCATAGCTTCTATACCTCTCACTTCCAGTCTCTTGTTCATATTTCTTAATTTCATTCCTTGAAAAGTCCCATCTCCAAGTGTCAGCATCTGTGTAAATTCTTGGTTTTGTTTCTCAGATATTTTGTTTACATTTGGCTGCTACTACAGCTTTAGTGTTCAGATGTAAGAGCATCATCTTTTCATCCAAAGTACTGTTTTCTGTATTCTGGTATTTGCATATTTGTTATAATTGCCAGCCTTCTCTTTTATTAGAGGCAGGACGTCATCTTTGCCTCTCAGCTTGTGTGTCCACTCTCTCTGTATTGGTACCTTAAGATATGTTTCTTCCTTATTCAATCACGTGAGTTAGCCATACACACACATAGTTTATTTCTTTTGAAGAGTGTATGCAGTTGATAATTTGTCTCATGTCCTGTTGACACTTCTGTAATTTTACACATTCAGGTCACAAGTTGTTGCTTGGGAATAAATTGAAATGAATTGTGCTCTCTTTTCTTCATTATTTTATACCAGGTGCAAACATATAATATGCATCTCCATTATATCAGTTTGTTTTTTCATTAACTTTTTATGTGGGTTAATTTGCAGTGTGCATTTTAATGCTTTATTTGTATGTTAGCGACAGTTTTAGCAGGTCAACAAGAACTTAGAGACAAATATGTGAATGAATAGCTTTCATAAAATCTTGGATAGTCCTGGAATACAAATGGTAACAAACACGAAGAAAGCACTCTTTTCTCTAGCTCAGAATTTCAGCTGAACTCACAGTGCTCATTTTTTGAAGATAATATATTCCAGCCACTGAGCAAGGCAGAGATCAAATTCTTATGTAGCCTTTCACAATTCTCTTTACACAGAGCCTTGCCTAACAAAATTAGTTGTACTTAGTACGTCATCCCAAGACTTGATGTTTGTTCTGTATGAAACGGTACACTTGGCTTACCTAACATGTCACTGTGTTTTACAAGGGACAGCATAAATCCATGGGGTATAGTTTCTCTCTAAGTTCTTGGTTGACAGTGTTAACACTAGATAATAGCATTTTGTAAGTACAGAGAAAGGTATGTCTTAGGTAAGTTATTGGTTTGTATTGTCCTGTTCGAGGTGTTATACAGAATCGTTATGAAATGGCATTATATACATTAATACAATAAATAATACTAGAATATTACCCCCCAAAATGTGATGAAAAATAGAAATTATGTCACTGAGAAAAAAATGTCACAAATGCTTCAGTTTGATTTGTGAAATGATTTAGTATTTAATATTGCAGTATTTCTGTGAAGACACCAACTAGAATCTGAATTTTGCTTAAGCATTTTATAAACTAAACATCCTTCTGGCCTAAAGCACTTGCTACTTAGAGACAAATTCACAAGTAAAGATTAGCAACTTCAAATTAAGCAAAAGGGAAGATTATTCTGTTATGTTGGATAAAATGAGCATGACCAGGTGGTTCTTAATAATGTAAATGTAGAGGGTTTAAAAAAAACAAGTCTTTGATGATTTAAGAATAATGAACAACCATAAAAGTAAGTTTTCAAACCACAGTGTTAATCTGACCAGCTGTGTAATCCTAACGGCAAAAACTTGGTGAGTTTAAAGAAGCAGAAAATATGTTGTATAGAAATGCTGTAACTTTGGAGGGAATGCAGTCTAAGTATACCTCGGGTCTTATGTCTTTTTCTGTTTTTTAGCCTTGTCAAGCAGAGCAAAATTCTGAAAGATTATTTTCTTTCCTACTTGGATGATGTAAACTAGGGAGGTAGCGATAGGGTAATTACTAGCTCATGCCACTTCTCTACTGGCCTTGTCATCAGGTTAATGTGGGGGCTGATGTCCAAAGCAGCATTTGCTTCATTAACTCCTTTATGACAGTCACGGTGCAGCTGCACTTTGCTGCTTTGAACTGCAGTCCTGAAGGAAGTTTGAGGTAAAGACTATTCAGAGAGATCAATCGTCTTTTGTGAAAACCTTACAGACCCATTGATTTGGAGACTGATTTCTCCTCGGGCACACACTGTACACCGTATCTGTGGGTGGAAATGTTGTTTTACGTAACCTAAAGGGTTATATAAAATTTGTGGACAGCTTTACGAATACCTGTAGTGTCTCTGTTTTAGTTAGCCCCTGGCATGCTGATGATGTAGGATTGAGCTTGCCTATGCTTTGGGCCATCGAAAAGCTGTGACTTTTAAGAAACTCTTGTAAGGCAAAATAATGAAAGAATATGTAGCTAAAAGATGCTATTGAGTCATGAAGTTTGTTGTAATCCAAAGTAAGTATGATGCTGCTGTATTACTCCAATTTGGAAGGTAGTAATGGGAGGGCACTCTGGAAATATTTTAAATTAAGAACATATTGTGCAGTAGGCAACTATAGGTAAGAAGCTTTATTCTGTTGAGAAATTATCAAGCATTTTGGTAGCTATTGGAATTGCTTATGAAACCCAGGGGTATTTTATCATGTGTTGTGGTTTAACCCAGCAGGCAGCTAATTACCACACAGCCACTTGCTCACTCTCCACTCCCCCCCCTCTTCCCCCCAGTGGGATGGGGGAGAAACCTAGGAAAAAAAAGAAAAATCATAAAAGAATTAAGCAAGTGATGCACAATGCAATTACCACCTGCTGACCAATGCCCCGCCAGTTCCCGAGCAGCACCCCTGGACAGCTTTCCCCTTAGTTCACAGACTGAGCACGCTGCCATATGGCACGGGGTGTCCCTTTGGTCAGGGGGGTCAGCTGTCCTGGCTGTGTCCCCCCAGCCTCTAGTGTCCCCCAGCCCCCTCGCTGTGGGGTGGGGCGAGGAGCAGACAAGGCCTTGGCTCTGTGTAAGTGCTGCTTAACAACAACTAAAACAGTGTGTTATCAACATTATTCTCATACTAAATGCAAAGCACAGTGCTGCACCAGCTGCTATGAAGAAAATTAACTGTATCCCAGCTGAAACCATGACATCATGTCACCATAAGGTTAGCAAGTTTTTTTCCAGTTACCTTGGTAAAGCCAAAGTTTTGCACTAGTCTTAGACTTTAATAAATATATTTAGTTGCAAGTAGCAAAACCACATTTTATAATATTTTAGAGTTTTATATTACAGCGTGATTTTTCATCATAACATTTATTTTAATTTTTTTAATCTAAATGTATATTTATTTTCACTTTTGAAAAAATATTCCTAACTCTAATGCTTGTCTGTCTACCTAGTTAAAAGGAAGAAAAAACAAGTGAAAGTGGTACTGAATGATGAAGCACTTTTGGAGCTAGTCTTTTTCAAAACAAAAGGCAGTTCTGCAGTGTCAAACTATTGAAGCAGAAGTTGCCCTTCAATTAAGTAATTTTATTAATTGAAATCCTGTTCAAACTGAAAAATATATTTAGGTCATATCATGAATGTTAGTGGAAAGCTACGGAGCTGTAGCTTCCTCCTCTCGTCCCATTGGCTGAAACTTCAAACAGCTGCTGTAAAGCCTGTTAATTTTAAAATACGTTGACTGGCTTTAGATTTAATAACTGTACATCATTCAGTAAAAACTTCTGGCTAAATATCCAGTGTTGGCAAAAAACTCTATCTCTGTATACTGAGCTTTCAGGTAGTAATATTTTTACAGCCATGGTAGAGAAAAATGATTTTAGTTTTTTCTGGGCATTTCATTACAAATTATGCATGCACACACCCACCCATAAATGAATGGAGATGTTTGGATATCTGTAAGCATATCTATTTTACTGGGTCACTACCCATGTTTGGGATATACTGATGTGTTTCTGAAAAGGGCCATATGAGACAGAGCATTTATCATTGGTCTTATTAATAAATATTAAATGTTTGTAATTAGAAATCTTGAGTATTTGCATTTGAATGATACATAACTGTTTTTCCCTGTTTTGATTAATAGTTATGCTTTTTTGGCTTTTGTTATGTATAGCTATGAGGCAGGAGATAAAATGTGAGAATGAATACTAAGGTTTAAAGAAGTCATAGTTAATGCTCACGTTTGATGAAAGTTGTTTATTAAATCTCTTTTTCTTGTAATATTCTGTTAACTGTTTAAAGTAGTATGTAACAGCATTTGGGAAATTGTTCAGTAGGATTAATTTTCTTAAAGTAGTAAGATTATTATTTTTTTTAGTAAACAGTGAAGTGATATATACAAAAGTTCTGTTTCTCCCCCCTTGTTTCAATTTTCAATTTAATTTAGACTAATCTTATATTATTGATCTACTTCTCTGGAACAGACGTGACCTGTGTTTTAAGATGAAATGAGTCTCAAAGAGCTCTGCCTAGAGAAATTTAGAATAGAGCTAAATTAATTTTAGGATTAAAGAAGCTAGTGTTACAAAATACTTGTCTGACTTATTAAAACCCCAAATACAGAGCAGAGAGGAAGATATATGGAGCTAAGTTTGAGTATACGGCTCTATGGTTTCATGAGCGAGGCCTAGTAAATCTCTGATAAATTCTCTTACACTGTCTTAAATTCCTGTTCTTTAACCCATATCTCTAAAGGCAAATTGTTATAGCATGGGACATTGTCTTTTATTATATAATTTTTTGCAAATTCCATAGTACAGTCCCTTAACTTTGATAATGAAAGTAATTTTTTTGGGGGGGAAGATGGGTTAGTGTAGAATTTTAAAGCCTGTTGGGGGGTGAGGTTTAATTTAATCCTTTGAGTATTTAAGAAGCATTCCTGAGACCATCACCAAAAAGTGACAAGATTAGCACTTGCAGTTTATTGACAGGATGCCTCATAGCAAGGGCATTTGTCTGTAAGGGTATTGTTTTTTAAGAAGGAATGAAGCCTGTCTTCAGCTCTGGGAGCATACCCACTTCCCGAAATGCAGAAAGAAAGGAGCACTTTCTTTTCACACAGCTCATGGCACAGGACCTAGCAGTTTACAGAGGTAAGAATTACATGTTGACAAAACTACACAGTAACTAATTTCCTGTCAGATAAAAATATAAGGGCTTGAGGTTTAAGAAAGTCTTAACAGTCCCTGTCATAAATTGAATTCAGGCATGCTCAGAAGTCATTCATTATTCAGCAATAAAATTGTATCCTTACATACATGCCTGTGCCCAAATATATGTTGGAGAATGACAGAGGTTACCAGAGGGTTTGTTGTTCTTTCTGGGTTTAAAAAACCCAGGAAGAACTAAATCGTATCTTGTGTTCCAAGGTTTTAGCATGTCAGACTGCTCAATCTCTTTGTCTCCTGTAATCTTTTTGAGAGAACTCTTGTGTGATTAACTGGTCATAAAATCTTGTCTGCATTAGCAAATCTTTAATAGTCCCGTGCCCATCCCAACAAACAAACACACACTCTGCAGTACTCTGCAATACTGATTTTTTTACTTTCACATACCCCAGTGTGGTCCTGTTCCCATCAAAGTATTTCCTTCAGATTTATATAGCACAAATAGAAGAATAATCAGATCCTTTCCTCTTATTTTATCTATGGACTATTTTAAATGTCCATATGACTTATTTTAAAGCAGTTGTTATTCAGTGGGGATGTTTTTAATTTGCTGCCTGTTCTCTTTACCTCTGAGGAAAGAATTTTGTAAATGCTGAATAATTTTAGAACATGTTTTCTTGGTTAAGGGTTGGATCATATTTTAAATTAGTTTTAAGAGGAAGGAAATCGTGCAAATGCTGTGGAATTCAGATAAGCACTGTGCATAGGAAATAAGTTCTTTAATTTAGGGTGCCTAGAAATGGTGGGTCAAGCTGATGATAATAAAGGACCAGATCTTAACTTTGTTTCAAAGAACATGTAATCAATATTCACTCTCGTGTTTTATTTCCTTTTTGTTTGAGAATTTATTTTGGTAAAGCTGAAATGTGCAATTGCTTAGGTATTCCACAGGGTGTCATGAGGTAGTTAGTTGTTGGAATCATTAGTACTTGGATGAACATAAAGAAAGAAACAGTGTGCAGTCCTCCGAATGCCAGTTAATGTAATTTTAGATGTGACTAATACACATGCCATAAAATAAAAAGTTCTTAACTCATTAACACATGTATCGCATTTCTGTATCTGTATAAAATATACACACGAAGAAAAATATTATGAGAGGTCGTTTGCAAAAGTGAGCTATTCTAGGTCAGCTCTTCCCAAAAAACCTTTCTATATATACCTTACTATTTTTTGTTTTGCAGAGCAAGTGGAATCTTTGGCATATAGCCGTAATCTTGCATATCAAATTATCTAGATGAAAAAGAAAAAAAAAGAGGTACAATGCTTGCATTTGCCATACTGTTATAAAGAATTTCTAATTGGAATGTGATCTTTCAAATTTAATTTTAATTTTTATATGTTATTTTAAAATTTGATTTTATTTAAGCAAACTTTATACAGTGAACACAGTTGTGCTGTGGATTTTTGCTTGTTAATTATAGATGTACGTGATGTCAAAACCTAACTTCAGGCTTATTTTTCTGCACATGTATAATGTAGTAGTAGGACAAGTTTTACCAAAGTGTGCTCCAAATTAAGGTGTGTTTGATTATGCTGATACATTTTTGCATATAGAGACCAAATTTTTATTGACATAACTGTTGACTTCTGAGGAGCTGTACATACGTTGAATTGAGCTTCAGGTTGCTAAAAAAATCTTTAAATATAGTTTAACAGTAGTTATGAAGGATCCTGCTTCTTTTAAAATTTGAATTGCTTTAAGTGGAGATGACAGTGGCCATGAGAAAAATTACATTACATTATCAAATGAACAGTAAAAATTCCTTCATTTCAGTAGCAACAGAATGTGATCCAAAGTGGAAAATAACTGATGAAAGTCATAATTTGAATCTCTGTTGATAGTAAAAATTTTTCTAATTTTAACGGCATATTTAACACCAGTTTTAAAGAAATGGTACCTTATGGATTTAGGCATATTTTGTTGTACTATATAAAGTGCCATACTAAACTAACAGACCAGTTAATTTTCTTGTTACTATTTTTGTGTGGTAAGCATTGTGGAACAAATTTTGGTTTTATACCAGTGGCATAATAGTGAGTAGCACTGAGAGCATAGAATGGAGGGAAGTTGATTCTTCTGACAGACAATTGATAACATTTTACACATATGATATACCATGTGTCCTGTCTGCATTGTAAGGTCATAGTGCCTTAGAGCCACAGAAGGTGATTGCTGTGACAATCAGAAGCTGTGTGCTTTTATTCAGATTTACTTCCAAAATACACATGGTCCTGTGGACAAGTTTTTGTGCAAAACCTTTCTGACTTAACCACAGTAAATCATAACCTCTTTAACAAACCAGTATGTTTATGAGTATCATAACAGTATCTTTAAATTCTTGCTAAAGGAAGAACCAGACCTGTTTAAAGCAGTTGTAATATCCAAAATAGAGCGACATATCTTCATGGAGATGAAGAACATGAATGGAAATGGTGGCCTTTGGGTTGTTTGGTTGTTTTTGTGGGGTTTTTTTTGTCTATTTCTGGGTTTGGCTTTTTGAAATCTAAACATCCTGATCTCTGTTGAGCTGAGATTCCTTTACAACAGGGCATCGTGGAAGAAGAGATTTTTATATAGGTAGGTTATCATCTTTCTTCTTCCTCAGTTTAAGGCTCACTGAACTCGTTTTGCCTCTCTCTTTCTTTGTCCTTCTTATTGCAACTAGAATAATCTAAAGGGGTAATTCCACACATACCTTGAATTACTGAGATAATGCAGTACCTTAAACTAAAGCGATTAATATCAGAAACTATTTAAATAATAAAACACTTGCCTGCGCTGAGCTTTTTCCTATAGTTTATTAGAAAATGATATACTTTAGCAAAGGAAAACAAAATAGAAAGGACAGAAGTAAAAAAACTGTTTATATTCTACCATCTAGAAATGGCAGTATACTAAGGCATGTGTATCATGTATGTGATATGTTTATGTTATATTGGTCCTAGCACCCAAGTCCCTCTTTGAATGTTAAGACTAGGTTGATTAATATTATCATCTGCTTTTATTTTCAGATTGAAAACCTACAGGAGCAACTTAGGGACAAAGACAAACAGCTAACGAATCTAAAAGACAGGGTGAAGTCATTGCAGACGGATTCTAGTAACACAGACACAGCACTAGCAACCTTAGAAGAAGCTCTATCAGAAAAGGTAATGTTTTCTCATGGCACAGCATTATGTGCTGCTCTTGTGGGTGAAGTGTGTCCAGAAAATGTCTTTTTTGGCTGGTCTAACACCTGTAACAAAGTCTATGGGCCTTGTCAGGAAAGCAGGTGGCTCTGTTCTGGTAGGATGAGCAAGGATTCTGGGCTGATGAACTGAAGCAGGACTCTAACGTAAAGCAGGATGTCCTCTTAAACGGGGGTGGAGTAAGTGGCCCAGGACATGAGAAGGTTTTCCCTTAGTCAATGGCATGAGTCATTGTTCTCTAAAGGAACTGAAAGGCATGGACACCTGACTTAAAGAAGGTAGAGTTTTGGGTGTTTTTATGGCTTTATGATCTTGATTACCCTTTTCTTTTATCCTATTAAGTAAAGCCTAACTAAAGAGCCAACAGCAAGTGGCGGTACCAGCTGTTACCTTGGCCTGCTCTTAGCACCATTGGTTTCCTTCACTTAATTTATAAGAGAAACTGTATTTCATAACAAAATAGAGGATTATTTCTTTTCTTTAAAACCAATATGCCTTTAATTTGAAAGCACCTAGCAGAAGGGATAAATCTAGACTGTTTAAATTAGTACCATTCCTACCAGTTTCAGTGAGGTCACGGCTTTTCTTCCAGTTAACTTTGAATACAAGGTAATCCCAGCTAATTTATAGGCCAAAAAAGTTAGTACAAGTATCAACTTTTTGCAGCTCACAGATCTTAATATATCTTGCTTAAATGTGCACAGGTGAGCACAACTAATTAAAGTATTAAGTGCCATTCTGCAGTGTGTAATCCTGTGAAGGTATTTATGACTGTATATGACTTTAAAATGCCACTGTGGTGTCAGCACTAACACCTAAAAGGCTAATGTTGGATTTTTGATTTCTTTGTATGTTTAATCACCTTACTAACATTTGCTTGCTCAACAACAGAGAAAACCAGTAAAGTTACATGCCTTTAACCTTTCATTGCTAATCTGAACACAGTGCTCACCAGTCTCACAGCATATTATTAAAAAGTGACACAAAGTACTCTTTAATCTGTGTTTCCTCCTTGTAAACTATCTTTTTCTGGATTAGTCTGTGTTGTCACTTTCCTAAGTTGCTCATAGTAGCAGCTGAGAGTTTGAAACAGTCCTTTAACCATCATGCTACTGTAGAACACAGAGTGAGTGCCACACTGCAAACTTGCCAGTTCCCCTGTGGAATTGAGCATGAAGCAGGTTGTCAAAAGCCAAAGAAATCTTGTATTCAATTTTCTGCCTTGGCTATATCTGCAGCAATTCAGAGAAAATACACTTACGCAATACTTCTTAGTTGGGGTAATTTGCTAAGTTGCAATGTGTCTTCAATTGTAATATTTCTCTATTGAAAATATTTAGTGACGGTTTGCCAGGGTTCATAGTAGAAGCAGCTAGTGTGGAGGTATCGAACAGTTCTCACTCCCAGAAATACAAAGATTAAGAAGTACTGGGTTAAAACCTAACTCAAATTAATAAGTGGTAATTAGTTGTTTTCAAGTAATTTTGTACCAGTACTATTTTAAAATCTGTTGAAATAAATGTAGACTAATAAATAAATGTTAAAGTTTTGATAGTTTTGGAAAAGTTTTGTATGTATCTGAAAATAAAATATTCTGTTCTTGTCAGGCATACAAATTGTGAAATTTTACAAAAGTAAAGATACATTTTTTTTTTTATATCATAGTGAAGATATGTCCCAGAGTTTAAAAACTGTACTGTAGTATTTCTTTGTATGCATGATAACTTGAAATGTGAGAACACTAGGGACCCTGATGGTATGGGAATTTTGTTTTGAGCTTTATTTAATTGCTGTAATGAAGGTTCAAAGTCCAATAAATGATGCTAGTTTTAATGTTTTGGAAAAATTAGATAAACTTAGATCCTTCTCTCAAATGTAGTTTTGCAATTCATGTCTCCCCCATTTGGAATTGCATGGATATATATGAACAGACACTTGTTAAAAGATTAGTAGTTTTTCCAAGTGGAATTGATTAGAACTTACATGGAGTCCCTAAGGCTGAATTTGGTACAAAGTAGTCACTTTGCTTACATACAGTCAGCTGCGAATGGCATCTTTCCTGCAGTGTGTGCAGGCTACTCCAAGACACATGCACAATGAATGCCATGAGATATTTCCCTCTGGCACAGAGATTTCTGTCCTTTTGCAGCTGATGAAGGCAATGGTATCTTTTGTAAGCCAGTGCTTTGGAGAAGTGGCGTGAAGCTGAGTTGTGCTGTGGTTTCTGGTGACTGTTTCAATCACTTATGGAGAGATTAGGTTAGGTGGTAGTCTATAAAGGGAAGTACTCCATATGTTAGTGTTATGCTTATCATTCTATATTACTTCAGAAATGCTACTTTGTTAATCTAAGGAAAAGATACATATAATTATTAAATAATAGCCTTTTTTCCTACAAATGAGCTTTCTAACTTTTAATGTGTGACTAGTAACTGTGTGTTACTGTGAAATCTTTTTACAGTTGAGGAATGATTAGTATATTAGATTAAAAAAAAGGAGAAAATCAACACTGCAGAGTAGAATTAATACGAGCTTTTAAGAAACAAGGTACCTGATCTTAGAGCATTAGACACAATGAGGAGGAAGTTTCCAAGGTAAAAGCATCTCTCTGTATCATTTTGATTGTTTATTGTGCAGAGAAATCATGCAGAATTTCTTTCCTGTTGTAAGTTTCTTGAAGGTCATGCTTTCAAGGGTAGGATTCTCAGTCTGAGATGTACTACACATTGAAAGAAGCCAGTAGGCATCTTCTAGAAGTTTCAAATGAATTATTATTTCTAGCTTTCTTTTGTCTTCTGGCAGCTAAATACCTTGCCAGTTTATATTTACATATGTGCCTCATTCCTATCTGTGTCCAGTTTTCCAATTCATCGAAGCTGCTCTCAGTGAGTAACCTTTCTTATCCCTACTCCTGTCTGCAGTAGCATTCTTAAGACCTACAGACTTTATCAATAGTTATTAACTTTTTCCACTGCAAATACTGGTGGAAATATGGGGTAAATTTGTACAAATGGGACAAATGAAGAATCCTTAGTTTAGTGATAGTTTCTTATTAAAAAGTGCATCCATATAATTTAAATTTGTAATGCTGTCAAGAAAGGATGCTGCTTTCATTCAGGAGTACCTGGTTTCCATGGGAATGCATTGTTTGGGTTTGTTTGTTTGTTTTTCCTGGAAATTTTATCAGACCTACTTTGCAGCTATATAATTTTGCTTTATATGCTGAGATTAGACACAGGTTTTGGCTTTACCTTAATTCTTTGTCAATTCAATATGTTTTAGAATTTTAATTTAAAAAATAATTAAGAAAATACTCCCAGAGCATCATGGGAAGGTCTTTTAAAATAGAAATTAAATTTATACCAGTTTCGTTAGCCACAATTCACTAAAATTGAATTCAATTGTTCTTCTTGTTTTCTATAAGAAGAAAAAAATATTAAAACATGATCATATGATATGAATGAATTGTGCAGCTGTTTTAAAAGTCCAAAATTCAGATGTTGGAGCATTTATGGCTTTCCTGCATTGTTCATGAAAATACTCAGATGGAGATTTTGGCTCTGAATTAGAAAATATGGCTCCTTATTCTTCATGAAAACAGATCTTTTCCAAGTATCTGTCTCTGATTTTCTTTGATACTTAGTGTTTAGGTAATTACTGTAGACATCATAAAACAGCATCAAAATTTCCTGAAATAGACTTCTTTTAATCCTTGTATATTTCTGGCAATATCGCTGATACACTTTGTTCTCTTGTCAGGAATAAGAAACGAATCAGCACAACTTTAGTCACTGTTAAATGAATTAACAGGAAGAGGTATTTATTCAGTTCTTTACCCCTGAGTCTGGAGTTTCTCCTAAGCACTGAAAATTCTTAATAAAAATAAAGGTTACATTGCAAGAAACAAAAAGTATGTTTACTCCTATTAAAAAAAAATAATTGAAAATCAGAATAAGCAAAAGTGCTATCGGCTTCCTTGATGCTTTGACAACAAACTTTTCAAAAAATATCTTGCCTCTTGGGCTGGGCCAAAGCAGCTCAAGAGGTTGCTTTCATGAAGCTGATATTTATAAAGCTGGTCCTACTGTAGCAGTATACAGAAGATAAGCAACTGAGTATGTCTGATAATAGAGCTATATGCTGTGGCAAATCAGTTCCTGCTTCTGTGATAAAGTGCAAATAGATTAGACCTGTGAGGTCCTAGATTAGTGCATAAGGAAAGCTCACAAATGCAAATAAGACTGAAACAAGAACACATTGTTGGGACTTCTGCAAGTTAGCTGTTAATCAAGTAAAACATGTTATATTAGGGCCTTTTAACAGGTTTTTGGCATTTAGCCTTATGCAGCTGACAGATAAATTAGTCTTCCTTTGTGATTGAGAAAAAAATTATACTGTTCATTAGTAAGATGAAATAGCGTTATGTTTAATTTGATATAGAAGAAAAAGATCATTTAGGTAAATAAATCTTCAAGAAGGAATTGGTATAAGACTAAGTCAGAATATAACTAGGTGGATTCTGAATGTTTATTAAACTATTCCACTTAGCAGAGGTTGGCATTTTAATGTTAATATTCAAGGAATTAAGAAATTAATACTATTTTTAACTAGGAAACATCTTGAAGTTATTTAGTATCCCATAGAATCATAGAATGGTTTGGGTTGGAAGGGACCTTAGAGATCATCTAGTTCCAACCCCCTGCCATGGGCAGGGACACCTCCCACTAACACCAGGTTGCTCCAGGCCTCATCCAGCCTGGCCTTGAGCACTGCCAGGGATGGGGCATCCACAGCTGCTCTGGGCAAACTGTGACAGTGTCTCACCGCACTTACAGTAAAGGATTTTGTGCTTACAGCTAATCTGAATCGACCCTCTTCCAGTTGAAAGCCATTACCCCTTGTCCTATCACTACATGACCTTGTGAAAGGTCCCTCTCCAGCTTTCTGGCAGGCCCCTTGAGGTACTGGGAGGCTGCTGTAAGATCTGCCTGGAGCCTTCCCTTCTCCAGGCTGAATGACCCAAATTCTCTCTGCCTGTTTTCATAGGAGAGGTTCTCCTGCCTTCTGATCATCTTCATGGCCATCATCTGGACTCAATCCAATAGCTCTGTGTCCTCCTTATGTTGGGGACCCCAGAGCTGAATGCAGCACTCCAGTTGGGGTCTCACCAGAGCAGAGCAGAGAGGGAGGATCACCTCCCTCGACCTGCTGGTCATGCTGCTTATGATGCGACCCAGGATACGGTTGGCTTTCTGGGCTGCAAGCACACATTGCTGGGTCAGGTTGAGCTTCTTGTCAGCCAACACTCCCAGGTCTTTCTCCTCCAGGGGTGGTGGTGGTGTCTCAATCCATTTTCCTCCCAGTCTGTATTAGTGCCTGGGAATTACCTGACCCAGGTGTGGGACATTGTACTTGGCCATGTTGAACTTTGTGATGTTTGTACAGGCCCACCTCTCAAGCCTGTCAAGGTCCCTCTGGACTGCATCCCTTCCCTCCAGCGTGTCAACTGCACCACACAGCTCGGTGTCATCAGCAAATTTGCCGAGGGTGCACTCAATCCCACTGTCCACATTGCCTACAAAGATGTTAAACAGCACTGGTCCTAATACTGACCCCTGAGGAACGCTACTCATCACTTGTCTCCACTTGGACATTGAGCTGTTGACTGCAACTCTTTGAGTGTGTCTATCCAGCCAATTCCTTATCCACTGAGTGGTCCACCCGTCAAATCCATGTCTCTCCAATTTACAGACAAGAGTGTTGTGTGGAGGACAGCGTCAAATGCTTTGCAGAAGTCCAGGTAGATAACGTCAGTTGCTCTTCCCTTATCAGCCAACACTGTGACCCTGTCATAGAAGGCCAGGCACAGAGGTGAGACTGACTGGCCTGTAGTTTCCCAGGTTTTCCTTTTTTCCTTTTTTAAAAGTATCACCCTTTTCTTACATAATCTTTATAGCAAAAGCCAGCTAATAGTAATTTTTTTTAATTTATTTTTTAAAATTATTATTTTTAAATTTATTTTTTTCAAATAGTATATTTGCTGGTTTGCCATTTGTGTAATGACCTGAAATCCTGCCAGGTGTGAGTCAAAAGGAGATTTTGCCATTATGCTGAATGAAGCCAGCAGTCGTGTACATCTGCAGTTCCAGGGGTCTCAGTGCTCAAGCACCTGATACTGTCTTGGAAACAGATTTAATTACAGATAGCCTGGTACCTTTAGTTTACCTTTATCTTTTTTATGGTATGCAGTGGAACACGGTATGTCATCAATGTGTATTTCTTTCAGAATGAAATAAGTAGAGATATATGTTTTATATGAGTAGTGAGCTCTGTTTTCTGTGAAGATTCTTACAGTGACGCTAATTTGGTAATATGTGTGTTCAGTTAGCTAGATTATAAAAGGGAGTCTTTGATGTCATGGGAATGCTGGATGCAAAATGAAAGTAGAACGCAGTTCCTTTGCTTATGCAGTATGAAAGGAGGAGCAGACAACTAGCAGAGGCAGTGGACAATTGTCAGCAGAGTTGCTGATGTGGTCAGTGCTATGAAGCGATGAATTGTGAAAAGGTGGGGAGAGAAACTGAGCAGAAGAGAAACAACCAGTGTTTGGGGTACAGTATCTAGAAAGTGTCTCTGCCTATTCCACAGAACCAGTGAGACTGGAAAAGACCTCTAGAGATTATCTACTCCAACCCAGCTGCTGAAAACAGGGTCAGGTACAACAGTTTGCTCGGGGTCTTGTCCAGCAGGGTTTTGAATGTCTCCAAAGTTGGACACTGCTAGGATGAAAACCACAGCTTGAGTTTAGGCTTTTTTTTATGCATATCAATGTTGACAGTTGGTTTTTTGAAAAATATGGCTTGAGCTTTAAAAAGCCCAGAAGCAATCTTCAGAAGAACCTCTAAGGCTTGACGAAGCATCATACCTAGTGTATGGAAAAAAAGAGTAAATAACCAGGATTGTCTGAACAATATAAGCTTTTAAAAGTACTGTTGCTACTTCAGCTAACTTTGATAATTAATTATTTTTTTCCTTTCATTAAGTTTATTTTCACTAAGTTTATTACAAACCAGAATGGAATGTACACCTGCTGAAATGTTGCTTGCTTTGTAATGTTTGTTGAAATACAATAACCACAGCTGAGAGTATATTGATGTGGGCAAATGTAAACTTTGTGTATATATATGTGTGTGTATATCTGTCTCTCTCTATATCTCCAATGTATGTGTTTGTGTATATATACGGCAGTATAAGGAATCATGGACACAGGGTATTAGCATGAGATTTTTCTCTTTCTAATAGTACTAGGTTTCCATCAGTCTTGTCCAGTTCTACGAAATAATATTGTAAGTAATAATCCCACTCCAACTCCTTCTTGGAGATTTCAAGCGTAAGCACAAAAGGGCTTGAATGGGATCTGTGAGTATGCTGATGGTTGTACCTGAGCCATGCCACTGGTAGTGTACAACTTCATCAGTCAGGATGCAGTTTGGTCCTGTATAGGTTTAACTTTCCTAAATGATATTGCTTCCACTGCCCCCCGACTACCACTTCCAAAATGATACTGGTAGTTCCCCTGACACTCTGCTTAAGTTGACCTATTCCAAATTCAAATGCAATTCTAGCAGTTATTTTACTTCACCCTAAATATTTCTCTCTGATTAATTTGCATCCTTTAAGTCAGGGGTCCTCAAACTTTTTAAACAGGGGGTCGGGGCGCGGGTGAAGTGGCAGGAGCCCATCTGTGGCTGCTTGGTTCCCCCCCTCACCCCCCGGCGGGGGGGTGGGGTGGGGTGTTCTGTAAATACCGGGGGCCAGATTGAGGACCCTGGGGGGCCATATCCAGCCCACGGGCCATAGTTTGAGGACCCCTGCTTTAATTATTGGTGTAATTTTATTTTGAAGAATTTAATTAAAGCTTAATAAAACCATACTACTGCATCTACTTTTTACATTTCACCCTTTGAATTCATCACCCAATCCTTGACTGGTGATCAGTAATCCTTATAATAGTAACTGGAACTCAGCAGAATATTTAAACACATTTAAATTGGAGTTTAATTGTGTGTAGGGTTACTGTTAGTTAGATGGAGAAATATCTCCCTTTGGATATCATAAATGGTATCAGCATACTTTTTCTGTCTTGGACAACCTTATTTTATTTTTTTTTTTTGTCTGCTGAAAATATAACATATAAACTGTAAGTTACTGATAGTTACTAAGTGTTTGATTTCTAATTAGATTCGGAACCCTGAAAAGTTCTTGTTAGCACTATGGAAGCTAGTAGCATTCAAAAAACATAACTAACTTCAAGCTGAGTAAACCAGTCATGGATTCTCTGTTTTGAACTTTATTACAGACTTCAATCGCCTATGAATACAGGAAATACAATACTGAGATTAATAACTTTCCATATCTATCACAAGACTAAACATATTCATATCAGTATAGATATTTAATGAAATTCTGTATTATGTTGCTCTTGTCAAGTATTTAGAACCTTGAACTGATGCTTTTGAAATCAGGGGAAATCTTTCATTGACTTTAATATCATTAACTTGGTCATCTTCTGCTTCTGAAGGTTGATTTTTCTGAGTGCTACTTAATGTAAAGAAATCTGATTCTGTTTTTTCTTAAGATGATTCCCAACTTTTCCATTTTGTAATCCTTTCCTTTGTTAGGAAAGAATAATAGAGCGCTTGAAGGAGCAAAGGGAGCGAGATGACAGAGAAAGACTTGAAGAAATAGAATCTTATAAAAAAGAAAACAAAGACCTGAAGGAGAAAGTAAATGCTTTACAAGCTGAACTGACAGAAAAAGAGGTCAGTCTTTTCGGTAAAATGTATGTTCTTCTATCTATGCCACTATGATGGAAGAAAGTGCGCTAGGATCACCCTTCGATCATTTTAAGTACTGGAATTCTGACACCTCAGTGGTCAACTTCTGAACTGCTATTTTCTTAAGCATTTTTCATAGTTCTCACTGTTTTACGTAAAATATTGCTTCAGTTTTTGCGTAGTTGTGTGTCATCATCCATACTTTTCCCTTTACATAAGCCTCCTGTAAGCTCAAATATTCCATGGTTGCTCCTGTTTTCATTTGTCAGTAAGAGCAATAGACTTCAAAGTAATTGTACCTACAGAATATAATGTCAACTTGTCTATATTATGAATGTTTCTATGTTTCACTCCATGCCAGCTCCTGTGGTTCCAATTGGTTGTATTCTCAAAATGGTGTCTTTTGCTATCAATGCTTATCTTTGTGTCAGCTCTTCTTGGGAAAGGGGAGGGGGAACAGTATCCAAGTGATTACTAAATTGGCAATAAGTTAGTGTCCTGGTGACTAGGAATTAACTTTTTATTCTTGGTCATTTTTCAGTCTAGTTTAATCGATCTCAAAGAACATGCATCTTCATTGGCATCAGCAGGGCTGAAAAGAGACTCCAAACTTAAGTCTTTAGAAATAGCCATAGAACAAAAGAAAGAAGAGTGTAGTAAGTTGGAAGCACAGTTGAAAAAGGTAAGTTCCATCTTAAACAAAAACAATCAGAAAAACAAAAATCAACATCCCACCCCCTCACTTTGAAAAGATGCGCTTATTTACTCTTCTGGAGTAAATCTAAAATCTACCCCTCTTGTGCTGTTTGGTGATGCTTGCATCAAATACTGTAAATTTTTCTTACAAGGCTTGTACTAAAGCCACTAATGAGCCTCAGAAAATATGTTGAATACCTATATGAGAGAATTCTGAGAAACTGCTACAAATAGATGAGCTGGCAGCAGGACATTGGAGGGAAAGTAGAAGGGCAAAAAGAAATTATCAAACCAGCAATTTGTATATATATGGATTTATATCGCTGTGAGAAGCAGACTGAAATGTTAGTAGCATGGGAAAAAATTAAAGGCTCATCCAAGAAATGCTGTACTTCCTAATTTAAAAATAATCTGCTTCCAAAATGGAAACACTAGCTAGGTTTTATTTTAGCATTTTTGGGCTTTGCTGGGGAACATGTTTATGATAGTTAAGCAAAATAATACATAGCTTATCTCAGCTAGTAATTCAGTATTTCTATTCAGCAAGTAGTGGAAGCAAGCA
Organism: Falco punctatus; assembly: GCF_963210335.1. NCBI lineage: Eukaryota > Metazoa > Chordata > Aves > Falconiformes > Falconidae > Falco > Falco punctatus. Next base: position 9,940,801 of record NC_137583.1, on the reverse strand, counting down.
TTTAAAAGAAAATGTACAAATCCTGCATTTTATAACATATTTTATTTAAATTGATGTATTAAACCAGTTTTTTGCTTAAATGATTTGCAAGTTTGTTGATGCCTTTTCTACCATATGTTGTTTCTTTTACCTTTTTCTGTGTCATTTGGTAATGTCTGCTCTCATTGTTCAAACACCTATCTCATGACGTATTTTTGATGGGTTTAGGCATTATGTTTGCCTCCTGCAGTTCATGACTAAGTGTATGTCAAACATTATTTCTTTTATATTGATATCTAATGCTTCACTTTCTAGAAAAGAATATTTATTTCTTCTATGAATGTTACCACCATTAGGATAATATTTACACTCTTTTTACCTAGGGTGGAGTAGTATCCCGCTCTGGGTTTAAGCATTGTTTCAATAGCCTTACCTGTGAAGAAGGTGTTAAAAAGTATAAAGAGCACCAGAGTGTAAAACTTATACTTCTGTTGTTATTTAATTCAGGATGAATATGTGCAATTAGGTGTCTATGTTACATGATAGTTGTGGAGAGGAAGGAAGGGAATCTTTTTCAATAAACATATACAAAATCTTTTAAGGGAAACACAACTACTATAAATGTTTGATAGCTTATAAGTGCTATTGAGGTCTAAATTAAAATATCTAAAGAACTTATTTCTCTGGAAATCCTTTATTGTGTTTTCTTTTGTTAGAAAATGTGGGGTTTTTTTACTTTGCACTTCACTACAAAATATACTTAATTACAAACTGAAATATCTTATTTTCTTAATTTAAAAAAATAGTTAATAAACCCCTAAAAGCACAGATCAAAAAAATAAAATAAATTAAAAATAGTCAAAATCCTCTTGAAGAACTTGAAATCCTAAGTCAATCTTTTATGACTGTACATATAAGCACATCGTACAGTCATGGAAAAATAAGCACTTATAAAAGTCCAAGAGTGTCTGGGACATATTTTGTATAAAAAGGGAGTATGTTCCCTGTGTATAAATACAAAGGATTATTAAATGAAAGTTGAAAACATAATAGTTTTATTATATCATAAATATAGCATAAAGCCCCAATGGAAATTCACCCAACATTTGTAGGAGACGAGGTATTTCCACAATAAAATGTAGTTACAACCTTCTTTGTGGGCATGTTTAGTTGAACAGAACAGTGACTGTTAATGATAGTAGACTCCAAACAGTAATTTTCAATTCACATTTTCTCTAATAAAATACTTTATGTTCAAACCTGTAAATATCCTGTGTTAAAAGTAATTGGTCCCCAGAAAACTACCTTCACCATGTTTTCACTCCTTAGGAAACTAACTGAAACAGAAATCTGGGTTATTCTTGCATATGTCTGAGTTAGAGTAGGAGCGAACATCAACATAGTTCAGAGTAAATTAACCGGCATGTCCCGTAAGGGTGCTTATGTATGAACATTAACCGCGATGGAAGCTAGAAGGAATGGGCACAGTTTATATCTCTTTTTCAGAAGTGACTCCAAGGGGCTGTCTGTTACTCTGGGAAATTTGAACACAGCTTACATGTAACTTCTCTCTAAAAATGCCATAGAGGAGGCACTTTTCATTAAACCCACTGTTTTAATTTTATAGAGTAGACACATTTCAAAAAGCAATAACGAGGATATTCATAAAGAGTAATTATTCATGTGACTGTGCTATATGTTGGTATACAAAATAACATTTAAAACCATAGACATGCTTATTAAACTTTTTGTGTCAGAGATTATGGATTGAAATTCATAAAACTAAAAAAAAAAATCATAAAACCCAGAAGAAGGCTCAATGCTTTTTTTTTGGCCAGAATTCCCCGGACTTTTTGTTGACTCACTTTGTATTGCTACTAGTGAAAGACCAGCAAGAATTGCCTTATAGGTAGTTAAGTATATATATGTGTGCGTATATATACAGAATCTAATTATCTGCTATAGAATTTCCTCTTGTTGTTTTTCATTCTTAGATTTACTTGTTTACTGACATATTGCAGTTGCTAAAGTACTTTTTGCCAAACTGTACTGTTCAAAAGTCATTCTGCATAGAAAATTCAGTCTTGTGTTAAACAAAAGGAAAGTAATAAATTTAATGATACAATTTAATTAATCTTTTATTATTGCCATCTTTGAAGCTTTGGTGATAAATTGCAGCCTCAGCCAAAAGCACTTCTCGTGATTCATTGCTTGCGACCAGCACTTAATGTATCATCAAAAGTGGACACCTTTCTTTATTTCATGGGTTATTTAACTTGAGAAAGGGAAAGTAACACAAACCTTAAATTTCTTACTCCAACTATTCTTTTTTTAGGAGCCAAAGTCAACGTTTATGTTTCCCCAGTGCCTCACACTTTCACCAAGGAATGTTTAGAATCTTAAATTTCTACTTTTTTGTGACAAGTTCTTCTGTGCAAATGCACTGGGTTTGTTGAGCTAATGCTGTTTTCCTGGATCTTTCCTTCTTTCCCTGTCTGTGCTTCACTCCCTTCCAACTTTGCAATGTAGCAAGCTGAACAGTTGTTCAATCAGATGTACAATCCAGTAAGTTCTGTTTTGAAATGCCCGCTGTAACATATGAAAGCATGAGGATCCATTACCTCACTGTGTTGTGCTCTTCCTCTGTGGAGCTTTGCAGAATACTGATGCTCACTATGCTATATTCATTATATCCAAATAAGTGAACTTTGTGGACTTCAAGGCCGTGTTAAGAATATGAAATGTATTAAATAGGTACATACAGTATTTCTGAGAAAAGAAACATCCTAGCCTTTAGGTCCTCAACTTCTCCATTAGAAAAAGCATGCAGATGATTTTTTATTTTTTGCTTTGCTTTGCTCTTTAATGCCTCCTTCTGCAGTACTTTATTTGATCCTTCAAACTTAAATAACTTCTAATTAATTCAGTATATCGTGACTGAGTTGAGTATGTGAATAATATTTAGGAAGTGACTGGTACTATTTTCAAAAATCCATATGAATAAATTAGTTCAGATCAATTTTAATCATAAAAAGATTGTATACATTCAGCATATATACATCAAGAGTACGGAAACATTGTATTTAATTGAAGAAAATGCTGTAATATAAAATGATGAACGCAAAGGGCAGTATTTGGAAAAGCCAAAAGGTATTACTTGGGCTTGTTTGGCATTATTATTTTTGCCAATGTCTGATTTAATTGCACAGAATCTACCCTTTTGACTTGACTGTGTTAGTTTTTCAATTTGAGGAAGTGCAGTAACAGACGTTCTCTCTGCAGAGAACAGATTTCATTTGTTTGGCTGAGACTGTTAACGTTTATTGTGCAGTGAGCATCGCAGGACAGAAAATATGATGTAACTGTAACAGCAACTTACAAGCTATAGTTTACATAGTAATCATAGTTGGAATTACCATGTAATTGGAATAGTATATATAGAAGAACTGGTTAACTGGTTTTCTAGCTTGAGTAATGTGATACTATGCATTAGGGAAGGTATTGCCTTCACTGAAGTCAATGGGAATTTTGCCATTAATGTGAGCAGAGCAGCATTCCAGCTTTGGAGTCTATCATTGCCAAGTTTTGTAGCTGCCTACCATGTAATGGGTATGTCATGACTTATGTATGAGAAAAGAGAGTCCGCCAAATGTGCTGTGTTTACTTTTAAAGTTGTTGGTTAACTTTTTAGAATCCAGTTATAAATTGATAATAACATAAGACCCGATGAAACCCTTTTTTCTGTATCATCTTGGCTCACTTCTGTGGTAGTTACGTTTCTATTCATATCATTTGCACTCCTACTGTGCGTGTCTATTCAGACAGGAGTCTGATTTGTGTTAGTTTTTCTCTTGATTTTCATAAATGCTTTCCAGTCATTCTTTCAGTATTAGTTATTCTGCTCTATGGAACTTGTTTGTTACTTCCTTGTAACTTATTGTTATAACTTATAACTTGTTGTTATTTGTGTGCAGTATTCCAAAGTCAGTAAGTCCTTTTTTTCTTCCATTTTTTTCTGCCTTTACATGCTTATTTTTCACAAGGAAAGCCTGTTGGCAGTTCCGAGATAATGAATGCAAGATCCTTTCCCTTTGGCACTAGGCAGCAATTGTAGTATATCCATGAGACAGGTTTTGTTAAATAAACTTTTCTTGCTCATTTTCTTTCTTCTGCTAATTATTTATCAGTCTACTTTTAACAATGTAATGATGCTCTTCTTCCCCAAAACCACCTAAGATCTTGAAATGAAATTGTGATTTGATTGAAGCCAATGCCAACATATTCTTTGAATTTTACAAGGGCAAGGTTTCACCGTTGTTCTTTGAGATGGCGTAATAGCAGTGACTTGAAACGTTTTCTTTGTACTGCAAATCATTATGATACTTACTAGAATGTTTCCTTGCCATTTTTTTTTGTTTGTGAAGAATAATGTTATAAGAAAACCAGATGGCAATCTAATCTTAAAGTACTGAAGTTTTAATGCTCTTGTGTTTACATGTCAGAGAAATAACAGTCAATCTGGGTAGACCTCTTTTAGCCCATGCAGTAATACAGCATTTTTTGTGCAGTGGAGTGTGTTTTTAGTATTGTCACACAAGTATCAACTCCAAGACTTTCATTTATCACTGAATCTAATGTTTTCAAAGTACAGCAATGGGTAGAAGTGTTTTATTCTTACAGACATTTAGGTACCAAAGTGGAGATGGCATGGAAGGGGTGCAAATGCTGCTTACTCTATAGCAAATGATTTAACAATATATTCACCTGTGTGAATAAGATGTGAACAGAATTGAGCACAAATTTCTTCATGTTTTGAAAGGTTAACTTTTTGAAATATCAAATAATTTCTTGTGCAGAATTGATTATAAGAAGTTATATAATTGTTTTTCTACTGTAATGAAAATATAATGATGCACTTTGGAGTTCAGATGAACCTTTTTCTGGATAACAAAAGACATAATTTTCCAAATACTCTATCAGACCAATGGCAGATTAAATTTAAAGTACACGCAGAACCCACTCTCAGTTGCTTAGAGCAATCCCTGAAGTTAAATTAGAAAAATCTGAATTTTAAGACTACAAAAAAGAAGGTGACAGCAATTTTTTTTTATTACTGAAAGTAATAAAATTTGAAGGATCTTACGAAGTAATTTTTTGCATGTAAATTCTGCTGTTCCATTTATTTTTTATGAAGTACTTTGTTGATTTCTGTGTATGTTTGTGCCTGAAGCTTTAAAAATGAAGTTCTATATCTATCCATCTATTTCTGTCATGCAGAATAATGTATGCATGGTTGTACCATAAAATTGTAATAGACCAAATAATTCACGATGCATGTCTATGCCACACTATTATGGTGTTTCTGTAAGAAATTTGTTGTTTACATAAGGCAATGTTACTTTACTTCTAAAATATTTGTAGTACTTATTAAGGAAATATCAGAACAGATACATAATTACTATAAAATTAGTGAAATTCTAATGGTAGAGTCATATGCTATTTTTATTGCATTATAAAAATAACATATAACAACACAGTCACAAGACTGACAAACAAAACATAAACCAAGTGTGCTAGTTTGAGACTTGCCTAATCTGCACATATAATTATTATCATTTATAGATAAAAATTAAGAGATCAAGTACTTTGCTGCTGAAAGGTATGCATGAACCAGTTACTTTTACCCTTAAAAGCCCCATTAACACAAAATGTATTCTTCTGAAGAAAACAGAGAACTTAGGGAGAAAAAGGGGGACAGAAATTAAAAATAAGAATAGAAGAGAGGACAGCAGGAATAGACAGGGGCTTTCTGATTAATGTGATAACCATGCAGCTTCTGGTTAGAAGTGATCCAAGACAGTCTCCCACAGACTGTAAAAAAAGCCAAAGAAATCTGCCCTGTCCAGCCAGGAGCAGGGTCAATATCAGCTGAGCTGCTTTCCATCTCTTTCAGGCCTACTGTTTGACCTCAAAAGTCAAGTTCCATCTGTCGACAAATCAGCCCTGATCTGTATTTAACAAATAATAATAAAAAAAAGTACCCAGTTCAAATCCAAACACGTCTTTCAAAGCTGTAAAATATAATAAGGCTCTTATAAGTAATTCTGTGCCTTTGCCCTGGGAATATCAGATAGATTGTGCTTTGCTCTCTTGTCATATCAGCAACTTTGTTTATAACATGAGGATTCCCTTGAAGGAACTCATTGCAAGTTAGAGTACCACCTGCAGAAAGCTCTTTTTAAAAAATGTTTTATGTTCTTGCTCTCCCTTCTTAACTAACTTTCCTTTCCTTCTTCATTAAGGCAATGCCCTAGTAGAAATCTGATTCCTGTCAATAATCCAAGAATACTCTATAGGAAGTGCTAGTAAAAGCACTGGTGGTTTGCAATACTGGGATTTTTGTATTTTTTTTTTTTTAAGATCAAAATAATATGCTTGTCTTTGAACTGAATGCTTATATTGATTTGTATGTGACATCATGGGTAACAGTGGTGCACCTCAATACCCTGTATAGGTTGGATACTCAATCGCATTGGATTTAATCATACTTTACATGTTCCATTTTGTGTTGAAAACCATGGGAAAACACCTCCCACAAATATGGAATGGCATGAATACCACAGAAAGCAGAAGAATTGAAAATACTTTTGCAACTCAACATTAGCTTCCTTAGCATGTGAATGAGCAAAGATTATAGGGCTAAACTGAATAATATAATTTATATCTATTATTTCAGGTGATTTAGTTATAACCTGTACAGTAGATAATTTGTTCAGTACATTTCTGAGCTTCTGTGTGATAGGAATATTTTATGACAGTTGAACATCTGGTGCTTTGCATTGGTGACAATATCATGTTCTTGCCCAATTATGTATTTTCATTGTAGAAAGTCCAGTGTGACAATGAAAAGCCAACACCCCCCAAAAAAAACCCCAACCCAGGCTTCTTTGTCTTCTGCATTGCTTCTTGTCCTGGGTTAAAACTAGGGTAGAAGAACATGGAGAAAAAAAGCCTGGGCTGAAGCTTATAGTTCCTGTATGCTAAAGTGAAGAAAAGATTGGTTAGAGGCAGGAAGGTGGGTGTTTTGCCTGTTGATGAAGTTATGGATGCAAGGCGGGTAAATAAGAGAATTACATACTAAAATAAACAGAAGGGAAAGAAAGGTGACGGTAAGGAATATGAAAGAGTGGTAATCTCTAGAGGGGGGTTGTGAAATTCTGGATTTACCTTAGGAGAGGAGGAGAAATCTGAGGAGCAATAGGGAACAACATGCTCTTTGCATGGGTTTCCTAGTATCTTAAAGGTGGGAGTCAGGTTGGGTTGTTTTTGGTTTTTTTTTTTTCCTAGACTGAATTTACCTTTCATGACCTATAGAACTATTCTTTTTTTCCTTTGAAAAAGAACAATTACTGTTCATTTTGGAGAGATAAAACATTGTCAAATATCTTAATAGAGTTGATGGAAAATTAGTTTGCAGCTGGAAATTGGTACACTCTCTCACATAATTGGCCCTGAATCCGAGTATTGCATTTACGTAAATTACAAAGGTAGTTGAAACTAAATTTCTTGACACAGTTAACACCTGGTATAAAATAAATCGAGATTTATTTTTAAAGCAGGAAGATTTATGAGGATGAAAAGGAATCTGTTGCTAGCATCTCACCCAAACTGTGAAATCAAAATTCTCTTTGGATGTCACCTTGAAAAAAACTCTGTGTTAGGGAAGCCCTGTATCTGTGTAGAATTCATGGCTGGAACACACATTATCATCTGAAATACAGAATTTGAAGAGCAAAGCCAGCAGGTTTAGTAGGCTTCTCATGTCATTCCCTTGGCTTATTTTGGCAACCAAATAGTTCTGACTAAAAATCTCACAGTAGGATAAATAACACTTAAAATGTACTATCTTTTTTCTTACTATCCTCATGCTTAAATGATATGTTACATGCAACCCCTAAGGTTCTTCCCTAGTAATTTCGATTTTCTGATTGTTGTATTTGTATTAAACCCGGACTTGTTCTTTTTTTATACAGAAAATTTTAACCATTGCAAAGAATATGAACCTCCTAGTACCTGTAGTTTATAATAATTCTTTCCAAAACACGCATGTTTTATTTTGATCTGCATTTCTTTCATTGCTTGCTTGCATTGTCTATTCCCTGAAATTAAGAAGGATAAGTTAAGTCCACGTCTTCTCTGCGTAATAAGATAGTTGGAGGACCTTCAGTTCTAAATGTTCTGAATTTCTGTAAAATTCCTTTATGTTAAAAGATTGTTATCTGAATTTTCTATGTTTAATGTGCACTGCCTTAAACTACTTGTTTTTTCCTTGCCTGCTCTTTCAAGATGCCAATTAGGAATAATGGGAAGCAAGGGGTAGGCTAAGCATTGCAGTGCATTGTTGTTTCCATCTGTCTGTGATTACTCCAGCCAACAGTTTAAAGCACTTGATGCCAGATCATGCTCCCATTGAAGTTAAGTAGGTTTTTGCCATTAGATTTGATGGGAGTAAGATTGGGCTCTGCACTGTTGTTGTTGTTGTATTCATTGAGTTCTTTCTTGTCTGTGAAACTGCCACCCATCCATGCATGTGTTTGCCAGGTTTGTGACGTTTTCACCAATGGGCTTGTTCTTCTGATGTTTCAGGTTAAGTATGAACGATAAAAGAAAAAGGATTATTGGGTAAAATGTCTGCTGAAAGCAACTTTTTAGTTCGTTAGTTTGTCTTTAGAAAATGGTACTGCATAAAAAGAATTTCTTTTAAATTTTTCTTATTAAACTGCATTTGAAACATCTGGAGTTATAGATTACAATATGTATATATATGTATCTCTGTATGTGTACATATATATATATATAAAAACACATGGACAAAGTGTATATATATACCTGGGGAAAGAGAGAGAATGTGATTTATTAAGAAATTGCCTATATATTGAAAGTCTTAAAAAACTTACTGTGATTTAAATTAAATGAATTACAAGGTGATTTTTAAATTTAAAAACACCCTTAAAATATGGTTGCATAAATATGTTAAAAAAACCTTAAGAAATCCCCTGCTCCTTCAGGATGATAGCACTTGACTATAATTCTAGACGACAAAGATATTTTCATTCTTTTTTATTATGCTTCTGTAGAAAATATTTTCAACGGACAGGAATACCCATAATCCTTTTTAATGAAAAATTTGAACTCCGAGACTGAAGAAGTAAAGCTCTTAAAGCTCTAACGATTATTGTTATCCTTATTTTTTAAAAAATATTGATTCTGAAGGCTCATGAGGCTGAAGAGGAGGCACGGATGAATCCAGAATTTGCAGACAGAATGAAACAGCTTGACAAAGAGGCATCGTACTATAGAGAAGAATGTGGCAAAGCTCAGGCTGAGGTTGACAGACTTCTAGAAATACTGAAGGAAGTAGAGAATGAGAAGAATGACAAAGATAAGAAAATTGCAGAGTTAGAAAGGTAATTCTTATATTGTCTTACATTGAGTGGCATTTTTATGTACTTGATATTTATTGCAGAGCAGAAAAGACTAGAATATATGTTTTAATAGAATATTTGTTATGTTTTGTAAAATTGAGTCAGAAATGAATAGCTAGCTGAGAGCTGCATCTCCTGTCTGGTGACCCTGGAACTATTTAAGATTTCCACTTTTTTAGTAATGTCTGTAAAGGGAACATGTATAGGAAAAGCCATATGCAGTTTACAATGAGAAGAACCCTCCTAGAAAACCTCGTAGAGGGAACAAACCTGTCTATCTAGTAACTGGTAAATAAAAACTGTCCCCACACGTTTCTTCAGTGTGAACAGCATCACTAATCCTCAGAGGTCCTGAAAAGTATTGGTAAGTATTTCTGACCAGCCTCATGACTATAGAGAATATAATAGAATAATATAGTACGTAGTACAGCATACTATAGAATATTAATAACTGTTTCTCAGTGTTTCTGTAGTCTTTGTCTGCTTCAGCTGAGTATTTTCTAATGTTGACCAGGTGGTGTTTATCTTAATTCTGGGAAGGTTGTACAGTCTTTACTTAATGGAGACAGGAGGATTTTCCATTTGCCTCACACCCTTTGTAATGATTATTGGAACCTTCTCCCATATGGTATACTGCAATTTATTTGATTGATAATACATGTGGATCTGTTTTCTTTGTTCCCTTCCTGTACTTACCCACTCTTAGGTAAATGAAAGAAGGAATTTTATGTTTTCAGGTATTTTATAGAATTGTTTTCTACTGATCAAGTCAGAAGAAAAGTGTTTCACGGTTCCAAAAGAGAAGTTTAAGGGATCTCATTGTGATTATTGCTATAGTTTTAGCCAAGATACAGCAGCACCTTGTCCAATTGGGGAGAATTACTGTGAAAGAGGGGAAGATCTGCCGGAAATGTTGGCTACCTTAGGGGAAAGAAAACAGCAAGTTTGGAAAGGAAGATGCAGAGCATCTTTGACTGATGATGACTTATCATTCTTCACATTTACCTGTTGCCAGAACTTATCTTTCTCTGCAGGTATTTGGCAAAGGTTTAATAATGATAATGATGAATAGTATGTAGTTATCAATCAAAGTGTCATGAGAACGGAGACCTCAAGTTTAAAGTGGAAAAAGATTTGTGCTCTAAATAGAACTGAGTATTTACATGAGGACAACTTTAATTAGCAGTTTACCCCTCTTGACACATCAAAAGATGTTTAGGATAGTCTAGTGTTTGCACCAGTTTTCATGTGTAAAGTAGATAGTAGAGGAAGCTAGTAATGAAGAATGGTCACTGTGCACCATGACTGTGAGTTCTGCCTGAACTCTCCAAAATCTTAAAGCATCATATTGGAAAAAGATAACGTCATCAGTGAATTTATGTGGTCAAGAAAGTGCTGCCTATTCCACCCATAGGGGAATGTACTGTAGAGGCAATCACAGACCTAGGCTTGTAATATAGTGACTCCAGGTGTGACCAAGCTGGTGAGAACTGTATAGTTTTTACAGAAACAGTAACTGACATCCTCATTGGGCATAAAATATACTGAATTATTGTGTGACGGTAGATGCAATAGTAGGCATGCTAAACTTTTGTTCAAGAGGATAATCTTAAGAGATTTATTAAGTAGCAGTCACATGTGTTGAAATAAGATTGAAAGATGAACATGAAGCTTGTGATCTAAGCTTTTTAGCAAATCTTGATTTGATTTCAACATTTTGTATAGAAAAGACATAAAGAATCAGTATAGATCAGTAGACTTACTTGAATTAAATTGAGAATTATTGATTACAGGACAATGATTACAAAGAAACAAGGGACCAAGGGATACAGAGATATTGCTATGGCTTTGTCAGTACAACCTCTTACTGTACTGGGTTATGTAATGGACATACTTTTCTATTTTATATATATCTTTTAAAAAGTGTATGCACTTTTATCAGTGAAATTTTGGGACACCAATTTCCAGTCTGTTATTGTTGATGAGGTGGTGATTCTGAAATAAATTTGGTTCCACTGAGTAAGCACAGACTTTGAAAAGTATATGCTATACTTTGAATGTGATGAAGTATTTAAGCTTTGCTACAAACCTTAAAGTGCTTCTGTAATGCTTACAATGAGATCTCTCTGGCATAACCAGCTAAGGACAGTAATACGTTGCAATTTTTGGGAATCATCATGTTCCAAGATTTGTCTGTGAATTCTATTAATTTTAATACAGTTTCTTACTTGATTTAACATGTACCGCGTTCATGTTTAATTCCAAATTCCTATACAAGCAGTACATGTGTTAATTATTGTAAACTAGGGTGAAAAAAAAGGACTTACATAAAAATTATCTATTATTGCTTTCATTAACAGAAGTTACTGCCTTTACTTGGTTATAGTCTTAAAGCTACTTTCTAATGCGCGTAAGCAAAGGCACAGATTTGTTGATCTGTACAGTAAGGCTAGCAATCTGCAGCAATGTAAAGGTGTAATAGGGAAGTATTTTTAGTGAGTTGGTATCTGACCCTTCTTACTATTCAGGCTCACCTTAGATTTCTCTAAAATTTAATTTATTTTTTCTCCCTCTTCCTTATTTTCTAGGAACATTGGCCTAAAGATTAAATCTGTATATAACTGTGTCACCTGTTGGTGTCCCTAGAGAGGGAACTTTGATGTTGAAATTCCCCTTTCTAGGGGGTTAGGTAGAGTGTAAATTGCTGTAACATTTTATGAAGTGCTACTACTTTTTCTGCTTGTAATGACTACTTGATTGGCTCATTATTGAAGGGAAGAGGTGGAGCCAAAGCTCAGTTTACTGACTTTATGGGAATAAAGCATTGTGAAAATGACTGCAACTTTAACAGAAGTATATTTGAAAATGTTCTTTCTTTCTTGTCCTGCTGTTTTGTAATTCATGTAATGTGCTCTAGGTTGCTATTATCTCTCCTTACTTTTTCTCCTTGTTTTTCTTGCTCAGAAGCAGCATATCTTCAACATCTCCCCTAACCTGAGATGCAAAGGCATCTCTGGGGTTTTGTAGGAAAACAAATGCTCTTTTGTAATTTATTTGTTGGCTAATAGCTTGCTGGGATCCATGTTCACTGCTATGCCAACATCTTTATATTGCAAGATAGTTGCAACAACATGAATTCTCAAAATTTATAAACATAAATTTCTGAGAGAGTTAAGATCTCGAGTACTGCAGGCTATGGTATTCACAATATTTTTATATTCACATATAAGTTCAGCAGCATAATGAGTTGTACTATAAGAATCAGGTGTACTGTGAAAATTATTTTGAAAAATAAAAATGTTTGTAATAAAGTTATAATTTACAAATTTAAACAAGAATTAAACCAAGATGATGAATACTAATGTTCTTCTATGTCAGAAAGTATTGACACAGGAAGTGTCAAATAGTCAAGGGTAGAAATATCTGCTTCAAGATATGGGCAGCTAAATTTGTAAGCGTATGCTGTTTGGTCAATGAACATTATTAATAATCCTGAAGAAGATTTCATATGAATGGTAACTTTTATGGTTTTGATGTGATTTTGTTGCCTCAGACAATATCACATTTCTGAGTTGCATCACTTAAGAGTCGTGATTCATACTGCTCATATATAAAAACACATTGGTCCGTTTATTAAATTACTGCATATATATTTGTATTTTACAACTTCTTATAACTACATAGGAGTACCAATTCCTCCTCCTATACTAAAATTGTTTGATAACTTTTATTACATCTTTCATGATTTATCTGTATTTATAATAAGAACAGGTTAAAATAGAATGCAATATATCCCAGCATAATGTAATTTCAGTAAACTTAGCTTGATGTTTTTCTTTCATTTCTTGATGAAGAAAATATGGTTTGCGGTTTGTTTGGTTGGCTTTTTTTGTTTGGGTTTCTTTTTGATGGTGTAAACGAAACTGGGTGAGATAGTCATCAGCTTAGATTTCAGTGTGAAGGGCCTAGCCAAGGAGAGGTACCCGCAGCTGGAACGGAACTGTCAGGACTGAAGGACTATTTTATTTAACACTTTTATTAATGGCGTCAGTATGAAAAGTATGTTTGTGAAATATGCTATGGAGATTGAATCATAAAATGAAATGAAATGAAATGAAATTGATAGAAAATTTGTGATTGTGAAGTTAAGACCAGTAAAATTGCCTGCTGTAAGCTGAGGATAATCCTCCATACAGCTTAGGAAGAGAAAGATTAGGTAAATTTGCTTATGGCAGTGTCATTATGAGCCATCTAAATAATGAAACAGACATCTAAATAATGAGGTGTGAATCCTGATATGTCAGAATAAATGTCTGCTGTAAGGACAGGAAGGTATTAATGTCATCAAGCACTGGCAAGACTCTATGTGGAACACTGCTGTATACTTCTCATCAGTCATATTTGAGAAGGTTGAATTAAAACTGGAAACAGGTGCAGAGAGGGCTGGTGGGGTAATGAAACGAATGGAGTGCTCATGTCACAGGAGGAGTCCAAACAACAGCGGTTTGTTTCTCTGGCAAAACAAGCAGGGATGCTTGTTCTCTATAAATATATGAAGGGGTAAGCACTGTGGTGAAAGAAGAGTTATTTCAGTAACAGAGTGTTGGCACATAATAAAATGGATATCAATTATCCATTAATAATTTTAGGGCAAAAAGAGAAAGAAAGTGATGAGAGCGTAGTGTAGATTTCAAAATCCTGGGTCTGCTTTTCTCCAGTGGTATGTTAGATGATCAGTCATTTGCTTGGTTGAGTGTAGCTTCTCAGTATAACTTCCAATATTAAAGTTCATTTTAAAATACTATACTAGCTATGAGACAAAAGTTTGGGTTTTTTTGTTATCACATCTCATATGCAGTGGTAAATTTTGGGTAATAACGCTATAGATGATGCACATTTAAGTTCCTGGTGTGTTCAGACTACAATTAACTCATTCTGAATTGGGTTGGATTTGAATTCTGATGTCTATAAGTCCACACAGCACTGATAATTCATTGCATAAATGACAAAACATCAGCATATGGATTAATTGTGTTTAAAAAAAAGGTATTTTTTTAGTTTTTTAAAATTTCCCTTTCAAAAGTGAAGGAAAAACTGTGCATTAGTGACAGTTTTAAGGATTAGTCTAGCAGGGATTTCTTTTGCCTTACCTGACATGCTCTTTCAATTAAGGATTTTTTACCAAGTAAGTTATCAAGCATCAGAATATTTTCAGTGATGAAGAATTAACCTTCAGATTAAAGAAAAAAATTGCTGTCAGCATTAGAAGGGGCTGTAATTTCTGGGGGTGGGGGGGCAAATCCCTGTCTTTGATTATTAGGTGCAGTGCTTTGTGAACTTCTAGATGGTATCTTTGAACAAGCTGCCAAATTGTTTAACTGTTTTGGCTTTCACAGGAAGACCTGATGAATGTGGGTCACCAAACCTATGTTGGTTCAGAGAAAGACTTCATGGTATATAAAGAGATATTTGTGTGGCAGTGAACACTACCAATATCCATCTGATTTATTTGTTGCATTGTCTGTGTGTGTGCATTTGGATGGTTATAAATATGGATGGCTTTCCACAGGCCACAAATGACAAAAGATGCAATTTTACTTTAAAATTTCTGTTTTATTCAGTGCACGGTGAGGTTATATTGCTACAGAAATTTTATTTCTTGCTTTCCCTTCTCCCCCCTTTTTTATTTTAATAAAATCTGCTGATATAACATCTGCTTGTTATATTTTTAAAGAACTAATGTGTTCCTCCCTTTATTCTCTTCTGTTGTCTTCCTCCTTATCTGTTTTTCTCCAAACCGCTGCTTTCATCCCTACTCCAAACAGCTTGACTTCCAGGTCAGTATTTTCTGCTCTCCTACTTAATTGCTCCTTCCACAATTAAGGTTTTCATTGATGCTTCATTTATTTGGCCATTTTGATTTGATAATAACTTCTGTTTGCCCTTTTTTTCGTTCGTTTTTCTTCTGCTTGTCTTTACTGTGAAGTTTTTGGTCATACCATTTCTAGATCAGAAACTTTACAGTGAAAGAATGCTTTTGCCTGTAAGAAAAAAATGTTTATGAACAACATATTAAATTCATATGTTGTTATGTGTGCAGATTTTTTTCTTCTTTCAGTTTTATTACCTTTGTTTAGGGAGTTCAACATTGGCAATAGCTTTACGGTAGACAACTCTACCCAGCAGGTAATGGATTGAATAATGACAATAGTATACACAAATCGGAGCCTTATTCCTAATACTTTACCATCACCCCTTTTACTGTTATTACAAATATAATAGAATGAATTGGACTAGTTCAGCTTCTGGTTCAGAAACTTTTAGCCATTTGGTGCAGGTTCTGGACCAGCACATAACTGCAAGGGAGGCAATATGTATGTGTATGTTTTATGTGCTGGTTTTGTATGTAGCATCATCTAGTCAGATCCATGTTTTTCTTCTGGATTTTAGATTAGTTTAGCTAGAATTTGTGCTTGTGCACTGTTTTTGAGTTATCTTATCAAGTATTGTTACATGTCTTGTGGTTGTTGAAAGTAAAAATTGATCTAGTCAATATTTTTTTCTGTTAGTAGGCCTTGATGTTAATTTCCCTTTCTCATGCTTATGAATGGCTGTAAAGTGTAAGTTAGTGATGTCTTAAAGTATATACTTGCTATTTTAGAAACAAATAACTTTTTATCATTTGGACTATGGGTTCATCTGCTTCCTCCTTTCCCCATTCATTTCAGAATGTGGCTTTATTTATTTTCTCCTGTGGCAGGTATTTTTAAGACAGTTCGGTACTCCTAATCTCATCCCTTACTCTTCAGTTTCTGAAATTGGTGATTGAAGGTTGCACAGAGTTTTGTTTCCTGTGCTGAAGGAGCTTTGCTTTAGGCAGGAACAGACCTGGGTTTCAGTCATTATCAATGTAGAAAGTATTTACTTCTTAACAGATCAATCAGACAGGAGTACAAAGGTGAGTGTATACTGCAAAGACGTTGCAGGTAGCTTTCAGCTACCAAAGTTTTGCATTTGCAGATATAGTATCAGGTTGGCATGCAGTACCTTTGACTAGAATCATGGCAAATGTCCAATCTGCCTTTATATTGTGTTTAGATCTGGAGTTTTCAGAATTTTTATGTTGATGTATACTTCTTGCACTGCTTTGTTCTTTGTTCATACAGAAGCAGAGCTTGCCAGTTTGGGAGAGTTTTGGTATCTTTGTCTCCAAACCAAGCACAGTTCACATTTCATGGTTCAGACGTGTCAGGAAAGTTTCTGACGTGGATGCCTTTGAACTGTATGGCAAAAGATGGCTCATTATGAAAACATTGATAAGGCAAGAGGGTTTTTTTCCTGATGTGCTTTAATGCACATCACAACCCCAAGTTACTTTCCAGCTGGAAAATTTTGTTTCTGAAATTTGAGGCTTATTGATTGCAGTAACGAATTGGACAAAAATTTTCAGTTTATTGTCTATCTACTACAAGCACATTTTAATGTGCTTGAGTGAATAGTTATTACACTTGAATTATAAAAATACTTAATTTATTTTCAGAACCTTTCTTTCTTTCAGAAATTAATCAAATGCATTTATTCTGGAATTGGCTATGATGAAATTAGTGTCTGAATGTAACCACTCTGGCATTTCTATCAAAACGTACTCAACATTGACTGAAAACCTCTATAGCCAGGGAGAGCTTAAAGAAAGGTATTATGCTATGCAGTTGTCATTATGCTTGATTTCACTGGAATTTCATGATTGGTATGCAGAAACATTTGTTCAGCAGTTGGAGGTGCAATTTCTGTTATGTTTTATTGACCTAAAAAAACAGCTGACCTTGTTGAAGCAAACTGTCCTCGTAACCCTGCCAACTTTCACCCCTAGAGTCCTATAGAAGTTGTAGCATATGATCAGAGTTTATTGTGGGATTTCAGTGAAGTGTTAAGTTTTTGCAGCTTGAATCGTCATCAAGGTCAAAACTTAAGAAGCAGCTCTATTAATTTTCAATCTTGTAATCAATATGTTCTTAGCTGTCATTTTATTCATCTCTATTTGTATAAGCTTAGAATGATTAGAAAAATGCTGCATCTATTTTATAACATGGCTGGCTATTGATAGTGATGGTAAACAAGAAAACTGAATACATTGGCATAACCCCTGCCACGTGCATCTACCTATACAATACAAAATGTTCTGAGCACGAGAATCAGTACAGAATTATTTTTTTTCCATTTAGGTTACAGCAGGTTATATACTCCCCAAACTTTTCTGCCTGCAGATAAATGTGATCGATACTTTTTCCATGTATAATATAATGACCAGTGCTAGAAATTTTCCCACCAGCTTCTGATGTTGGTCTTCCTAATTGTTTCCATAGGAGGCTAGAGCTCAATGAGATGAGTAAGGCAAGGTTTAACAGAGTTTTATATTTAACTTACAAGCCTTCCACAGTTTTGTCAAATGTCAGTTTGATGGTTCCAAGGGTAGAGTGATATGTTGTTCAAAGATAATTTCCCTGGAGAAATTGAGATAGTGTACTAATGAAAACTGAGAGAATCTATGATACACGTTACTCTTCTGAGAGACTGGTTATTCTGAGTGAAAAACACGGTTGTCACATTGGATAACAGGCAGATTGTTGTCATGTCTTTCTGTTCTAGTCCATTTGCTACATATACAGAATCAACATTTTAACATTGTGAACATGTTGATGTTTAAACATTTTGAAAGAGATTAAGGTTTGAGAAGAAATTATTTAGATTTATCTGATTACATGCGTGGTTTTGAATTCATGTGCATTTACATTCTATTTCATTTAAGAAATAATAAAGTAGAAAGTTTATGTCCTTGGAATTCTGCTTTCTTAAAGAAGAAAAGTATAATAATAATAAATTACAAAATAAGCAGAAATAATAGTGGTAAACAATAAAAAGATAGATATGGTTGGATCCCTGGGACAGGATAATGCATTGTTCATTTTTATCCTGCTCACTCCTGAACTGGTCTACTCACTTCTATACTTTGGCCATTCAGTTTGCTTAAAGGAATGCAGAGGTTAAAATAATTTCTGAAACAACTAGAAAGGGACTATTTAAATAAGGAAGGATATTTTGTAATTTCTTAGTGATGTGGTTTGTTTTGTTTTGATTTGGAGTGTAAATACTCTGTGGAAGTAAATGGATATGCAGCATGGATATGGGATATGAGGAAAGCTCTGCTTCTCTGAAGAAAAAAATGCCCGCTTTGGGCTGGACTTGACAGCACAGTTCTGTGTTGGGGAAGAGAAAACATAAGGAACCACTGGTTGCTGTTTCACAGTTACTAATTTCAAAAGAGAGTGCTGCTACAGAGCCTTCTCTAGACCTGGTGCTTCCACTAGTTTCCCCCAGGGGAAGATCCACAGAGCATATTTCTTCACTGCCTGGACGTGTGAATCAAGCAGCCGTACAGCACTCCACTGGGGAGCCTGGTGACTGCCTGGGTGCAACGCTGACAGGATTCCCTGTGTACAGTGGAGGGGTATGTGAGCGAAGGGTCTTTGTGAGATAGCACAGCTTACCCTCAAAAAGCTGTGACTGAAAAGAGACAGAGGAACTAAATTTAGGAATTGGGGTGTTGGTAGAACCACTTCTTCCACTTGCATCGTTTGCTTCCATAATGCCAAGAGCAGCATGCCTAGACAACATGATTGTGACTGGACTGAAATGCTGTGATCTGAATTTGTAAGGGGAAGTTAGTATGTCAAAACAAGAAATCATACAAAGTGTACCTGGTTTTGTTGGGGTTTTTTTGAGGTCTGAAGAGGTTACAGCAAAAGCATGGAAAGTTTGATTTATGTATTGAATGATAATGGCTGGATTGGTCCTGAGAATGGCTAGGTTGAGCCAGGAGTTGCAGTCAAAAGATTTTATTGAGAAGGAAATTGTAATGAAACATGAAGTGCAACAGAGGAGATTTGATCCTGACTGCTGTAGTGCTGTCAGGCTGAGCTGGACATGCTGTGGAGCAGTTGGATGCCCAGAATAGCTGGACAGAGTCAAGAGTTGGTGGGATTTTTTTCACTGTTTTTGTTCGGTTAGGGTTTTTTTTGTTCTTTTTTTTTTTTTTTTTTTTTTTTAAAGGTTGCCTGGACAAGAACTGGAAAGGACCTGATAAAGCAGCAGCAGGACTGCAACTTCTTGGTTGCAAATGTCAAGCAACAAACTGTTTCCAGTTACTGGTTACAGTAATTGCTATTGGTTTCAATTAATAAAATAGCTGAGCAAGCAGTTGGCATATTATATCAGATCAGATATCCTTCTCATCTAGTGTCAGGTCACCAGCAGTATTTGTGGTGGGTTTTTTTTGTTGTATTTTTTTTTTTTTTAAAGAAGAATAACAGAAGAAAATACACAACAATCCTGGGTGTACGAAAGAGATGTATGACACGTGAATCTTCTGGTACGAATTTCACACATGTTCATATAAAGTGTCATCCAGTAAGAATGTGCTGAGAAAGACAGTAGTGCAATGCACTGTATTTGAGTTTCAGTGGTTGCAGTGCAGATGTGTGTTGAAACAAAGTGATATGAACCATAGTTTGGAACAGGGTTTTAGTAGGTCTTTTTCATTCATGCATTATCCTCATGTGGATATTTCTAGCATCTCTCTAGAGCTTCGGAGGGAACTGTGTCAGACTAAACACTTCTTAAACAAAGATTTTGGAAAACTTCCCAGATTGTGTGTTAGGTAAACTCTTCCACGTTTTTGTCTTTGAGGTGAGAAATGTTTCAGTGACTTCTGTGACGCTCGCTTTATTTCTACCAGGCAGAGTTGTTTGTTCTCTCAAGGCAGCAATGTATTTTTGTGGTGCATTTGGAGTCAAAATAGTTGTCACACTGAAGTGCTGTCATATTAAGTATTTAAGTATTAAGAAATCTTAAACTAGGCTTCAAACATTTGAAAGTATGAGATTTAAGGGGGGGGGGGGGGCAAGGAAGAAGAAGAAGAAGAAAAAAAAAGGGTATTTGAATTTGTGGGGTATTTTTACCCAGGAATAGAATTGCCTTGTGTTTTTTGAGATGTCTGTGGGCTTCAAGCTTGCTCCTTTGAGTGAGACTGAAATAGCTATGTAATCCATTGGTAACAGGAGCTGGGAACATAATGAAAACATTGAATGTACCAAAAATTCATTTATCTTAACTGTTAACTGTGGGCATTTCAGCATTTTTGCATTCAACTAGAGAATTCAAGATGTAGGAATCAAATTATTTGGAGATTCTAAAAGTATTGTTTGGTTTGAGTGATACTTTTTTCCCCTATTGTTTGTACTGGTCATTTTTGTTCCAGTCCTTTATATCAGCATAGAGAGAACACAAAGGGTGCTTCTCAGTTCTCCTGGTGAGTAGATGGAGCATGAGCTATGGCATGGAGTTTGCCCTAGTCTCAGCTTCAGGTGAATGGCAGAAAGAAGACCAAGCATTCTTCTTCAGTAAGAGATCACAGTATTATATCTCTGAGGGGTGTAGTAGAATAGTGGCCTTTATTACCAAAAGATAAAGTCAGTTTGGCCAAAGTTAACCAGAGTATTACCTTCCTCCAGATTTTCTTGTCTAAAAGGCAGCAAGATTTTACTCAATTGATATTAGCTTATTTTGTAAGGGAAGGTCTTGATGTCCTCTTAGCCTTCCTGGCAGCGGGGGCAATCCAGCTTCAGGGTGACAATGTTTTCCTGTCTCTGTAGAGGCATCCAGTCAAAGTTTCATTTTCATCCCATGTTACAATAGACATGCTAAGGAAGCTGAGCTACTCCCATTTATGTCACTGTAGAATAGATGCTTTTTTCAGTTCTACAGCACCACTGTAAAACTGAAATCGTGTCACAGGGTCAGCCATAGGGTGGTACACACAGTTTAGGTGTTTAAACAGTTAAAAAGGCAATTAGTTCAGGCAGTTGAAGTCTCGTCCCTTGTCCTTTTCAGTGGGTGGTAGAGAGGGGAAAATACAGTTCTTCTGTAGAGAAAAGGAGAAGAGTGGGAATAAGATCTGTTAGATTTTCTGCTTTGGAATAGTGAGGGCAAAAAGGGCAAAGATGGGACAGGATAGACAGGATTTTTTTTCTATGGGATGGTAATAGGTTAGTCAGACATGCAAAGACAAGAATCCCTTGGGATTTGGGGATGAAGTATTCCTCCAAAATGTGGCCTTTATGATAACAGACATGGAAAAATATCAGGTTTGTTTGGGGTTTTTTTTTGAGTCTGTCTAAACAAGAATCAAGGAATGATCTCCACACACAAACCCCACCCCACCCCAGAAGGAAGTCTTCAAAAACATTTTACTTGTATGTAACCACCATGTAGTGGTTTGTATTAATCTGTTTGGTTTCTGAGCTTTTTATGTTGGTCTGTCAAATTTTCACGTTAAAAGCAGAAAGACTCCCAAATTCAAAAGAAGCAGAAGAAATGTTATTTTTTCAAAATGGTGCAATAAGTTTGAAGTAAGAGAATGGAGCTGATTTACATCAATGTTATACTTCAGTCCCAGATGAACCAGTATAAGCCATGTTCTCCTTAAAGCAGGGAAGTACCTGGCCACTTACGTTTTTCAGAATTCAGGTGCATTATATAATGTTATCAAATGGAATAAAGAGGCTGTGCAGAGAAAGTATTACAATTTTTGGCACCCATTTAAACAAAGTAACAGATATTCATCAAACTGTCAGAATATCCAAAGAGAAAAACCTCAAATGTAATAATTAATTACTTGGCAGGGGGTGACATGTTAGAAGTGGTAAATCGCTTAATTGTAGTTTTGGGACTTTCTTAGGCTCCGTTCTACATACCTTGGTTGTTCTGTGGGTGGAGTATATCGTATCAGTAGTGAATCTGCAGTTGGTGTGGGTTGTGGATCAATTTTGGTAGGGCATCCCTGAAACGGTTCACACGAATGCATTTAGGCCTGCAACATATATACATTCTTCTGTGTTTTGAAGACTCCCTGTTGGGAGAACCAGGCAGCTGCTTTGTATCATTGTTTTTCCCATTTTTCTTTATGGTGCTGCAGTACTGACATACCTTACTTCAATGAGGAATACTCTTCTTCTGTGCAGCTTTGGGCAAACTAATTCTTTTCTCACTCTTAACAAATGTACTGGCAATAAATAGTTGCATTCTGTGTTGCTGTAAAATGACGTTTACTAGTCAGTGGATGTCTCAGAAAAAAATAATTTTGTACAATGGTGAGATGGCTTTACAGTCAGTAGATTTCATTTTACAAGGAAAAAGGGAAATTTCTTATGAAATAAAATGTTATTATTTTATATGTTAATCAATGTTCATCTGTTTTCTTCCTGTGGTTATGAATCTATTTGTCATTTTATATCAGGGCATAAAGCTAGATGAGTGATTTAACCTGGAATGTACAAGCAGTCTAACTTCTGAGCATCATCTGTGTTATGAAAAAGGGTAAATTGCAATATCATTTTTTGCCATCAAGGGAGAAAGAATAAAAGTTGTTTAGAAACTAAGCTCTGTTGGACATGCTGGCTGTGTCAAAGTAATTCATTTCTTATTGGCTGGGATGATTGCTTTTGTTTTTGCATTGAAAGTATTAATTTTATATCATCATGACAATTAGTTAACAAAAATAAAATAAGAAAGGTTAGGAATAAGAAAAACTCCCAAATTTTAAAAGATTTTTTAGATGCTAATAATTCTTTGTTATAGAATCTGGATTACAAAAAAAAACCCACCCAACAACCTGGAAGTTTTTGTAAATGCAAATGACAACACAGAAAGATATTACTCAGTTTTTTATTAGCATATCATAAATCTTAAGGTGATTAGAGTCTAACATTAAAAAAAATTAGCAGTCAAGCATGAGGGCTTTCTTTTAGAAAAAATGTGGTATATTAGTTTTCTTTGTCATATCAAAATTTTGGCCTGTCATGCATATGGGTTTTCTGGTCTCATGATACCTGTTTTCCCCAGACAAATCCATCGGTGGGTTGTAAGTGATTACACAGTGTCCTTGTGTATTTGTGTCACAATGTCTCTTGTGATGTTTACAGTTTGCTAGTGTCTAACCCGTCTTTGTTGTTCAGGTTTATACGTTGAAAGTATCAAATACATTTGTATTCCAGGAAAGTGCCAGAAACAATATTTAACTTTGCTCATATCCTAATGGAAAATCTTTCCTATGGATTTAAATGTAGTTGGATCTGAATTTTAAAGAATTACCCTTATGCTGTTGTTTTAAATGACAACCTATGTGTACTGTCATTTTTAAGACAGTGAGAACTGAACTGTTGGGAATATTTCTATGAGTCTTACTGAATTAATGTAGTTCAGAGCGGACATTCACATGGACAGGATTTACAGGATCAGGTCCTTCTGCGTGACTAGCTCCTGAGATCCAGAGTGCCTAGTGAAATGTTAATGGTTTTTTTATTGCTCCCATGTGAATCGTTTGTAAAGGTGTGGACTATTTATAAAGGAGAAAGAGATGATCTGTTAAAAAAAAATAAATTCTTGCAAGTAATGATATTGGTAATATTCTGCCCAGCGCATGCCTGGAACAATAGCTGAAAATATTTGATTATTTAAAATATGTACTGAATTAAATTTTGAAATGTATTTCTGAGACTTTCCTATTTTATAGAAATTACTTGTTTTGACTAAATTGTTGTATTTAGTAAAATATTTCTTTTTTCCTGAGAATATTCTTTGGTAAGTTTATTGCACTCTGATATTTTTTGTTTTGTTTTGTTTGTTTGTTGAGGAGTACAGGTTCCTAGCATACAGGAGAATTTTTTGATTGACTTTGAGACAGCTGCTCCCATTGTAATATTGTTTAATATGATGAAAAATATTACAGAGACATATTGCTTTAGAAAATGTTACAAATTTTTCTCTTGGGAGTATTTTCATGTCTGCATTTTTTGGATGCTTTGAGGGGAAAAAAAAATCTTTATGAAATAGTGTGAAGGCTATACTAAGCATGTAACACTTATCTTTGGCTGACATTACCAATTTTTTGGCCAACGTACCCAGGTGGCTAATTAAAGCTAGGAATTTAATGAAATAATGTGATTTTCTGTAGCTATCAGAGATGAAAGCATTGGAGTTTAGACAACAGTTGCACTACTGTAAAATGATGTCTGAAAGATACATATGTGTGGAAACTCCAATGTTAATATTTGTCTTTAATAGTTTTATTGAAGGAATTAAATGTACTGTAGTTGGAGCTACAAGATCAATTTGTATGCTGTTCCAGAAGAACAAGAAAAAACCACAAAATAACATGGTTAAACATAGTCATTACAATTAGTAATATTCATGCTGTCAAGAACTAAGTGCTACTACTGTTTTAATATTTCCTTTTTTTGCTGATCAAGGGTCAGACATCTCCATGACACTGATGTCTATTTCTTACAAAGACATATCAATTAGAAAATTGAATAGAATGAATGGCTAAGTGTAATTGATGTAAGGGCCTCTTGCTGTTTGCACAGCAAGATTAAGGGGCTCTGGGCTCCTTGGTCCAGACTCATAAGAGACAAAACTATAGGGCTGTGTAAGAATTTTTTTTGTCTTTTCTTTTCACCTACCTTGTGCGGATATATATGATATTCTAAGTATACCTAAATATTTAGCAGTCATAGTTTCATGGTTCTTCAGGAATATCAGAAACCGGAGCTGTTACAGTCTATTGATTCCTGTCTTGGCAGTTTAAAACCATCTTTCTGAAAGTTGTTGGATGCTGAGGAAAACAGATGTAGGCATTGCCGTGGTTTGGATACCTTATTTCAAGTCTAGTGCCCAGCTGAGGTGGAAATTAATGGCTGTGGAGCGTTCCATTTATGAGAAAGATTATAAAAATTATCCCAGGTCCAGAAGATTCAGGAAGTAGAGTGGGAAATTGTGACTGGCCAATTTTTACTGGAGTAGCATAGCTATGGTCTACTGTGTGTTTACAGTTCAGAGCAATGGCTTGATATAGGTTTAAAAAAATTAGTAAACTCAGTTTAAAATACAGTAAGGTAGTTTCTAGAGAAGTATTTTACTTTATATAGTCTTCTCTTCATTAGGAATGAGAGAATGTCTAATGTACTAGAATCAAATTTTATATAGAATTTTTTCTTATATCTAATGTTCTTCATCTCTTCTTTATTAACTTCCAGTATCATTGTCATCAAGTATTTATGTGGCATGGGTGTGGTTTTGTTTTGTTTTTTTTCTTTTAAACTATTCAGGATGTGCTTACATTCTAGCTCCATTTTGAAGACAGCTTAGGTCCATTCGGATTTCTTTTTTAGTCGATAGATTAAGCTGCTAGTTGTTTTATGGCAATTGCTGACTGGCTATAACCATAGAAACACAAATGGAAATTTAAGTTTGTTATCTGAAAAAGTGATATTAACTAGCCATTTTAATGTTTGGCCAAGATTAAGCATCTGTGTAAAGTGTTGCTTCTCTACGCTGCTCTTTAGACTGCTTTTTTTCCTCCTTAAATGTTATGAGCTCAGAGCATCATTGCTTTAAACCAGATGTGGTGTTGGCACTGCTTTAGTGTGCTCTGGGCTTGGGTGCTTTAGAACTGGTTTGAAGACTGGCTTTCCAGTTACGTGATGTTTGTAAAATTATATACGCAGCATAGTTTTCCATAATAACTACCTTGAGATGACTGTAGTGCCTAGTTTAGTGGTTAAAGAATTTAGCTCACTATAAGGTAACATATACCCAACTTCAAAATGAAGTATAGCAAAGTGGAGAATCAGAAAGCTGTGGGTTTCATCTTACTGCTTTGGGGCAGTTAGACTATCAAACAAAGAATACTTTTGCATATATTTTACTACCAGAATATGATTAATGTGTGATGGTAAGATCAATTCTACTGCCCAGGCCCCTGCGGTGTACATTTCAGATTCTGAAGACAATGTATCGTAACCAGTAATGTTTTATTTATTTTACTTTGTCCAATGAATTCTGTGGTCTTACTACTTTAAATTGAAACAGTGTAGCAGAGCACATGAAACTAATACCTCATGATAAAGAATAATGTATATTCAACTATTCATATCAGCATAACTACTAGTAAACTAACTATGTTGGTATTTTATATTCCATATGGTAATGGCATATGGTATTTTGTGCTGATTGTGTACTGTTCCCAAATGTGGTTTTATTTCTCATGCATAATTTTTGCTTATACTAATCTATTTTATTAAAAAGTGTTTTAGAAACAGGGAAGTGTGAAAAAACACCAGAGCAAGCATACTCAAAAAATACATTGTATCAAGGATTATGTTTGATATATTCGCTGTTTAAAAAAGAATAATGGTGGAGAATGTGTTCTTGTATTAATTTCCTGTGTTGAACTCCTCCTGTACCTTTAATGCAGGCCTAAAAACCTACTCAGCTTGGCTTTTTAACTGTTAGCATTTTCATTTCCATAGACATGTAGTCAGCTGTGGAAGAAAGAGAGGCTATGACACAGCTTTCTTTTATTTCCTTCTCTTTAAGATTTTGCATATCACAGACACCAGATGTTTTGCTTTGCAACTTTACCATGTTCTACTTTTCAGAATTCTACTTAGACAGAAACTAAAATGGGAGGTCGTGAGAGGGAAGGGTTACAAAAGACACAGTTAGCATTGGCATAAAATTGAACTTTTTACAGAGATTAAATATAAATTAATTTATAATTTATTCAGCATTAGATTAGAAAGCTTTTTACATTTTAACAGCACAAAGTCATATAACCCCACCAGGATTTCTGCCAAATACCATGTTTATATATGTAGTTGTGAAAGTCAATTTTTCTAGTATTAATTTTGGTTTTATGCTGTTTAGGTCTATCTTACAATTATGTGACAGATCCATGAAAGAGAACTGATTTTCAATTGAAGCTGCACAGAGCATCTAATGTATATTTGTATACTTGATTAGAAAGACAAAGGGAATCACTCTAAAATTCTTGAATAAATTTATTTAAAAATATACAATTCAATAGTTAAACCTATTATATTCTTTAGGACCTAGAAACAAGTTTAAACTGGGGCATGCAGTTTCTGGGATTTTTTTGTCAATATGTCAAGTATAACTTTGACAGAAATATCCCTGCTGTTTTTAGCGCTGTCATGTTG
This sequence comes from Falco punctatus, assembly GCF_963210335.1. Classification (NCBI taxonomy): domain Eukaryota; kingdom Metazoa; phylum Chordata; class Aves; order Falconiformes; family Falconidae; genus Falco; species Falco punctatus. Next base: position 9,913,224 of record NC_137583.1, on the reverse strand, counting down.
CCTGGTTATTACTGGCTAGCTGTGGTGGTGTTGTGTTTTTCAGAAAATTAACCTTTCTTAAAACACTCTGATAAAATACTGGTGATTTATGATATACTTCATGTCTATTGAGGTAGGTCTCATGTAGGCAAGGTTTCTTCTCACCATCGTATAGTGTATTTTTTGTTCTCAAGTGAACTTGATTTGGGAATCTAAACATGTCAGAAATCTACCAAGACACAGTTCTAGTGCTGTACTGACGGTCATTTTGAGCTGGGGAAAAGGAGTTTTTTCTTGTGAACCTTGACATTTTGTTAAAGGTGTGTCTAAAGGAGGAGAGAGCCTTAGGTGTATAGTTAATTAGAACTATAAAAAATATTTGAGACTATTTAAGGAAGGTACAGCTTAAGGTCTCAAAGTCTCTAGCATTGTAGAATGCTAACTCCCAACTAGAGTTCGTTCAACCTAGATAAGCTCAGCTGTTCATGTTCCAGTCACTATTTTCTGTAATTTAGAAATGATTGTACTAAAAAGAAATAAATTTTAAAAGGATAGCCTTGATTTTTTTTTTTCTCCCCCTCCCCCGAAACTGGTCTATTTTCTGGTTAGAGTGTCTTTTTGGGGATTCTTTTAGTTTTATGATATGTATAGTCTTAATGGATTTTATTTCTAACATTAACGAATGAGTACAAAACACAGATGCTGTAAATGGATTATCAGTTTGGCTAATCTATCTTTTTGTGCCTTACCAGGCTGATGCAAACTCTTGAGCACAACTACAGGATAAATCTGTTTTTCAAATAGAGGAATTCATACTTGTCTTTCTAGAAAAATTATCTGTAAGCTTGATGTGGATTCTTTTTAAAAGCAAAAATTATTATTTGAATTAGTTTTAGCCTCTTCTATTTTTCTAAGCAAGTCGCAGTTGCTTTCTTAGTAAAAATATATTAGCTTTTCTGTTATGTATTGTACCTACAAACTTTTATATGAAGTGCCTTCTAAGAATTTTTAATAGCATGGCAACATTTATTGATTACAGATTCATTGTTAATTTTTCAGTATAAATAAGTAGTGAATAAAACAGTGGTAGGACAAAGAAACTAGTGGTAGAAGTAAGTATAAAATGCCCTAGTTCCTTTAGCATAATGAAATAAGTGCAAGAAATGTATTCTCTAACTTTTGGGGTTTTTTTACTGAAAATTCTAATGTGGAAGGAACAGAGACAGTTTCCATGATCCTTTTGGGCCCTACATAATATTCTCTTTATTTGCCAAAATAGGATTAGTGAGCACATCTCATTAGGAATTTGCACATGATTTTATTTTAATATAGATGAAAGGGATCAAATTCCTCAAAGTCAAAAAAAGTAGAAAAAACAGTATCTGAGAATCCAATCAGATAGAAATCATTTCTGCAAGGATATTTTTTCTGTGCCTGCCAGGCAAAATTAGTGTGCCTTCTTTCCTGAAAGGTTGTATTCTAAGTAACAGAATCAGGAAAGCTTCTGGTAACTTAATGAATAAGATCCAGAGCAAAAGATAATTCAACATAGAAACAATTTTTTTTTTGAGTACAGTCTTAACAAAATAAAATATATGTTGGCGATATTGTTTCATTTTCATTAGAAGCTACTCTTAAATCTATTTGTTGATAAGCTTTTGTAGAAAGAAGTCTTGTTATTAAAAAAGATAAATATGTAATGTTTTTGTACAAAGCTATTTGTAAAAGCATTCTTTATTCTTCATGGCATTTATGACTTGACCTTCTACCCCATCACACTTTCATCCTCAGAAACATTGTATTTATAGTCCAGGTTTTCAAAAATACAATTTCACATCAGTCATCACCTTCACCTTCTGCTTCCTTTGAAATTAATGCTGCTTAGAACACCCATTAAAATTGTTCCCAAGTTCACTGAGCGTGTAAGGATCGTTGGATATCTCCCTCTGTTGCAATTTTTCTGTGTACTTAGAACATGTATAAGTATTTGTGAGCAAACGATAGAAAAAATCTTGCAGGTCCAAATAAATGCTTTTTACTCTTGCATAACCTGATGGTATTAAACCTGTTTTGATATGCCATCTTGAAAACAAGATGAAGTTTTACTGTTTACATCTGATACTTGGAATACTTGTATCTTTTAGAGAAACGATGTCTTGTGTCATAGTCACAAGTTAATTTGTAGGGAAAAAGAAGTGATTGCAGTCATTAACCCTAATGTATATGTGTATACAATTCTTAGACATATGAAGGACCAAAACAAGAAGGTTGCCAATCTGAAGCACAATCAGCAAATGGAGAAAAAGAAGAATGCACAATTGTTGGAAGAAGTTCGTAGGCGAGAGGACAATATGACTGACAATTCTCAGCATTTACAAGTGAGTTTATTTTTCAGTTGTGTTTTATAACCGTCAAGAAAAAAAATACACTTCTGTTCCACTGTGTGCCTTTCAAATTGTATAATGAATCTTTTCCCAGAAAGAGCTTATGGCTCTCACCTGTCCTACCAGAAGATGTACTACTAACTTCAGTTGCGTACATGAAATATTTGGTATTTAGAGTGAGGAAAAAGCAATATAATTTGAAGCCCTCTCCTCACAAGGACTGTATTTTACTTATTTAAAAACAAGTCCTTATTGTTTTGAGGAGCGTCAGAAAAAAGAAGGATAATTATCCTTTCTGGATTCTGTTTCTGTGCTATTCACAGCATTATATCCACAAGCCACAGTAAGGTTATGTGGTGTGGTTATGAATGTGCAGCATGTTTGAATATCGAGTAGTTATGTGCTGTGATTTTTTTTTTCTTTTTTTTTCTTTCCTTTTTTTCCTTGGCAGGCATTTACATAGCTGGGTGATTAGCTCTGTAAAATATGATTTAGTTTTTGAAGAGCACTAAACTGTGCCATATTTTCATGTGTAGAGATTGAATGCAACAACATTTGAGACCCATGAGTCGGTCCCTGTTCTGTCTCTAGATATAGCTCTTCACGTTAAATTCCACTGTCTGGGAATGAAATTCTATATCAGCAGGGATATCATCATCTGGTTTCATACTCAAATCATTTAATGGGTGTGATTTGATCTTATTAACTAACTCTCTGTACATGCATGTGTAGTAGATTAAAAGGGTGAGGATAGATTGTCTAACAGGTTAATGGTGAATTTGGAATCCTCACCAAAGATCGTTTTTATCTTATGTATTTATATGCAGCATAGAGTAGCTATAGCTGTCTAATCTGACACATCTCTACTAATCATTACTGCACAGTTATTACATCAATAACCTTTTTCTTACAGTTGGCAAGAAAAGGTAGTCCTATCTTTTTATTTAAGACAGACTTTTAACCTTTTGCTGAAAGTTTCTACAGTTTATAAGTCACTGGATTCAAGCATTGAGATTTGAAAGGTAATTAGCTGATCTGGTTAAACGATACACTACATATTAGGGAATTTGTATTAAAGACTACAAAACGAGTTTGATGCATGACTTAAAAATATTCTCTGAGATCTGACCATGAAAAAATATGAAGAAAAGTATTGATTTTTGTCAACAACGTAAATGTCTCCATACCCAGTGTTTCTAGGCAAGTCTGATTTACTGTGCAAAATGTCAATCTTGCTTTGTTCCGGTTGATATAATGGTTTTCTTCAAAATTTCCAGTAGATGGAACTTGACTTGTTTCATATGCTACTGTATTTCTCGTGTGTTCCTATATGCAAAATGGAGAAATTAACACCATGCCTCTCTTTGGGCTTAAGCTGGTGAAACTGTATGTCAGAATTAAGTTCAGGAAATGATATTTTCTTTATGCATCTGTGTAGTGTTATGTATACTTTATGGCCTTTGTCATTACATATGATTACATCACCATGCATTCTACTGCACATGATACATCAATAAAACCCCACGAAGTTTTTGACCTAAGAATATGTTATATCAAAATTAAATTTCAGTTTTGAGCAGCTACTTGCAATTAATGTGGTTCAATAAAGAGAATATATTAGAGCTATAATTTTTCCCAATATTATTTTGGAAATCTATGAGAGTGGGGTGATCACTAGAGAATAGAAGTAATTTCTAGGGTCTTTGAAGTAACTGCTATACTTGGAGCTTTCAAGTCATGTGATGAGAATGGGTCTACCAAATGAAAGCAGCACGGCTGAATAACCTGAATTTAGAAAGAAAAACCCGTCTGCTGTATAGCTCTTCTGTGCCGTACAGTTCATGAAAACCAGTTAACTACTATTTCTCTGTTATTATGCCTTAAAATGTTAATAATTTAATATTGTGTGCTTCGACATATTACTTTCAGTAATGTATGTGTGTATGTGTCATGGCCCATCCTACAGTTGCTGAGCTGCTAGGACAGTGAAAGAGAGGATCCTAGCTGCTTCTGTGTATCAGTAGGTGCTTTGCATTCCCCAACTCTTCCTCTAGTAGCTGTAAGAACAACAGGAGGAGTTGAGTGTTGGTTGTCTGTGCTGCTGGCATGCTGGTACAGCTAATCCTGCCTTCTCTGGCATAAGCAGAACAGGCAATCTGCTGCTCTTGTCAGTTTGCTGCCATAACTAGTTGTTTTATTTCCTGTGGCTAAAACATTTCCTCATTTCCTTGGCTTATTTCTTCCCATGTCTGCCTTCATGTTAACTGTTCTGTTCGTGCAGGGCTGGATGTGTTCTCTCATTGCAGTTTGATGCTTTAATGAATTAGACTGGCTGTCACTGCATGGATCACAGGGAAGGCAAAGCCCTGAAAATGGCTTGTTTGACTTAAAGTGAGCCATAAAACACCTGGAGATGTGCATTTGCAAGTAGAAGTTTAACTCTACAGTACTATGACATGTTCAAGTAAAACCCTAAGGGAGCAAAGTGAATGGAGAGGTGTGGAGAAAAGCAGCCAAACTTGCTGAACATCTGGCAGCTTTTTCCTTCTCCAGTAAATTAAGCTAGAGAGTTGCTTTGGTCTAGTAGGTACAGGAGGCCATTTCACTGCATCAAGCAACCCCTTCCAAAGTGGGCTTGATAAAGTGTCCTTTTTTTCTGTTGTTCTTGTGAGGGAAAGGAATTACTATTCTCTGTGGAAGTACTTTACGGTTTGTTTTCAAAAATGAAACACAAAGTTAATTGTTTCAGTAAAAGCTCATGATATGACATGTATATTTAATGGAAACATTTCCCTGCCATCAAAATGGAAGCTTAAGGTTTCCTTATCATTGCAAGGTTTGGGGAGCTTTTAGTTCTTCTACATAAGCACCATAGTGAATCCTGGAAGTAAAACAAATAGTTTGACATTGAATAGCGGAGGTAACATGCCTCTGATGTGCATTTATTCTGCTATAGGAGAGTATTTTGATTTAAAGTTTTTTGACTGGTATTATTTGTTTTATATGTGTAAGGCAGTTACAAATATTAAATGAATCTGATAAGTAGGTGGTTGCCTGGTTAAAAAGCCAAACAAACTAAAGCTCCAGTCAATTAGCCTTGGTATACAAAGGAACTTTTTTTCGTAAGAGTTATTTAAAAAAAACTCCTCCTCCTCTGTGGAGTTGTTTAAAGAGCAGGTATCTCTTAAAATGCAAGTTTTTCCTTTAAAAGTTTTGATCAAGAGCACTAGTGGATGCAGTTATGATTTTGATTGGCCTGTATGACTTGTTATTTCAGGGTAATTTTGACTTGAGGCTTTTGTAAGTTGTCACATAAAACTATGTCGTGTATTTAGCTTAAGATAAACATTTACTCCTGTAATATTTAGCCAGAAATGCCTGAATGCAGGGATGGAACCCACCTGCTTTCCGCAGGTCTGAGTATGCAGCTACATTTGTAAGTGTCCTAGATTTGAACTTATATATGCATGTGTTCAAAAGGATACATATAATGCAGTATGTAATAGGTAAATTTATTTTCTTTCCTACCCACCCAAGCATAAAATATTTTCCCCAGGAAGGAAAATATAAACTGAAGTTCTAGTGATGTGAACATATAGAGAATTCAAATTGGGATATAAAAGTTGACTAAATGAACAATCTGACAGAGTAGAATACTTGATCACTCTTTATATTAAATTTTGGTTTATAAATAATATGTAGAGTTATTAAAATGGAACAGTGGTGATCTAAGGATTTAAGTGAGGCAGAATTTGTGGGGAGACACTTGATGTGAGATATATTATGTGCTTTGAAAAAGAAATTTCTGGAAGTACTATACACCTGCTAATTAAAAATGAAATTAATTGGTATTTCAATCAATATTGAATTGACATCTTAGTAAACTATAGATATCTGACCACCTTTTCTTGTTACTGTTTATAATGCTTTCTACTATGTTTAGTAGAAACACCGTATGTTTATAGGCATTTATAACAGATAGTTCTTGTGTCTATAGTGTACTTGTTACATTTGTGAATGATGTATTGAGCTGTTAAGGTAAAGTATATCCTAAAATTCTCTGGCCTGATGTAATGATTGTATTTGTTGGCTAGCTGTGAGAAACTGGCTGTTAGCTAGCTGTGATAAGCTCAGCTGAGAAATAAGAGCAATTAGACTAGTCAAATTACGTTTACTCCAGCCAAGTCTCAATCTTTTTGCAGAAGTCCTGGGAAACATGTAATAAGAAAGCTAGTATAATTGTCCGTGGACCATTCAGGGCGTCATTCAGGGCAAACTGAAGCAATCTGTTGAATTGCCATCCGTTTTGTACAGCTCAAGTGGGGGTTGAAGCTCTACCCATTCAGCTGTCCACTTGCTTTCTGGTAGGTCTGACAAAGTTCAGAATTCTGTCGTTTCTTTGAAGCTTCAATAGGATACAATAGCTCCTGAGGCTTATAACATCATGTCTATTTGTGACATATTTCATGATCTTTTCAGATAAAAGCCTCTCAAAACTGGTTCATATCCTAGCATCAGTGCTTTCAGGTCAAGTTTGAATTTCTGATGGCCCCATCTCACAGCACTCCAGTGCCACTGCTGTGATGGAGAGTGCCCTGGGATGCCTGGGGAGGGAATTCACTTTGGTCTCCCTCAGCTATCAGCAATAATTGTGAGTGATGCTTCAGGTGTGGTTTTGGGGGGTTATTTGGATCACTGTAAAATTGGAAACATCAGGGAGTCAGACTTTAGATTATTTCTTGGGAATGAAGAATAGTTGTGAGGTTTTCTGCTTTTTCCTTCCACAAATCAAGGGCAGACCTGTGCAAATCTTGCCAGCCGTGATGGTCATACATTACATAAAGCATCACAGCAGGAGACCTGGCCCTTGAACACTTTATCATGATTTTTTTTGAGAATGTTATATCTAACATGCATTCATTTTTCTCCCTTTTTTGTTCATCTTAAAAAGATAAGCCTTTTTGAGAAATGCTGAGCCAAGAAATATACGAGTATCATGTCATAAAGTTGTGCATAATTCCTCAAATCTATTTGCAGGATCTTGAAATGTTATAGATGTGAAATATGTTTATTTCCTGAGATGTGTTTTTCTTGATTCTTGTATGGAACATGGTTGTTCCAGTAACACTGTTACCTCAGTTGAATTGGGAAAGAAAACATTTGCATAATGTTCAGAACTTGAGTGGATTTGGTTTTGATTCTGATTTTCAAACCTCCTGTAATAACAACAACAATGTCCTTTCTCTTCTCTAGAGTAAACAGTAAGAATGTGAGTGTAATAATATTCCCATTATGTCTCATCACATAACCTCAAAGGAAGTTAAATGTACACTTTTGTCTTATTATACTTTTCAGAAATGTAAAGTATCATTTTCATAAGTGAATCGAACCTTATGGAATCATATCTGTGCTAAGTTCAGAAACACTTCCTCTTTGGAAACCTTATGTAAACTGTCTGACACATACATGTCTCAAGAGAGGTACAGGGATGACCCTGAAAAAAGTTTAAAAGTTTAATACCCTTTTCTGCTCTGATCTACACAGCTTCTGGGTATTTCCACCCTTTCTTCTGGTTTATATACGGGAAAAGTTTTTGAGTCTCCTAATGTTTTAAATGCTTGGGTTATTTGTCACGATTCTCTTACAGGTAGCTTGGACTTTCTTTCAGCAGAAATCCACATGCTGAAAAGTAATATTTGACTAAAAAAACTGGTTTTGAGTGAGACAGTGTGTAGTTCTCATTTATTTCAAATATCATATACAGGCAGCTTGATCAATGCTCTAAGCCTGAAGTACCATGAAACAGATTGTGTACACATGTAAGTTTCCCAGGTGTGAATATCTCTCTTTTTAAAGTGTCCAGCATATTAGCCTTGCTTTGTCACTGGACATACTGAGGCAAGGCAAAAATTTCAGTTTTTCAATAGTTATGTACTGGCTGGAAATTTAGTCTTTAGATAATGAACAAACATGATTAGGAGAAAGTCTTATCAAAACAGATAGAAGAACTGGGTAGTTAATATTAACTGCTCTCTGATTCTTGCTATGTGAATATCTCTGATATCTTACTTGCTAAAAATAGAACCCAACAGATTTCACAGCTAGTCAGTGTGAATCCTTAAACTTGGATTTGTTTATTTTTCACTCTGTGCTTCAGCATATAATTTTCATCTTCAGAATAGTTCTAGAGATACAAAATATCCTGAAGATATTGCTCATTACCATATGGTTTTACCATTTTAAAATAAAAAAGAAGGATGGCCTAAACAAGGGCTATACCTGGCATCAATCTATTATGATTTTTCACTTAATGCAGTGTATTTCCTACTGCATTGTCTCAAAAACTTTGAAACTATAATATTAATAAAAAAGAGGAAGCTAGGGAATGAGATGAAGTCTTGTAAATAAAAATGAACAGAGCAGTGTAATCAGTTCAGAGACAGAGGAAACAGACGTGACTTATGCAGACAGGTATTAGTATATGTAGCTGACATAAGGCAGTAGAGAATTCATTGCATAAACAAAGTCTTGTATTTATTAGTGCTGAAATACATATGCAGTGAGAAAACTCAACCTTTAAAGAGGTTAAAAGCATGAGTTACTGTATTAAAAGTGAATTCTAGTTTAAGCGTGCATCCAAAGGTGGACCTATACCTCTTTGGAAGGCTTTAATAGTTCCAAGTGTTTAGGAGTTTTTCTGTCTTCAGAAGGCTGGTCTTTTTGTGGAGAAAGATGGAGCTAAGATTGGGATTTTGCCTTTTACACCATTCCTCTTTGATTTCAAGTGCATGCGTGAAAAACACCTTGTGGTCTAGCTCTGATGGTGGGAATTGTTCCCCACCTCTCATTTAGGTCTGGGCACAGAATAAGGGGAAATAGGTGATCACTCTTGATTTTTCCTTTCTCAATATTATGAGCAATCAGAACATACAGATGAGATATGATGGAGATGGACTTTGGGAAATACGTAGAGAGGCAAGAGAAAGGATAAGATGTGGCCTGCATGCAAAACTTGTGAAGATCTTACCTCTAAGATTTCTGCTCTCAGATACAAATACTTTGAAACAAAGGGCAGGGGGGGCGTTGCAAGTCTGTGTAGGTGTCAGCTGCAACAAGTCTTTCAGTCTTTAGTGTAAGTTAGTAAACAATCATAAGGTTTTGCTAGCAGTTCAGTGACAAATTCAGAAGATGGGGTAAGCTACAGCTAGAATGAAGTTCTCCCTTTAAAGTTTCCATCCACTTGTTTATGGAAAATACAGAACAGAAACATGTTTTTATTATGATTGCAGTGATTTAAAAACTTATTTTACCGGAACTTTTCTACAATTAAAGCAGAAGCTTAATAATGCACTTGACATTTTACATCAAAGACTGTGATGGTCTTGTGTTGTAGATGTTCCATTTAATATTGTAGTCCATGTAGAAATATTTTCATCAACCTTATTTCTAGAGTTTCACACTAAATTGTAATTTTTTTTGACTGGATTCATTTGTTAAAGCTGTTGCAAATACTTTTAAACAAATGAGCTGATTCCAAGTGCAAGTGAGCAATTTTTGAAATTTTTGCCTAAGTTCTCCATATATAGTCTACAGCATTAATAAACTAACATGCAAAGAAATAGAAAAGTCAATATTTTATGCTAGCTTTCTGTAACACATCGACAGAATTCTCTTCAATTTATTGCTTGAAAACTAAAATACTTTCTGGTATGCTTCTGTTTTCAAGCTATAAGTTCCTTGGGGACTGTAGGATTTTGCCTGTAAGCTGAAGTTCTGTCAGTTTGAAGGAAAATTAGTGTTAGTGTACATATGAAATAGTTTTACCCTTATGAAGCAAGAACTATGTACTAGCAATGGGAAGAACCTAGCACAGCAGATGACACAATTGTGTGCAGGTTCATGGGTACTTCCTTTGGCATTTGTCTACTTCTCTAATTATAGCTGGATTTTGCCAAGATAGAGCATAGCTAATAACTACAACCTCAAGAATGTCTAGACTTAGGCAAAATGTACAGCTTATAAATTTCACTTAAAGTTCAGGGAACTTTTTTTCTCTTGTGTGTATCTATGAAAAAGGCAGGATTGAATTTTCTTAAAGCAGTCATTTTCATGCAGCTGAACATAAATTTTTAATGGACATTTTGAAAAAGTTGAACTTAACAAAACTGTCTTTTCTGTGATTCATTGATAACCAAAATATATAAAATTCTTTGAGTGGAGACTCAGGCAGTGGGTAACAGAAAAAATAAACGGCCCTGTGATCATTTAGTGCAATATATTAAAAATTGACTACCAGATTAGTGCATACTTACAAAAATCAGACTAATCAGTTCAAACACACGTAAGACTATCAAGGACACAGCTAGTGTATTTATCTTCAGATTTCTAAGAAAAAATAAATATAAATTCAGATTGCAAACATGGACGGACGTTTAAGAATTTTCCTTCCTTGGCCTGTGGAAGTTCCATAAGTTGTGGATAAATTCCATATGTGTTGCTGAAATGTGTGTTGAACTTCAGCCAGTAGTTTAAGATTATGTTGAAGAAAATATTTCTAAAAGGTTTCAGATGAAGAGAAGTATTTGAGAGTCTAGAGAGGGCAGGAAGGTTGATTGGTAGGTCTGAGGATCAATACCAGAAGTGGTTTTTTTCTTTGGGGATTTACTTTGACATTTGTTTTCATTGTGCAATGTAATCCCCAGAAGCCAAAACTACTCTTGTTATAAAATGTCCCTGTGGACAATCTGTGAAAATCTCACTTGAAGATCAGTTTCTACTAGACTTACAGTCTCTTAAATCTTTTTTTCTTTGTCATAATTGCTAGGTTGACAAAAGTGACTCGGTGTTCTGTGGTATGTTGGTCTAACCAACTATAACATATAAAAAAAGTTTAATGGGTAAGACGTTATCAGTACAACTGTCATATGTAGTTGTCATGTTGTTTCGTTCATCTAGAGTATTAAATTATATGAGTATGTATAAAATAACATGAATTTATTATTTTTGGATTTTTAAGCAAGGACACAGTATTATAGAACATTATATATAATTATTAGTACAACCTTTGCACTATTACAAGGACTTCTAGAGCATCCCATATAAGAAAGTCTGAATACTGACTTTCTCATCTTTCTCAGTTTCTACTGTTAAGTCAGAAACATAATATTTTCCAGTGTTGTCTAAGTAATCTTAATTCACTGACTTTAGTTACCCAAGAATAAAACTTGGGCATCTTGATTAGCAAACGAAGCTAAATTTGTATATTCTAGCATAGTTATTTAGAAATTTGTGAACTGCAATTATTTACAACTATTTTATGTTTAGATTAAGTAAGTTATTTCTTCCATGTGCTTTAATAAATGCTTTGTTAGTTGAAAAGGGCATATACGGCAAGGCACAGGAAGGAAGAGAACCTGTTGGGAAAACAAAACTGCAATAATAGGAGAAAGGATAAATTTAATGTGATACACCTTTTTTTCTCCCCCTCAGTATTTATGTAATAACTCACACATGTGGGACTCCTGCAGTCTCCAGGGGGCAATCACATTCAACATGCATCAAAAGAAATAGTTCAGTTAAACCAACTCTCCCTACCCAGCAATAATTACCACAGGTTTACACTGAGATATAGTTGCAAAGGTTAGTCAGTAGGGCATCTGCAAATCAAGTCATATGTCAACTCTACATCAATAACCTCATTATAATACATGTTAGTATTTCAGCACATGACTGTCCAATATAGCATTCCACATATAGTTCATTTTTAACTTTTGCATTGACTTATAGCTCATCTAATATTTTACTAACTTACGTATTTAAACACTCTGTATTACATAAATTATAATCAATGACAAAAACAATGATTTAGACTGCAATTCTGCAAAGTGAAATTGCAATAAAATGTCTGACCCTATTTGTGTAGCTGTCTTCAATATAAGATGAATATAGGAAGTTTAACCCTGTAATATAAAAACAATATAATGGAAATGCCTATTAGCATCGATTTTCCAATTTAGGCATTGCCTAAAAAATTTACCTATGCTTTTTTTATTTTTAGTTTTCACAAATGAAAGCTATTTCCCTATATATAAACTAGCAAAAAATTAATTATATTCTAAAAATACAACTGATTAGCTAAATTCTATGCAAACTGTATCTCCATATACTTTGTTGCATTCATAGCTTATCCATGGGCTATAACAATTTTTTGTTGAAAGCTTGATAGGCTGGATGAAAACATAAAAAGGTTTTCAAAAACCTCCTTGTGGTCTGCATCAAGCTCAGATTTCTAGCAAGTTTCATAATTCGGTCTTGTATTTACCGGTGCTAGCTGTTGCTGCTTTGTCACTCTCTGCAGATCATTTTGAATAGCATGCAAGTCTGTTACTAATACATCTGGTCAGTAGCAAAAGTTCTGCTTGAGGTAAGCCTAGGCACAATTATTTTGGTTGGTGGCTAATAAGCCAGACTTATACCACTTATCTCTCATTACCAGTGTTTAGCCTTACACCAGTGTGTATTACACCAGTGTGTAATAGCCTTACACACTATTACTTCGACTACCTCGTGTTACAGGCTGGAAAGAGAAGGGAGGTGACGGTTCTTCATTGCATAATCTTGTCTAGAAGACTCCCACCTTTGAAAGTTTTCTTAAAATTATTTATTGTAAACACATCTTGCTTTGAGAAGCTTTCAAGTGATAGGTTTCATGAGAAGATTTTGGGACCAAATTTCACTGTTAGACTTTCTTTGCCAATCCCTTTATTTTTTAATTATTGAGTTTAGTTGGGCAGAATTTACCCAGGAAAATTAGGGATGGTAGAACAGATAAGGCAAGGGAAAAAGGAGGTGACTTTTAAATCTCAAGCTGAACCATCCAATCATGGAATAAAAGTAAATATACTTCACTTCTCACTTAAACAAATATAATGTGCTCAGATTACACCCCTTTATAAATAAAAAAGTATTGGTCACATACTGAAATTTGTAGTCACTTAGAGCAAAGTCATACTCAGATTTTGACTTCTTAATTATGGTTATATGAGAATAAATTGTTAATATTTCAGGTTCCTACCTGATTTGTAATACATGCAAGTTAAAACAGCATGCACAGGCTGCCAGAAAATGCTCATTTGTGACTAAAGGTAAAGGTAAAACTTCAAGTGTTCAATTAAGAAACCACACATTTGCCAAAGCATACTGTATTAATGGATCTCAAAGTATTTTACAGAACATAGGTATAACAAATATATTGAAATAAACTGAGGCATAAGGAATGAAGTTTATGTGCAACGTGTCCTAGATGGCTAATGCCACCAGTAAAGCATGTAGACTTAGTCTTAGTCTATCCAGTATTCCATTTACTGGTCTGAACTGTTAAATTACAAGATTTTGATGTGGTGTGTTACTCATGATAATAAAAATGTTTGCTAATGAATTGATACTGATTGATATACTAACTGCAGATGAATTTTGATATAGTTTTTGGTCCAGTGAGTGACTGGAGTGAAATATTGGTCTTCAGCATGTGAAACATGAGGAAGACTATGTACTACATTAACAGTTTTGCAGCAGCTAGGCAGTTTTACTAGTCTCTTGCTTCTCAAAGTATGGTCTATAATAGCAGCATATGAAGAAAAAAAGAGTACTATCATTTACAGTTTAGGTTTTTTACAATGGCCTCAGATTTTTTTTAAACCTGAACTATCAAGATAATCAGATAATTCAACAACAAACTACACTAGAGTAGAGTATATTAGATTTTATAGAAGGCTGTTCTTTCAAGTTATGGCTAGAGTCGTTACTACCTTAAGCATTTATTTGAGCCTGTTTGTATTTTTCCATTTCTCTTTCTTGGGAAACAGTCTGTTCAGCTTTCTGTATCTGAGAGAGATTCCTTCCCTAGAAATACCTTGGAGAGAGCTTCATAGTTATGGATATATTTGAATTCCTAACGTTTTACAATGTTTTTTGAAAGCTGAAGAGGGACTTTTTACAAGGGCATGTAGTGATAGGAGAAGGGGTAATAGGTTTAAACTGAAAGAGGGCAGATTCAGATTAGATATTAGGAAGAAATTACTTTCTGTGAAGTGGTGAAACACTGGAACAGTTTGCCCAGAGCAGCTGCGGATGCCTCATCCCTGGCAGTGCTCAAGACCAGGCTGGATGGGGCTTGGAGCAACCTGGTCTAGTGGAAGGTGTCCCTGTCTATGGCAGGACGGTTGGAACTCCAGTAGGTGATCTTTAAGGTCCCTTCCAACTCAAACCATTCTATGATTCAATAAATAAATGTATTAAAACAATTTAAGTTTTTTTCCATGATACCTTTCATCATTGCTAATAGGGAAAAATGAACTTAATTTAAAAGACTACTTTGATGTAGCTGGATGAGCTATAAAAATATTAACTTAGAATCTTAAAACCAAAACTATGCACAGAATGCAGATTTTTTCATATTCCTTTGAAAAAATACATTTTGAGTTATTCTTTGTATTTCTGTGGATATTTAGTGACATGGATTAGAAATACTTTTACAAATGCATTTGTTCTGTAGTGGGGTGGAGTTGTATTAAACAATATTATTTGGTATAAGCCAGTCAGGTTTCTTTTCACAGTTGCATATTGGCGTAATGAAAGAAGCATTTTACACATACTCTTTAGCTGTCACATACCTTTGTCATATTGAGAATGACCATAATTTATCCATCTAGAAGCTATGACAAAGATAAAAGCCAGGTGTATATGATCCCCCTTCTCTCTCTTTTTTTTTTTTTTTTTTTAAACTTCAAAGGGACATTATAACAATGTGAATAGTGTGTCACATGAGTGCTATAGTCCCTTGACTTTGAAGAAAGAATTTTGTGTTTTCCTGCATATGGGGGAAATTCCTGGCTCTAGTAAAGTTAATGGGAATTTTGCCACTGCCTTGTCAGACAAAGATTTCTCACACGAAGAGAAAAATAATTCAAAAACCCCTGTACAGACAAAAAATAAACTTAGAAGGTCATTGAGAAAGCAGATTTCAAGTACAAATGAAAACAGTGCATTGTCATTCATCATTTACATCTGATCTGTTGACGGGCATTGTAATGTGTGAGAAAGTCCTTCCGCAGTCAGCTGTAAGGTTTGTCAAGACTGGCTTTTCTGTCTGGGTGTTCTTTTGTATGCACATTTGGCAGCCACGTCCTAGCAAATATCATTACTTCTCTTAATACAGACATTAGAAAAGGCTGTTAGATGGCTGCTGTCTGGTTCTTGTGTTTTCAGCATAGGCCTTGATCCTTTATGCATGATGGCTTTGTTCACCATTTTATTATAAAACAGATAAACACTACAAAATTAGCGGCATAAGCAGGATAACTGGTATCTTAAATTCCTTCTCTTTTGTATCTTTTCTCTAAATGTGAAATAGGAAGATCACAAGAATACTAGAAAGCTAGCATATAAGACATCACCTAATAGCTGCCTACCTAGAAAACTGCTGTGAATACATTCATGGGATACCTGGATGAAGGTATCCTAAGTCTGTTGTGGTAGGATATGAATTACTAACTGTACATAGCTGCCTGACATAAACTAGCTTGTGTATTGTTGGTTTTCTAAGGTGCTCTATTCCAATTTTCAACTGCAAATTAAATTCTTTCCTTACCTAATTGAAATGTGAATGAAGTACCTATTAAATTAAAATATGTATGGAATTGCCTAGTAGACAGTTAGGTGAACTAATTTATCTGAGGTCCTGGAAATGTTTTAAAGACCTAAAAGGGAAAGTTTCATACAATTTTTGTCCTGGATGATCCCACAAATCGTGATTTCCCCGTTCACTTTGCTGTGGTACTTTGTATAACAGGACGTTATAAAATACATGTGAAGACACTTGAAGAATATTTATTTTTGAGACTTCCCTGTGCAGAATTACCCTGCAATAGCACTCTCCTGGTCATAATAAGGGAAACAAGGAGCATACAGAAACATTTTAGCAGTAATGCTGATCATGGTAATGAGCAAGCTGCAGCTGAATCCAGAGGGATCGAGGAGGCAGGACTGGGGATAGGAATGGGCACAGGGGTGAGCTGGGATATGGAGGTCCAGGGTCTGTAGGCAGGGGGTGAGAGGAGGCCTCAGGTGATGTCAGTTAGGGACATTAAGGCCTGCTGGTGTCCTCAAGGCCCTGACAGCAGCCCCCCAGTCCCGCTTCCCCATCCTTCTCCCTCCTAGAGGTCTGGGCCAGGACCGGGGGTGGTGTAGAGGACTTGGAGCTGGGTCAGCATCACGGCAGGGACACGGCTCAGGGGCCTGCAGCTGCTGGGGTGGAGTTGCTGTTTGGGGCTTCCACTGAAGAACCCCCCTTCTGCGCGCACGCTGAGAGGGGGCCCTGAGGAGCCTTGACAGAGAGCCCTGAGAGGCCGTGGCTGGGCAGCGGGTGGCTGCTGGGGGGGCAGAGCCCAGGGCCATCAGGAGGGGGCACGCCAGCAGGCTCTGTGGTGTGGGACTGCAGCAGGCCAGGGCTCGTGGCCAGGCCACATGGCAGGCCAGCTGCCCCCTCAGGAACTGGGAGCACAAGGCCACCCAGGCAGGGGCTGTGCCTCTGCCAAGCTGGTCTAGTCCCACAGGATCTCAACATGGTGGACAGAGCTGGGTGCTGGCAGCAGGGTGAATCCACGGTCCTGGGCGTGACCAGTGATGAGCTGGGTCTATGGGCCATTGGAACCAAGTCAGGAGAAGCAGGAGATGAGGCCAGAGGCCTGGCTGGGGCGACAGGCTGCCACGTACCCTCCAAGTCCACTCAAGAGATGATATACCAGTAGCCAAGGGCTGCCCTCGCTCTGGGCAGTAGGGGTAGAAACAGGTAAACCTACAGTGTAGTTCTGGCAGATATATTGTGTATTATGTAAACTGTTTCCTTCACCTTCCTGTTGGGACCAAGTTATTTCATGCAGAAAACCAATACAGATATATATATTTATAACAAAGCAGGAATCCTTCAGTCTGTAAGGGGAAGTGCTAAAAGGTAAAGACTTTCTGGAGCCTGTGTACATCCTTTTCTTTGTCTGTCTCTGCTCAGTATTTTAGCCAGGCAGTGCCTACCTTGCACCACTGAGGTATATCTCAAGTGGAAACATCACTCAAGTACAAGGCAATAGCCGCAAGATCGAAAAGAAATGTTTTGCATAAAAATACTACTTTAATTTTAAATAGTTGTATAGTAATCATTCAATTAAATAATTGTAAGTAATTGAAGTGTTACTATATGGTATATTCAGATTAATATTTCTACCTGAAATTTCTGAGGGTGGTCTGGGTTGTCTTTGAATCTGTGGTTGTGTTAGACTTCAACTACAGCAGATTTAGTTAACGGACACAGACATAAGTGCCTCTTCTTTTGAATCAACTTGCTTACAGTTCTGGAATATACATCACCAAAGTTCATATATAGGTGTAGATTTCTCCTCTCTCGTTCAGTGGCTGAAGTATGTAATGTTGACTTTAATGCATTAAACTACTGGCGGGTAGACTCAATTGCATATGTTGAAAATGATGTACGCAGCTACTTTGAAGCATTATAGCATGTTTGCCTGTGGTTCTGTTGCACTTTTTCCTTGTGAAAAGGGTCTTATAAGAAAATAGAAAGTGCAGTTTCAAAAATTGATAAATTTTTAAAGATGTGCTTCCCTCTTTCCATGATCTATTAATATGTTTACGTATTCATCTTACAACTGTTTTTTCTTGCTCCTGTTCTAGGATTGATGTTGTAATTACACAGTTTGTTGCACATGTATTAAATTCTCCTTCACAGGTTATACCATATGTGCAGTGACCATCTGTCTGTTGACTCAGAGATGAATATAGCAAGTGTAAACCTATCAGTCTCTTCTAGCAAGATTCTGAACAGTCTGGTGTCTCTGATAGGGTGTGTGGTATTTTTGTCCTTTTTAAAATTTATTTTATTTCCCCCCCTCAAATTCATAGTTCCCAAGACTAGTTCTTGAGTAAAAAACAGTCCAGATGTTTTTTATCATGATTGAAAGTCATTAATCAGGCAGAATGTAACCATTGCATTTGTGCTTTAAAGGAAAGTGTAATCAATAATAAATTCAGTGAGCTAGTGATGAAGGACTTTAATGTTTTTCAGAATGTTAGGATGCTGCAAAAGAGCTCAATATTTCCACAAAAATTCGAAGTGTTTGGTACTGAATATGTATTCAGAAAGAAGAAAGAGCTTTTCTGCTATGTTTTAATGGAATAATGGAACAAAATCTGAGTCAAATGCGGTCCATAATATGAATATGTGAGCTTATACATAGCAGTATGAATCCTGAAGGCCATTAAATTATTTATCTTTAAAAAATTATGTAGGCTACTTCCATACAACTAGAAATTACAAATTGTGGGGGAAAAGTATTTTTTTGTGTTTGTGTGTTCTGGGAAGAATCTCTCTTTGGTAGAATTAATATTTGGAATATACAAATGGTTGTCTGCCTAAGAGAACATGAATTTTCTGAGGCTTTTAATCTCAGTCACATTCAGTATCCATATTACTTTACATATTTTTTTCCACAATCTGAAAATTTTGTCCAGTATTAAAAGTATATAAATCTAAATTTTGACTCAATTTTTATTTTATGTTGATTTGTGGTTTATGTATATAAAAGGTTGTATTTATTCCCCTACACTTTCTCAGTTATGTAGTTTTGTCAAAAACTGCATGAACATCCGCACAAAGCCTTGCCTTTATTTTTCTTCTCTTTTAAATGATCCACATATCTATATGTATGTTGGCAGTATCGTGTCTTCATATTTAGATCTTGATTCCCGGTGTTGAATACTTAAGGAATTTTGTTTTGGTGCATCCATAGGTATTAACAATCAACACATTCTTATTCTTCATAAACCACTGCAACATCCTTGACAGATGTTGCATTCAGAGAACCTTGCAAGTTCTCTCTTCTTGGTGTAAATGAAGTAACACAATTCATGAGGTAAAGCTGGAAAGCAAGCAAAATGTAGCTTATGTTCTCAAATGTGCTACTACTGCTGATATTAACTGCTGGTACTGTACCCTCTGTAGTTTAGTATTTTCAGTGAAATAAAGAAACCGAATATTAGCCTGTGGTGATTAAATAACATTAAATTGAAACCTGGTTTAAAAACTGGGGATTGAGGGTGATGCTCAAAAATAAGGAAGTTGGTCAAAACGAAATTAAAAAGGAAGTCGAAGGAGTACAAGCTTCATGAAGGAAGGCTATTTAGAGAAAATTATATTGGCTCAGAGGAAATGGATACCACCTATCAAAAACTACTTTAGGGAAGACCAAATGGAAACCAGCATAGTTAAACAGCAGGATAAAGGAAAGTTTCAACAGCAAACAAACAAACAAACAAAAAAATCTTTCAAAACCCTGAATTTTCCCAGTTGAGAAAAATAGAATCATAAATCCTGGCCAGTAAAATGTAAAAAACACAGATAGGCAGACCATGAAATGCACGCAGCACAATAAGAAGTAAGTAATGAAATGCATTAAAACTAGTAATTTTCCAATGTGTCAGAAGGCGGAAGCCTGCCAGAGAATCTATAGAGCCAAAGATAATTAAGATGTAGAAAGACTGCTTTCAGAAAATAAGGTCATAAGGTCAAAAAAAATGAAAGCAATTTCTTCGTCCTTTGTTCACAGCTTGGGTAGTTTGCTTCTGGAACTCCTTTTTATGGACAAAATATTGGAAGATTTATCTCAGACTGAGGCAACAGTAGAAGAGATTACATAACAGTTACCAAATTAACATCATAGGATCAGTGGATAATTTAGGTTGAAAGGGACCTCAAAGGGACCATCAAGTTCAACCTCTTGTTCAAAGCAGGGTGAGCTTGTGGTCAGGCCAAGTCATTGTCAGAATCAAGTAGTTTTCATTCTAAACTTGGAAATTAGAGGTGAAATATGTGAATTAATAACTCTGGTGAATAACTTAAAATTTCCTTTTTACCAGAGGACTGGGAGGTGAGTAATGTGACACCTGTTTCTACAGAGGGTTCCAGGTAAATTTTGGAAAACTGCCTGTACATATGACATCTATATTAGACAAATCAAAAGAAATTGTTTGGAAAAAAGAAATTAGCGGACACATGGCCAAAGGTAGTATGTTGCTAAAGAGGCGAAGTGCTTTTCCTAAAATTAAATAATTTCTGATGAATTCTCAAGTCTTGATGTTTTTCAAAAGTCCCATAAGATTCTGTGTTGCCACTGGTTGGTGTGTTTTTAAAAGGCCTGGACAAGAGAGTGAATAGTTTAATGAAATTCAGTGACATCCACTTGAAGACTAAGGTTTTTTCTTTGATTGTGGCTCCCTGAAAACTCATAGGAAACTGGATAGTATTTAAAACCAAAACTCATAAGTGTCATTTAAAATAATAAAACAGACAACTGTAACTGAATAAGAAAATAAGAAAGCTGTTCAGATATGAAGCTGTGCAATCATGTTACTAAATGCAGTACTGATGGCAAAAAGCTTAAATATTACAGGGAAGAGTGTAGTGAAAAGGCTTATGCACAAGTTTTTGGCAAACTCAGGCTGATTTATGATGGTAGGAGGAACTCTGTGGGTTTGCATGGTTTTGACCCTAAACCTGCAAAAATATGTTGGATTTGGCAACATTTCATTTGGAGTTTTTGGCTTCCTTTAAGCCCAGAAGTCAAAGCAACATTTGGGATATGAACCAAAGCCAAAGAAAAGGTTTGGATGAACCATACATACGATAACAGCCAAGTTTCACACAACTCTAATTATCATAATGATTTTCCCCTTTGTTCCTTCATACTTTTTTCCGGAGCTGCTTTTCTGTTTCTGAATCTTAATGGATAGAAGTCTCTATACCGAGTAAAAGTGTTTTTAATATATGTGCATAAGGAGGTGAAAAATGAGAGCTCAAGGGTTTTCTCTCTCATTTTTGTCTTACAGCAGAATTTGAACAAAAAAGGTTGTAGATACCACCTGAAATGATGAAGTGTCTTCCTGTCCATTTTGGAAATGTTTTATTTTGTCTCTTTGGTGGAAGTGATAATGTTACATACTTGGCCTTCTGTGTTTCAGAGTATGAAATGGCATAATTAAGACATCCAAAACACTGAGCAGTTGAAGAATGGGATATGGTTTGGCTTCTTTCTATCACTCATTAACAAGTATCTCTTAAATTCTGGTAACGTAAATACCACTTTCAATGAGGACAGTCATGCCTGTACAGTAAATGGTGCATGTTCTGCATCTCATTTGGATCTCATGAAACTGCAGGGTATGATACATTCAAGCTGCTGGTCTGAGAAAACGTCTCAAATCCATAGTCTGATGTATGCACATCAGACACTATACATATGGTAAATGATAAACATACCATATGGGATTTGGAAAGTTAAGAGTATCAAATTCCTCTCCCATTATTTCTTCTTACATTGTATGGTCAAATCAAAAACATATTGTTCTTCACATTATTAAGGGGTTATGTTTGTGGCCCCATTTAAAAGGTTACAGAACTGATCACACTTTAAGCTTTCCTTTGGCATAAAAATTTTCCTGGTTACCTTTGGGTTGTCATTTAAAAAAAAAAAAAAGAGGGTGTGTGAAGTTTGCAGAAGTTCAGCCAATTTTTGAATTACAGAGTTTTGAAAACCTTAACCATACAGCTCTAAAAATCTGAGTTTAAGGCTCATTTTGAAAACTTATTTTTCCAGAATTTTGTTGCATATATTCTGAAGATGTTATCTGGAAAGAATAGTTGCAGTCCTGACAGTATTGTGACTATATATGCAGTTTCACGGTAGTTTTATTTTTTTATGTTGGCTTTGTGGACTGGGATAATAGTATCCTCAGCTGAACTGTCAAGTGTTTGTCTAAAAATTATAAATTTAGTGTCTGCTTCATTTACTTCCATGTGAAAAAATTCTTTTAGTCTTACCCCGAAATTGAAATCAGTTACGCTATTGAAGAAATGTGAATTTGCATTAGGTTCATCATTCATCTTTGAACTCTGTTACAGAGCAAATATTTACCTTCAGTTCATTAAAAAGAAAGTGGAAGCAGTGACTGCAGTAAACTATGGCAATAGGAGCCCATGGGTACTAGGGGAGGAACTAGAAAACAAAGCCCCTTGGAAAGTTTAAGTCAGGAATTGAGGAGAGGGAGAAGACAGATAGATTTTGTTACTCTGAATGCTGCATAACCAACCTCATTTCTCAGCTTGCTACTTGTTTGGAAAGTAAGGGCTGTATATCCTGAGTGCAATGCAATGCAGCTCTATTAATGTGTCTCCTTCCCATGGTAAGTCTATATCTGAAACAGATTATTGAGAGAGACTCTTTCATGCTACATGCACCTCTGTGGTTGAATGCTCTCTGTAGGTTAGTGTAGACTCCCCACCCCCAGCTTTGGGGCATGGGTTGGGGGGTGTCCAAGTAGCTTTCTGCTATAACTAAGACTAAAAAAGCTGGAAGTGTGTTTCCTTTGATGTCTCTGTTAGATTTTCTAAGTTTAGTTTTTCAGCAAAAGATCTGCACGTCATTCATAAGCAGTAGGGATATGGCTTGGTAATGCTTGTTTCATGTGGAATGTATAGCTATATCTTTCTATGAAGATGCTACAGGTTTTTCTTCTAGACGTGACACACTGAAGCTGAAGAATATGTGGAAGAAATTATATTCCACCCTTATTTTATGTCCTTCTCAGCATCCTCTTCTCCAGGGACAGGCAGCAGAGAGAAGGTTCTACAGGTAAAGACTTTATGTAGATTCATAAACATGTGAAAGGCTTCTGCACTCTTATACTAACACTTCTGACAGTTTGGCTCAGTAAATAGACATTTGATTAGTGAGGGCACTCTCTGAAAACTCTACAGGAAAGATGAGTCAGACACGTAATACTATAGTCCTGGGGAAACTGGGATAAAAGTTTTCAGTCTGAAGAGATATGGAATACTAAAAATACATGGGATTTATATGTAACCTCCTGCTACCACCATACAGGCTTTTAAAATTAATTATTTTTTACCTTATAAAAAGTATCTACTGTAAAAATGAAAATGCCTATTTCTTTTTTTGGTGCCCTAATTTGCTTTCACAATACAAATCTTCAGCTTTAGACAGTGGTCTTAATTCTGTGCAGTGTACTTAGCTAAGAAAGTTAACAGCTGAATAGAAGATTCAGAATGACATCAAGAATCAAGATTTCCACTTCATACATCGTGAACTGATCATGAAGTTGAGATGCGAATGAAACATGTTGGGTGTAAGCTGTCCTTTTTGTCATTGTACTTACTAAAGGTGCAATAGTATGTTAGAAAGAAAGGGAAGATACGCATTATCTATAGTGTGGGTGAGACCATATACCAAAGCTGACTGGATTCCTTAATCTTTACAACCTGGGGACCAAAAATGTTATGGATGGGAGCCACAAGACTTACACCTTGGAAAATCAGAAGTAGGGAAGTAGAAGATGGGCTTTTGGGATTGTTTACCAGATAGATGACTACTCTATCTCTAGGAGGTCTATGGGTGACTCAGCTTTAGCCATGGAGCTGGCATATAAATCAGTCTCATAATTTTAGCTGTTTTTTTGCCTTCCCAGCCAGAGATTCAGATTGCCCAGATGTATTCCTACTGCAAAGTATTGTTATCAGTTGTGTAATGAAACTCTGTCATGGGAACTTTATTTGACCTATCCTCTAGACATGTGGCTCAAGAATCATAGTCTGGAAACCCCTTTCAAATACAGCCAAAATGTGGCTTAGGATAAAGAAATATAAGCAGGTATAAGTCTTTTAAAGACAGTAAAAAAAAACCAAAACCAACTCAAAGAAACTTGTGTAACTGAGGAACTAAACATCTACTCTTTGCAAGCATGAATTTTGACTTGAAGTTTAACTGACCCAAGTCTGATCCCATTAAAATTATCCCATTAAAATGAAAGGACATCTTACTGATTTCATTGACCTTTCAATTATGCAGAACAGAAATAACAGCACATTAATATTTTTTAACATCTAGAAAAAGTGTTTACAGGAAAAATTATCTGGTGACAAAACAAGCAGCGGTTAAATGACATATAGAAGGAATGAATGATAGGCTTAATACAACATTTGCGTGGAATCTGCACTAATGGTATTGTTAGCAGTTTTTTCAGTCTTTAAGAAAGGTAGAATTAGGGTTTTAATGGAATTTAGGGGAACAGTGGTTCCCAGAATGACTCCAAGACTGAAAAGATGAAGCATTTTTTTTTGTGAGGAACTGAAAAATTGATGCTGATTGAAGGCAGTGAAATTATCAGACAAAAGCTGAAGATGTGAAAAGGAACTGGAATACATAATGAATGGTATTCTTGAGCTGTAAAAGTAAAATGGATGCACTTGGTACTGCCATGTCTCAGAACTTTTAAGCGTTGTTCAATGCATGAGTAATAAGTAAGGAGGATGTGCTTTAACTGCTGCATAGCTATATAGGGTCAGTTGCCCAATTACTTAGGTAATAGAAGATGAATATAAGTTTGAGACCCCTGGTTTACATCCTTTTGCATACCACCAATCAGTTCTGTACTTTCTAAAAGACTATAGAAATATGTGTGAGTGTTTCAGAATATCTGGGACTGCAGGAAAAACTAAAAATGTTATGCTTGAATCTTTGTAAGAGTCTGTGACAGACTTTTTTTATAGAGCTTTTAATTTTTTTTTTTTTTTCCCCACTTTTAAGTCTGAACAAAAGACTTAAACTTTTGTACCTGGAGAATAATTTGTATGATTTTCTCTGTTCCCCCCACGCCTCATGCTATAGCAGCATATCCTGAGCATGAAAAAAACATTGACTGACTTCATGATGTAAGTCACTGATTACTTGTAAAAACCCAGAATAAACTCCAGACATCAAGGCCCATAATCCAGCCAGCTGGTGTCTTACTTTCCAAGGAAATAATCCAAATGGCAGCTCAGATGACTTTGTTTCATGAGCAATCTGAACTATGGTGCAGTATCTTTGAAGACAAATGGTTTCCTGAGTTTTTCATATGAACATTACACTTCAGTAAGTAATTGTGAATGTAATGATATGGTGTGTGTATATATATATATATATATATATTTAAATTCCAGTGTTGTCAAGGAAAAATGTGCGTGCATTACTGTAATGTATTGTGATTTACAGTAGGGCACCTCTATCCACATTACTGTATACCAGAGAAGCAAGAGTATCTGTTGGTTCTTATCTATCTACTCACAGCTGTATTTAAGCAACTAATACACATTTCTATAAACAACTTGATTTATAGACAAAGTTGGCCACAAAGGTATAAAGTTTTCTTGAAGGGTAGGAGACATGTCATTCCTCTTTGGTTTAGTGGGGAGATCACAACCTTCCAGCTCCTGTCGTGCCTTTTGGTGTTCAGTAATAACCATTTTACTCTCCATAACACTTGCAAGTCCTTTTCAATTTATAATGTATTTTGTACTTTCCTAAATATTTATTTTCATGAAACAAAGAAGGGCTTTTTGTACTTTTGTGTAGTTACTGGCATTAACTTTCTTGATTTTAAGTAGAAACAGAGGAATTTGACTTGCGTGTTTTTTTTTCTAATTTGGGATCGTTAGCCAGTTAAAGAACTGTAGTGGTCTCACCAAGAGTGATTTCTTCACTCTATGCAGAAGAATGACTGAGGGTTTTCTTCCAGATATGAATCTTTCTGCAGTTCTGTCAGCACTTTTCACCCTGAGATATCTTTTTTTTTTTAAAAAAAAATAAAAATACCCATCCATGCAAGGTTATATATTACGTTACTAATTCTCTGAGACTGAATTGGTGTAACCTGTGTGACATACCTGAGCAATTTATAGGTATTTCCCCAGAATGAATATTAGATTGAGCCATGCACAGCAGTAGCTTTAATTGACATGTCTTCATTTTTTGTGATTGATCCCCGCAGCTTGGGAACTAGTTCTGTAATTCTGGATCACAGCAATGCTCCGTGGGTATTATTATAATAATTATGCCTTCCTGATGAATTGAGAGAGTTAGTGCAGCAGTGTTTTCAAAGGTGGATT
This sequence comes from Falco punctatus, assembly GCF_963210335.1. Taxonomy (NCBI): domain Eukaryota; kingdom Metazoa; phylum Chordata; class Aves; order Falconiformes; family Falconidae; genus Falco; species Falco punctatus. The sequence continues at coordinate 9,886,797 of NC_137583.1, read as the reverse complement.
TGTCAGCCTTAACATCATTTTCATCCTTTCATGCAACTAAAACTTGCAACATAAGAACTGACACACTGGATCAGATAAGAGATAGATCTACTTAATTTTTTTGGCCTGATTAGTGGAAGAAAAACTTGAAGTAGAATAATTGAAGAATTAGGGCATGAAAAAATAAGAATAGCCAGAGTGTTTTTTCCTCAGTTTCTGTCTCAGATTCTACCAGTTGGTGGCTTTAGGGACCTTATGAACTGGAATTAGCATATATATTGTCATGTTTAGAAGCCACAGAATTTATAATCAATAAGGCGTTTAAAACTTTTTGGCACTCATTTTGGAGCTGAGAATTACCCCAGATCCTTGAGCTAAGCAACTTAAAATGTCAAGATTTTTTTTCTTTTATGTGGTTTTTAAGTCTGTTGCCTAGTAATGTCCTTTAGTGTCCATAATTTTTCATCTGTGAAAAATAGTGAACAATGGTTCCCAGTCCACCTGCTCTATAGCATTTAAAGTCTGTTGCTTCTTTTTCAATAGTGCATTTTCCAAACTGAAAAGTCCTTGAAAGTGTGCCTTTTCTCATTGCAGATAATTTTAAGTTGTTTGATTTTAACTGGGAGAGCAGGTTCTTTTCAAATTATTTTTGGCAGGTCTGGAATGTTTTCTCTAGCAATTCTTTTGTGCATTTTATGCTCAAAAATAAGATAAACAGGTTTTATATGTATTTAAAATTAAAATATGATAGAAATATCGTAGAAAACAGGGATGAAAGGGATCTGAAGGTATCTTTTAGTCCATCCATAGTACTAAGTGAGTAATAATTATACCAGTTATTTCTGAGAGATGTTTGTCTAGCTTGTTCCTAGTGGACCTTTATAGTAACCTTGCCATGATTCACTGTTCACAGGTATTAAAAAATTTTTTTAATATCTTCATTTAGTCTCTTTTTCTGTAATTTCAGGCAGTTATTTCTTGTTTTATTTACATTGGACATAGTGAACTGATTTTTTCCCTCCTCCTTTGTGATGGCCTGTACTTGAAAATGCATATCGTCTTCCTTAGTTTTCTCTTCTAGAAGTTGATAGATCCTAATTCTTTCAATCTTACTATAGAATTTATGTTTTCTAGTTTTTTTATTGTCATTGTTGCTTTTCTTTGTAGTCTTTCCAGTTTGTTAACATCTTTGAGTGAGTAAAACTGGATCCAGTTCTCCTGCTGAGTTCTTGCCAGTGCCAATGAAAACAGAAGGATTACTAGTATATATAGATCTTTCCATGGTGTGTTTTTTGCAACAACATGACATTGTTAACTTGTCACCTTAGTGTCTTGATCCTTTCCTTTAGTAGAAAAAGACAACTTCTTAATCACTTATTTATCTTTCTGAGTTTATGGAGTTGATTAATTCTGATGAATTGTGTGTTCATTTCTCAGGTTTGGCAAGATATCTTAAAGTCACATTTTGTTTTTTCATTCTAATGCCATCTGCATATTTCTAGTCTTAGTATTTGGGGTTATTAATAGAAGAATTGAATATCATATGGTCCTGCAAAATCCCATTTTTTAAACACTCTTCCAGTTTAACAGTGAATTGTTGGTGGCTCAACTACTGTTTCCCAACTAGTTTGGCATCCATGTTATATTATTTTCATTTGGATCATATTTTTCTTTGGCGTGCTTATGTGAATAGCTTGAGATTTTTATGAATATCTTGAGATTGGTTACCAAATATGACTGTTTGTCCTTCAACAAAGCCAATTACTCTGTCATATGAAAAAAAATTGATTCATTTGACATCACTTCTTGGGAAGTCCATACTGGTTCTTCTAGGTGTTTACAAATAGTCTAAAGCAGATTACTTGCTCCAGTAAGTCTCAGAATCAAAACTGACTTATCTATAGTTCTCCAGTCTTCCTTTTTTTATGTTAAGATCAGAATTATGTTTGTCATTCCCTAGTTTTCTGGTATCACAACTGTTCCCCAAGAGTTCTCAAAACCACACTTTGAACAGCACTGAGATTTTATCAGCCATTTTTATTCTTAGGAAAAAATTCACTATATCTAGCTAGTATTAAAACATTCCAGTATTCTGTTACCTGTTGTCGTGTCCCATCCATGTCCCCCCTCCCCTCATCCCCCCGAGTAACAGTGAGATTTTTTCTTTCCCCACTCTAGTGGTAATTGTACTAGCTATTACATCAGCACTACCCTTAGGTAAAGAGTGATGCAGAGAAGCATCAGCTTTTTGGTGGTCTTGGCATAATCATTCAACAGATTTACAGATGTGTCAAAGGGAGTTTTAATAGAGTTAACCCTCAGTCTTTCAGTATAGTTTTAGTAATTTTGTTTGTATGTGAGTTTATTTATGACATTCTTATAAAAGTTTGTGAATGAAAGGGATAATGCTGTCTCATCTAGTACAAAATACTTGGACATTAAAAGTTGATAGGATAGGATAGAATGCATTTTGTAATTATGATAGTTAATGATCCCAGTGGGATTTGGTATCTACCAGCATCCAGTAACTTTAGCACAGACAGGTGGTAAAGGATGGGGAAATATAGTTGTAGCCTCAGGCAGATAATTGGTTCATGCAGCTGTTTCATGCATTCTGGCAACATGACTCAGTTAAAATCAAATAACATTCCTCATGCCAATATTTCTTACCTGCATATGAAACCAGTTGTCTTTCATTTTGCAAAAACATGATAATTCAAAGAGCATTAAAAAATGTACTGTTTCTCACACAGAATTTATATCTTGCAGCTGCACACTAATCCAAGTGAAATGGAGTAGAGTTTCACTTTATCAGCCAATCATAACTTTAAACTGTTTTTACAATTCATTGTACAGTTTTTAAAGCCAGATTTAAGTCTGTATATGAAGAATAGTCTACTTGATGCATGAAGCCATAGATTAGTCAATATGTATTTAAAGAAGTACTTCAGTAATAACAGAGAAATTACTTTAGAGAATTTACGGAGTAAAGTCTGAATGATACATATGGAATGCAACTGTTATGTCATCAGTGCAGTTAGAACTATGTGAAAGAAGTATGAAAAAAAATACAGTTAATTTGCTCAAAATAATCTCTAATCCTGGTACTCTTTTACAGTGGTCATATCTAGATTATTAGTCTATCCCATATCCTACCTGCTTGTTAGCCTTTTTATTTCTGAGAGCATTTATGTACCTAGTGGAAGACAGTGGATCTGTTGTGTCAGGGTAAGATTGAAGCTGTTCATTATCTCCTTAACTGGAATCATGGAAGAAGACAAACAATTACATTTCTGCTTGTGATTAGATGTGCCATGTAAATATGGTAGGAGATTATCTTTGTCCTCCCAAGACACTGCTGAGAATTCAATTGCACCTCTGTAGTGGGAAAGCCGTATCTTGGTTCCTCTGTCCTGTTTAATTCCCTCTTATGGATTATTAGAATTAAAGAATTATTAATTCCTTATATTAGCAGGAAAGAAGGAAAATCATCATAATGTGCATACTTAGCACTTCTTGTCACATGCCAGTGCTTAGGTGGTGGTTAATACTCTCAGTCTATGGCATAGATTTGGGACTGAATTGTATACCCAGAGAAATGTTGCATAATTCATCTTTATCTGAAAGTGTCAGGAGAATCATAAGATATTGATTTGGCCTTTTTTTCTAACTCCCATGAGAATTTTTTCTTGTGTCAAGATTGTGTTTTAGCAAGAATGAAAGGATTAGAAAAACTTCTGTTGCCAGTATTCAAAATGTTTGTCTTTCATACCCATACTGTTTTAAACATATATTTGGTGGTTCTTCAGCAGTCTTTTTATTCTATACAGGCTTAGTTGAATGTTTTAATGTGTGAAAAGGGTTTTTTTAATTTTTAGAGGGTTTTGGTGCTTCAGGAATTAGTCATGTCGTTGCACAATAGAAGTTACTGAAGTGATTGCACAGGTGACATGATCTTCATTTACACAACACATGTAAATATACTCAAACGTAGGTACACTGTCATGTACTATTTTGCTAACTGTTAAGTATGACTTAGAAAAGACAACTCCTAGGAATAAAAAAATACTATTCATTTTATGCCTGCTCAGTCCTTTAAAATCTGTTTACTATGCCAGATACATTTTTAAATTTATGCCAGTCATGATATTTGTCTATTTTTTCTGTCATCAAGCTGTTAAACAGATTACTATTCAGCATTTTTGTATGAATAATGCCTTTCCTGATTCAACTCTGTTTTTTAGAAGTAACTTCCTGCTATAACAATATTTTCTGGAAAAAAGTCAAGAATACTTAAATACGTTAAACTGGTTTTACAAGTTAACAATTCTGCTCTAATTAGTCTTCAAGCTACCTCTGACTCCACAGATTTAAAGCTATCAGAGTTTACTGTTTTGTGAAAAATATGTTTTACTTTGTTTGGACATGCTTGTCATAAGTTTCTCAGTATATCATTATCCTATAAAACCTCCCACTGGCAGTGTCTGAGAGGAAAAAATATAGTGTAAACTATAGAAGACCTAATGGCAGCTTCCTGCCAACGTTCATTCTTGAGTCAACAATGTTTGTTTTTGCTTTTGTGAAAATATGTCACAATCTAGTCTTTCATATAAGTTTGCTAGTTTTATTTATCAGCTCAGTAGAGCATATATCCACATCTCTTACTTTTCCCTATTTTTTTCTCCTTTTCATTCCATGATATCTGTATTTCTGGTCATACCACCAGTGAGTGTTTGCACACATAAATTATACACCTAAAACCACTCATCACTAGAAAATTTACTGCTTCTAATATCTTTCTCATGAACAGTTGTGTTTATTTCTGAGTTGACTTCTCTGCTAAAGACAGCAATGCTCTTAGCTTTGGTTCAGTTCTTTGTTTTTTCAAGACTCTCTTTTTAGATATTAGAGTGTATATAGGACCACGTGGGCTTTTAACCATAAGCCTGTGCTGGGAATATTAAAATGGTTTTAGTTTATAAATGCAACTCTGAGTAAAAATAATAGTGGACTGATATCTGTATTAACTATACTTCTTTGACCCTGCTGAAGCCAAGGGCAGTACGTGGGAGCAGAATATATCCTCCTGACAGAGAACATAATTGGCTTTTCTTTTTTCTCTTTGAAACCCTATTTGAAGAAGGCTGGGGGAGGGAGAAAGGTTGCTGTCCTTTAAGATAAAAAGCTTGAATCTTCTTGCCTATGTCCAGGAAACATGTTATTAGGTTTGGGAAATCTTTTATCTTCTGGGCCTCTTCTTGGCAGCTGAAGTACTAACTTTAAGTAAAGAAGAGACATACTACAAATACTGTAGGTGCTCTTCTTGTCTCTCTTTTTAAATTTCTTTGAACATTCTTTGCCAGAATTTTGGGGTGTTTGAATGTGAAATACTTAGTGCTTTTGTAGTATTACAACAGCATAGTAAGTTAACAGTGTTATTATTTTTATTATTATATGTTACTGTGCATTTATAGCAATGAGAGTTACTCTCTTGTAATGACTAATATTCCCTCCTCTTGAGGTGGAATATTGTATTACGTTACGTGAAGTACCATGAGATACATCTCAAATGAAACTGTACTCATAATGCAATACAGAAGGATACCAGTTTTTCAAACAATTTGTACAACACTAAATTTTTCTGGGTGACTTGGTTTGTATCATAAGGAGTCACTGTCAGACAGGAAGACATGTATAGCAGGGAAGTTTGGATAGCCAGGATAATACCGTGAGTATTTAAGTTTTTTGTTGACCAAATACATTATCTGTAGAAAAGCTGTATTTCTTTTTTGTTCATTTATAGAAAGCCTCTTTAATATTACACAAACACATGAATTTACTGAACAGATGTTGTATTATAAGCCATTGCTTTTGATCCTGTCATGAACAGTAGATTTTGGATAAGTGGCACCAGCACAAAAAAGACCCCAGACTGAAAAACCCCAATTTATTACAAGAGATTTGTTGAGTTCTGATTTTGAATAATAATTTTATTTACTCATTGTAAACAGTGTTTCTTAAAAGGATAAAGGGTTTTAAGTGCCCAGCTCTCTTCATAGATAACAAAATATTCAAAGCACATTTTACATGTTTTGGCTTACCACTAGTTTTTCGTATATTTTGTGTTTGATAGTCCAAGGAAAATGGACCTATATGATTATTTCACATACAAATGATTTAATTTTATTTTGTTTAATTTTATTTCATTTTACTTTTTACTAGCCTTGTAACAGTATTCTTCTCAGTATCCATTATACCTATCAAAATCAAGAAAAATCCAGCTTTCAATAAAAAAATGCCTGCAGTTGTCTAAGCTATGTTGCATAAATGAATGAAATTATTGAAATATCCTACAGTCTCTGTGGAGATTTTGCTTTGTCAAGGTGTTTCCTGTGGAATTCCTTTTAGAGAGGGGAAGGAATCTACATGTCATTTACGTGCATATGTGTGTGCTCACTGAAGTGATTTTGAAGGTCTTATGTACGCACCAAGAAACTGGAGAAATTAGGTATTTGGGAATGGAAATTGGTGGTCTTCCAGGCAATATTGGATCTAAAAGTGCTAAATCCTTTAATAAATAAACCTTGATTCAGACTGGAATGTATTGGCTTGATCTAAAAGGTGATATTATGAGGGACTTTTAGCTGTTGACTAGCCTCAAAGATAATTATCTGCACATTCCAATCTTGTTCTGCCATCAGCAGTGCCCGAGGTCTAAATGGAGCAAATGCTATTTCCACGAGAAGTATATTATATTTAGACTATCCTCATTCTCAAACATTTCAAAAAAATACTTGCATCTGACTAGAAATAAGAATAATAAAATAATTAAATAACTCTATAACCGGCTTCATAGAGTCCTGTGTGCTTAACACAGGAGTCATAATTTCAGTGATTGTAGGCATTTTTCAGATTATGACATTGTTTATTGTTATATTTTTAGCTACTATTTTCATTAGGATAGGAATGAAAAAAATATTTGAATATTTTGGAGGTGACTTGTCTTAAAATCGGCATGATGTTAAGGATTTTATTTATAATACAGATCAGATGCTTAAGAAATTTCATTTACTGTATCATGTACTGGAGCTAATTTGAGAGACTGAATAACCCATCTGAAACAGTATATATGTAATTTATGCACTGAAGAGTCATGTTTCTGTATCAAGCACCTTGAAATGAATGGAAATGCTTTTCTGCCTTAAAAAACTGCCTACTTAATTCATAGTACATAATTGCTTACTTAATACAATATAAATCTAAGAATTTGTTGTTTGCTTGTTCATGAGTTTTACCTGCACAAGTAAAATAGAAATTTGATTCTTTAAAAGACTTAACTGCTGAGTATAGCAGAGACTTGTGGAATAAAATTTATGGGACAGAAGCCTGTACAAAGTTGAGAAAGAAAGAGAGGTAATTTATAACGTGCTGTGTAAATAGATATGTTTGTAAACACACCCTAATATGGTTTTAATGTGTCCTCACTTGGGCGATTATGTGTTGCTTGGATAGGGACTCCAGATTTTAAAAAATAGTTCAAATGTGCAACTGGATGTGGACGTAGTAATCTCTGTCCTCAAAACCCAAGCCTGTCTTTGGCTGAGAGGGACATAAGAATAGTAAAAATAAAAGATATGTCCTGATGAGAATTATTATATGGAATATGAACGGTGGCACAGGTGTTAGTTTACATGAAAGATCAAGCAGATCCAAAGTGTAGTTCTCATCAAGGCCAGTTTAAGCCTCCTAGCTGTAAGTTTTGTAAGTCCTGTCACTTGTCTTCTTAATGCCCATATCTTTTGCCTTGAAATAGAGTGAATAATCCCAACGTGTAGATCTGCATATTTTCTGTTTATGTTCTTGCATGTTGTCTCATGTGGGAAGCGACTTGAGAGAAATTTTAGGTGAGGAATAAGAAGACAGCTTATGTTAGTTAAAGATTCTGTTACTACTTTTCCTTTTTTCATCTGGTGAGAAGTATTGTTCTTATCAAACTTTACCTAAAAAAGTATTTATTCCTGTATAAAAATTAGGCTTTTATATGTGCCCATTGCTTTGGTATCTAAATAATGTTCATACAAGAACGGTTACAACAGAAAAATCTTTAATAAATTCTGTATCCATACCAAAACTTTCTTCGTACTACCTGTAAATAGGATTCCTGTGTCTAATTAGGCAGCCTTTTGTAAGGATTCCTGTTGTAATGTGAAATGCAATTTAGGAAGCATGAAAGCTCTATCCAAATATTGACAGCTGCTGTTCTTCAATATTTACTCTACCAGATGGCAAAACCTGCTTGTAATCACTAAATGAGAAAAGCTGCCTTACCCCAGTTGTTCAGCATATAACCCACGAAAAGGCTGAGCAATAGAATCATAGAATCATTTAGATTGGAAAAGACCTTTGAGATCATCAAGCCCAACCGTTAACCCAGGGCTTCCAAGTCTATCACTAAACCATGTCCCTAAGCTCCGTATCTATGTGTTTTTTAAACACCTCCTGGAATGGAGATTCCACCACCTCCCTGGGCAGCCTGTGCCAATGCTTGATAACCCTTCCAGTGAAAGAATATTTCCTAATATCCAATCTACACGTCCCCTGGTGTAACTTGAGGCCTTTTCCTCTTGTTCTATTGCTTGTTATCTGGAAGAAGAGAACCTGCCTCCACCTTTCTACAGCCTCCTTTCAGGTAGCTCTAGAGAGCAATAAGGTCCCCTCTGAGCCTCCTCTCCGGGCTAAACAAACCCAATTCCCTCAGCAGCTCCTCATAAGACTTGTGCTCCAGACCCTTCCCCAGCTCCATTGCCCATCTCTGGACACGCTCCAGCACCTCAGTGTCATTCTTGAAGTGAGGGGCCCAAAACTGAACATTTGGATTTGAGTTGTGGTCTCACCAGTGCTGAGTGCAGGGGGGCAATCACTGTCCTGGTCCTGCTGGCCACACTGTTCTGGATGCAAGCCAGGATGCTGTTGGCCGCCTTGGCCACCTGGGCACACGGCTGGCTCATGTTCAGCCATACATCAACAAGCACTTCCAGGTCCTTTTCTGCCAGGCAGTTTCCCAGCCCCTCTTCCCCAACCCTGTAGCATTTTGTGGGGCTGTTGTGACCCAAGTGCAGGACCTGGCACTTCTTGTTGAAAATCATACAGTTGGCCATTGGTCCAGCTTGTCCAGATCTCTCTGCAGAGCCTTCCCACCCTCAAGCATATAAACACTCCCACCCAACTTGGTGTTTGCAGGTTTACTGAGGGTGCACTCAATCGCCTCATCCAGATCGTCAATAAAGATATTAAACAGAACTGTCCCCCAATAACTGCTTGGTAACAGTTGGGAAATCAATCAACTTCTGTGGGGAAGATCTGTTAGAATACTTCACCTGTCACATCTTTGGGCTGAGAAAATAAAAAGGCAAAGACATTCAGTTAAGTGACTACTGAGCAAAATCTGGAACTGAAGAGAATTCCAAGAATAATATAGTGAAATGTTCCAATATAACCTAGACCAGCAGGTTGGGAAGATGAAGCAGAAGAGAGAGCGAGCTGACTCAGTAAATTCTGTGAACTTGGTAAAGAGGCCGATCTATGGTACTTATTCCATTGTAAACCAAATGGGAGTAGAATAGACATAAAAACTGAATGGCAGAGTATCGTACTGGGGGAGTAGTTGTGGACAGTTACGAGAGGGAAGAATTAACTGAACTCATAGAACAGAGAGCTATGCACCATTTTCTATTGCCTTTTTCTATTATTTTCTTGTACCTGGTAGATACTGGGATAGTTTAAGTACTCTGGAATAGTAATAGTGATGGTGAATAGAGGTGTAAGTATTATAACCTTTTCCTCCTCCCCTTTTCAAACCCTTTCCCCCCCTAATGAAGCAAAATCTATCACTTAGTAGAAATGCATTGCCAAGTGCACATTCAGCCGTTATATCATTAACTGCATGAGGGGGAGGCAAATAAAAAGTGTAGGTGCAGGAACTTTGAGTTACAAGATTTTAATACTTGGGCCAAACTCTCACAAACTGATGTGAAAGAACTGAAATCTTTGTTGCCTTGTAGGTGAGGCAATAGTTTAAGTGACAGCTCTTTTTCTTCATCTGGGCATCCTCACTGAACCTTATTTTGTTTCAGTGATAGTCAGACAGTGTGGTTTTGTTGCTTGGAAAAGAACAAGTTCTGTAATTCAGTGTCTTTGGGTTTTGTTTCCCAATAATGTTTTTTATTCATTGTTAACTGCTGCTGTATTTCACAAAGAGATGGAGATTAATTTTTCAGGAGCTCACCTGGGGTAAAACCATTGTGATAAAGTCTCTTTGCTTCCTTTTTCAGATAGTGGTTGATAAAAATTTTGCAAGTTTTAGAAGGACAGTATTTCTTGGGCTGTCTTCCTACCCTTGTCAGTGTTCTTTCCCCCACCTGATTTTCTTCTCCCATCTCTCTAATCGTAGTGAGCCATTCCTACAGAGTTTTTCTGCATTCTCTGTGTGTATAATTCTGCACATTCTGTCTCTTTGCAACTTCACTCTGCAGGATTGGATGCTGTTTTTGCAATTGTGTGTAAGGATCTGTTTAGTCGCTGCATAGTTTCCTCCTGAGCCAGTGTGCCTGCAGCATTGTGGGGAGGCATCTATGGGCTCTGTTACTGCTGCCTCAGCTTTTGCTAAGTGTCGGCAACCCTGCTCTCAGAGGCTGTGCAACCACCCTCACCTCTGGCTCCCTTTTTGCACACACAGTGTTTCCTGAGACTGTTGTTGAGTTCAGTTCGGCATCCTGCTCCCCCAGCACTGCTTTTTCCCCACACAGGGAGTTGCTCTCTAGCGTGTTGATTGAGGGGAGGGCTCTGTGCTCTGTGACTGATTTATCCAGTAAACTTATTACTGTGTAGTAGGTGTGGGGGTAGTTTCATGAACAGGGAGCTACTATTTGAGCAAGATTTCTACTTAGCACTCTGAAGATTTGACATGCTGATTGTAAACTGCCTTCATGGGGGAATTCCTGCTGACAAATTCTGGGTAAATATTTTTGCTCCATCATGTGATCATTCCTAGCTTATCATGTGTTAATAATGGAGTCCAGTTGTCAGACATTTTGTTGTCTCCCACAGGCCTCCCCCGACTGCCCTATGGATCCTATCCTGGACAGACTCAGGAGCACTTCAGTTCTGTTCCTATTGACTGGTCTCTTCCTGGACTGACCCTTCAAAGCAGTTTTTAATTTTTTTTCTGTATGAAAGATTTCCTTTTAAGGAACTTTTTTCCCCAGAAAAGTACCAGAATTGACAGAATATAACATTTATTTTTAGGGCTTAAGTGCAGCTTATTTGACCTGTAGAGGCAGAGTCCATATTGGTAAACTTGTGTTGCTTATGTTCATACCCTGTCTGAAACAAGTTAGTTAACTGTAGTCCTGCCTCATGTGTTCTCCTGTACTTCACCCGTTGCTCTGGATAAATTTGAGCAAGGATGTAACTACCAATTGCTATACCAAGTATTAAAATTTCTCTTGATAACTGTGATCTGCAAAAGGGTGTGCCAGAGTAGAACTTGGCTCTTTAATGTACAGGCATATCTGATTTTTCTTAAGGTTATTTATATAGCTGATATTGCATTATATGCAATAGGAATTAATTTTAGTTTTTAAGCATGTAGCATGTCCATGCCACTGTGACTTCTGTAGGTGTGCCAAGCAATAAAATATTGCATAAAAAATGTTATAGTAAAAATGCCACAGAATTAAGTAAACAGGGAAAGATTATCTGCATTAGGAGAAGAGCACACATAGAGCATCCTTGGGCATTCAGTACTCACATGAACTCTGTATTAACATTCACAGTACTAAAGATGGTGTCAAATTTCTTTAGGGCAAAAGCTATACCTTGTTACTAGTTGCATGAATCTTTATTTATCTTGCTGCTTATCAATATTATTTAGCTTGTGTGAAAACTAGATAGGAAACTGTATTTTCTAGGATTTCTCACATAAAACTATCCAAGTATTTTCATACAATAACATTTTTGCTTTAATAAATCTTACTTGCTTTTTCACAATATGTAAGCACGTTTTAGTGTGGAGAAACTTTTATGTACGTAAACTACCTGTTTGCAGTAAGACTTTACATGTGCCATGTGATTCTCTGCTGCCTTTGAAAATATTCTAAGGGAGAAGCGTTTCTAACTTTAATAATATATTAGGATTATGGATTAAAAGCAGTGGAGAAGTAGTTTTGTGCAGTGTAACCTAACAAGTGTGCTAAGAATCAACTTTTGGCAAGAAAACTCCCAATTTGCCCTCTCTCCCTGAAGTTGACCTGGTGGATGAAATAGTAGATGTGTGTATGATTCTAGGCATGCCTTCTCCAAAGATCAACATTTGTACACACTTTAGTCACCTTTTATACGCAGTGCTATTGACATTAACCAGAGAAGCCAGTCTGACAGCGCTGTACTTTAACACCAGCTAAAGAGTTGCTCTGCTCTACTTGCATGGTTTATCTAAAAAGACTCAACACTGAAATCACACAGCGTAATTGTTTTCGGTCTATAAGAGTTCTCTTCCAGATACAATATCCTTTAGGACAATTGAACGTCCTACTGAAATTAACATATGTTCAATAGCTAATTCAATTACTTTATTTTTGTACTTCTGAATACATTAGGTTGAGCTCTGTAATTTATCAGTGTATTATCTCTAAATCTGCTTTCATTTGCACAACTATAAAACACCTTTAATGCTACTTCTGTAATTAGGTTTGCACAGTATCAAATGAGTGCAAGTTAGAGCAAAACTGAGGCCATCAGCCATTTAAAACAATCATGGACTTGCTCAAATGAAGCTCAATGGAAAAGGAGGGAAAACTAATAAGATATGTCAATGAAATGTTTAATTTTCAAACTAAATGAAAAAAATAATTGAAAAGATGCTACTTTTTTGTAAAAAGTGTAATTGCCCAGTTGCTCTGGTGCTTTGTCTTGTTTCCATTACAGTGCACATCTGGATGACTTCTAGAGTTGAATGGGGCCAACAGTGAGTTAGCCCTTGTCAGCAAGATTACCTTGGACAAAGAACATTTGTTGACTGATTCTTGCAACACTTTGAATACTGTATCTTTGACTTGGTTCAAGGTGTTGTTTTTTGTTTTTGTTTTTGTTTTTTTTTTTTCTAATTATTTAGCGTTGCAAAATCAGAATGTGATATTAATTATTCCATCTTATCACTGCATTTTGCTGGTAATGAGAGAGTCTTATTTGGAGTAAAACATTCCAGCTGCATCTGCAAGGAGTATTGGGCCATTTTGCCCATCCTTTTCAGTTTTGCAGGAGGTCCCATTCACATTTTGACACTGGGTTGTCATACAATGTTTTCTAGTTGAAACTAATTGAGAATACTATAACTGGAGGCCAGCTGTGTTTCCAAGATGAAGTGTTTAAATAGATTATAGTATTTCTGGGACTGCAGTGGAAGCATCGTTTTTGTTTTCATCTGTCTAGAAACATGATCCTAGAGCACAGAGGTTAACATTATTTCTACCACCATTTTAATTTGATTTAATTGAAGCTATATATGTATATATAGCTATATTAAAACATTTTGGCGTTAGTTTTGGTTGTTGTTTTGGTTTGGCTTTTTAAACTGATCATTATTCTACTTATTATTACCAATATTTTCCAAAATTATTTAATTATAGCTTTTAGTTATAGGTGAAATCACTATATTAATTGGAAGATCAGATAGTGAGTCAAAGAATTATAATGTTGTGGTCCTAACCTTATTGAATTACTGAGGTTTAGAATAAAATATGATCCATGTTCACCAGTAGCAAGAAAATTAATCATTTTAATACAGTTCCCAGAACTGTCTTGCAAAATCTTAAATTAACTTAGTAAATACCACTGCATTATTAATTCTTCCACTTAGGATATATATTTCTTTTAATCTATGGGAGTCCGCTAATTTCTAGAAGATTTTTATGTAGAGGTGGACATATGTATCTGTCATATTACCATGCTAATATAAATTATCATGACTGGTAACCACCACAGGACACCCAGCAGGGAAATACTAAGGAAACTGAAGGACCTTCTCTCCCTGACTGTGGTCTGTACAAGTCTAGATGGGAAATATGTGCTCTATCTATACCATCTCTCTTCTTTATCTAAATAAAACTAAACCTTGTGTATTTACCAATATAGCACTTACCAAAAGGATTAAAATATTTTAAATCCCACGTTATATAATAAAGTAAACTCAATAAGGTTTCCAATTTCAAATTCTGCAGCATGGCACCCCCTCTGATAATTGTGCTGTTGCCTTCCTATGGAGATGGCAAGCCATTTCATGAGGATTGCTATTTCAGTGCTTCTGGTAATCTGTGTTATACTACTGCTGCATTGCTGGTTGACAGCATTGGGCTCTACTTGCGTAGTCTATTAAGATTTAAAAAAGAAAAAGGACTATTATCCTGGATTTTATAAATGTTCTACTTAATTTTCTGTCAAATCCTTCACTTATGATATTTATTGTAAAGTGTATATACACTCTAGAGTATGGTTATATTTTTTCTTCTCTAACAATACCCAAAATTGTGAGAGACGTGTCTAATATCTTCGTTTGGAAAGGTGCAGGAGCGTCAGCCACCATAACTATACTGGGTTTTTTTAGACCTGTTTCCTGGGTTTAAAAGCTGTGATGGAAGAAGTCAGAGGTGAGGAATTTGGCTGCGGATGATAAATGGGATGGGAAGACAGTGGAGGGGAGAGTGACAAAGTTTATTTCCATGACTTGCAGAGCTCAGTATGACACTTTGCTATATCTGTTTGTTTTTGTGAAAAACATTTTTGTAATGAAACTGTTTAGGCTCTCGTAAGTTGGAGAAATTCCTATTAGAAACTAAGAGACAAGGTATTTACAAACCATATTGCAGAATGGTGTTGGCAATTTTAAGAGCAGTAGGTCCACATGACTTGTGTGCTGGACGTCCTGTAGGTGTGTAATTAAATTAGTCATGAGGTAGAGTGGTTCTCTGTGTGGCCAGCAGCAGCTACTGGTGCAGGATCCTGTGGTGTCTGGCACTCATCCTTCACTTTGCAAATTATAGGCAATCCATTAGTGTAAAAAGCTGAAGCCTCCAGCCTGTGAGGCAGAAGAGCTGGTAAGTGGATATTTGTGTGTACAAATCCAGGTTTTTATCTGTTTTCCCTCATCTCTCCGAATGTGTTATCTGTGCCCTTTTATTCCAGTGGCAGTATAATTTATAGGAAAGCCACAAAGAGAAACTTTAAGGATTATAGTCTTTCCTTTTTTTCAATCTCATGCTTAATCATGGAGGAAAAAACCAAATATAGTTCTTATTAATGTTCACAGAACTGGAGATAACTAAAATGTATATAGTTTGTAACTTGGGGTGGGGGGGTGGGGTGGTGGGGTGGTGGTGGTGGTGGAAAGCATTTCCTTAGCAAACGATGGGAAAAAAAGAAATCACCTTTGAAAACAGCTGGATGGATTTTTACATTGGTTGACGACTTATTATAAAAATGCAGCTGACATAACCCTGTACTGGATGAATGTAATACTTTGTTAAACTTTTTTTTTATTTCATATTTGTTATCTATAATGGTTAATATTCTTGTATTAAAGAAAAGTGAAGAATCTATAAGTAAATAGTAGGATTTATTTACTTTACTATGTAAAATTTATAAATGATCTGTGTTTACTAATACAAGATTAGGTTTTAAAGCAGGTATGGAGTTTTGTATAGCTACTGATACTTGAAAGAGTCAGTTAGAGAAATCCAAAACTCTTGTATTTATCACCAATATCATTGGTAAAATGAAGTGCCAACCCTTTCAAGATAGTAATACTAATAATACTAACCCTGACCGCTGGAAAGTTGCCAGCTCTTCGTCATCCTGCAGAAATATATTATACTTGGACTGAGAAAACATGCAATTGTCCATCCCCCTCCTTATTCCCACAAACTGGAACAGTATTATGTTAGCATGAGTTGTGCTGAGCCGAATCCAATCTGGAATTAAGAATGCTCCAGGGCATTTTTAATAAACTGTCATTCATTTGAACTCTAACCTTCTTTAATTGGCAGAATCTGGTAATGCAGATGTATACTTCAATTACATTCATTTCTTCTTTTCTTATCTCGGTGTGAAACACTGCTGATAGGACTTGAAAATGTGAAGCTGCAGAAGCAGTAGAAAGTGTTCATTTAAAATAGGCTGACAAATAAAGAATTATAATAGTTTAGTTTGCTGGTTTTCAGCCATTCTGAAATGCAAACCTAATTCTAGCAGTGGTTTTAATAAAATCTTTGAAGTACAGAGGTCAGTTAGGCTTTCTAAAAGTACAAAAAAATTAATGGCTTTTATTAGAAAATGCAAGGGATAAAATGAGGCCGTTGTTTTGCGAAGGGGAAGAAAACCCAGTTAATAACGTATGCAGGGCATAGAGTGCTTACTAGCAACAAACTTTGTATTCCAGGCGGTTCTCACAGTAAACTCTTTCAAAACGTGGATTCTTATTAATTCTGTAGCTGGTAGCTAAAATGGAAAACTTTGTAATTAGCCGTAGTTAGACTAAGAACCGGAGTGACGGGGAAAGGCGCATGCCTTGGGGCGCGGTGTGCCAGGCTGCGGAGGCGCTGCCCCGGGCGGTGGCGGTGCCGGTGCCGGTGGCCGCAGCGCTCCGGGAGGTGTCGCTGCAGGGCCGGGGTGCGGCCAGCGCCGGGCACAGCGCGCCCGGCCCCCGGTACCGCCCGCCCCTGCTGCGCCGCCGCGGGGCGTTCGGAACACTGCTGCCCTGCCAGAACGCGCTGCTGATCAACAGCCATTACTTTGGGAGACTTTTCTCTGTTTCTAGGTAAAGAAAGGTCTTAAGGATGCGTATGTGATAGTTAAGGTAGAATAGCTGCTTCAGTTTGGGAGGCAAATGGCTGGATGAGATAGTACAGGTAACGGGTACGGTCATGAATGCGAACTTTTATCTTGCTCCTTTGTACAATGGTAAAAAAAGTGTGTAAATGTGTCACTTGGTCATTAATGAACTGATACTGCAATAGGGGACTCAGTTCAGTGTCGGGAGAGTGGAAAAATTAAACTGTAAGGCAGGACCACAGCAGTCCTTGGAGAGGAAAGGGCTCCTGGATGCATAGTGATTCTCGAGGTGAAGTGCCCCTAAATGCAGCCAAAAGACAAGTATTTGCCATGGGTCAGAAAGTTAAAATTCTTCAGTAGTAGTACTGGGTTTATTTCCCATTCTTACAGTAGGACTAAGAGGAAGTAAATCAACTTTAACCCTTTTTATTTTTTTTAAATAATATCAAAGACAGCATGTGCTTACTTAATAATTTGATTTGTTTTACAATGCTTTTTTCCACTTAGCCTTTTATATCTAGATAATACTGCTTTCGGTGTTTAAAGTTAAATTTCCACTGTAATATATCTGCTGCAGCTATATAATAAACATGCTAAGATGATTGTGCAACTTCAGCCTTCACACGTTTACATTTGATAGTAGTTGGTTTAAAAAAACCAAACCCATAAAAATCAGTTTCTTCTGCACATGCCTGCCAGTTGGATTCTGCTGTAGGTGTTGGTGAGACAGTTAACTAGGAAAGCATACAATGCTGAACTTGGGTCATATTCAAAAAGTGAAGGAAGAACTAGCTGGCAAATAATTGTGTTGAAAGTGTAAATGAAAGTATAACTTTCAAGTCTACATGTGTTAATGATTTGTGGTTTGAAAAAGTTTTCATATTTAAATTTTTAAAGGTTTTTTCCCTCCCTCTTAATCTTTGATCTCTTTTGTCTGGTAATATAGGAGTATGTTATTAATATACATTAACTAATCCACTGTTTTGTTTTCCACAAGTCTTTAATTCCCTTAAATGTTTTAAAATGTAACTGATGTGTTGTATCAGAACTTAGGTGAGCATTCAGTCAGTCAACAGGTTGGGTACTAAATTCAGCTGAACCTGTAGGAAAAGGAGTGCAATGGTACTAAAGATATGGAAGTGCTGCTACTATCCGTTTTACATTCTCATCTGGCAAACAGATCTGCAAGTGTGGACTGAGTTGGTGTTTCAAGATCCTGTCTCAAAGCAAGAGTCTGTATGAATGAATGAATTTGCAGTCTTGAATCCTTACTACTGTTTCCATTAATGTATGCTGCCTGGAATTGACTAGCAGGCTGGAGGCTTAGCAGAAACTATATGCAGTTTCTAAAAACCACAAGGACAACCCTAAAAAATAACCTGAGAAAACAGGTAGAACTATCATGTTCTGTTTTAGCAATCAAGGCTTGTCCTTGTTGTGGAGACAGCATGGGTTTGTGTTCTTGTACTAAAACAGAAAATGAAGTATCTGGTATTATATTAGAAATTGAGTATGTTTTTAAAGAAATCTGTCTCCCTCGTTCTGTTTTTTGGGGGTTTTGTTTTTATTATTATTTTTAATTTTTTGTGTGTTTGTGTGGTTTTTTTAAATCCCTCCCCGCCGGGATTTAAGTGCAAATCCATCTTTTTTATTTCCCTCAAGTATATTTTCTTTTTGCTGCTTCTACTGTAAAAGTTCACTAGATAGTCATTTTACAAAGATAACTAAAGCCTTTATCTTTCTTCATGGTTTGCTCTAGTGGAATCTTGCACTCCTTGCTATTTCATTTGTATCAGTATTACCCTGGCTTTACTTTGAGTAGAAGGTTGAACAGAAGTAGTTTCAATGGTATTGGTGGTTTTTTTTATTGATTCTGCATTCATGAAGTGTGTCTTCTTACACGCTGAAAGGTATCAGACATGTTCTAGTATTCCATTGATCTTATTATACTGTTCATCAAGAATCAGGTGCAGCTGGTGTAAAGGGGTAAGTAATCAGTATATCATTTTCAGACAGAATGTGAGTCTTCATTATTAATTAGATGAAGACTGTATTATTAATTTTGCTTTATTGAAGCTGTTATATAGGAGGCAATGTGTGTTCACAATGAAACAGAAATATGTGGCTTATAAACACTGATGGCATGTGAGTAGGATTTCAGTAACAACAACAAACAACAATTAAGCATTAACTTGGCAGAAAACATCTTATTTTCTCTGTAGCCGTACTGATTATATGACCACAGTGAATATTTCAGGCTTTTCAACACACCAGCAAAAGTGAACACTTTTCAATGACTTGTATAACATGAACAACTGGAATATAATCTCTTCCATTTAATTTTATTTAGATTTCCTTCTGAAGTGTTCACTAACTTATAACATGTTAATATTTAAACCAAGGAGGCGAGCAAGAAAATACAGGAAATAGGGCATTCATCCCACAAGTAAATTTTCTGCTGCCAGACAGGTGTCACATGTAGTCTCCATTCTTTAGTGTGTTCTTTAAATAATGTCATAGACCATGTGATACAGTTTTCTTTCTTCTGGATTTTCTTTTCTGAAACAATGAAGGTTTTCTGAATTCCTGCAATAAGCAATTTATCCTACATCCAGTTGACATTTACCAATGCTAAAGAAAGAATGGGATCACCCTAACTTTCCTACGTTTCATACTTTAAAGATTCTCACAGTTGTCATGAGGAAAATAACTCAGTTGTTGTTAGAGCAGTAACAGATGTTTAAAGTTTAGAATCATACAGCACTTCAGTGGTCCCTTTGAAGGGACCACTAGAGGCAATGAGGTCTAAACCCCTGCTCAAAACAGGAATAACTTCGAAGTTGGATCAGATTCTGCAGGCTTCATTCAGTCAAGATCTGAAAATACCCAAGTATTGGAAAGTTTACAGCTTCCCTGAGCAACCTGATCGGCACAGAAGGGTGTGCATTTTTTGATGAAAAATACATGGATTGTCATGAGCAGTTTTATATTTTTATATATATATATATGTCTGCATCTAAAATGTCTGAAATTACTATTATGATGAGCTACCATCACAATGAATTTAAGTAATAAAGACAGTGCAGAAAATACTTGTAAGTTGTGTCTGTATGTGGCAGTGGCCCAGATTAAATAGGTTTCAGATCTGTATTCTGTTTTGTATAGATGTTGCTTGTTACTCAATGGATTCCTGGAAACATGGATTTTTTTGTATTTAAAGACTACTTGTGTTAGTTTTTAAAACGGTTAAGATAGGAATAGATTTGAGCAGCCATTTACTTTAAATAATTCCTTTTGTGTGCTGTTTATTATAGATTCAAGATTTACTTATTGCAAAGACTATGAAGCTTAAAAAGTTCTCTCTCTTAGGTAGAAGAGCTGATGAATGCACTGGAGAAGACTAGACAAGAATTAGATTCTACCAAAGCCCGTCTTGCCTCAACACAGCAGTCTTTGGCTGAAAAAGAA
The DNA here is from genome assembly GCF_963210335.1 of Falco punctatus. Taxonomy (NCBI): domain Eukaryota; kingdom Metazoa; phylum Chordata; class Aves; order Falconiformes; family Falconidae; genus Falco; species Falco punctatus. Next base: position 9,866,469 of record NC_137583.1, on the reverse strand, counting down.
GCCCATCTGGCTAATCTGAGAATGGAGCGAAGAAAACAGCTTGAAGAAATTCTTGAAATGAAGTAAGTACATTGATTTCTCTGATTTCTAGAAAAATTTAAATCACTACTTTCTTGCCATAAGAGGATGGGGTTTTTTCTATGGTTTTTCTATGTATGTGTTTAAGTTCTGAATCTTAACAACTTCTATTATTTGTAAGTCTGCTAAATTCCTTTTAAAATACGGAAATGCAGAAGTCTTGATTTTAGAAGTACTCATGAGTACTGACATGAGAAGAATTTTTTGGAAATTCCTGAAAATACGTAATTGCATGTAACAAATTTCCTTTTACATGTTACATGCATGTTTTACACGTAACTAAAAATATCAGCAACTTCCAAGAGAAACTGAGGGTCTAAAGCCCCATCTTTCAGTGGGAATTCTATGTTGGAGTTTCTGTTAATGTCAAATTTAAGGAAAGGGGTTTATAACTTTATATGGCTGGTGCAAAGTTTATTGCATTGATTTGGTTAAAAACCCACACAAACTCAGAAGAACAAAACCCTATTTGCATACACATTATCACTATGTATATAGGCACAGAATGAGAAAGGAAGATACACCTATAATTTAAATCTAACTTCCTACCCACAGGAAAGGTAAATGTCTGTAATTATGGGATATTAAAGCTCTGACTTATCTTTAAAATTGGCAAAAAAAGAGTGAACTTGTTATGACTTGGCTAGGCTAGGAATTGTGTAGTTAACACTCACTCAATGAAGAAAATTCACAGTTGTAATTTCAAAACTGTTTTATTGAGGGAGGAAAAACAACCCCAAAACACTTGAGCTCTGTATAACTTCAGCTAAGTTGTTGTAGATATCCTTACATAAAATACTAAAGGTAAATAATCAGAAAAAATGTTTTTAATAATGTTGTAAATAAGACAAAGTGGAAATGGAGGCATATGCTTACTAGAGTGTTCTAAAAGTAGGTTTTTTGGAAGGGCTGCCATGTAATATAGGTGCAGAAATACCGTAATGCAAGCATGAATGTTTCCAGTGAAACCAGAAGAACAACTGCTTTTGTTTTTAATGTGGTCTGTATCTGTAAAGAAAAATGGGAGCACGTATAAATTAGAGTAGTATGTGATATTATATTCTATAGTAGATATTTTTTTTTTTACTTTTTTCCTTTTATATGTACATATTAATTCATCTATGAAACTCATGCTTAGTGCAAGGGTATTTCATGTATTCACCTCTTTTCTGTATACTGCTTTGGGCTATTTCTTTGAGTTCGTTCTTGTTTTTCATTGTAATGGTAAGGGTGTGGTTTTGAAATCATAATTATCAATTCTAGAGCAACATCGGGGAAAAAAAAACACTCCAGTATCTTTAGTTCTGTTATTGTGGCTTTTTTGGCTGGGTACACAGAACCTTACAGAACTGTGTAAGGCATGTATCTTCAGTCTGGGAAGTGAGGCTGGCAAAAACTGGTGAAGTTTTAGTTCTCTTGTGATAAAAGCTGTCCAGTTTTATGAATAAAGGGCTGAGTGGATGGTACTAGTCGTGAAAGATCCTTTATCAAAGATCCAAGTTAGAAACAGTTTGGATTTCAAATTGTGATATAGACATATAGTGTGTTTTTACAGTATAAATTTAAGAAGTAAATAGCAATATTAGAAGAAAAATTTAAATTCACATCTAAAAATTAAATTAGTAAAAATTCCTGGTTAAATGTGTGTTGTTGTCTTTTTCTTTGAGTAGTCATTAGTATTGTTTCTTTTGTGAAAGACTTCTTTCTTATTTTCCTTTAATTTTGTAATTGTTACTTTGTTAGCTGTGCAAATATGTAGACTTCTCCATTATTTTTCTTCTGTCTTCAAGAGAAGCCATTGTTCATATAGTTTTCATTTTTAATCCTGAACTGGTCTAAAATTCATTTGAAGTTCTAAGTTAATAACAAAACCCTTCTAACCTATAATAATCAAAGACAGTTAATTAAAATGCATATTTCTTCCAATTTAGGCCACAGAGGATTACCTAATCCTCTACTAGGTGGCTTTCCCAGCTAGCTCTGTGTCATTACCTGTGTCTGATGATCTAACTCATATACAAATCACTCCCCCTGAAATCTATGATTCAGCTAATAACTTAGAATTAGAATTCACTTTCATTAAAAAAAAAAAAAAAGTATTCTATTACTGTTTTTAATTGTATCCTAACTTCAGTTTGTGAAATATATATATGAACTTACATATGTATGAACATAATATATATGAATATACTTATTAATTTTTTTATATCTGTCTGTAGGAAGGGCTACATGACTCCCATAAAATATAAATTAAATGTAAATATTAATTTCAGATTTTTTAAGAAGATATACTAAACAACATTAATAAATACATATGTATCTAATAGATACATAATTTGTTAGATACATGAATTAATGGATACAGTGGTTGACAAGAAGCTCAACCTGACCCAGCAATGTGCACTTGCAGCCCAGAAAGCCAACCGTATCCTGGGCCGCATCATAAGCAGCATGACCAGCAGGTCGAGGGAGGTGATCCTCCCCCTCTGCTCTGGTGAGACCCCACCTGGAGTGCTGCGTTCCACTCTGGGGCCCCCAACATAAGGAGGACACAGAGCTATTGGATTGAGTCCAGATGATGGCCACAAAGATGATCAGAGGGTGGGAGGACAGGCTAAGAGAGCTGGGGTCGTTCAGCCTGGAGAAGGGAAGGCTCCAGGCAGATCTTACAGCAGCCTCCCAGTACCTCAAGGGGCCTGCCAGAAAGCTGGAGAGGGACCTTTCACAAGGGCACGTAGTGATAAAAAGAAGGGGAAAGCTTGAAAGTGGAAAAGGGCAGATTCAGATTAGATATTAGGAAGGAAATATATTACTGTGAGAGTGGTGAGACACTGGAACAGTTTGTCCAGAGCAGCTGTGGATGCCCCGTTCCTGGCAGTGCTCAAGGCCAGGCTGGATGGGGCTTGGAGCAGCCTGGTCTAGTGGAAGGTGTCCCTGCCCATGGCAGGGGGTTGGAACTAGGTGCACTTTAAGGCCCCTTCCAACCAAAACCATCCTATGATTCTATTAGTAAATGTATTTTAGAAATAATTCACATACTCATTACCATAGTTTATTTTTTGAAATTGCTCACTAAGTGTATGACAAACTTTATAAATCTGCTGCATTACAACAGAATATACTAAATATAGCATTATTTTTTTTTATAAATAAGGTGTTCTCAAAAATAGATTGTAGACGTTAGCAAAGACCCAGACATCCACTGACAGATGAAAGATAATTCTGTGTTGTAGTAATATACTAAAGAAGTGTGCTTTCTCTGATATTTTAAGATAATTTATTAATTGCAGCATTTACCATAACTTCTATTTATCAATTTTTAAATCTGAGTGATTACACGTTTTGTCTGCTAACTTCCAGTTAAATAGACATGAACTGTGAGTTTAAGAACATTTATGATGATTTCCTATGCTTGTATTATGTTCAAGTTCCAAACATAACTCTGCATTCTAGGCACATCTGGCTGACATTGCCAAGATCCATCTTAATTTACTGGCTACAATCAGTTGTCAGTTTTAGATAACTTCTTCAGTTGTCATTACATGTTCCTATATACATTTAGTTATTTAAGGAAGTTTAGAATAAAAATGGATAGCAGCTTAATCTTGTTCATTATCTGGTTGGTCTTCTTGAATGGGAAACTAGATAAGTACCCATTAAATGAAAGGTAATTTGATGGAAGGAAATAAACACCAAGTTATTCTTAATTTGATGCCAACATGTGAAAAAATAAGATTTATTTTAAAGAATTCCAAAGTGTTAAGTTTGGAGAAGGATTTGCATTTAAATGTTAGTTTCTAACGATGTGATTTTTTTTTTTCTAAATGTCTATTAAAAATATTACTATATTAGTTCTGGAGGAAATGTCTTTGTTATGGTCATATTATTTTAACAGTGCACACATAACTCATACTGACATTAATGGAAGTTACTCATACATGTTAACAATAAAATGCAGCATGTGTTCAAATCCATCATTTTGCCTAATTGTCTTAATGCTTGGTGCTCCTTACGAGCATAAAAAAATAAATGCATTTATACATTTTTTTATTTTTAATAATGATCCTTTAAAAGAAATAAAAAATCTGTATTGCATAGTGTGACAAAAGGCACCTTAATGTTTTTTAAAAATGTGTTTATCATCCATAGCAAAGTTTCAATTGGCCTGTACTTAAAAATCGGTAGTTAGAAATATGTATCAAGACTGCTTTTTCCACACATTGTTTTTGTTTTCTGAGAGTTCGTAAGGAGCACAGCCTACTGAGAACTTCACAAGGCTTGCCTAGAAAAGCTTGTTCATTTTGTAATGTGAAGAGCTTGAGAGTAGAAGAAGTTTCTGCACTGTGATGTGGTGGAGTTTTTTTCAAATGTTTCAGAAATGCCATATTTGTGGAGCATACTTTCATGACCACAAGGCATCAACAGTGCTTTCATGGAGATGTCCTTTCCTATATGGTGGTTCCTTCCAAAACTCGAAAAGCTGCTTGTAACATAATTAGATAGCTGTGTAGACAGATAAATGAATATTTATAGAATATTAAAATTGCTTTTTATCTGTATGTGAAATAAATGCCTGTCCTTACGGAAAGTGGGTTTTACTCTGGGATAGATAATCTTTTTAGAACTGGTCAGTTATTTTCGATTAGAAAGATACACAGTTTGACCTGGAGAGTGAGTAGTCGTAAAAGAAAGTTTAATGGCATGTGAAGGAAAGATATACAAATTATAATCACTTTTTTTGTGAGTTCAACTTGTAAATTATATGCATGTAGTCTTCAGGCTGCAGCCACTGAGGTTAAAAACAAGATAAAAACAGCCCTCCCCTCTCAACCCCTCAAAAACTTTGTTATCGAAACAGGGCTTTCTTGGTTAAAAGCACTTAAATGAATTTTCTGTAGTGTTTACTCTACTCTAGAAATATATTTAAATACTTTTTTTTTTAAAGGAACATTATTTCATTGTGGTTTTGCGTTAATTTGATGATTTTTCAGTGATTCTTGCCAAGAGTTTGAAAGGCAGTTTCCTTGCTTTGATAGAATTTGTGCCATCACCTGTGGGTATTTCTAAATCAGGTTTGTTGGAAGTGACTTTGTCTTGAAATTCACTACAAATTTCCAGGTTATATGTTTTCACTTATGTGCAATAAATAGATTACTTCAGTAATGAAGTATTAAAGATCTCCTAATAAAATAACCAGCTACTAGTCCTTTCATTCAATAACAAAAATAGAACATCGCTGTGTTGTCCAAAGCAAATTTTATTTTTCAATTAGGCTTTTCAGTAAATTTTCTTACAGTGACAGAATAAAATTAAACATCCCTTCCTTTAAGAGGGTCCACTATTTTTTTGTCTGAAAATAATGACTATTACTTACCTCTGTTTTTCAGTATATTTACTTTATTCATTTAACAGCACCTGTGTACAGTCAAGGATGAAGTATTTGTGGGAAGAAGGGGATAAAATGTTTTTTCCACCAAGCATTCAGTCCCACCAGCTGCCACTCTATAGAAAAGTGCTGCACACATACTGTGCTTTTACCTGCTGGCTTGTGGTCCAGCTGCTCTGCCAGACAAGGAGAGGGCACTTGTATTTGCCACTAGATGCCAGTCTCGGGTGCAAGACCATGGTGTGGATTTGCCTGGTGCAACAAACTGAGCATGAACAGCTTCACAGAGTAAGCAGAAAGCTTGTCTTGTTCCAGGAAAGTGAATGTGTCTCGTCTGTTTGTCTGTCACCTGGTCTGACTGGTCCCCTCCTTTTTAGTGCAGGAAATTCAAGCACGGACAAGTATACAAATGGCTTCAAGTGGACTTTTGAGGGTATTGCAGGGATGAAGAGGGTCTTAGAATGGATTCTGGAAGTCAGGAATCACAGCCTAATGGGAAGACTGTGGAAGATGTAAAACTGGAGAGTCACAGTCAGAGTTTGTAGGGAAGTCAAAATGCTTTATGAAGTACTAGTGGCCAAAGTATAAGGAAGTTTACCATTCATCTGGCTTTCTGCAGAAATACCCCCTTTTTCCATCTATAAATTTAACTACGGTAGAAGTTGGGGGTTTCACATCTGTGTAGCAGCTCAGCAGGAGCTGTAGCTCTGACAAGGCCTGTTGGATGTCCAGGGAATGTAGACATGTTTCTAGCACCTGGACAAATCAGCTCATGTCCCTGCCTTACATTCTCCTATTACTGTTTCCATCCATCACCATCTCAGACTGGCACTTGGGGAGGGAAAGGGAGAGGAACTCAACATATTTTCCTTTATTTATGTCCTGATTACTCCACCCCAAGAGATTCTGTCACCCACAGGATAGTGGTTGCACCCGCATTGCAGTGGGTACAGCTATGGTCAGAATTGCTTCTGAAATCTCTGTGTGAATAGTAAATCCAGTGCATCTGGAACATTTCAGAGTAATTGTGTATGCAGTTCACCTGTTCAGGGTGCACACAGGCCAGGAGCATGACACTCATTGACGGGAAAATCCCTGATGATATTGTAGGGACTCTACTTGCATGTAGTAATGAAATTAATTTCCTTTTTTGGGTTCTTCCATACAGCAGCAAGGATGAGGAAAGCAATATAACAAGGCTAGGAGAAATTGGCAGGGTGATTTAAGGTTGGAATTACTCTGAAATCGCTTGGAACTCACTCTTTAGAGCCGCTTAAAAGGATAGCTTCCCTGTAGAAACTGTCTGCTTTCTTTGTTACAGTGAAGCACTGCTTTCCACTTGCCCCCTTCTTTTCAGAAAGGAAAAGGAAGTAGGTAACTGGTTCTTTTGCCTACACTGGAAACTGAGGTGATTAACTAAAAGGTGCAGGCAAAGATGCTTAGTTTATGCTCCTTTGTAAAATGCTAGTGTATTCTAAGAAGAGCCAGCACCTACCATGCATATAGTTCTAGGCTAAATAAGTAGTAGTGGATATGTGACATTAAAGGATACTCTTTGAATTTAAGTTTAAGCAAATACACTAGAGTCTGATTTCTTAGACTACTAATGAAGCATTATTTTGAAGGTAGGATCATTTTAAATTTTTTTTTTCTATTTTATCAGCTCTAATACAGCCTATATTTTAAGAAAGATAGTTATAATTTCTCCAACAGGAATTCTTTAACATATCTTTACTTCATTTGTTAGATAACAGAGTAGTATATAAATAGCTGTGGAGAAAAAAACTAATTTTCAGAAATTTATCAGAGGGATTATTTTGACTTGGTTAAACAGTGGTAATGTATGCTATAAACATGTTCAGTGAGTGGAGAGCAAGTTGGTTGTCTCAAAAATTGTACCATTTCAAATGTAGAACACTAGACTGTTTTTTAGTAACCTGTGGATTGCTTCCATTTAATTGTAGGATTCATGCTGAGAGTGTGGAGAGTCATATCCCAAGTTAAATACAAACAAAACAGCAGGATGTTGATACAACTGTAACTTCCATAGGAAGTAGTTAGAATGGTAATGTGGTCTCCTTCTAACTTGGGTGGAAAGTCTCTTGTGACTGCTTTTGCCCCACAGACCTGTAACACAGCATGCCTTGACTAACATTTTTGACACCAACTTGCAAACACCATAAAGATGAGAGAAACCCAAATGAAGGCTTTGTTCTCTGGAACAGAAGCTTTCTTGACTAAAATGAAGAGATGTTTTTCTTTTGTAAACAATGAAGGGGCACAAAGCAATAAAATGTTTCTCTCTGTGAGAACCGAATGAGTGAACTGTTTACTTGGCAGAGCGCTTCTCTTATTTAAAGACATATGAGTGTCACCAAGTCCCCATTTACTTGAGTCTTATATATTCAGACTAAATGATAGTATACTTTAATTTTATTTTATAAGATTTGTGATGTTTGAAATCTCATCAGCATGGGATGAAAGTGTGCCATTTCTTTTCTTCATTTGTTCTTACTGAGGTCATAATTTACTTTTGAAATAGATTGTCACCTGCTACTGAAGGTTAGTAAGATCAAATTAAGATTTCTCTGAAACTTAAATTTAGAGGCTGTATTTTGCCTGCTTTTATATGGGTACCCAAGCAAAGGAAGCAAAAAAAAAAAAAAAAAAAAAATCTTTTCCCATGTTTCCTTCCCCTTTAGACAGTGGGAGAGTGTAGTAACAACCTTTTCAAAGTTCTTCCCTCCCAGGAAGGCAGTGTCTTCCTCTCCACTATGAAATGGCAGCAATACTTATGTCACAGAAGCATTGTCTGAGGGCAAACCAGGAGTTCAAACATATTCCAGACAACACATATTATGCTTATAATAAATAAGCATACTTTTCTGATCTAGAAAATGGGTCCGGATTTTAAACGGCTTGTTTTCTTCATCTCATAAGTACTTTGACTTTAATTACCATGTGTTCCATGAGTAGTGTTGTGAAGAAAGTATAGAAATATAATCTTCTGACTCTGTAATTGTAAAAATGATCTTCCAGGTTCCTGTGATCCATGTGGTTTGAGGCATCTGCCAGGTGGAAAGGGACTTTGGTGGTAGTTGCCGCTCTGTATCCTAGTAGTGTATTTTTCTTTCCGGTTTTATTGCCATTATTCTCTCAACATTCAGGTACGTTGCCTAAGTAGAAAAATAACAGTCAGTGCTCCAGCAAACATTTTATGTTGGAAATTCCACAGTACTTCTTAGGGGTTTTATTCCTTGACAGCTTTCCCCAGAACCTGAATGGTAGAAAGATCAAGGGGATCCTGCAGCTGCTTTATGAGGGAGAAACTTAAAGTCTTTTCACTCTGGGGAGGGGAAGGGTATGTTTGAAGTTTGCAGAATCTCAAAGGCAGGCATAAACTGAATATAGATCTGTTGTTTGCCAGATGCCCCAGCATCAGGAATATCAGGCACTTGCTGAAGTTAATCAGTGATCAATTCAAAAGAGAGAAGTGCTGCTTTATGGAGCGGTTGGTTGGTGACCTTCTGGAACTTGCTTCCACAGAGGGCAGAGTGGCATCAGCTGGTTCAAAAAAGGGTTAGAGAACTTCATGGACAAGAGGTCCATAAATGGCTGCTACTTTGTACTCTTTGGCTGTTCTTGAACTATGTTCCTAAAATTTATTTTCTCTCTGAAGTATTAGCTTTTTCCTCCAACTTTGCTCCCTTACACTGAAACACACATAGTTAATGATCAGATGATTTCTAAAACTTTTTTGTTTTTTTGAGAACCAGTTATATTGTCAACTAATACATTCTGGAAAGATTAAAGGCCACACTTTGAACAGCCTTTTGCATCTTCTGTTGCCCTATAGTGTATAAGTGGATTGACAAAATGAGACAAGTGACAAAATGATTATTTTAATGTGCAGGTTATAAGAGTGAGATACAACAGTTACATGACATTCTCTAGTGATTGAACCACTTGGAATTAACAGTGCTTCAGGTTTACAGGTGTCTCAAGCTGCTTGAAGGACTTTGAGATGCAGAGTATTCTAGTTTTCTGAAATGAAGTGAAAACTGAAGAAACAATTGCAATTGAAAGTCAAAACATTTGCTTCTCCTCTTTTTTCCTTTTTCTAAAAATCAGTCTCTTTAAACTAAAATCCTTTTCTTTTTTTAATTTATAGATGTGTAAAGGTTTAAAATACATCAGTTTGATATATCTTGATTCATAGCATTCTAAATTCATGTGAGGTGGAGAAGTATTCAGAAAGGGACAGTGATGAGAAGGATAGTATATGAAAGTGAGAAGGGACTATGAGTTAGTAGTCAGTGAAATATGGACAGTGGTGAAACAAAGAGGGCTGTACAAACCTGAAGAATGAAAATCCAGGTCTGGACTATTCCAAAGCAAAAGTGTAGTTTGAAGTATGTTTCTTTTTCTAGCAAAGCTTACTGATTTTATCTAAAGTTAAAATACTGGGTTTAGCAATATTAACTTTTTAGATAAAGAAGAAAAAGTTTATGCTATCTACTAAGTATTAAAATATTGTCTCACTTCTATTGTACAACTTTTTTAATATAAGAAAATAGAAGCAACAAATTAATTTTACTGGGAGAACAATGCTGTGGAAAGAAATTGTACTCTGTAATTACTGATCTTGGCAAAGTTATATATGGTTTGTTTTAAAACTGCCTGAAACATGCTTTTATTAGCTAAAAAATTACTAATGATAAAAATGATGAAATAGGATGGCATTTATTTTGAAGTTCAGCCAGCATGGGAATGTAGAGGCCTCCACCTCTGATAATATACTCAAAAGAACAAGTGGCTGAAAAGACAGAAAGGAAGGAGTAGGAGGCTGAGAGTAAAAGAGGAAAGAAAAAGTTAGGCTTCTGTTTCATGAATATTTTTTTTTTTAAGCTGACTGAATTACACCCTTGTCTACTGAAACCCTCTTAGTGTAATTCCCATTGGCCTCCGTGACACCTAGGGCAGTGCTGATCAACTGCAGGCTCCCATATTCCTAACCTCAGCCAACTGCATATGATTCTAGCAGATGTTTCTCCATTTTAGACCTCAAAATATGATGGGTCAGGGTTTTTTTCCTTTTTGCAGTGGCAAAACTCACATACTTGAGACCCAGGACATTCAAGTCAATGGTAGGAATTATGAGCTGAGGATCTCCCCAGTGGGATAATGCTGAACATAATGTAAACGCAGATATTTGAAAATGGAGAACCAAAGAAATTTAAAGGTTTGGATCATTTAAACTAAATCACTGGATTATTGTTTGATATTGAATCAAAATATAAAATGTACTTAGATATGTATATGATGAATTTTTATTATTAGAAGGAAAAGGTCTTACAAAGTCAAGAAAGAACAGAGTCAGAAGCAATCAAACAGGAACAGCTTTCTTAGTGACAGAAGGGAAATTTCAGTTAGCTTTCTCTACTTTCCCGTTACTTCTTAGGTGCTATGCAGTAAATCTGCAGCCTTCTTCCTGTGCTTCCTCATTCTTTCCCCTCCCCATGCCCCCAGCAAACAAGTACTTCTCTGTGTGCTGTGGAAAAATAAATTTAAGTTCCTATTGCTTTGTTTCCTCAGATTGAGTCCTCTCGTGTGTAAAAAGATGCAAGATGTACTTGAAGTTTTGCACTCTGATGTCTGAGAGTTCATTAATGCTCTCCGATGTGCATTTTCTAATGCTTTGTAAGGTGTGTGTGCACGAGACAGTCTTTCTGCCTGTTAGAGCCTAAGTAAGATTTACTCTTATCTAACTGAATTTATTGTCATAGATATCTCTGCCTCTATCTTGAAATGAGTCAAAGCTTTTTTGTCTTTTGGGGAGGGAAACACACTCATACCATATTTGATATCCAAGAGAATGTCACACTACTTGCGCTGCTGGTGTTTATGCCCTCCCACTGAACTGTGTTTAGCTTAGCTATTTAGAGTATAAGCCTGACACGACCGGTCAATAATCTTTATTAATACACTGCCAGGCATAATGGGCTTCCATCCCTCATTGGCCATCAAGCATTACTATAATAAAGAAGATGATAATAAAAACATGTATCATGTTATCACTGTCAGCAATATCTAAACAACGTGAATGTGGAAGTATTGTAGTAAAAAGGGAATTATTCAAACATGATTGCTAAAATATGGCATAGCACACAAAAATGTGCTAAAGCACTGACTTTCTAATGAACACCTCACCTTTCAACACTGTCAGTTTAACAAAGTGACAGAGCATGACTTATGTGATGGCAGTAGAAATTAGGATGAGCTTATCTCAATTTTCTCTGTGAACAAACGTGGTTATTTCCACACTGTTGTACAGCGTATCTGGGTATCTTAGAAAAGAAAAGCCTCATTTAAGAAGGTACATTATGTAAGTCTGTGCTACATCTTATAGTTAAGCTGTTGTGTTCAGGATAAACATCACCTTAAAAGGACACCTTGGCTTGCTTCCTGAAGTGACTTCAACTGAATAGATAAACTTTTCAAGGTGAAACAAAAGCTTGGTGACAGCACACACTTATGTAAAATATTGTTAGTGGAAAGATCTTTTCAATTGTTAATAAAGAGAGATGTTGCATTTGTAGAGAAGGTTGCATAATTCTAATAGGACTATTGTGCTTATTATGTTGCATTTTAGTATTTAAAAGTATATTGGGAGATGCAAGTGAAAGACTTGTATATTTTTTTTTCCTCATATTTAATAATGAATTTTTCAAAACCCATCCGATTTTAGTTTTGTGAATACGCAGATACTAAGGAGGGAACTGTGATTTACTGGCTTAGGTTAGAAATGTAAAAACACTTTTTTGTGGTTAAAGTCTTCCCAGATTCTAACCACTCCTACCTCAAACATGTAGTTTATCTTTGTTGCATTCAAGTCTGACCAAAATTAGGCCACACAGGCCTCTGAGGATCACCATATTGCTAAAATCATTCTAGTTACTAGGGCCTCTTCTTTTTTGCTTCCCAGCAAACTCATCTTGCATTCTTTGAAGACTAGCAGACCTGTTTCTCATCTTCTAGGTGGGATTAAAAATGTAGATTGGTCTATCAGAGGCAGTCCTTGAATGTACTTTTTTTTTTTTTTTTTTTTTTTTTTTGGGTTTTCAACCTCCCTGAGCTTTATGGTTATGAAACAGATAGGTACTGAGGAGAAAATGTCAAAGGTAGGTTTTACATGATAGGATAGGTAGGTCACATCTGTGTGCAACATAGAATCAAAGCTGGCCAGGTATCCGTGTAGCTAGATACTTTCAAATCCTTATGTTATGAAGATTGTGAATATAAATTATTGAACAAAATTCTAATTCCGCTTAAATGTATATCCATAAGAATGACATTTTGTATCCTGCCTTATTTGTTTAGGCTGGAAGAGTTTTGGGTAAAATGGAGTCAAGTGTGAGCATAGGACCTTATCGCATCAATTAGTGAACAATAGTCAGGGGACTTCATGGTGGTTATATTTAACTGTCTGCATGCTATGGCAAGCTATGTCCCAAAGACTGCTTAGGAAGGAGAGATGCAATTAATAGGAAGAATGATCTGAACTTTTAAACCCCCTCACGGTAAAAGCTCCAAAATAATGGAATTTTCTCATCACTATTTAGGGGATATACTGTGTTTGGTAACTTAAGAGTATTTTTGTGAGCTGGACAACCTCATCCAGGTCTTGTATGACTACCGTGAGAAACTCTTATTAGTTTTCTGTGTGGTCTGCAAACAAAAAGGGAGTAGTTCGTGTCTGTGGGGTTTAGAGCAGGAGCTGGTGTTGGGACTAGCGTGAGTTTCAGTAGCAAAAAAGTAGAGATTATTACATAACACCTAAAGAATAGAAGCCCAAGAAGTGTGGTAGATCATCATCTGACATCCGGCAACCTGATACCCTCCTAAGAGAGTGAAAAATACTCTGACATTCATCAGCTTAAGGTAAAGACTTTTCACCTATTGAAAAATATTTAAACTTTCAGCACGCATGAAAGAAATGTGAGTGCTTTCCAATTTTGTTTTGGGTGCCTGTTACCGTCCTCTCCCACCTGGATTATTTTGTCAACAACTGAAGGAAAACTGGTGAAATGAAAACAGTGTGTTTTATGGGCTTTGTGGCTATGCATACATGTGTACCACCCAGCTACCCGCTACTGCCCCTCCAATCAGATCCCATCTTAAAAAAAGTAGTACAAGGATCCAATCAGGATGAAAATTACCTACGGTATTTTCACAGTTGTATTAAGCAATAGAATTTATATTTTTTTCTCTCAGAAAGATCTCCTTTCAACACTTCAATACTATGACGTTTTGTTTAGTCTAATGCAGGGTTTTGTTAGTATCTAGCCTAAAAATGAATCTAATTAACAGATGAACTTAGGAAATCCGTACTGTAATTTGGCAACTAAATGAATGTGGGATATCAGTATATGACAGGCAACTTCCACTTAAGGCTAATGTAACTATTACCTCATTAGAAGTGCAACATTACACTCTTCAAATAAAACCTTTATTGAATTTAAAATATGTATTTGACAAAGGACTAGCTGAACTTACTTGAAATTGGCTTTGTGAAATTATGCTGCCTTTATTGATACTGACTAGCTTTATAAATGTTTATCTTAATTATGTTTTATTGTGATTAAAAAAGATTGCAGATACTCTGCCATTGCTGTAAAGTGAGCTGTTGAAGCTTTTTTTGTTGAAGATGGGGGTAGGGTACAAAGAATAGTCCAGCTCCAGAAAGGAGGCCCCTCACAGGCCATATGAATCCACTTACATGTAAATTGCTTGTCTATATGAATTAAGGTGAAGGTTATGAAAGAACTGCATTTCTGTGTTTATTGTAGGATTTTTGACAGTCTCTTTCCTCTTTCAAGTAAATTTGGCTTAAGTCCACAGTCAGTACAGTTTTAAGTAAACTCCTCTTTTGTTACATTAACAAGGTTATAACATCACTGAGGCAGATTTCCAGCTGCATGAATTGAGGCCTAAGCATGCAGGCTGTGGGGATAATTAAAACCTTTAGGGTGGGTGAGTTAAACTACCAGCTAAAATTGGATAAAAGGCTAATTGTCCATAGCAACATAATACATGTTTCTAAATACCTGTGAAATAAAGATAAATTTTCATGGTCTTTTAATTCCTTTTTTGAATGCTCAAATGCAGAATACATTTTAGGGCAAAACAAACATCAAGAGTAAGGCAATAGAAACCCAAAGAATTCTTTCCCAGATATTGTTGTATTTAAGTTATTAATTAAAAAAGAAAATTATTTTGAGAACTTCAGTGATTTTCTTACTTTCTTTACAGTACAGGAAGCGTTTTTGTGTAGGAAGTATGAGCCTCACTGTGTGATACAGTATATCGGAATGGACTGGTTGGTGCTTTGTCAAAATTTGTCATATCTCTTTTCCTTCCTCCTTTTTTTCATTATTAAGAGTGGAGTTACATACCTTTGGTGACCTTCAAGAAGATGACATAGAATCAGGCAAGATGATACATTACCACAAAGTTAAAAAAACAAAATGGGTTGTAATGGCAGCTTGTACTGAACTAAATGAATTGTGAAGGCCCATTTGTTATTCATTAGGAGAAGCAGAGCAGATTACTGTTCTGCCTTCGTAGGGAGCCTTTAAACTTAAGGTCATTTTACACTAGTACCCTTGTGGCATGGACAGCATTTAATACATTTTTAACAGCTTTTACATTTCCATGGTTTGCAGCAGTGCTGGTTGAATCATTTCTGTAATGAAGGTGTTTTAAAGTAGTTTAGAGTTACTTTGGGGGAAAAAACAGGAAAAAAAAGAAATAATTGGGTTGATGAAGTGACTTTATATACTAAAGAGCTAAGCATGCAGAACGTACTGCTATAAAGTAATGCATGCTGATTCCCACTACTACAGAAGTACATCCCTGGGGAACTGTGGGGGTTTTTGTTTTTTTTTCTTTGGTGGTGTTTTTTGTTTTGTTTTGCTTTTTTTATTTTTAAACATAAATCGATCTATAGTTGTTTTTTCACAGTGCTCATTCCTTTGGGAAAAGAAGGTCTGAGGACAGAAATTTAAGAATACTTTTTGAGCTATTTCTGAGTTGCTTGGAATTCTGATGGAGAGCATTCAAAATTTTGGCATGTTTTGGGGAAGTGTAGCCTATTAACTGTCTGTCATAACCATTGATGTGGCCATCTAAGGAACGCAACATAAAATGAACGTGGAGTGGAGGGTAGAATTTTGCTGATCAAAATAAATGTTGGGTATTTCAATACCTCTCAAATGGTTCAGTGGTGCTGTGGAAACTCAAAGCAGAAAGGTAGGTACCAGTATGAAACAATCTGAGAATAATTTGTCTGAAAGTGCTGAACAGATCTAAAATTCTGTTAGCTTGAAGAATGATTTATAACTCTAAAGAAAGGGATAATAACACCAGTTTAAGGAGGTAATCATTTCACGAGCTCACGTTTTATTGTAGACGATAGTCTTTCATTTGCTACATTTTAATTATGTTGTGGATTTAATGTCAAAATCCATATTACAGTGACTTTATTTTCGTTCAGAAAATATTAGAACACAAATGATGCACTGTGTTTCAAGATTTGTTTACAAATAAACTTAATTAAGAAAATGCTAATTTATATGTATGATGGTTCTCTCCCAGCAGCCAGTCCACCCCTAATTTCCTTTTTCTTGTTTAGCAGATTAACAGCATTCATTCTATACTTCATTGCAGATGGCTTTCACTAGAGTTTTTTCTGTTGATTTTACTATTTTTTGAGAATAGATTTTGACAAAATACATGTGGCTCACAACCAGCATATGAGGAAATAAAAAATGACTCATTGTTTGACAGCAGAAGTATTTTTTTCTGAGAGTTTGAACAATACATATTTTAAAGCTGAAAGGCTATGCATCTTTAGAAAATAGTAAGCTCTAAGTAACATTGTAAATATAAAAATGATTGGTTCTATTTAATATCAGAGAGATGGTAGCATGTTAGAATCTGTGAGCTCTAAAAATCATAGTTCTGTTTGGACTATGTGTTTTTTCAATAAAATTGGATTCTTTTAATATAAGTTTTAAATGTTCAATTGCACCAGTATTACTGATTTTTCCCCTAATAGAAATATTTGTCCTCTTTTACCTTTGCACTAGCTTCTTGTGTTCATTTCTAGTTTGTGAACTAAAGCTGTTTTAATAAAAACTAATCTCTCTGTTTTTAAAAGTTCTTCACACATGTGAAAACATAGACTGTCAATATATGTCCATAAAATATATTGAGCGTTTTGTTTGGTCAGAAGATGAACCCCATCACTTTTGTTAAATTGGATTTCTGAATATGCAGTGGGGGTACTGTTATTATCCCACATCAAAGCAATATCCTAAGAAAGGCATAGTGCCACTATCATTTGTAAACTCACTAATGAGAATTATAAAGAATTATAAAGAATTCTGTGAAGGCCATGCATACTTGCCATAGGAATTCTGAACTGGGGTATAGTATAAGTTTAATTTTATTTTTTTCAGGCTAAGTACAGGTAATTAATGATAGCTGTATTTCATTGCCTGAAATTGGTGTTTGTTTCTTTCTTTAGGTTACCTTACAACTTTGTCATGTTTGTAACTTGTTAGAAATGTAAAATAAAGAATTTGCTAGTAGGAGCAGAGTTCCAATATTTGGGCTATCTTAATTATAAAATACTAAGTAACCAAGAAACTTCAATGTCCCCTTTGTAGGCCCTTTAAAGTGGGGCTGTCTCCTAAGCTGAGGATCATACTGTCCCCAGTTCTGAAGCTACTGCTGTGCAGTACTGAGTCAAGCACCTCTTGGGTTGCCATTGCTTGGGCATCTTAGCATTTTCAGACAGATTTTGAGGCAACTGTGATCAATAAAATATCTGGTAGCTGGAGCAATTCCTATGTGTCTCCAGAATGTTCTTTGCATTGTGTGACATTAGGAGCATTCGTGTGACAGTAATATGCCAATTGAGGCTTACTTAGAATAATTCCAGATGTTTATTCTGTCATTGGAAAGTGATATATTTAGTCACATGTTTTGATTCAGGCAGGAGTTCCAGACTTTGAACAGGCTAAAGCACCATCCCCACCCCCAAAAATTACAATAAAATCTTAAATATAGGCACGAAAGATTGGTATCAAAAATTCCTTTGAACACTGATACTGTTTGAAGTGCTTAGACACTGTATGTTCCATTTACAAAATTGTTACCTTGTGAAATGCTTAGACACTGTATGTTCCATTTACAAAATTGTTACCTTGCTGAAGCCAGATAGCAGAGAGCTCGGTCCACCATCTTCATATACATAAATTTTCTCCTCTTTGGAATACTTTTCCTGTGATCTCTGTGTGAGGTAGAAGGTTCAGATGTCCCCTCAAAGGGAAGGATCCATGTTTGTTTTCTGGGCTTTTTTGTCAAGTATCAATTGGGACATTCTGAAAGACACCTACATGAAATCACTGATTTTTAGCATATAGAAAGGGATAGGCCTTAGCCAATTTTATGCCTTAATAATTAATTTGTTGTTTAATTTTACCCTTTTCTGGTTTCTAGAGGCAACCAGACTTGGTGATTCAGGATATCTCTTTGACATGACAGTTCCTACTTTGGTCCATTTTCCCCCCAGTTACAAGTTTTTCTTTTAAAAATAAAGATCGTAGCTACCTTCTGAGTCACTAAGTAATTTCTCTTCCTTTTCATTCCTTCTCATTCCCTTAAAAAAGAAATCTAACAATTTTTTCTGGCTCTTTTTCCAAGAGCAAACTGTGTCTCATATGATACATAAAATTGTTCTGTTTTCAGAGAGACCTAGGCTTTATAATTTTACCATAAAGATTATACTGATACGTCAAAAGGAGTAGAACTTTAAGGCGGCTGTGTATTTATTTTTATCATTTTATATATGTCCAGGAATGCCCAGGTGGTGTAACTGGAGCCGGTCCTTGTAACTTGGTGTCTCAGTTAGTCTTCTGTGTATAAGTGTTACAAGGTGGTTGCCGTTCTGAATCGTACTTGTACATCATAGTACAAT